>NC_080066.1:71292984-72492984 GCF_949987535.1 Balaenoptera acutorostrata
TGTCCTACCAGGCTGGGAGTCATATGACCCCCATATTGCTGGGGCTTGGGCATCCTGTTTTCCTGCAGCTCTCTTCACATATATGAAAGCATATGCCCACATAGTCCTGGAATGGAGTGCTAGGAAGTATAGTCTGGATCCCAGGACCTAATTTCATGGAGAGCTCGTGATTTAACTTGAAACCCTTGAAGCAGGAGCTGGGAGGGACCTCAGAAATTGTCTGATCTACTTCTTCCATTTTATAGATGGGCAAACTGAGGCCCAGAGAAGGGAAACTACTTGCCTGAGGGGTTACCCAGGGAGGTAGTGGCAGAGCTGTAACTTGATCCTGGGTGTCCTGACTCCCATGCCTTTTGTGTCTCGCCAGCTGCTCTGGGAGTTAAAGGCTGGAGTTGTCTTAGAGGCAGATGGGTCTCATTACACCAAAGTAAATGGGTCAAGTTATTCTACAGCCTTGGTGCAGGTGACCTAAAGATTCAGACCCTCCTGAATCCTTCTCTGCCCAGGTTCAAAGGCCAGACTCATGACTCCAGGTCAGGCCAGGGCACTGAGGTCAGTGATTCCCAGAGGGGTCGACCCTGCTGTCTGCCTGGCTTGAAAGTACATTAGGGGGAGGGTCCCATTCTCAGGGACCCCTGGGCACACTTCTCACCGACAAACATGGAGATGTCACAATCTGGAGGCAAAGGACGTAGGGGCAAAGCAAAGGTATAGGGGGTGTGGGCCAGGGCTCCTGCCTCTGTCCTGGGGCAGATGAAGGGGTCCAAAAGGAGATGGGCAAGGCCGGGTGGGGAGTCAGTGGACTTGGCCACACTGGTCTGCTGGGAAGGGCCATTGCCAAGACTTTGGGGCTCCTTCTCAGCAAGGGAGCACGGAGACCGAGCCTGAGTAAAGAGAGCTTACGAGAGAGGGTCAGAGAGGAACAAGAGGGGGCCACATGGTCTGAGGAGGAAGGTGAATACAGACTCCTGCTCCTACCGTGTACAGATGCTTCACATAGATGATCAATTTACTCTGCCAGCAGCCTGCCATGCGTGTTATCTCCATTTCTCAAATGAAGAAACCGAAGCTCTGGGAAGTAGAGTAACTCCTGCTATTCACTCAGCTAACAAGCCTCAGCTCTGGGATGGGAACCCGGCACCTGTGTTCTTCCCACAGCTCCATGCTGCCTCTGAAGGGATGAAGCCAGCTTCGGGTCCCACCTCTGCCTGGGTGACCCTAGCTAAGTCCTTCCCTCTCTCTGAGCCTCAGGTTTCCCATCTATAAAATGGGAAGGTCAGCATGGATATTCCAGGTCTAAAATCCCACGATGCCATGTTTCTGGAAAGCTAAAATCCAGCATCGCCTCACCTAATCAAGGGCCCTCGTGACCTTCCTGACGCTGACCTCTGGGGGAGGGAGTCTGCTCTCCCCACCACCCGACTCCCTCCCACGCACAGCCCGCCTGTGATTCTCTCTTCTTTCCAGGACCTGAAAAAGGGGTGGGGCGGGACAGCCATGTGTGGGGACGCCTGGGGAGCCTTGGCTGCGTCATCCGGGCGGAGACGCAGGGGGGCATCCTGCCAACCCAGAGGCAGCAGCTCACTCGTGGTGGGCTCACTACCCCAAGGCGGCTGTCAAGGTTAAAGCCACTTCAGATGAATCGCCACAGAGCAATCGCCCTTGCTGGTCCTCGCATGCTGCTCTGCCCAGCCCGCCGCCCTCGCAGAACCTCCTGGGCAGCCTCCTGCCGCCATCTGGCGCGCCTCCCCGGGATGGGGGGCTCCGTGTCAGCGCGCACGCTGGGGCACAGTCACCGTGACGGGGACACAAGGGGGCTGTGGACACGGCAGCAAATGCTTTTTCAAGGTCTGTGCGGAAGAAGAGCTGCTCTTCACCCCAGAATTCTAATTTTGAACAAAAGAGTATTCAGTAGCCAGGGCGAGCGGTCCCACTGGCTCTGCGTTCTCTGTCCCTTGAGTTCCGTTTAAGGCGCATCTATTGAGCACTGCGCAGAGGCCCACGCTGCTGGGGGCCCAGGGCTGAAGGGGGGGATTAGGAATGAGGAGGGCATGGCCCCCATCCTTGGGGACCTTCGAACAGAAGCCAGAGCCACCAGTACAGATAAGAGGGAGGAGAAGGAGTAGGTAGAGAGAAGGCTCTGGCTTTGATGGGAGGGGAGACCCGACTGGCTCAGGAAAGCCATCTTGGGAGGAAGGAAGGAACCAAATGTGTGCTATACCCATTTTAGAGGAAGAAACTGAGGCACAGAGAGGTTAAATGATGGCCCAAGGTCCCAGAGCTGGGTCCGTCTGACTCTTTCCACAGGCCGTGCTGGGGTAGGGGGGAAGGTGAGAAGTGTGAGAGAGGCTGAAAGAGACCTTGAAGAGGGTTAAGAGACGTAAACCCAGCCCCATCCCGTGTCCTGGGGGCTGGGGGCTGCAGGGGAAGGGCAGCAGCAAGGCAGATGTGCTGGCCTCTCTATCTCTCTGTCCTCGACTGTCGCCTCCCCCCAACCCCTGCCTCCCTCTTGTTGAGACGTCCCAGGCTTGGCTATGCTCTGGAAGCCGGTGAAGAGGTTTGTTTCCCCCCCTTCCAGAGTTTGTTTCTTCCAAAAGTGCCTCCCAGGAGAAATGGTAAATGAGAGGGGGCAGATGCCGGGGGTCCCCTGCCCTCACGGGGGCCCGGACCAGTGTGAGGATGAGGATGAGGCTGGGCAGGGGGCAGCCAGTGGAGACCCCAGACCACAGGACTGGGGGCAGCTGGTCCCCCCACCCTCCTTCCACCCTTGGACTGGCGCGTTCTCTTGTGACGCCCACCAGGAAAGGAGGGGAGACCTGCTGAGAGCCCCCTTCCCAGGTCCAAGGGAGGCAGGTCATGGGGCAGAAGGGGGCGTGGGGCCACTGCTCCTGCCACTCCTGAGAGAGGGCAGCCTCTCAGGGTGTCACCCCTTCTCCATCTGCCTGTCAGACCAGGGGAGATAATGGGACCAGTCCCATCTGAGCAGGGTCAGGGGTCAGGCAAAGCCCTGGCACACGTGGCCTTTATTGTACCTGAAAAAGCCAGAGGCTGGCTAGCCTAGAGTCTGTGTGTGAGCTGCGTGTTCGGGGGCGGGGGGGCGCTGTCATAGGGGGGAGGAGGGAGGTACATTCTGCCCAACCCAGCTCTGGCCATCTGGCTCCCTGAGAACAAAATTAATAAATAAATGACATACAGTGAGTCTCAAGGACTGGGAGAGGGAGGAGGGTGGGAGAACCTGCCTAGAATGTGACAAAAGCAGAACAGAGGGGCAACAGCCAAGCTGACACCATCGTGCGGTCCTGGCAGGCAGCGCTGCCACCCCTCCGGACCCCGCTTGGGCCTGAAAAGGACGCTGTGCAACACTCCCCGTGACACACACGCATGTGCACGCGTACACACACGGCCTGCGCTTCCAGGCTGGGCATGTGGGCTGGGTCTCCACGGGAAACAGTTCCTGGGGGGAAGGGAATCACAAACTGCTCCCACCCGCGCCCACCAGCCTGGAGGACCGGCCTGGAACTCTGACAGGGAGGGGGAGGGAGGGGGTGCATCTTCTTTGGAGCCAGAGGGCCGGCTGATGGCAGGTCCCGCTCTCTGAGACCCCTGCCCCTGCCCCCAAGGACTTTGAGTTCCTCCCAGTCAGCCCAGAACTGCTGTGTGCTGCGCACCACGCTGGGGATGGACACGATGACCTCATTTCACCTCCCTCCACCCCGTGAAGTGGGGATTATGACCCCTGTTTTGCGATGGAGGAAGCCGAGGTCCAGAGAGGGTTAGCCATTCTCTAAGGTCACCCAGCTGCTCCTGAGTGTGTGCTCTCTTCGCTCGGGCATATTTCTCCCAGAATTCGGAGCTGTGGAGGAGGTGGCTTTTCAGGCTGAATGGGAGAGAGGTCTGGGCTGTGCTCCTGCTTAGATTCTCTCCTAACTTCTATCCAGCACTTACTGTACACACCGTCCTATTCATTATTATTTATTATCACTATTTCCATCTTTCAGATGAGGAAACTGAGGCTCAGGGAGGTTAAGTACCTGGCCCAGAGGCACACAGCAAGTAAGTGGCAGAGCCAGGAATTCAAACCCAGGCAGTCGGTCTCTGGAGACCACACTCACGACTCTGGTTAACACTTCTTTCCAGGGCTCTCTGCCTTCCCTCTCCAGTCCCTCCCACACTTCGGAGGTGGGGAGGCAGCTAAAATGCAAACCCGGGCCATGTCACTTCCTTGCTCCCCTCTGCCTGCCAGGAAGTGCCCAACTCCTTGGCCAGGCCTTCAGGGCCCTTCTGGGTCTGATGCCTGACAAGCTTTCAGCCTTATCTCCCCCACCCCCTACTCCCCCTTCCCCTCTCTCAGCTTTCCTTTATCCACTGACCCATTGCGCTTCTGCCTTCAAAGCCCAGTTCAGACGCCGCCTCTGCTCTGGCACTTCCTGATTCCCACAGGAAGTATATGTACTTGACCGCATATGTGTGGCCAGTGTGGGCCGCGCCACCCTAGACGTTTATTGTTTGATTGCGTGTTTGCTATCCTCCCAGCCCCCAGCCCCTGAGACCTCGCTGTGGCAGGGTCCAGGTCTTCCTTGTCACCATGACCCCGGGGCCCTGCACACTGCAGTTACCGGTGGGCACTCAGCACCGTGCTGAGTGGGATCCAGTGGATTTGCTCTCCCATTTTGTCATGTTTTCGTTCTTTTAGATGATGCTCTAGTGGAGGTACTTGGACCAAGGAAGAGTGGGGCTCTGGGTTGGATGTTTGGGAGAATTCAAAGCCATGTCCCTTGATCTTCCAAATCTTCTCACCTATCCGTGCTGCCCAGGCACATGCCCCCAAGGATTGCGATGGGAGACCAGGAGTTGGATTGGTCCTTCAGAGGAAGCAGAGATCACAGCTAGCTGGAAAAGTGGGGAAAATGCCAAGAAGACCGTGAAACCAGGGCTCAAAGAAGGATGAGATTTGAAGTTTCAATAGTCCAGTATGGAAAGAGAGGGCATTCCAGGCACAGACCCCCAGAAGCAAGGGTACTGAATGGTGAGCAGATCCAGGTGGCTAAAGCAGAGGGTGCCTAGCGTGGAGAGTGGGAGCCAGGCTGCACCCGGAGGCCAGGCCAGGTGGTGTGGTGCCCTTACCAGCAGCCCGGTGAGCTCGGACACAAGTCCATGGGCCATGGGGAGCCCCTGAAGGCTCATTTTGCATCAGCTGAGTCTGCATTGTGGAGTGGTGGAGCAACTTTTAAACTCTTCCTTAACTAACCTGTGACCAGGTCTGGTAAGGGAACAGAGGGCATGCTGGAGGCTCTGACCTGCCCCTCCAGTCCTGGCTAGTCCCTCCAGGCCAGCTGGGCCGTGCTCTCCTTCCCCTGTCCCTGACTTGAGGCAACTGAAGCAGGCTATCTAGGCATTGCATGGAAGCAGATTGGATGGGGGGACGGGACAGGGGAGAGACCGCCGTGACTAAGAGTTGGTGAATGGATCAGGGCAGGGGCTGACCCACAGAGGCCAGGTTGGATATATTGATACCCTTCTGCCTTCCTGGCCAGAGCAGGGGAGGCAGATGTGATAGCCAGTGGGATGTCCAGGAGAAGCACCTAGAACAGCCTTGCTGGCTCCCAGGACCTTGGACTCCCAGCCTGCTTCTCAGGGGCAGCCTCGCCCTCCCATCCTCCAGGCCTCAGACACCAGTGGGGCCCCAAGGCAGGCGGCAACTGCCCAAAAGTGCTGCAGCAGCAAAGGCTGTGGCAGAACTGGGGAATCTGTCACCCTCTAATAAGGAAAGCCCGTTCTGGCAGCCTGGGTAATAAGCCTCAAATTGAATAATTAATAAAGTTATAAAAATATGTCTACTATATGGCCAGAATAATTCAGCCCAATTAGAAGCAATTGTTTCTTGCAGTTAATGCCACTCGTTTTTCCTTGTGAACAGCTCTTAGCACCAAATAGGATTTGTAGGTTCAGCTGCCTACTTGAGGGGTTCTATTAAGACCAAACTCTCCCCTAGGGCTTCTTTCAGTTGAGGATTATCCATCTTTCCATCCATCTATTCATGCCTCTCTCCAACCATGTATCAATTTGTCCATCTGTCTATCCATCATTCCGTCTGTCCATTCATCTATTCATCCCTTCATCCACTCCTCCATCCATCTGCCCATCTACACATGCTTCCATTTATTCATTCATCCATCTATCCATATACCCATTCATTCAGCAGATAATTCTTTTTTTTTTAACATCTTTATTGGAGTATAATTGCTTTACAATGGTGTGTTAGTTTCTGCTTTATGACAAAGTGAATCAGTTATACATATGTTCCCATATCTCTTCCCTCTTGCATCTCCCTCCCTCCCACCCTCCCTATCCCACCCCTCTAGGTGGTCACAAAGCACCGAGCTGATCTCCCTGTGCTATGCGGTTGCTTCCCACTAGCTATCTAGTTTTTTATCTAGTTTACGTTTTGTAGTGTATATATGTCCATGCCACTCTCTCACTTTGTCACAGCTTACCCTTCCCCCTCCCCATATCCTCAAGTCCATTCTCTAGTAGGTCTGTGTCTTTATTCCCGTCTTGCCACTAGGTTCTTCATGACCTTTTTTTTTTCCCCTTAGATTCCATATATAGGTGTTAGCATACTGTATTTGTTTTTCTCTTTCTGACTTACTTCACTCTGTATGACAGACTCTAACTCCATCCACCTCACTACAAATAACTCCATTTCGTTTCTTTTTTTTTTTTAAATAAATTTATTTATCTATTTATTTTTGGCTGTGTTGGGTCTTCGTTTCTGTGCGAGGGCTTTCTCCAGTTGCGGAGAGCGGGGGCCACTCTTCATCGCAGTCGTTTCTTTTTATGGCTGAATAATATTCCATTGTATATATGTACCACATCTTCTTTATCCATTCATCTGTCGATGGACACTTAGGTTGCTTCCATGTCCTGGCTATTGTAAATAGAGCTGCAATGAACATTGTGGTACATGACTCTTTTTGAATTATGGTTTTCTCAGGGTATATGCCCAGTAGTGGGATTGCTGGGTCGTATGGTAGTTCTATTTTTAGTTTTTAAGGAACCTCCATACTGTTCTCCATAGTGGCTGTATCAATTTACATTCCCACCAACAGTGCAAGAGGGTTCCCTTTTCTCCACACCCTCTCCAGCATTTATTGTTTCTAGATTTTTTGACGATGGCCATTCTGACTGGTGTGAGATGATATCTCATTGTAGTTTTGATTTGCATTTCTCTAATGATTAATGATGTGGAGCATTCTTTCATGTGTTTGTTGGCAATCTGTATACCTTCTTTGGAGAAATGTCTATTTAGGTCTTCTGCCCATGTTTGGATTGGGTTGTTTGTTTTTTTGTTATTGAGCTGCATGAGCTGCTTGTAAATTTTGGAGATGAATCCTTTGTCAGTTGCTTCATTTGCAAATATTTTCTCCCATTCTGAGGGTTGTCTTTTGGTCTTGTTTATGGTTTCCTTTGCTGTGCAAAAGCTTTTAAGTTTCATTAGGTCCCATTTGTTTCTTTTTGTTTTTATTTCCATTTCTCTAGGAGCTGGGTCAAAAAGGATCTTGCTGTGATTATGTCATAGAGTGTTCTGCCTATGTTTTCCTCTCAGAGTTTGATAGTGTCTGGCCTTACATTTAGGTCTTTAATCCATTTTGAGTTTATTTTTGTGTATGGTGTTAGGGAGTGTTCTAATTTCATACTTTTACATGTACCTGTCCAGTTTTCCCAGCACCACTTATTGAAGAGGCTGTCTTTTCTCCACTGTATATGCTTGCCTCTTTTATCAAAGATAAGGTGACCATATGTCAGAAGATAATTCTTGAGCCCCTTCCATGTGCCAGACACAGTTCTAGGTCCTGGGCATGTGGAGATGAGTAAGACCCTGCCTCTGCCCCAAGGAGCTCCCAGCCCAGGCAAGTGAACCTTTGAGTGAGGCAACCTGTCATTCCTGTTTCTCTTCAGAGGTCCTGCTGAATATGATTTTTGTCCTTCATCTCTTCTCATGTATCTCAGTGAGATAGATAGATAGATAGATAGATAGATAGATAGATAGATAGATAGATAATTTGGGGTTACAACTGGCTTGAGTTAGGTAATAAGTTCTTTCCCAAGATGGTCCAGATTATTCCCCTATGTTTGAGAGTTTAAGGATCTTCTGGCTTCAAAATACCCATGCTCTGGGTCCCAACCTTTTATCAGGTGGAGGTCAGGGGATGTGGGATCCAGCTCTGCCCTGGCCCCTGCATTCACTGGCCTGGATAAGACATTTACTTTTTATGGTTCCATCTGTAAAATATGAAGAATCACTGTGCCATTGTGAGCTCACAGCAGTGACAGGAGTCAAGATGCTTGGGGTCACCTGTTGGAGACCCAAGTTTGCTTCCTGGAACACTGGGCATAAGTTGAATTATGAGTTAAATCAACTCATACTTTATAGGCATCCTCAGGAAATCCTTCCATAAAGCCAATGCTCTTTTTGCAGTGAAGATGCCCTCTTTCTGATTTCTCTGCCTGGACATTGAGACTTTTCTTACAGTGTAGCAAAACCATGACTCAATTCACTAAGTCTCCACAGAGCCCTTGTTGTAAGCCCAGCACTGTGCTAGATGAATCTGATAGCATTATCTAGTCAGTTATATTACGGTCATCCATCATTTATTAAGGGCCTGCTTTATTCAGGGCTCTGGAGATGCAGAAAGACCCAAGCTTTCACCCTGCCCTAGAGTTGCCGTCTCTGATATGGGTTCCCTTTTGCCTCTTTGTGAATCAGGATATCAGAGCTGGCAAAACAAAGTGAAAAGGCAAGGTATAGCCTGGGAGAAGACATTCACAGCACATGTAATCCATAAAGGATTAGTATCCAGAATATTTTTTTTAATCCTACAAATCAGTAAGAACAACCATTCAAACACTGGCAATAATATAAATGTGCACTTCACAGGAGAAGGATATTTTGATGGGCAATAAATATATGAAAAGATGTTCACCTCACTGGTAATCAAGGAAATGCAAATTAAAACTAAAAGATGCTGCCTTGTCCCACCCAACAAATTGGGGAAAATCAGTTTTTGATAATACCAAGTGTTAGTAGGGATACACGCAACTGTGGACACATATGCTGCTAATGAGTGTGTGAATTGGCAGTACCATTTCAGGGAACAATTTGGTAATTTTAAATAAAGCTAAAGCCAACCCCATCATACCATGTTTCTCAAGCATTTTTTTTCTATCACAACCTACTGTGTCCCAGCACATATACATGCACACACTGATGTTTTTAAATCTCTTCTATTTAACTTGTTAAAATGGTAGTTGTGACCCTTTGTATTGATTTCATGACTTTCTCCTGGGTTACAACCTACGATTTGAAAAACTCTACTCCAGAGAACCTCTCCAACATGTGCATCCGTGCATGATTGTTTGTAATGGTGAAAAGCTGCAAGTAACCTAGAGGTCCCTCAAGAGGGAAATGAATGAACTCTAATATATTTATACAGTGGGATCTCCACAGCAGTTAAAAGGAACAAACTGGTGCTATACATGTCTACTCAGATGAATCTCAAATATATAATACTGAGTGAAAAAGGCACGTTGCAGAGGGCTACATACATACCATATGATATAATTTATATAAAGTTTTAGAACATGCAAATTAATGAATATATTATTTATGGGTACATTCAGATGTAGTAAAAACATTAAAACAGACATGGCCATGATAAATACCAAAGTCAGGCTACGTCCAGGGAGGGAGGTGAAAGGGATAGGGAGTGATGCGTGAGGCGTCTCAGCTGTGTAGTGTTTTATTCTGAAATAAAAATATCTGCAGCCAAAATGGGGGAAATTAAGATTTGTCTGATGAATATACTGTTTTAATTTTCTCTACATTTTAAAATATGCTTGAAATATTCCACATGCAAAACAAAAGGCTTCTCCACCTGTCCAGCACCCAAGTTCATATGAAGAAAAAAATGTGTTAGTTCACGTTAAACTTACTTGCTCATTTCATTCAATTTGGTTCACTAAATGTTTATGGAACACCTCCTTGTGGGTCTGACACTGCCAGGTGTGAGGTGTGGAATAGGCAGGAAGGTAGGGTGGATATTACAAGCGAAAATTTGGGGGTTGGCAAGGGCAAAGGCTGCCCTCCCATCTCGGCCATAAAGATCAGGTTAACACACATGCCACAAAATGGGGCCCAAAGGTTAAAGCCTGTGTCTTCCTGGGGAATCAGGGAAGTCTCCCTGGAGGAGGTGAAGACTGAGATAGGCCTTGAAGGATAGACAGGGATTGACTGGCGAGACACTCAGGAAAGGAAAGGAACCTTGAGTTCCAGAAAGCTCTGGGTCTGCATGAGAAAGAAGAGGTGACAGGGCAGCTCAGGCCTCTGAACAGGTGTGCTGCAGCTCAAATGGCGAAATGCACCCCTGATGGCAGTGCCCAGCAGGAAGTAGACACATGGAGTGGAGAGGTGGGTCTAATTCATCACGGGGGCTGAGGAGGGCCAGGGTCCTGGAGGCTGCAGGAAACTAGAGACAGCTTGCCTGCTACAGAAAGGCGCTGCTGCTCAGGGCCAGCCCACTGCATTGCCCATCCTCCGACGAGGGCCCTAGCAGGGAAGAGGGGGATAAAGCTCTGCTGAGATCCCAGACTTCAAATTTATTTGACCAGCTCTCAATAAATTTCTCACGCCAGAGGCCTCACTATCCATCTCCGGTGGACTGCACAGGAAGTGTCTGTCTTTGATGGCTTGGGGACATGTCCACATGTCTTGCCAGGAGGCAAGCCCCTAAATCTTCCTCTGACTTGCTCCCCTCCTAGTAAATCTGAATAGTTTAAGATAACTCCCTCCAACCTTGAGGCTGGTGCCAACTTTGTGTCATCCATCAGCCCTGGCCGATTTCTTATTAAAGTTCTGCTGTTCCCTTGGAAAAGTCGCCACCTTAAATCAAAAGGCTGATAGGACAGGGGAGAGACAGAGGAGCTGGAGTTGGTGGGGCGACGGCAGGTCAGGAAGATTAGGTCCTAGTCCTACTGCTGGGGCAAGAGGGAGACCTTCCCGGGCCCTGGCTCTGCAGCTTGCCCCGGGGTCTAAGGACAAGTTGTCTAAGCCCTGCGTGGCTTGAAAAGGCTGCCCGGGGAGTAGCTCAGAGGTGAACACCGTCCAACAGTTCTCCCAAGAGCCAGCAGGGAGCTGGCTCAGGGAAAGCGGACTTAACGGGCACTGATCACATTCACCCCTCATTCATTCACTCACTTAGTACAGTTCACCGATATAACACATTTGCGTTAGATGCCTGTTCTCGGTGCTGGAGAGATAGCGGTAAACGAGACAGTATGTGCCTTCATAGAGCTTCCCTTCTAGAGAGGGAGATGGTGAACAAGCACAGAAATAAATACAGTAATTCCAGATGTTGGTATGAGGAAAATAAAACAGCAGTGAGTTAGAGTGAGGGAGGCGGGGTGGGCAGGGAGGCCTCCCTGAGGAGGGGCCGTTTGAGCCAAGTCCTGAATAAGAAAAATCAAAGACTGGAGGGTTCTTGTGTAGGTAAACCTTGACTCATGGCCTCTTTTTGACTCAGAAGAGCAGAATTTCCTTTATGCGTGGAGGACAATTGCTAAGCGAGGCTCTGTTGAGGATTTATAAATGGATTGCAAGTTCCCGCCCACACAGGTGCCTTCAGTCTAGTAGTTGTGATGGTACAACCAGCCCAGGAACCCCAGGGCTGGGTGCTTGGGACCACGACATTAGGCTGAAAGCTCAGAGAAGGCACAGGTCCCTTCCAGCTGGGATGAGCAGAGGAGGGCACCCGGAGGCCAGAGCGGGTGCAGGGAGTCATCTGGCAGGACTCAGGCTCTGCGAATGGTGCTGAGCCCTGACGGTGCTCGTTGATTCCCTTGGGTGCTGGCTCTGGGTGGGCGCGTGTGTCCTACTAATCACCCAAGTGAGCCGAGTTGATTCTTGGAGTATAAGGAATGCAGATGACACATATTGCCTCATCAGCAAAAGAATTACAGGCAGGGAGGATCTCAGAGTTGGAGCCAGCTTTCTTTAAATAATTGGCAGCAGGATGAGTGGCATGGAGTGTTTTTTCCCTGCTATTGCTGCCGCCAAAGGAAATCATTGAGGTTTCCCCTCATTTCTGCATTGCATGTCTCCCATCTCTGGGTCACAGCCATGACTGGGAAGCAGGAGCCCTGGATGGTCCAGATCACGGGAGATGACAGGTATCCGATGCAGCTTCGAGGCTTCTCTGGGGAGAGCATAACCCACACAGGCAGGTCTGCTGTTGAAATGAGCAACTCTCTTTCATGAGTCGATAACATTTGCTCAGCAAATAAAGATTAGCAGGACAGACCTCTCTGCGTTTGCTCTCAGCTCTAAATGTCTCCCAACATCAGTCACAGCCAAAGAGTCCAGAGGACAACCAAGAAATGCAGTGACTTGCCATGCAGTTTGGAAGTTGATTGGCTGATGGCTTCAAAGGCCAGCACTGTATCTCACTGTGGGAACTCCCAGAGTGGAGGCCCTAGGCTAAGCCCTGGGGAGACAAGGCCGAAAGAGGCAGCCCTTGTCCTTAAGGAATATAGGGTCTAGCAGACAGGCAGGTGAATCAGCGTGTGACAGTGTTGTAGGTGCTTCCTTATGCCTGTGGACAGGGCAGGAGGGGACAGTGATGAGGGAGGGGCAATTCCATAAGGTGGACCTTGGGTGGAGTTTTTATCTCCCCTTCTCTACGCCCATGCAGCGCTTGGCACAGAATAGAACAAGCAAGGTGACACACCATGGCTACTTTATACCAAAAAGATGCCACAGCTGAAATGAGTGACAGCTGTCTTTTCCTAGTTCTTGGAGGCGGGGAGGGGAGAGGATCAAGCTAATGCATGGTTTTCTCTCAGTGTTATGTTTTTCTTTTTAAAATCTTCCCAAAGCCCTTGGTTTCTACAGCTGCTTGACTACATAAAAATCCAGAGAAGGGGATGGAACATTGTTAAGCTCCTACTATGTGGCGGGTTCTGGGCTGGGTGCTCACAGACATGGGTCTCATTTAATCCTCCCAATAGCCTTGCAAATTATTCTCACTCTATAGGATGAGGGAACTGAGAGGCGGAGTTGTCAAGGCCTCCCAGCTGCTGCGGGAGAGAGGCGGATTGATTTGAAAGAGCGTGCCTGTGTAAGGTGATGTTCATCTTAGCCCAGAATGATCTAGTTAGCTCTGCAGCAACTTCATAAATGGTGTTCCACAAAGACACCCGACCTCCAGAGCCAGCCTCTTGTTAGATAAAAGGTTATAAGCCTCTGAACCAACGTTGGCACCATTTTTGCTCGCTCAGTGGTAATCCCCTAACACTTCGTGTTGTTCTTTTCCTGCCCAAGTGGACCACGTTGTCGCATCAGATGCCCACTGCCCAGCCAGGGCGGGTGTGGGCAGCTGAGGTTTCCTCACGGCTGAGTTGCAGTGTAGCAGGTAACATCCAGGGCAGGTGTGCCTTGGAAGTTTCTGGAGCCCAGCTCTCCAACTGCTCACTGCAAGCTCTGATTGAAGGGACAGCCAAGCCGGACACAGTTCCTACAGCTCCCATGCTCGTTTCTAAACCCAAAGTCTCCAAGTTCTTTTGCCAAAGGTGGGCTTCCCAAGCCCTGCCAACCTGTGGGAGCAGCCTTGGGGTTGACCCTCTGATGTGTGGTCCCCTGCCCCAGAGCCCAGATGAATGACTGGTACTCTTGTCTTTCCCTGATTGTCCTCCCCAGCACCACTGGGGTCATTTCCCCTGGGCTTGAGAAAAGAGATAGAGGGGTCTAGGTACTCTTCCTAATTAAAACAATTCTCTTAAAGCAGGAAGCCGCAGCCCGTGAGCCAAGTCTGTTCCATTGCCTGCTCTTGTAAATAAAGTTTTATTGGAACACAGCCACGCCCATTTGTTTCTGGGTATCTGTGACTGCTTTCTCATTACAGCAGCACAGGTGAGCAGTGTGACAGGGATTGTCTTGCCCACAAGGCAAAAAAATATTTATGGTCTGATCCTTTACAGAAAATCTTTGCTGATTCCTGTGTTAGAACATTAGAATTTTTTGCGCCAATGTTTTTGCCCCAAAGTAATAAATGCCTTAAAGATAGGATCATCAAAACTTTTCATCGCCTAGGGGAATATGAAAATAACAATAATTATACTAGCAACAGCAAGGCTGGGCTACATGTTTACCCTGTTGAGGCTAAGAGCACAGGTTCTGGAAGCAGACTAGCTCACGTCCTGGCTTCTCCATTGTCCCAACTGTGGGACCTTGCCTAAGTTACATGACCTCTCTGTGCCTTGTTTTCCTCTTTTGTAAAATGGTGACTCTTTTGGGGAGTTGTGTGAGTTGACTAGGGTATTACATGTAAATAAGGTATTACACCTACCCCGACAAAGCATTCGGTAAATGCTGGTCTCCTCATGTAACCCTCATGGCAAACCCCTTATCGTTGGCAGGTATGGTACCCTGCTATACAAACCCTCCTATGCAAATTCAGAAACAGAAAGGAGTGATATAAAGTTTTGAATTAAACACTCAGTCTGACAACTTTCTCTCTGAACTCAACTAGACTTGGATGGTGAAGGACACTTGTACTTGTGATCTTTAAGTTGGTGCCATTATCATGCCCATTTTACAGATGCAGAAACTGATGTTGAAACAGGGTAAGGGGCCATGAAAAGCAGGACAGGATCCCGGCTGTCTGACTCTGGAGCACCCAATAACCAAGGACCTGCCACTCCCTGGTGGCTCTTGGCCAACTGAGTCCCTGGCTCATCACAAGCGCCCCTGCTTGGTGGGTGAATTCATCAGTGAGGGACACCATAAGCACAGGCTGACCACAGAGGTGGCTGTGCCCCATGCTTTGTCATCAGGGCAGGTGACTTTGTACAACTGGTTACCCAGTCCCCTTTATGACCAGCACCCCCTTACAGAAACACTGAAGAACAGCCCAGCAGCATCTGGTCACCTCTGGTTTGGAGCCCATGATCATAGCCTGATGAAAGGGCCCCTGCCAATGAGCCACTGAAGACAAGGGCAAAGTGGAAGGAGCACTGGTTTTATTTATTTATTTATTTTTTTAACCTCTTTATTGGAGAATAATTGCTTTGCAATGGTAGTTAGTTTCTGCTTTATAGCAAAGTGAATCAGCTATACATATACATATGTCCCCATATCTCCTCCCTCTTGCATCTCCCTCCCACCCTTCCTACCCCACCCCACTAGGTGGTCACAAAGCACCGAGCTAATCTCCCTGTGCTATGCGGCTGCTTCCCACTAGCTATCTATTTTACATTTGGTAGTGTATATAAGTCCATGCCACTCTCTCACTTCGTCCCAGATTATCCTTCTCCCTCCCCGTGTCCTCAAGTCCATTCTCTACGTCTGTGTCTTTATTCCTGTCCTGCCCCTAGGTTCTTCAGAACCTTTTTTTTTTTTTTTTTTTTTAGATTCTCTATATATGTGTTAGCGTACAGTATTTGATTTTCTCTTTCTGACTTACTTCACTCTGTATGACAGACTCTAGGTCCATCCACCTCACTACAAATAACTCAATTTCATTTCTTTTTATGGCTGAGTAATATTCCATTGTATATATGTGCCACATCTTCTTTATCCATTCATCTGTCAATGGACACTTAGGTTGCTTCCCTGTCATGGCTACTGTAAATAGAGCTGCAATGAACATTGTGGTACATGACTCTTTTTGAATTATGGTTTTCTCAGAGTATATGCCCAGTAGTGGGATTGCTGAGTCGTATGGTAGTTCTATTTTTAGTTTTTTAAGGAACCTCCATACTGTTCTCCATAGTGGCTGTATCAATTTACATTCCCACCAACAGTGCAGGAGGGTTCCCTTTTCTCCACACCCTCTCCAGCATTTATCGTTTGTAGATTTTTTGATGATGGCCATTCTGACTGGTGTGAAGTGATACCTCATTGTAGTTTTGATTTGCATTTCTCTAATGATTAGTGATGTTGAGCATTCTTTCATGTGTTTGTTGGCAATCTGTATACCTTCTTTGGAGAAATGTCTATTTAGGTCTTCTGCCCATGTTTGGATTGGGTTGTTTGTTTTTTTGATATTGAGCTGCATGAGCTGCTTATAAATTTTGGAGATGAATCCTTTGTCAGTTGCTTCATTTGCAAATATTTTCTCCCATTCTGAGGGTTGTCTTTTCGTCTTGCTTATGGTTTCCTTTGCTGTGCAAAAGCTTTTAAGTTTCATTAGGTCCCATTTGTTTCTTTTTGTTTTTATTTCCATTTCTCTAGGAGCTGGGTCAAAAAGGATCTTGCTGTGATTTATGTCATAGAGTGTTCTGCCTATGTTTTCCTCTAAGAGTTTTATCGTGTCTGGCCTTACATTTAGGTCTTTAATCCATTTTGAGTTTATTTTTGTGTATGGTGTTAGGGAGTGTTCTAATTTCATACTTTTACATGTACCTGTCCAGTTTTCCCAGCACCACTTATTGAACAGGCTGTCTTTTCTCCATTGTATATTCTTGCCTCCTTTATCAAAAATAAGATGACCATATGTGCATGGGTTTATCTCTGGGCTTTCTATCCTGTTCCATTGATCTATATTTCTGTTTTTGTGCCAATACCATACTTACCATACTGTCTTGATTACTGTTGCTTTGTAGTATAATCTGAAGTCTGGGAGCCTGATTCCTTGAGCTCCATTTTTCTTTCTCAAGATTGCTTTGGCTATTCGGGGTCTTTTGTGTTTCCATACAAATTGTGAAATTTTTTATTCTAGTTCTGTGAAAAATGCCATTGGTAGTTTGATACAGATTGCATTGAATCTGTAGATTCCTTTGGGTAGTATAGTCATTTTCACAATGTTGATTCTTCCAATGCAAGAACATGGTATCTCTCTCCATCTGTTTGTATCATCTTTAATTTCTTTCATCAGTGTCTTATAGTTTTCTGCATACAGGTCTTTTGTCTCCTTAGGTAGGTTTATTCCTAGGTATTTTATTCTTTTTGTTGCAATGGTAAATGGGAGTGTTTCCTTAATTTCTCTTTCAGATTTTTCATCATTAGTGTATAGGAATGCAAGAGATTTCTGTGCATTAATTTTGTATCCTGCAACTTTACCAAATTCATTGATTAGCTCTAGTAGTTTTCTGGTAGCATCTTTAGGATTCTCTATGTATAGTATCATGTCATCTGCAAACAGTGACAGCTTTACTTCTTCTTTTCCGATTTGGATTTCTTTATTTCTTTTTCTTCTCTGATTGCTGTGGCTAAAACTTCCAAAACTGTTGAATAATAGTGGTGAGAGTGGACATCCTTGTCTTGTTCCTGATCTTAGAGGAGATGGTTTCAGTTTTTCACCATTGAGAATGATGTTGCCTCTGGTTTGTCATATATGGCCTTTATTATGTTGAGGTAAGTTCCCTCTCTGCCTACTTTCTGGAGGGTTTTTTTTTTTTTTTAAAGAGTTAACCAATCATGGTTATTCTTTAGCTGTTACTTTTTAAAATTTATTTATTATTTATTTATTATTTATTTTTGGCTGTGTTGGGTCTTCGTTTCTGTGCAAGGGCTTTCTCTAGTTGCGGCAAGCGGGGGCCACTCTTCATCCCGATGCGCGGGCCTCTCACTATCGTGGTCTCTCTTGTTGCGGAGCATAGGCTCCAGACGCGCAGGCTCAGTAGTTGTGGCTCACGGGCCTAGTTGCTCCATGGCATGTGGGATCTTCCCAGACCAGGGCTCGAACCCGTGTCCCGTGCATTGGCAGGCAGATTCTCAACCACTGCACCACGAGGGAAACCCTCTGGAGGGTTTTTATCATAAATGGGTGTTGAATTTTGTCAAAAGCTTTTTCTGCATCTATTGAGATGATCTTATGGTTTTTATCCTTCAATTTGTTAATATGGTTTATCACATTGTTTGATTTGCATATATTGAAGAATCCTTGCATTCCTGGGATAAACCCCACTTGATCATGGTGTATGATCCTTTTAATGTGCTGTTGGATTCTGTTTGCTAGTATTTTGTTGAGGATTTTTGCCTCTATGTTCATCAGTGTTATTGGCCTGTAGTTTTCTTTTTTGGGGTCATCTTTGTCTGGTTTTGGTATCAAGGTGATGGTGGCCTCATAGAATGAGTTTGGGAGTGTTCCTCCCTCTACTATATTTTGGAAGAGTTTGAGAAGGATAGGTGTTAGCTCTTCTCTAAATGTTTGATAGAATTCGCCTGTGAAGCCATCTGGTCCTGGACTTTTTTTTTTTTTTTTTTTTTTTTTTTTTTTATTTATTTTTTGGCTGAGTTGGGTCTTTTGTTGCTGCGCGCTGGCTTTCTCTAGTTGCGGCGAGCGGGGGCTACTCTTCGTTGTGTTGCGCGGGCTTCTCATTGCGGTGGCTTCTCTTTTTGTGGAGCACGGGCTCTAGGCGCGTGGGCTTCAGTAGTTGTGGCACGTGGGCTCAGTAGTTGTGGCTCACGGGCTCTACAGCACAGGCTCAGTAGTTGTGGCGCACGGGCTTCGTTGCTCCGCGGCATGTGGGATCTTCCCAGAGCAGGGCTTGAACCCGTGTCCCCTGCATTAGCAGGCGGATTCTTAACCACTGCGCCACCAGGGAAGCCCTGGTCCTGGACTTTTGTTTGCTGGAAGATTTTTAATCACAGTCTCAATTTCAGTGCTTGTGATTGGTCTGTTTATATTTTCTATTTCTTCCTGGTTCAGTCTCAGAAGGTTGTGCTTTTCTAAGAATTTGTCCATTTCTTCCAGGTTGTCCATTTTATTGGCATAGGGTTGCTTGTAGTAATCTCTCATGATCGTTTGTATTTCTGCAGTGTCAGTTGTTACTTCTCCTTTTTCATTTCTAATTCTATTGATTTGAGTCTCCTCCCTTTTTTTCTGGATGAGTCTGGCTAATGGTTTATCAATTTTGTTTATCTTCTCAAAGAACCAGCTTTTAGTTTTTTTTGTTCTTTACTATTGTTTTCTTCATTTCTTTTTCATTTAATTCTGATCTGATCTTTATGATTTCTTTCCTTCTGCTAACTTTGAGATTTTTTGTTCTTCTTTCTCTAATTGCTTTAGGTGTAAGTTTAGGTTGTTTATTGAGATGTTTCTTGTTTCTTGAGGTAGGATTGTATTGCTATAAACTTCCCTCTTAGAACTGCTTTTGCTGCATCCCATAGGTTTTGGGTCGTCGTGTTTTCATTGTTATTTGTTTCTAGGTATTTTTTGATTTCCTCTTTGATTTCTTCAGTGATCTCTTGGTTATTCGTAGTGTATTGTTTAGCCTCCATGTGTTTGTATTTTTTACAGATTTTTTCCTGTAATTGATATCTAGTCTCAAAGCATTGTGGTTGGAAAAGATACTTGATATGATTTCAATTTTCTTAAATTTACCAAGGCTTGATTTGTGACCCAAGATATGATCTATCCTGGAGAATGTTCCATGAGCACTTGAGAAGAAAGTGTATTCTGCTGTTTTCGGATGGAATGTCCTATAAATATCAATTAAGTCCATCTTGTTTAATGTATCATTTAAAGCTTGTGTTTCCTTATTTATTTTCATTTTGGATGATCTGTCCATTGGTGAAAGTGGGGTGTTAAAGTCCCCTACTGTGATTGTGTTACTGTCGATTCCCCCTTTTATGGCTGTTAGCATTTGCCTTATGTATTGAGGGGAGCACTGGTTTTAGAATTGTGACACCTGGGTTTGAATCCCAGCCCTGCCACTAACTTGCTGTGTGACTTCTGGAAGTCACTTTCCCTCTCTGGGCCTCACCTGCCTCATTTTTCAAATGAAGGCATTATATTTCACTAGATCGGTGGTCGTTAACGGGGAGGGTGGGTTGCCTCTCAGGACATCTTGCAATGTCTGGAGACATTTTTGGTTGTCACACTTAGTGGGGAGGGCACTGCCGGTATTTAGTGGGTAGAAGCCAGGGATCTACTAAACATCCTATAGTGTACAGGGCAGCCCCCACAACAAAAAATTATCACAGCCCAAATGTCGATATCGCCACTGTAGAGAAATCCCACAATCTGTAAGGGTCCATGCAGCTCTAAAATTCCATCCTTCATTTGTTCATCAAAGGTGTGTTTATCTCCTCCTCCGCCCCACTGTTAAATCACATTCCTACTTTTCTTCATGGTACTTATTTGAAATTATGTGGCCTCTTCATTAATTGTCCACTGTCTGTCTCCACCACTGGAATGTAAGCTCCATGATGGGAGTATCTTAATTGGTTTTGTTTAGAGCTATACCTGAGTACGACCACATGGCTTGGGACATGATAGGCTCTTATTAAATAAATGAATGAATCTCCCTTTCTCTAACAAATACTTATGTACTATACTTAATTTAAAATCCTACCCAGAATGAAGAAGTTAGACTACCACCTTCTGCAGCAGTGCTTTTCAAGTTGTATTGTGTGTATTATTTCCAGGACCCAGCCTACAGAGATTCTGATATTAGTGGTTTTAGCAGAACCAAAAATTCTGCATTTTAACAAGCACCCTGCATGACTTTAATAAAAATGATCTGTAAAACACACTTTAAAAAAAAAAAAAAGATGTATTTATTAGGTGCCTTTTGTGTGCCCAGCAGTAAACAGTTCAGAGTCCCTGCCCTCTTGGGGCTCACATGGTAATAAGAGTTCATATTGGCTGAGTGCTAACTGTATACCAAGTTCTTTACATAAACTGGAGCCTTTGAGCCTCAAAAACTATTGTTATTCCCATTTTACAGATGAAGAAACTGAGGCTCAGCAAAGTAAAGCAGCTTGCCTAAGGCCACGCAGCTAGTAAGTGGTAACATCAGCATTTTTATTCCAGAGTGTGTGCTCCGAACTGCGCATACCATCAACTGCCCCAAAACAGTGGAAATGAGGACAGGTCCCTGCCTGCCACTGGAAGAAAGCCAGCTTGAATGCTGAGGCCCTGTGGTCTCTTTATCATGCAGACCGTTTAGTGGACTGTAAAAGGGCCTCATGACTATAAACCAGCGAGTGATGACCTGACAGGCAAAGGGGCCGGAGAAGTGTTAGGGCCTCGGAGACATTAATCTGCTTCCAGCCACTGCTGTTGGAAAGACATTTGTTAGAGCGGTTATGGGAGCCATAAAAGGCTATTTGACGGCAGCTCTCCCTACTGTGGGAACCTCAGTCGGTGGGAAAGGGGCCCTTCAGGGCTCAAGTGTTACAGGTCCTGTTGGCCAGAGGCAAATGCTTCTATCTGCCACAGGTAGGAAGCTGTGGAAGTGACCAGAAAATGTGGGGTTGCCCCAGGATAGCTGGATTCTGGTCCCTTTAATGACTCTCAAAACAGCTACAAGGCCTATAGCGAGTCCTGTAATTGCTCTGGGCCTCAGTTTCTCCATCTGTAAAATAGAGACATCAATGTTTATCTCACAGGGCTGTTCTGAGGCTATAAGGAGGCGACGGGTGTGACAGTGGATGTGAACGTATTTTACAGAGTTGTTAAGCATCATTATTGCTCGTGGTGGTTGTAGGAGTAAGAGCAGCTGCAGGAGCACTGTGTAGGGGTGTCTCTCTGAGATTTAATCAAACCTTAGACCTGGGTGAAGCTTTATAGATCCATCTGGTTCAGATTCCCCACTGAGTAAGTAATAGCTTTCATTCTTCACACACTTACTTTATGGCAAACACTGTTCTAAGCACTTTGTCTGTATTAACCCATTTAATCCTTACATCAAACCTATGAGTTAGGGATGAACACTCTCCCCATTTTACAGATGAGGACACTGAAGTCCAGACTGGTACCAAGGTCGCCTAGCTGGTTGCAGGCAGGCTGGCTCCAGCTGGAACCACTGCTCCACCCTCCTCCATGGGTGAGAACTGGAGTCAGTTGCAGGGTGGCAAACAGATAGCACCTCTCCTTCCTGGGGGCCTCCACTGCCTCCTGATTACTGGGCCACAGGGCATCTTATGACCTCAACTCCCCTGCAGGGACATGGCGGCATGCTGGCTTGTATTAGTGGGGTTTGACTTTTCCTGGGAAGCGGGATGACTCTGAGTCTCAGCTCAAGGTGGGATGGGCTGAGTGGGGGTGATGCCTTGAGGAGGCATCCTGAGTAGATATCCCTACCCCACCAGGAACCTGGCAGGGAGATGGAAGGACGTCACCTCATGGGAGCCTAGAGATCTGAGCAGTTTCTGTAATTGGAGTTTGGTGCCAGGACGATGCAAAAGGCTGGTCTCAGACTGAGACCCATAGGGGATGGTGATCTCCACTTGGGAGCAGGCTAGGAACATGGCAGAGTGGGGCCCCTCCCCAAAGAGATTCAGGGCTGGAGACCAGGGAGGGCAGCTCAATGCTCAGTTACAATGTGGTCCACCAGGTTTTGCACAACAATCCAGGTTTTGCTGATGTTTGTGTTTTTTTTAACTATCATTGAAGTAGGCACATAAAAATTTTAAATTCCTGTACATTTCCTTCTGGGCCTCCAACAGTACTATACAAACATTACCTTGGATGAATCCCAGTACCTACATGGGTGATGAGGAAGCCTGGAATGGGGAGAGAGGGTCAGTGTCTAGGGAGATGGTCCTGCAGGCTCTGGTGTTGGTGCTGGGACCCTAAGAGCCGTGTTCTCCTGACCCCGAGTCCCCTGCTCTCAGGGAAGTGTCCTTGGTATGCCTCTCATGACCTTGTAACTGAGCTGTCAGAAACCCCACTTTGCAGGCTCCCTCTATTAGATAGTCTCTTCCTAGGGTTTGGGAAGTTCTCAGGCAGAGGTCAAACCCCACAGAGCCTTCCCTTCAAGTTTACCGTGGATCCCTGTTCAGAACTGTCTGGAACGAGAGGTAGACAAAGTGACTTTTTCCAGCCCCAAATCCTATTAACTTGCGGTGTCTCTTTGCAAAATGCAGGGGCCAACTGGTCACCCTAGCCCCGAGGCATGTTCCTGACCCCTGGGCCCCAGCCCCTCTGCAGCAGGACACCTGGGTGGAGGTTTCCCATGTTCCTTAGAAGAAGATGAGGGAAACCCCAATGGGTCCCCACCTCACTGTGCCTTCCTCAAGTACTCTCAGTAGTGAAAAGTCAGGGGAAATATTGGCGTTTGCCAAGTGGAAAAGACGGGAAAATCAACAGAGGGGAAAAAAGATCTCATTTTCAAGCTTCTAGGCAGGGATTGCAATCGATAATGTAAAGAACAGCAGGAGGCCATTAAGCCACACTTGGCAGTGTCCTCCTGCCAGGGCAGTGTTTGCTGAGGAGCAGACTTCAGGGGCGCCTCAGCACCTACCCCTACCTGCAACGTCTCTTAGGGGAGCTGGTGTGAGGCTCCTTGGGGGTGGAGGGGGGACACCACTTAGAAGTGAGTTAACTAATCCCCCGACCCCAGTGTAGACCCCAGTACCAGGCCATCGGATCAAGAAGTGCAGAGAGTCAAGGGCAACCAAAATAGGGAGGGGGCATCCAGGGTGACTCGGGGGTGGGAGGTCTCCCCAAGAGAGGCCACCTGCTGTTTTTCCCTTTGTTTTTTGTTTCAGTCTTGGAGATAAACTCGACTTGTTTTTGGTTTTGTTTGGTTTGGTTTTTACCATCACAGAGTATAAATAGGCTGGCAGTTTACATTCCATAATTTCCTAGCGTATTTGGTATCCTGCAAATTTTCATTTTTCAATTCTATTTCTGACAACTGCCCCAAAATGTTAGGTGTCATGGTGGCGTGTCGGGGCATCCTTTGATGGTGGGCACATCCCCCTCCTACCTCACCCATGGCAGCGTTCCCTTCTCTTGCCTCTATGGGCTGTGACTGTGCTTTCAAGACCTGCGGGGTGTGATGGACATGCGGCCCAGCCAATGAGGACTTGTGGATGGGCCTGGTAGGCGGGGCTTGAGCATCTTGAGGGAGGGGGAGACGGGGCCTTAGAAGGAAGAGATGGACCCTCCAGAAGCTTCTAGGTTGGTGTGGGAGCCCCAGGCTGTGACTCACAGAGCTCCCAGTCTGATGGGGGAGTGTAGACCTTGCCCTAAGCAGCAATGGAATAATAGCACTTAAAATAAATATATCATTTCACAAACCCATACCCTCCTAAGACATTGTCCTAGAATGCTGTTACACTAGGTACTGCTTGGGGAAAGTGGGTTATTGGTGGGGTTTGGAGTTGTTTTATACAGTGTTTTATTTTCTTGCAATGGTATTTCATCAAAGCGCTAGGTGGCTGGCATGGTGATGGGTTCTGAACATGGACTTTGGCGTCAGATGGACTGGGTTCAAATCCCAACTGTGGAGTTGTTTCTGTGCAACCTTGGGCCTGTTACTTGACTTCTCTGAGCTTGTTTCCTCATTAGAAAAAAATGAAGGCAGTCACACCGATCACATGCTTCACTTAAGAAATAAATGCTCCCAGCACAATGTCTGGCAAGTAGTGGGTTCTTAAGAAATACTTGTTTTACTCCCTCTATCCCTTTCCTCTGGATTTTAATCTGACTGGTGCAAATTTAATGGAGAACTTTGAAGTGTGGAGAGCTTTCAGGCTAAGGAATACTGTAAGCTTGGGGGTTAATCAAGAAACGCTCCTCAAAGAAAGCTCAGCAACTCCCCCAAGCCCATTCTGGGATCCTCCTAACCCAAACAAAAAAGCTAAAATGAGGAATTGTGGCCCATGGCCGACGCCTTGCACACAGTAGGTGCTTACACAATACATGGGCTTGCAGCCTGGTTTCGGGGCTAGAGCTGTGGCCTGGAACTTCTGTTGCCTGTGGACCAAGGACCAGGCTTTGTCATTTCCCTAGCCTTTGCAGGCCACCCAGGGGTCCACCAGAGACCGCTGGTGAGGTCTCGCATGGCTCACCAAGACTAGTGCAGCCACCTGCACCTGGTCCCTGCGTCCGTCCACCCTCCCCTACAGCCTCTTCTCCACCCAGCAGCCAGCCTGGACTCTAAAACATGCATCAGGCCAGGTCCCTCTTCTGCTCAAAACCTCCAGGAGCTACTTAGAAATGATACTTAAAGCTCCAAGCATGGAGCTGTGGAGTGTTTCCAAATAAAAGTATCAATTTATCTAGGTAAGCCATTAGTTTGAAAGCCATTAGTTTGAAATTATGTAACGTGCTGGCATTTGAATAAAAGTGAAATTTTGGGAGAACTGAATATACACCTTTTTATCACCCTAGCTATCGTTCAGGGGACCTATAATTGCTCTGAATACATATATCTCCTAGTTGTTTTTGTAGATTGTATTTTTAAAATTCACATCTGAAAATGTACTTTTTCATTATTCAAAGGGGTTCTTTTAACAAAAATGTCTATTGCACTAAACATAAAAACCAAAGCCTCCGTATCACTCCGTCATGTCATTCAACCTCATCTTCTACAATCGTTGCCTTGCACATCTGCCATTCTGACCTCTGTGGGATTCCTCTCCTGCCTCAGGGCCTTTGCACTGTGCCTTCGGCCTGGAATTTTCTTCCCCAAATATCCATATAGCTCACACTCACCTTATTTTGTTTTCTATTGCTACGTAACAAGTTACCCCAAATTTACTGGCATAAACATCATAATTTCTGTAGGTCAGGAGTTTGGACATGGCTTAGGTGGGTCCTCTACTCAGGGTCTCACAAGGCTACAACCAAGGTGTCAATGGGCTACAGCTTTATCGGAGGCTCAACTGGGGAAGATCTGCTTCCCAGCTCCCTCCAGTTGTTGCAGAATTCAGCTCTTTGTAGCCATAAGACTGAGGCCTATTCTCCTGCTGACTGTCAGTTAGGAGCTGCTAATGTCTAGAGGCTGCCCACAGTTCCTTGCCATGTGTCCTCTTGGTTCTAAATATTTTTGCTGTAAGAATCTTTGCTGCAAGCAGTTTCAGCACACAACTAAGACAGTTTTGCCATGAAAGATAAAATAATGAAAATAGAATAAAAGACATTTAAAAGGACATAATGAAACATAAAAAATTAAATTTTTTAAAGATTTTATTGTGAAAAATGAAAATACAAAAAATATTTAAATACATTTAAAATGTGTAGATCCATGGTTATAGATTTGGGTATATCTTAGAGAAAGGGATGATACTTCCTTTCTCAAAGTCAGTCATTAAGGATTCAGGATCTAATATGGTATGTAAGTTCTTTATGATGTAAAAATACCTGCCGTAAGTCATACCAAACTGTCAGCCAGTTATTTTATCGTTTACGGCAAAATTGCCTTCCGGCCAGTTAGTTGTGCAGTGAAACTATTTCTGTCAGAGATGTTTACAGTGACAGTACTGGACATGCCTTGCCATGTGCCCTCTCCATAGGCCTTCTCACAGCATGGCAACTGACTTCCGCCAGCAAGGGAGAAAAGTCTTTCTAGTGCATGTGGCAAAAGAGAGCCTTCTACATACCATAGCATAGTACATTATACATATCATAACGGGAGTGCCAGCCCATCACCTTTGTCATAGTCTATTAGTTAGAAGCAAGTCGCAGGTCCAGCCTACACTCAAGATTGGAGGGGATTTTCCAGGGCGAGGATAGGGACCCATCACACTCACCTTTTTCAAGCCTTTTCTCAAATATCACATTCTCAGGGAGGTCATCTGTGTAATACTAATTATAAAATTACAACCTGACTTCTGCCCCCCATTGTTGCTGATCCCCCCCCCGATCTATTTTTCAAATAGCACTTATCATCTTTCACCATGTATGTAAATCTACTCATTTATTATCTTCATTCTCTGTCTCCTCCTCCTAGAAAGGAAGCTCCATGAGGGCAGGGATTTATGTGTGTCTGGTTCTTTGATGAGTCCCGGTGCCTAGAGCAGTGCCTGGCACATAGCAGGTGCTCAACTAATATCACTTGAATAAATGAGTGAGCTCTTGTTTCGCCTGCTAAAAATCCTCCAGTGGCTCCCCACTGTCCTTAGAAAAACTCCAAACTCTTGGCCTTGCTGACATGACCTGCCTCTCACTCCCCCTACCCACCCCAGCCTTACCCCTGTGGGCTGTGCATCAGTCATGCTGGCCTCCCACTGTCCCACAAACCTGGCAGGGATTTTCCTGCCATTGGGCCTCTGCACTTGCTCAGCTCTCTGCCTGGAAGGAGCTTCCTCCAGTCTTTGCAGAGCTGGCTCCTCTTGATCCCTCAGATGTATCAGATGTCACCTTCCCAGAGAGGCCTCCCTGACCATCTGACCAAAAGGAGGCTCCAGCGTCCCTGCCCCATGCGCTGGGCCCCCCACTCCCCACCCAGACCCTGACCAGGTTACATGGTTGCTGTCTGTCTGTCCTGTAGACTGTAAGCCCACTGAGGGCCCTTCACCAGTGTATCCCCAGTGTCTGGAACAGTACCCTATACTCAAGAAATATGGGAATGAGTGAGGCTGAAATGTACAGTGAAGCCTTCCCAGGCCTGGGATGGGGAGGGAGTGAGGGTGTCAGGGGAAGGGGGCAGTGTGGTGGGAAAGCTGCCTTGGCCTGAATGCCTGGGGATGGCCTGGGATGACTGCCTTCACCTCCCAGGGCCTCAGTCTTCTCTGCAGACAGGGTAGAGCTGCAGTTTCCCTGGTCCTCTGAGCAGAGTCAGGGCTCAACCCCTTGGCCCTTCCCCCAAGAAGGCCCCCAGGTTTGAGGGGTGAGGATGGGAGGCAGCCTTTAGGTACCACAATTCAGTGATGCTCCTCGAAGTCGCATCCTTTAGTCCTTCCTGTGGCCACAGTCTCTGCAGCCAGCCCCCCCCCCACTTTCTGGGCTCCCCATCTTCTGCTGCTCTGGCCTTGGCAGGGGCTCCCTGCTTCCTCCAGTCTGCAGTCCAGTCCCTGCCTCCCCCAGGGTGACTGAGAGCCAGTACCATGGGCCCTGGGCACCAGCGGTGGGCTTGCCCAAGGCAAATGCAAGCCAGCCACCAGTTGCCAAAGGGGCTGGCCCCAGGGGCTCTCTCTCCATCCCCCTGGGCTGTTGTCTCTGTGTATTTGTCACAATTCCTAGGTCTTGGTCCACGTTCAACTCAGTCCCATAAGTCTTCACTGCTCACTCACTGCACCAGGCACTGGGGACGCTAAGTACACAGGCATGGGCTCACAGTCTGGAGGGAAGGACAAACACACCCGTGCAGGAGCAGGGGACGCTTTGGAGCAGCAGGTGCAGGGGGCATGGAGACGGGTCTGCGAGGCAAAAGACTGTGGTTGGGTTGGGGGCCTTGAGGGCTGTGAAAAGGAGTTTTGGAAAAGAGTATTACCTCTTCTTCCGACCTCCTGCTTTGGTGCTTCCTCTTTCCTTCCATATCTGTTTCATGAGTAACTTTTGCCCTGTGTCTGTCTCTCTGTCCTCTATCTCCCCGACTTTGGTCCCATCCCTGTCCCCCCTCTCTGTCCCTACCCTCTGACCCTCAGTCCCTTCCCCCATCTTTCTGCCCTCATCTCTTAATCTCACCTCTCCCAGCCCCCATCTCCTGTTCCACTCTCCCCTGGCTTGTCTTACCTAAGTAAGCCTTTTGGATTTATTAGCTCTGGGGGTGGAAAGAAAACAGCTTCTCGAAGAAGTGTGTTTAATGCCACATTTCAAACTTCCAGGCTTGATTGAAATGGTAGTTAAAACATTTTAAGGCTCTTAGGTAAATTTGCACTTACCTTCCACACGGCCTCTATTCTGATATTAGCCATTTATTGCGGTTGCCCTGTTATGTTGCCGAGAGGCCGTGCTTTATTAAGAGCTGTCAGTCCATCTTGCAGGGATGTGGCCCGGTTTCCATCTGTGAGCCCATCTCATCGAAGCCACCAAGAAGAAAAGTCACAGAATTATTGTGCATTTTAATTAAGCCTCAGTGTGCACCCTATTGTGGAGATGCTCATATTAAAGAATTCTTTTTACTTTGCAGGAAGCTGTAATATTTGTTCCCCGTGTCATTTTTATATTCCTTTAGCGTGGCAATTAATATTTAACTCATGGGAAATAAAGCTGCCACCTGATATCGTCTTTATGGCCTGGTATTAAAATAACTGTTTCTGATAAACTATTGTAATAAAGTATGGAGAAGACCCTCTGCTGGAAAGGGGTTTCATTGATGTATTAATTCTACTCAAGGAGCTGGGCCCTAACAAGTCTTTTTCTCCTAGTTCATTCCATTTATCATGATGACACGTCAATGAGCCTAAACATAATTATAATAACCAAGGAGAGAGAATATGGTGTATTTAAGGGATGGGGGACTCGGTCCACCTTTCATCCCTCCCATAAAGGTATTTCCAATTAGCGTGATCGCTCAGTAATTATGGTGCCTGTAACTTGGCCTTCATCTGCTTGCATCACCTCTAGCCAGAGCATGTCCTTGACGTAATAGACAAGGTGAAAGCAGCCCATTTGTAGTCACTGGTGGGAGCCCAGCTCTACCTGATATCAACAGTGTTTAACTGGGAGACCTAATGTGAGTTTACAAGTGATTACAAGCTGTCCTGTGGGACTCTGCTTACTGATGAATTCTCAAGTAAGTTGCAAAACAGTGACGAATTAACTTGTTATGCTGTCAGAATCAATTACTGCGGAAGACAGCTTAACTTCCTGGCCTGTTCTCAGGGCCCTTGAGCCAGCACCTCGACCCTGCCAGAGCAGATCAGGACAGTGTGCCCCACCCCAGCCTCTATCACCGCCTCCGACCTCCCCTGCCCTCCTCCCTACCCACACTTTGCTTCACTCAGAGTCTCCAGTTTGAATTTGGGGAAGTGAATTCTCAAGAGCAGGGAGTGGGGAGAGGGAGGGGAGAGTCAGCCTGACATACTGTCCCCGCCTTGAAATGATGTTCTCTCCAGTGAAGGCTGGGGGAGATTGATTCTAGCTGGGGCTTTAAGGAAGATAAACATCTGAAGGCCCCAAGATCTTTACTCTGCAGCATTGAATGGAAGGTGCAATTTTTAAATGTTCCCTTAATATTTCTGAAACAGACTGGCCAGTAATTTATAGACTGCAACATTGAGGACTGAATTAATTTTCCCAGTGAGAAAAGTCTGCATGCAGCTTGGCGAGCACCATTCCCTGCATCTCCAAGCAGAATCAGAGAATGACAGGGTGAGAAGGGACTTTGGTGGTAATGAATTCCACCCTCTCCGTGGCACAAGTAGGGAAACTGAGGCCGAGGTCACATTGTAAGCTCCTGGCCGGGTCAGATCTGGAGCCCCAGTCTCTAGATGGGTTCTTAGTTTCGTGCCCTTTATTGGTGAGTGATGTCTCCTTATAGAACTTAGCTTTCTGTATCGTTGGTACCTGCAGCCTCATAACCCTGAAGGGTGCTGCTTACTTCTCCAGCTTTTATTTCCTTTCTTCTCAGCAGATGGAGGCTTCTTTGCCTGAATTGGGAGCTGGAGACCTAATGCTCAAGATTGGGGCAGGCTAAGGTTCTTGTCTCCCTGGCTGTCCACCTGGGTATGTGAGGTTCACGTGGGCAGGGAACTCATATCTATTGAGTTGAGCACCTAGTATGTGTCAGGGACAGGGCTAGAACTATGTCATCTTGTTCATAATCTTCACAATAACCCTGAGTAGGGCAGGTATTTTGACCTCCCATTTTACAGATGAGAAAAATGAGGCTCAGAAGATTAAGTCCTGCTCCCTCTTGCCACCCGCCCACCTCACCCCCTCCCCAGCTCTTCCTTCTTCACCCCAGGCCCAGAACAGCAAAAAATGAAATGGGTCAGAGACTTCCAGTGATTGAGAGGGTTCAGTGGGGCATTAACTAGACCAGAGCTGCTCACATGAATCACCTGGGGACCTTGATAAAACACAGGTTCTGATTCAGTAGCTGGGAATCGGGGGTGGGGGGCGGGGGGCGGGGATCTGGGCCTGAAATTCTGCATTTCGAACAAACTCACATGTGATGTCAATGCAGCTGGTCTGGGACCATGTTTTGACTAGGAAGGGGCTGGATCACCCTCTCAGAGCCATCTGTTTCCACGCTTTCCAGAAGTCTCTGACCCAGTGTCATGAAATCATACACTCTTGCATCTGACAAAGCCTTCTGGTCAGAAAGTCCATTCTGCCTCTGGAATTTGGGGATTCCTTTTTTTATCATGAACCATCTCTAGGAAAGAGATAGACACGCCTTCTCAGAGATCCCTGAATCAGATCGAGGCTGTTCTGTACTTAAAACCTAAGCAGCGTGGCCATGTAAGGCTTCTAACCACTGTGATTTTTTTTTAAAATTTATTTTATTTTATTTACTTATTTTTGGCTGTGTTGGGTCTTTGTTGCTGCACGTGGGCTTTCTCTAGTTGCGGCGAGCGGGGGCTACTCTTCGTTGTGCTGTGCAGGCTTCTCACTGTGGTGGCTTCTCTTGTTGCGGAGCACAGGCTCTAGACGCGCGGACTCAGTAGTTGTGGCATGCAGGGTCAGTAGTTGTGGCATGAGGACTCTAGAGTGCTGGCTCAGTAGTTGCGGTGCACGGGTTTAGTTGCTCCACGGCATGTGGGATCTTCCAGGACCAGGGCTCGAACCTGTGTACCCTGCATTGGCAGGCGGTTTCTTAACCACTGCACCACCAGTGAAGTCCCTCACCACTGTGATTTAATAACTAACAATTGAACAGCAAATCAGTCCCTTACATTTACTTGATCCTTGAATCACAGAGCTTGCTTCTGGGGCAAGATATTTACTGTGAAAACTGAGACTGGAATGTTACTAAACATTATAAATGATACTGGGTTTATTTTCCAAACGCTCCATACTCTGAAATGAGAAAGGATATTCACAGAGCATTGGAATCCAAGAGGCCCTACTTGCCCCAGCACAAATACATGCCACCAAACGAGGCACCCTCATGCAATTATGTTGTGGCTCACATCTGAAAAGCTCCTTGTACGTGACATTTACGAAGAAAAACATTTGCAAATTAAATGTTTGATTAACATTACACGTTTTACCGTTGAAAATGAGTGAGCATAATTGAAAGCTGCATTAGCTAAAGAAAATGAACTTTATAGGAGCTTTATTCTGGGCCTGTGAATCTCAATAGTTTTGTTGAATTCTTAGTGCCAATGGCCCAGATTATTCATACACCATGTTTCATGAAATAACCTAAAGGATCAGGAGTTTGCAACTCATCAGAGGAAAATTAGCACAGTTTGAACGTGATCTTGTCCAGGGGCCTTGGGTAATTTATGTTGGAATTTAAGGTGTGTTTTGTCAAGACTGAGTGGGTGAAATGTACTCTTTCTTGAGTGGGAGAGATAGTTATCCAGTTACACAGATTCTATGTCTATACCCCCCACGTATCCAGATTCTATATCTACACCAGCAACATCACCTCCTTTCATTGCCTGGTTTTAGAGAATAGCCTCATTTACAATCTCAAGATACAGACACACAATTTCCAGACTAGTCCCTTCTACCCTTTTATAGCTCATCCTCTTCTCTTTTTTCTTTTCCTTCCTTTCTTCCATCTTCCCCTACCACCCCCATAAACCTGGCCAGGCCTCAAGTTTGAGGCCTGCATCAAATCTCTTAAGGTAGTTCCGTATCGGGGACAACCCCTCAATAACTGTGCTTAAAGCAGGGGGAAGCCCTGATTACGTTATTTGGTAACCTTATATTGAGGTGTTTAAAAGAACACACCCGAAGCCCGTGTGTTCATCTGTTCACTCCCTCATCGTTTCCCAGGTCGCTTGTTCTGCCCAGGCCAGTGGAGAACATCTTCATCCAGAGGGCCCTGGGGTGACTTTTGAAGAGGGTGTTGAAGTTTGTCAAGTGAAGGGACTGGAGTGGGGGAGGGGAGGACATTCCAGGCAGTGGGAACAGCACATGCAAAACCCTGGAGTTGGAGAAGGGCCCAGCACATCTGGGAAATGTTGAGAAGTCCGTGTGGAAGGGGCGCAGGCTGGGTGGAGGTAAGGGGCCAGAGCTGGAGGGGCCTGTTGGGATCAGGCAGTGAGGGGCCCTCATGAAGGAGCCCACAGAGAATTTTAAACCAGGAGAGGTCCTGGTCAGCTTTGTGCATTCAGGATCCATGGGTGGCTTAAGTGCAGGATGGACCACGGTCTGGTGGGCTGGGACCGGGTAGGAGCTACTGGATTAGTCCATCAGGCAGGCATGTTGGAGACAGGGCCAGGCCGGGTGGCCCTGCCAGGAAGCCTGCCAGGAACTAAGAGCTGGGAGCTGAGGACCCAAGGGCAACAGAGATACTGGCCAGGAGTGGAAAACTGGTGAGGGAAAGGCAAAGGCCTTATGTGGAGGGCAGAGATATCAGGGTAGCTGAGTCCTGGCCTGCTCCGCTGAGAATGGAGAGGGGTCAGGGTTAGGTTTCAAGGGCTCCCAGAAAGTCTGGGCCCATGTCTCCATCAGTGGGAGCCTGGACCCTGAGGGTGGAGGATAAAATGTCATCAAAGGCAGGATGGCCACTACCAGCAATGCAAGGGAGGTTAGAAATACCGCTGCTGCGTTGGGGAACTAAATAATAGGGATCATGAGAACAATAACACCATTCTCCCATTAATACTACACTTTTAAATTTATCTGAGCCACTTGACCTTGGTGGAGGTCAGGGGTTATTATTATTGTTGTCGTTGTTGTTAGTAACACCATGAGAAATCTAAGGCAGGTTGACTTGACTAAAGTCACAACGAATGAAGGATGCAATATTTAAACCCCCATCTTCCCCTAGTCTAGTGTTTTTGACATGCACAGATATTAGGACTCCTTTGAGAATTTGTTCTATCTGGCCCTATGCTGAGTGCATTGTGGGGAAACATAAAGGATGTGAAAAATCCTTGCCCTAAGAAAGCTCATAGTCCTGATGAAAAGACAAGGTCAACTCAATTAAGGTAGCAGACAATTGCAAGAAAGTATCCATTTATCACCACTCAGTTCACCTATCCACCCACCCTCTTTCTACCCATCCACCCCTCCATCCACCGTTCATGTACCCATCCATCCATCCATCCACTCACCCATCTACCCACCCACCCATCTACCCATTCATTTATTCATCTATGCACTCACCACCTGTCCACCCATCAACCCACTAATCTACCTTCTACCTACACATCCATCCATCTATTTAGCATTTGTTATCCAGAATGCTAACAGGTTATCCAGATCCCAAGTGCGCTCTTCTAACTCTTGCTGGATCTTAGAATCGTATAGGCATTAAAAATTACCAATGCCCGGGCCCCACCCCAGAGATTCTGATTTATTTGGTCCAGGTGGGGCTGGCCTTTGATAGTTTTTTAAAGCTCCCTAGAGATTCCAATATATAGCTAGAGATGAGGACCCTCTAAAGTGTTTTAGCAGTTCGAAGGTGGGTGGGCTGGTGAGGCCTGGAATATACAGTGAACTTCAGAGCTGGAAAAGTCCTAGAAGCCCTCCGCTGCAGCTGCCCATTTTAAAGATAAAATAACTGAGTCCCATTGAGGAGACGCCTGGTACATGTGAAGTCAGGACTTGGCCCCTCACTAGCTCAGAGTAGCTTCTTCTACCCGTCTCTGCTAGCAGGCAGGGAAAATGTTGAGAAAGAGGCATGATTTGAGCTGCGCTTTGAAGAATGGGGAGGCTTGAGACAGACAGAAGGAGGAAAGGCATTTCAAGTAGGAATAACAGGTCCATGTCCAAAGATGTGGACCAGGAATGAGGGTGGTGTGTTTGGAGATGGGAAACTCTGTGTGCTTCTGAGGGCTCTTTCAATGCACAAAACAAACCTCTTCCCAAACACTCAAGCATCCCTTCTGAGGAGCACCCCGATTTGGGCCCCATACCTTCCCTTTGGGGCAAGTAACCAGGACCACTGGGCTGTGCACCACCTCACTACTGTAGTCCAGCATGGAGTCTGCTGTTCTCTGAGCAGGCACTGTGCCCCCAAGCCCCTCGGCGGTGCAGCCCCACCTGGAGAGCAAGGGGGAGCCGAGCCTGCTGCAGGGAGAAAGTTTAGACAATTACTTTGCTCTGATTAAGAAGGGTAACAGTGGCTCTTTGAGGAGCAGCATTAATGCGAAAGTGGGGATGAAGGATACTCAACCACCCCCCTCCCCCGCCCACATAAATCTCACCTGGGTGCCTTTGTTGCTTCCTTATGATGCATGTATGAGATAAATTCTCCAAATCTATTTCTGTGCCAGTGCCAGCAGCCTGCTGATGGAGTAAATAAGAGTTATGGCCACCATAATGGCATCACTTATGAGGGGCTAAAAAAAAAAAAGCAAACATGTCCACACAGTTCTTATAAATCTATTGCAAATGTGGGCTCAAGTTTCCGAGGAAGTTTCACCGGACTGCACAGCACCCTCACTGTCCCCAGGGTTCCAGTGAGCCACTCAGCATACAGGTGCCCAGCATGACCAATGATCCCGTCCCTGTCGTTTCCTCCCTCCGTCTGAGTTCTAAGCAGTGGTCAGCCACAAGAGCATGAGCCACGCAAGCCACTTAGGGCCACAGAGCCACAGAGCCATGCCCCAGAAGCTCCAGCCCCTAGAGGCAGAATGGCTGCCCCCAGCCCCTTCATTCAACAGCTCTGGGACATCGCAACCCTGAGGAGGGCAGGCCAGACTCTCATCTTCTGGGCCAGGCATGAAGAAGCCTTGGACAGAGGGCTGGCTACAGAGAAGCCAACACTCGTCATCGTTCTGCACCTTTTCCTCCTGGATGGAGTTGAACCAGGTTCCTCTGTGGGAAAAGGGGTCTTGGACCTGGCGTGTCTAGGATGGGCCAGGTCTCAGAGTTGCCTCCCAAAAGTCCGGGGGTCCATGGGCAGAAGGAAAACTGCCTTTTTTCTTGCTTCCCATCCCGGCCTCTTTAGGGAGAAGGGGCTCATTCGGCATGGGGGACGGAAGACAGCAAGACTCAGGACTTTCCAGGGTCTGGCCCCCTCCCCACCCTAGCCTCATCTCCTAGCCTGTCCTCCTGGTCCTCACTTTCTGTTCCTCCAGCTGAGACCTCAGTTTCTCCATCTGCAAAGTGGGAACAATAATAATGGAACAATAGGCCCTGATCTGCAGGGTTGTCATGAGATGCACATGAAATGATGCAGCTGAAAGTACTTGGTGAGTGTTCAGGTGCTGGGAGGTGTAGGATTTCCCATAGTTACTGTCCTTAGGGGCTCATGTCTGTCAAGGAAGGATGCCTGAGCCCTGCTCCTCTGAACGGGAGGCCCTCAGTGATTCCTTTGGGGAGAGCTCCCAGTGTGGGTCAGGCCAATTATCTCTTAACACAGGGGTCTTCGTGCCCCAAGATAGGCTTTAAGCCCCTAGGGGGAAGCACCAGCCTCATAATGACCTGGAAATCCCAGCTGAGCACATGTTGGAGAACTTCTGGATGGTCATCACTTAGGAGAGTTTGTGGGCTCACTTTCTCTGAAAAGCCATAAGGACTTCTCACCTGGATTACTGCCACAGCTTCCTAACAGCTCCCCATCCTGTCTCTCTGACCCTCTAAAATCTACTCTCTACCAGCTGCCAGAGTGGACCTTTTAAAGCACTAGCCAGCTCATACCATCCTCCTGGAATGAATGGCTCCCCATGGCACTCAGAGTAAGAGCCAAAGCCCCGTTGGAGGCCTCTGTGGCCCTGCATGATCCTTGCCTACCTCTCCCCACCTTGCCCACTCATCAGCTGCCCTGACCTCCTTGCTGTCCCCTCCACTTGGCAGGTCTCTCTTGGGAACCTCAGGACCTTTGCACTGGCTATTCCTATTATGTGGCTCACTCCTCATCACTTCAAGTCTTTGCTGAAATGTCTCTGGTGAGGCTTTTCCTGGCCACCGTATTAAAAGTGCAAGTCTCCCACCCCAACACTCCTCTCCTCCTTCCCTGCTATGTTGTTCTGCTAAGCACATCGCACAATTGATATTCCACATAGTATTGCACTTATTTATTTTGTTTATCCTCTGTCTTCTCCACTAGCATGTAGGCTCCCTGAGGACAGGGAACCTGCCTATTTTCTATTGCATCCTCATTGCCTAGAACAGTGCCCAGTACATAATAAGCCCTTGGTAAATGTTAGTTGCTTGATTGAATACATGGGTGGATGGATGGATGGATGGATGGATGGACGGACAGACGGAGGGATGAATTAAAGACCCAGAGAGGCCTCTGGCTGTGCTAGAGGAAGCCAATCACTGTCCAGGGGCAGGAGACTGGACACAGTAACCACTGGAAAGTACGATCTGCCCTGGGAAGAGGGTGGGTTCTTAGCCAGAGGCAGGCAGGGAAAAGGACCTTGATCTTTCTGTTCCTTGGATGGTGAGAGACTGAAGCCTCTGGCCCATCCCAGACCTGTGCCATCCTTTCCACCTACTCTTCCTGGCATGGACCAGAGCAGAGGGAAGGAGTAAGGATGCAACAACAGCTGCATCTGGAAACCACATGTATAATAATTCCCACAGTCACAGACACTCACTTTTCCAGGAAGCCAACAAACCTGTTAAAATGCAGCTTAACCTCCACCCTGTAAAGTATGCAAATTGCACAGGGCGGGAAGAACACATTCACGGGCTCTGAGTCCCCATTAAAAAAACATTGCCTCCCTCGCCATGGCATTTGGCTTGCAAATTCTAAATGTCAATAGTTCCCCCCAGTGAAGGCAGGCAGAAGGTTGAAAGGTTAGCCCTTTTAGGAAGCTAATTGCCACTAGTAAATTAGAACTATGAACACACCATCCCTTTTCCTTTGTCACCTCTCCCCCATCCCCAACCCTTTCCCTGGCCCAGGGGCCCCAGGAACAACACAGTTTAAAACCCAGAGTGTGAACCTCAAATACTCTTTCTGTGATGAGGGAGATAATGGGGAATAAATTCTCACCTTCCTCAAAATAAATGGATCCGGGCATGGTTTGCAGCCAGCCTAGAAAATAACAGCCAGTCCAGAAGTCAAGACTTACCAGTTCCAAAGGCAGCGGTGACTCTGGCTTATGCCTCTGGTTTTGTGGGACCCAGGCCCGTGGAGGGTGGGTCGTGCTCTGTGGCCACCATGACTACCTCCCCCAGAAATGCCCAACTTGGGCCTTCAGCTCTCTTCTGCAGCCCTCTCTCCTGTTACAAGAAAAGCCCCTTTGGTCTCTTCTGAGAGGAGAGAGAGCCGGGCTGAGGCTCATCAGAGTGCCTCAGTTTTCCTGTCTGTGAAATGGGGATGATGAGAGCGTGCTCCTCTCGGGGCTGTTTTGAGGTCTAAAGAGGGTAAGGCCTGTAGGGTGTTCAGCGCAGACGCCAGGAACGTTTCATGAGTGATAGCAATTAGGATCTTGTCGGTTAGTCCTGCTGCTGCTAACCTAGAACTTACAAAATCACTCGGGCGAGTTAGCCTCCTGTGGGCTCACTTGCCCACCTGGGACCTTAGAATGGCCAGGCCGTCCCCTCCCTGTTTGCTGCCCACCAGGGTGGCAGGGCAGACAGGAGGTTCAGTCCAGAGGCCAGGCACTGGGTGTCAGTGGCCCAGCAGCAAATAACTTCCATGCATCATCTCCTTTGCTCATCACAGTGAGCCATGATACAGGTGTTATGGGATGAGAAGGGACACTGAGGCTTAGAAGCAGACTAAGCTCCCTTTGGACCCAGAATCTTGGAATCTGCTGAGCAGAGCTTGTTCTCCGACCTGGTCACATGGCTGCCATGCCCAGCAGAGCCCTGGGCTGCAGAGAGAAGCCATCTCTCCCTTGTCAAAATCCACACAGATGGCTGTCTTTCCTTTTCTTTGAACCTCCCAGAGAAAGGCACCTTCCAGGTGCCCCCTTGGTGATGCCGTGTAGGATCTGGAAGCTTAGAGAGCACCATGAAGCTCCCCCTTGGGTCCTCAGATCCCCACTCCTCTGAGGCTTCTCCATAGGCAGGTGGGAAAAAAAACACTCCTGCGGAGATTCCTTAATGCCCCTCAAGCTCTAATCCCTCTCCCTGGGCCCAGCATAGCATCTTCTACTTCAGGCCACACTGCTGCCCCCCTGGAGGGTACATAGGCTAAGGAGCCACCTCAGCCTGCAGTCCCGGAGGACGCCCTACAGGGCGGGCAGCCTGGCTGGCATCTTGTGGAAGCCGTGCTGCCCAGACTCTCCCAGGCTTGCTGGGTTTCCTCCCTGCTGTCAGCTCCTTTTGTTCTCGCCTTTTCAAACAGCTTCACTGGCAGTTTGGATGGAGCTTGTGGGCAGGGGGAAAGGAATCCAAAATGGAGAGGATGTGAAAGGAACTAAAAAAGGTGTCTGTTCTAAGATGCCAGATAGTATTCTCTATGGAGTGAAGCGGGCTGTTAATAGGTTATCCTAGAGACTGGAGAGCCAGTGTTGATTATGCCCCGGTGCTGGGTGTGGGCTCAGATCTAATTCGAGCCTTAAAAACCAACCGTTGAACTTCAGACTATACTACAAAACTACAGTAATCAAGACAGTATGGTACTGGCACAAAAACAGAAATATAGATCAATGGAACAGGATAGAAAGCCCAGAGATAAACCCACGCACATATGGTCACCTTATTTTTGATAAAGGAGGCAAGAATATACAATGGAGAAAAAACATAAGTGGTGCTGGGAAAACTGGACAGCTACATGTAAAAGAATGAAATTAGAACACTCCCTAACACCATACACAAAAATAAACTCAAAATGGATTAAAGACCTAAATGTAAGGCCAGACACGATAACACTCTTAGAGGAAAACATAGGCAGAACACTCTATGACATAAATCACAGCAAGATCCTTTTTGATCCACCTCCTAGAAAAATGGAAATAAAAACAAAAAGAAACAAATGGGACCTAATGAAACTTAAAAGCTTTTGCACAGCAAAGGAAACCATAAACAAGATGAAAAGACAACCCTCAGAATGGGAGAAAATATTTGCAAATGAAGCAACTGACAAAGGATTCATCTCCAAAATTTACAAGCAGCTCACGCAGCTCAATATCAAAAAAACAAACAACCCAATCCAAAAATGGGCAGAAGACCTAAATAGACATTTCTCCAAAGAAGATATACAGATTGCCAACAAACACATGAAAGAATGCTCAACATCACTAATCATTAGAGAAATGCAAATCAAAACTACAATGAGTAAAAAAAAAAAATTTAAATAAATAAATAAAAACTACAATGAGGTATCACTTCACACCAGTCAGAATGGCCATCATCAAAAAATCTACAAACAATAAATGCTGGAGACGGTGTGGAGAAAAGGGAACCCTCTTGCACTGTTGGTGGGAATGTAAATTGTTACCGCCACTATGGAGAACAGTATGGAGGTTCCTTAAAAAAAGTAAAAATAGAACTACCATACGACCCAGCAATCCCACTACTGGACATATACCCTGAGAAAACCATAATTCAAAAAGAGTCATGTACTACAGTGTTCATTGCAGCTCTATTTACAATAGCCAGGACATGGAAGCAACCTAAGTGTCCATCGGCAGATGAATGGATAAAGAAGATGTGGCACATATATACAATGGAATATTACTCAGCCATAAAAAGAAACGAAATTGAGTTATTTGTAGTGAGGTGGATGGACCTAGAGTCTGTCATACAGAGTGAAGTAAGTCAGAAAGAGAAAAACAAATACTGTAGGCTAACACATATATATGGAATGTAAAAAAAAAGGTTCTGAAGAACCTAGGGGCAGGACAGGAATAAAGATGCAGACGTAGAGAATGGACTTGAGGACACGGGGAGGGGGAAGGGTAAGCTGGGACGAAGTGAGGGAGTGGCATGGACTTATATACACTACCAAATGTAAAATAGCTAGTGGGAAGCAGCCACATAGCACAGGGAGATCAGCTCAGTGCTTTGTAACCACCTAGAGGGGTGGGGTAGGGAGGGTGGGAGGGAGACGCAAGAGGGAGGAGATATGGGGATGTATGTATATGTATAGCTGATTCACTTTGTTATACAGCAGAAACTAACACACCATTGTAAAGCGATTATACTCCAATAAAGATGTTTTAAAAAAAAAAAAAACAACCCGTGAGGTGGGTACAATCAGTTCCATTTTGCAGATGAGAAAACCAAGGCTCGGAAAAGATAAATAACTTGCCTGGCTCGCAAATGTGGAAGGAAAAAAAGATCCTTTTCATTATGCTGTGCTACAAACAACTGCACAACAGCTGTTTAAGATAATTTTTAAAATTTATTTCATTGAAGTATAGTTGATTTACAATGTTGTGTTACTTCCTGCTGTACACCAAAGTGATTCAGTTATACATATATACACATTCTTTTCATATTCTTTCCCATTATGGTTTATCACAGGATGTTGAATATAGTTCCCTATGCTATACAGTAGGACCTTGTTGTTTATCCATTCATAACAGCTGTTTAAGTGCCTGTTCTATCAGCAGGCATTTGGAGAGGTCCTAACTGAATTCTTCCTCTGTGGGTAGGGTGTTTGCCTCCCAGGTCTCTCCTTTGACGGGCACAAGGTCAATACAACACCCTGTGTGGCTCTCTTTGGACCCAGCATCTTGGAATCTGCTGAGCTGAGAGTCAAATGAACTTGGAGTTGCAATGAAATTCACATTTATTGATTTAGTGCATTCACTGATGATAGGACCTCACCTGCAGAGGGCATCTGGGGAAGAAAATCCTCCCTACCTCGTTTTCCCCCTTCATGGCAAGTGATGGTGGGGAGTGGGGTATGGAGTTAACCAGCTGATTGTACCTCTGTGAGCTTTGGGCAGGTGGACCAGGCAGAAGTGAGGGAAAGGTATTTTGGTAGAGGGAACAGCCTGGGCAAACACATAAAGGCAAGCAAGCGCCTAACTGTGCGTTATCAAAACCCGATGGGAGCTGGTAGGGAGGGTGAGGGGCTGCCCCTAGCATTTCTCTTCACTGCTTTCTCTTTAGAAGTGGGAACAGTGTCCAGTACAAACAAACAGATCCCTTAAGAACAAAGCAAACAAGGAAGCTCCATGACCCTGACACTCAAAGGTGGTGCGAGAAGCCTTAGCCAAGAGCAGAGGTCCTCTGCTCATGGCGGCTGCAGATGATCTGCAGGACGCTTAGCCGTGCCGATCCAAAGAGTCCAACTGTCCTCTGGGATCTGCTTCAGTGAGCTCTCCAGAGAGAGACCCATGCACTGCAGGCTAAATGCCCACCTTCTAGAAATGGGCCTTCCTGAGCCTGGATGGGCCTCCTTCTGTTAGATAAGGAACTTCCACAGGTAATCTGGGCTGTTTGGTTATTTGGGAGAGTAGGTGTGTGGGGCGGTGTGAGGAGATAGGCAAGCTGGAGGGGAGGGAAAGAACAAAGTAAAGCAAGCAAGAAAGTGGAGAGATAGCTCCCTGCCACTCAGCTGCTGTGTGACCTGGAGCAGGTCACTTGATCTCTCTGAGCCTTGGCTGCCACCACTGCAAAATGAGGATACGATCATCTTATTACTCAGGGTTGCGCAAGGCTCGAATGAGATTGTCGTGGGGAAAATGCTTTGCAAATTGTAAAGCACTGTGCCCCCAGGAAGCATTGTTTTGGTTAGAGAACAAGGGAGTCAGAGTATGTGCCAGAATCACACTACTCTTCTCTGCTTCAGTCAGAGGTGACACATGTCACTCCCCTCACAGCCCCCTGGCCAAGACTAGTGTCACGGCCCCTCCTGGCTACGAGGGGCTGGTGAATGTGGCAGAGCATGTGGGTCTCGGGTGGGCATTAATGTCTCTGCTACAGATGGTCAAGCTGAGATGCCAATCCAAGGGACCCTGAATCAGAGGCAGCTTAGGCAGAGGGAGGTTCAAGTCATGAATGAGCAAGGTGACCCCTGGGCAAGTACCTTGAGTGGACAAGCAGGAGCTCCCCCTCCGTCCACCCTCTCCCACCAGGCCTGCAGTCCTGTGGTTCAGGACCCTTAGGAAAAAGCCCTGCTGCATTCTATAGCCACAGGACTGCAGGCACGGACAGGAGAGGGAGGAGGCCTGGGGTGGGGTTCTCCCCTCTGCGGCCGGCCTATGTGCTAAGGAAGCCTTGTGTTGAGGGGGTGGAGCCACAGAACCGGAACCCTCCTGGGTTGCTGTCTCGCTGCTTGAAGACCAGCTGCCCTGGAAGGCTGCCTGGACCCACAGCAGACTTTATATGAGCAAACGATAAATCTTTGTTGTGTTAATCCACATAGTTTTTTTTTTCTATTTTATTTTTTTATTTTCTTTCTTTCTTGCTTCTGGCTGCATCGGGTCTTAGTTGCAGCATTATGGGATCTTTCCTTGCGGTGCGTGGGCTCTTCATTGCAGCACGTGGGCTTCTCTCTAATTGTGGCGTGTGGTTTTTTCTCTCTCTCTAGTTGAGGCGTGTGAGCTCGGTAGTTGTGGCACGCGGGCTTAGTTGCCCTGCAGCATGTGGGATCTTAGTTCCCCGACCAGGAATCGAACCCACGTCCCCTGCATGGGAAGGCAGATTCTTTACCACTGGACCACCAGGGAAGTCCTAATCTGCTTAAGTTTGAAGGTTGTTTGTTTTAGTAGCATGACCCAAACTATCCTAACGAATTCGCTTTCTCATTTTGCACTGTTTGGGCTTCATAATTCAGACTGTCTCCTCTGTAGGGCACTGCTGTTAAGACTTTACTCCAGTTCCACATTCTGTGGACACAGGCATCCCAGTTAATACACCACCCCTCCAATATCCTCGTCCTCCAAGTTAATTTCTAAGAACAATGCAGATGTAAGAGAACTTTCCATAAGCCATTTACTCTTGTGAAGAGAATCACAGAGCACTTTCTGGGGCATAGGCCCTGTGTGTGGCATCAGGGCTATGAATATGTACACTATCCCTTTCTGCCTTGAAGTTGTTCATGATGTAGACTGGAGCACAGAGAGAATACAGTATGATGATGGATGGATGGATGGATGATAGCTGGATGGATGGATGATGGCTGGAAAGATGATAGCAGGATGGGTGAAGGATGGCTGGAAAGATGATAGATGGATGTGTGAATGTGTGATAGCTGGATGGACAGATGATAACTGGATGGGTAGATGGATGGATGGGTGGATGTGTGGATAGATGTTGGGTGGGTGAATGATGGATGGATGAATGGGTGATGGATGGAAGTATGACGGATGGATGGATGATAGCTGGATGGATGAGTGATAGCTGGATGGGTGAATGGATGGATGGGTGGGTGAATGGGGGGTGGGTGGATGAATGGATGGTGGCTGGAAGGATGATGGATGGATGATAGCTGAATGGGTGGATGGATGATGGGTGGAAGGATGCATACATCAATGGGTGGAGAGATGGAGAAAATGATCATTGATTCAGTGCCTATTGTGGGCAAGGCCCCTTCTCATCCATTACCTTCCACAATGCCAACAACTGCTCTATATGGTAGGTACTATTTTCCCAGATTTATGGGTGAGATTTGAACTGAGTTCTGGATGATTCTGGAAGCCATCTTCTTTCTACATCATCTTGCTGTAACAGAGATGTCGGTCTGCTTTGTCTAAGCTCCCCAAGGGTAGAAGGTTCCCCTCCTCTCTCAGATTACACCCAGATGACTGCCTCCTCTGGGGAGCACTCTTAATACTCTTTCCTCCACCCCCATCACCCCCACTGCACCAAGTGCCCCTTGCATCTTTTCTTTTTAATTTTTGTTTCTCAAAACTTATGGACTATTTCAAATATATACAAAAGTAGAAGAATAGTATAATGACTCCTATGTAACCATCACCCAGCTTCAACAAGTATCACCGGCTGGCCACTCTTGTTTCATCTACATCCCCACAAACTTTCCCTCTTGCCCAGGCATTGTATCAGTTTATCTGTAAATATTTCAGCATACGATTACCTATTTCTGCATACCTTTCCTCCTCTGGGACTGGTATTGGGGTCTTTTTCATCCTTAAATTCCCAGTGCTTTGTTGACTAGAGGCTGCTCAGGGTGTGTTTGTTGAGTGAATAAGTGACTGAGTCCTCTGTGGGGCCATTAGTAGGTACCTGGTGCATGTTACTACCCTGCAAATCAGCTCCTAAAGAATCTAGTTTCTCAGCAGGGCCAGGCCTGCAGCCAGCACTTCTGGATGGAATGCTTGTTAGATTGTGTGTGTGTGAGAACCTTTTCACTGCAGTGATCTGGGACTTTTGGGGTGGCTCATAAGGACTTCTCAAATATCGTTCCTTTAGTGTCAACATCCCATGGGCCTAATTACCTTAACTGTGCAAACACGCAGGCGAAGCACTTCTGGGCTGCATGTCATCCGGCATTAGTGTGGTCTCTGCCCAGACGTCCCTCAGAAGCCCTGCTAGGACAGTAGATGGGGCTGGTTCAGGGCCCTCCTACCCCAGGACGCCCCTGGCATCCCAGCTGGCCTGGCAACGCCCAGTTCATTTACGTCTGATTTCAGCCCAACAGGAGTCCAGAGCCAGTCAGCCCTGTGGCCTGGCTACTTTTCCAACAGAGGCATTGAGGGGCCGTTTGACATAATCATTGGGTTGCCACCTACTACTGAACACCTGCTATGTGGAGACAGAGGGAATAAGACTCAGCCTTAGCCTCAAGGAGCTCTCAATCTGTAGGGACAAGGAAAGTTCTAGAAGAAGACATTTGCAATGGAAATAGCCATGAACTCACCTCACCCTGGTTGCCTGAAGGTCTCTGCTCTTTCTCTCTGTTTCTGGCTGGCTCCCTGACTCAGAGAAGGGTTAGGACAGCCCCGCCTCAGAGTTTTGAGACATTCTTTGTTATGGGCTGAATTGCATCCCCTCAAAAAACATATGATGAAGTCCCAACCCCCAGTGCCTCTGAACGTGACCTTCTTTGGAAATAGGGTCATTGCAGATATACTTACATTAAATTAGGACGAAGTCCTCCTGGAGTAGATTGGGCCCCTGATCCAACACGATTATAAGTATCCTTATGAGAAGCTGGCCGTGTGAAGACAGAGACACACAGGGAGAGCACCTTGGGACCTCAAAGGCAGAGATTGAAGTGTTGCAGCTGCAGGCCAAGGATTGCAAAGGACTGCCGGCCACTGCCAGAAGCCAGGAAAAGGCAAGGAAGGATTCCCCTACAGGTTTCAGAGGGAGCGTGGCCCTGCCAACAGCTTGGTTCAGACTGCTGGCCTCCAGCTCTGGGAGAGAATGTATTTCCATTGTTCTAAGCCACGCTGTTTGTGGTACTTTGTTCCAACAGCCCTAGGAAGCTGGTACATTCTTCCAGGACACTGAGCTCCCCAGGAAACAAGTCTGTTTCCCAGAAGTTTATCTAAACTTTTCCTGGCTTCATTTCAGCCCTGACCAGCTCCCCTGGGTATTGATATCTGTGCATTGTCTCCCTTGTATCAGCAAGGACCTCCTTCTCTTAGGCTTTAAGCTGTTGCCCCCCTGGTCCTCCTTGTCCTCGGGGTCTAGGACTTTGTAAGTTGAGCCCTGATTTAGGGGCAAGAGAGGCAGGATGATTTTGTCTTTAAGAGCATGGACTCAGGTCCCCCTGCCCACCCTGGTGTGAATCCCAGCTCTGACACTTCCCTGCTGTGTGACCCTGGGCAAGTTACTTAACTGCTCTGTGTCTGTTTTCTCATCTGTAAAATGGAGGTGATAATATTAGTACTTAACTCACAGAGTAGTTAGAAGGCTTAAAGGAGTTAACACAGAGCTTGGCAAACTTTATCTGTAAAGGACCAAATAGTAAATATCTTAGTCTTTGTAAGCCACATAAAACGTTTCTGTCGCAACTATTCAACTCCGCATTGTAGAGCGAAAACAGCCACAGACAACATACAAATGAATGACCTGACCATGGTTTAATAAAACTTTATTGACAAAAACACGTGGTGGGCCAGATTTGGCCAACCTTTAAATGATATATCGGAAGCACCTAGTCCAATGTGTAGCACTTCAGCAGTTACAAAACACTTTCTCACACATAACTTAATTTGCTCTCACAGAAACCCTATGAGATCAGGATTGTGGGTATCCCCACTTCACAGACAAGAAAACTGAGGTCCAGAGGGCTATCCGTCTTGCTCTGAAGGGCGCCTGAGTAGAGAGATTGTGTCTTCTCCTCAGTAGATGGGCTTGTTCACCGTCCCAGCTCACAGTGTGTCCTAACAGACACAGTTTATGTCTTTCCCAGTGGATCAGTTTACCAAGGCCCTGTTGTGTGCTCAGAGGTGTATTTAGCTTAGAGAAAGAGAACTGGGGAAGTAGGGAAGTACTCAAGAAAAGTATAAGCCACACTTCCCTCCCCAATTTTCTGAAAGCTGGCTTTTTATTTGTGAAATGGAATAAACCCACCCATCTCAGAGTTGCTGTTTCTTCCATGCAGTCATCTTGGATTCTTGCTTATTTTCATGCATTTATTGATGCAACAAACATGGACCTACTCTGTGCCCAGTACTATGCCAGGGGGCAGGGATTCAGCCAGGAACAAACAGGCACAGCATCAGGCAGGGACACCACCAGCCTAAATGGACCCTTTGTGAAAACTGTAAAAAGGCAGCCCTTCCTCTCAGTGGACACAGCTCCAGTGGCAAGTTGAGGGCAGGCTGTATTCCAGCCCATTTCCCTCTTGGCCAGGCACCTTGAGCAGTACACAACTCATACAACCATACGTGGTATTCGTGTTCCCTGGAGCTTCAGTCTTATAGAGGTTTGAGGCATGGAAGTGAGTGATTATAGCAGTGATATGAGTGCTCCAAAAGAGAGATGAGTAAGCTGCTCTAGGAGGCCTTCAACTTCCCTCTCCATCTGCCAGCTTCCGACTCCCCGTTTGGAGCTGCCCCCTTCTGTGCCCACATAATTAGCCCTCAGCCTAGACCTTCATCGACAGCCCCGCCGGAGAGTGCCTGCCTCACCTTGTAGGGCTTGGAGGGGGCACTAGCTGGAGGACTGAGTGCACATTTGCTGTGAAATATACTTCCCAATGTAGCTAATTTGCATTAATGCGTGCCATTAGAAGATAATTATTGCATGAGAAAGAGGCCGGGGAAACATCAGTGAAACATCTGGAATTGTTTTAGAGGCCTGATGGAGAGCCCGGCTGAAGTGCCAGACTTTCTACAGCCACCACCGGCACTGAATCTGACTGCTGCAAACCCACCGGCACCCTGCCGCTGCTCCCAGAAAGCCCTCCCGAACTGCGCCAGGTCACGCTTGCCTCTCTCTCCCCTCTCTGAATTGCTAAGCCATTCATGTTGGTATTTACCCACTTACTAACTGGCATTAGGAACTGTTTCAACTGGGTTACATTTCTCTCCCCAGTTGGACTATCAGCCCCTCTGATGCCACATTTGGCATTCTCATCCATTAAGCCACAGTGAACATTAAAAGACCAGCAGCTCCAATGCCTTAGCTGAAATGTGGGAGGGTTTGCCGTGAGGTAGAGATTGGAGAGAGCTGGCTCTCACCTTGTGTCCACCCGACTCAGCTCAGAAGCCTCCACTGGATGGCTCAGCCCTGCCATCTCGGGAGGTACCAGGCTTTGGGATGGTGATGGCTTCCTAGACACTGAGGTCCAGTGGCAAGAGCCGGAGTTTTGAAATTATTGAGACCTGGGTTTACATTTAAACCCTGGCACTTAGGCACTTGGGCCATCTATGCAAGCTCAGTGGGGGCCCCTTTCCCAGTCTGTAAAATGGGGATAATGCCACCTGGATTTTGTTCGTGAGAACAAACTGAAATGATGAAAGTGAAATATCCAGCTCAGCGCTTGGCACATTAGAAAGCCACAACACACATCCACCCTCTCCCCTCATTCCTGAGTCAGGAGCTGGGGCTTGCAGGCTAGAGTTACATACAAGAAATAGTGAACGCCCCTCCCCCTCGGCAATCAAGCCCTTCTCCGAGCAAAGCACATCCACCACCTCTCAGCACGCGGGGTCTCTGGGGTCCTGCTCCTGGGGCATTCCTCCTGCTGGCCTCCTGACCGTGGAATGAAAGCAGCTCCCCCTCTTCCCTCTCTCCTCACACCTGCCCCAGGGAGACGTTTTTCAGTGGCATAATGAATCCTGGCACTCCTAAAATTATATCACATAGATAGCTACCTCATTACCTTGTATAAAGTGGACCCATTTATCATTCATTTCTGATTTAACAGATCTGAGGTGGAGGCCGAGATTTTGCATTTCCAACGAGCTCATGGGGGATCCCCATGTGGGTGCTGCCATCCGGGGACCACACTTTGAGAACCACTGCCCTGGCCCGTGCCCGCAGGGGGATGTGCTATGAGTGAGCAGTTAAGCCCTGCCGGTGGTGAAGGGTTAAACCAAGCCTTCCATTTCTTTTTTTTTTTTTTTCCTTCCTGCTTTGGCTTCAGGTGCTGTGCAGCACAGTGCCAGGGAGACCCAGGTGATGGGATTAGTGAACTTGGCTCAATCCCCCATCATCTGCTCTGGGAAACTGCATCATACGGTGGAAAGAACACAGGCTTGGAGGCAGAGCCCGCGTTCAGCCTGGTCTCTGTTCCACAATAGCGGTGACCTTGAGCTGCTGGTAGTTGTAATTGAAGCAGTGGTGACCTGGATCATCTGGGCCTCAGTTTTCTCATCTGTATAATGTAGACAATAATGTTCTCCTGGAACATCTCCTACACTGTTATAGGATGTGCTTGAAATGGGTTGGTTAAGTGCCAGACAAAACTATAATCTTCTTGTCCTTAGTGTGAAAGAAGAAGAAAGAGTAAAAAATGAACTTTAACAACACAAATATACAAAGCCTTAGACACAGAAGGGTCTTTAGGGGTCATGCCCTTAAACATCTCTCCATTTTACAGAGGAGAAAACTGAGGTCCAGGGGCAGGAAAGTGACACACCCATGGCCAAATAGCAAAACCAGGAGAAGAGTCCAGCTTTCCCCTGAGATCTGCTCTTTCCTCCACACCAGAGTATAAACATTCCACCTCTACCTGTTGCCCTGTCTTTGAAGAAAAACCAGGTGCGTGCCTCGATTTATCGTCCCTGCCCCCTCGTGGGATGTTGCCGTTATTAATCTTGGTGTTTACTCCTGTCTTTCCTCTCCCTGTTTCTGGGCTTGTCTCCTTTTCTGCCTCTCCAAGGCAAGACGGAGACAATAAAAGAGTTTTATTACATATAAAACTGCTCTTGTAAGTGCTGCCATTAGCTGGTAATAAAAAGAAATCTTTGAATGGTGCAACCAGTTGTTTTTACCTTTCCTGCAAATTGCTCAAACCTCCAGGTCTGGTGTGGCCATGGGGATGTCAGGTTGAGGACGCCTCCTGTCCAGGTCCCTGACACCTGCCCCTTCAGAGGAGAGCTGGCCCCAGGGAAGGAGCCTTGGGCCAGACACTGGGGGCAGCTGTCAGGCTGGTGAGGACTTTGTTTCTACCCCTGGGGACCTTGATCTGATAAGGGAGGTGAATTTGCTTCTTTCCCATTTTAGAGAACATCTAGTCTCATAGGGGAATTAGGGCCCTGTCTTCAGAGGGCTCCCAGGATGATGGGAGAGACCTGGAGGGAACTGGGTATTTATCCACTGTTCAGATGGAAGAACTTTTTCCTGAGTTTGAGACCCTCCCCCGCCCCCTCCCCAGCCAGTCATGGGGTGGAGAATTTTCAGGCTATCACAGCTAACCCTCAAGGAGCACCAACTATGTGCCAGGCACTGTACTAGAGAACAGTACCTAGAACGGTGAGGACTCATTTTGTCTTCACAACAAATCTATGAGGTAGGGACTGTTATCCTTGAGGAAAAGGAGGCGTGGAGAGGTTACATCACCTGCCTGAAGGCAGCCACCAAGAAAGCAGCAAAGCCCAGATGTGAAAACTGGCAGATGGTGAGTTCATTCATCCCCTGACTATAGTAGGTGCTCAACAAATGCTTACTGAGCCATTGACTCAGCAGGTATGAGATAGAAACACTAAACGCTACAGGATTTGGTACCTGGGAGAGTCAGGGAAGCCTTCCCAGAGCACGTGGGTTTTGATCGGAGGGCTGGGCACCGCTGGGACTGTCTCTCTCTCACTGGCCCAGTGTCACGCAGGCCTGACAAGTAACAAGAACTTGGAACTGCTGCTTGCAGGCCCTCTGTACACAGGTGAACAGGCCATGAACTATCATTAGCAGCATGTTGTTCTAAGGATAGCTCACATTATTGCTGCAGATGCTGGCAGGCCCACTTGTGCCGGCCAGGGCAGGAGCCCAGGCAGCCTTTGCCTCTGTACTTCTGCAGGAAGTCTCAGGGCCTGGGAGGACCCCTGGGGAGGCGAGAAAGAGGGAGAAGAAGGGAGAAGGATGAAATGCAGAGAGGAATTAGAGAGGAAGGTAAAGGGGAAATTGATGGAGGCCTGTTACCCCGTTTAATGTGCCTGGCACATAAATGCTATGTGAATGAATGAGTGATTGTTTAAGACGAGATGGTGGTAACCAAGGTGGATACGGCCGGTGTTGAAGTCCACCTGCTGTCCCTTGAGTGAATTAATTTCCCTCCCCTCCCTCCCTTCCCTCCTCTGCCTTCTAGGGCTTACCTTTAGGCAGGGAGACGTGGACTCCAAAGAGTTAAATGGCAAGGCAAGGCGGAATGGGGCTTGGAGTCAGAGAGCCTGGTGGAGAACACCAGGCCTGCCAGGAAACTGGGCAGGAAGGCTCGCTGCAGCACTGTTGGTCATAGCGAAGCATCAGAGGCCCCATAAGTGTCCATCAGCTGGAGGGGGGTATATATTCAGACTTGCTCATTGTATGGAATACTGTGTGGCAGTGAAAATGAATGACATAGAGCTGTATGTCACACATGGGTAATTCTCCAAAGCCATTTGAGAGCAAAAGCAATACTGCCTTAGCTTGGGTTCCTGAGAGCAGAACCCGTGTGCAGAGTTACTTTGGGCACTGTCCCAGGAGGAGCAGGAGGAGGGGACAGGGGAGGGGACAGCCAGTCGAGGGGGATTACGAGCAGGTCAGTGGAGGGCAGCTGCAGACCCTCTGGGGAATCTGGGAGCGTGCACGGGGGAAGTGGCCTCTGATGGAGGGAACTGGGGTGTTTTCCCGCTCCTGTGCCCCGCTGGGATGCTAGCTCCTGCTGCACCTGCACAAGCTGAGCTGCCTTCTGGGACTCAGGAGAAAGCCCTAAGGTGGAGGTGCCACAGGCTGAAGCGGGAGTTCGGTGGGGCACCATGGGCAGTCCCACAGCGGTGCTGAGAGCAGGTGGGCTGAGGGCACGCGGCACCAAGTAACAGCAGAGCGCCTGGTACAGACTCCCTACGTATATGTCCACCTTCAAAACACGCAGCACTACAGCTAATACCGCTTAGGGGCATAGATGTGGTAAAAACCTCAAGACACTCTTGGCGGCAATAAACGTCACATGCAGGACGCTGGTTACCTCTGGGAAGAGCCAGAGAAGTGCGGTCAGGGAGTAACCTGGGAGACTTCAGTTGTTTCTGTGAGTTTTCTTTTTTGAGCTAAGTGGTGGGTACATGGGTATTTGTTTCATTACTTTTTGTCCGTTTAAAATGTTTCAAATAATAATAAACGCCATGGAAATGCACATGGAGGGGCCTTGATCTGAGTGGTTGGAGCAGTTGGCTTATTGTGGATATTGGATGAGAGCTTTGGCTTTGAAGGAGGAATAAGACTTGGCCAGACAAAGTGGGGAGAAGGGCTTGTAGGCCGGGGGGACCTTGTGAGCAAAGGCCCGGAGGTGGGAGACCAGTCTAGTTCCTGCAAGGGAAACAGTTGTGCTAGGGAAGGTAGAATATGCAGGACGAGGCCACCTTGCAGAGGGTGTTCAGTGCCACGCTGAGGAGTTTAAACTCCACTCCACGACAGGAAGACCAGAGTAGCAGTGGCAGCAGTAGCCGCAGTAGAAATAATAATAATATACTACTAATAAAACAACTCTGTACTATTGCTTCTTAAGCTCTCACTCTGTGTCACTTTGCTATGTACTCTGTGCACATCAGCTCAGTTAAACTGTACAACAAGCCCTGGAGGAATGTCCTGTTTTTACCCTATTTTACACATTTGGAAACTGAGGCCCAGAGAAGATAAGTAGTTGCCCAAGGTCACATGCTTAGTGGGTGGCAGCACGTGGATTGGAGTCCAGGTTGGCTTCATGCTGAAGCTCTGCTTCTCGACCCCCCTTCCATACTGCCTTTCTACGGTGGTTGCATCTGGGTGGTCTCTTCCCCACCCCCACCCGCCTGCCTCAATAAATTCCTGGATGCAATGGCAGTGCTTCTCTTGGAATAGCCCATAGTTTCTCATTCTGCCCACCACCTCTGATCTGTTGGTGGTGGAGTGCTGTGTAGGACCCGAGCCTGGGCTCAGTGGGGGAGATCACAGTGATCAGAAAGCAGTGTTTGCCAAGAGGGTCTCCTGTTTGCTAACCCTGTACCCAGACCTCCCCTTGCAAGGCAAGAGCTTTGCACATTCTATGCTATATCTCACGGAGGAAAACCAGCCTGGGCACTGAAGGTCCCACGCCTCAAGGAAAGTGCACTAGGGAGAATCAGATGTTAGTGGGTACCAGGAAGGGGCTCTTCTTCCTCCCAAATTGAAGGGACCTTTACTTGGGTGGAGCTCAGAACCTATCGAAAGGTGCTTGTGAGACATTCTGACTTTGAGGATTTGGTCCTGATACTGCAGAAAAGCGGTCAGAAAGGAGACCCAGCTGCCTGCCGCTTGGATGCAGTCTGCTGTTCTCACATCAGGCTGATCATCCCAGTGATTTGGATTTGGGGACAGGATGGGCAAATGCAAGCGGACCGTAAGTCCTACTAACCCAGCACATGAGCCCTCTTAACTCTCCATTTATTTTTCCCTGAATGGAAATCAGGCCTTGGGTCAGATCCTCAAACCAAGCCTGGGAATTAATTAGGCATGTAATGCTCGTTAGCAGTAATGAACGCTCCTTGCTGAAGTCCTTTTGCAGCTTGGTGGGGGACGCAGCCTCTGTGGCAGGAATGAAGCCTTTTTCCCTGAGCAGGATCTTGACAATACAGGAGCCCCAAAGCCTTCCTGTGGGATGTGCATGCATGCGTGCGTGTGTGTGTGATGTGTGTGGAATGGCTGTGTGGTCTGAGGCTTGCATACAATATATGTGGGATGTATATCATGTGTATTGATTGCATAGTATGAGTCCATAAGGAGTGGGCATTCCAGGCTGTTTTTGGATTATATATGCGGTGTATGTGTGACATGGAAAAGTTACATCTGCTGGACATGTCATGTGAATGCCTGCAATTTTGCATGTGGTGCATATGTAGCATGTGTATCACAGATGTGGCGTGGGTACATGGAAGATCCTGCCTGAATCTGTGAGTGTGTGCTCAGGTATCTGAGCCTGAAAGACTTTGTCACTGTCAGAAGCAGTAGGTTGCCGGGAATTCCCATGACATTGGGCAGAATTATGATCCCGCTTAGCGCTAAGATAACATTGGTTGGAGAAAGGATGGGTGAAAAATGTCCCCAGGAATAGAGAAAGAAATTCAACTGACTCAGCAGAGGATGAGCTGGGGCCGGGGAGACAGGGAAGAATACCTGATTAAAACTGAAAATCTCTGTTAGCAGGAGGGAGAGGTCCAGAGTAGGGAAAGGGACAGGTCAGCCTAGAAGAATTCAGGAGGAAAGAGACACAGTCGTTGGAAGCCAGAAGCCCCAGGAGGGCATCATTGTTGGTGCAGAGACGCAGAAAGAGGATGCTGAGAGGGGAGAATGAAGGCATGGGTGTACCCCACGAGGACCCCAGGACAGAGGCAACCCATGGGAGCTGTGAAATGGTGGGAGGCGGGACCACCTAAAACATTTCCTGACGTCTCTGGGTCTGGACTCCCCAGAAGAAAGACACCCTCCCTGCCCCATTCATCCGTCACAGAAGCAACTTTTCCTCTCATTTTTTCTTGCTCTTTGCGGTTTGGGTAATGTGACCATGTCCCAGCTGGGACGCTTTGGAGATAAAAGGAGCTATTAATAATTAGGCCAGGACAGCAGATGAAAACTGGGACTGTGTCAAGCACATGGGATGTAATTTTCAAAGCTTTGAGGTAAGGATGGGTGGGTGTGCAGAGAAAGGCTTCTCATTCCTTATTAGGCTCAGCCTGTCTCCTATGGGAGAGGCCCAAGCAGGAACACCTCATGCACCGTCAGCCCCTTGAACTTGAACATCCCCTGAACCCTTCCCTGGCCCATTCCCCGTAGGTACACTGCAGGGCAGCATGGGCTTCTGTAAGACTCTGAGAAAAATCTAACCTTTCCCAAAAGGTATCCCAAATCATTTAGGAGCACCCAAAAAGGCAGGGTACTTCTGTGTTTGCATGGCCACACTTCTCTAAGGCTTCACTCCATCCAGAATCTCACTGTTTATTTGGACCACAGGAAATATGGCCCAGGATACTCAGACAGAGACAAAGCTGGATCCAGAAATCCCCAAACAACACCACTCTCCCCCATCTCTCTGCCCCCTTGCATTCATTTGACAAACTTTTACTGTTTGGCTATTTAACTTTTGCATTGTGAAAATGGCATTGTAACAATCTTACAGGAAATGTTTAAAAATAAAAATAAATCACCTCTAATCCTCCCACCCTTAACACAATGTTTAATTTCATTTTGGCTGGTCCCTTCTGATCCTTGTCAACACGCCTACATTTTTATTATTACGTAGTTATAATGCACATATAATTTTACAACCTGAGTTTTTTATTTCACATTTTATCATAAGCATTTTTCCATGTTACACAGTTTTCATAAATATTTTAAATGGCTGCATAATAGTTTGTTGAGTTTATATACCATAATTTACTTAATTCCTCTATTGTTGAACATTTAGGTTGTTTTCTGTTTGGGACTATTATAGATAATGTTGCAATGAGTATCTTCATGCATATATAACACTTGTTATTCTTTTGAGTGACTTCCTTTGGATATAGTATTAGGAGTGAGATTACTGGGTCAAAGTGAATAAGCATTTTTATAGCCCTTGATATTTCCATATTGCTTTCCAAAATGATCATCCCAATTTTCAACATTATAGGTAATGTGTGTACCAATTTTAACATAACATTGTGAGTGGTGCATGTTAGCATTTTTTCCCCTAAATTGCTAATTTAGGAAGCATAAAATAGGACCTCTGTGTTACGTGAATTTGCATTTATTGGCTTTCTAGCCAGGGTGCACATTTTCTGTGTTTCAAGAGACTTTTATTGGATACTTTCTGTGTGCCAGGGTCTGTGCCCAAGTGCTGCAGGGGCTACCAAGATGCTAAGTAAGACAAGGTCCCTGTCCTCAGGGAGCTCATGGTCCAATAGAGGCATAAATGGTTCCAAGAAGAGGCTACTGGGCACAGTAAGAGACGTCTTCCTGAAGAAGGTGCCCTTGAGGTGGCCCTGGAAGGGATGGCTGAGCTTTGAGCCTGAGAAGGGTGGAAGAGCCGCCCATGGAGACCTTACAGCTTGAGCAAAGGCATGAAGGTGGGAAAGCACAGGGTACGTGCCCGGAACTGGGGTGGAGGCTGGGGAGAGAGCCGGCTGCAAAAGTGAGGCACAGCCACCAGGGGGAGCCTGCACCATCAGGCCAGGAACCCTTGGAGGGACCGTGGGTGGTTACTGGCTGGCTTGGCCAGGGGTGGTGCTGAGGCAGCGACTCCGGGAGGATGCTGGAGGGCGCCCTGGTACCACAGTTCTCAGAGCACCTTGATCTGTGGGGTGCATCCGTCTTAGCAGAGTGTTTCCACGCTCTTGATCTCTTTTGACCCTGAATATTCCTCCAAGACGATTGGCTTCCCTAGCCCCATTTTGCAGATGAGGAAACTGAGGCCCAGCTCTGTTAAGTGACTCATATTAACAGGTCATAGTTTAAGGTGCAGAGCCAGAACTTGAAACTGGGCTTTCTGGTTCTAAACCCAGTGCTCTCAAGTGGGCATTAGCAGGGGGGGAGGAGAGTACGGAGGGTAGTGGTTCTCAGCCCTGACCACGCATCAGCACCATGGGGAACTTAAAAAGAAACAGGTAAATTCTTGCCATCTCCACCCAAGACCTGGTCAGTCTGAATCATGGTTCTGAGGCACTGCTGAGGCTGTGGCCCACTGAGATAAGGTGTGACGGGATCGGGGTGTGGCAGAGGGTGGAGCTGGGGCTCTGGCACTGCGAGCAGAAAAGAGTGAGTCACATTCGTTGCCTTAGTAAATGGTTATGGTTCACAGCGATGGAGAAAAGTGAGTACCAGGCGGCCTTGCCTTACCATGGGTCCCACCTGCCCTGCCTTCCTGCCTGTCTACAGGCAGGGTCAGCTTGAAGAGATATTCATGGGCAGGCACCACAGCCCAAGGCTGCCTCAGAAGAGGGTGATTTGGAGGTTGACTGTTTACGAGGGCTGCTGGGAGCCCGAATGTGGACTGTCAGGGGCAAAGTTAGGATTTGAACCCAGGACCTCTGAGTCTCTGTGGGTCTTTAAATCCGGAAGCATGCTTGTTTCTGAGTAGCGTGCTGGCCTGGCCAGGGCTCTGAAGCTGCACAGGGAGACCCCGGAGGGTCTGCATGGCTAGCGTGTCCAGTGCACGCTTGATTTCACGGCTGCCAGGCTTCTGGGGCGTGAGGGTTACCAAAGATAATCGGCCAGAGTAGAGGCACCAAGAGGTCACCGAGGGTGGGATTTGTGTCATGCGTGCCCTTCGGTGGCAGGTAAAAGAAGAAAAAAGAATATTAATATCAACTTGTATTTCACATACATGATGCCATTTTATCTTCCCATGGATCCTACAAGGCTCTTGGGGCAGTAACAGCATACCTATTTTACAGATGCAAATACTGAGGCCCAGTTGATAAGTGTCTTGCCCTAATCCACAGAGCTAGAACAGTAAAACTAGGATTCAGATACAGGCCATGATGTTCCAAATCCATCACTGTCTCAATTGTGGGTGCATTAAATCCCACAAGTGTTTACTGAGAGCATACGTTGTGCAGAAGCCTGTTAGGGCTGACAAGGAAGAGAGACGATAAAGCCAGGGTGCCTTCATGAGGGCTGTGCTACCCAAAGTGTAGTCCCGGGACCTTCAGCATCAGGATCACTGGAGCTTGTTAGAGATCCAGGATCTCAGGCTCCGCCCCAGGTCCCTGGAATCAGAATCTGCATCTTACGCCCACTGATTCTTAGGCCCACTAAAATTCAAAAAGCCTTGTCTCTAGACAGAGGTTCTGCACACTTGGCTGTACATTAGAATCCCCTGCCCAGGCCCCGCCCTAGAGATCTGAATCAAGATCTGGGGCTGGACCTTGGCATTGACATTTATAAGTTCCTGCAGGTGATTCTAATGTGCAACCAAGGTGAGGAAACTGGTCTTGGATGTTGTAACCAATTCTGGTCAGGCCTCTCTCCCACCACTGCTGCACTGTTTTCTCCTTTTAAGTATTCAGTGCTGTATGCTGTGTGGGTGGGAGGCTGTTGTTAATTATCATCTCAGGGAATAGGTGGGCCTGGAATTCTCCATTATTGTGGGGTTTGGAGAGAGTGATCGTGGGAGCCTGGGAAGCAGGTGCTGGAGGCTTGGGTCAGAAGTTTGCAAAAGCTTAGGTCTGCGAGCCCAATCTGGGTCTTGGGGGGAGGGAGGCGGGCGGAGACTCCGGGAGGCCTGCAGGTCCATCACTTAACGATTCACACAGCACTGCCCAGCATGGATCTGGCTCGCAGGTTCCATTATCATTCCCACTTTGTAGAATAAGAAATTGAGGCTTGGAGATTTTTAAGTTTTTAGCTCAAGGTCACTTAAGCTTGTAAGAGCTAGACTTGAACCCAGGTCTGACTCTACTGTGCTACCCTTGTCCTCAGGGTAAAGACAGGAGACCTAGTGGGTCCCCTTGTATCAAGCCCCTCCCACTTGTGCTTTCTCCCTCCCAGCCCCTCCCCTATCCTCACTGCCTCTACCTGACTGGGGGGCCCAGCGTGGGTTTCAATAAGCCAAGCTAGAGCAGCCGGGGGGAGGCCCCTAGTCCAGAGTCTGCATGGAACCAGCCCCTCCCTGAGGCGGCTGCCAGTGGCCAGGGATTGAGGGGGAGCAGGGGAATGAATGTGTGCACATGTGCGGGCGTATGTGTTCCCCCTTTCTTGGGCACCAGCCCAAGTTTTGCATCTACATGCTGGAAGAGAGAGTTCAATTTGGCCCTGATACAAACTCCACAGTCACTGAACTGCCATCTTCATTTAGTTAACGTTCTTTCTGGGCAGACCTGGCTAGGATTCATCTTCATTATCCAGTAAGGGGGCTCATTCCCGGCCAGGTTTTGATCTCGGAGCTGCAGAAAATCACCTCTTGCAGATGATTTCCCCTGCAGGCCATTAGCATGGGTGGTGGAGGGCTGAATTACAGGGAGGGGACTGCCACCATCCCCTCACCAACACACCCCCCCACCACAGCCCCACTCCACCCAGATGGGCACCCGGTCCACCTCCAGCAAGACCCAGTTCACCTCTGGCTCACTTAGCTAAGCTGAGAGGGATGGAGATCCTGGTTTCTTCCTCTCTCTCTCCCCGAAGTATCCCCTGCACAGTCCCAGCACTGATAACTGACACCCACAAAGCACTTTACAAAGCTCTCTTCATATTTGATTTTTACAAGCTCTGAAGCCAGATGCACTAGGGTTCAAATCCTGGCTTGGTCACTTACACACTGTGTGGCCTTGGGCAAGTTACTTCACCTCTCTGAGCTACAGTTTCCACATCGGCAAAATGGAGAAATACCACAGCATTCTTCAAACGACTCCATGGCATAAAGCATGTTAAGCACAGGGCCCAGCATGGGGTAACCGCCAGGCTCACGATGTGAGGCAGATGTTGCTATACCTGTTTTACAAACAAGGAAGCTGGGGCTCCGGGAAACACCTCTGACCAGCTGTGTGACTCTGGAAAAGTCACTTCTTTTTTTTTTTTAACATCTTTATTCGAGTATAATTGCTTTACCATGGTATGTTAATTTCTGCTGTATAACAAAGTGAATCAGCTATACATATACATATATCCCCATATCTCCTCCCTCTTGCATCTCCCTCCCACCGTCCCTACCCCACCCCTCTAGGTGGTCACAAAGCACCAAGCTGATCTCCCTGTGCTATGCGGCTGCTTCCCACTAGCTATCTATTTTACATTTGGTAGTGTATATATGTCCATGCCACTCTCTCACTTCGTCCCAGCTTACCCTTCCCCCTCCCCTGGTCCTCAAGTCCATTCTCTACATCTGCGTCATTATTCCTGTCCTGCCCCTAGGTTCTTCAGAACCTTTTTTTTTTTTTTTAGATTCCATATATATGTGTTAATATACGGTATTTGTTTTTCTCTTTTTGGAAAAGTCACTTCTTTCCTAGCCAGTGGTAACAACTCCACCTCCTGGGCTTGCTGTGAGAGTCAGGTGAGATTGTGTGTGTGTGTGTGTGTATGTGTATGTGTGTGTGTGTATGTGTATGTGTGTGTGTGTGTGTATGTGTATGTGTGTATGTGTATGTGTGTGTGTGTGTGTGTGTGTGTGTGAAGACTGAGGAGCCTCAGGGCCGACTGCAGGTTCAGAATTCTCCCCAAAGCACCTGAACTCTAAACGGAAGCCTGAGGCTTCTGGAGACTTGTGGCTCTTAAAAATCCTTCCAGCATTTGGCTTATGCTCCAGAAGGGCAGACAATGCTGGGTCAGTGAGATTCAGAGTCTAGTTCCCAAGTCTGCTCACAGCACCCCAGGAATAATCTACCCCACCCCCGGCCCCACACCGAGCCCACACTTCCTCCCTGCTGTCCTTCTCCTTGCTTTTGCTGGTGACCTCCATCCCCGTCCCAGCCCCTGCCTCCTCCATCCCCAGTCTGCCAAGGGCAGCCCAGTACCCTTCCCCCAAGGCCTCCAGGCTGGGCGCCGTCCCCACCATCCTCAGCCCCATTCTTGGCTGTTAGCCCAGCCTCAGGCCTTTCTCCCTGGGGCTGTGCCCCTGGCTGGTTTTAATCCCCTGTGATTGGCACTTTCTGACAGTGAAGGGTCAGGTCATTTGGTCTGAGAAACTGGTGCTCTGCTGCTATTATCCGCCCACTGTGGCAGGGTCTGTAATCCAGCCCATTGATTCTGCCGTTTTTGTTCTGCACACACTCACGGGCACTCTGACCCCACTTGGATTTCTGCAAACTCTGCCGCCAGCAAAGACAGAGGAGCCTTTTTGCAACTAGGGCTGTGAGTCTTTGGGAGGCTTCTCTATTCAGAAGGACCAGCTAGGAGGGATTCATAAAGTGCCTCACAGATCCAAACAGATGCCTTGTGTTCCCCAGCCTGACGCCTTGGCCGGCTTCCTCGCACCTGACCACCCATTAGTCTGCCTTTTAACTGGTTCTGCATGTGGCCCAGGCACATGGTTACATTCTCCAGTCCCAGCTGGGCCTCCGACAAACTGGGTCACCCGGCAGGGCCAGGTCTAATGGCTCTCCTGGATATGGCCCTGCTTCTTCCAGGCAGGCTTCAGCCCCAGGCCCCGAGCTAATGGGCAGTTTACTGAAACCTGGAACGCAGGGCAAGAAGCAGCTGCCCCTGGAGTCTGTCCAGAGGATGATGAAAAAATAGGATCTCTGTCTGGGCTTTTCTTGGAGCCCAGGGGCCCTAGAAATTCAAACAGAAATTCTATTTTTTGGTGCGGCATGCGGGATCTTAGTTCCCCGACCAGGGATCAAACCCGTGCCCCCTGCAATGGAAGCGCAGAGTCCTAACCACTGGACCGCCAGGGAAGTCCCCAAACAGAAATTCTTAACCTGGAGTCTGTGGACCTGGATCCCAGTAAGACCGTGAACTCCTTGAAAAGATGTGCAAAACTGTATGTATGTGTGCATTTGGATAAGGACAGGCCACAGCTTTCATCAGATTCTAAAAGGGTCTGAAACCTAACAATATGATCAAAGTGCAGCTACCTTAGACCATCGGTCATAACCAACAGCACTAAGGTGGGAGCTTAGAGGTCACCCAGACCAAGACTCTCGCTTTACAGGTAAACCGAGTCAGCTGGAGGCCAAGTCCAAGGAACACCATGAGGATAGAGGCAATGAGCTAGTTGTGAAATGGCGGGGCCTGAACGGAAGTGAGTGTGTGTGCAAAGGGGGACATTTGGGGGAAGTAGGATCAACAGAATTTGGTGACCCATTAGTTCCAGAGGGTAGGGAAGAGGAAGGTATCTAGACTGTTTCCCAGGTTTCTGCCTGACTGGGGAGTCTTGGCTTCCTCGGTGGCTCTGAGATTGGGAGAGAACAGGAAGGGGAAAGGGACAGAGGAGGAGATTTTGCAAATTGGATTGTCATTTCATTTTTTAAAAATCTTGTCTCCTTCACGAGCAAGGACACCTTGGAATTATCAGTACTGGAAAACGGGCCCCAGGCCCAAGCCAAACAGAAATTGGGCTGCACGCCCTTCTCTGTCCTTAGGTGACTTTCTACATGGCACTGGGTCCAGGATGGGATGTATTTGTGGGATGGTAGGAGGTAGGGGGACTGGCTCATAGTTTGCTTCTGGGAGAATGGGGTCCCTCAGTCTGGACAGACAGGGAGAGGGGACCAGAGGTATATGCTCAGGAGAGAGAACACAGTCTAGCCCTGCCTCAGAGAGGGAGGGAGGTTTGCCCAAGGTCACAGTCATGGTCATCTCAGCCCCAGCACCTCTCTCTGTCTTCAGGACTGTCTGCTCATACTTTGAGAGAGAGCACAGAGCCCATCCCTGGGGCACCTCTCCCACCCCTGGGGCACCTCTCCCTCTGGAAGGACCTAGCTCTGTGCCAGGGCATATGACCTGGTGAGTGAAGTACAGGCTGGGTCCAGCTCCCGCTGGCCCCTCCACCGGGCACTCTTGCAGTAAACATCCTGTATTACCTTACTTAGTGGTCCAAGAAGGCTCATGTGATAGAATAGTCAGCAGACCTGAGGTCCCGGCACCTGCCACCACATCCAGAAGGAACCCTGAGCTCAGCTAGCTATGGCCCAGGGCTGGGTGGCACTCTCTTCTGTTTGCAGCGGTCTTTATATCTCTGATCTTAAACTTGAACGCAGCCTCCGGACCCACCCACCTGCCTGGTTAGCCCTTGCCTCCTCATCTGCCCCACGCCCTCCATCCCCAGCTGACCCCAGCTCCCACTCCTGATCCTCCCTTTCCTGGACCCCCACTCCAGCCTCCAGGCACCCTATGACTCTGGAGCAACATTTTTGCCTCTGGCCAGAAACTACTTTGAAGTTTGCAAACTCTTGCAATTGGAAGAAATAGTGAGCAGACAGGAGCTCCCACAAGTGCCTGTGCTCCCTCCCTCTCTTCTCCCCTCTTCCTCCTGAGTTTTCACACCCGCTCACCTGGGTCTTGGTTCCACACTTTGCCAAGCCAGCCTGAGAAGCTGGGGCATCTGGGAAACTCCTCTGAGGCCCAGAATCTCCTGTAGAAGACCCGTCAGGCTTGAGGCCCGGGGCACTGGATGCTGTCTCTGTCTCCTTGAGACGGAGTCTCTTTCCTGCTCACGGATTCTCGGGGCCACGAAGGAGCTGGCAGACCACCCTGGCCAGCTCTCCTCTACTTCAGATTTGCCTTGAGGACAGCATTATTGATTTTTTTTTTTTTTTGCTTTATTTTTATGTGTGTCTTCTACTCTCAAAGAGATTGTGCAGATAAGGACAGAGTCCTTTCTGTATTTTTATTTCCCCAAGTCTAAACACAATAAAGACTCATAAATATAAATGATGTTAGAGCTGGGTTTGAGTTCATTTTGTTTAACCCCCTCATGCCCCTGACAGTGAAACTGAGGCTCAGATAGGCATCTGACTTAGCCAAGGCTTCCTGATCCTGAGCCCATCCTTCCACTACACCTTTGCTGTGGATTGATTGATTCATTGGTTGATTGATGACACCATTGAGGAACACGAGTGACAGGCGAGGTAGGGGTGGGGCAACCCCAAGAGTTGTCCCCGTAGGGACCATATACCAATTCCCTGAGGAATGTTGGGAATTTCTCAGAGGAGCCAGTACCACTGCCTCTGATTGCATCTGAATTCTTAAAGGTGCCTCCACGGGTGAGGGGACTGAGACCAGCCAGCCTGAAGCCCCACCATTTCTTCCAATCTGATGCCCCACTTTCCACAAACATTTCCCTGGGGATGTAGAAGGCTTTAATTACTGAAATGAAAAGACATGCTTCAGATCCCAGGTATTAACCAGTACTTTTTCATTGTAAGTGACAGAAACCCAACCTAAGGTGGCTTAGGCAGAAAAGGGGATTTATTGCCTCTTGGAACTGGAAAGAACAGGGGTAGATGTTACTTCAGGCACAGCTGCATCATGGGACTCAAATGTTGTCCGTAATCTGTCTCCACCCTAGCTCTGTTTTCCTTTGTGTTGGCTTCATTCTCAAGTGTTCTCTTCCCAAAAGAATGGCGGAGATGGACACCAGCAAATCCAGGTCCGCAGTCTCCCACCTTAACATCCCCAGTGGGGAGAAAGCACCCTTTTACCCAGTTATTCCAGCAAAAGTCCCAGGATTGAGTTGCATTGGCCTGATAGGGTCACATGCCTATCCCAGAACCAATCACTGTGACCAGGGAATGGAGTGTTCTGATTGGCCAGGCTTGGGTCATGTGCCCTCCTTCTGGGGTCAGGGGTGGAATCAGCCCCACCCATTCCACATGGCCTGAGCCTGGGGCAGGGGATACCTTCGTACTGTGAAAACAACAGAGGCCCACTCTCCTCTTCCTAGTTTCACCTGTCCCAACCCCACCTGGATTTGCTTAGCGGAAGTGTCCTGGCCTCGTTTGGGATGGACGGATAAAGATTTAGAGGAGAGAGACAGCAGTGGAAATGGCTCAAAAGCATGGATCCAGAAGGGAGTAAATTGTTGGGGAGATAAAATTTCTGGATAACTCATCTCTTGGCTCTCAATCCCCAGCAAGGATAATAATTGATGAATATAAACTTATTCACATCCATTATGTGTTTATTGATCCTCATAGAAATGTCATAAGATAGGGAGAGGAAACAGGCTCAGAGAATGAAGTAACTTGACCAAGGTCACCCAGTGATTCAGTATTAATGCGAGTATTTGAACCCAGCTCTCCATCCTAATCTCTCGGTGTTGCCCTATTCTGGATACCAGGCCAGCACCCCCGAGGACCTGATCTGGTGATGGCTGAAAGGCAGAGGGGGCCTACCATTCCATCTACTCTGGAGCTGCCCAGGGCGCCAGAGCAGGGCCCTGTGCTGCTCCAGGGGCAGAGAGGGCAAACTTGGCCAGAGACCAGTGCAGGCTGCAGGAGGGGGATAGCCTCTTGCAAATGAAATATTCATGGTGGTTATTAAATCAAGTTTTATTGGAATAAAAATACACTTGCTGAATACATTTATTTCCCCCCAGTTCCTTTCAACCCCCTTCTTTCCCTGAGTGATTTCATTTGGGGGCCAGGGAAGGCTTTTTTTCCCCAAGTAATTATACTTAGGTCAGCAGAATAAGATGCCACGTCAGGATTGGTGCTTGGAGAGAGAGGAGGCTGGGAGGCTGGGAGGGGCCTCCTGGATGACTGAAAGGTGGGGGATGCGGGGGGGAGGGGAGGGGAGAGGGGGAGGGCCCCCCCTGCAGGGGATGCTCCTGGGTCACACACAAAACCCTCCACATGTTCACAAACACACGTGCGTCCCCTCTCCCTCTGCCTCCGCTCTGCCCCCAGCTAACGGTGAGGGGTCAAGGCCAACATCTGGAGCCAGAGAGAGCCCCACAGGCCTGGGGCTGTGGCAACGGCTCTCCTTGTGAGGCTGACCCTCAAGTTCTTCTTAGGGGGACCCCATCTAGGGGGACACACAGGCGTCACTGACTCTCTGTCCTCTCTGCTAAATAGTTATCCTTTCAACGCTTTTCTTTCTCAACTCACCTCTCCCGGTATCTTTCTCTTCTTCCATCTCCACAGATCTCCATTTCTCTCTATCAGAGTTCTCAGCCCCTCTCTGGAGCCTCTGTCTCTCCAAATACTTCTCTCTTTTTTTTTTTCTTTAAATACTTTTTAATTAATTAATTAATTAATTTTTGGCTGCGTTGCGTCTTCATTGCTGCGCACGGGCTTTTCTCTAGTTGCAGCGAATGGGGGCTGCTCTTTGTTGCGGTGCGCGGGCTTCTCACTGTGGTGGCTTCTCTTGTTGTGGAGCATGGGCTCTAGGCACGCGGGCTTCAGTAGTTGTGGCTCTCAGGCTCTAGAGCACGGGCTCAGTAGTTGTGGCGCACGGGCTTCGTTGCTCCGCCACATGTGGGACCTTCCCGGACCAGGGCTCGAACCCGTGTCCCCTGCATTGGCAGGCGGATTCCTAACCACTGTGCCACCAGGGAAGCCCCTCCAAATTCTTCTCTTGATGTCACTATCTTTTGGGCTCCGTGCATCTGCCTGGCTGTCTCTTTGTCTCTCTCACCTCATATTTAGAACAGTTCCACAGCCACACACACACGGAGTCTCACACGCACCTTGACACATTGTCTCACACTCTGACATGTCCACACCCACAGTTTCACAGACACACATGCACACACACGAGCACTTACTCTTATGCGCCCTCTCACACGCTCTCACCCTCACGCTGTTGCACGCGTGTTCAGGCTGCTGGCTGACTCAGCAGGTAGAGCCAGGGTCCTCTGTCTCCACTCCCTGACCTGGGATGGGCATCTGGGGTTTCCCCACTGCTCTGTACCCACCCATCAAAACCATAGGGTGGTTCTGGGGCCAGCCCAGCCACCCGAAGCCACCCTCTTATTCCACAGCGAGGGGTCAGAGGTAAGAGCCAAGAGGATGGAGCCCAGACAGGTATTACCTGTCCTGCAGGGACACCATTGGATGAGGTGGAAGGCCCCTCCCGACTGGGCCGTGCCACCTGATGGTCCACAGCCTGCTCAGTCAGTGGGATGAAATGGGGCCTTCACGTAACCCTGAGACCACACTGTCGAGCACCCAAGGGAGACAGATGTTCCTGTAAGCAGAGCCTGGCTTCTCTCACTGTCCATCCCTGACCATTGCCTGTGACCCACCCAGCTTTGTCCTGTAGGCAGCCCTGCTCCCTGAGGCCTGGGGGACCCTACTCAGGTCTGAAAGTCCCTGCTGGGTGGGCCTTGTTTGCGGGTCCAGCTCCTAAGGGTCGCCTCTTACTTACCCCTGGTCTCATCCAGTCTGCACACCACACACATCCTGGCACACCTGGTGCCTTTCCGCTCACCTTCCCCTCTTAACTATTTCTTATTTCAACCCCACCTGGCTCCTCTCCCAGGACATTTGACAGTCAGGCTCTTTTCCTGCCAGGAAACCCTCTCAAGTCTGTCTCATCTCTCTCTCTTCTGGGCTTTAAGTCCGGTCACCCCTGGAGTCAGGCTCCGTCTCGTGCTCTGTAGACTGGCCGACAAGTCAGCTTCTTGCCCCCTCTCCACCTCCCTGAGCACATGTGACCAACACTCTCTTTGGGACACCTCTCTGCTCCGACCTGACCGGCAGGCCTTGGAGGGTAGAGAATCCAGCCCAGAGTCATTTCTGTGCCTGGGACAAAGACTCCAACAAAAATGCCCTCTGAGCTTCAGTTCCCAGACCCCTCCAGCAGGTGGAGCCTGTGGGTACCGAGGAGAAGGGTGTGATCCTCCCGCACTGAGGAACAAGCTAGCACCTGGGGTGGGGGGAGGACAGGAGAGGCACTCTGGGAAGGAGAGAAAAAATGGGTCCAGCCAGCAGGGTCAGAGTGAAACCGACAGAACGTGTCTCAGGACTTAGTAGAGCGTAGGTTCTTGTGTCTCAGCGCAGAAAGAATTCAGCAAGAGACAGAGAGACAGGTAAGGAAAGAGTTTATTAGTATAGGACACTTGTGAGACATGCAAGCGGGCGGGCAAGGAAGTGCCGCCCCCAGAACTTAGTGGGCTACAGTTTTATAATCAAAGGAGAAGTGGGGAGGGGGAGAAGACCACCTTCTTCCTCATTCCTGAGTGGATGTCAGGCTTCCATCATCAGTTTCTCCTCAGGCAGGGGAGATTTCTTGTACCTACTTGGTCAAACTGAGACTGTCATGGCACAATGGAAATGAGCGAAAAGGCGGTAACATATACTAAAATATGGTAAATCATCTCAGGTTTCAGAATAATGTCACCTTTTCCTTATATTTTTGTTTTTAGTGTGCGCACAGGAGCATGTCCTAGGAATCATTAAATTACTGACCTCACTGGGCAAGATGTGTGTCTCACGCCACCATTGTTTTATTGTTTGGGGGGCATGTCTCATGTTTCTGTTGCATGGTTTTGTTGCTAAGCAAGCCTGCTTGGTTTTGTGGTTAAGCAAACCTGCTTTCTTGAGTGATCGTTAACTTACAGGGTCTCCCATCCTTTTTTCTTGACTTACAATCCCCTGGTGGGATTCACTATTTAATCACCTACTTTGTCCCTTTACTCTGTCCCTATCAAGAGGACCCCAGGGTGGCGAGGATAAGAAGAACCAGCTTTATCTGAGAGGGAACCTGGTGCCTAGACAGACTTGGCCCTATTCCAGCTTCTTCACTTTACTAGCTGTGTGGCCTTGAGGGAGTTACCTAGCGTTTCTGAATGTCGGTTTCCCCTTCTGGAGAATGGGCACAGTAATACCCATTTAGGGGCTAAAGTGTGAAATGTGCTTGGTCCAGAGAAGGAGCTCAATTCATGGCAGGCACTGCTGTAGCCATCATTGGCAGCAGCATCCTGAGGACCTGTGGGCACCAACAATTCCATGAGGTGGCACTGAGGCCTCCTGTCAATCTGACCATCTCTGCCAGGCCCGACATGCGGCTGTTGGCAGATGACAGCTCCTTTGCTGTAATAACGGGCCTGGCTTGTGAGTCCTCCCCTCCTCGTGCCCCTGCTGCTTATGATAATTTAATTGATCGCACTCACACCTGCTGTGGTTCTCCAGCAGCTCTTCTTGGCTTAACTCAGAAAAGAGAAAAAAATAAAACAACCCTGCCCAACATCTCTGTAATTAGGAGGTTTGGCTCAGTCCCGAGTCAGGGGATTATGAGTGAACCAGAAGGAGCTGCAGAGCCTCCCCTATCACAAGTGTCGGAGGAGGAAAGAAACCAGCCCCAGCCCCAGTCAGGCCACCTTTGGGACAACTTCCTGTCTCCATAGGCATCCCTTTCCCCATTCACAGGGAGCGGATAATTAAACCAGGGTAATGAAGACTCATTCATTGCTAATTCCTGCAGTGTTGAAACGAATTTACATTCCTGTGCAAAGGAAAAAAAAGAATTTAAAATTTGAAAATAAATAAAACCTCAAATAGCGCTTACTATGCGCCAGACACTCTTTTAAGCCCTTTACAAACAGTAAGTCATTTAAACTTGTCGTTTTGAAGGTGATATTCGGCTGTCAGCTGGAAGCTTTGTAAAAGAAGGCAGTTTGGATCAGAGACAATTTGTCAATGTTGCAGGTTGTCAAGGGTGTTGCTAAGAGGAGTCACTGTGTTTAAATTTTGTTTAACTCCTTGCTTCCAGAACAAAAAGTTGGATGGAGGGAAAGGAACTTTTTTTCTTAAAGAATAGAATGACAAATTGTTTTGTTTTTATTAGAAAATTCAGGGTTGTGATTCTGATCCCTGTTAAAATTCTTTGAACCGTGTAAATGAGACAGCCTGCTGCTCTCTGGTGGCAGCATGCAAGTATTGCAGGAAAAGTACTCAAGAAGGTTATTTTGCAAACCTGAGTGGTGGGGGGTGGGGGGGTGGGTAGCAGCAAAAACTCAACTGATCCTAATTGATCATTGAAAGAAGAAAACATAGGGGGCGGGAGGGGGGAGATGATAAGTTGAAACAAGACTGGCCATATGCTGATGATTACTGCAGCTGAGAAAAAGGGTTTTTAAAATTAGTTAAATAGAAGGAAAAGAGTGTTCTATAAGTAGCAAAGTCTTTGCCCTATCTCATTCTATAATTTGAGACCTAGAAATGTTGAAGGGTCTGTCTCCTATTCCAAAGACAGTGATCTCCTGCCCAGCCACCCCAGGGGGGTGGGCTCTGATGAACCTGCCAGTGGCTTCACCTCCACCCCCACCTACCACCCACAGCAGCATGGGGAAGAAGGTGACCACTGGATGAGCAGAGATTCAGGGCCAGGGGAAAGGTGTGGCCTTCCCATCATCCTCCTAGGCTGTACTCAGTGGCCCTCCTTGTGGTCCTCAGGGCTCCTAGCTTAGAGCTTCATTAGGGCAGGTGTGTGCCGCCTCTTTGATGATTTCTTGCCACAGATTTGCTTTCCTCGATTTAACAAACATTTGCTGAGTGCCTACTCTGTTCTAGATACTGTGTTGGAAGCTTTCTATGTGTGTTCTCATTCCATTTTCTGGGGTAGACGCCTTACCCCCATAGATGAGGACACTGATACCTACCCTGAATTGCTATCATTTTTATGACTCTCTTCTCCACCAGATTGTGAATTTCTTGACCCAGGGGCTGTGCTTTATTTTTCGTCTTTATTTCCCCATCATCTTATAACAGTAAAGAGTCAATAATTGTTGAATGTATGATTAATCATTCAACAAGAGGTTATATGACTTACCCAGGTTATCATACAGCTAGTAAGTGGCAGAATCTGGATTCAGTTCTAGTCCAGAGCACCCTTTGCAGCTACACAGCTGCCCAAATGATGCTCAAACTCCTCAATTAATAAGACATTTGTAACTTCTAAACTTATATCAGTTGGCTGATGACTGCTGCAGAGGTGACTAATCCAGAAGGCTGTCGGCTGATGGGGAGGGGATATCATGTGTATAGACCCCTTCCCTTGGCTCCCTGGTCCACAGACAATTGTGCATAGTGGTGTTCTGGAGCTGGCTCACACTGGCTCATGAGAGCTGATCGTGCCCATCTCTTCCCAACTCTATGTTTTTGTTACTTCATATTGGTAGCTTGAAATCAGCCATGGTAGGAGTATTTACACCATGGAAATTGGCAAATGCTACAAATCAAGGTTTCTGTGGGGTTTTTTTTTTCCTGAAGACCTGACAAACCTTTACAAGCACCCCACTGACTAGGTTGTAGCTGGTAATCAGAAGCTCTGGAGTGAAATGTGACCAGGAGGTGTGCATCTCCATGTGGTTATTTTCCCAGGGGAGGGCTGGGGCTATTACACCTCATAGTTCAGAGCTGCACATGTACAGGTTGCTGCACGTGCTATGATGCTGTCAGGAAGTCCATGAAGATGAAAGAACACAACTCTCAGCTGCTTTAAATCACTTGCCTCTCACAGAATTGGACAACACCATGACGGGGAGTTGGGGGGCTCCCCAGAGCACTTGATGAGTGATGGGCAATGCTGGTTCTTGTTCTTGAGGTACCCAGAGAATCTCAAGACAGTTTTTGGTGACTATCTCTCTCCTTCCTGGATTTGTCCTTCCAAAGTCTTTCTAAGACTTCCTGGCTGGGGATTCTGGAGCAAACTCTGTGTGTGGAAGAAGAATAATGGAAGGCAGGTAGTTGTCTCACATAACTGTATCTCATTTAGCCTTAGGAAAGAGCCACCCTATGAGATAGACATATTATTTCCAATGTACTGAATTGAATAGTTTCTCCCAACATCCATGTCTACCTAGAGCCAGTGAATGTGGCCTTATTTGGAAATAAGGTCTTTACAAATGTAATCAAGTTAAGATGAGATCATACTGATATGCCAGTCACCCAAATGCAGAGTCTAGGAGTCCCACATTCAATCAGTTGCAGGTGCCATCAACCCTACTCCTCTTCATGCTGCTGTTTTCCTCATCCCCCACCCCCATCACTGCCTTGGTTCCAGGTCTCCTTAGCTTGTGTTTGGACCATTGCAGTAACTTTCTAATGGTCTCTGCTTCATCTGGGCTCTTCTTACTCAGATTCATCTTAATCAGATCAGGGTCCCTGGGCCACCACCTGACCATGGCCCTCCTCTGTTCAAAGTCTGCAGCCACTTTCATTGGCCACGAAGAAGTCCAGATTCTCCTCCTGGAATTTATAAGTCCTCCATGATCTGGCCCCAACCTGTTCCTCCAGCTTTGACCCCCGACCTTTGCCCTTTCACTCCCCCTTCGCCATCCAATATCCAAATTGAACTGCTCTTGTTTGTTCGCCATAATTTCCTATCTTTGCTGGGTTCAAGGTGTCACTCTTCTGTTTATTGACTGGGTTCCTCTCTGGACCCCGTTATAACATTATGATGAGGACCACAGACATCCTACACAGTCTCCACTATTTATGCCCACCCCCAGATTTCTTTCCTTTCTCCCTCCTGCAAAGGAGTCATAACGGAGTAAGACAATCCCAGATGCAATTCTTTGCCCCTTATTTGCTGTGGGAATGTGGCAAGTTACTTGATCTGAGAGTCAGTTCCATCATACATCTGTTCTTCAGTGAGTTGTGGAGATTAAATTAGATCATGTGTGTAAGGTCCTCAGCACAGAAAAGACACTTAGGAAATGGGAGCTCACCTGGATCCCCAAGGACTCAGGATAACAAAGACGTAACATAAGTCACCATGTTGATATCAAGAGTAGCTGTCTAGAGACCAGGAGTCTGGAGACCTGGGGCAGGGGTGGGTGGCCTGATTTCTTAAGTCCCAGGAGGATAACGGGAGTCAACAGAGCCAGGGTGGGAGGGTGAGGCCAAGAACAGACAGGGCTGGTTCTCCAGGGCCATACTGGGTACCAAAGTTCCCTGCCTGAAGATATGTGCCCCATGGTAGAGGACAGAGATACGAGACAAAAGCTGTCCCTGCGCTCCAGTCTCCCCCAGCTCAGCTGGACATACTTTTTGCTCCATGTGGGTGGGAATGGACATGGAGACAAAAGACTTGAGTTCCAGGCCCAGGTGTGCAGTGATTCAGTGGGCCATCTTGGGTAAGACCCTGCTCCTCCATGGGCCTCAGTTTCTTCGTCTGGAAAATGACAGGGTAGGAGAGGAGGATCTCCAAGGTTCTTTCTACAAAAGGGACAGTGAGATGGAAGTTAATCTCCATCCACTGATACAGCAACAGAATTCTAAACGGATTCTAAACAAAGCCCTGACCCGCTGGCTGGCAGATACTACGCTGACCCTTTCTGCAGAGGCCTCTATGCCAGGGCGGCCCATTATCAGACACCTTCCCTGCTTCCTTAGGGAAACTAACAAGATCTGGGATGGCCTCCCCAGGACTCCTAAGGGAAGCCCGTAGGTTTCCTGCTCTTGTTTGTTCGCCATAGTTTCCTATCTTTGCTGGGTTCCTAAAGGTGGTGGTGAGGGAGCAGCAGGTGCTTCTGGGCCTAGTTTAGGGCACAACAGAGACGACAGCACATCTGCCCTATGTGTGTTTTCTTATTTGTTCCCAGCAGGAAATCAATGATGTCAGAAACTATGGGATAACTCTGCAGCCCCAATCAATAGACCCTGATTAATTTGGTCATGGCTGTTGGGTAAATTTGCTGCATCATAATTAGAATTATTAATTAAAAATAGGAAATCAATTGACACAAATTAAGCGAAGGAGGACTCTGTGGGGCCACTTTGACATTGCTTGGGCAGCTACTTGAGGACACTGCGTGCTCAGCTCTAGTTTTGGGGCCCCGCATCCCATGTGACCCCCGGATCCTGCCCAGACTGTGAGAGTCTAGCTTCCAGTCCCCACAGCTAACAAGGGAGCAGAGAGAGCCCCTAGGCCTCCAAACTCCAGAGCTGGAGGCCCCCCAGAAGCACCTCACTCAATACCCTTATTTTTAACATTGGAGAAAAGAATTTGGGGAGAAAAAAAAAATCTTTCTTTTATTTCTGCTTGTTATTTTGCATTCTCCGTTCACATGCGTATATCATTTTATCATCATAATGTATACATATGGTATGTGATCTCATGTTGTGTTTCCTCTCAGCAGCATGGCGTAATCACGCTTTCATTTGCCACCCAATTATCATTTGGATGGCTGTATAATAGTCCACGGAGGTACCATACTTTACCTTACCAGTTCCCTATTGTTGGCCATTGAGTTGTTTAATAATAATAATAGCTACATTCAAGGGGGTGTTCTGTCCTCACAGCTTGTACTATGGGCTTTACATGCACTGTTTTGTCTAATCCTCACAACAATCCTGTGAAGCAGGTACTATCATTATCCCCATTTTACAAACGGGGAAACTGAGACTCAGCAGGGTCAAGGGACTTGCCCAAGGGACTTGCCCAAGGCCACATGAGGCTCACCGGAGGTGGAGCTTGTGAGAAACTGAGAGTTCTTAAGCACGACACTGTTCTGCCTCCGGTGTCCCTGTATTTGTGTAAGCAGGTAGCCGTGCACAGCTTCCCACATCTTGCTTTTTTTCTTTTCCAAATGTCGGTTTTACAGACAAGGAAACTGAGGTCTGAAGTAATCTGCTCCAAGTCCCACAGCTGGGCAGTGGCATATCCAGGAAGGAAGCCAGGCTTTCTGCTCCTTGGTCAGGACTCCAGCTACTCCCCACCCCGGGTCCCCTTCCTCCTCTGTCCCCTCCCTCCTCCTTGCTCCCTCGGGATCCTCTGAAAACTCAAGGTGGCCACATCTGGCTAGAGCAGTTCCTGGGAGCATCTGTCCTGAGCTGAATGCAGAGACTGGAGTCGCTGGAGGGAACGGGCAGGGCAGGTCCTGCTGCACCTGGGGAATCTCCATACCAGCTGTGGGGCAACCACCACCTGTGACCGCTCCTCCCAGGCCCCTTTAAGCACATGCCCATCCATGTGATGCCATAGAGAGAGCTGCCAGGGCCCCAGCGCTTTAGCTGGGGAATTCCCTCCCTCTACCTTCTGCCCTACACCCACTGCCACACCTAAGGCTCCCCACCCTCAGGAGTGGACCATCTGACCATGTCCACGAGAGCAGTTTTCTAATCTTCACTCCACCAAGACAGTGGCCTACACTCTTCACGTGGGCTGGTGACAAGATACGCTGCCTGTGGATTATAGGCTGTTTCAGTGGCTCCTGGTGATGGAGGCCCACCCTTCCCCCCACCCCCACTGTTTAAGAAAACATCTAGGAGCGCAAGTAACACAGAGGGAAGTTATCAGGCGCTTACAATCTTGACGCGCTGTTATTTAGTATGAAAAATAAATTATCCACCAGCTTTGTACTACATTAGTAGCATATCACTGTGACAAACCTCACACTCTAGCGTGTTACGTCGGTTTGTCATGAATGACACAACAGTAAGTGCACCAGTCTAAAATACACAGATTGTTCTGCACTGGTACCAAAAATTATTTTCTAAAGTATCTGCCACTTTGGGCAAAGTCCTTCAAGGCTCCTTTTTTTTCCCCTTTTTGTTTACGAGACCAAATATGACCCAGCGTCGTCACTCACTAGATTCTGCTCAGTGGCCCTGACCTCTGCTTTTGAAATGCCCACACTCTGCTTCTTTCTTTCATGCTGACACCCCTCTTCCCAGGACAGAGTCTCTGGGTCTCGGGGAAGATAGTCTTGAGTCACAGATAATGAATCTGCCTGACAGCTCCCAGCCCAGTACCCTTCTACACTCCCTTCTCTGCCCCTTTTTTCCTACACCCACAATCAGCAGTCGCCCAGCCCCTTGGAAGGGGCCCCCAAGGGCACTCCCTCCTCTCCAAATGAGGTGCATGGTCCCCCGTGACTCCCTAAAAGCACTGTTAAGGAACCAGTCTTCCCTGTCCCGGTCATTTACAGTGCTCTGTGCCACAAAAAGTTAGTTTGAAGTGTTCTCTAACCGACTGGATTACCACGAGCCTCCTTCTGAAGATCATTCCAGCTAGTTGAATATTAATCTGCAATTCAGAGAGTCCCCAGGCACAGACTGCAAGATCTCATACATACAAGTAATTAAGACCACAAGCAGACAGACTCCAAAGAACCGGGAATTTTCTCCCAGAACGCAAGAACGAAAAGCTCTTATGAACTTCAGGTTACATTGCTGTCCTTCTCACCGGCCCCCCAGCTCACCTGGCAGGCTAGGCTGCGACAGGAACTCAGGTTTTGCTATTTCGTGAACATGGGATATTGTTACATAGAGGCAGGATGATGTAGTAGAAAGAACACTGGGCTGGGAGTCCAGGAACCTAGTTTATAGTTCCTGTGACTCTTTTATCTTAGGCAGTTTACTGTCCCTCTCAGACTGTAAGCCCTGTGGGGCAGGGATTTGTGTGTGTGTGTGTGCGCGCGTGTGTGTGTGTGTGTGTGTGTGTGTGTGTGAGACACTTTATTTTCCTAAGATTGTCCCAAGTATTGCCTTGGCTATTACTTGAGACTAAATGTTGCATAAGCCTCATGCTGATAATGACTCTGCCATCAGCATGAGGAGGTAGCCAGGGCTGGCAGAAGTTCCTGGTGACTCACTTATGCTGACCCAAGAGCCTTTCTAAAGTCGGCTCACTCGGTGATGTAACTATGGACCCCTCAGCCCTAGGCAGGTTAGTGGTGTATAGCCACTGAATAGGATCCCGAGTTAGCCTCGCTGATAGCCACTAAACCAAGAGAGAAGGAATTCAGTCCAGGATAGTAGAAAGAACGTGATGAGGTGCAGTCCCTGGGGAGGGTGAGGGGCTTGTGTTTGCTTGCAAGGCTGGGTCAGCAGGTTCAACTTCCTCTGCTTCCCAGGGAAGCATGAAGGCCCCTCTCTCATTGTGTGTCCACCTGCACAGGCCCCCCCTTGCTTGGAGACCAGACAGGCTGCCAGCGGGTAGCCGTCCTTGGCTCTCTCCCAGCCCTGGAGCCCACTTCTCTGTGCTTACTGCTCTGGCCTTTAGAAAGGGCTTTTATATACAGGTTATTTAATGCCATTCAGATATCTTATTCCTGGTATATAGGAACAAAAAGCAGAATGACAACAGCAATTAATTTTCCTGTCGAGGATGCCAGGAGCTGGAAGAGAGCCAGACCAGAGCCAGGGAGCAAGCAGAACACCGAGATTTTGAATTCCCAGCCCAGAGTCTCCGGGGCCCACCCTGTATGAATCATGTCCGCTTTGGGGCTCAGCCACACGTGAAGGAGAGAAGGGAAGGGAAGTCTATTTACTCTCTGGACCCTGATGCTTGGCCCTTCCAATCAGAGAAGAAATGGAAATGAAAGTTGTTGACGAGGCCCCTCCTCACCTCCCTCAGAGAGCTCTAGCCAGCGTTTCTTTAGCCCTGTGGGCTCAGAGAACTCAGTAAGGGAGAAACCCAGTGCTTAGGTATGTAGGACATTTTAGCTGGCAGGGACCAAGTCCCATCCTTCATTTTAGAGCTGTGGAAGTTGAGGTCAAGTTGCAGTTGAATAGTAGTAAAGCAGAGACTAGAACCCCAGTCTCTTGACTTTCAGCTCAGCATCTCTCCTCTGCCCCATCCTGCCTCCCTCATGATGAAAACAAAATGGATGTGTGTGTGTGATTCTTCTCCTCATCCCTATCTCACTTATACGGTCAATCCTTATTGCCTCCATTTTGCAAAGGATGAATACTGAGGCTCATACAGTGCTACAACTTAGCAAGCCTTTTGTCATCTAAGAATTCATTTTACTCTTATAACCATCCTGGTGGATACATTTTAGTATACCCCTTTTCCACCAGAGAAAACTGAGGATTGGAGAAGTGAAGTGACTTTCCCAAGGTCACACACAAGCTAGTCAATGGGTAAGTTGGACTCGAGCCCAGCTGTCCTCTACTATGTGAACAGCTTAGTGGCAGAGCCAGCAATAGAATGTGGGCCCTGACACTCAGCCCTCAAACCCTTTATAATGTCCCAGGAGGACACATTTCCTTACTGGCGAGACTGCCCCTCAGCTCAGTGAGTACCAAATGACACCACACCACTTTTTCCACTTAGAGATGCTTCACTACCCACCTCCACTCTGAAGTTCTGTGATGCTTGCAGATGTCACCAGACACCATCTGAAAAGGTTTTGATTTGCCCACACGGAAGCCACCTGGACAGTTTTTCCCAAAACATTCTCAAGAGTTCTCTGAACTTAACTCACCGTCCCTGGCCCTCCACCTGCCACACTCACTGCCTTCTTTGCTTCCGACCCTGAGAGATAGTTCCACTTCATACTTACTGGAGGAGGAACCATAATAGTACTGCCAGTTAATAATTATATTGCACTTAAGTGTTTCTGCAAACGTGTTTTCAAGCATTCTGTCACCTGATGCAATTATCTCCACTTGACAGATGAAGAATCAGAGACTCACTGTAGTGAAGGGATTTGCTGTGGGTCATGCAGTCTGTCAGTGGCTGAGCTAGAATTCAATCCCAAACTTCCTGGTTCCCAGTTCTATGCTTTTCAGCATAAGGTTGGGAAAGAACAAATACTAGCAGAAGGCGGGGAGTGGGAGAGAAATTTCAGGAAAGCAAATGCCAAAAAACCCTCTAAGAAGGGCTTCTTCCTGTCATTTTGATCACCAGAATGTCCTGGAAATTGAAGCATTAATTTGTAGCTTAGAGTGACAAGAATAGAAGGAATTATTCTGCTTTCCATGGTCTGTGTTCAGATGTTCCTTGGTGTGTAATTCAGCACCAAGGACAGGGCCCCTGGCCCCATGGCCCTGGCATTCATTGTAAGACCTAAGAAGCAGAAGAGTCCAGTTTTCATCCCCTGTATAAACCATTTCCATAATACTCAGAGCCCATCTGACCTCTGCTTGAATACCCCCTGCAATGGAGGAATCTTACACTTTCAGTCCTTTCCATTGATACACGGTTTGTTCTTGGACATTCCTATTACAAGTGGAGGAAGTCAGGGAAATGGTTACACTGAGAAGAGGATCACCAAATTCTTTTAAACAGTATTAAATATTTGTGACATATAGAAAAATAAAAAAATAATATGAAAAACAGCCACCACCATACTGAAAAAAATATAAAGATTCACTGTGTTTGCCTCAGATCCATTTTAAAGAAAGGAAATGTTACAAAAAAATATTTGAAGCCCCCTTAGTGCCTTTCTCTGATCAAATTCTCAAATTCTCCTCCCTCTCTCTCCCCAGGGGTCATCTGTATGGTTGTTAAGACCCTTCAATTCAGAAAGTTATGTCAGAGCCAAAAAGGTTCCTGGAGACCTTCTTTTCCAACCCACTCATTTAGCAGATGAGCAAAGCAAGACCTGGAGAAAGGACTTGACTTAAGATCTCAGTGGTGGTCCTAAGCCTTTTCATGGCCATCATCTTCTTTTTAATTTCATCCCAGTCTTTGGTGTGGGGTGAGACATGGATTAGTATATCTCTTTTACACGTCTTTGGGTTGTTTGACTGCCTTTTTAGCTCTCCACCTCACCTCAAAGATATCAAGTCACACTCTGTTGCATGTGGAAATATCAGGAAAATCATAGAATCCCCTGTTTTTCATATGAGAAATTTGAAGTCATGGTAAAGATAACTAAATAATAAGGGAAATCAAATTGACTTGCCTTACGGGGGTTGAGAATGGGATTGAGTGGAGCAGGACTCGAGGTGATGGGGCATGGGGAATAGCTTCAGCAAAGCATCAGGCACATGAAGGCAGAGTCTGCTGGAAACCTGGGTGTGAAGGGTGCCGAGGTTGGGGGGGGCGGGGGAGGATAGGGCAGTGGGAAAGTGGACCTGAGTGTGGAGGGCTTTGAATGCCAGGCCCCCATGCATCTGGACTTGAGCCTCGAGCCACTGGAGGCCATGGAAGGGCTCTACACAAGGCAGTGACCTCATCAGATTGGTCATTTGGAAAGATCACTCCAGAAGTTAGGCACAAGTGGGGCGGGGGAAGATACTAGAAGTGGGGCGCTCGTTTGGACACTTGTCAATGATCTATAGCCACCCATAGCTTCTCCTTCTCCTGGTGCTGTTAGGTTATTTGGCAGATACTGGACAACTCTCAAGCCCTGATGGCTTATCCCAGGCCAGCTTTTCCTCCCCACCCTCCATTCAGTCACTTCCAGTGATAGAAAATTTGTCTTCATGAGACATCAGAAGAACATGACAAGGGAAACCACCATTACCCACTCTCACATGGCAGGGAAAAGGCAAGCAAAGGGGAGAGTTTTGCACTCTATTTCTGGCTCGCAACTGTGGTTCAGCTCTAATGCTGCGGTAGAAGCAGCCCTGGGCCTCTGGAGACCTGTTCAAGGCTCAGCACTGTCCCTAGTTCATCACGTGGCCTTGAACAAATCACTTTCCCTTTCTAGGCCTCTGAGTCTTCACTTGCAAAGGGGGAGAACGGAACTAGCTGATCGCTAGGGTGTCTGCTGTTCTAATACTTTGTAATTACATCCTCCTCTTCACTCTCTGTGAATCATTTATGGGACTCAACTCTGAAGCCCACAAATAGTCTACTCAACCCTGATCCTTCACTTCATAATCATAACTGCTACAATTCATTGTCCATTTATCATGTGCTTGCCACTATGCTAAGCCCTGTGTAATTGCATTTAATTACTACAACTACCCTACCAGGTAGGTGCTATCATTATTTTCATTTTACAGATGAGGGAAACTGAGGCACGTAACATTTTAGTAACTTGCCCAAGGTCACCCTGCAGAATTCGAACTTGAACCCAGGTCTGTTAGCCTCCACAGCCATGATCTGAATGCCTATGCCTTAATGCCCAGCCCCAAGCTCAGATCCGCACCTGGTCCCCATAGTAGCACCTTCCAAGTTCTCCTTGGTCCACATCAGACCTTGAGGGAAAAACTTGTCTGGGGCTCTTCTGGACTTTGTGAGTAACCAGATCCCACCCCCACCCAGAGAGCTCTGCTGAGGTGCTTGCCTTCTGTGTGCTTATTTTAATAAGATTGTTCCCTCTCTCGATCCTGAGTGATGACAGGTAGCCAGCTAGAACTAACTGCAGTGTTAATTTTGCCTTGAAATCCTCCACCAGCTCCCCAGCTGGAGACAGCTTGAACTGTGAGCTCATTAAGCAACAGAAGCCTGTCTTCCCACCACTTAGATGCAGGCGAGAAAACTCGTAATAGACCTGCTTTTACACTGAGTTGAAAAGAGCGGCACTCACCCAGTCCTGAATAACTTGCTTTCAACCCCCATCCCACTCCCCCCTCCCAGCATTCAATTAGCTGCTAATAAGGCATCAAGGGTTCCCCAGCCTCCTGCCAGCCCCTGACCCAAAACAAGAGCTCTCAGCCCAGGTTCAAAGGCATTTTGATTGTGTGCCTGAATTTATCCCGCTCCCTTCACTTGGGCCTGGCTTCCTTTCAAAGTGAAATGCTTTAAAAGGAAAAGAAAAAACCACACACACTGGGGAGGCCCACTGGGACCCCTTCTGGTTCAAACATCCAGTTCAGAGGGCCTCCCGACCACCCTCCCACACAGCTGCCAGCACATCCTGGGCAGTCAGCCTCACCTAGTCCTCCCACCCCAACCCCTTTGGGTCCCAGACACTGCGGGGAGGGAGATGAGAGGGAAAGATGGCTAGGGCAGAGGAAAGGAGGGTGAGCGTGGGGAGAGAGGCAGCAAAGATGGAAATGGAGACAGGTAGAGAGATGGAGGGACATCAGGAGAAGCAGCTGCTAAGTCTCCTATCCTCCCCAGGGAAATTGAGCTGCAGAATAAGGACCACCTTTGTAGTCCTTCAGCTTCCAGGGAATCTGATTCCTGGTAATGACAGCATCCTCTACTGGGCTCTGGAGTGCTAGGGTGGAGTCGCAATCATTCCAGCCTGGGGGAAGCGTCCCCTCTCCCTCAGTTTCTAAGCAATCCTTATCCTTCTCTCCCCACTTATACCAGCTAGGCAGGGCTGCTAGATACAGATGTTCAGGTTGTGCACTGCGTAAAGCTGACGTAGAGAAACTTCTGTGGGGTGCACGTGGATGGGTGTGGGGACTCCAGCCCTCCCAGAAGTCCTGGAGGAGCCTCTTCTGTACACAGTCAGAGACACACACTGCCTGGGGGCTGCTCCAATCCTGTTTCTTCCTAGACATGCCCCAAGGTCCCTTCTCTTGTGAGCTGTCTGAGGCCGAATTTCTGTCCCCACCCCCCAACTCTAAAGAGCCCAGAGATGTTCCAAACAGACTCTCCTACCAATTATCTCCCTACAGCCCATGATGACATTCCTGCCTCCAGGCCTTCGCTCATGCTGCCCTCTACTGCTTTCCCTTATTCCTAAGTCCACTCTTCCTTCAGGCCTAGGGAGTCCCATCTCCCCCTTGAAGCCTTCCCAGCCCTGGGGGCCATGCCTCTTCTGCATACCTCAGGTTCACAGTGTGCCGCCACGGCTCCCTGGGCATTAGCTCCTTGACCTGTAGTGAAACTTCTCCTTTGTCCTTTTCATGCGTCATTGTGCACGCCCCATCCCCACCCCGGGTTGCGAGGACTGAGGGCAGGAGCTGTGTCACTTTTTATCCCCTGCTCCTGCACCATTTCTTGCGTAGATTTGTTGATGAATTGTTCATTGAATCAACATGCATTAATACTGGGTGCCCAACACATACCAGACAGCGTGCTGGGCGCTGTGTATACAGTAGGGAACAAAGCAGACTTGGTGCCTTCCACAGATGCCCTTGCTTCCCCAGACCCTCAGTGCTCACGGCTACACACCAAAGGCCGCTGTGACAAACAGCTGCAGCTCTGCCACAGGCACAGTACACAGAGCCAGCAGGACGTGCAGCAGAGAGAATGCCCACCCCGCCGCCCTCCACCAGGGGCAGGACTGAGGGGTTAATGGAGAAATGCGCCAGCTCCCTTGCACCTCCATTGGGATGACTCTACTCCGAGTTCTTGGTTGTCTCCCACAGGTACAGGGGTATTAACTCCTGCTGTGCTGCATCTCCCTCCCCTCCGCTCCCCTCTCCTCCCCTCTCCACAGAGTCACCTCAGGGTCTGCTTCCACGGAAGCCCAAACCAAGTCCCTCCCTGAAGGTGGAGGTGATGACGGGTCAGGTGATGATGATAATCCAGCTAATACCTCAGCTCCCTAATGAGTTTACCCTTGCACGTAACATGATGCCTTGATTGATGACTTTGTTCATTTATTCATCTCCACATTTTCTGGAAGGGTTTGTTAAATAGTACTGAGCACCTCCTACTTGCAAGTCATTAAAAAGGAACTTTTACACCATATACTGACCACAACTGTCTAAGGCACCTGAGACCCACTTTATAGGTGAGATGAGGAAGCTAAGTCTCAAGGGATAATGGAGGTCTCACACAGGTGGTAAGAGGCAGAGATGGGATTTGAACCCAGGTCTGTGTGATTCCAAAGCTCAGGTGCCTGATGAGTAGCATCAAACAAGGCAAATAAGCAGTAAGCACAATGAATTTAGAGTGAGTGGGGAGAGGGAAGGCTCCTGAAGCTTCCCTAAGGGAGAGACATTTAATCTGAGCCTTAATGGATAGGAGGGTTTCAGGAGATGGAGAAGCTCCCCTGCGTGGGGTCTGCAGGGCTTTAAGGAGTGACTGCCACATGAAGGACAAGGATAGGTGCTCTGGAGGAGGCTGAGCGCCCCCCACCCCAAGACAGAATGAGGGGTGCTGAGGCCCAGACCACTTTTTAAAATTGATTAATTAATTAATTTTTGGCTGCATTGGGTCTTCGTTGCTGAGTGCGGGCTTTCTCTAGTTGCGGCGAGCAGGCTTCTCATTGTGGTGGCTTCTCGTTGCGGAGCACGGGCTCTAGAGCGCAGGCTCAGTAGTTGTGGTACGCAGGCTTAGTTGCTCCACGGCATGTGGGATCTTCCCGGACCAGGGCTCGAACCCGTGTCCCTGCATTGGCAGGTGGACTCTTAACCACTGCGCCACCAGAGAAGTCCACCCAGACCACTTTTGCTAAGTTCAGTTCATTAGATTCCCTCTAAAATCCCAGGTCCCTATGGGCTCAAAGGGTGTCCCAGAAGCTTAAAGTGTAGGTATCCCACTTAATGAAACCACCTGCCACTGCCCGCTGCAGGCCACGCCTGTGGTCACCAGAAATCCAAGGGTCATTAACCCCACCCAATTTGCTCATATGCTGGTCATGTTCCTCACCCAGATAGCTGACCGGGCAATCAGCTCCTGGAGCGGCCCTGGCCTTCCCCACAGCCTGAGTCTCCTCCTCGTGGTTCTCAGCTGCACGGGGGCGGGGGCGGGGGGGGGGTGGTGGGCGGCCACCACCGCTGTGACTGGGCCTCTCAACTCTCCGGCTTATGGCAAATGCAGCACCCACATTTAGTGTTGGGTGAGACAGGCTTCAAGAGTCACTGCTTGGCACCCAGAGACATAAATAACAATAAGGGAACTATGTTTAGCAAGTCCTCTGCCTCTCCTGGAGGGGGGCACGTAATGTGTAAGATCTCAGCTTGTGTACAACTGTCAGCACATTTTCTGAATCACCTGGATGCCGATGCACGGAGCTGCCCCAACTGATTCTCCTCCCCATTCAGGCGCCCTCCCCTCCCCTCCCCTCCCCAGATACCTCCTGCCTGGTGGGGTGACGAGGGGAGCATCTCAATGACACCAGGAGGAAGGGAGCTCTCGCTCACTCCCTCCCCCCACCTCCTAAACCAGGAGGTCCTGGTTTACCCAGGACGGTGATGGGCTGCAGAGAGAGACCATGTCCCTCCTGGCTCAGGGTTGTAAGTCCTGCCCACAGGGAAGTCCTGCTTGCTTTCTTTCATGGAGTCATGGTAGAACCCTTCAAGAGCTTCCCATGGCTCTTAAAAGAAAAGCCCAACTCCCTGCCATGGCCACATCTGGCCCGTCTACCTCACCTAGAGCCCTTCCCTCTCTCTCAACATCCCAGCTGCGCCGCCCCCTTCAGTGCCTTGACTCTGCCAACCTTTCCCCACCTCAGGACATTTGCCCGTGCTCTTGCTTCTACCTGGAAGGTTCTTACCTCCTACTCTTGCAACGACTGTCTCCTTCTCATCCTTCACCTCTTAGCATAAATGTCACCTCCTCAGAGGGGGCTTCCTTGACCTCTCAATTGAACCCCTGTCTTTGTTTACCATCAAGCTGTTCTTTGCACCTTCGTACCCTTGTTGTAAATTATGATTATATATTTACTTGTTAATTTATGCATTTGTTGAGCAAGTATTTACTGAGCATCTCTATGCCAGATGCTGTTCTAGGTGCTGGGGATACAGCGGTGAAGGAAACAGCTCCTTAGGGAGCTGACATTCTAGCGGGAGTCCCAGACAATAAACAAAAAGATGAAAGTAAATATATGATACAGTGATTACATAATATCAGATAGAATAAGTTCTTGAAAGAAAAATAAAGCTAGGGGGATGGGGGAGAAGACTTGGAAAGGTTGATCCAAGAAGGCTCTGAGGAGGTGCTGTTTGAACAAAGGCCAAAATAGAGGCCTTTAGTGCTTCTTGTGTGTCTCTGCTCCTGGACTGTTAGCTCCGAGACAGTACCCTGGGTGCTCTGTTCCCCGCTTGACCCCCAGTGCCTGGCACATAGTAGGCATTCACTAAAGTCTTATGGAGTGAATGAACAAATGGACAACTGACCAGACCTCCTACCACTAGAGCACAAGTGTCTTTCCTTCGCTTCATCCTCAGCAGATCCCAGGAGCAGCTGGTCCCCGTTCTTCAATAATAACTCTCAATAGATGGGAAGGCCGTTTGTCACTCCGCCCTCAGGCCTCCTCTCTCCAGGGAAACCAGAGGTCCTCACCCAGCAGTGATGGATAGAGTGTCCTCTGACTGGCAGGCCCAGCTGGGAGCTGCTCTCAAAGTCCCTCCCTGTGCAGGGACAAATGGACCATGACACGAATGACACAAATAGCAAGACAGAGTTGAGCAGGAGACCTCAAATACCAAAGAGACACGGCTTCCTGCTGATAGGTGGGCCCTGTGTTAAGTGACCCCACTGGGGAAGCGGTACCATGGAGAATGGTGGGTGGGATCAGAGCCTGAAGACGTGCGTCTCGGCTCTCCTAACTAGACCAGGGGCCTTGGGCAAGCTGCTTCATTTCTCTGGCCCTCGGCCTGTCCATCTGAGCAATGGGAATAACAACGTTTGCTTTGATGACCTGTAAGCATAGAGGTGCTTTGGAAGGTCAAGGGTTTACAGATAAGCAGAGTTATTCCAAATAACAAGTTAATTGTGCAAAGACTTGGAAGAATGGTTGTATAAAGCGAGGCAAACCTGCATTTGTTGTCGTTGTTGTCAGAATTCTATTTATGCCTATAAGTCAGTGGGCGTCTGTGAGCAGAAATTCAGAGCACACGTGCTCCAAGATTCAACACTTTGCTTCCTCCTTTGGCTTTGCCGTTCTCCCCATCCCTGACTCTTTGTCTCTGATAGTTCCTCCAGGTGATTCAGAGATCTCAGCATGTCTGAGATGGAAGGAATCTTAGGGCTCGTCTAGTGCTACCCTCTTTATTTTATGATGGGGAAACTGAGGGCCAAAGAAGGGATGTGATTTGCCTAAAGGCCACACAGAAAGTCCGGTGTCCATAACCCCCAGATGGGGCCAGAGGCCAGGAGGGGATGGAGGGTAGAGGCTTTCTTAAGCAGGTTATTACTTCTCTGTGTCTCACTTTCCTTATCTGAAAATGGAGATTATGGGGTTGTTGGGAGGGTTAAATGAGATACTCCTTGTAAAGAGCTCAGACAGGGTTTCATCTATAACAGGGCTCACTGCGTGTTAGCTGCTACTGTCCTACCAGCAGGCACCAACACTGCCACACAGCCATTCCGATCAGTGGGTGCCCTGCCCTATCAGTTAATGAGTATTTTTAATGTCATCCTTGGTTATACTCATCATTCCCAAGTTCCTAGCCCCTTAAGCAGCACGGCAGTCCACAGGACTTCCCAAAAAAGACAGAGAAGACAGAAACCTTGCCCAGCCGGATCTCCGGTAAAACCACCTATAAACCTGTCTTGGTTTGCTCTCATCCCTCCTCTGAGCTGTGTTCTAGCCCAGTGCCATTCAGGGTGGTCTGTGGACCCAGAGTCCAGGAGTTGTCACTGGCCAGCGATGAGATAAGTAAGAAAATTGATAGTAAGTGTTTTAGAAACTTACAGTAAGTTTGACATTGCTGTGACAGCCAAGCCCGTGGCTGGTGGACTCTTCTGCTGAGCAGGGCATAGCCTAGTGTGGGTGCTGTCAGAGGCTCATGGAGAGTGCCACATGGTGTGACCTGCCTACAAGTCAGGCTGTTAGGACCGTGTGTCTGTCTATGATGGATTGGAAAATAAAACAAAGAGAACTGGTCCTTCCCCATGGATAGTTTGAGAAGCAGTGGTCTAGCCTTCCTTCAATGAAGCGAACTCCTCAGCCTGCTTGCCAAGCCCTCTGCAGTGGGGGCTGCGTGAACCCCTCCTTGCAGGCTGCTCTACACCCTGAACTCTCCCTCCCTGCCTCTGCTGCCCTCCACTCAGACTGTCTTCCCCTTGCTTTCCCACCTATTGAAATCCTATCCCTTGTTCTAGATCCTAAATCAAATCCTCTCTCTTCCCCAAGGCCCTCCTGGGCAGATTAACCCCTCCCCCCCATGCACCCCAAACCTCCCAGTGCCCTTTCACCTCCAGCAAGTGCCGTTCCCAGTCTGTCTCATGTGGTCCACGGATCCTGCATGTGTGCCTGACCTGGGTCACTCTGTGGTCCCTGAGGACCAACTGGGCCCTCCCAACCTTTTCAAGCCCCACCTAGTCTAGACCTTACATCTAATCAGTTTTCAATAAATGTCAGCCAAGCTGATCCAAAGCACCACGTGTACCAGTCAGCTCCAGGTACTGTCTTTGCCAAAAGAAAAAATGGCTCCATTTCATTGGAACAATTGTGGTGTAAGCCCTGCAGGACAACCAGGGAAGCCACTCTGTCTGCTGGTGAGAACAGCCTTCCACCAGGCCTCTGGGGTGTGACATTAGCTCCCAGGATGAGTAGCTGAGACAGAAGGTTCCAGGTCCATCCTGCCCCTGGCCCACAGCTGACTCTCCACATGACTCTCCAGGCTACCCTGGCCCAAATGACCTCAACTTGTTTTCCCACTCCCTGTGCCTGTGACCCACTAGTGAGCTACTGGAGCAGCTCTACAAAACCCCACCTTCCTCCTCCTCCTCCTTCCCATCTGATGAGAAAGACCCCCAGTCCATCACGAACAGGGCAACAAGTGAGTCCAGTTTTAGTTCAGAATTGCTCTGTGGGCCCACGAGGTAACCCGCCTCTGCCCAGCCTCCACTTTCACTGCTTCTTTTTCTGCTTCCTGCATATTCCCTGTGGGGACGGTGACAGACAGAAAGCTCCTTAAGGCCACAGACCCCGAGCACCACTTTGACTGCTTCCCCATGAGCGTCCATTGCAGTGCTGGCCCTGAAGTGGCTGCTCACTGAGTGAGGGGATGAAGGAGAAGGCGTTACTTCAAACTGCAGCAAGCAATTCCTCAGCTAGACCTATGGGAGAACTTCCTGGCTGTGAGAGGAATTAAACACAGACATTTAAAGGCAGAAAGGGTCTTAGAAGTTGGGTTTTCACCCTCCCCCCATTTAGCCGCTTAACCCGTTGTCCTTAGGTGAGAACCGAGCAGAAAACTCAGCAACTCTGGACCTGTGGAAATGGGGTGTCCAGAGCCCCTGTCATGGCCCCAGCGCCCACGTGAGGCGTAGGACCCTTTGGACTCCGTGGGTCGCAGCTTTACACCCACTCATCTGGGTTAATCCTGTCTATCTGCCATGGGAGACGCTGCGGCCTGGAAGGGTGGTACCTTCCTTGCCCAAGACCTGTGACAGACCCAGAGAGAGGCTCTTCCACTAGACTAGACCTCACTGTTTGTAGCAAGTCGGAGTGAGGGGGGCGATGGGAAGTGGCGGACAAGGCTGTGGAATGAGTTCACGCCTCATGGGCGTGGACCCCATGACCTTCCTGTGTCCTTTCCTGCTCTGCCTAAGTTCATCTCCCTCAGAGCCCACATCTGGGGGTCCCAGTCCCACACCGAAGAGTTTCATCAAATTCCCTTTGATTCCCAACTGCCCCTCCCCCTCCTCAGCCTGGGGTTTGCTCAGGAGCTTTCAAAGGGAGGTGAGAGCTGGGCCCCGCTGGGGAGGGTGCAGGCCTGGGCAGCGGGTCCCCTGGTGGGTCTGTGGTGTCTTTGCCGCCTTTGAAAGGCTCTTCCAAAGAGGTAATTCCTTTGTGCGCAGACATGATTTATGAGGCTTTCTAGGCAAATTGTGGAGATAAATTGTGGTCTTTGGGGCTGGGAAGCTTCAAAGGCAGTGATGCAGGAAGATCAGAGGGTGCTGGGCCGCCAGGAGCTGGGCCCTCATTAAAAGCCTCTGGTATTGGGGGGAAGGGGAGTTAGGTTTCGAGCAGAGCTGAGGACAGACTAGCTCAGGCCGGCCCCTGGGTGCACTTGGGGCACCCACAGCTTAGGGAAGGGAGGGACGGGGCAGGGAGTCCACGGAGCTGGCACGAGCCTCTGCTCAGCCTAGCCCAGGGACCTTGCAGGCACGGGGTCTCACCCCCCGGCCTCTCACTGATGACCTGGACCTCCGCCTTCCCCTCTGGTCTCAATATCCCCTCTGTACGAGAACAGCATAGGCGTAAATGAACTCCAGTGTTCCAGCTCTGCCGTGCCTCCCACTCGATGCTCTGTGGTTCAAGGCCCTGTTGTCAAATGTCCCCATTTGAGAAACAGGCCAGAGATCACACTGGCTCTGAGGTGATGGACGAGTCACCTAACCACACCTGACCCTGGTTCCTTCCCCTGAAGAATGCGGCTAATCATAACTATGCAGAGGAACCACGGCTTAAACTGAACAAGTACAATACCTACTGCAAAGTACCTGATACCTAGTTTTCTTCCCCATCGCCTGTCTACACAGTGTCATGGCATACTATATCTGGGGCGGTCTCTGTGAAGTTGATAAATTTGACTTCCACACCTTCCCATCTCCTCTCTCTGAAAGCAGGTTAACATACATGCACACACCCCCTTCCTAATCTGGCGCCCAGGTCTGCTAATTGCCGCTTGGATATTAACAGATAACTGGTGTATTAATGCCCCGTGATGTGACTCACACCCCCCCCCACACACACACCCCTACACAAACATGGAATGATGTGCAATTTAATAGGGGTTTCCTGAAAACGCTGAAGAATGAGGTCCTAATGGTACAATGCCAGGCAGACTCAGCGATATCTGGAAGCAAGGGTCTGGTGCTGGTTTCCAGATGCTTCCATCCACAGAAAGATATAGGGCACTGATTAAATGGAGTTACTGAATCTCCCCACTCCCTCCTGATATTTTGATGGCGTGATGTCTGGTTAAAATGGACTCGGTTGCCTGGAGCTGTGGTCGAGGCTGTGGCAATGGACATGAGGAAAGTAATGAGCTGAAGCCACTGACTCTGCTCAGGGCATTTTAATGTACCTACTGGCTCCGTTCCCCCTGCCCTGCTCCCCAAGACCCGACCAGCTCCCGGGCCCCCTGGCCTGACAGTGGGTGCTCTTCTAGTTGTAGCTGCCCCAGCAACAGCCTTCCCAGCACCCCTCCATCATCCCCTGTTCTGATGGGTCAGTGTTTCCCATTTGCTTGTCTGTTTTTCAAATCAGCCCCTAGAATGTAATGGGTGCTCAACAATTGTTTGACAAGTGAATAAATGAGCATAACTCATCCCCCAAAAGCTGGTGTGGTGGGATGGAAAGAGCTTTAGATCGACATGGCCAGCTAGTTTCAAATCTAGCTCTCCAGTGTATTAGCTGTGTGACCACAGGCAAGTCACTTGGCCCCTGTGATCAGTTTCCTGACTTGGAAAATGTAGGGGGTACACAAGATGCCCTCTGAAACCGAAGGCTAAGAAAACCAGTCTTTGACTCTCAGCTCTGCCTTTTGCAATTCGGGGTGTTTTGCCCCTGAGAGGACATTTCTAAATATCTGGAGACATTTTTGGTTGTCACAATTGTGTGTGTGGGGTGCTACTGGCATCCAGTGGGTAGAGGCCAGGGGTGCTGCTAAACACCCTACAATGCACAGATGCCCGACAACAAAGAATTTTCTGGCCCAAAATGTCAATCATGCTGAGACTGAGAAACCCTGATTTACTTATTTCATGTCTCTGAGCCTCAGTTTTCTGAGTTGAAAAATGGGATAATAATCCACCTCACATGGTTTGTCTCAAATCCTCTTTGAAACAAGGCAAGGTATGAACAAATGGCACAGGCTTAGTAAGAGGATTAAATGACACAACCCCTATGAGAACACAGCTCGTCCATAGGAAGCTCACAGGGTTAGGGTTTTGCCTATGCGTGTGTTTAGTCCTCCACCCCTGCCACCCTCGAGGACCAGTGGGACGTGGAAGGGCAGCCTGCGTTCCATGCACCCATGGTGAATTCTGCCTGCCCTTGGAGGCTTGAGGGAGATATAGACAGTGTGGTTAAATAACACAGAGTAACAAGTGTAATAACTAGATCACTAAGAGCTAATGATACATCATTATAATTCTGTGCTGTCAGCATCTGCTAGGCTTAGGGACTGTGTCAGGAGATTTGGGTTTTAATCTACAGCACCTTGGTCTATTAATATTTAATTCCAGCAATGTAAGTGGTGGAGAGATAGGGGTCAGAGCCATGGCTCGGCTCAGAGCCTGGGTAGCCACCTTGAATTTTTCCTTCCACACAAGGGCAAGCATACCATCTACCCTGTCTCCTCTGGCCTGTTTCTCAAGTGGGGACATTGAGCAACAGAGCGCAGAATCCCACAATATCAGAATGGGAAGAGATCCCAGCGTATACCTACTGGTGTTTCTTTTTCTTTTTTTCTTTTCCATTATTGTTTATCACAGGATATTGAGTATAGTTCCCTGTGCTTTACAGTAGGACCTTGATGTTTATCTATTCTATATATAATAGTTTGCATCTGCTAGTCCTAAACTCCCAATCCAACCCTCCCCCACCCCATACTGGTGTTTCTTAATGCGGACACCACTGGCACTTGGAGGGCATAGTTCTTCATTGTGCAGGACTGTCCCTGATCATTTGTGACAACCTAATCCCTCCCTCCCCCTATTTCCAGGTGCCCTCTTTGGGAGGGTGACCTACTCCAAGCAAGAACCACTGATCCAAATCTGTCATTTTACACATCTAAGCACAGAGGCCCAGAGAAGGGAGGGGGCTGCCCAAGATTGCCCAGCGTTGGCTCCGACCCACGCTTCGATGCTCCCTCAAAATTGCAGCTTGGGTCTGGAAAAAGTGGAGGGGCTTGGCCTTTGAGGATTTGCCTGTGCTTCTTTTTATGTAAATAAAGTTATTTATTTTATTTTATTTATTTTTGGCTGTGTTGGGTCTTCGTTGCTGCGCACGGGCTTTCTCTGGTTGCGGCAAGCGGGGGCTACTCTTCGCTGCGGTGCGTGGGCTTCTCGTTGCGGTGACTTCTAAGTGCGCGGGCTCAATAGTTGTGGCTCGCGAGCTCTAGAGCGCAGGCTCAGAAGTTGTGCTGCACGGGCTTAGCTGCTCCGTGGCATGCGGGATCCTCCAGGACCAGGGATCGAACCCGTGTCCCCTGCATTGGCAGGCGGATTCTTAACCACTGCACCACCAGGGAAGTCCCTGCCTGTACTTTTATTGGGGTAAGTCAGTTGACAAACGGCCTCGCTCACTGGGAAGTCACTTTATTTAGCAGCTGAAATGGTTTCCAGTGGCTGCTGCTCTGTCTCTGCCTCCATGCCTGCTGCTTTGTAAACTCAGGAGCAATCCCATGACCTGGCAGCTCCCCCACTTCTTCTCAGGGTGGGTGGGGGCATGGGCCATTCCTGGGAGATGCTCTGACTGTGTCAAGCCTTTCCACTGCTAAGCGGGCGCTGTGGGGGCCTTGGCCCAGACTCTGGTACAGGCCGGGGCAGCTCAGGGCCATTGCATTCCAGATTCCTTTCTACCCCTTGACCTTCACATCAATGGCCAGTCTCCCTCCTTGCTGAGTCTCAGGATTGCCATCTCTGGAATGGGAGGAATCGTCCATCTCTCCCACCGCCCCCCCCGCAAGACTCAGCGTCTTCCTGCCCATCTCCCTGAGAGGACCAGTGAGAACGCAGATCACCAGAAAGATAGTAATTCTCATCTGCTGAGCTTTTTAAAAGGACCTGTCCTTGGGCTCCACCACTCCAGAATAATTAAATCAGAATGTCCAGGGCTGAAGCCCAGGCATGAGAGGTTTTTAAAACCTCCAGGATGGCGCTGATGAGCAGCCAGGCCAAGGACCACAGTCTGAGGATGTGGATCCCCATGAGCGGCTGGGAGGAGGCTCTTTGGTCACTGGAGAAGGGCTGGCCGAGCCCCCTGGTCAGCATGGCTGATGGCTCTTCCTGTCCCCAGCTCTGGGCTGGACGCTGGGTGAGACTGTGTGTGCATGTGGGGGGCAGGGACAGCTGCAAACAAGAACTCACCCCAGGGCCTTCCCTGGTGGGGCAGTGGTTAAGAATCCGCCTGCCAATGCAGGGGACACGGGTTCGATCCCTGGTCCAGGAAGATCCCACATGCCGCGGAGCAACTAAGCCTGTGACCACAACTACTGAGTTCGTGTGCCACAACTACTGAAGCCCGTGTGCTGCAACTACTGAAGCCCGCATGCCTGGAGCCCGTGCTCTGCAACAAGAGGAGCCACCGCCATGAGAAGCCCACGCACCACAACAAAGAGTAGCCCCTGCTCGCCGCAATTAGAGAAAGCCTGTGCGCAGCAACGAAGACCCAATGCAGCCAAAAAATAAATAAATAGTTAAAATAAAATAAATTAAAAAAAAAAAAGAACGCACCCAGGTCCCCATGCTGTAACCCACGGGGACTCCAAGGCTAGTAGAGGAGATTGGACACAAGACACCTAAAGCTACTTATACAGAAGTGGTGACAAAAAAACAATGGTCAACCAAGTTATTGCTCCTAATAGAGAAAGTCAACAAAGGCATAAAAACATAGCAAGTTGTGCCTTTAATAAGTGATCTTCAGGGACTCCAAAAGATACTTGGACATGCATGTTCACCGCAGCATTATTCACAGTAGCCAAACGGTGGAAACAACCCAAGTGTCCCTCAAGAGATGCATGGATAAACAAAATGTGGCGTACTTATATAATAGAACACTATTCAGTCATAAAAAGGAATGAAGTACAGATATATGTTACATCATGGATGAACCTTGAAAACATTATGTTAAGTGAAAGAAGCCAGACACGAAGGACTAATACTGTATGATTCCACTTATGTGAAATACCTAGACGAAGCAAATTCATAGAGACAGAAAGTAGATTAGAAGTTTCCAGAATGGAAGAGGGAATGGGAAGTTATTACTTAATGGTTCCAGAGTTCCAGTTTGGGGTGATGGAAAAGTTTTGGAAATAGTGGTGACAGCTGCTCAACACCATGAGTCTAATTAATGCCACTGAATTGATTGTACACTTAAAAATGATTCAAATGGCAAAATGTATGTTATACATGTTTTATCACAGTTGGAAAAGTTCAGAAGAAATAAATTATCTTAACTGAAGAGGATAAAATTATGGGAAGTAGGGCCAGTCATGAAAAACCTGGGCCCTATGACCACCACCTCCACATGAACCAATCCCTGGATAAGGCCTTTGTGGAAAATGAGCCCCTGCTCTCACATCTCCCTGTGCTGTCTAAGCCCAGGCTGACCACCAACATCCCACATCCCCTCTTCCATCAACAGCAGGCCACACCCAGTAGAACAGCAGGGGTTAGAGCTCAGACAGCCAGTCACTCCCCAGCTGGGTGACCTTGGACAAGGTAGTTAACCTCCCTGGGCCTCTGTTTCCTAATCTGCAAAATGGGGATAAGAGTAGCACCCGCGTTAGAGGGGTTGCTGTGAGAATTAAATGAGAAAATTTACTTTATGCCTTTATCTCATGGCCTGGCACATATTAACCGCCCTTTCAAGTGGACTTACAAATTTGAAAGCGTGTCTGTGGTGAAGGTGGGTGGTGAAGGGAGAGACGTAGCCACTCCCCTTGTGGAGGTGAGGGAGTACCCAAGCCTGGGCCCTGCAGAAAGTATAGGTCAGCTGGGAGATGCGCAGGCTGGGAAGGGCGAGAGGTGGCCGGATTAAAGGACCAGAACAAGCCAGGCCACAGACTTTTGGGTGGCCTAAGCCCTCACTCGCTGCCCAGACAAGATCCGCCCACTTGAAAAAATCAGCCAAAGCCAAATATAATTAGGAAGGAGCATCTGTGACAGAAATTTAAAAAGTCTGTGAGGGGCTGACATTCCGGGGCCAAATTGGAAAGAGTTTGCGATCGTCTGTGAAAGAATGCAAAGTCCTGTTGTAATTTTAATGGTGATAGTTTTTATTCACCTTCAACAGGGTAGATAATTGACTCACTGACTCATTTCTCTGTCATTGCTAGGGAAAGAGGTGTTTTTAAGTGGATTTTCTAAGATAACTGAAGCTTATCCCTGTGAACCCTAACTTTTTTTTTTTCACTTAATCACTGTAGGGGGAATGTCTGTGGAATGGATTACACACTTCCCTGCTTCCTTAATCAGAATATTCTAATCGAATGGAATCTCTTCCTGTCAATTTTGATATGAGGGATTATTTCCTCCTATGTTAGTGACTCCAAGTTGCTTTGCTTTTTTAGCCTAAAAATGTTTTCTGTTTATTTCCGTCAGTTTCTAATGTGCATAGAGCTCTTTTTGGAGGGGGGGAGCCCCATAAAACACACATACACAGATGTAAACACAAGCATATACAGTGTGCGCGTGCATGCACACACACACTCACACACACACTCTCTCTCTCTCACACACACACACACCATCTAGTCTGAGAACCCGGATTGTCGGACTTAATGGAATTTCATTTCCACGTGCTTCTCTAATGCCCTGAACTGCCTTATCATGGCATTTTCACAGCGTTCTGTAAATGCTGTTCCCGTGGCTCTGTCCCCGCTAGACTGTGCACTCCAAGAGGGCGGGACACTTTCTGCCACTAGCAGGTGCTTAGTAAATGTCTGTCAAATGGACGAGTAGAAGGGCAGAAGCACCCAAGTGTGAGGGCATCAGTCAGTAGGTGAATGGGTTTTGAATGCCTTCCTGGATGTCCCTTAGCCACCGCAAAACACAGTGAGCAAAATTAACCTCATCCTTTTCCCCCGAGTGTTTGCTCTTCCCCTTGTGTTTCCATAAAGAATGTGGCACCAACATCCACCCAGCAGCCTAAGCCAAAGCTAGGGTACCAACCTCCCTCTCTCTTCTTCCCTGAGCACCCTGTCAGTCACCCCGTCCTTGCTGATTCAACCTCATAAACTCAGCTGAAATCTGTCCCCTTGTCTCCATCCCAGATGCTACTACCTTAGTCAAGGCCACCATCATCTCCTTCCCATTATAACAGCCAGGCGCCCAACCCCACCCCTACTCCATCTCTCCTGCCCACATATCTATTCTCACCAGACCAATCTTTCAGCAGCCACACCTGGTCTTGTCAGTCCTCCACTTAGGACATATTCAGAGCCTCCCGGCCCTTGTACGAAGTCTGCCCCCCCTAACATGGCTCACAAAGCCCTTGGACCTGGTACCCAGCCCAGGAATCGACCTCACCTTGTACCTTGGTCTCCCTTAAAGTCTACACTCCAGACACACATATCTTTTTTTTCATTTTCCCTCACATTCATGCTTTTTCCCCATTCCAAACGTTTATATACATTATTTCCTCTGCCTAGATTCATTCCCCACCCTCACCCCTCCTTCAGGTCTTTTCTTTGAAGACATCTTCCCTAACCACCCCTGTCTGGGTTCAGACCTGCCTGTGTCTTCCTCTGATGCCCTGAATGACTCCGATTATAGCCCTTCTGCAGTCAGCCTTAAATGCCGCTCCCGTTGCTCTGTCCCCACCCATTATACACTCCAAGAGGGCGGGACACTTTCTGGCCCTCGCAGGTGCTTGGTTGAATGAACGAGTAGAAGAACGAAAGCACCCAAGTGTTAGTGCATGGCCTTCATGACAATATCCAGCTCCCTTATCAGAGGCATAGTTTTGCTTCTTACTGGGTTTGGTTGTGACAGAGTGAATGGAGGTCCTGTCTGATAAGCAAAGCATAACTGTCTGCCCTGGGATGCCCCAAGGGCAAGCTGGCTGTGGACTCCAACAGTTCAGTACAGAGCCAAGGTCTGAGGGCAGTGACTATGCCAGCACAATGAGGGGAATCCCTTGTTCTGGGTCCCAGGGCTGTTCATAGTGATGAGTGGGGAGGATGTGGCTAGTCTCTGTGGTGTCCCGGTCCTCGTGCTTTGCAACTGCCACCTTGTCCCCGGTGGCACCTCTTAAATCTCTCTCCTCAGAATCATCATTCAGAAAGTGTCACATGCACCTCCAGTGGAGAGTGCTGGAGCCAGAAGACCTGGCCTGCCCTTGACTATAACCTTGGGCAATCACATAATCTCTCTGACCCTTTATTTCCCCATCTGTAAAATGGAGAGATAATAAAACCTAATTCACATAGTTTTAAATGTCACAAGTGAGCATTTAAAATGTGGTGGTTATTATTATTACAATGGAGTCATATCATATGTACGTTAAACTCATGCAAATTTAACTACATATGCTTGACAACAAAAAGAGAGAGAGAAATGATACAGTAGGTAATTCTGCTGTCTTTCTACTCACTGAGTAGATCTCCCAGAGAGAAGGTGACGTGGCAGACGCCGGACTGCTGGGTGCTCCCTCACTCTCTGTCCTGTGAGCCTCTTTCAGTGTGAGTGCAGGTTATAATGATAACTGGACTCAATTCTTTACATTGAGATATAATTGACATATAACATTATATTAGTTTCAGGTTACAACATAATGATTCAACATCTGTATATATTGAGAAATGATCACCACCCTAAGTCTAGCTAACATCACACAGTTACCGTTGTTTTTTTCTTATGACGAGACCTTTTAAGATCTTCTCTCTTAGCAACTCTCAAATATACAATACAGAATTATTAACTATAGTCACCATGCTGTACATTACATCCCCTGAACTCATTTATCTTGTAGCTGGAAGTTTGTACCTTTTGACTACCTTTGCCCCTCTTGCCCACTCCCTACCTCTGACAACCACCAGTCTGTTCTCTGTATCTATGAGTTCGATGTTTGTTTGTTTGTTTGTTGGACTCCACATATAAGTGAGATTATATGGTATTTGTCTTTCTCTGTCTGACTTATTTCACTTAGCATAATGCCCTCAAAATGTCTATCCATATTGTCACAAATGGCAAGATTTCCTTCTTTTTCGTGGCTGAATAATATTCCCTTGTGTGGGACTTCCCTGGTGGTGCGATGGTTAAGAATCTGCCTGCCAATGCAGGGGGCGTGGGTTCGTGCCCTGGTCCGGGAAGATCCCACATGCTGTGGAGCATCTAAGCCTGTGCACCACGACTACTGAGCCTGTGAGCCACAACTCCGGAAGCCCACGTGCCACAACTACTGAAGCCCGCATGCCTAGAGCCTGTGCTCCACAACAAGAGAAGCCATCGCAATGAGAAGCCTGTGCACCACAACGAAGAGTAGTCCCCACTAGCCGCCAACTAGAGAAAGCCCGCACGCAGCAACGAAAACCCAACACAGCCATAAATAAGTAAATAAAATTATTTTTAAAAAATTCCAGGGGGCTTCCCTGGTGGCGCAGTGGTTGAGAATCTGCCTGCTAATGCAGGGGACACGGGTTCGAGCCATGGTCTGGGAAGATCCCACATGCCGCGGAGCAACTAGGCCCGTGAGCCACAATTACTGAGCCTGCGCATCTGGAGCGTGTGCTCCGCAACAAGAGAGGCCGCGATAATGAGAGGCCCGCGCACCGCGATGAAGAGTGGCCCCCACTTGCCGCAACTAGAGAAAGCCCTCGCACAGAAACGAAGACCTAACATAGCAATCAATCAATGAATGAATCAATAAATAAATCTTTAAAAAAAAAAAATTCCATTGTGTGCATGTGTATATATGTGTGTGTGTATACATACACACACATACATTTGTGTATACACATTTTTTAATCCACTCATCCATTGATGAACATTTAGGTTGCTTCTGTGTCTTGGCTAGTGTAAATAATGCTGCAGTGAACATAGGGGTGCAGATATCTTTTCGAGTTAATGTTTTCATTTCTTTCAGATAAATACCCAGGAGTAGAATTGCTGGATTTTACAGTAGTTCTCTTTTTAAGTTTTTGAGGAACCTCCATACTGTTTTCCATACTGACTGCACCAACCTAAATTCCCACCAACAATGCACAAGTGTTTCTTTTTCTCCACATCCTTGTCAACACTTGTTATTTCTTGTCTTTTAGATAATAGCCAGTCTATCAGGTTTGAGGTGATATCTCAGTGTGGATTTTATTTTTAATCTATGCATTCTTTTTTTTTTTTTAATAAGTAAATTATTTATTTATTTATTTTGGCTGCATTGGGCCTTCATTGCTGCACGTGGGCTTTCTCTAGTTGCAGCAAGCGGGGGCTACTCTTCATTGCGGTGCGTGGGCTTCTCATTGCGCTGGCTTCTCTTGTTGTGGAGCGTGGACGCTAGGCACACGGGCTTCAGTGGTTGTGGCTCGAGGGCTCTAGAGTGCAGGCTCAGTAGTTGTGGCGCACGGGCTTAGTCGTTCCACAGCATGTGGGATCTTCCCGGACCAGGGCTCGAACCCGTGTCCCCTGCATTGGCAGGCAGATTCTTAACCACTGCACCACCAGGGAAGTCCCCTCAGTGTGGTTTTGATTTGCATTTCCCTGATGGTTATGAGCATCTTTTCAAGTACCTGTTGGTCATCTGTATGTCTTCTTTGTAAAAATATCTATTCAGATCCTCTACCCATTTTTTAATCAGATTGTTTGTTTGTTTGCTATTTAGTTGTATAAGTTATTTATATATTTTGGATATTAAACCCTTATCAGATATGTGATTTGCAAATATTTTGTCCCATTTGTTAGGTTGCCTTTTCATTTTGTTGATGGTTTCCTTTGCTGTGCAGAAGCTTTTTAGTTTCATGTAGTCCCACTTGTTGATTTTGCTTCAGTTGCCTTTGCTTTTAGTGTCAAATCCAAAAAATCATTGCCAAGACCAATATCAGGGAGCGTACTACCTATGTTTGCTTCTAGGAGTTTTTTTGTTCTGGTCCTAATTCAAGTCTTTAATCCATTTTGAGTTGATTTTTACATATGGTGTAAGATAGGGGTTCAGTTTCATTCTTTTGCATGTGGTTGTCCAGTTTTCCCAACACCATTTATTGAAGAAACTGGCCTTTCCCCATTGTATATTCTTGGCTCCTTTGTCATAAATTAATTGACTATATATGCGTAGGTTTCTTTCTGGACTCTGTATTCTATTCCATTGATCTATGTGTCTGTTTTTATGCCAATATCATACTGTTTGAATTACTATAGCTTTGTAATATAATTTAAAATCAGAAAGTGTGATGCCCCCAGCTTTGTTCATCTTTCTCAAAATTGTTTTGGCTATTGGACTTGGTTTTTGCCTCACTTACTGTAGTACCAGGTAGAAAATGCAGGGTGAGTCTTGCTCAGAATTTGGCAGCTCGGTTTGTATGTGTATATATTTGGGGCACAGTGAAGAAGGGATGATGCAAGATAGGGTGATTGGGATTCCAGGCCTAGTGTGGTTCCATCTACTAAAAGTAATGGACAGTTTCCATGACTTTGACCAATTGACCCTGGTCAGCAAGTGGGAAGTATATGCAGGAGGGTTGGTGGGGCTGGTAGAGTGATTCTTCCATCAGCCTTATAGTTTCCAAAGATCCCATGTACTCACTGGCTTCGCTAGAACCTTGTGCTTTTGTACATACCCAGCACTCAAGTACCACTGTCTCTTTGCTCATACTGAGCCTGCCCCAGGGACACCTTCCCCAATCCCACTCACCTGCCCCCTTTTCTCTTTGAGTGGGTAAACCCTACAGTCACTGGAGCACAAAGGTCAACTAATCATCTCCTTGACTTCAGGCAGTAGGGTCTCTAGCCATTCCAGTTTGCCCAGCACAGAGAGAATTCTCAGAATGAGGGACTTTCAATGGTGAAACTGGGACAGTTAGTCACTCTGATTGTCAGACAAGGGAGACATCTTTTACAGCCCACTTCAGATGCTTTCTCTTCCAGGAAATGTTGCCTGCTTCCTTAGCTGGGAGCAGTCTTTTTCTCCATGGAACATGTCCTAGTACATTATTTATGCTTGTCCTTGCCTGAACTCCACATGCACCTCTACTCCAGGATTTGAGTGAATGAGGCTATAGTTGAAGGATGTCTTGCTGTTGTGTGTCTTGTATGCATCAAGTGAGGGTCAGACTAGGAAGTGGCAGCAGGCTGGGTGACCTACCTGAGGACTGCTATTCAGCCCCTTTCCCCCCCCGCCGCAGAGTGTGAATTTCTGCAAAGCTGGCTCAGATATCACTCTTTGAAACATTTAATTACATATAAAGATCTTCAAGGCTGTCTGTCACATCCCAGGAAAATATTTCTTTTTTCCTGCTCCTTCTGAAGTTGGCTGCTTGGAAAGTAATGAAATTGAACTGAGGATGAAGGAACCAGGAGGTGTAGGCATTACTGTTAGGGAGACGCGGCATGAAAGAGAGATGCGGGTGGAGGTGGTGACAGGGAGATGGTGCTGGGGGAGGGGCAGGGCGTTAGAAGGCTTGTTCACAGCGAGTGAGATGCAAGAGGTGAGAAGAACTAATGTTTCAGGAAGAGATGGAAAGAGAGAGAGATGAGGGCTGGGCTGGGGAGGCACCAAGAAGGGGAGGAGGGTCACGGAGAAGAGGGGAGGCACACTGGAAGAGAAAGGGCCTGGCTGAGAGGAAGAGAGAGCCAACCCAGAAGAGTTTTAGCAAAGGTAAAATGGCTTGTGGTTCCAGAGTTTCAGTACCGGAGAGGGGGTTCTGGAGAGGTGTGGTTGGAATGGAATGACCCTGACTGGGAGACGCGTTGAGGAAAGAAGCTTCTGAGCTTGGATGATTATTTGGGGGGTGGAGTGGGGCTTGGCAAGGAGCCGATGGAGCTATGAAGCACCAAAGCTTCCATCCAGAAACCCCTTGCTGCCTCCTATCCAGGGAAGAGCAATGCAGAGACGGGAAGGCTGTTCCCAGCCCCCATCCCAAGCAGAGTCCACGGGGACCCCTCTGCCCTGACCCGCTCCTCTCTTGCAGGCTGCGACAGCGACCACTGGGGCCCCCATTGCAGCAGCCGGTGCCAGTGCCAAAACGGAGCCCTGTGCAACCCCATCACCGGTGCCTGCGTGTGTGCCGCCGGCTTCCGAGGCTGGCGCTGCGAGGAGCTCTGCGCGCCCGGCACCCACGGCAAGGGCTGCCAGCTGCCGTGCCAGTGCCACCACGGCACCAGCTGCGATCCCCGCACCGGCGAGTGCCTCTGCTCGCCCGGCTATACTGGCGTCTAGTGAGTAAAGCCCGGGGCGGCTGGGAGAGCAGGATCGGGAAACACTTGGAGGGTCAAGATAGTCCTGGCTGTAAAGTCTCCTGCGCTCCGACCCCAAGTCCTGCAGAGGCTGAACGCCCGGGCCTCGCCCACACCCTCACATCCCTGTTGTCCAGGCCCCAGGGTGACTGGTGCGAGCTGGGAGGACACATTTTGATGGAGGCTCTCGTGGCCAGAGGAGCTGGCTAACCTCCTCCCAGGAGGCCCTTCCTGGTCCGGGCCCCAGACCTTAGTTTGGAATTCTGATCGTAACCCAAATGCCGTTGTTGACCCTTCCAGGCCATTTGAGGCAGAGGGGGGTGAGGGCCCTGGGCAGATATCATGCACAGACTCGGGGAGTTTACTGCGCCTGTTCCTCTTCCCTTACCTTCTCCCCTCAGACCCCAAGCAGCCCCTCACTCCAGTTCCCTGGAGACGGAGGCTGCATGGACAGAAGCCCTCCAAGGCTGCTTAGTTGAGACCCCTTCAGAGGCAAGACTGAAGTTCTCCTCCCCACCCTGTCAAAGGCTCAGTGGCCTCCCCAACAGCCCTAGATCCTGAGGGGACACCCAAGGACTCTGGCTGCAGATACATCTTTGATGGATGTTGTGTGTCCCCTGCCCCAGTGTCTGGCCACAGCTCCAGGGGCAAAACATTGGGCTAAGGCCCAAGACCAAGACCCCAGGCAAATCCTTCCCTGCATCTCAGCAGTGATAGTCCCTGTACAGAAGCCTGTTGTGGTAGCTGAAAGCCTGGAAGAGGGTGGAGGCATGCCCCAGATTCTCCCTCTCTCTGAATTTAGGCAGAATTTGAAGACTGGAGTCATGGCTATGTCTCATGGCCTTTGCTTGTGCTGTTCCTTCTGCCTGGCATGCCCTTCCTCCCCTTCTCCCAGTGAAATTAACTTCACCTCCAAGACTCAAGTGAAATGTCTCCCTCTTAGGGAAGCCTTCCTCAGCTTTCCCTCCCGGTAGAGCACTCTTCTTTACACTAAAAGCCCTTAAGTCATCCCACAAGTACTGGCCCAAACACACAACCTTCCAGTTCATTGTATCTGAGCCCTGTTTTCCCTCTCCTGGCCTTGTGCCTAGTATAGTTCACACTGACTGTGAACTCACTAACTTCTAGGGAGCCCGGGAGCCTTGGGACTGGCAGCGCTAGGACCCTGTGACCTCATCTGCATGCAGCTGCCTCTAACGCCTCTGCTTCCCCACGCAGCTGCGAGGAGCTCTGCCCACCTGGGAGCCACGGGGCTCACTGTGAGCTGCGCTGCCCCTGCCAGAATGGGGGTACCTGCCACCACATCACTGGCGAGTGTGCCTGCCCCCCAGGCTGGATGGTAGGTGGACCTTCAGGATCTGGGTGGGGCTCTCTAAGACGTCTGAGCATCCCTCACATGCACCTTGGAGGGCTAAATTCCTCTCCCACCCTGAATACCCTGCCTCCTCTTTATGGTCATGGGCATCATTAAACACTGCCAGTTGTGTCATGGACACAGCTTTGAATCCCAGGGCTCCCATCTAAGTGCTGTGTGACCTGAAGCAAGTTACTTAACCTCTCTGAGCCTGTGGTCCCTCATGTGCAAAGGAGTTGAATTATTCTCATAAATTGTCTCTGTCTTTCAGCATAGGGACTCACTTGAGCTGCCACGGGCTCTGAAATGTGGTGAAAAGGGCATGGTGTAAAGATGGGGGTGGTGCAGGGGAAGGGAGAGAGCAGGGTATGGGTCACCTTCATTTATAGAACTTCAGATTCCCAGCCTCCAACCTCTGTACTCACACACATACACATATTCTGCTTCTGTGGGCCCCAGAATCTGTATTTTAACAAGTGCTCCAGGTGATTCTGATGCAGCCTCAACCAATCCAGGTCTCTTGTCTGGGAACCACCATTGTGGGAAAGGGGGATGAGATTTATCACATCACATCAGGCCTCACATCCAATGTTGACCCTGAAAAAAGCCCTTGGCTATTCTAGCCTCTGCTTTCCCGTCTGCAAAGCTGGCATGAAAACCGTCAGCCCTGGGACTTCCCTGGCGGTCCAGTGGTTAAGACTTCATGCTTCCAACGCAGGGGACGCGGGTTCGATCCCTGGTCAGGGAACTAAGATCCCACATGCCACGCGGTGTGGCCAAAAAAATAAAAAATTTAAAAATTTTAAAAAACCCCAAATAAACAGCCCTGCCCTTCATAGCAGCATGGTTGGCAGAAGGCTCAGATGAGGCAGTGCACATCCAATGTGCCTTGCAAGCTCTGGAGTGCTCTACAGTTGCTTTTTGTGTGTCCCTGGATGCCACAGACGAGCCACAGCCTCCTTTTAGCCAGTATGCTCCCCCTGTCAGTGTCCCCAAGCCCCTCAGAAGCAGTGAGTCACTGAGGCTGACTTTCCCGTTTCGGGGGGAGCTCAGTGACACAGCTGGCTGCCTCCCCTGGGGCCTGAGGCTTTGCAAAGCCAGGAAGGACAGGGCTGCTGAGCAGGATCTTTCAGGAGGCTGTGAACAAGGTCATGGTGTGTGTGGGGGCGGTGGGGGGGGGCAGCAGGAGGGATGGCTGCAGGGCCTGTTGACGCAGGCAGAGATTTGCCAGAATTTTTTAGAGCAGGAAGGGACCTGGTGGGTCACCTGGTTCAGCCTGGTCCCAGCCTGGCTGTGCACCAGAGTCACGGTGCATAGGGGTGGAGGTGGGGTTAATACAGATTCCCAGGCTCCACCAGAGACCTTCTGGGGCCTGGGGATCTCTATATTTAATAATCTCCTCCAGATAATTCTGAGGCAGCCAACCCTGTATTCAAGTCTGCGTTTGGAAACAATTAACGCAGACTGTAGGATTTGCTTCTGTGTTTCACAGAAGCCTAGGGTTTCTTGGAGGTGAGGATGGGGACGAGTAGCCTAATAATTGGGGTTCTGGCTCCCATGCACCCCACTTCCCCATTTCAATCTACCTAGAGGTTCTAGGTAAGACTTCACGTAAAAAGAGGGCCTCCCAGCTTTAAGAGGTTTGGACACCACTGGTCTGTCAATACCTTCCTTTCTCAGATGAGGAAGCTGAGGCCCAGAGAGGCTAAGTGAGCTGGCCAAAGCCACACAGCTGGTGAAGAGGGAGGTGGAGCTGGAATCCGGGTCTCCTGACTCCTGAATCCCAGCTCTCGGCGTCCGTCTGTCTCTGTCTCTTCTGAGGAGGATAAAGGGGCTGCTGACTCTCCCACACCTGCCCATTTCTCCCACCCTGAACCACTCTCTGCAAAGGCCCTCTTATTTCCATACAGCTTCCGGAATTCCATCACTTGCAGACTGGGTCCTCGGAGACCCAACAGTGGGCAGTGAGGTCAGGTCAGGATGAGGTAGGGGGAGAACAGGCTGCAGGCAGACCTGTACCTGTAAAGTCCTCTCTAGAGAGACTGATGGTGGCTGGTGATTGAAGAGGGGGAGGGGAGGAAACCAACACAAGAGATTTTTTTTTCTCCCAGTACAGTGAGAGGTTTGTTCTTCCAGATGACAGGAAACTCTGTCAATAGAAGCCTTTGGATTTGGGGACTTTATGTTTTTAATTTTATTGTAGACAATTGCATTTCTATTTTTGACACAGCATTTAACTTGCAGATTTGTATGAATTATTAACGCCCCTCGTCGTGCGTGCAGAGTCACAGTGTAATGAAGCTGTGGCTCAGGCCGGAGGCTCCGCCCAAGGAGAGGGCTGGGGGCAGGTTCAGGGCAGAAGGGCCCTCTCTTTATCATCCTCCATTGCCTCACTTTCCTGCTGGCCCCAGGTGGCTTCAGCCGCAGTCTGAGATCTAAAGAGTACGATTGCTCACTCACGCCGAACAGGTCCCCAAAGAACCGAGGCTTTATGCAGAGCTGGAGAGGAGCTGCCAGGAACTCTGGCCTCCCAGGCCCCTCCTCAGAGACCCCAGGCCACCAGGTCTCTGGTGTATGCCCACAGGACACGACACTCACCCAGCTGTGGTGAGCCCATTCCCAGAGGGCCTCTGCAAAGAACCTGGGGGGTTGTTTCCTCTCTTCTTCTGGGCTCTGAGACCTTTCAAAGGAGGCGAACCAGGTGTGAGTAGTTTGATGAGAATGGGTACTGCAGATGGATGGGAGGTAGGAGATGTGATCACCTGCCTTAGGAGTTCCCAGTCTGATGCTAGAGGCTGGACACACACATGTGCGTGCGAGTGCACACATATACACACACACATATACACACAGGAAGCAACATACCTGAAGAGCTGGGAAATAGGACCAGTGATCATGAAGGAGCAAAGAGAGGTGTTTGGAGCTGAAGCTGTAAAATCATAGAAGCCCAGGTTTGGGAAGGGTTATTCATGGAGCCCCAAGGCCTGGCCTGTGGCCGGGATCATTTCCACAGCACCCACACCAACCACTGTGCACTATCCACTGAGGGCATCCATGCCCATCCACGTCACCCACCTGGGATAGCAGCGATCATTAGATGCTTGGCGAGGCTGCGTTGTCTCATTGGCATAACCTCAAGTCCTTCACTATCTTGGCCCCCTCCTTTTTTATGCTCCATTTAGCCGTGGTCCCCTTTAAGTGCAGCTGGTTTCCAGATTTTGACAAAACCATTTGATCTATCCAGTCCCGAGAGGAGCAGGGCTATTGCCTCACCTCATCTCTAACCTTCTAGATGCCACACAGCCTGAGATCCCACTGCACTTGGAGATACGCTTTCAGGTGACCGTAGGGCAGGTGTGTTAGGGCTGTCATAACAAAGTAGCACAGACTGGGTGGCTTAAACAACAGAAACTTGTTTTCTCACAGTTTTAGAGGCCAGAAGTCTGAGACCAAGGTGTTGGCAGGGTTGGTTCCTTCTGAGGCTTCAGTCCCTGGCTTGTAGACGGCTATCTTCTCCCTGCATCTCCACATGGCCTTCCCTCTGCACCTGTGTGTGTCCTAATCTCCTCTCCCAATGAGGACATGGGTCATATTGGATTAGGGTCCACCCTAATGACCTCATTTTAACTTTATTGCCTCTCTCAAGTCACACTGTAAGTTGCCAGGGGTTAGGATATATGAATCTAGAGGGACACAATTCAGCTCATAGTAGCAGGAAAGAAACCAGAAGACCACAGCCCTCTCAAGCTGGTACTTTCCTGCCTGTCCTCTTCCCCTACCTCTCCCCAAAAAGCTGTTCTTCCAACCAGCAGTGACCAATCAATTATGTGGTTCTCCCCGACGCTTCTCTGTCCCAGGTGATACTGGGCTCCCACCACCTGTACGTCAGGTGTCCACGTGGGTTGAACTAATATTAATGAAGGGTCTGCTCATCTCTAATACTAATGAAGGTTCCCTCACATCTCTAATCCCACTGAATCTTAACAACCACCTGGGAGACTGGGGCTTACCACTCGCATTTTCTAGATGAGGAAACCGAGGCTCAGGACGATCACGTGACTTGTCCTTGCTCAGCCATCTGGGAGGAGGTAGAACTAGGGGTTGAGCCCAAGTCCTGACTATGAGTCCACTGTTCTTCCCACCACACCAGGCAGCAGTCCTTCCAAGGTAACACATTCCTTCAGGCCCCAGGAGCTCAAGCCTGAGGAGGGGCTTAGGGTTACAGGGACCTGGGGTGCTGCATTTGGGGAATACCGAGCAGGGGCTAAAAGAAGTGCTCGCCCTCCTATCCAAAAAAAGTCTCAAGGATGCTTGATTTCCCCAGGAAGTGTTGAAAGGAAGCAAACTTTCCTATTGGCCTCTTTAGGGGGCCCTGGTCATGTCTCAGAAACGCTGAAGAGAAAGGGAGTCTGCAGTTGAACAGGGTGGATGGTGTATAGGGGCGTGTGTGTGTGTGTGTGTGTGTGTGTGTGTGTGTGTGTGTGTGTGTGTGTGTGTGTGTGTGTGTGTGTGTGTGTGTGTGTGTGTGTGTGTGTGTGTGTGTGTGTGTAGGTACAGGGGTACCTCCGTGATGGAGAGGGGGGAGGTATAAGCACAGCCCCCAGGATGGCTCAGAATGTTTTTTCAGGGTCAGAATGTCCTTGTCCAGGACCACAGAGGACTTGGCTCAGATGGTGGCCAGAAAGACTCATCTCTTCCCTCAAGAATCCCTGGAGCCTGTGGGGTACAGTGAGAAAGGCAAGCCCGGGTAACCCCACCACCTCCAGGAAGAAGAGGGACGCCCTCGTCTGAGCAGCTTTTCCCTGCCCCTCTCCTCATATACACATTCATCCCACCACCCTGGGCCGCTGCCTCTGCTGCTCAGTCCCCCATCCCTGCCCCCCTCAGCCCCGCACTGTCTGACTTATTATGTGTAGAGGAGACATCTGAGCGAAAAGGCCTCCCACTTAATTCATTACAAGTAAATTGGATGATATTGATAGATGACCCTGGTCAGCAGGATTTTCCTGCCTAAACTAGCTTCCTCGGGGTTGGCAATTGTTGGTGCTTAATAATTATGTGTTGAACTAATTGATTAATTAATTGTGGGAGAATCCTTGATCTGCATAAGAAAAATGACCGTCTCTGGTGTGGGAGAGGCTGGAAGGGCAGCAGGAGACAAGAGTAAGTTTAGATTTCTGTCTGATAAAGATCTGAGTCACATGTATAATTTAAAAATTATACACAGTATCTAATACCACAAGGCTACTACTGGAGGGAGGAGAGAGTAGTCCTCTGCACCCCCCAGACCTGCCACAAGTCCCTCTCCTGAAAGGTACCAGCTTCAAATCTTTTAGGTGTTTCTTCTGGCATTTCCCTCCATATTTCTACGTAATGTGCTTTACCGCCATCTCCCAACTTGCTAGAGCATCATTTCAAATATCTGGTGATCCCTGGCTTCCTGTTCATGTTTTACCATGATCCTTGGAAAAGCTGGTTGGAAGCCTAGGGGGCGGGGGGAGATGCCAGGCTTGTTGACTGATGGGACTCTCAAATATCATTATTTATAGGCCTTTCCTCTCAGTGTCCCCGGAAAGGAATCCTCCAGAACCCTGCCAGAGGGAGTAGAGTCTTGTCACTAGCATCGTAGGAGCTGAGCAGGGGAAGAGAGCAGAGGGTCTGACTGTTCAGCAGGCAGATCTCACAAGATCCCCATTTCTGTTGCCCCACTCCCTGTGTCTGAAGCCGATGTGGATCAACCTCCCTAAAAGTAAACTGCCAGTCTTGGGAAGTCACTTGGCTATTTGAAATGGGGGTAAAAATCTGGGGTCTAATTCCCTCTTTTATAAACTTTCAGACCGTCCCCCTATTTCCCCACACCTGCACCTTGGCCTTCAGAGGCCCCTGGGGTCTCTGATTCCTGAGCTTTTCTGAGCTCTGTCTTGCCACACTCGCTTTGCAGGCACTTGGCATTGCTGAGAAAGCAGAAACCCCAGCAGTTACTGCTCTTCTATCTGCCGGTCCCTCTTCCACCACGTGACACCTCTTGTCCTCTACGGTCCCCTCTCCCCTTCCTTTTCTCCTTGTAGGTCTATACATTTCCCCCGTTTACTCTCCTGTTAGCTGGGCTTGGGAAAGAAGTAGAGATAAATATGTGTTTCCAGACCACCATGTTTAATCACACCTCTGCTTTGGTTTTCCTCAGCACTTTATTGTGTACCGGTGTGAGGGCCCCTAGCACCGTGCACTAGTTACCTGTTTTCTTGTCTCTCTCCCCAGTAGACTAGGAGGAGAGAAATTTAGTCTTACTCATATTTTCATATCCCTAGTGTCTAACACAGGACCTGGTATACAACAGGCACTCAGTAAGTGTGTGCTGAATAATTAGATGACCCAATTGGCCTCAGTCTGCCCATCTCTAGCTTTGAAGCCATGGTGTCCAGCTTTCTATGCTTCTGTGATTGGGGAGAAGGTCCCACTGAGGGAATGGGGTGGTCCCTTGGGCTGTAGCAACTGTGCTACTTCTAGAAGAAGGTGGCCTCAGGATTGCATCTCAGCAGCACCACCTCTGCATGTCTTCCCTCCTGTGTTTCAGGGAGCAGTGTGTGCCCAGCCCTGCCCACCAGGGACATTCGGCCAGAATTGCAGCCAGGACTGTCCTTGCCACCACGGAGGGCAGTGTGACCACGTGACTGGGCAGTGCCACTGCACAGCCGGATACATGGGGGACAGGTAAGGAAGCCGTTAACTCTCATCCTTGCTGTTCATAATACTCATTTTCACAGCAGCCTTGAAGAGAACAGCTCAGGTTTACCGGTCCATGGCCTTCTTCTGCCAGCTTTCCTGTTCCTTTCTCAGAAAGCATTCTGAGTCCTTCTGCCAACCCATCCTTCCTGGCCCTCAGCCTGCTGAGGGTACCCACCTCCCCCCAGCCCAGTGACCCAAGCCCTGAACTTGCATTGACTCACCTGGGGAAGGGGGTGGGCACCTACCACCACTCTCTACTTGCTGCCCTCCTGGAGAGAGGCAGTGGCACCGATAAGCCAAGGAAGCTGAGTGTGCAAACTCAGTTCACACATTTTGCACAACTGCTTTTAGAAGTGGATTTTTATTCCTGACGTGAGTTCTGCCAAAAGGACACTGACGTCAGTTTGCATCCTCTGAAGGCCTGTGGCCTGAGAGCAGACTGAACAAGGGCACCAATGTCCTGGTATCAAACCAGCCTTGCAGCCTTAGTGGATAACCCACAACACACATAACGGAGGGACTGCCAGACGTACACACTTGCCATGGTAAGAAAGGTTCCACGATGATAGGGAAGGCGCTCTAGCAGGAGCAGAAACGACAGCCAAGGTGTCTGACGGTGAGTGGATTCAGAGCTGGCGGAGGACATTTGTCCAGAGAACCCGGGCGAGTCTCCTCCCTCTCACTCTGAACCATGTGTGTCTCTTTGAGCCGAGAGACGGGCAGTAGAGAGGAGGCTGCCACACCCGTGCCTGCTTCTGTGGGATCCATGCTTCACCTCTGGCCCTGGATTTTGTCACTCTGCTTCCCCTGCCCAGGTAACAGCAGGAAGCAGGAAGCAGGCCTGAATTAACCCATGAGTCCTTCTGGCTCTGGCCAACATAATTGCACCCCTCCAGCTCTCCCTGGAGTCAACCCCAAGTCCTCAGCGGTCCAGAAAAGAGATTTTCCGTTTTTAGCTTTGGGCTTGCATACCCCTGGCCTGAAGTCTTTTAAGCCAGATCTGATCTCTTTGTGAGCCAGTGTTCATCTCCGTGAGCATCCGTGGCACAGAATGCGGGGTGTGGCATCTGGGCATCCATCCCTCTCTGACCTCTGTTGGAGACTGCATCTCTAGGGGGAGAAGGGAGGCAGGAGTAAAGCACTGAGCCACTTTCCCATCCTCACCATGTCCCTGGATAAGTAGACATTTGGGATGAGCCAGCAGGGACAGGAGCTGGAAGACCCCAGAACCAGAACAGGACCCTTTGTTTCCGGCCACTTTCACATGAGAGTGAATACAGCCCATTCATTGTTGGAGACAAGCGGGCCCAGGGTTCCAGCTGACTGGACTCAGCACCAGCGGACCCAACCTCATTGGTGCCAAGATGTACCAAATGGAGAAATACCCCTAGTCCCTCTTGTTGGGGCCCAGCCCATGATCCTGAGGCAGAGAGAAACCCCAAAAGCCTCGGGGTCTTCAGGCAAGCTTCGTCAACCATCTACAGAAGAAGAATTCCTAGAACGGCCCGGTAGCATTTGGGTTTCCCACCTAAACGGGCTGCCTGGTGTTTAATATTTTGTAAAATTGCCTCCATATATTTTGTAGGTGACAGCCGCAGGAACCCACCCCACATCACTGCGAGCATATTAAAGTTGAGTGGGTGTAATAATTCAGGCCTCCCCAGATAGGCAGAATCCAGTGCAAATTAAACATGAAACGTAATGAGGGTTTTGCAGCTCATTTTGTAATTTAATTGAGCAATGTATCTGGTTGTTAATGGCAATATCGGACACATCAGATTGATATGTTGCAAAGGAAGGATGTTTAAGTAGAAAACGAATTCCTGCTGTGATTACCCTTCTGTTCCACAGACCCCATTATTAGCGTGCTTTGTGTAAAATTCATTAGCAGTCGTTGCTTGATCTCTAAATAAATAAGTTGTTTAACTTGTGGGTAGGAAAAAAAAAAAGAGGCTGATTATGTAAATGGATTAGGTTGTCAATATTTCATTTCTAGATTCTTTTTCTGGGGCTGTGGAGTCAGTCCCTTTGTAAATATGATGGGGCAGGGACGTGGCCTTCAGAGAAGGGAGCTCACTCTCCAGGGCTCTGCCCAGTTAGGCTGGATGGGAGGGAGCAGGAAGGTTCCAGTGAAAAGGAGGAATCCGGAGGTGTCTCCAGGCTGGGGTTTCTTCCCCTGGTGTCTGAGACATCCAGGAGAGGCAACCTGAGTGACTTCTGGGGAAATCCATTCTGAGGCAGAACAGGGGCTGGCAATCCAGATGGCAATTGTACAGCTCTTCACCTCTCTTGTGTCCTCCCCTTCTGCCTTGGTTTCCCTCTTCACCTCCCCCATCCTACTCTCTCCTCCTTCCTGTCTTCCATCTCCCATTCCTTCTCTCTATATCCCCTTCTCTCTTTCCTCTTCCTCCCTCTCTTTTCTGTTCTTTCCCTTGCTGAGGCCTCAAACTGACTAAAATGCAGCAAGATTTGTAGGAAGACGATCTGGGTGTGTGGTGGAAAACACTGCTTCCAACTCAGGACTCACCAAGAGTTAATAAAGACGCTAAGGCTGTATTTTTTTAAACATCTTTTATTGTTCCCCTCTGCCCTGATTATTGTAGAAGATATATAGAAAACCTGAAAATGGGAAAGCATAATCATTAAACGACTTGTAATTCCTCAAGTCCACTCCAGTGTTAACATTTGGAATTCTTCCCTTTGAGCTTTTTCATGCCAGAAGGGCTCTGTTAGGAGAACTATAGAAAACAGTATTAACAAGAGTAATAATAAGAACTAACACTTCTCACTGAGCCCTTACCATGCATGGGGCACCTTTCTAAGTGTTTATACACGTTGCCTCATTTAATCCTCAAACACCTGGTGAGGTTTAGTTATTATCCTCCCACCTTGTGATGAGGAAGCAGATGTCAGAGCTGTAAAGTCAGTTCCCCATTCTCTGCACCTTTGAAGCAGTGTGGGGATGCAGATAATCCAAAACCCCAGAGTCCATAGGCCATTTCTGTTTGTCTGTCTCTGGGACACAGGGGTCGCCCATCTCTTTTACCCCATGTGCCCCCAGGTTTACCCCTTAATTTGTTGCTGTGACGATGAATCTACATCCCCTGGGAAATATCCCTGGGCTGGGGTGAGGGGTGTTGGGCACATCCAGGAAGCTAGGCAGTCAGCAGCAGAGGTTACACCCACCCACAGAGGACCCACAACCAATGGATGTCAGTCGATGAGTCAAACAATTATCATTATGCTGGGAGTTCCAAGTACCAGGCCCCAGCAGAGGCAAGACACAAAGGGGGCCAGGTCCTCTTCTTTGGGGGGGCTCACCGGCTGATGGAAGAGGCTCAGCCCCTGCCTTGAGGGAACCCCCCCGCCCCATCCAAGGAAGAGGAAATAGCCCCTGTCTTGGGGGATTCTCCAGTCTGATGAAGAGGATGCATCTTGTCCTCATGGGGAAACTCGACACTGGTGGAGGAGGATCACCTCCCAGTATGACAAAGAGAGACTGTACATCTGTCAGAAAGACTCAATAAACAGAGACAATGAGTAGAAATAAAATTACCCCATTTCATCAAATCTAAGATGCCACCGATTGTGAGATGCATCATTAGTTTATATATTGCTAAGAATGAAAAACACTGAAAATTAAACTACGACATGCCATCAGTTATAAGACTTAACTGGCTTCAGAGATGCTAGAATATATTTTTAAAACAAGGTTTGTTGTTTACTGGGTACAGAAGTTTCAGTTTGGGGAGATGAAAAGGTTCTAGAGATGGACGGTGGTGATGGGTGCACAACAATATAAATGTACTTAATGCCACTGTACTGTACCCTTAAAAATAATTAAAATGGTAAATTTATGTTATACTTATTTACTGCAATCAAAAAATGAAAAAAAAACACATAAGGCCTATAATCAATGAAATATGATACTATGAACTCGGTCCTGGGGACTGAGGGGAACTGGCATGGAGGAGGGAATGGACTGGGGTGACTAAACCGCGGAATACTTCCTGGAGGAGGAGAGGAAAGAGGGGAGGAGGCTGTGAGGAGGTGCAGCACACCAGGCCCAGGCCTGGAGGCAGGGGCGGTACGTGCTGGATGGATCTGGAAGGGCAGGTGCGGGGGCATAGCCTCACCCTACTCTGCTATCCCGCAGGTGCCAAGAGGAATGCCCCTTCGGGACCTTTGGCTTCCAGTGCTCCCTGCGCTGTGACTGCCACAACGGGGGTCACTGTTCTCCCACCACCGGTGCCTGCAAGTGTGAACCTGGCTACAAAGGCCCACGCTGCCAGGAGCGGCTGTGCCCCGAGGGCCTGCACGGCCCAGGCTGCAGCTTGCCCTGCCCCTGTGATGCCGGCAACACCATCAGGTAGGAGCTGGGGACGGGTGAGCAGGGGGCAGGGGTGGGGTGGGCTCTGGTGGAGAGGGGGCTCTCAGGGCACAAACCCCACCTCCAGCCAGATCATCCAGGCAGGCAGTGAAAGAGCTGGGACCTCAGCAATCACCTTCACTGGCCAGTCTGATGAAAAGAAGTAGGCCAACCTGAGACCCCACACACAGGAGCAGGAGGGAACTTGGTAGCCCTCAGGGAAACAGGGTGGGGATGGGTGGGAATGCGGGGGGCTGGGCTCAGGGTGCCACGGGCCCTGGGGGCGTTGTCGCGGAGAACTTTTCACCTCCACACAGTCTGCATCTAACCAAGCCCTTTCCCAGCCCCAAGGGGCCCAGGGACAGGACCACCAAGGCAGAAGCAGGGGACGTGAGCCCCAGAGGGACAGTGTTAGAAGCTACCTTAAGAATCGGTATGGCTTACCTGGGGGCTGCAGAGGGCTGTCCCCTCCGGCCGTGGCTAGGGTGGAGGAGCAGGAGGGACAGAGCGCAGGCCCTCGGCAGGGTCCTGGCTTGGGGCCAGCCTCTCCCTGCACTCTGTGTCTGTGGTTTTTAATCTGGGACTGGGATTATTTATCTAGGGATATCTGTATAGTTTGTCAACGAGTGATATTGCGCTGCCATTACGGTGACTGTCATGGTTCTATATGAATGCCCTCCATCTGTCCTGCTAATGTTGCATGTTTTTAGTAGTTTGGAAGTTTTGTATATTTATCGTATTAACAGAGTGTCATAAACTAAAATGCTGTTTACTGGATGTTTGTATAATTTAAAATACTGTATTAGCACTTCAGAGGCAGAAATCATGCCGAGGGCTTAATGTATATAGAAATAGCCACATTTGATTTTTAAAAAATAATCTGTGTATAATTCTGTCATGTGCTACTAAACAAAATAAATAATATAAAAGGCTCAGTTAAAAAAAAAAAAAAAAAGTGGGGCTTGGGGACATCTGGGCTGAAGCGGGCCCCAGCCCTGCTTCCTGGAAGTGGAGATGCCAGAGCCGCCCTGGGCCACCTCCCCCAGCTCCCCTCCCTGCCTGCTTCCTGCACCAGCTGGCACCGCCCTCTGGTGATAAATGAGGCTGTCGGGCCCCAGATTAAAGCTTCAAATGAGGCTGTCAGGCCCCAGATAAATGCTTCCACAGCTCTCCACGTGGCCGCTTCTTATTCGGATGGTGCAGGGTGAGGGGAGTCTGCCTTCTCCCCTCAGGCCTGCAGGACAGCTCAGGGGAGGACCAGCTGCCCTGGGCAGTGGGTGCTGCTTCTGTTTGCAGGCCAGACAGAGATACCTCTGCTTTGTAGCCTTGTCTCTGGGACAGCCAGGACGTAGCCTTGGCCCTTCTTCATTTCGAGCTTTTGATTCTCCACACATCACCCAAGATCCTCGGGTCAGTGTAAGCAGAGGCCTCTTAGAAAGTGTTGTGGCTTTGACAGAATCTGTCCTCAGTCCTCAGTTCCTGGAGCTAAGTGGCTCGGGCAGTGCTGTCTGCAAGGGCAGAGGGTTGGGAAGGAGACCATTAAGAGGGGGCCTTGGAGCCAATGGAACGGGCTATATATGACTTCAGCATTCATTCGCTCAGTCATTCATTCAACAAACACTGAGAAGCTGCAGGGCCGAACACAAGAAAGAAAGGGTCCCTCAGCACGAGTCCAGCCCTCAGGAACTTGAGTCTGGAGCACCTACCCACACTGAGGACCTCCTGCCATATTTCTTCAAATACAGGACAACACCAGTAGTGAGGCACTGCTTTATTTTATGTACGACTAAAACTGAGCCATGACATACCATTAACTGCATAGCACATCCATCAGAGATCTGAAAATGTGGGGCAAAGTGCATCTTAGAATCAATGAAATATATGCGGCTGGCCCTGCTGGGTCCCAACATGTACTCAAGTAACTGTGACCCAGGGCTCTGTACAGAAAGCACCACAGGAAACCGCTTCACTGGTCAGGGAAGGCTTCCTGGAGGAGGTGGCTTCTGGGCTGGGTCTGGAGGGCAGGGTGAGAGCTCCAAGACTCTAAACACAGCAGTCCCACATGGCTGGTCGGGGGACTGGGCAGCTGCCTCAGGCTGTTCCACGGGTGAGGGGCAGCACCAGGAACCCCTACCCCTGCGGGGAAGCCAAGGGAGGACCATGTCAGGGACAGGAAGCTAGGCTGCCACTGAGGTCCAGTGCAGGGAGAGTCCCTGCCACGGAGATCCAACCAACCCCCAAATTAAAGAGCTATTGTTTTCTTCCCATACCCAAGCAGCCGTGCCCTGCATAATTTATCCCTCCTCTGAAGGAGTCCTCGATGCATTATTAATCTGGAAGGACTCCCTCCTCTCCATCGCTAATCTCAGCCCATTCAATATTGATGATTATTTGCTTTACTGTCTTTAACACGTGTCACATTTCAGGGGTTGGGAGGCAGTAGTGCTTCTTAAGCGTGGGGACCCCGAGAGCGCCTGACAGCCAACCCCCCAGGCTGGGTTCCTCCGTGTCTGCTTGACTATCTCCTTGCAGGGAGCTGTGTCACAGCCCGAGCTTGTGGGTCTCTGCGGCCTCAGCCTTGCACGGAGCCTGGCACAGAGCAGACCTTCAGGAAAAAGAATCGCCGAATTCATCGTAAATCTCCCATTCCTCTAGGGTGGCTCTGCTCCTGAGCTGATGTCACCCTATTTTTAAAAAATATTTCACCCCTTCCCCTTGGCACACGGCCCCAGTGACTGAGCCCCCAACACTCACTGAATTTTTATGTAGTCTAACTCAGGATTTCTCAGCTTCGCCACTGCTGATATTTTGGGCTGGAAAATTCTTTGTTGTGGACAGCCATCCTGTGCATTGCAGGATGTTTAGCAGTATCCCTGGCCTCTGCCCACTAGATGCCAGTAGCAATACCCCAGCCCCAAGTTCTAACAACCAAAACGTTTCCTGGGTGGGGTGGGGGGAGGCAGAATTGCCCAAGGTTGAGAGCCTGTGGTCTCACTGCACCTTTCTCATGCTTCACTTGGCTTTGTTCTCAGGGACACAGAGAACAGCTCTCTTCCTCTGTGTGGACACAGGTCACTCCTCTCTTCCCGTGAGCCTTTGTCCCATTCTAGAGCCTTCTCTCGGGATCCAAGAAAAGCAGAGGGATGACTCTAGGACTCCTAATCCCAAGGCAGTTAAGCTGCAGGTTCTGGGTAGGTCTGGGACCCCTCAGTCCTGGCCTTAGAACTACCTCTGCCTGAGTCAGTGTCCTGATACGTGTACTTCTCCTCTGTCTTAGTTTCCCAATCTGTCTATCACCTTTTGTCAGCCCAGTGGGGGGTAAAAGTTTTCTTGTGGTCTTTGAAAGTGAAGCTTCCACCCAGCTCCCTGAGAGACAGAGTGTGGGATCCCCAGAAGCCTTGCCTCATTTCCCCGCTGGCTTCTGCAAGAGCTTGCAGCAGAGCCCCTCCAAGACAGCTTGCCAGGAAGGCCTGGAGCATCTTTCCTAGAGTAACAAAGTCTTCCCAACCCCAACCATAGAAAACCCTCCTCAGCTAGACCCAGCCTCTCCCGGCTCTGTGCCCCTCTGGAGAGGCTGCTTCAAAGAGGTTGAACCCACGGGCCCTGGGAAAGAAGAAGTGGCTGGTGAAATTCCCCACACTTCCTGCCCTTTATAAATGCTTTGTAGCACACACAAAGCAGCCTGCTTCCTTCATAAAGGAATAACCTTGAGAAAGTGAACACCTGTACGTCAGACCTTGTCCGTGTCCCCTCCACAATTGGATTGTCATAGACGAATTCCAGCAGCCATGATTGTGGATTACCTTTGAAAGATTTGACTTAGCCACCAGATGCAGCATTGATAGAAATCTCAGAGCAGCCAGGAAAAACTGGCAGAAAATTCCACCCTGAAAAGATTCCTGTATTGTTCAGCTTTCGGCTCCTATTAACTTGTGATTAATCTATGTCTGGGGGAAATGGAGAAAGGTGAGGGGAAAAAAAACAAAACAGAGCAAGCCAAACCAGCCTAACCAGCAGTCACTTGCCTGCCATGTGACCCAAGGGAATGGCTTTGCCACCAATGGGGCAGGGAGCAGGGGACACCAGGGGGAGGGAGAGGGAGATGTGACAAAGGTGCCGAGAGCATGGTGATGGCAGTTTTCAGTCCTAATCACTGAGCCAGCGATCATTCCCCACCCTCTTTTCAAAGGGATTTTGGAGTTTCTGTAATAAGTGACAAGTAATCAAATTAAGAAAACAGAGGTGTTTTGTTTTTTAAAATAGAATTTTAGGGATACGAAAGGAGAGAGAAAGAAATTATCTCAGGTTTGGTGTTGAGCTTTCTGGTTTCTCAGAGTAAAAAGGTAAAATTGGTGTTGAGACACACCCCTAAGCATCCAAAACACCGGCGGTTAAGATGGAAAGCAGAAACACAGGAGAGCTTAGAGGCCAGCGTTCGCCAGCTCACTGTGCATCTAGTGTGCTATTCACAGGGTGGTCTTCACACCAGAGCAAGGACCTGTAACGAGAGAATCTCTTGAAAGAAGGGCAGAAGGACGCCTCAGACCCTTCAGAATCTCAGGGGCTGGACAGAGCTGATCGCGGCAGCCAACGCTGCCGGGTTACTTCCTGGGTCCAAGCATGTCAGTCTCCACGACTGTGACCGAGCCAGTCCCTCTGAGCCTAAACCAAAACCTCAGAGGAGACCCCTGAAAAGTTGGAACCGAGAAAGGCCATGCCTTAGGGCTTTGCTGGGAGTGTTGGGGACAGAGAGGAGCACCCCACAACTGTCTGGCTGAGGGTCAAGGCCACCAAGTAGGGGCCCCCTGCCCCATGGCACCCGTGCAGGCCACTATTTCCCCTTACAGTGTGGGACCCAGGGAGGAATTTTTCTGGAACCATGCAAGTCAGGAAGTCTTCAAACATCCATTCTTTACACACATTTGTTTTTACATATTATAATTTTTATCACTTTTTATCTGTTTATGAATATAATAGATGCTCAGTTTGAGAAAGTCAGAGAATACATAGAAATTTAAAGAAAAAACTCATAATTTCTCAATCCAGGGGTGAGTACAAAAACCATTTTGTTGTAATTTGTTCATTCTTCATCCATTTCTGTTTCACTTTTTTTTCGTATTTTAGATCATGACTTTATACACAATTTGCTTATTTCACTTACCCTTATGTCATATCATTAAATAGACTGGAAAACATTTGAATACTTCTCTAACATGCCTTCATATGAACTGTCATAATTCATTTAACCAGTACCCTGGTGTCAGAGGCAACATGAGGCAGTGACCAGAACATGGCCAGACAGACCTGGGTTTGAATCCCAGCTGCCACTGAGTTAGTGGTGTGACCTTGGACAAGTCATATAACCTCCAAGTGCCATCTGAAAAATAGAGGCTCTAATGCCTAACTCACAGGCTTACTTGAAGATTAGAAATATAGGTGTAAAGTGCCTGGTGCTTTAATAGCCTGGTCACATATTATTTATTATTATTTAAATTGCCCCCATTTTTCCACTGTTATAAATAATGCTTTGGGGAACATCTCCATGCATAAATCTTTCTCTACAACTGTGACTATTTCCTTAGGATAGATTCTTAGAAATGGAATTACAAGACCAAAGGGTCTGAATATTTTTAGGACTCCTGATATATAACCCCACATTGTTTTCCAGAAAGAAACCTTTACCAGCATTGAGCATTGTCCCTTTAAAAAAAAAAAAAAAACCTTACCATTTTGATAGAGAAAAAGTGATATCCAATTGTTGTTTTGACTTGATGATTAATGAGACTAAACATTTTCCAAAATGATTATTAGCTACTTGCACTTACTATTCAGGAACTGTCTGCTCCTGTCCATCCCTCATTTTCCATGAGAAAATCAGGGCTCCCAGAAATTGGCTGGGCTTCACACAATTAGTTTGTCCATTAGTTCATTTGCCAAATATGTATTAGTATCTTCATGGTGCCAGGGACCCTGCTGGCCATTGGGGTACAATACAGAAGTGAAACAGACAGACAAAGGGCCCTCCCCCATGGAGCTGCCACCTGGTGGAGAGACAGATGATAAACAAGTCAACAGACAGAAAATAATTACTCGTAGTAAAAGTACTGTTCATTCCCAAATATTTAATTGGGCAGTGACTATGAGCCAGGCACTGGGGATCCACCAATGACCCAGGCAGACAAAGCCCATATCCTCGTGGAACTTAGCAGAACCAAGATTTGTACGTAGGCGCCTCCCGCCAGCCCAGAGCATGCGCCCTTGGACCATATCCCTTGAGTTGGACTCCAGGGCGAGGAAGCAGATGACACAGGGAATCCAAGAGGCTTGTCTCTGACATCCAGCGTCTTCTCTGGAGTGTTAGTCTGGGTTCTCCCAGAAGCAGATGCCGAGAGCAAGAGATTTACTAGGGACACAGCTACGAGGGAAAATGGGGAAGGGGCTGGGGAGGCTAGGGGAGCGTGAGACTGCAATGCAGGTCTGACCTGTGTGAAGGAAAGAGGGAAGGAAGGAAGGTTGATTGGAAAGTTTTAGACTGAAGCACAGTTCTAAGAAAGTTTGGCAAGATGGGGAGTCTTTAAGCCAAACTTGTCCATCAGAGGAGTCCCAGATTTCCCAGGAATGTGTCGACCTTAATATCCCTGCTGTGCTCTAGCTGAGAGCAGCCCAGGGGAAGTGTGACCTCTGAGAAAATGTAGTGATGGATTTCAGACACAGTAGCTAGGGCCATCAGTCAATTACACTCCCCACAGAAGCTCTGAGAAGAAAATGGTCACCACACCCGGCATCATGGATGCATATTGGCTGTTGGATCAGACCTCTGCCAGCCAGAGTTTGCCTGACTCTCTAGCGGTCATGCCAGGCAGCCCCTGCCTCCAGCCAAATGGTTCTTTCGCTGGGCTAGCCAGAGAGGGGATGGAGACGATCTTGCTTGCTCTTAAAGAGCCCTAGCAATGCATGGCTGGAGGGTATCCTCTCCAGTACAGACATTGCCATAGAGGGGAGGCCACATCTGCCCCAGGGCTCCATTTTAACTCAGCAAATGTTCATTGAGTACCTACAATATGCAGAGTAACTGGGTCTCACTGCAGCCCTCTTGTGCCTGCCCACACACTGGGCATCTGCCTTGGGTGCAGAGTGGGTGAAGCGCTGGACCTCACAGTCCATAAGGGAAGAGGCTGCCTCCTGCTTTGGTCTCTGTGTATTTGTATGATAAAGAGCCCTTGCTTGGGAGTCAGGAGACCTGTGTCTAATCCTGATTTTGCCACTTCCTTGCTATGTAACTTTAGGCAAGTTATATAACAACTATGAGCCTCAGTTTCTTGGGGCTAATAAGACCATGTAATCTTGGCATCGTCTGGCAAACAGATAATACATTAAGAAATTTAACCTCGGAACTTCCCTGGTAGTCCAGTTGTTAAGAATCTGCCTTCCAATGCAGGGGATGGGGGCTCGATCCCTGGTTGGGGAACTATGATCCCACATGCCGCGGGGCAACTGAGCCCGCGTGCCACAACTACAGAGCCCACGTGCCACAACTACAGAGCCCACGTGCTCTGGAGTCCAGGTTCCACAACTACAGAGCCCACACGCTCTGGAGCCCCCGCACCACAACTAGAGAGAAGGCCGCGCCACAACGAAAGATGCCACGTGCCATAACAAAAGATCCCAGGGGCCGCAACTAAGCCAAAAATAAATAAATAAATAAATAAATAAACAACTCACAACTGGGGGAAAATACTTGCAAAAAAAAAAAAAAGGAAAGAAATTTAACTTCAGAGGCCTTTCGATCCTGCAGCCCTGGGCAGACCAGACTTGGGGTGGGCAGAGGGTGGAATATGGCCGCATTCCTGACCAGACTGTCCTCTCATCCTTCTCTCAAATGCTCAGCTGCCACCCAGTAACTGGAGCTTGCACCTGCCAGCCGGGGTGGTCTGGCCACCATTGCAATGAATCCTGCCCTGCTGGCTACTATGGCGATGGCTGCCAGCTTCCTTGCACCTGTCAGAACGGCGCCAACTGCCACAGCGTCACTGGGAGCTGCACTTGTGCCCCAGGCTTCATGGTAAGATGGGAGGGGACTCCCATGGCCTCTCCGCCCACCCCCGCCCCTACACAGGAAAGGAGGGGCCAGCTCCTCCCACTTCCAGGTGGAATCAGGGAGTGTGGCCCTGTGCCCATGGATGCAGAATGAGGGTGTCTCCATGTGCCACTCAGAGATAGAGTCCATGACCAGAGAGCTGCTAAGGCTGTTCTTAAAGGCCAATTCTACTGGGGTTTGTAACTGTAAAAGTAATGGAAGGAAGGTGTCTTTCCGTTGTCCCCTCACCCTGAAACACCAGTTGTCTTCTTTGCTGTTTGGACAAAGAAGACAACTGGTTTGGATATTGCGTCCATATCCTATGCACACAATATTTTTCCATCATAATAACCACAGAGCACATAATAAGCACAGAGTTTTGTATTTTGCTTTCTTTTTTCCCATGTTTGCTGCTTGGGCTTCTTAATTGTTATTTTAAATGGCTGCATGACACTGCAGGAGCTGATGGACCCCCCTGCTGACTCAGCCATTCCCTTACTGCTGAATACTGATTTGTTTCCAATGTTCACAACAAATGTTGCAATGGGCATCTTCCTACAAACAACATTTCCCCTCCTATTGAATTATTTCCTTAGGGTGACTTCCCAGGGTCAGTGGGCATAATGTATTTATGGCTCTTGATGGATGTGGCTATATTACTTTCCTCAAGGGTTATAGAAATCTACACCGCCACCAGCCATGTATGAATGTACCTATTTCAAAACAACTCTGCTAACATTCTTTTCTTTTTTTAATTTTTGCTAATTATATAGGTAGAAAATGGCTCCTCAATATTGCTCTAATTTGCATTTCTCTGATTACTAGGGAGAGTAAACCTTTCCCCCACGTGTTTGTTTACTATTTGTATTTCCTCATGAATTATGCTGGTCTTTATGAGGTTTGATTCCAGGAAACTTGACATTGGAAGTGGAATCCTGTTCAATGGCAGGGGCATGCCCAGTGGGTCTGAGGACCCAAACATTCAGGGGACCCCCGTGGCCAGATTTTTTATGCTGCTATAAGAAGTGGTTTGCGTAGTACAAAGAGTGGCCTTTGCAACCAGCCCAGGGTCACATCCTGGCTCTCCTACTCACCAACTGTGTGACCTTGGGCCAGTGAGTTAACCTTTCTCAGGATCAGTTTCCTCACCTGTGGAATGGAACACCTGCCTTGCAAAGTTGCTGTCAGGTGTAGAAATGGGCTATACTGTATGGAGTACCTTGCCTCAGTGCTTCTCAGAGTTTAGTGAACTCAGAAACCGCCAGCAGACCTTGGTAAAGTACAGGTTCTGATCCGGTAGATCTGAGGAGGTGCCTACGGTTCTGCATTTCTTTTTTTTTCTTCTTCAAATATTTATTTTTCATTTATTTGTTTATTTATTTATTTTGGCTGTTCCGGGTCTTACTTGCAGCACGCAGGCTCTTCGTTGCGGCATGCGGACTTCTTAGTTGCAGCATGCGAACTCTGTGACATGTGAGCTCTTAGTTGCGGCATGCATGTGGGATCTAGTTCCCCGACCAGAGATTGAACCTGGGCCCCCTGCATTGGGAGCGTGGAGTCTTACCCACTGGACCACTGGGGAAGTCCCGGTTCTGCGCTTCTAACGAGCTCCCAGGTGATGCCAACGATACTCGTCAGTGGCCTCACTTTGAGTAGAAAGGGGATGGTGCTCAACTTGGGCTGCCCATTGTAATCACCTGGGGAGCTCTACAAACATTGATGCCCGGGCCCCCTCCTGGAGATGCTGATATATTTGGTCTGAGTGTGGTCTGGTTGTGGCCAGTGTGCTGCCAAGGTGGCGATCCACTGGAAGGAAGCCCTTGTCATGATGTAAGAGTACAGGTTTGCCTGGTGACAATGTCTTTTGTGGGCAGGTTGCCCCTGGTCTATACAACAAAACTCTGTTCAGCTCCTTCTTCCCCCTCCCCAACGCAGATAAAACTGGGTGACGATGACTCCAGTGGCATCTTCAAAAGAGAAAAAGATCTGTCCCTCCTGCAAGTTTCCTCTCTAATTTACCTTTATTGGTGTGAGCTTGGTCCATAACTTCCATAGAAAAATGGAGTGCCCGAGGTTTGGGGTTTGGGTAGGAGAGAATGGTTGTTTGGGATTAAAAGTCTCACCTAGTCAAGTGATCAGGTGACTGAAGCCAAAATGAATTGACCACACAAGACTTCTCGGGGGACATCCAGACCCCAGTCCTAGCTTGGCTACCAGGGTAGTTCCGACTTTGGGCAAGTGGCTTCCGCTCTCAGGGCCCTAGTTCCCTCATCTGTAAATGGCGAGTGTGCAGGGGGAGATGAACTGACTGATTTCTAAGATGGTCTACTATGCAGACTCCACGGACCAAGTCAGGAAACACACCCTTCTGGAGGAAATGAGAGAAAGTAGGAGCAAGTGGGTGTGTGTGTGTGTGTATTGGCCAGGGGAAGGGGGGCTCACTGAGGTTGTTATAGTCTGATTGTATACATTGTCTGTGGGCCTCCCTGTTCCCGCTTCTTCACCCCCAGCTGCCTGCCTAGTCACCGCTCCTCAAAAGAAGGGGAAATCCAGGCCCTGGGTGGGTGAAGGTTGTGGGTGGTCCTAGAGAGGCTAGTGTCTGTGGGCCCACTGCCCCCAGGCTATGGCTCCAAGAATCTGGAGGCCAGGCCTCTGCCTCTCTTCCTCCCATCTGGGATGCAAATGACTTCCTGCTCTTGAACTCTGGGGGACTTGGCACTTGTAGGAATCATCTTGATGTGGAGTCCCACCTGCCTGGAGCTCAGGGCTAAATAAGACAGATTGTGAGCCAAGCGGCCCTGGTGAGACCCTGTGAATTCCCATCCATCTCCTCCTGCCAAGCCTCATTTTACCTGGAAAGGTTCTTTTGGGGCGCTGTCGGGTGTTGAGCAGGAGCTGCTTGAGGTGATTACAGAATAGTCAATTGCTCTCATCCAGCGTGACTCATTCCCGCACACACCAGGTTCCAAGGGGGAAACCAAACTATTGCCCTCACCCCAGCTTCTGAATGAATGCAACTTACTGCAGTTAGCCAGCTCTGGTCAGGGTGGGAGATCAGAGCAGTTAGAAAGCAGACTTGGCTGAGACCCTCCCCAAAATGTCCTGCAGTCAGTGATAATTAGCATTGCCTTTATTTGTTAGTCGGTTTGTGAATTTATGCACCTGCCCTTTTTCCTTGAAAGAGTTTTAAGATGGGCAATTAATTTGAGACTAATTAAAAGAACCCTTTTCTGAGAGTTTGGAGACCTTGAGCCTCAGCTCAGTAACCTTGGACGTGTCGCTTTACCTTGCTGGGCCGCAGTGTCCTCATCTGTAAGGTGAGAGTCACATCAGTCCCGTCTGCTATTGGATGTGAGTAGCCAACATGGTAATGGATGTGAGGCCATATCCTCAGCTGTCCTCTCCCATCAGAGCTCCTCCTGCCGAGGGCTCTTTAGGGAGGATGTTGGGATACATTTGTGAAAACAGAATCTCTCAGAGTCTGAGGGCTGAGAATGGCCTCAGGCTCAACATAACCATGAGGAGTACTGAACTACCCCTGGGAGCCCAGTGGCATGCCTGATCCAGCCAGGTGGTCCCCACCCCCTGAGACCATAAGAATATGGGGCAGAAGCAAGCCCACCTGACACTCAGGGTGTTCTAACCCTCACACTCTTTCTCCTTCCTTCCCAGGACACTGGATATTTTCTCTGCCAAGCACTTGGGGAGCTGCTGGGGGTATGGAAAGGCTAATCAGGTGCCCATCCAGCCTTCTAAGAGCTTGTGCCCAATAATAGTCATATTCACATTAGCAGCAAACACTTACTGAGTCCTTGCCGCATGCTTCACCTCTGTTCCTCACAGGAGCCCTACAGAGGTGCGCTTTCACGTGCCTCAGCTTGAGAATGGGGAGCTGAAGTTCAAACAGGATAAGTGACTTGCCCGTGATCACAAAGCCGGTAGTGGCGGGAGCCACCACAGCGCTCATCTATTAGATGATAGACTTTGATTGATGGGTCCCCATGGAATCACACAAATCTGGGCTCAGATCGTGGCCTTCCAATCCCCACTGTCCCTACTGAAAAGTCACTTATCCTGCCTAAGTCTGAATTTCCTCATCTGTTAAGAGGAGACTTAGCCATGAGAGTGAGAAACTTCAAATGGAAGGTTCACAGCTCAGGGCCTGGAACACTAGATGCCCAGTAAAATGGCAGTAATTGCTGGTGAAATGGGACAGTGTGGGAGAACATAGCTTCCCTCAAGCCCAGCACTGTCTTCCAAGGAGAGTGTCAGGATGAGTTATGCCCAGGGAGTCCCGATGCAATAAAGCCATAAACGTGCACAGCTGCTGTTCCAGGCAGGTCCGCCCAAGCACCTGTGGGTTGCCCTCAGTGGTCAGTGTCAGGATGCTCTGTGGGGTGGACGTACCTGTCAGTGTTTGGGGAAATGAACATAGGGATGGAAGTGGGAAGAGAGTCTGGGCATTTACATGTTAGCTTGGCAGCAGCAATGGAATCACTTCGGGTATGTAATGCTGGACTACATTGGGGCTGCTGAGTGCAAGAAAAGAGCCCTGGGCTGAAAGGCAAGAAACCAAGTTCCTAGCTCTGGGTCTTCTAACTTTTGGGGCTTCCATTTCTCATCTATAAGATGGGAATGAAATTCTCTGTCCAACAGAAACAGTGGTGTGGGAGCCAATCATTAAAATGGGAGTACTTAAAATTGGGCGTGGCATTGGTTCAGCACCTTGGACAGTTCCCACGAGCTTCTGCTCCAAGGTTGCTCTTGCCCTGTTAGAACCCAGGTTCCTTACCCAGCCCGAGCACCAGGGTGAACAGGGGTAGGGGAAGGCAGAGTGAGGGTCACATGACAGGGGTCTCAAGCTGGCAGAGTCCTGGGAGTGTCCAAGTGAGGGATGATTCAGGAAGTGAGGGGAGAGTATTGTGGTTGAGGGGACTAAGTGGAGCTGTCCATCCACTTGGAAGTTGGGGTCCCATCACCCTTCTCCATGGCTTCTCATTACCCACCAGATAAAGCTCAAACCCCAGTCCTTTGTAACCTGCCCTTAAAACTAGTTAGTCCACCCTGACCTCATCCCCTGCTATATGCCACAAACCTGTGCTGTGGCCATGCGTATCCGCTTTTCCCCAAACACAGCATCTGCTTTGGGCCTCTGCCTGTGCTGTTTCTCAAGCTTTTCCCTCTTCCTAGAATGCCCTCCCCACTGTCTTTATCTCAGTCTCTGAAAATCCTTGTCAGCCTTTCAGGCTAAAATCAAAGGCTGCCTCTGCCATGAAGTGTCCCCTGAATATTCCTCACTTTAGAATTAACCCTTTCATCTCCTCTGTTCCCACAGCACACGGCTCAGAGCCTGTCTCCCTCCAACCCTGCACCTGCTACTGCCTTCCCCCACCACATGGCTGCCATGTGAATATCTTGCTCGGGACACTTTGAAATGAATGAAAGTCTTGGGAAGAGCAATGAATGCCCTTAGCAGAAGTTTCCAGAACTGACCTTTCTAGGAAGGAAATTCATGGCATTTCCGAAGGGCCTTGCCAGCAGGGAGGGAGCTTAAATCTACCCACTGGCTTCTCTGCACGTCAGATAAACAGGCAGCTGCCGTGGGACTGGTGCAGCTGTCCCCCAGCATCATCTCCAGGTTCTTTGGGCAAATGGTATGAGTTTCTACCTTACGCAATTCTATATAGTGGTGTTAGCCAGAGACTCTAGAGCCGGATTCCCTGCCTTCAGGTACCAGCTTCGCTGCTTATTAGTTGTGTGACCTCGGGCAAGATATAACCTTCCTGTGCCTCTGCTTTCTCATACGTGAAAGGGTAATAATGATAAAGTCCAGTGAATTATTGGGCTGATTAAATTAATTCATACATATAAAATAACTAGAATACCTGGTATATTAGTAACCGTTCAACAAGTGTTAGCTATTATTATCATTATTGTTGGGAATGCTGCCACTGCTATTGTTGTTGTTGTTATTTACCCAAGGGGTCCCCCACGTGAAGAGGCTGACTGGTCCAGGCCTGAGTCCCCTGTTTGGGGGTACAGGTGGAAACAGGGGCGAGGGGAAGAGAGCAGAGTTAGTTGAAACTTCCTCCTGGCTGGGAGCTGCAGAGTTCCCAAAAGAGCAGCCACAGAATGAAGAATAGACTTTCTTATCACAGCGGGGAGAAGGCCAGTTTCTCAGCCCCTCCACATTCCTCTGCTGACCAGCTTTCCTTAATTAAGGCCTCACCTACGTGGCCAGCCTGATGAAGCCTCCTCCACTCCTCTAAAACTAATTGTTGCCACTTTGGCACCTGGAGTGAACAGCCTGTGAGGTCACTGCCATAGCTACAAAGACCTGATTTCCCAGATCTCCTCCCCGCATTGAGCCCGTGTGGCCGGGAGATAGGGGGCCCCCTGGTCATTCCTCAGCACAGATGCTCCCTTTCAACTCCGGCTATAAGGGGGACGGGGAATGTGGGAGGCGGGGGAGTGGGGCCTGGTGTCCCCTCCCATGGGATTCAGGGCCTGTATTTCTCCCCGGATGACAGAATTTCTATTACCTTAAAGGGCTCATCTATTTATGCTGCAATTTTTTGCAGCCCTGTCTGACGTTATTGAACCTTGCATACTGGTGAGGGAAACGGGCACTCCATCACCCAAATGAACAAACTAGTTTACCCATTTTTCTCCCCTCTCTCCCTGCTGTCGGTAGGTCACAGGCAAACCTCAGCTGCTCAGGCCAGTGAAGGCGGGAGGGGGATGAGAGTTACAAAATCCATAGCAGTGGAGCAGTGACTGAATTTTCCTCCAAGGTTTCCTATGTCCTTTAAAGACGTCACCCTCCCCCAGCACACACACACACCCCCACCATCTGGGTAAAGCGCATTTCTGCCTCTTGTGTGGCTCTTGAGCTGAAACTAGGGAGAGAGGGCAGCTGCGGGGCCAGAAGAGAATGGGGACTGAAAATTAGAGCCAGGTGATGTATATAATGTGTGCGCATTTCCTGTTCTAATTGTTTCGGTTCTTCGTCAGACTGTTAGCCCCATGCCTAGAAAACCAGCTTCTCATCCCCTGACCACCCCACCGTTGACTAGCTTCCTAATTATTATAGTAAAAGATTTTTCTGGATGCTGTGCTGGGGATGAGGAATTCACTGTCTAGCTGCCATGCCCGTGTGAGCAGAGGAGCACAGGTAGTGCAAAATAGCAGAAATGATCCAAAAATATAAACACATACACATACCCAGTCCAGTACTCAAATCCCAGCTCCATTGTCATCTGCTGAATGGCCTTGGCCCAGTTACTTATGCTTCTCAAGCCTTAGTTTTTCATCTATAAAATGGGAAATAATGGCACTACATCCTAATGTTATTCTTTGGATTGAATTAGATAAAATATGCACAGTGCTTAGGAAAAAACCTGGCATGTACTGAATGTTCAATAAATGATTGTCAAGGTTCCTTGTGTTTACTGGAGATAAAGGTCATGGACTTTGGGGTCAGACAGGCCTGGATGGGAATCCCAAGTCTTCCGCTCTGTAGCTGTGTGACCTTAGGCAACGTACTCAGCCTCTTTGAGCATTAGTTTCTCATCTGTTAAATGGGTTAATAATGCCTGCCCTTCCTGGTCTGTGTGAGCACAAAATGGGAATTACCCTTTACAGTGGCAGAGTTGGAAGAACGCTCAGTGCTTCCCTGGTGCACCCTCTCATTTTGCAAAGGAGGCAATCAAGGTCCAGACAGGGAAAGTGACTTAGGTCACACAGCAAATCATTGGCAGAACTGGGACGTGAAGCGAGTGACATAGCTCCCAGTCAGATGCTTTTTCCACCTTCACCTCCATCTCATGAGTTCGCTGTCCCCACAGCAGACACCTACTGATTTTTCCCAGGGCAGAGAGGGATAGGGGTGTCACCAGAGTGTTAAATCATGTTGGCAATTAATCCACAGAGCAAAATAGGGAAAATTGGTTTTATGTCACAAAGGCTGAGCCCAGCCTTCCCCCTCTGGGACTCCATGGTTCGTAGCTTTATTAGGGAAAATTGCTGACTCTTCTGTTCTAAAACATAAACGATCCCCCTGTCACACCACCCTCTCCTGGCCATGCTCCTCACGTCTTTATCACTGCCCTCATTACAGGGGTCTGGAGCTGGGCCTTGGGTCTCAGGCCTGGTCCCTGCAGCTCTCTCCATACAGCAGAAGAAGCTCTCGGGGCAGGTCTGAGGCATCCATGCTTTAAACACTCCCAGTTTTCCTTTTGTCCGGGTCTCTGGCGATGATGGGGTTTCTTCCCTTTCCGACTCCCACTCCTGGCCACCCCGCAGACTCTAGAGCGTGGGGCGGGGCCACGAGTCAGAGGAGCTTCCCTGAAAGGTCTGGAGGAAGTGGATGGCCGAGTGAGGGTGACAGTGGCCCACATTTGGAGCACTGAGGAACCGTGGCGGGCCCTAGGCCAGGCTCTCTGTTTTTCATACGTTATTTTACTTAATCCTCACAGCAACCCTGTAAGTAGGGGCTGTGAGGATCCCCACTTTGCAGATGAGGAAACTGAGGCTCAGCTGAAGTAACTTTCCCTAGTTGGTCCGTGGTCACCAGGAGCTGAGCCTATAGCTGTTTGAATCCAGAGCCTACACTTTGAGCCACAAACAAAAGTTGTCTGGAGAGGAGAGGGCTGTGGATCTGTGGTAAATAGCCAGCTTTGACACTCTCTCAGGCCTTTTCCCAGGAGAGGGGACAACCCTAGCTACCTTATTTCTCAGTTGGAACCTAGTGACTTCCCGCCCTTTGTCTTCAAGGGGAGGTGGCTGGGACCCTCAGTCTCCCTCCCTTACTGTGGGGCAGCACTTTACAGCTTACCCAGCTAGCTGTCTCACACCTAAGCTTGTTAAGGCAGCACTTTACAGTTTACCCAGCTAGCTGTCTCACACCTAAGCTTGGTAAGTCCTCGCAGCTCTCCTGTGAGGAAAGCAGGGCGAGTATTGTTAGCCGTATCTCACAGATGAGGAAACTGCAGTTCAGAGCAGTTATAAGACCTGACCTATCAGGACCTCGAACTGGGCCTAGAACCCAGGGCTTATGGCTCCAAGGCCAAGCTCGCCTCAGGATAGCCGTGCGGGGTAGTCAGTGCTGAGCAGAGGCCGGCCGGGAGTCAGACCTGGGCTCCAACCCCGGCTCGGCCGCCTACTCACTGTTTGACTTTACCCACGTCCCTTCACCTCTCTGTGCCTAACTTCATCTTCCACAAAATGGGGCACAAACCCCGCTCCCTGTATCCTCAGTCTGGGGTGAAGCTGAGATGAGACACGTTGCTGGGAAGGCTAGAAGCAGTGCCAGGTGTGTGCACCCAGAGGCGTGAGGGAGAGCAGTGGGGTCCAGGCCGCAGACTAACTCCCCCGCCAAGGCTGTGGGTCTGGAGCGAAGGAAGAGCCCACTCCCCACCTGCTACCCCTGCCCTGAAGCTCCAAAGCCCCACCTAGCCTGGCCCCTCCCCAGCCATCTCCCCGCTTAGTCCTTAGCACCAGTAATTCCATCTGCAGGAGTAATTACGGACCCCAGGAGGGGAAGGGACTCCTGACAGAAGATGTCTGGAAAATGCAAAATGTTGCAGAAAAAGGTCATGAATAAATTACTTTAAGGTGGGGCTAATAGGAAGACTAACAATGGGAGTAAATGAAACAAACAATCTCAAAAGTTCTCTCCAAAAACAGTACCAAGTAATTGTTCTCCCCTCTCCTAAAAGTTCTGAGGAGCGTTAAGTCCCTGAGACAGGCCCAGGGGAGCGGGGCCCAGGTGCTCCAGCCTTCAGCACAGATGGCCCCGGCGAGCAGGGCTGTAGGGAATCCAAAGGAAAGAGTGGAAGCAGAGCAGGCTGGACGCTGCAGCCAGGTGGGCACTGGTGCTGAACTCAGCAGGCAAGAGGGAGTCACTGCAGTCCTGAGCAGGGCCGTGACCGAACGCTGCCTCACTTGACCTCCACACCCTGTGTGGGGAGACGGTGACATCACAGCTTAGGGACCCAGCATGCAGTAGGTGTTCAGCAGATGCTGGTTCCCGTCGCTCCCCATGGCTCCGTGGAGGCTGCTGGCAGAGGGGGAAGAGCGTGAGGTTGGAGTCAGGAAACCTGAGTTTGAATCTCAGCTCTGCTGCTCGCCAACGGGGTGACATCCTCACCAGCAGGACCACCTCCTGAGCCTCACTCTGGTCACCTCGCACGTGGAGCTCCTCCTAGGATGGTATAAGGATGAAACAGGGTAGGCATTACCAAACTGGCACAGAGTGGGTTAATCTTAAATTTCTTTTCTTCCATCTGCAGGGGGCTCGGGCTCAAATTCGGTCACGGGTAATCATCAAAATGCCTAAAGCATTTATAGCAATTCCTCTGGGCCAGACACTGTTCTAAGAACATTACATGTAATAATTTATTTAATCGTCACCTCTACCCTTGGAAGAAAGTATTATAATCCCCATTGTTGGAGATAGGGAAACGGAGACACAGAGAAGTTAATAACTTGCACAGAGTTTGTTAATTCCACCCCAATGATGCTGAAAAGGAAGAAGTTGCCCAAAGTCCCATAAGTGTCAGAGCCGGGACCTGAACCCAGTAGTCAAGTTCCAGAGCCCACTGGTTTGATGCAGCTGTCTGCCACTGACCTGCCCCTTCCGTGGGCAAACCCAGAGTGACCCTCGCTGCCCCCCACCAAAATGAAACCTTAAGCATGGCCACAGGGGTGCTCCAACCGTGAGAGCTGAATTAGGAAGTGGTGTCGAAATACAGGGCAACCAGGCGTCTATCTGGGAGCTGAGGGCAAGCGTCAGTTTCCCAGGTGGTGGTGTGGATAGAGCGCCCATTCATCACCATGACACCCATCTGCATCACGGTTCTTCCACTACAGAACGCTCTCACATCCATCACCTCAGGTGTTCCCACAGCCCACTGAGGTTAGATGTCGCCATTGCCATTTTACACACAAGGACACAGTCACGGCAAGGTTACACAACTCTGAGCATCTCGGCCCTCCCCTCTCTCAAACCGGAGGCTGAGCCACTCCCCAAGCAAATGCTGCCGGGACAAACCCCTCCTGCCCCATCTCCCTCTGAGGCCTTGCTCCCCTCTTTTCCCCCAGGCCTGCAGCCCCAGACAGGCTTTGACCCAGGCCTGCAGCCACCTCATCCCTTCCTGCTGGGAGGTCTGAACTGAGCTGTCTTCAAACCTGCCCCCCGAGGCCTCAGGTTCTTAAATGGAGAGCACATCCCAGGCCCGTATTATGTATAGTGATGCATTCTATGAGAACTTGTCTGAGACACCTCCGGGCCCAGAGGAAACCAGCTTTAAAAGACTTGAGTAATTTATAGAGTTGGGGGATGGGAAGGATGGACAGTGTGGACAGTAGAGGCGGCCTTTCCCACCTCCATTTCTTTCGTTGTTTTTTTTTTAACTTATTTTTGGCTGCGTTGGGTCTTTGTTGCTGTGCGAGGGCTTTCTCTAGTTGAGGCTAATGGGGGCTACTCTTCATTGCAGTGTGCGGGCTTCTCATTGCAGTGGCTTCTCTTGTTGCAGAGCACGGGCTCTAGGCACGTGGGCTTCAGAAGCTGCAGCACCTGGGCTCAGTAGTTGCGGTGTGCGGGCTCTAGAGCACAGCCTCAGTAGTTGTGGCACACAGGCTTAGCTGCTCCACGGCATGTGGGATCTTCCCAGACCAGGGATCGAACCCATGTCCCCTGCACTGGCAGGTGGATTCTTAACCACTGTGCTACCAGGGAAGTCACCCTCCTCCATTTCTTTTTGTTCCCCAGTAAAAGCCTCTCAGGTTTCAACTTCTGGCCTTTCTTTGCATTCATTCTATAACTTTTTTTTTTAATGATTCCACAATCGATAAGCCACTGGATTTGCCTGAGTCTGGACTCTCAACCTCTCTCAAACAGAAAAGAGTGGCCCAGATGCCTGCCTTCAGGGGAGGGGTTTCCTAAAATAGGCTGAAACACAGAGTCACTTGCCTGTTCTCGGGGACCTGCCTTGTCTTTTTTTTTAAATTTTATTGAAGTATAGTTGATTTACAATGTTGTGTTAATTTCTGCTGTACAGCAAAATGAGTCACTTATACATATATATATATTCTTTTTCATATTCTTTTCCATTATGATTTATCACAGAATATTGAATATAGTTCCCTGTGCTTTACAGTAGAACCTTGTTGTTTATCCATCCTATGTATACTAGTTTGCATCTGCTAATTCCAAACTCCCAATCCATCTCTCCCCCACTCCCCTCCCCCTTGGCAACCACAAGTCTGTTCTTTATGTCTGTGAGTCTGTTTGTTTCATAGATAAGTTCATTTGTGTCATATTTTAGATTCCACTTGTAAGTGATATCATGTGGTATTTGTCTTTCTCTTTCTGACTTACTTTGCTTAGTATGATAATCTCTAGGTCCAACCATGTTGCTGCAAATGGCATTATTTCATTCTTTTTAATGGCTGAGTGATATTCCATTGTATACCACATCTTCTTTATCCATTCATCTGTTGATGGACATTTAGGTTGTTTCCATGTCTTGACTATTGTGAATAGTGCTTCTATGAACATAGGGGTGCATGTATCTTTTCAAATTATAGTTTTGTCTGGGTATATGACCAGGAGTGGAACTGCTGGGTCATATGGCAACTCTTTAATTTTTTGAGGAACTTCCATACTGTTTTCCATAGTGGCTACACCAATTTACATTCCCACCAACAGTGTAAGAGGGTTCCCCTTCTCTCCATACCCTCTCCAACATTTATTATTTGTAGACTTTTTAATGATGGCCATTCTGACCAGTGTGGGGTGGTACCTCATTGTAGTTTTGATTTGCATTTCTCTAATAATTAGCAATGATGATCATCTTTTCATGTGCCTATTGGCCATCTTTGGAGAAATGTCTGTTTAGGTCTTCTGCCCATTTTTCGATTGGGTTGGTTTTTTTTTTTTTAAAGAAATCTCCATTTTAATTTTTATTTATTTATTTATTTATTTATTTATTTATGGCTGTGTTGGGTCTTCATTTCTGTGTGAGGGCTTTCTCTAGTTGCGGCAAGTGAGGGCCACTCTTCATCGCGGTGCACGGGCCTCTCACTATTGCGGCCTCTCTTGTTGCGGAGCACAGGCTCCAGATGCGCAGGCTCAGTAGTTGTGGCTTACGGGCCCAGCCGCTCCGCGGCATGTGGGATCTTCCCAGACCAGGGCTCGAACCCGTGTCCCCTGCATTGGCAGGCAGATTCTCAACCACTGCGCCACCAGGGAAGCCCTTGGGTTGGTTTTTGTTGTTTTTGTTGTTATTGAATTGTATTAGCTGTTTGTATATTTTGGAAATTAAGCCCTGTCAGTTGCATCATTTGCAAATATTTTCTCCAAGTCCGTAGGTTGTCTTTTTGTTTTGTTACAGTTTCCTTTGCTATGCAAAAGCTTATAAGCTCGATGAGGTCCCATTTGTTTATTTTTGCTTTTATTTCTATTGCCTTGGGAGACTGACCTAAGAAAACATTTGTACAATTTATGTCAGAGAATGTTTTGCCTATGTTCTCTTCTAGGGGTTTTATGATGTCTTATCTTATATTTAAGTCTTTAAGCCATTTTGAGTTTATTGTTATGTATGGTGTGAGGGTGTGTTCTAATTTCATTGATTTACATGTGGCTGTCCAACTTTTCCAATACCACTGGCTGAAGAGACTGTCTTTTCCTCATTGTATATTCTTGCCTCCTTTGTCAAAGATTAATTGTCCATAGGTGTATGGGTTTATTTCTAGGCTCTCTATTCTATTCCATTGAGCCATATGTCTGTTTTTGTGCCAATACCACACTGTTTTGATTACTGTAGCTTTGTAGTATTGTCCATAGTCTGGGAGGGTTAAGCCTCCTGCTTTGTTTTCTTCCTCAAGATTGCTTTGGCAATTCTGGGTCTTTTATGGTTCCATATAAATTTTAGAATTATTTGTTCTAGTTCTGTAAAAAAGTGTAATGGGTATTTTGATAGGGGTCACATTAAATCTGTAGACTGCTTGGGGTAGTATGGCCATTTTAACAATATTAATTCTTCCAATCCAAGAACATGGGATATCTTTCCATTTCTTTGAATCATCTTCAATTTCCTTTATTAATGTTTTGTAGTTCTCAACATATGTCTTTCACCTCCTAGTGAGGTTTATTCCTAAGTAGTTTATTTTTTGATGTGATTTTAAAAGGGATTGTTAGTTTACATTCCCTTCCTGATATTTCATAGTTAGTGTAAAGAAATGCAACCAATTTCTGTATGTTAAACTTGTATCCTGCTACCTTGCTAAATTCGTTTATCAATTCTAGTAGTTTTTGTGTGGAGTCTTTAGGGCTTTCTATATATAGAAAAATATGGAACACTTCACGAATTTGCGTGTCCTCCTTGCAGAGGGGCTATGCTAATCCTCTCTGTATCATTCCAGTTTTAGTATGTATGCTGCCTGAAGCAAGCACCTGCCTTTGTCTTTAGGGTAAAGTTTGAAGCCTTCCTGGCTGGGCCAGTCTGACCTTCAGGCTCCTGTCCCACTGCTACCCTTCAGCCGTGGTGCTCTGGAAAATCCAAATGGATTGCCTTAACCTGGAGACACACCCACCCTCCCATGTACAGTGTCTCCTCTTTACCTTTGTTCAGTCTGTCCTTTCCCTGGAATGCCCTTGCTCTCTATCCTCCTGGCCAAATTCTGCCTGTGCATCCATACAGGATCAGCTCAGTTGCCATCTCCTCATAAAGCCTACTTGCTTTCTTCCTATGGGACACAACCTTTCCATAGGACACTGCACACCCACTCTGGTGGCACAGTGTGGATGATTCTGTCCTCTCTACTAGACAGAAAGCTGCTGGAGGGCAGGTCTTTCTGATTTGTCCCTTTTCCCCATCGTGCCAGCCTCCTAACCCCAGTCCACTCCCGGGCCTGCACAGAGAATGATCAGTAAATCTCACTGAATAAATTCCCAGGTCCTTTAGAAGCGTCCCCTAAGTCATGAATGTGCCACATTTTGCTTGGACTCTAGTAAACACCCCCCCATCAGCCCCTGCAGGGCCCTCTGTCCCCCACAATCTGGTTCCCACTTGGGACATTATCACTGTCAACTTAGTCAGCCTCTGGCTCTGCAGGCCTCCGCCCTGAGCCCACACCTCCCAGCCACCACCCCAGAGGAGCTGGTTTCTGCAGTACATACGCACACACACCCCATGTATCCGACCCCACAAAGCGGACCCAGCGTGTCCTTGCCATGCACACCACGCGCAAAGCCACTGTGATCAAATCCCCCCTTGAGTCTCTATGACCAGGATCAGCCCAATGTCTGACATGCACATGCTAAGCTTACCCCACAGCTGTCACACCACTGACACAGAGCACACTCACACCAAAGTCACACGCTGCATAGACCGTGCATGGGGCAGCAGGCTGGCGGGGGTGTGTGGCCTATAAGCTACCATTCAAACCAAGACACTGGGACAGCAAGCCAAAATCCTATCCCTAACCTGCTCTTCCACACAGGCAAAGCATTTGTACATCTGGTATACATCGGGCCCACGTGTATTACTCACATGACATACATCAGGAGTGGGTACCCACTCCTTGCACACACACACACACAGGCTCACCAAAAACAGCCTGCAGAACATCTGGAAGCAGGGAGGCAGCCCACCTGCACCCTTCCCATGCTACAGTCTCATCTTGTGCTGCTGCCCCCTCCACGTTCTACCCTCACACTCCTCTAAATGCTCGTGAAGACCCTCCCAGTGTGGGATTTCCCAGCACTTTAGAGCCACTGTTCTTTGGCACTTTTTAAAACCACTAGGGAAATCATGAAACCTAATGCAGAGTGATTGAGGCCATATGCTGTCAGTGTTTGCCCAGAAAGTCCCGAAGATTCCAGCCCAGGCTTTGCAGGGAAGCCTCGTTCTGTCTGCTAAGGGAGTAGGACCCAGAAGGGCTGCGAGAGATGTCCTGATCCTCTGTGGCCAGAATCATCCCCACCTCCCAGGTACTCAGGAGCTTCAAGAGCACTTGACAGGGCTCAGTGCTGCGGGAGCCGGAGGAGGGAAGTGAAGCCAGGAGCGGGAAAGTGAAGCTGTCATAAGAAGCTCCTTTCTCTTTACTAAGAGCTGAGGCCGGCCTGTGCGTGCGATGTTGCGAGCGTCCCCAGGCGTCATCAGCACCAGCAGTAGCTTCATCACCATCACCATCACCGTCACTGTAACCAGCTTTCTCTCTTTCAGAGGATGTACATTATTTGATGGATGTTGGCACAATCCCCAGTCTAACACTCGCTCCCACTACCTGTTATTCCATATTAGCTTTATTCTTTCAAGCCTTAAAGGCCTTTGGACTTCAGGAGCCTCGTAACATAAGATACAAATGCCCCCTAAGAGTTCCCTCCAAAAGCCCCTATTAGCCATTCCCGCCTCCACTGTCAGCATATATTTAACATCAAATGTGTAGAAAAGCACTGACTACAGGGCCTGGTATATAGTAGGTGCTCAGGACATTGGGGTCCCTGTCACTGCTGCCCTGTCTGCGGTCAAGGCAACCAGGTCTAGAGGAAAGAGAGTGGGCTGTGGAGTCGGTTGGCCGCTTTCCCACAGTGTGACTCAGGGCAAGTTGACCCCTCCAGCCTCGCTTTGGCCTCTCTCCAGGATGGTTCTCTCTCTGGATAAGTCATTCCTTCCCTGCAGGGCTGTTATAAGAACAAAAGGAGACAAGGAACAAAAAGTGCCTGGCACAGGCTAGCACCAAGGGGGCGGTTAAAAATCTGAGTCTCCTTCCTCCTATCTCCAGCACTGGGAATGGGTCAGTCTGTCCTAAGCCAAGGGTCAGCCCTGTCTGTTGGGGTGAAGGGGCGTGGACACCAGTAAGGACCAGAGTCTTGCCCACACCTGCTCCCCCTTCTCCAGGGACTGCCCACTATGCATGCACCCAGCATGCAAGAACATTTCCAGGGATTTTAGACTTGAGAGCCTCCTGATAAGATACAAATACCTCTCAAGAGTGTTCAATAAGCCCTTATTAGCCTGTGATGCCTTCTTGGAGCTCAGGAGAGGCTCTCGGGGGAGGGAATGGTTGGAGAAGAGAAAGGGGCTACAGATGGGACAAGGGCATCAACACAGAGGAGAAAAGAAACTTGGTTTTACCGTCGAAGTCTCCAGGAGGACCCCAGCTTAGTTTACCAGCTTAGTTTACCAGCGAAGTGAACAAGGCCTGAACTTGATCCTAAATGTCCTTTTTTGGCCACATTCACTGTGTCTCAGGTCTTCCTGAAATGTCTTGGTATCTGTTTGGGAACTATTAGGAGGTGTCTATCCTCCTCTAGGGAGGCCTCTTGAAGGGTCAAACTTATATAGCATATTTGTGCAAATTAGGAAAAAACACCCCTTTCTCAAGACAGTCTACTGACATCTGCCAAAAAACTGATGTAATATATACACAAGCTGTAGTGACTGCCATATGAGTGGCACCTCTAGAGTTGTACAGTGCACAGCCTGCACAACTGTACAGAGCAGCCTCAGGTCACTGACAGCCTACTCATGTTGGACAGACCTAGGGTTTCCAGGCCTCACCTTCAGCCCTTCTCCACCTGTCCCCCAGGGGAGCCAGGCAGAATGAGTCAGCCGCACAGGCCCTGGGCATTACCCCCTTGGCACAGGGAAGCAGGGATGGGGATGGATGTGACAAGTGGCCTCCGTCCCTCTCTCCCTCTCATCTCTCTGGCCCTCTGCTCCTCACGCCTTGTGCAGAGTTTCTCTTCCCCAACATGCATCCACTGTCAGTTGCTGCTTTATCAGTGACACACTAATTAGGTCCAGTGAGGTTTGCTCTGCATTGGAGAGGCCTCTGTGGCTGGCATTCAGTCCAAGCTGTTCTCTCTTTGCCTTGTGGACCGCGTGTCACTCTTTCTCCCTGGGAAATCACAAATGAGGCTCCCCACCTGGGAGTCCCACTGCCTGAGCCCTCAGAGCTGGGAGTGGCGGTGACCGAGAAGGGTAGGCAGGGGGACTGTAGCAGCCCAGGGCTGGCACTCTGGTTGGCAAAGAGCAGATGCTTGCCTGACAAGGGGCTGTGTAAACAGTGAAGCACACTCCACATGTGTGCTTCTGGCATTGAAATGCCATTGGGCACCTAAATCAGCTTGCGCTGGTGGCCCTGAAACTCTAGGACTAGCACGGGAGAAGAGGGGAAGAGGAGCAACCAGAGGACTGGGGAGGCCACTGCAGAACATCTGGAAGTAGGGAGAGGCCTAGCCTGAGCCCTTTCATGCCACAGCCTCATCTTGTGCCTCACCCCGCTCCCGCCACTAGAGGGTAAACTCCATGAGAGTAGGGACAAGCTCTGCTCCGCTCACGGAGTATCCCCTGGCCTAGCACAGTGTCAGACACGTACTAGTGCTTCAACAACATTCCCTGAATGACTGAATTAATTCAACCCATAGGCACTGAGCACTGACTGTGGTCGAGGCACCATGCTAGGGCCAGGGCCATAGGGCTGAGGAAAAGAGACCCAGTCCTTACCCTCATGGAACTTACAATCTAGTGAATGAGAGCTGATTTTGTTTTAATTCATCACAATTGTGAAAAGTGTCACAAAGGGGCAGGGAACAGGGAAACCTGCTCTGGAAGTGGAAGGGCAGGGGAAAGTTAAAGAATATGGGAGCTGAAGGGGACCTTCGGTCACACCTAGTCTAGCGTGATGGTTAGTGAGGCCGGGGCCTGTCACGGCACCTGGCCTATGGTAGATGCTCAACAGGCGTTTGTGGATTGAATGGGTGAACGAATGAAGCCAGGTCACCGTGAGCCAGTACCTTTGCCTCACTTAAACCCATGTACTGTGACCGCAGGTCCAGGGCCCTTTCTTGCCTAAGCCATCCCTACTCCTCCAGCAAGAAGACATGGGGGCCAGGCCGACTTCCCTGGTTCCCTGCCCTGGAGTCCTTTCTGCTGAGTTCCCACGGGCCTGCGGAGCCTGCCCACTACTTCAGCCTGGATCTAGACAACTCAGTCCATTCGTTTACACTGCCTTCTACCCACAGAACATATTTAAGGGGATCCTGAGACAAACTTGCACAATTGCCCACCCCTTTTGTGTGAAGGAGGGTCAGACACTTTCCATCCTCCTCCTCTTTCACTCCAAAAAATACTCATTAACCTCCTGCCCATTGCAAGGAAAATGGATGATCAACACACGGAGCCCAGCTGTTGATTAATTTTCCCAAACGGGGCCAAACTACAAAGCAGCATATTGCAGGGGAGAAAATTCAATAAACAGCATTTGAAACAAATTTAATAGAACATATAACTCATTACCCACCGGGGTCTGGGCCTGTGTTGCCACATTGTACAAGAAGGCAGGTGGAAGGTGGAGGGGAGATTTGCATCTCTTTAGTGAGACCAGCTCCAGGGGTTCTGCCAGTAGCTCTTTCAAATCAAGTTCAAGATGTTAATAGCCTGTGCTGCATCTATAATTAGCAGGCCTTTGGATGGGAGGAGGAGTTCACATCCATCCTCTATTCACAGAATGAAGACACTGAGCAGGTCTGGCAGGCTTCCCTCCGCAGAAGCTGGAACCTCGGGGACCTGCCCCTGTGGGAGGTGGAGGCTCCCTTTCCTGGGCTGGAGGAGAGGGGCGGGCTATGCAAGTGTAGTGGGGATAGATAGCAATATAAAAACACCCAGATATCAACTGCCAGGTGCTGAGAAAGGGCCAGAGTGCCTGGGCCTGGCCGGTGGCCCTTCCTCAAGGTCAGGGCCATGTCCTCTGGATGCTCTGTGCTTAGGTGGTGAGTGTGCTGTCGATGTGAGTGAGCAGGGGCAGCAGAGGCCATCCCAGAGTTTCACCACATCTGGGATCTTAGCATCCTGTGCTGAAATGGGAGCCAGGAGATTCGAGTTCCAAACCCATCTCTGCCTAGCACTGGCTGTGTGACCTTGGGCAAGTCACTTTCCCTCTCTTGGCCTCAGTTTCCTCACGTGTAAAACAAGGTAGCCGGACCAAGTGATTCCCAACGTCCTTTCCAGCTCCGGCACAAGGAGCTGTCCCCCCACTGATAGGAATGGGTATGTGACCAGTCCCAGGCCGTGCATTAGCAGAATAGGTGGCCACCCAGTTGGTGTGACTTTTAGATTCCAGGAGGGCTCCCCACCCCAGGCCTGCATTCCCGGCACTCCTCACTCCTTCAGGTTAAGACCCCTACTGCTCAGAGAGTCCGAGCTAAAAGGTCCTTAGAGATGATCCAGCCAGTGGTTCCCAGCTAGACACGTGCAGAGGCTGCAGCAGGTTGCCAGGAGCGGTTTTGAACATTTCACAAAGCCTACAGGCAGTCTTCCATTACCTGTGACAAAGCTCACTGAAACACCAAGGTTTTCCTTCTGCTGTTAATTAGAATTAAATTAACTCTATGTGATCTCCCAGGTTAGCGTGAGCTAATCAGAAGCCCTGATTGGTTATAGGTGATATCATAGGAATTTCTAGGTCATGGTTGGTGGATAGGATGCTGCCACCTGCGTCACATGGCATGTGGTCACTGGCCATATTGCACCTGTTTAGACGCCAGCACACAGTGACAGCAGTGTCTCTCAAACTGAGAGAGCTTTGTAGAGGGAGGATACTAACAAGGGCTCTTGGTGGTGAAAAGTTGGGGGGACTGATTGATTTCAACAGCCACATACAATTGATAAGGAAACCAAGGCCTGTATGTTACCTAGTATGAACATCAGTCAATCGGAAGAGAAAGCTGTTTTCCAGCAGCAAGGTGTGTAGGAATTCTGGATGGAGATCTTGGGGAACAGCTTCAATAAAGAGCCTTTATTGAGGGAGTGAGCAGAGGTGCTAGGCTATGTGAAACTCATGAGATGCCAAATGCAAACTCCCCAACTTCCCTGGGTTCTCATCCTGTTCTTTTTTCCAGAATCTGAAAAGATCAACAGATGTGTATTCAAGGCTGGTCTGGGCCAGGCACTGGCTGGGGGGAAGAGGGTAGATAAGTCCCAGTTCTGCCTCATGGGCTCACTCTGACTTTCAGTCTCCTTCTCATGAAGGCGATGAATTTGATCATCTCTAAGATCCTATTCAGCTTGGAGGGTCTTGTCTTCCAGAGTGGATGCACTCGAGGCCAACAGGGTAATTTTCTGGCTGTACTTCTGACCCTCAGCCTGGCCGGGCAGGGCTTGGGCAGGGGGTGGCAGGATGGGGCATGGAACCATAGACCAGGATCTGGCCTGGCTTTCCCTTTGCACAAGAGCCCCCAGGGAGGCCCAGAGTTGGTGTGGTAGCATGGGACTCTTCCTTAGACCAGACAGTATTCTGCTTCCTGTGTGTGATGGGAGCCACAGAACCCCGGGCCACCAGGGCCCCTCACTCATTTGTCCAAGAGTATTCATAGAATACTTCTATTCTGTGCCAGGTACTGAGCTAGGGATACTGGGGCAACCAAGACAGATAAGGTCCCTGTTCTCATGAAGTTTCTAGTCTAACTGGGGGAGACAGACAGTAAATAAGTGGACAAATAAACACATCTAGATGCAAGCATGAGTGTCCCTGCGTGGACACTGCCTTGGAGCTGCCCAAGAGCAGAGAGCAGGTCACAGGCTCCTGTGTGTCCCTGGAGCCCACTCGCAGGGCTGGCTCAGAGTTGGCCCCCACTCAGCAAACATTGGGTGAATTGCCTGGCATGAGAGAGAAAGCATACGGAAAGTGCCCAGGCCTTCTGGTCCTGTCCGTGGTAGAAGCCAGCATGTACACACAAACATCTCATTTCAGTTAAACAACATTTATCCAGGGCCCATTTATGCACCAGCAGAGTCCTAAGCCCTGAGAAGCTAGACATGAATAAAATCAGATCCCTGGCTCCCTCAGCTCACAGCGCAGGGCGGAGGCAGGCACGTGAGCTAACCCGGAGCCCCCCTGTGCTAGGATGGTGGTGGCCGTTTGTGCACACGGTTCCCACCAGGTCAGGACAGGTAGGCTGGGGAGGGAACACAGCAGGAGGAGGGAAGGACGAGGACGAGGAAGGAGTCACAAATTTATACCCAAATCCACACTGATGGATAAACAGGTGCCCCCAGAGACACACACACACAGAGAGACTCACAGGTGTGTACACTGACTGCCTACGCAAGTGTAGACATAAATACCCCTGTAGGCTCAGATGCCACACAGGCCATCGTGATTAAGACCCATTCGTGGTACACCAAACTGGGGAGATGTGTGGGTGAGAGAATGGCCACATGGGGGCGTTGGCACACGGGCACCCTGGGAATCGCCAGACCTTGGCCAGGGGATACCTTGAGGTGGGCGGAGCTGTAAGTCTAAACCTGAGAAATTAGGCTGATTATTGTCTTGCTGTACATGTCCATCACCAGAGACAGCCAATCAGCGACACACACAGACCCGCAGATCAGAGGCCAGAAGGTAGGGAATTTGACAAAAAGTTTCACTGTTAGTACTTGTGCTTACTGAGGAGTTTGAACCTGGTCGGGTCAGGACAGTGAGATGGAGGAGGGGGGAGATGTACCAGGCCTTCAGGGCAGAACTGTATCCTTTAGAAGCTGCCTGCTTCCCCATCTGGATTTTTTGCCATCAGGAGCTAACAAATGGAAAGTGTTTGGAACACACAGCTCTTGGCACATGGTAGCCCCTCAGTGAGTGGTCATTCCATCCCCCAAAACCATGGTAAAATTCTGGCCTGTTCAGCTGTGACGAGGGGAACCAGGGAGACAGCCTGGGGGAGGTGGCAGGAGGGTGAACCTGGGGACGTGAGGTCATGTGCCCCATGTGAACGCCAGCCCTCCTCTCCTGCACAGGGCCCGGCCTTTGTTCATCAAGTGAGAGATGGATCCCTCCTCCAGAGCTGCCTTCTGCAGAAACCTTTGAGGGTCTTGTGTATTCTTTTCGTAAGAGATACTATTTCTTTGTAGTAATACTAGCTCTTATAGTGCTTTCTACCTGCCAGGAACTGTTCTATCTGCTTCATCTATAACTAATTTAATCCTCTTAACAATCCTATGAAGTAGGGGCATTATTATTCCCATATTACAGATGGAGGAACTGAGTCCCCAAGGGGTTTAGTAAATTGTGCAAGGTCATACAGTGAATAAGTAGTGGAAGCAGGATGGCACTAGTCTCCATTCTCTGACCACTGGGCTCTGTCACCTTTCTGGAAAGATCTGGTTCTTTCTCCTTCGCCCTCACTGATACACCATGGGGCCCTGGGTAAGTCCCTGCCCCTCTCTGTCTCTACTTCTTTCTCTGGGAAGCTAAAGTCCTGTCACCTGGGGGCTTCCCAGGGCTGTTGTAAGGCCAAGCTGACTGTCCACCTCCATGCACAGGCTGCACGGGAGAAAATGGGCCCCGGTGCAGCCTTCTGGAGAGCAGATATCTCGAGGTGGGTGCTCTGCATCTTGCCCCCTAGAGCAGGGCAGGGTGGTCAGTTCTCTCCGAGCCCCACCAGCAGACCCTCAGTTGGACTCACAGGCCCTTTGAGGCCTCCTAGGAGGACCGGGGTTGGAGACACTAATGAGGATGCCAGGAGAGAAAACCCTTCCTCTTAAAGTAAACTCACGCAGACAAAATCATAAACTGAGCACGCAATTTGCACCCTGGCCAAGGCCCTCAGAGCTTAAACATATTCTTTTGGGCTATTTATAGTCCTGGAGGAGTTAGAATTTTCTGGGTAATGGGAGCGCTAACAGATTCCAGCTGGTCAGGGTCTGCCAAGGACTGGCAGGGGAAAGAGTGGGAACCATGGAACCTTCTGGTACAGGACTCTGCACTTCCCAGACCCTCTGACTCAGCCTGTGCAGGTGGGACAGGAGACAAGGGCTAGAGAGGAGCCTCTTCACCAGGGGCCATAATAAGGTCTCTCTGTGACCTAAATGGAGGTGAGGCCAGTTGCCCGGGCTCCCCTACTTCAAGGCTTTCATTTCACAGATGCTGGAAGTGAGGCTCAGAGAGGGGCAGTAATCTATCCAGCGTCACACAGCTAGTGGGGCCCAGGCAAGTTCTGGTATCCTGGCCCATGCGTCAGCATTCCTGTAGTAAACCTCAGCGCAAGACCTGAGAAGCTGGCTGGAGATGGTCCCTAGCGGGAGACAGTGGGAATTCAACATCCAGTGACCATATACTCCAGAGCAGACAGCCCCAGCGTGGGCTCCTGGGTGGGGAAGGCACGTCCTGGATACTCTGAGAAGAGAGCCCCAACTTACTTCCCTGGCATTCAAGGCTACCAACACCTCTTTTAAATATCTCTCTCGCCCCTCCCTACACAAACTCCCCCTCCTGCAACCCCTAGAACATTCCCAGCTCTCATATTCCTCTGTACTCTTGTCCCCACTCTTCCCACCTGGACTGCCTTTACCCCACTTTCTCTGATTAAATGCTCCCACCCGTGAAGGCCTCTCAAGTTCCCATTCCTGGTGGCCCTGTGACTTGTCCTCACTCTGAACTCCTTACTGGAGCTAATAGCCCACCCAAGGAGGCCTGGTATAGTGGATCCTGTAGGGTGTCACCCAGATTCACGATTCCGGATGGATGGAGGCACCCCTTCCTTCTAGCTGCAGGAAACTTAGTGGCTCCCACCTGAGTCCCTCTGCAGAAATTGCCTTCAGTCAAAGAGCATGGATTCCCCTGAAGTCATGCCCCCTTCCCCAGGGCAGTGGATTGGTCCAGGGTATGGAGGCCCTCCCTCCCTTTCCTCTGGCAGGACAATTCTAAGGACCAACCCACTGCAGAGCTTCCTGGCAGATCAGCTGAGGACGTTGTTGCAACTGCACCTCAGTTCAATTTCTCCCTCTGCCCGTCCTGCTTCCCTTACCCCTCATAGCGGTTACTCTCAAAAGCTCACTAGTTTCCATCTCAGAGAATGCTTTCCGGGAAAGCTGGTTTATGACACCTGGTAACAGAAGGGTTAAGCAGACAGCCTTGGTTCAAATAGAGATCAACCATGTTTAGCTCCATGACCTGGGCTGAATTACATAACTTCTCTGACAATTGTTCTATCTATTAAGTGGGAATAATGCTGAGACATTAGTTCCTATCTGCTGAGGGTTTATGAGGATTAAATGAGATGATGTTTGCATGGTACCGGATATTGAGAAAGGACTTAATGTGCATTAGCTATTATAATTTACATTTAACTTCTCTGAGGTTCGGGTAAACAGGGGTAGGGTATTACTATCTGCGTCAAGGGGTTGCTGGTGAGAATCAAATAAGATTGATTGAGAGGCAGAGGGTTAAATTCCATGCTGCTGTGACCTAATACAGATTCAGGGGTCAAGTTACCTGAGGGCTTTGCCCATCCTAGAGCTGTGGTCTGGAGGCCTGACCCCTCCCCCAAATGGTGAGGATCACTGTATTGCTTTCCTATCACTGCTGTAACAAATTAGCACATTAATGGCTTCAAACAAAACAAATGTACTATCTTACATTTCTGTGGGTCAAAAGTCTGGTATGGGTCTCACAGGACTAAAGTCAAGGTGTCAGCAGGGTGTGTTCCTTTCTGGAGGTTCTAGGGGTGAATCTGTTTTCTGCTCATTTGGATTGTTGGCAGAATTCAGTTCCTAGGGTTGTAGGACTGAGGTCCCCGTTTTCTTGCTGGCTGTAAAATGAGGCCTCTGGCTTCTAGAGGCCACTGCATTATTTGGCTTGTGGCCCCCTTCCTCTGTCTTCAAAGTCAGTGCAGGCAGATGGAGGACTTCTCGAGGCTACCTTTTTGGTCATCTTCTATTCATAAGGACACATGTGATTTGAGCCCACCTGGCTAATCCAAGACACTTCCTCTGTCTTCAGGTCCTTAGTCACACCTGCAAAGTCCCTTTTGCCACATAAGGTAACATATTCACAGGTTCCAGTAATTAGAACATGGTGGGGGGGAGGCGGGGGTGGGCATTATTCTACCTGCCACAACCACCCAGCATGGGGCAACCTCTGACCCAAAATTCCCCTCCTCCTTTTCTAGGGGGAGGTCTGTGCAGTTCCCTGTGCAGCAGGGACCTACGGCCCCAACTGCTCATCCGTCTGTAGCTGTAACAGCGGTGGCACCTGCTCCCCAGTAGATGGCTCCTGCACCTGCAAGGAGGGTAATGTGCCTTCTTTCCCAATCCCATCCCCTCAGATGTGCACACTGCCCAGGTGGGCTGCCGGCTGAGGGGTCTGGGCTGCTCCTGCCCCACCCACCCACATGCAGGGTCGGGGAGCCTATATGTCAGGTTCCAGCCAAGGAGACCCATGCCAGGGACTTCAACAGCAGGAATGTAATAAAGGGGATTTGTTACCACAGTGTTAGAAGAGCTGAAAGGACTTACAAGGGAACGTGAGCAACCCAGAAAGTAGTAGCTTCTCCCACAGTTGCTACCACTTCTAGGGTGAAAGGGACAAAGGGAGGAAGTGGAGTTCCCAGAGCCTGGGAGTGAGGGCCATCTGGTGGGAGCTGGGATGTGGGCAGAGGGGCTGCAAGATGGTGCTGGAGCACTGAGACACAGCCACCACCAGCGGCCCTGCTCACAGCAGAGAAAGAAGAGGAGATACCTGGCATCTCTCCTGCTCCCGCCCTCCCATCACCGGCCAGGTCTCCCACTGGCAAGCCCATCTGGGAGCAGCTGCAGGGGTCAGCCCCCTGGGACACAGAACAGAGCAGGGGAAGGGGAGAAATGGATCTGAGGGCAGACAAGCCAGTAACCAGCCTCAGAATGGGAGATCAGCCTATCACCAAAACACAGGGCCCTGAGATAAGTTTCCTGAGTATACCCTCGGCACAGATAGCCCTCTCCACCTCCACTGGTTCCCTGTCCCAGGTGGGATCATCCACCTATGGCAAAAACAGTGAGAACCGGGAGGCGGGAGACCCAGGTTCTAGCCCCCGCTCTCTCAACAGCTTTGCTGTGTTTCTGAGTGGACTCCGAATGTGGAATGTGTGTTCTAACCTAGCAATCAGAGAAGGGGTGGTTTGGGTGTGATGCCTTGTACCGAGCTGGGGGGAGTGGACAGAAAGCCATGCTGGGCCCAGATGGAGAGGTGACAGCCTCGTTCCCACCCCTCAGGGTGGCAGGGCCTCGACTGCACCCTGCCGTGTCCCAGTGGGACGTGGGGCCTGAACTGCAACGAGAGCTGCACCTGTGCCAATGGGGCGGCCTGCAGCCCCACCGATGGTTCCTGCTTCTGCACCCCTGGCTGGCTGGGGGACAACTGCGAACTGCCCTGCCCGGTGAGTGTGGGGCGGGGAAGGATGGGGTGGGCCCATCAGCCCCCCATGCCCTTTCCCTGTAGTTTTTTTGTCCACAGAGGTGCACAGAGAAGAGCACTGGACCAGGTGGTGGGACACTCGGATTCAGGTCTCAGCCCTAGCTCTAACCTCTCTGTCCTACTTCCGGCCTCAGCCCTCTCATCTATAAAATGACAGATACTTAGCACATATGGTGATATGGCCTCACTTTCCCCTGGGTGCTCTTGGGAAACGTTATTGACTCTGGCTCATTTACCTGAGCCCAGATGCAGCTTCAGAATCCTTCATGACACAGTGCTACAGGACAGCTCTTACTAATCCATCGGAGTTGCCATTCCTTGATAATAATGTCTAAGCTTCTTTCTGCTTCCAACAGTCTATAATTTTATGATCAAGGTTGGGAGGACTAAACCAAGCATTATCCAGTAATAACCCACCTAGACTTAATCCCTGGATCTTCGTCTAAGATACAAGTTAAGTTAAACCAACTGATAGGATGTTGTTGAATGAGTCCTACAGTCCTGGGTTCCAATCCTGCCTTTGCCTCATCCTAGCTGTGTTACCTGGAGCATGTTACTTCACCTCATCTTTAAATTTTGAATATAATGGAACCATTTCATAGAGTTGTTGTGAAGATTAAGAGAAATGAATTATATGAGACTCTTGATACCTGATGAGCACACAACAAGTGTTGACCGCCACCTTCTTACCCACAAAGAAAAAAATCATAGTCATTCCTCACATGTGATCAATGTTTTAAAATTTGCAAGGTGCATTTTCATTTACAATTTTAATTAATGATCATTACAGCTCTCTGAGCTTGACCATTGAGAGGTAGGGCAGGACCAACACCTCCCTCCTTCTAACCTGCATACTCTTCGTAATGCAGCCAAAGAATTATTTGGAGTAGCTTCACTGGATCCCCAGTTATAAAAAGTGCCTCCACAGTGCTCCAGCCCCAGTTTCTCTTCATCCTTGTTGGGCAGCAGCTCAGTTTTGTCATCAACATCCAAAAGAAGTGTGAGAACCTCTGAGGGTCTAGGTCTCGTCATTTCTCTCTCCCCCTTCTCTCCACAGGACGGCACGTTTGGGCTGAACTGCAGTGAGCGTTGTGACTGCAGCCATGCTGATGGCTGCGATCCCGTCACAGGCCACTGCTGCTGCCTGGCCGGATGGACAGGTAACCCCCTCTGCCATGCCACCATCCAGGTCCTGTGAAACTGAGCTCTTGGTATTCTCCTGCTTCTCTCGACTGTTCCTTCTTTTTTTTCCTTCACTTTTTCTTCTTCTTGCTCCCTACATATGCACCTTTTCTTTACATCCTCTGGGCTTCAGTTCTCCATTTCATTCCATTTGAGTAAACAGATATTAATTGAACACCTAGTATGTGCAGGCTCTGTTCTAAGGGCTAGGGACAGACCAGTTTAAAAAAATTCAGACAAAGGTGTGGGTGCTCAATCTGTGTTTGCAGAGGATATGGTGGAGAGGGGGACAGGGAACTTTCTCCTTAGCCCAGGCTCAGACTCCTGGCCCCTACATGTGTCCTGGCAGCTCACCTCCTAAATAGATGGCAAACCCATCCATTCCTCACCAGCCACTGCCACCACCCTCGTCCACTGAGCACCATCTCTCAGCAGGCACTGCCTCGGCCTCCCGTTTTTCTGTGGGCCTCCCCTCTTGCACAGCTGCATCCACTCTGCACACGGTGGCCAGATCTGTTCACATCAGTCCCTGCTCAGGATGCCTCCATGGCTTCCCATGACACTGATCCAAAATCTTTACAGTGACCTGGGGTCCACATGGCCCTGTAAGGCCCTGCCCAACTCCTCCACCTCTCTTTTGCACCCCCCCCCCATCACTCACTTCACTCCACCACCTGGGCCAACCACCCTCCCTGACTCCAGGCCTCAAATGTTCATCCCCTCTGCCTAGATCACTCCTTCCCCTTCTCTTCACCTAATAACACCTTCTCATCCATCATATTTCAACGTAAAGATGACTTCCTCTGGGAAGGCTCTCTCCCCCTGATACTACCACCTCCCCAACCTGGCCAAGACTATGAAAGAGCCCCTTTAATTAATTCTCACAGCATTTTGCTGTACTTACTTCAATTGTCACTGAACTCTGATTTGAGTAATGATTTGTTTATTATCTGCCTCCCACCTTGACCATCAGTTCTCTGGAGGCAGGGACCACATCTGCCTTGTTCTCCACTGTATCCACTGCCTGCCACACACTGAGAAATGGTTAAGAACACAGAGCTGGCACCAGACCTCCTTGGGCAAGTCCTTTAACCTCTCAGGGCCTGAATCCTCCATCCATAAAATGCAGATAATTATAATCCTTATAACTACAAGATCATTTTGAAGTTTAAATGAGTTAATACCTGTAAGCGCTAACAGTGCCTGGCACATAATAGGTGCTCAGTAAGTGTAAGCCACAAATACAGTGTTAATGTTACGTGAATGAACCCACTGGCCATTCCCAAAGTGGTGGGCAGCAAGGAGAAAGAAATACAGGCATTGCTGGCAGTGTAGGTCCTCAGATAAATAATTCACACCAGGCTGCTGAGCAACCTCTGTTCTCTGCAACCAGAAAGTTTCTGAGCAGCTGAGGGCCGGGGACATTGCTTGCTCTGTAGCATCTCCGACCTGACTCCCTTGCCCTGCCGCTTAGTACAGAGCTAGGCTCCACCCTGGTTACTGGCACCCTAGACTCTTAGCTGGAGCCAAATGGAAATCCACTTTAATTTTTCATTGCCTTAACTTCCAGTGAACCGATAAGATTTCAATGACATCTGGTGCTTAAAAATTCTGTCTTTGATGGACAACCTTTCAGCAAGGTCTCTGCTGTTCTAAAACTAATTTCCCCAAACGTGGTCCTGAAATCACTTCAAAGGAGCAATTGATGTCCTGAGATTTGTTAAGCAGAAGGAAACCGAGGAAAGACAGTGAGGGCGCAGGGTAAAGGCCCCAGCCTCCTGCTCGGCAAGCCCTCCCCACCCACTGCTGACTACCGAGCCCCTGGCATGTTGCTTGTGCCTAGGCTCAACACTTGTTTTTCTTTGCTCTAAGCATGTACATGTCTTCTCCCCTCGCCCCCCTTAGCCACACACTTCTTGACTGGCATGATATCTAATTCACCTTGCCCTGCACATAGTAGGTGCTTATTCAGTGTTTATTGAAATAAATTGAAAGAAGCTGGCCTATAACCATATATGGCCTTTCCCCTTGAAGTGAAGGAGACCTTGACGATGTTCCGCTCCAACCTCCTATGCTACAGATGAGGAAAGGGAGCTGCCCAAGGTCTCAGGACATTAGTGCCAACAGGATGGGAGACACTGGATTGCACTGTAAAGGGGAACCATTTATTCATTCAACTAGCATTTATTGACTCGAGCCATCACCAAGTCTTTATTTGGCAGCTACCATGTGCCCGGCACTGGGCTAGGCCCAGCAGTAAATGGCAAAATTCAACAGCAATAGCCCCTGGGCACCTACTGTGTGCCAGACACGGTCCTGGGTACTAGAGATGCAAAAATGACCAAGATCATTTCCCTGCCCGTTAGGAGCACCTGGATAAAGAGAGTCAGAAGTGTCAAGAAGCCATAGTCCCTGTCTTTACAGGACACATACATATGAAGTATTCAAATGATAGGTAGGGACAAAGTTGTATGCCACTATCAAATAGATGCTTGAATCCCTAGGCAGACATTCAGGAAGACTTCCTGGAGAAGGAAGACCCAAAAACCCAAAAGAGTCTCTGAAGGATGTGGGCTGCTGAATTGCTGCTAGCCTTGTGACATGAACTAGAGGCCACAATATATAGATTCTTAGCCTAGCTTTACCCACCAATGTAGATGTGTAGGGGGCCCTGAAAGATAAAGCAGGGAGATTCCCTAAGGGTAAGAAGGGGAGGGACCCCTAAGGGGGATTAGTATCCCCATTCAACAATAGGGAAAACAGGGCCTAGAGAAGGCAAGTAACTGATGATGCCACTCCTCTTCAGAAGCTGTAGTTGGAGAGCCTCCCTTTAGGCCAAGGTCAAGCCCTTTGACCGCACCAGTGCAAACTGGCCTTTCCACGCAGGGGGAAACCCTGGACCCTTCTCTCCACTTAGACGCCAATGTCTTGAGTTCCAGGGGGCTCTTAGGACATACAAGAACCTCAAACAGGAGCCGCACACCCACAGAACCAGGCCTAGACTAGAATAATTGGCAGATCCTAGAACCCAGTGGACCCTTGCAGCCATCTGCAATCTGAGCATAATCACCTTACACCTGTGGTTCTTAATCTCCAAAAAAGAGGACACCTTTTTGACATGAAAACATTTGGAGGATCCCACACATGAGAGGAGCTGTACTTTTAACATCCACTGATTTGGGGGAAAACATGATAGCAACAAGCTGCCATGAATTCAGGGGTGCTTTTGCATGCATTGTGTTTTATTAATCACAGTAATATCTGCATACAGTTTTAGGGAAAAGCCTACAACTATGGGAAAGAGCCTTGGGCAGCCTAACCAAGGGTGCTTGCTGCACAGGAGGAATTGGAGGCCCCCGTCAGACAGTGGAGCTCCTCCATAGTCCAGGGCGCCTCCCAAGAGCAGCAGGGTCCCTCGGCCTGCAGTCTGAACAGGTGGTTTTCAGCAACCACAGGCCAAAGAATTCCTTGGGGCAGATCATGGCTTTTGGTTTTAAACAGCTTTGTGGTTTCCCCCGCCCCAGGCTCCCCTTCGGTCCATCCGTGTTGCTTGTCCGGGCTTCACCTCTTGTGCACCCGAAACTCCACTGGGAGAGACCTCCATTGAGGAGGAAACGTGACCACCAGATTCTCACTGCGGAAAGACTGTATTCCCCGCACCCCGTTCCCTCCATTCAGAGGCCTATTTCCTGCAGAGTGGCATCTGAAGCCTCCACCCTGCTGCAGAATTGAGCTGTCACAGGGAGGGAGGCCCAGGGAGGGAGCATGGGCTAAACTGAGGTGCTGGAGGAGAGTAAAACCTGTTGCATCCCCTCCCTCTCCACCCTTTCCCTCTGTTCTGCCCCCTCGCCTTTCCCCACCCGCCCAGGTAAGCTTGTACAATTCCAGCCTGCCTCTAAACTGGTCCCACCGCTCTCCTGCTGCTGCTAGGGCCGGCTCTGTTCACTGAGCCTGAATGTCTTCCTCCCTCTTTCTTTTTCTTTCTCACGCTCCCTGTCCTTATAACAAGGCAGACGTGCTTTTTAAACTAATTCTGCTCCTCTCTGAGCCTCTGATATTCACCTTCCAAAGCCAAATTGGTCTCCTGGGTCCCTACGGTCCATTCACCTTACGCGTGGCGGAATAGAAGCCTTTCTGCCTGGGAGGAGACCCTATGCCAGAGCTGGGCGTCCAGCCTCAGGCCTTTTAAAATTCTTCTCAGCCTTCAGGCTGTAATCACCCCAACACATATTTCCTTTCTCTCAGCTCAAAAAGACCATGTAGGCCTTGCTTCTCTTTCTTTTTTGACAGATTCCATCCCTTCCCGCATAGGCCACTGTATGTCAAACTGAAGGTCATTAAATCAATTTTTTGGGTCACAACTAGCTTTTTTTTTTCTTAAGGACATAGAATACATCATAGTGCAGAAAAAACACTAGATTGCATCACAGTGACAGTAAATGTCATTTGCAAAATGTTGGTTTCTATTATACATGTGTGTGCACATTTGACATAAAATACATATTGCACTGAGGACTGTGGTCAAAAGAATCTGAAAAGGACCCACCCACTCTCTAAGCCACTGCCCAGGGGCTGGTTGGCTAGGGCCCAGCAAGGATCGGTGGCTCCTAGGCTAACGTGGGTGGGCATGTAACTCACTCCCAGCTCATGTAGCCCCCATAATGGCACTCACTTGCTGCACTAACCTTGGATTCCAGCTAAGATGTCAAAGACAAGGGAAGCCCTTCATGATCTGATCCCTTCTGATTTCCACAATCTCATCTCTTGCCGTATCCCATCTTGTACTTTATGGTTCAACCACACTATGCTGTTTTATCTTTCAAGGCATGATTCTCTCTCCTGCCTCCTTCTCTTTGCACATAGGGTTTCCTTTATCTGGTCAATTCCTCCTTGGTCTTTAGGACTCAGTTCAGGCATCGCCTCTTCCTGGAAGCCCTCCCTGACCAGCCAAGCATCTCTGTTTTTTTCCTCCATATTCCCAGATGTACTGTGTTTGCCTCCACCTCTTCTTACTGCATAGTACACCCCCCCATTCTTCCTTTCACCCTCGCCCCTTACCACTGACCCGAGTCTGCCTCTGGCCCACAGGCATCCACTGTGACAGCACGTGTCCACCCGGTCGCTGGGGCCCCAACTGCTCCGTGTCCTGCAGCTGCGAGAACGGCGGCTCCTGCTCCCCAGAGGATGGGAGCTGCGAGTGTGCCCCAGGCTTCCGAGGACCCTTATGCCAGAGAAGTAAGGCTGAGCCCTACCCCGCAGACCTCAGACAGCTCATGCTCCCCAGCCTTCCCAGCTGGAACTAGGACTGGCCTGAGAGAGGCTGGGCTTACACAGTCAGTCCCCATCAAGTCCCTCCCTCTAATCCCCTTTCTCCTGGCCCTGACTTTTCTGTCCCCAAGTTCAGGGCCTAGCCTGGCTCCCCAGTAGAAACAGGACCAGACCACAACTCCTCTCTGTAGGAAGGGACGGGCCCTCCCAGGTGTGGGGCAGACGCGACTCTCCCCACGCTTCTGAGAAGCCTCTCTTCATCGCTTTGTGGGACTGGACAAGTGGCCAGGCTGGCTGGGGCCCCTTGGGCTGCTGACCACCATCTCCCCTTCACCCCCAGTCTGCGCCCCTGGGTTCTATGGCCACAGCTGCGCCCAGCCGTGCCCCCTCTGCGTGCACAGCAGCGGGCCCTGCCATCACGCCAGCGGCATCTGTGAGTGCCTCCCCGGATTCTCCGGAACCCTCTGCAACCAAGGTACTGTTTCCAGGGGGAAGGTGTGTGGGCCAGCGAGACGAGGAGTCCCAGGAAGGAAGCAGCAGGGAAGGAAGGTTCAGGATTCTCATCACACTCTGTGGGGGCAGCGCCTTGGCTCTTCAGGGCTTGGGCTACCTTGATAAGAATTGGACACACCACGGGGTGTGAGACAAAGCCATTATGCAGTTGAAGGAACAGGCTCAGTGAGGTTAAATGACTTCTCCATGGTCTCACAGCTAGAAGCGGCAGAGCTGAGAAACAAATTCTGACTCCAAAGCCCAGTCTAAACGGATAAAAAATGAAACAAGCGTAGATGAGGTCCACATATGAAGTGACCCCAAATGGCTTGTGCTGAGTGCCAAGTGGGAAAGGCAGAGAACGCTGTGGGCGCTCAGAGGAGACAGTTCTGGCCTCGCTGGAGATGGCAACTTCCCAGCCCTTCTCCCCTCACACTCAGGCCAACACTAATCCCTCACCACACGCTTTCCTGTCTCAGCTGCAGAATCCACAGCACCAACTCCAGCCAACTCTTCCACTCAACGGGAGTTGAAAAGGGAGATAAAGCTTATCGAATTGATATGCTGCTAAACTGGCTCTCTGTGGGGGAAAAGCCCTAATCTGTATCATTTGCAAATTTCCATGTTGTAGCTATTCCCACCATGGCTGATTCTAAGGTACCAATGGTTTAACACCGGTCGTGAAATTCCCGAATATTTAATAGCCAGTGTGAAGGTAGAAGCTGGCTCCGTTGCACACCGTTGCTTATTGCCGTCCCTGGCTTAGTTAGGCCAAGGCAGGGTGGATTTGGGGGACGGCTCCGTGCCGTGTAGGACTTCAGCTGGGCCTTAGCCTAAAAGGCAGAGATGGAAGAAAGGCATTGTGGGTAGAGGAACCAACCTGGGCAAAGCACAGAGGCGCGCATATGCGACTATCCAGCCATAGGGAATGGCAGGAGGATGCAGGGGCTGTGGATGGCAAAGGAGACTGAGAAGGTAGTCTGGGGACCCCTGGAAAGTTTTGAAGACAAGGTTGCAGAATTTGTACTTTAACCTGTAAGGAGCGAAAGGATCTTAGTCTAAGGTAAACTTAGAGCTAAAAGCAACTTCAAGGTCATCTGTGAGAGTCTCATCTGGCCTCTGCTTAAATACTTCCTTTGAGAGCTCACTGCCTCCCAGGGGACTGGATTCTTTTGATGAATAATGACCACTGAGCTCGGCTATTTTTCTAAGCGTGTGGGCCATTAATATGTATGAGTGGAAAGTTAACTCTGTGATGCTTTGAGGTCGTGAGAAGTTTGGACCCCAGGGAAACATACGTGACAGTTTCATTTGCTTGCAGTCCTCCTAGGACAGTTTAATCATAACCTGACATGTCGAGGTTTACTTATTAAACATCGGAGACCCAGCCGTCAATACAGATAGGCCGGGTCTAAATTAGGACCTAAGCAGCCCGAGGAGTAACTCTCACATCCTGCAATGTCTGATTTATCGCCCGCTGGCCTAATGAGTATTTTCCACACATAGATCTAATAGAGTTTGCTATTAATGGCAACTGCCCTGGTTAAGTCTCAAACCTTGTAAAAAATTGAACTGACGCTTTCTAATGACTGGCTTTCCAGCGAGTTACAAATCACAGACACTGCTTATGCAGAATCATTAAACATAGATTAAATACAACCAGATGTTTTCTTTTCACCAGCCCCCCCCTTCTCTCCACCACCCCTCTCTTTGCCTCACTCTTGATTCAGCTAAGAAGTCAACCAATTAATGTACTAGACTGATCACATTAGCAGCTCTGTGGGTGAATTTGTCAGCCTTGCGTATGTGAGAAAGACTTCAAATATAAGACTGTCTTGTTAGAGAAGCTCAGAGTTGGTTTTAGGGTGGGTGTCAGTGGAGCATCTCTGGCACCCAGCTCCCCACAGAGGGCCAGGACTAGGGGATGGGTTCCCCACATCATGTACCTCCCAGAGGCAGGAAAGAGCATGCTGGGTGACCTGCTTTTCAGGAAGCCAAAGCTGGAGGCTGAGCTGCAAACAGGTGAGATGTATGTCATCCTCCTGGCAGTGGACCTGCCCTGGAAGGAGCTAAGGTTTTTGCTAGGGAAGAGCACAGGGCCCAAATCAACCAGCGTGCCCATAACCATTAACTATAGCCCAAGGCCAGTGGGTGAGGGTTATCAGTCCCATTTCAAAGATGAGGAAACGGAGACTGAGAGGGGTGATGTGGTTTGCTCAGAGGTACTTAGCCAGTGAGTGGCAGACCTTCCTGGCTGTGTGACCTTGGGCAAGTTACTTAACCCCTCAGTCCCTCAGTTTCCTCATCTGTAGAGTTAGTAATAATGAAAATATGCAATAATGAGAGTATTACAAGGTTAATTGAACTAATATTTGTGAAGCATTCTGAACAGTGGTACATAAAAGTGCCATAGAAGTGTTTGTTGAATACATAAATAAAACTAGCACCCAAACCCAAGGCTTTGGGCTGGAGAGCCTGGTATTGTTTGTCCCAACTGCTAATCATGTCCAGGAGAGGCACAGAGTGGCCACAGATCCAGGTGCCCACCATCCAGTCGGGGAAGGGCTGGCACTATGACGCAGTGGCCTAAGGGAGGGGTACCAGCCCAAAGTTCGAGAGATGTGGGCCTGGGGAAGTTGCTTTTCTTTGAGAATCAACACCTTCCCCTGATGCTCTGTGTGGCTCAGCCAAATGAGGGCCTCAGGGATTCAAGGACTTCCTCTCCCATAACAGGGATGCAAGGAGGCCATCTTGGAGGGTGTAGGGCCAGCTGGAACCGGGCTTTGAGGGGAGCATGTCAAACTGAGAGGAGCTCGAAGGGGCAGGGGTCACTGATTCCAGCAGAACCCACTGGAACGTCACTGCTCCTGGGGCCGGTTTTGGCCATTTGGGGAATAGTTCCTGAGTGTTTGTTGTATGTCATGTACTGTGCTGGGCACTTGGACACAACAAAGAACAAGAGAGCCAAGTTCCCTGCCCTCACAAAGCCTGCAGTCCAGAGGGGAAAATTCTGAGCTCAGCCTTTCCCAGCAGAACTTGGGGGCGGGGGTGGGGGGAGAGGGGGCAGCAGTTTATTTCCGCATATTCAGCCATCGTGCCTTGAGCACCTGTTATTTTTCCAGGCATTGTGGGTGTACAGACACGGGTGGAACCCAGGCCTGGCCTGAAACGGCTCACAAGCCACAGTAACAGAAGACCAGGGAAGAAACTAATAGAGGGTCCTAGAAGCTCAAACAGGGACACAGCCTCCCAGAACAGAGAAGAGGTGTGAATCTGTTAGGATTAAGTTCAGCTATAAGTAACATAAAAACCCAAAATAACTGACTTGAAGATGACAAGCTTTGTTTCCCTCACACATTTACAAAAAAGAAAACAAAAAAGATAAAAAGAAAGAAAAGCAAAGATCCAGAAGTAGGCCACTAGGGAGTGGTAGGGTAGCTTACATAGATGTCAGGGACCCAGGCTCCTTCTATCTTGTTGTTCTGCCATCCTCAGCACATGGCTTCCACCTCTGAGGAAAGGTAGCTGCTTGAGCTCCAGCTATCTTACCCACAATTCTCATCCATAATCCACATTATTCTTCAACAGGAAGGATGAATGGGCAAATAAAGACACACATTTCCACTTACCATTGGTCAGAATGTAGTCACGTGGCCATACCCCGCTGTGCAGGTGGCCATAAGCCCAGTTAAAACTCTACTTAAGGAAGAAGAGAATTGATATTGAAGGACTAGCTGTCTACTACAGAGGGATCATCGGGGAGGCGGCACTTAAGATGTGTCTTGTAGGCAGGGTAGGATTTCCACAGCTGGGCTTGAGGGTCAGGGAAATTCTGGGAGGGAACAGCTGGAGTGAAAGCACAGAGGAGGAAAGGCATGGGGTGTTATTTGGAAAGTGGTGTGTGGTCCAATGTCTGGGTGATGAGGTATGTTTAAGTGCTGATCTCTAGGATCTAGGTTTTACTCTGGGGCACTAGGGTGCCACTGAGGATGTTTGAGCAGGGCATAGGAGTGCCATGAAGAGAGCTGTGCTTTAGAGAGCTCAGGCTGTAGCAAGCAGGTGGAGGATGAATTGAGAGGGAATTGAGAGGGAGGTGCTCAGTGAACACTCATATCTAGTCCTCAAGGAGCTTGCAGCTTTGTTGAGGAAACCAGCCCTTCCTCCAGGAGCCAAGGAATGACTCCTCCAGGAGGGGCTGGGATCAATAATCCTACAAAGGACTCAAGGTGGAAATACCATGGGAGCTCAGTGGAAGAGAGCACCTTGTGGACCCAGGAGGGCTCTCCTGGGGAGGAGGCTGAACTGAGGCTCAAGGAATAGGTTGGATTTGGAGAGACAGAGGAAACAGGGGGACAGGGATAGACGTTCGGGGCCGGTCCTCCAGCCGTCTAACTGCAGACAGACCTGCCACCCTGCATTTGTCCCTCTCCTTCCAGCTATAAACATTCTCTGCCCTCGCAGTTGTGAGATCAGTGATGCTGACACAGGTGTGGTAATGGAAAGCAGAAGCCTGCGGGGCAGTGCAGGGACCACTGGACTGAGTGCGGAGGTGGGATTCCCAGCCACACTGCTTCTGTCTGTGAGACCTAAGTCAAGTGATTCTACCCCTATGGGCCTCAGTTCGTTCCTGTCAGAGGGAATCATTAATAGAGGCTCCCGAAGAAGGCAGCTGCAGACACAAGAGGGGGAACTCGTTGATGTGGGAATGGAGAAGGGTGATGGGGGTGCTGAGGTGGGCAGTTCCCACCCAGATCCGTGACCCCAGGGTGGCCATGGCTGTGGCCTGGGAACTTCTGGGGGTGCAGCTGTAGGTGGTTGTCTGAGGAGTACAAGTGGGAGGGTGGGTGCCAGGCTGTCCTGTGCCCACAGTGTGTGCTGGAGGGCACTTTGGGCAGGACTGTGCCCAGCTCTGCTCCTGTGCCAACAACGGGACCTGCAGCCCCATCGATGGCTCCTGCCAATGCTTCCCTGGGTGGATTGGCAAGGACTGCTCACAGGGTAAGCTGCTGCCCCTGGGAATGCCCCCGACCGCGGTCAGGCCCAGCAACACCCACTCCCTGCCCAGAACCTCTCTGCCCCTGGTGCTTCTACCTCTCAGGGCTGAAATCTCCTGCAGATAGGAATGTCCACCTGAGTCCCATATAGTCTCTATAGCTAACGTGATGAATTACTAGGATTGATCACTGGCATTATTAACTGCTAGTATTAAAGATATGGGCATTATTGGTAGTATCATTAATACTATGGACGCTGAGTATTAATACTCCTAGCACCTGAGCAAGGAGTAGCCCCTAAGTTTGGATGCGGGGGAAGAGGGAGTAGGGAAGTGAGGGGAGGCCTGGGCAGTTGCCTCGCAAGGGTGTCCTCTGGGTGGCTCATGTGACTGATGTCCTGGGCATCATAGGCCTGGGCAGAGCATTGTAGGGGCTGTTCATATAAGGTGAACCCAATCTGATACAGAGGTAACAGGGACCCCCAATCTAAAGGCAGAGACTCAGCCTCTGCCCCGTGGTAGTCCTTGGCTGATGGGTGAGACCCAGCCAGTACCCCTAGGACGGTCCCAGTTAAGATGCCCTGGCCCAGGACTTCCCTGGTGGTCCAGTGGTTAAGATGCTGCACTTCCACCGCAGGGGGCAAGGGTTTGATCCCTGGTCAGGGAACTAAGATCCTGCATGCCGGGCAGGCAGTGGCCAAAACAAACAAACTGGCCTGAAGACATTTCCATTCTGATGGAGGAGACACCCGTGCCATCCTCCGGGAGCTCATTAGCTCCCTGAGAATAAAGAAGTCCCTACCCTGGGAAAGTCCCCCCCCCCCCCATCCTCATGGGGAAGTTAGTACACACAGTATTCACACCGTAAACCGCAGTGTTTACAGTTTACCACACACTCCAAATCACAGTCATTCCCCTAAGAGGGAAAGTTCAGAAGCCCTCAGAACTGGGAGAGTGGGCAGAGAATCCAGGCTTAATGGGAATCCTGGGTGACTGGGTCAAGAGATGAGTGGAGGAATTCTGGGAACAGTGGTTAAGCCCTGTGAAAGCCAGGAAATGCCACCCGGGGGCATCCTGGCGTCTTGGCTGACATGCACTCCCCCTTCCTCTCCCTCCCTCTCCCTCCCTCCCCCTCCCTCCCCGTCTGCCCCTCTCTGCCTGGCCCTCACCCTCTGCATCCCACCCACGCCCAGCTTGCCCATCTGGGTTCTGGGGCCCCGCCTGCTTCCACACATGCAGCTGCCACAACGGGGCGAGCTGTAGCGCCGAGGATGGGGCCTGCCACTGCACCCCTGGTTGGACCGGACTCTTCTGCACGCAGCGTAAGCCCCGCCTCCCAGCCTCCCAGCTATTTGGAATCCCATGCTGCGGCCTGCTGGCTGCCGTGGGCATCGTCCGGACCTGCAGTGGAGGGAGGGAGGAGGCAGGCCCCAGGGCTGGGAGCTTTCCACCCCTGCCACCCACCGCTGGGGTTGAAGAGCCTGGCCGGACTCAGGGGGTTGATGCGCCCAAAGTCCTGGAAGGTCAGGGCTATCGGGTACCCCAGCAATCACCAAGACCAGACCCTCCCTGGACGGGGGGCCCAGCGTGGGGAGGAGCAGCCTGTGGTTGCACAGCAAAGAGGCATCAGCCTGGCCTCTGGTTCCAAGGTACCCTTGTCCAAAGGACTCCCTGCCTCTTCAGCGTGAGGGTTCCGAGCGTGGAGCGTGCAGGGTCTCGCTAGTCCTCACTCCATGCTCAGAGAAAGACGGGGCAGGAGACAGGTTTGGTCCCAGCTGCACCTCAGCCGTTGCCCCCACCCCGTTTCTCTTCAGGCTGCCCAGCAGCGTTTTATGGGAAGGACTGCGGGCACGTGTGCCAGTGCCAGAATGGTGCCAGCTGTGACCACATCAGCGGCAAGTGTACCTGCCGCACGGGCTTCACCGGGCGACACTGTGAGCAGAGTAAGCTGTCCCGACCCCTGACCCTGCTGTCAATGCCAGGCCTCAGCCTCCTGCAGGGGAAGCCTCCCCCTTTGAGGGCCACCCATCAGGGCCCTGCACCGCCTGCTCCCTTGACTTTTGGAGCAACTCCCAAGGAGAAAACCTGAAGGTTGGGCCTACATTGGCTTCTGAAGAGTTTCTTCCTTCGGTGGGGGTGGGGATGGGGCATGTGGAGGCAGAGCAGAGCCTTTGTTGGGGGAGGAGCTTAGTGAGAGAGTAGAGGGAGGCAGATCTTGTTTGATTGATCTTTGAAGCCCCCGTGGCACCCAGCTCAGGGCCTGACACACGGAAGATACTGTGTAAATATGGACCAGGTGAGGAGGAGGTAGGGGTGGGTGTCCCCCCACTCAGGGTTATAGGTGTTCTGTCTAGCCCCAAGTAGCAAACCAAAGCACATCAGGAGCTACAGAGAAAGGGGCTTCACTCCGTGAGGCAGAACTAATCCTCACAGCTGCCCACATATGGGATGGGAGGGGTGGAGAGTGGGCGCACCTCACGGTCGACTCCCAATTCTTCTTCGTGCTACACAGGATGTGCCCCAGGAACCTTCGGCTATGGGTGTCAGCAGCTATGTGAGTGCATGAACAATGCCACCTGTGACCATGTCACGGGCACCTGTTATTGCAGCTCTGGATTCAAAGGGATCAGGTGTGATCAAGGTAATACACAGATGGCAGAGTCCCCGGGGAAGGGGGCTGTGGAAAGGGCCCCACGGGGCGGGCTCTAGGGAGTATCCAGTGGGAATGACTGAATTTTATAAGGACACTCTGTGACTTCCTTTTAGTCACATCGGGAGGAGAGTGGGAGTGGAATGGGGGTGCTGAGGAGGGGGAGGCTCCAGGCACTGGAGAGGCGGAGGGAGCAGGCAGCCTCTCAGGCACCACTTCCCTCTGCTCATCCTTGGCAAGTTCTGTGAGCCAAGAAGGATGACGGCAAGCCAGTGCTGTGGAAGGGTCAGCAGACCGAGTTGGAAGATCTGCCGCATTCTGGTTCTGCCATTACCTGCTAGGTGTCCTTGGGCCGGTCATTTCCTTTTGCCGGGCCTGTTACTCCACATGCGGAAAGACACAAGGTTCTGCTGAGAGCCAAGGAGCCCAAAGGGGCTCAAGCTTGGCTCCAGGTCTATAGTCAGACAAGACCCCATAGTGCTGTTGTGAGGACCAAGTTAAGATAATGTGAGCAAAGGACTCAGCACGGTGCCTGGCACCTCAAGTGAGCACTCGATAAACGGTTTTTGCTGTTGGCTGTAGGAGACAGGGATGAGAATGGGCACCCAAGCATCCACAGTCCAGAAAAGGGGCCAAAAGACATTTCCACTGCATTCTGACGGGGGATGAGGGACAGCCCACACATGTATCATCAAGAGGGGTTTTAGGAGCAGCAATCCTGGGCACACTGGTACAGCACTCACAGCTTTCCTTGTCAGTCTCTCATTAGTGCTCACAGTGGGATTACTGTCCCCGTGTTACAAATGAGCAAACTGAGGATTCTGAGTCACACAGTTGGTAGACAGGGAGGGGGCTGAGTCCAGTTTTTCCTGACTCCTGAGAAACCCACTCTACCAGTTACTGGTTGTGTGATCTTGGGCAAATTACCTAACCTTTTGGTGACTCAGTTTCTTCATCTGTGAAAGGGAAATAATTAGTCTTTATTTCTTATAGGACTTATAAACAGCTTTTATAGGGCTGCTGGGAAGATCAAATGAGTTAATATCTGTAACTCATTTTTAGAACAGAGTAAAACACTCAATAAACATCCATTATTTTGGTTCCCACCTATGATCACATTTGCTCCTTGTCACGACCCTGGGACTCCACCCTTTGTAGACAGTTGAAGACAGACACGTGAAGTTGAAGGGACTGAAGAACAGGGCCAAGACCAGCACCCGGGTCTCCTAACATTAGGAGTCTAGGCCCCAGGCTGAGGAGACCTGAAGAGCAAGCAGGCCTGCCCCAGGCTCAGCCCCTCCCTCTGCCCGCAGCTGCCCTCATGATGGAGGAGCTGAATCCCTACACCAAGATCAGCCCAGCACTGGGTGCAGAGCGGCACTCGGTGGGTGCTGTCACAGGCATCGTCCTCCTGTTGTTCCTCATTGTGGTGCTGCTGGGCCTGTTCGCCTGGCACCGGCGGCGGCAGAAAGAGAAGGGCCGAGACCTGGCTCCCCGCGTCTCCTACACACCTGCCATGAGGATGACCAGCACTGACTACTCCCTCTCAGGTAAGGGCTATGCCCCCAGCAGCTCCCTCCTGCCCCCCACCCATACACACACACAAGACCCAAGAGGAGCCACGCGGTATTCTTGGGGACACTGGGGTTTATCGCTGAAGGTGGGTGGTCGTGCCTGCGGAGCTGTCTGCTGGCGCTGGATGCTCAGACTCCCCTGCAGAGATGCTGGAGGTGAGGAGCAGGCACTTACTTGGGACAGGTAGATGGGGTTCCCAGGGGGTGTCATTTCCAGGGTGCCCACTCTGAACAGCTACGGTTAGGAGCCTTCTTCCATTTCCCCAGAGCTTCCCATCCTCCTCACCAGGCTTTAGCCACAGGAGCACCCACACTAAGCAGTAAATTTCCTAAATGCTCCAGGGGAACCTCTCCCCAGCCTGTGCCACCTCAGGAAACCAGCCATGTGGCCCAATGTCCAAGCCCTGTCCCATTTTTGTTTCCTTGGTGAAGGCCTCAGAGCACCCCTCCCTCCCAGTTCCCAGAGTTAGGAGGGCCCTATTTACACAGTGGAAGGGGACGGTGCCTGATGTGGGGAAGTCTGAAAGTCTGGGCAATGTCCCTCGAGTCAGGCCTGCTGGAACCCAGTCTGTTCACAAATGGGGTAACAACTCCAGCAGGCATTCTATCTGGGAGTCTGGACTGCTGCCTTAGAAATAAGAGCAGCTTTTTGCTTCATATTTCATTAAACAGAAGAGGTCAAAATGCTCTAAAATTGCCCACGGCCCTGAGCCACAGGAGGGCCGGCCTGTCAGGGTAAGCACAAGGATGACAGCTCTCTCCAGCTGGCTCCATAGCCCCTGGCTGACCTGCAGCCTCCTGGACCTTGGACTTACTTAGAAAATCAAGATCACGCCAGCCTGCTGACATGTCATTCCTGCTAATTCCATTGCCTCCTATTTGCCCAGCTCCGTGCTAGGCGCTGCAGGATAGACAGAAGCGGCCCAGGTGCAGACCCTACCTTGAGGAAGTTCCTGGCCTACATGCTGCCCTGGGTTTCAGCCAAAGTAGATATCCCCTGATGAAATCCCAAAGCTCACAGGGAAGATTTGGGGACTTTCTTCTATGACTATAGTAAGCAAGGTTGGCTAGGTTTTCCCATGCCATTCCACTGGAATCTGCTGGAGGGCAAGGCTAAGGTCAGGAGAAGTGGGGTTCTCTTTACAGCCTCACTACTGGGATCTGACCCTGGGGGAGGCAGGGGAGGGTCAGCACAGCCCTACGTAGTGACTCAGGGATATCTGAGACTGTCAAGTTAACGCTTCTCGTGCTGGTGCCACCCTCCACACTGGCAAGCCTAACCTGCATCCTGCACGCTGCGAGGAGGGCCACCGCAAGGAAAGGGGCAAATCAGGCTCTACACATTTCTAGGGGAGTAGTAGATGCCAGGAAGCGTGGGGGCTGGGGGACTTGACTGTCTCTCTTTGCAGAGTACTTTCAAGGCGGCCCAGCCCAAGCATTAGTTTAGGGGTGTCTCATGCCAGGGGCAGGGATATGATGGCATGTGGCAACTTGTTCTCTTCCCAGATTTGTCTCAAAGTAGCAGCCATGCCCAGTGCTTTTCCAATTCCAGCTACCACGCACTGGCGTGCGGGGGGCCTAACACCAGCCAGGCCAGCACTCTGGACAGGAACAGCCCCACCAAGGTACCGGGCCCCTAACTCCCCAGCCCCCATCCACTGTCTTTGCATTGAGCCCTCACCTCTGCCTGGGAAGAAACTGCACCACCACCACCCCGCCCAGGGTCTGTGTGGAACCAACTGCCAATACAATAAATATTGCCCTGTGATCCCATGTAAACACTCTGTGAAGCATGTAACAGGAAGCCACCAGGTTATATGGAGCCAACAAGTGCCATGTAACCAGAACACATCACATGTAACCAACTCACAGCATCACTCAATATAACATACACCCCCATACCCTGTGCGTAACCAGTGGGTACCAAGTCATGTGATCATCACGTAATCATGTGTAGCCTTGTCACACATAACCATGTAACCACTTTTGCCTCATGTTAACACATATAATCAAAACACTACAGCATGAATCACCGCAGTATGTTACCAGCACCATGTGTGCAACCAGCACATTATAGACTAACTATTACTTAGGTACCACCTTATATCCTTGTATCTGGACATACTACATGTTATCAGTACACACCCACAACCACTGTCACGATGAGAACCATCACAAGGGACATGGAACCCAAACATCAGCCACAGCCAAGTGTTCCCATTAACAGTGAGTCCTGCAGGCCTTCAAGGTCAGGTGTGTACACCCTGGACAGGGCCTTTCCTCACAGCTCCCAGCATAACACTGGCTGATGGCAAGACGTCCTCTTACGATCACAGGCCCTTGGGCAAGGATGTCTCAGCACACACGTGTAGTGAGCACCCCCTGGTGTGCCAGGACCCATAGTGGGCAGATGAGAGGTTCAGAAATGACGAACAGCCCCAAGGACCACAAGGTCAACGGGCTCATGCTGCATACCTGCGCGCGTGTGCACACACACATACACACACACACACGCTCAGGCAGGACCATGGGGGGGCTGGGTGGCAACCCCCCACCCTGGGCCAGGAGCATGGCCAGGAGCACAGTTTTCATCCTCCGGGTCTGTGCCTTAGAGCTCTAGGGATCCTTTCTCCCCATCTGCCCCACAGAAAATGTCCGCCAGTCCACGGACCATGGCTGCTGCCACAGCCCTGGTAGCAATGCACCCTGAACCCCCTAGCAACAATGACATAGACCCCGTATAGCCCCAAGAGCCACCCCTGTCAAGCCAGCACCCAAAGGCCACTCTTCAGGGGCTCTCAGCCTCAGTTTTCCAATAGAATGGGAGTGCTGCAAGCAGGGGTACCTTGAGGTCCGTATGCAAAGTCTGTGGCCGTCAGCCCCACACCCAGCTGCACAGCTTTATGCTTATCTGAGGAGCCAAGGGAAAGGAATCCAGGAGCTTCCCAGTAGGAGGTCCTTGATTAACTAGAGCCACATTATCAAGGCTACAACAGGTTAGAGGCAAAGGACGCCAGGGATGAGAGACAAAGTCCCTTGTGGCCATGTCATTCTTGGTCTCATGCTGACAGGGAAGCACCAGCCACCCTCTGTCACTCAGTGAGGGGGTGGAGTTACTACAGAGTAGCCCACTTGGTGACCCTCTGGCTCATTTCACCCCAGGGGCCCAAAGTAGTTCTGTGTGGTCAGGGACCCCTCAGCCTGGCAAATTTTTAGCAAGGACAGGCAGCTGTGATGACATGGAAAGGACATGGGTCTGGGAGCTGAGACCTGAGTTGTAGACCCAGCTCTGTCACTGGCTATGTGTGTGACCATGAACGGGGCCCACAAGCAGGACTCAGGTCCCCAACTGTGAAATGAGAACCACCATCCTTGCCTCATATGAAGGGCAGCTGTGAGAATGCAGGAAGAGGAAGGCTTGCGCCATAAGGACAACCTACCCTGAAGCGTTCTTGGTCACATGAAAGGAAGATTCTCACACTCAGCCCAGGTCAGGCGGCAGAGGTGACAGTGATGTTGCAGGCAGCCTCAGCACCCCGCTCCGTGCTGGAGATGGCCTCGTGTTGCAGCCAAGACGCTGCCAACACCCCTTTCTCCTGCAGCTCAGCCCCACCCAGCTGACCTGCTTTCCCTGTCAGGGCCAGCTTGGCTCAGGCCAGTTCTTGGCTCTCAAGAGGCCCTGCCCTTTGCTCCCCTTTGTCCCAGGGGCCCAAGAGCCCTACAACTTCAGCCAGACTGCTTAGATGGGGGTATATGTTCTGCTCCTACGGGCCTCAGCCACACCATGGTGGCCTGTCATAGAACACCTACCTGTCCCTTTCCCTCAATGACCTAGCACCTAGGTGGGTCAGGGTCATCACAGGGGTGGGTGCACGAGGGTGGGCAAAAGCAAAGGCTGGGCAGGGGCATCTCAAGGGCACTAGATAGTAACTCGCTCTCCTACTTTACAAACAGCTCAGTAACAAGTCCCTTGACAGAGACATGGCAGGCTGGACCCCCTACAGCTATGTGAACGTGTTAGGTCAGTAGTGGTTTGAGTCTGGTCCCCTGCCATCACATCCTACCCTCTTCTCCTTCTCCCATATTGACAGGGGCCCATCCCAGCTCCCTGGGAGAGTTAGTTAGTAGATAAATCTTAAGCATGGTTTCCCCCAGGGACCACAAGGGAGAAAGCTAGGGCCCAGATGTGGGGATTCAGGTTGGAAGCAAAAGATGCACTCACCATCTGGGAAAGGGACCCCTGCCTGAGCCAGGCCCTACCAAGGTGCCCCTTTCAAGGGCTTCTTCCCTCTGCCCCACTGCCCTGGCAGACACCAGTTCCTATGGGGGTGCGGGTGAGGGGTGGGGAGTGAGGGGTAGCAAGGCCAGTGGCCTCAGCTCTAGCAAATCCCTCTGGCCCTGCTGGCGCTAGCGCCTTTGGATGCTACACATGGAAGCCCTAATTCCTTCCAACCTGACCCTCATCCCCCAACCCCTGCCATACCAGGGCCCTGGGAATAATGGCTCCTCCCTGTCATTCCTCTCACTAGACTCCCATTTCCAGATCAGTGCCCTGGAGGCCAGGTACCCGCCCGAGGACTTCTACATTGAACTTAGACACCTCAGCCGCCCCGCTGAGCTACACTCACCAGGTTAGACTCCCAGCCCTACCCTCTATCCCCTGGACCCCTGAGGCTGTCATACCAGACCAGACCCAGCACCTACCCTAACCCCCATTCCTATCCTTTAACTTACCCCATGGTCCCAGAACTCTCCCTGCTGAGCCCCTTCCCTCTGACATAATTAATCTACAAGCCCAATTCCTTATCTGAAGAAGGAAGCCTGTCTGGATCCCCCCCAGTCACCCCTTCTCCTCCTATCATGTCAGTGGATATGGACAAACTGCAACTAGTATTAGGTGAAGGGAACACAACATAACCGCACTCCCTGCAGAGCACAGAATACAACCCAAAACCACTGAGAAATGACGTGGAGATGGTGACATCTCTGGGATTTTTTGGGCCCGTGGATGTGAATGATGGCGAGTTGGCTCTCTGGCCAAAAAGCCCAATGTCCCTCAGAGAGAGACCCCAGACTAGCTCTCCCAGATCATAGGGTAGGGTGGTCCAGTAGGGATCTAGAGAGGTTGAGGCAGGATGTGTCAACCAACATCCTCTGTGCTCATATATTAGGCTCAAACCTGGTAGCTTGGGAAAGATGCAAAAAAGAGACTTGGAAAATCAGTCCTGCTATGTATGGGAGGATGTGAGGTAGGAGTTACAGAAGTAGGTGCAATGAATGAACAGAGAATTTGGCCTCCCTACAAAGTATTCCTGCCCTAGACGGCACACTTGACAACGTGGGCCTGAATTCAGGCTCTAGCTGGTTTCTAGAGCTCAAGTGAAATGCAACTCTACCAACCCCTGAAGGTCTCTGAGGCCAGTAGCCGTAAGAAGAGCAAAGGTTCTAAATCCATCTACCTGTTAAGTAGGCATGGGCTTCAAATACCCTGGGCTTATACCCAGGAGGCTGTGCTCCTGGCTGTGAGCCCCTTAAGCAGTGCTCAGGACATTCAATAACCCCACCAAATACAACCCCCCCGACACACACACTACCACCACCCTGCACCTCTTTCCCTTTGGGAGCATCCTCTGGGCTCAGCCCAGATTTCTCCCTTCAACCACTGTAGCCAGACGCACCACACACTGTCATTTTTTCGCTTACACTGAGGCAGGCTGGTGGCCAATGGGAGAGAATACTTGAGAACATCTGGGCTCTAGGTGGAACTCAACTTCTCACTTGTCGGTGTGATCTCAGACAAGTCACTGCCCTTCTTTGAGCCTGTTTCCTGTTCTCTAAAAGGGGAAAAAGTTAACAGCCTAGCCTAGCCTCCCTCCCTCAGGGAGGGCAAAAGAAGCCCTGGTCTAGAATAAAGTGCTGAACTGATGCCAGGGATACAGACTGTTACAGTCATGCTTCTGAAGGGCACAAGTACCTATAGGCCCTTTGGAGAAGAGCAAACTTGAGAAAAACTTGGACCTGATTCTGCTCTATTACTCAGCAATGTGTGGAAGGAAGGGAGATAGGAGTAGGCTCCTGCAATTTCAACTAGGGACCTCTATATGGAAGAGGTATGGGGAGGTATCTAAACAGCCATGGGTTGGTCTTCAGTGTCAAAACCTGGGGAGAGTCAAGTGGAGTCAAACTGTATTTTAGTAAGCACTTGCTGCATGCCTTGCCTGATATGGCATTCTCAGTTAAAAGCTGACAAAAAATGGCTCTGTGAGCCCAAGTCATCACTGTCCCAAATTTAAAGTATCACATAATTTCTTTTCTGGGATCACCAGTAGCAAAGAACCTGAGCTTGGTCCCTGAAGCTTTGTGTCCTTCCTGCCTCTGGCTGGGGCTCAGAACCATGCATTGTGGGAGCCTAGGATAAACTGTGACAGCCAAAAGGGAAAAAAGAAATCCTTGGGACTGAAAAACACTGGTAGTATTGTTCAAATACAACTCTCAATTATGTGCAAATGGTCCACCCAAAAAAAGTGGGGCAGGGGGAGGGGGACTAAGCCAGCTGACCATGTCAGGGAAGGACTATACATCCTGTAGAGACGACCAATGAAGAACCTCAGCTACCTGTTCACCTCCCTCTGGCTCCCCTCAGTCGACCTTTGGATCCAGAAGGGGAGAGGGAAGACCAGAGCTACAAGGTGAGAAACAGTCTTCACCCCCACCCAGAAGTCCAACAGAACTGGGACTGGGAATGTCATACACCCTTCCCCCAAGCTAAGAACTGGTTCTGATTCATTCCTTATCCTATACTTTTGGAGCCTGAAACGTCACCTACAGTGACTGTAGGTGGCATCAGAACTGCCTTTGATCACCTCCTGGAAGACATTCCCCTCAGAGTGAAGGTTAAAGAGCAGTAGTGCTAAATATGCCAGGGGGTGCTGTAGCTCATCATTTATGCTTTAGGAGCTTTTAAAGAATACCTGTATGGTCAAGATGATTTAGAGTAGATTAAACCCAGAATAATTTTCTAGCACTAAAGAACTATTTATTTTCTGGGTAGAGGAGAAAGAAAAAAAAAAAAAGAAAAAAAAAAAAACCTCATACAGTCTAGGTAAACCTCATTCACCCCTATATTTTTCTTTCCTTTTACTATTTTTATGCAGGTGCTTGTGGAATGGATAGACGTCAGAACACATACATTATGGACAAAGGCTTCAAAGGTACAGTATCTAATCCTGACGTCCCATTAGAAAGGGCTTAGCAAGATAAAGAGTGCAGATCTGAAATGGCCAGTTGTTCTACCAGGGACAAACTGCACATCTCTTCTCCCACCCCCAAAAAAAGTTAAAGACCACAGGACCTGGGGCTGCTGGGTAGCTCTGCCCAGGAGGAGCAATCATAATAATAATGATTTCATCTTTTGATTTCAGTTGCACCTGCTTAGGAAACGCTTATGGGTTTTTTATAGATGCCAACTAAATGTCTTCGGAAACGTAAAATGTCATTATCCAACCAATTAGTACAAGTTAAATTGATTATAAAATCTGAAATAAAGTCAATCTACCTGCCCCAGAGGCCTCCTGTCATTGCGCTGGTAAGGAATGCCACCCTGCACCTGCTGGCTTTCTGGGGCACAAGGAATGAAAATAATACCTAGTGTTAATATTGTACGGCACTCCACTCTCACGAGATCTCTGCCCCAGAGAACAGGGAAGCCAGGACTAATCCCTAACACATGGGAACTGCAAGTTGGATTATCCTTCTAGGAACTATACAGGTGAAGCCAAATATGAAAGGTCAGGTCCTGCCCCAAGCTTAGGGCCTAGGTTTAAATGACAGAATGTGTGAAACAGGTGGCTTTGAAATTATGTCACTTATTAACTATGACCAACCTCCCTAAGGCACAGTTTCCTCAAATTGCAAGGTTGGGATAAGTATGCTTGTCCTATGATCTAACAAGGTTATCCTGAGTATCTAATAAAAAACACAGATCAGAAGTGTTTCTGCATATTGTAAAGGGTTACACTAATGTAATAGAGTTGCCCTTTTGTCTCTGAGGACTATTTAAGAGTCTCAGCCAAACTGAAAGAGACATGACTTACAGCAACAATCCCAGTGGATATCCTAAACCTAGCTGTGTACCAGAATCACCTGGAAAGCTTGTTAAAAATACATATGTTCACCCCACAACTCCCCAAGATTCTGATGCCGTAGATCTAGAGTGGGACCTTTTGTGACAAATGCCTCAGGGTATCCTTATGTAGCATATCACCTAACACTTAAAAACCCCTAGTCTAGACTGACTCAGATTTCCCAGATTACCCTTCTGGTCTTTCAGACTTAGCCTTAGGTACACCTGAGACACCACTTTCCTAACCAAGGAGAGCTAGTAGTCTTCAGCCCTTGGTGAGGTGGTTATTAAAAGTGGGGTGAGGAAAAAAAAAAAAGAAGTGGGGTGAGCTAGGGGTGGGTGGTGGTGAGAACTGTGTTCTGAACAGCAGAGCAGGAGGGACAAGTCTCCACCAGCACGTGTTGTTAGGACGTGCACAGCCCAAGAGAACGATCTGAGGACAGAAGGTCACCCACTATGCCCTTGGGATTCTGGCAATTTTTTGTTAGTTTTGACTTAAACCACCCAAATGAAAGGAAGCACCATTACAGTAGATGAAGCTAAACAACAGAAAACAAAACTATACTGTTTTATCACTGTGACCTGGGACCTCAGTTTCTTTCTCAAGGAGAAATGGGGATTGGACAGAAACATCTCTAAGGACCTTTACAGCTCTGAGAATATGCATGACTCAAGCATGAATGAATTCAGACAGGCCCAGACACCTCAATAAATGAGCACACAACTTCCCTATGCACTTTACTGTCCTGTGCATTGTGATTATAGTAGTTACTCGCAGCCATAAATGTAAAACAAAGTTAAGGACAAAGTTAAGGACTCAGCCATGGCATCATTCATTCCTGGTTTGTGGGATCATACATCTGAGTGTCTGAGTGCAGGGGAGACTTGGAACCTAGCAGCCAGGTTTCATTTCACCACTCTGGCTATAATCATCCTTTAAATTGGAGAGAAAAGATGGCTATGTAGGCAAACGTACCAACAGGTGTTAGGGACCAACACACCAGAACAAGAGGAAAATGGAACATCACAGTTCAGAGCTTTACAGAAATACTTATCAAAAACACAGAATAAACCCCACCAACTGGCTGAACTCCCCAGATAAACATTTAATAAACTAGTTTGTACCAGGAATGGAATCATTTCCTAAAACTACTGGCCCAAACCAAATTATAACCACTGAGAGTTAAGATTAAGAGTCTTAGTGTTCTCTGAACTCAGTGGGAAAGAGCCCTGGCCTGGGAGTTAAAAGATTTGGGTTCTAAGGGGAATTCCCTGGTGGTCCAGTGGTTAGGACTTGGCGCTTTTACTGCTGGGGCCCGGGTTCAATCCCTGGTCGGAGAACTAAGATCCTGCAAGCTGCTTGGTGCAGCCAAAAAAAATTAAAACAAAAAACAAAAAACAATTTGGGTTCTAGTCCTGGTTCTTGCTGTGTGGCACTGATCAGATCACAGTGTTGTTTTCTGAGTCTTGGTTTCTTCCTCTATTAGAAGGACAGGGTTGGGGCTCCCCTGGTGGCACAGTGGATAAGAATTCGCCAATGCAGGGGGCACGGGTTCGATCCCTGGTCCGGGAAGATCCCACATGCCTCAGAGCAACTAAGCCCGTGTGCCACAACTACTGAGCGTGCGCTCTAGAGCCCGTGCTCCGCAACGAGAAGCCGCCGCAATGAGAAGCCCGCGCACCGCAACGAAGAGTAGCCCCCGCTCGCCACAACTAGAGAAAGCCCGCGCGCAGCAAAGACCCCACACAGCCATAAATAAATAAATTTTATATATATAAAAAAAAGACAGGGTTGTGCAAGCACTATCTCTAAAGCCCTTTCCAGCTCTAAGCATCTAATTAAGTCAATGCTCCCTCTTTCCCCTGTTACTTACTAAAGACCTCCACTCACTGTCATCCTGGAGGTTGTGTAAGATCACTCATTACCGCTGTGCTAACCCCATTTTACCTCTAAACACCTTTCCATCTCTCCTTCCCCTGCTCCCCTCAGCAAAATTATTCTGCAACAAACTGCTTCATGTCAACACTTATCTGTCAGGCATTTCAAAGTGCTATAGAAGAAATCCTCCCCACTACTCTCCCATCACCTTAATGATCCTGAAATCCTGGATCCCACTGTTGCTGCCCCTTTCCCCACCTGTATGCTCCTTGCTAATCCAACCTCCAGGTCTCTCCTTGCAATAACCTTGGCTTCCAAGGTAGTCAGGAGCCCACTGACATCCTGAAAACTTTTTTTAGCCAGTGTGGTTCTCCTTGTGACCCCGAGATCTCCCCTCTTCCTCTCCCCAGTCCTTGTCTCTCAATCAAGAGAAGGGTGAGGACTTAGGGCCCAGGAAGAGAAAAGGCAGTGTGGCCTTCTAATAGTAGTAGTAGGCTGAGAAGACAAGAGATGGACGTTCAGTGCCTAGGTTTTCCCCAACAGTGAAATATTGGCCTTAAGTAGATGATAGTGTGAATCTGAAGGCTGGGATAAGTTCAAATCCTACTCACAAGAAGGCAATGGAAAATCATTTCCCCTCTCTGGATTTGTTGCTTCCTTTATAAAATGAAGATGTTTCAATTAGCTCATTTCAGAGGCCCCTTCTGCCTCTCATAGTATGTGGCTGTATGTGATTTGGGGAAGGTAGGAACTATATGAGAACAAATGCCAGGGCATTATAGGGCTAAATCTTAAGCCTTGATGCTAATTACAGGCCTTAGAGGAGTGACTCCCCAGAGCTTGGGTAGCCTCGGTTGATGCTTCCCCTTTCTTTGCAACATGCCCAAAGTGCAAAGACTGGTATAGAGGTGGGGCTATAAAAAGATGAGGAAGTGTCTTAGAGCAGCTGGTTATTCATCCCCTTACCCTGCCCTCCCTCAGAGCAGGCAGGTGGATGACTCAGCTGGAGAAAAGAGTAGGTTCCTGAAGTATAGTTTTCCAGCTGGCCTTGCCCTTCCCCTCCCTCCTCAGAAATAGAATCCAGTTTATTCCATAATTCAACACCCTCCTACCACCACCCACCTCCAAACACACACACGCACACACACACTCTTCTCCATCCCCTTTGGCTTTACCTCTGGCCCCTTTATGGATGATATATCTTCTCCCTGAGACTCACCCCATTCCCACAAGCCCCATCTCTTTTATCCATGTAGGTGCATCCCCTGCTACAGAGCAAACAATTTATTTCCCCAAACTTGAAAGCAGCCAACTTTTCTGGTGGAAGTAAGAGGGCCACTACTGGTTGGCTGAGGCTCTGTTAGGCATTGAGCTAGAGCTTCAAGCCTCTCCCACTGCCATAACAATCAGTCATGGGATGTCCACAAAAAGAGCTTGGCCTTTCTCAACAGAACTTGGCCCCATAGATAAAAAGGCTTTCCTTGTTGAGGGTAAGGTGAAGCTGTTGCAGATAGTTTGCATTTAGGATATAGGATGTGTACAGGGTAAAAATACGAGGGGAAAACACCTTGATTGGGTATCAGAGCAGGTAGGGGTTGTCCTAACTTAACTACTTACTAACATTAGGCAAACTTTATGAGCTTTAGTTTCCTCATTTCTAAAGTAGTAATACTAGTCCTTCCTGCCTGGCCCCCTGCACAGATGTAACAAGTGTCAATGATCTAACTGGAGTGAGTGAAGACCAGCTACATGTGCTATAAAGCAAGCTAACACTAGTCCTCAAATTTTAGAAAATATGCAACTGAGTCAGCTGCCAATCCAGGTAAAAATGATGTGCCTGCGTGGAGGAGGGGAGCGGTGTTAGGGGACAGCCCTTCTTTAAGCAGTACTAGTAGTCCTCAGCTTCCACAGGAGCAGCTGAGTCATACTGCCTTACTACTTGCCTGATAAATTTAGAGAACCCAAAATGGGACCAACAGGCCAGCTGGGGTTCCCAGCTTAACCCCACTCCCTTGTACTAAGAAACAAAGTATTCACTAGAGGCAATTTCATGTGACTCGGGCAGGTCATGGCCTAGGACCCAGAGCCACCGTTCCCCTATGAGAGCCTCACCAGTAGCTGGGCCAATCCAGCCTCCCTTTAGTCTCTGCTGGGACTGCTCGTTGTCTAGCAAGAATGTTTTCTCCTCCTCTCTAGGGTTCTAGGGTAGAGAGAGGCCACAATCTAAGACAGGACCCAAGACCCACATCTCTCTCTGCCTGGGGGCTAAGCTGTGATACAAAGTGCTCTGAGCCTGGTTCTGGAGCTTGCTCTAATACCGATGAGCAGGGTGACCCTGGGGAAGTCACTTGCCTATACAAATCTCAATTTCCTCATAAGCAATAAAGGGGGAGGGGAAATAATAATTACTGCTCTGCCTACACTTGAAGGAACTAATGGGTGAATGTAGTTTTGTACAAGATTGAGGAAATGTTACCTGCTAAAACAAACATAAATAACCCTATACTAACAAAAAAGTAAATCCCCTCCCAACCAGTTACCTGCTGTGGGAGAAGAGACTCCTGTGGTGGCACACATCTCAACTACTTCAGTCACGTGGAGCGCTCGCTCTGCTCTCACCGGACCAAGGTACATCCAGTAACCCCTTGAATTACACTACCACTTTCACTTTTTTACATTTTCATTAATTTCACAAGTTGGAGGCAGAAAGCATAGATAAATAGCAGCCCAAAATGTAAATTGTGGTGGTTCTAGCGAAAGATCATCCGAGAATTTTACCATCTGCTAGCACTTATAGAAATTTAGAGCTGAGATTTAGAGAAATTTCACCATCTGCTACCACTTACAGAAATTTCGACTTCTTAGATCACTCTTGACTACGAAGCCCCTGCAACTCAGTGCTTATTTCTAGATTCCCCTGGCTGGCAGAGCCTCACAGAAGGATGAGGGCCAGAGCTGCCAGATGAGAGAGTCTCCTGCTTTTTCTGGGCAAGTTCTGCCTCATTTGAAACAGTCCACAGGAGGCAGTAACCTTCCCCCAAAAGGGAAAATGGCATAGAGGTTGAAGGAAGGGCTCCCGTTTCACTGTGACTCCCAGTCACAAAGAGAACCTTCTTCCTCCAGTGAGCTACAGTTACCTTGCTTCATATTTGGAAACCAGTTTGCAACTTTTGTACCCTAATACACCCTGAAGTCTTGGGGATGATGCACCTGAGAGACGACAGGAGAAGCAGCATGAGTTCTCCTAATATCAGAGAAAGATACTGCTAAAATAGATTTCAGTTAGCGTTCATGAGAACTGGAGTAATTGACCCCAGAAGATATACTGCAGACTTGCTAGAAAACAGGAACTTTCCAAAGCCTAGTTTGAGACCCAGGTGTTTTTTAAACCTCTATTACACTTCAGTCTGCCCCACCTCTGATCACGAGCTTCTCGAGAGCAGGGATACTACCTGTTTGCTGCCTAAAGGTTGCCAAATTGCTGGCACTTGTGCCAAATCACACACCTACTTCTTCTGAACCTAAGCTTAGTCATCAAAAAGAATTCAGAAAAATGATATCACAGAAAATACACAGGCCAAAGAGTCCCAAGGCATGGATTCAAGTACTGGCACTGCCATTCATGAGCCATATGACCTTAGACAAGTCACTTCATCTCCCTGGACCATCATCTTATAAAATGCAGTCAACTATCCTTGCAAGATTTTGTAAAAGTTAAATAACAGATGTGAAAGCATATTATGAATATCTTGAATTAATCCCTTTCTGGTGCTATACCTGACTACTAAAACAAAAATGTTCTTATCCCTCCAAAAACATATTTCTTTAGAACTCTGCTTACCTAGAAAAGCACTCCTTAACGTATTTAGTAAGTGAATCTTGGATTATTCAAAGGTGTTTACAACTTCGCGATCCTGAAAGCACATAAACTGTACTCTGCTTTGGGTCTTTAAATTAAGTCTTATGTCTTTGCTTGTCCTAAGAAATCTCTCTTGCCTTGCAGATTACATGAAAGAATCCGTATGCAGTTCTAGCACTTGTTCCTTGAATAGCAGTGAAAACCCTTATGCCACAATTAAGGACCTGCCCATCCTCACCTGCACGTTTCCAGAAAGCAGCTACGTAGAAATGAAGTCGCCTGTGCACACGGGGTCTCCGTACACAGATGTGCCATCCTTGTCGACATCTAATAAAAATATATATGAAGTTGGTAGGTGTCTCAAATAAGTAACTTAGTGAAATCAGGGCACTCGTACAGCATCTGAAGTAAAAACAGCCCTCTCCAGTCCCCGTCTTGAAAATGCACCCTTCTTTTGTTGCTTTTTAAGGAATCCAAGGTGAACTGTCTTTCCCAGGACTGCCCTCCTCTCTCATACAAGAAATCAAATTCTTGTGCCAACTCTGCTTTTAAAAAAAAACACTAAGGCTACGTGTGAAGCAGATATATTGGGGGTGGGGAGTCGATACACACAAACACATACACTTCAACTGATTGTTAACACAAATTCCTGTTTAAAAAAAAAACAATCAGAACAGACATTTGCAAGTTTCGAAATCACCTCGTTCTACTTTTTCCCAGTTTAACCCATGTCCCTGGGCTCACTGATACAACCCCTGACCCCTACCTCTAGGATATTCTAAGTCCCTTGGTTTTGACCAGAGCTTGGGATTCTGATAGCACACTCACTTAGGTTTTCAATCTCTTGAACAAGCCTCAGTCCTAACCTTCATACATTTATCATAAACCCCTGGCTTCTCCCCTGACCAAGTTAAATAGAATTCTCTTCCCCCCAGCAAGGCAACCAAAGCTAATCTGTTCTCTGAACTCATTTTTCACTATATTCCTTAGAGCCCACAGTCAGTGTGGTCCAAGAAGGCCGTGGTTGTAACTCCAGCTATATCCAGAATCCATACGACCTACCTAGGAACAGCCATATTCCTGGTCATTATAACCTCCTCCCAGTAAGACAGAGCCCTGCCAATGGGCCGTCCCAGGACAAGCAGTCTTGAGGGATAAGCCTCTCTCTTGCAATGTGCTCTGCTGAATATTCTCTGACTCTCTGAAAGAAGACAATCCCTTGACTTGAAATAATGGTACAAACTGACTCCAGCTGCGTGTTAGTTATAACGTTCACCTGGAACTAAAGAAGAGCTTCCAAGTGGGACTGGGGTAACTGTTCAAAAGGTCCGTTCTCAAAAGCAAATTCTACCACCCACCCACCCCCAATCCCAAATGCCACGGATTATATGATCTTTTAAAACATAAAGATAAAGCTACTCATCAACATCAGCTAAATATATACATATTAATATTTATATATTAAATTATCTGAAACATGATGCTTAGAAAGCATATAGAATAGGTTTTACCAATTTTCCTAGGAGTAAAGGGGACTGGGGAGGAGAAGGGATTACTTTAAAGCACCTGAAATGTATATGTGCTTTTGGTTCCTGTTACCGTCACTTAGATTGTTTTATACCTAAGATAATTATACCTAAGATAATTAGTACATAGACACAAACTGTGCTAATATCAATCCTAAAGTACCTGTACATATATGTCAAGTCAATCAAATTATAACTGCCAAGATTACAGAGTTTAGTATACAGTCTAATGCTGACAACTTCCATTTTTTAAAGTAAGACTTTAATGAATACAAATTAACTTTCCCTCTTCTGCCCCTGGTGGTAGTAGGAGGAAAAAAAAGTTTCCAAAGTGCAACAGCCGCTTTCAGTCAAACAATGATTTCTAGGCCAGCTTTACAAAATCTTGCCAATTCAAAGTTCAAGAACATTGCAAGCCAGTCCTGGCCTTGTCATATCTCCTTAGTCCATCCAACACCTGAGTTATTCCATGCAAAACGGAACTCTGAGATGATGCCTTTAAGCAAGCAGTCATAGACTGGTAAGAATTAAACATCCCTAAAAATGGTTATTCGGCCTCCAGAATTTATTTGAGTGGCATTCCTTGACTCAGAAGAGTACATGCTGTCAAGCGTATCTTCATAAATCTTGAGCTTGATGTAGTATGGAACCTAAAAGTGTAGAGGAAATTAGACAAAAGTGGATACAGGAAGTTTAAGTTGTTTTAAGTACATTATGCTTTTTGATGGAACTAAATGAAATGATCAAAGAAGAATGGACTGTAATCAATTGCTATAACATGATGTAAAAACTTAACATATAAGTATATGAAGTACTTCTACTTTCAAAGGACCACCTACTGACATGGCCAAAAATGTATTACAATGAGCTAATGCTCCAGATCCCAGTACTCAGGTGTATCTATACTTCCACTCTAATGAATATAAGTAAACTGGGGCTCGGATGGGTCAAAAAGGAGCCTCTCCCAAGCCCTAAAGAGGACCTCCTCACAAGAATTAAAGACCAAAAGGGCAAAGCAGGGAAACTAATGACCACCCTATACCACTCCATTCTCTGATTAACAGTCCAGGCAGTAAAAAATACTTCCAAAAAGGTATACAGAAGAGGAACTAAGTGACTGTAAATGACTGCAAAGCTGGAACAGCTGCTACAGGAAATGTGGGAGTTCTGAAGCCGTTGATACACATTGGAAGTCTGCCATGGAACCCATTAGTTTGGGCAATAACCAGCAAAAGCAAGAAAATAAATAAATGAGTAAATCCTCCCTCCCCCACTTCACTCAAGGCTTAAGCAAATTTTATCGTTAGGGGAAAATATAATACTTACATGAATGCTGCATGTATGCATGGGAGCAAGTGATCAGCAATAGCAAATTTACTTTCAAAAAAGGCCTTATTAAAATATAAATACTAGAAAATTACTTTGTAGGCCCAAGTAAATATTTCTCATACATATATAGGAAGAAATATAGATAAGAGACTTACCTCAGTATTTCAGGGCAGCAAGTGCTCAAATATCTTTCTCAAGTAAGGATCAAGAAGCATGGTGAAGTCAGATCAGCAAGGAGAAACTTCGTCTCAATCCCAGGTTTTATTTTCTTCCCTTAGCCTGCATGTACAATAACTGCTGCCTGGCAAACTGCAAACAAGCACTCAAGTTTCGTTTCACCTCTTTTTTGCCAAGTATCTTCTGGCAAAATTCAGCAAGAGGTGGCATGGTGGAATTGCTAAAGCATTGGGTCGAGATTTGAGTGTTACTTGCCCTCTCTGGGTTCCTTTTTTTCTCCCATGTGTTGAAAAAAAGGGAGAAGCAGAGAAAGGTAAGGGAGCTCTGACAACCCTTCAGCTTTAGCATTCTATGATTTTTAAAGAAATGTAATACAACTCAAATCAGGCAATACAGTGGAGAAGGGAAAGGCAGAGGGTGTGATTAATCTATTGTGACAACAGCTGCCTTCACATATCTAAGAGTTACTGGTAAAAGACATTCCAATTTAACAGAGCACCTACTAGGAACTTCTGTCTAGCACTGTCACAAATAGGTTCATGGTCAACCTAAACATGTGCACTGTGCATTTTATTGGCAACATGGAAAAATCTGTTCAATTATTTTACAGAAATTAAGTTTTTACTCAAAGTGATGTGCATACAATTCAAATGAATAAGAAAAACACAATTACTGTACAATAGCATAAGTGCAACTATGAAATGGCAATACTTTTTTAAACAACCCAGATTTGTAATATATTTGTTCACTGTGCAGAGGGATCGTACCTTGTACAAAATAAAGTGAATTTCTCAAACTAATTTAACAAGAATGCCCACTGTTGTGTTGCAAACTGAAAATGTGTCTATAATCTACACCTTAGGTTTAAAGGTAGAACTAACTTACATTTTGTGTGGTCACTCTAGACAGCCAGAAAAGTGAAAATCATCCCAATAGATGTTTGAAAATAAAGTGAAAAGGTTCTATCAAATTTATAACAAGAGAGTCTCTTCCTTTAAAGTAATGAATGGGAGCAACACATTCTTATTCATGTCCAAAAATTATTGAAATATCTCATACACATCAGTATACTCAAATAGAGAATTTCTCTGCTTTCACAAAGATTTGGACTCAAAGACAACTATTACAACTTGTGCTCAGCTCCAGAGACACAAAGGTACTTCTATGGAAAGGAATAAAGGCAAGTGTAAGGGCCACCTATTTAGCATAAGTGCAATGAAGAGCTGTCCACCAGAAGTTATCAGCCACTACAGTACTCTGGGTGCATCTGTTTTAGGACCTTTTAAAACATATCCTTGTGACCTAACTGGTAAAGCAGCAGCAGAATTAATTTTGTAATAAAATACAAACGCTAAAAAATAGCTTACTGAATGCATTCAATGGTATAAGTTTAAAATTTCTCCCTTATACTTTCAAAGTTTTGTATGTAATCCTCATACTTAAGTCAAACTAAAACCTTTCAACTTGTCAGTTCACAAGGCTTACATGATACTCAAAAGTTATTTCCACTTAATAAAATGTCTAACCAAGAACTTTTGCTATTTAGAGGCTAAGACTCATTCAGAAAAGATCTAACAGACAATCCTCAAAGGCCAGGAGGCTAGGGCTTTGACATCTGAGTGAAAGACAAAACATAATCAAGGGTTATAAGGCTAATAAAGGTATTTACTGAGTGCTTTAAGATTATGACTTACGAGGCTCAGAATACCACCCAATAGCATAAATGACAACCAAAGGCGGCAGGTTGTGCACTCAATCACTGCAAGTTGTGCACTCAATACAGGAGATTCAAGAATGATACCATTAGCCATTCATCCAGCCAGAGGGAAGACAGAAGAGGCCCAATTAATCTGTATGTGGCAACAGAAGATGGAAAATCTTTCTCAGAAGGGATGGATGATGGATACATAAGGGATTCATTATACTATTATTTATACGGTGTATAATAATTATATATGATTTATGTAATAATTTTATGTAACAATATTTAAAATGTTTAATCTAAATGGTAAAATTCTCAGACTACAGCCCCCCAAGCTAAACTAGAATGAACCCTAGGATTACCCCTTCACTCTTTTAGATGGTCCTTCCTTATTGTTCTGACACGGGGTTGTAGGAAGGATAAATATTAGGAATGTAAGTATGAACAAAGCACTTTCCCTACCCTTGTAGATCTTACAATGTAGCAATTATAGAAGGGCAGGGATAAATAGAGGACCCTGGTGATTAGTCTGATAGTGATTATACATTTTCTTCCCTGACCTGCAGAGCTAGAAAGACTCTGAGCAGTGGTCCAACCCAAACCCAGAGAAGGAGGAAGCTCTGGTCTGCAGCGCCGGTTGTCAGATTACCTCCTTATTCCAGTTTCTGCCTCCCAGGCCGTTGTCTAGCCCAGCAGATGGCCCTCCAGAACCTTAGGAGTGAGTGCTAAAAGCCATACGCTTATTCATTAGGATGTGGATAACAGGGTCTGAGATTTTGTGGTTTGGGGCCAAGGTTAAGTTCTACTGACTCAACCACAGGAAAGGAATCCTGTTGGCTATTAATTTTCACCATCACTGGTACTGATAACATAGTAGTTAACAGCCAATATACATGACATCTGTGCCAGGACCTATCAATTCTATGCTTAATAATGTTAAATAATTCAATTCAAATGTTTACTAATAATTACTATCCTAATAGACAAATAATGCCATTTATATCATGTGTGTGCACACATAAACCTATACACTTGGATTTAATCATTGGTTCTATTGGTGGAATCAGTCCATGGACTGATCTACCTTACTAGATTCCACTTAGAGATTAAAAAAATAAATAAACACAAAATGTTTTTAAAGGTTCTCTCTCCCAAACATGAATATATTTCAAAGTATATATTAAAAGCCAGCAGAATTTTCTTTTAACAGTAAAAGCCAAAAAACAGCAGTTCTCAGCTCACAGTTGACATAGCAGCCCCTCAAGTGCTCCTCCCCGCTTAGTACATATGGTACTTTGATGCATATTGTTAAAACTGACAGTCATTTTGCAAATGTTCTGAAAGCTTTCATCTTATTTAATGGCGTTAACATGGAAATAAAGATAGCATTTTAATCAAGTTATTATAAGACCAAAAATATCTTGCAAAGTATACACATGATTTTTATTTATCTATTAAATTTAAATTTTAGTTAGAATGTATAATAATTTGGCTCTAGTACCTGAAGAAAGTGTTCATTCATAAAATTACTGAATTAAGGCTGGGATAAACCCCAGAAATGATCTAATCCAGTCCCCTCATTAACTGGAAGAAAGTGAGGTTCAGAGATAAAATGACTAGAAGACCTGTGACTAGATTCCAAGTCTTTGTCACCCAGTTTAGTGCTCTATTATAGCTGCCACTTTCAATCTTTTAACTCAGAATTTAGCATACTTTCTAATATATGCCTAATATCAACTTCCTTTCAAATATTCTTTCTCTATCCTCCAATTCAGCTTTTAGGAAAATAGATACTTCAATTAAAATTCTCTCAGCCTAATCCTAATGGTCTCCCTTACATAAACTGTGATGATATTAGCATTCTGTATTACTTTATTGTTACCATCAGCCTCCCACAGTTTCTTTAAAAGATTAGAATGACAACTCCAGTTTATTCGGCGTATTGTACAGATGAGTGAAAAAGGTGACCTGTCAAATCCCAAGAAGGGATGCAGCACCAGCACTGCCCCAACCAGGAGAACAAAAAGCAGCTCTTTAGCACTAGTTTGACTGTTATGCTAACCCACTAAACGTTGTGGTGAAAGAAGGTCCTTTCATTGTCTTTGTTCATTTTTTTTCACACAGGGAATAGATATCCTTATGTACAGTCCTTATGCAAAATTCATATTTTGTTTTGAATTTTTTTCTCAGGCTTATGATGTTTGTGAGACATAAAATAACTAGCCTCCATTTTTTCCCTCTGTTTAAAAAAAAAAAATCTCCAGAAGTTGAAACCTAACAGGTTGGAGTAAGTTCTTAATTATCCACCCAGCCTTTGAATTATTCTGCTTCTGGTGTTGGCCAAAACTGTCTAAATAGTAGAGCTTTTTTTTTTCTTTTTAAGGTAGATGGAAGAGATTATCACAATAGCTCAAACCACTGAGAGGGTTTGCATTTTGTAAATATAAGTCACTGAGGACAAAAATTAAGATGTTTATTTCCCCAATGATGAAATAAATATGACTAGCTCTGATGGGCAATCCAAACTCAAGAAATCTAACTTTCCTGCAGAACCCTCTGACAGAAGTCACCAACTAGCACCCCTTCTTAGAATTACAATTTAGCATACTCAGTGCAATGGTTAAAGAAACTTACCCTTACAGAGTAACAACTACTATTAGAGAGAAATCATAAATAGCATTTTAGAACAATGACATACAAGTTAAAATCAAGATGGCTAAGTGACTTTTCAGGACAATACAATAGGTTTTTTAAAAATTCAAAGTTAAAATAACTGAAAAGCAAGATCAAAAAGCAAAATACTTCTAAACTACCTTAAGCCCTAAATTGTCATAATATTTAAAAACTTAATGTTTCTTACTTGAGACAGTCTGTCTCCTGAGACACTTTTCAGAATGAAGACACTTGTTGAAATGCAATCAGATTCATTTTCTACTACTACTTAAGGTTTCTCGGAATTCTCCCAAGATCCAACCATGCACAAGGCAACATTAAGTCTACATTTGGTAAAAATTCAAAGTTACTTCATTCATTTTCAATTCACTACCTAGTTTTTCCTTCTCTTAAATAATTCTGTAAAAAATTTACTACCAATTTTGAGTAAAATAGTGATGGAGCCTCTTGGGTCTGGTGACACTGTTACATACCAAAGTACAGAGATTACTTTCCTAATGTTTTTGGTAATATTCAATACTTTTTCCAAGAACAGCATAATTGAACTATATGTCTAAAATCAAAGCTGAATTCACACAATGATGCCTCCAATTCAATTGTTTACTCTGTAATCCAAGGACCTATGCTCTTACTCATCAGAAGCAAATATTCCATGGCTACATCCAAAGCACTCAAAGGAAAAATATAATCTGACAACATAAAGAATAGTCCCCCTATAACTGTTTATTAGAATGTGAATATATTCCAAATCAATAACTAAAAAAAAAAAAAAATCAAGTTACAGAGCATGCATAAAATACAAAGTAGCGATTTACAAATAGATAGTAGTATCTTCATAACCAATACACCAAAATAATAAAATAGCTACAGAGAAAAACTAAATTGACTAATCACAGCAATGCCTTCCGTGCACCCCACACGTCATGAGCACCGCAAAAGACAGAAGATTAACTATGAAACATAGTCATCTATGCAAGCCCACACACATGTATATTTTGGGGATATTCCACCATCCTGAATAGTATCACTTTAGTTGACACAACTTGCAGAACACTTCAGAGTTAAGTGCTCAATACCATCCACAAGAAAACAAAACTAAATATTAGTGTGCACATTTCTGAATGAGAAATGAGTTGCTCCATTGATTTCAATAATGTAGTGGAAGAAAACTTTCAGGTTTGTACAATGCCTAAATGCATTCTATTTAACTCAAGGTACTATTTCATCTTGCGTACTAAAAGAATACATGCCTTTAAGTGGTACCACTTGAGCAGAAATTAACCTCTCACTGTACTCTTTAGACATACTGAAACCAGATTCACTGGACTATATTCCATAATATACTGCAAAACTCAAAAATCAGCATTGTTAAAATAATTTTCCATACCTGCTGGTGGATATGGTGATAAAACTAGGTTGCATTTCATTTACTGGAAGGTTTTAAGATAAAATTAACACTTCACCATTGGCTACTAAGAGCATTAAACCAGTTATTGCCTGAGCAATAAAATGCCACACAATCTACTGCTGGGAAATTAGATAAGTTAAATGACTTGGGCTGCCTGATTACTGTAACAGAGGCACCTCATGTGGAATTCCACCAGTCTCTCCAGTTCCCAGCCTGCCAGGCAGCATTGTTTAACATATGGCCCCATAACCATACTGCTACTGAAATCATCACAGTCTTTTGTGTTTATTAAGATAATTCTTGTCCAGAAAAAAGTGCCCCCCTCTCTAATCAACTTTGATGTTTACAAAAATTAAAAAACAAAATTTACTAAACTATTAAGGCATGTTATAAATTGACTTCCAGAATAATGGAAAATTTTCAAGCTCTCAAAATTCTGCTATGTTTATAGGGCAATTCTTAGATTTATGGAAATATACACTGCAATGAGAGAAGAGTGTATTAATTATAAGCTGCTCTGTGGCAAAATGATAGCTTATTTCTACAGTCTTCTTAATTTGATTTAATCAAGACCAACAGGTCTGAGCTTCAAGGGATCAAGTTATATTATGTCCTACAGTGACAGCTTCCATGATGAAAAGTAAACAATAATTGAGGAATCCAAACATTCAGTTTATTAAACTAAGGCTAGTGAAGCCATAGCATGAAAAAAAAGCTGCAGTCATTCGGGACAAGTGGATGATTTTATAAAGCTAAAATCTAAAGACTTAAGACATGGAAAAATTCATAAGTATGAGGAAGTAATAAAACACAAAAATGACCACAAGAATTACAAATATATTTAAATCTCAGACCTGGGAATTGGACTATACACAGCCTTCTAGGGGAGAAGAGAAACGCCTTATATGTTCTGACAGCACTGCACCTTTGGCTTGTTTTCAGTGGTTGGTGGAACATGAATAGGAACCACATTGTTGCTTGGAGACATGTCATTTTCACGTCTGTCTGACATTTGCTTCTGGGAAACAATGCGGTATATCTCTGGGTAAGAAAAAAGAAACAGCAACACCCAGTGTGAACAGACCCATAAATCGTTGATAAAAAAGATACACAGAGGCAGAAGTTATATTCATAAGAGAAAAAAATGCAAATAAACTGAACAGAGACTGCATATACTCAAAGTTTTATTTTCAAACAGCCACTGATTCGAGTCAACCCATTATTTCACAACAATTTCCCTTAGGGTAAGAAGAGAAATAAAGGTTTTCCATTTCAGAGGGAAAGGTTTACCAATCAGTTAAATAAATCTTGGTCTAAAGAGATTACATAGTTTATGGGCTTAGATCTAAATTTCTACCCTTACCAAAAAAACCTACATACATTGACACTGTACCACAGAAAAATATTTAAATCTGCATTATCAGACACAGTAGGTATTTGTGTTGGCTACATAGGGAAGCATACAACTTCATAAACAAGTCAAAATCCCAAAGGACTCTTGGAAAAGAAGAACGGAAAGATAATGTTTATCAGTGCCTCCTGAACTAAAGTTAAACTGTAATGAAATAATTATTCAAATCAAGCAACTTAAGATTTTCTATGACACTTATCAAAACTAATTGTTTAGCATGTACCTCTTCCACTAAACAAACTAGTGGATGAGGAATGTCGCCTGCCGAATCAGTAAACAAAGGATGATGGGCCATCAAGCCATCAGCCACTGCAGCTGCCCCCCTCTCCCACGGTGCACCCCGAGGGAATTCAGGATGGAGAAAAGTAGGATACTGGCCCTAGATAGTGAAGGTGCATATCAAAGGAATAACTTCAATGAGCCCAGACTCCTGCATCTTCCCATACAAAGAAAAGCCCTAAATTCATTAACTTGAGATGTCTGGTTTTCTTTAATTAACAGTAATCTTTTGATGTTCCAGACTACCTAGTTTTTGTTCAAGAAACTCCTATATATCCTGGTTCCTCCCTTACCTCTTCGGAACCGTCTCTCAGAGCTATCTGAGAAGCTGCTTCCCGGGCTTAAGTCCTCAGCAAGTCCGCCAAATAAGACATAATTCTCAACTTTTAGGTTGTGCATTTTTTTCAGTCAACAAACTATAAGGACCAAAACTGTATCTACCTTATTCACTGCTGTATCTCCAGCATATAGTAGGGGTTTGATAACTAAGTACACGAATAAATGTTATTAAATTCCTCTACAGCCAAGTATCCTTATTTAATATATTGTATTCGGTCTTACAGTGCACTGCCTAAAAGTAGCTCCCTCTGACTATATAAACTCCTTACAAACAAAGAATGTATCTTATCTTTGTTCTCAAAGTGCTCCCTCCAAAGAAAAAAAACCACCCTCAAAAGGTAAGGGAATTCTAAGAATGGGACAAATTGCCATGATATGCCTCCTATTATGATGGACTATGAAGTATAATATATTCCTATGAATGACACCTGTGTATTCCTACCAAAAATGTTTAAAATGAATTTATCATGAGGAAACAGTTAGATAAATCCAGACTGAGGGACATTCTATAAGACAACTGGCCAAGACTCTTCAAAAAAAGTTACTGCCACAAAATACATTTAAAAGACGAGAATAAATGCTTTAGATGTGGGCTACCGCCCACCTATTTATATTAAATATACGTTAACCACCTATAAATTAAATAAACACAATTCAAAATCCAATTCCTCAGTCCAATAGCCATATTTCAAGTGCTCAATAACAACCCGTAGCGAGTGGCTACTTTATTCAGTACCCAGATATGTAACAATTCCATCAATGCAATGTGTTTTCCTTGACTGGATCCTAGGTTTAAACTGTAAAAACCAAATCTATAAAAGACATTATTAGTACACTTGGAGAAATCTGAATATGAACTTGCACATTAGATAATACTATGTAAAAAAAGTTCTTGGATATGATATATGGTATTGTGATTATGTAGGAGAATGCCTTTTTCTGAGGAGGTAAAATGCTCCAGTGGTTAGTAGTAAAGTGCCATAATGTCTACAGTTTGCTTTCCAAAGATTGAGCAAAGGGGAAGAAAAGTATATTTACACATATAGAAATAAACCGAATGTGGCAAAATGTTAATAACTGAGGATTTTAGATGAAAGATATATGGGTGTTCACTGTATTACTTCTGTAATATTTGAAAATTTTAAAAATATAAAGTTATGGGGGAAAAAAAGAAAGTGGAATCATATTTTCAAATGTATGAACATCATTTGGATTCTAGGTTGAACTGTTAAAATTTGAGACAGGAAATTTTAATATTGTTTGGATAATAGAAGACAATAAGGAATTACTGCCAGTTTTTAAATGGTTTTGTTGTTACAGGTTTAAGTCCTACCTTTTAAATATACATCATGAAATGTTTACAAATGAAATGATGTAATATCTGGGATTTGTTTCAAAATAACGGGGGAGGGAGTAGGGGGAGGAAAGATTGGCTCTTGAACTGACGGTTGTTGATGGCTACATGGGAGCTCATGATAGTATCCTACTTTTGGTATGCTGAAAATTTTCCATAACAAAAAAGTTAAAGAAAAGGAAATGTATTAACTAAATTAATACATTTTTTCCAGGTTAAAAACTAATTTCCCTAAAGTTGAATAACAGCAAACTGTAATCAACTGAATATGTAAACTAACAAAAACACTGACAGCTCGTGTGCCTTCTCTTATGCTTTTTTGGGGGAAGCAGGTGGCTAAAACTTATGTTTCAGAAGGTTGACAGTAGTTCAAAGGTGAAGAAGCACCAAGAGAAAAAATTAGATTCCAATAAAGAAAGGTTACTGACTAGAGTTTTAAAAAGAAAAAAAGATATGCAGGACGTGGGGACTTCATTTGAATTCTTTTCATTAAAAAGGGATGGGACCGGGGCTTCCCTGGTGGCGCAGTGGTTAAGAATCTGCCTGCCAATGCAGGGCACACGGGTTCGAGCCCTGGTTTGGGAGGATCCCACATGCCGCGGAGCGGCTGGGCCTGTGAGCCACAATTGCTGAGCTTGCGCATCTGGAGCCTGTGCTCTGCAACAAGAGAGGCCCGCGCACCGCGATGAGGAGTGGCCCCCGCTTGCCACAACTAGAGAAAGCCCTCGCACAGAAACGAAGACCCAACACAGCCATAAATAAATAAATAAATAAATAAATAATGTTAACTGTTAAAAAAAAAAAAAAAAAAAAGCCAGTGCTTATATTATAAAAAAAAAAAAAAAAAAGAATCTGCCTGCCAATGCAGGGGACATGGGTTCAAGCCCTGGTCCGGGAAGATCCCCATGCTGCGGAGCAACTAAGCCCGTGCACCACAACTACTGAGCCTGCATTCTAGAGCCCGCGAGCCACAACTACTGAGCCCGTGTGCTACAACTACTGAAGCCTGCGTGCCTAGAGCCCGTGCTCCAAAACAAGAGAAGCCACCGCAATGAGAGGCCCGCTCACCGCCACGAAGAGTAGACTAAGAAAGCCCGCGTGCAGCAACTAAGACCCAACATAGCCAAGAATAAATTAATTAATTAATTTAAAAAGAAATTTTAAAAAGGGATGGGACCAGAGTGTCTAGGGTAAAGAGAAAGACAGTCATTCAATCAGGCTAGTGACTAAGAAGTAAAGATAATCATCAACTTACTGTAAAACTATACCATTCGTTCTTTATTCTTTATGTTTTCTCTCTAATCCCAAACTGGAAGGCTCTTCTTTCTCAAGTGCAAATGATTAAATGTGACCCTCTACAAATTTAGCTTCTTTACAAGTGGTTTTGAATATTATGTTAGGGGAACCAAAACAAAAATTATTTTGCAGGTTCTTAAATAAAAAGCAAATACTGTAAGAAAGGAAAAAGCAGAGTTCTCAGAGAGCACAGAAAGGTAAATAATTAAAAAGATCTCATTACAAGGAAAGAAATTTGAGCAGTGTTATAAAACTGCCTGCAAGTACTGCATACTGTTTTGTAGAAATAGATTATTACTACATTGCTCCAGTCACCAAAAAGATGTCCGCTAATAAAAATGCCACCCAAGGCAACAAAGAAAAAGGAAAGTGTTGATCAGAAAATTAGGAGAAATTTTTTCTTTCACTTAGAATGGGCACTAAGAAGCTACACAAGTAATTTAACATCTCTTGTGGCTGGGTGTGTCACTTAAAAAAAACTTTGATAAGAAAATATAAAGCAGGTACCTTCTAGCTGGTATCTGATTAGAGAAGGTTATTTAAGTGGGGGGAGGGGAACAGGACTAATAACTTGCTAAACCAGATGCAAATATTTTCCTCTTTCAAGGGCATGTTCTCCTTTAGAACCAAATGTATGTGATATACCAATTCCTGTGCAGACCCTTTTCAAGAAGTCCAAAGGACAGGTAAGGTTAGAAAGAAAAGGGATTCTGCTTTATCGTTCTTATATCAGGATCTCTTGTATGAGATCTAAATATAAAGTAAAATATTAATATAAAATAGCTTTAAATATAACCGAGTAAAGTTAAATAAACGACATATGCCTATTTCTACTCTAATGGAAGTATGAATCAAGTTTCAAAGTACATTCTAAAGAAGTTAAATGCAATAGCTCCAAATTGGGGAACAAAAAAAACTAAAATTCCTCAGTCCCTCCAAAAATTGTGAAAATAGCAGAGACCTCAGTTATCCTACTACAGCCTACCTCAGAATTTGTTAGACCTTCTTCAAACCTACTGCTCACCATGTAAGTTTCTTGAAGGTCAAAAAAATGCTCTGATTTGACTGACACAAGGTTGCCACATGCAAAGAATCAAAGCCTGATTAAAAGATCCTCACTACTCCAATAAAATTAATGCCTGAAAAACCCTAGCCTCACTTTTAAGAGATAATATGCTAAGTGAACTAAAATTCTTTCAACCAGGAATTCCCTGGCAGTCCAGTGGTTAGGACTCCATGCTTCCACTGCAGGGGGCACAGGTTCAATCCCTGGTCGGCGAAATAAGATCCCACAAGCCACACAGCGCGGCCAAAGAAAAAATTCTTTCAACCACAGAATTAAGAATTTAGTCCCCATACTACAAAGATGGCTTGGACTTATTAATTACACGGAGAAACCTGGAGGACATCATCATAACCAACATCACCAGTAATTAATAAGACAAACCAATATCATGAGCCTTCTGATATGATGCACTGAGAACACTTTTGTGGTATTCCTCCTGAAAATACATAACCAGAACTGAATCACAAGGAAACATAAGACAAACCCAAATTGAGGGACACTACAAAATGACTGACCCATACCCTTCAAGAAATGTTAATAAACAAAAGACAAAATGAGGAACTATTCCAGATTAGAGAAAACTAAAAAGAGTTATGACAACTGAATGCAATGTATGATCTGATTACAGCCTGTCTTTTGCTAATAAGGACATAATTGGAACAGCTGGCAAATAAGATCTGTAGCTTAACATTGATGTGGTACTATTATCTAACTCTCTAATTTTGATCAATGTACTATGGCTATGAAAAGACTATATCCTTGATTTTAGGAAATACACGCTGAAAAGCACTTAGGGATAATGGGCAACATGTCTGTCACTCTCAAATGGTACAGGAAAAAACAGTATTATTTATATATTTAGAGAGAGGAAGAAAAAGAATAAAGCAAGTGTGGTAAAATATCAACATCTGGGGAATATGGGTTAAAGGTATTTGCAAATACTTTGTACTATTATTGCAACCTTTAAGTCTGAATCTGTCAAAATTCAAAGTTAAAAGAAAAAAATAATACAGTATGGAAAATATGGATTAATAACATCCCTCAATGAACTTGAGGATGAAATAAAACAAAGCTGCACTGAAATTTAGAGGCTAAGCAATGTATCAGGCTCACTCATGCACTAACCAATTATGTCTTAAATATACCATCAGCAAAATTATGTCATGAAGTTACTATCAAATTCATGGATGTCAAGAATGGCATGGGTCAATTCTAAAAAAAGCAACATGGTTAACTTTGAAGTAACAATGGAGATACATTTTCTAATACATAATTTTGCATCTTAAAAAGTAAAAAGCTATTTTTTTCTTCCAGCAACATCAAAATACAACATAAATGCTCCCTTAATACTGTTAACACGTAAGGCAGAATTAAGCCTAATGAGAATACTGTTCTATTTCCTGTTTTTTCTATGCATTAATACTCCCACTATTATATAGAAAAGTTTAGCACAAACATCCTAACACTTGCAAAACACAGATGTCTGCTGCCATATGCAGTGATCTCTGATCCCACAGATCAACACTGAGATTTATTACAGGAAGCTGAGGAAATAGTGGCTATATAGAGAGGAAAAGTGGTAGTACTAAGTGAAGCTCAAGCCTTGTTTGCTTTCAAGCAATATTAATTAAGCAGTAACAAAAGCTTAATCAAGAGTGAATTTTAAGAGAAACAGCCAGATGTTCATCATTCAGGACAAAACAGATCAATTTTAAGTATATACCACTGCTTATTGATTAGTTCATGTTTGAACAGATCATAAGTTCAATGTTACAAAATGATACATAAAATAGTTAACTGCAGATGGAAGAAAACACTTGGCCTCATTTTCACTCAATATGAGAATAAACGGGCTATAAATTGAAATCAGAATGGGCTAGAATTGTAGCAGAGATTTGACAGGACATAAAAAATAACCCAACAAGGACTAACTAAAGTTTTTTCAAATGAGGTTTTTCAGAGGCCTTAAGAGACTCACAGACTTTGAAGATGATTTAATTCACTCATGTTAAGACACTGAACCTTAGGACTAGGGAGGTTCACTGACTTTAGTTACACATGGAATGAGAGCAAAGTGATAAAAAGTAAAACCTACAGCTCCTGGGTCTCAATTGAGTATTCAACACATTGACCCAAGAGAAACCACTTAAGTGCTTAAAAAGGAAAAAAAGTAGGATTTGCAGACATACTAGTATTCAATCAGATCTTGCTTGTTTGAAACAATCTGCAATGAAAGTTGACACAAAGATTCTAAAAGAAAGCTACTGTGTTCCAAAAACCGTTTATCCAACCCTAGCACCAGTCCTTTATTTACTATTTTTCTGATAACAGAAAAGAATTCTAATAAACCAGGTATGTAAATCATCAATATAGTTTATTTTTAATGAGTTTTTTTTTCATACCTTAACTGCTATTTAGCTACCGATATCAAATATTTACAATGTACCAGGGACAGCTAAGTATTTTACATGTACAAACTCATGTACTCATTTTTGGAGTCTAGAGTAGATGTCTCAATGACAAACAATTCTTTTCTATGAGTTAGGTTATAGAGACAAAAACCTTTAAGTCACAACATTAACAGTCAAGTCAAATCATATCACAAGGTATTTATAAATACAAGCCCTTACTTGAAAGAAAATAACAGAACTCCCAAAACATATTTCAACTTTAAATACGAAGAAATTAAGGGCTAGAAAGGTTAAGTAACTTGCCTAAGATTATAGAGCTAATTAATAAGTGGAGGAGCCAGGACTAGAAACCAAGTCAGGCTTCTAAGCCCATGTTCCTAAACCCTAAGTTTTATTCCCTACATTTTTACAGTAAAATAACATTTAAAAGCTAAAATCTGTTGGTCTCCAATACAAGTGCTGCATACGAAGAATAAAAATCTTCTTACATTATAATTGGAAGCTCATTTACTTAACCATTTCTCCATATATTTTTAGAACACCACATAAGATCACTATATATTAACACTATACTCTAAATTATGAGTTCTTAAAAGTAATATACAGGGACCTCCCTGGTGGTCCAGTGGTTAAGACTCCACGCTCCCAATGCAGGCGGCCTGGGTTCGATCCCTGGTCAGGGAACTAGATCCCTCATGCCGCAACTAAGACCCAGCGCAGCTAAATAAATAAATAAAATTTTGTAAAGTAATATACATTTTTAAAGTACTTAAAAACAACTCACTGAAGTGCCTATTAGAGGGTTAAGATTAAACTTTCAGATGAATTGTTCATTCTATTAAAGTCAGGGTAAATATGAGTCAACATAAATAAAATGTCCTCTTATCCCTGAGGTTGACCTGGTCTACACATCCATATTCCAAAACAGCATGAATTTTTTTCCTTTCCCACTACCTATTTAAACTTTTCAGTATGTAATCACTGGCTGATTTTCTCCACAGGTGACACCTTGCTTCTTATCCAATAATAGATCATGGCAGAATTTTACTTTTTGTTTTCTCATTTAAGTTTTTAAGAATACATTTTTCCCTGGGTGCTTCTATAACAAATTAGAACCAAGAATGCCTTTTCTTTTTACTGAATTTCAAAAGGGCATTCATATCTTTCCATAAATGGGATCTCAATATTTATCTTATAAAAAGTACCATTAAGCATTGTTTTGTGCTTATGACCATGAAATATGGAATTCATGGACCAAAGTAATAACAGAAGTAAACAAATTATTTTCAAAGTATTTTTCCCACTATAAACCAGGTGAATTAGGATGATTAAAGCTCAACAAGCAAGGGTTGTAACTAATTTTGTACTCTAAACAGGTCTTGCGATAGTAGCTCTCAAATGATAGTCATTCTCAGTGTGGTTTTATAGTTTAGTTTCCTGATTAATTTGTTTAAATTTCCTTCCTAATACTTCAAATTCCCACTGGTATAATCTAAAAATGCAAGTCTTACCTGTCAAGATTGTCTGAAAAGCAGCTTCTACATTTGTAGAGTCTAGAGCAGATGTCTCAATGAATGACAAACCATTCTTTTCTGTGGGGAGACACAAAAACTTCAGTCTTGTCAAATTTTAATACAAGGGATGTATTAAAGCCTTCAAAAGGAAAGTAACAGAACTTTTTTAAAGCCCAAGACCTACCCAACTTCTTGAGGAATAAGAGCACATGTTACTTCCACTTTAGTAGATTAAAAATGACAGCGAGAAATTTTCACTGACTTCTTAATTAAAATAAATACTCGTTACATCTAAATACCACCACTAGCAATGAACAACACTAGGCATAATGTAGTAAACTTATCAAATACTCAGCTAATTTCATCCCTTACTGGGCTTCTCCCCATCAACCACATAGCTATGGTATGAATGTGGGTGGGTATATGTGATTCACTCAGATTTCTGTGACTGTATTATATGAAATAAAGCTTCTCTCCTAGAAAACTGAAAAACTGTGACAGAAAATTTTATTCACAGCATAATCAATAGTGGAAGGTCACAACTTTCACTAGTCAAGAATGTACAATGTTGCCTTCTAGTAGGCTGCCCCTACCAATACGGAGTCAATAGATAGGCAGATCCTCTATAAAGCCAGAAAAGTTACAACTCCTAAGCAGCTACATCCCTGTTGGTCCTTGACCACTCCCTGGGCCACTACTTTTCCGACACACATAGAACAAGCCTTAGTAAAACACAGACATAATGGAAAAAGGCAGGAAGCACAGAATAAACATAGATTTCATCTACCCGTTCCAGGGAGAGAAAAGAAGACAGTATTAATATTCAATTTTTGGCAGCAAAAACTCAAAATACAATAGTTTTAATAACTCAAAGTTAAGCAAAAGAGTCGTACAGTCATCACACACTTTCAAAACAACAATACTTGTTAAACGTTCATGTCTACCTTTCCAAAACTACTGTAACCGATTACCCTCATGGGAGGGTTATCAAAACTGCAAGAAATACAGAATCACTGTAATATCACAGAATTCATATCACTAACCTGCAAAAGCTCTTGCTTCATCTGTAGGAACCGCCCTGAGATGGCGCAAATCACTCTTATTGCCCACAAGCATGATAACAATGTTACTATCAGCATGATCTCTCAGTTCTTTCAGCCATCGCTCTACATTTTCATATGTGAGATGTTTAGCAATGTCATAAACCAATAAGGCACCTACAGCTCCACGATAGTATCTGAAAACAGAAACATGTATTTAACTATTAGAAAACAACCACAAGATGGAAGAGAACACCAGAAAAGACTAAGTATATGGAATATATATATATATACACACACATACACATATATATATATTTTTAAACACACTTATAAATTTTAGAATCCTAATACCGGAATTCTTTAAAGGAAACAAAACAGTACCTTTTCCCAATACCAAAAGTCAACTAATTCACTTTGGTAGCCTATTTCACAGAACTTAAAAAACTATGAGACTTACGCTGATGTTATAGCTCGGTATCGCTCTTGCCCTGCCGTGTCCCATATCTGTGCTTTTATTGTTTTCCCATCAACCTGGATGCTTCTTGTTGCAAACTCTACTCCAATGGTGCTCTTGCTTTCAAGATTAAACTCATTTCGAGTAAATCGAGACAGGAGGTTACTCTTTCCAACACCAGAATCTCCGATAAGGACAACTAAAAAGACAAAGAACTTAATGTCAGATGAATGAGGCACACACATTCACAATGCCATCATGTTTTAAAGCAAAAAAGACAGGGCATCTGATTTTTAAAAAGGGATGAGGGTGGGGGTGGAGCTGAGTGCCCATGTTATCAATCGATAAAACCAATTTATTCTTTTTAATGTGTTTCTACCTGCATAGTGACTTCCATACATCATCTGCTTAGCACAGATAAAGTATCCTGTCTCACACATGCAATTTTAATCATAGGTCTACTAGGCACTGATGACAGGCTAATGCATTAATTTAACAATCAACGCTATACCAACCTTACTACCTTAGAAGGTAATAACTTGAAAGATAAATCCTAAACCAAATGAACAATTTGTGATATGAAAATGTATTAGACATGAAAGCAACAAAGGATGTTAGTGCCTTAAGTATGTTCTACTTAGTCTCATCAAAGCCTGGATGACCTCAGGACTCATACCTAGGCAAAATGAAACACACGTAACACAGAAGGCATCAAGTTTATAAACTTTGCCACCCAGATCACAGAAACTACAATGGCCCTTTCATAGTTACATTTACCAGACTGGCAGGAGACTAGAGACCTCTCCAAAAACAAACACCCCTCTAAGTTGAACAGTGGCCCTAGAAAGCTGACTAATAACTCTGAGTCAAAGCCAAAGCAAGGAGGGCCTACACTTTTACTTACAACTTTAAAAAAAAAAGGTTTTTAAAAAAAAAAAGGTTTGATTAAATGAATTTATTTCCTATGATTACTATAGGAGGCAGTTTATTTACTAGCTAGATACAGTGGATTCTTTTTCACCTAAGGTGATATTACACTTCAAAAACAATGGGGAAATAGGCAGTCAACTTGTTTTAAAGCATTTCTATCTGAATTTAAAGAACAAATGAGTTCACAGGTTTACAGAATCTGAGCTTGATAACATTTTTTTCCTTGGTAAAAAATTTTATCAGGATATCAGAAAATATTATACTTATTCCTACCGTTGACTACTAATGCTACTTCTTAGTTCTTATTAGCTAATTGACTTAGATACCAGGACTAGATAATCAAACATGCAAGAATAACACCAGGAATAAGACCATGCCTTACTAAAGAGACTGGTATCTGGTAGTGGGTGGCAAGGGCAGTGAAAACTGTGGGAGCTCACTGCACTCAGGTCAGAGGGCAGAGTCCATTACACATTCCTTCCTTGCCACAAGAGCGGATATAAGCTGGCCTCTGGACAGTCTTGGGGAGAGTACAATTAGCAAATGCATATCTTTCTGGCCTCCTCTATCAGCTGATTCAGCAAGAAATCATCCCAGCAGCAGTGACCCCCATGCAGCAAAATGCATAGTTATTTCTAGTTATATAGTCAATTAGAGGTGTCAGAGGTACTGCAGCAAACACAGATAATACAGTAAATGCTTTAATTTGGATACCAGGGAAGAAGATGCTAAGGTCATGAAAGTAATGTACAAAAACAATGCACTTCCAATTTTACAGGATAGTTGGTTGATATGTTAGTTCTCAAGGTCCCCCATTCTAGATGTGAAATGAAATCCCAGTTTCAGTAATCAAGTCCACCCTATTAGCAGGGTGTACTCACGGCTGCCTCTTAGCGTAAGAGGCTGGATGTTCTGCTGAGGAAAACTCCTTTGAATCTTTTCTGGCCCCACGCTAGCACTGAGGTGTAAAAGCCTCACTTGAAGTGGGAATAGGAAAGAAGGGGAAAACCAAAAAGCTGAACGTTTCTACTGCATAGGCACTCAGATACATCAGATACATCGATTTAGAAGCCAGTCATTTAGTTTAAAGCCAAAGAGCAAGACATCTAGAATGATAATGCCTTTGGAAAATAAATAAATAAATAACTCAAAGAACGTTTTCTCCATCCCACAAAAACTCTAGTACTTTCAAATTTTGGTCTCTTGCCTTTCAACCTCCACTTTAATGATTACGTTCAATATCTCCCCATCCTCAAATCTTTATGCCATCATAAAAATATTTAGTGAGGGCATGTTTTCCCCTTGATATAACCAATTAATTTTAACATAAAATTAGTACCCTTATCTGAAAATAATTCAAGATTCATGAATACTTTATATAGTATAAAATAGTTATCTCAACTAGACATGGACAAGGCTGACAGAATTATGACTAGCAACTTGTTAAAGGATTGTATCTTAAATGACAACAGAAGGTATTGGCTCTTTAAGAATAGCGCTGCCAAGATAATGCTGAGAAATGACACACTAAGGAAAGCTGCTTCTATTCAGTTGCCAAATGAGAAACCACACCAAGAAAGGTTATATTTAGGCTAACTAAAAAATAAACAAACTAGAATGGATTAAATTACCTAAACAACAGAAGAGAATTTACTGGCTATGATTTTTTAAAAAAAACAAAAACCGGTAAGTTCATAGACTCAGACTTAATTTCTAATCAAAACAGTTTCTCTCATTAAGATCACAATACTTAATTGATTTTTTTAAATGAGACAAACTATATGATCACATCCTATAGTTCAAGAAAGGAATCTGCAGTTTTTCCTATACTTTCCATAACTAGTATCTTAGGTTAAAAGTACTTCCACTTTAAACATTTTATAACTATAGCCATCTACATAACATATATATACGTGTGTGTAAGCATAAATTAAATAACAGCATCTGTATATGAAACATGTATCACATTTCTAAAATAACCTGATAATATTCATTACCACTTGGTTAACCTCATCTGCTGAATTTTACGTATCATCTCTAATATCTAATGCTAAATTTGGTTCATTATATATCAAATACTAGGCTGCTAAATGCCATAAAAACAGAATATACATATTAACTGACCGTTATTTAACAAAAATTTCCAACTCTTCAACCACATTTAGTTTTACACACTCTCTTGCAAACTAACGTACTGGACTAAAATTTAATTCAACAAATCAATCATAGTATCTCAGACCTAAAAGTTATCACCTGAAGGAGTAACTGATAATTTTCATACTGGCTTTTATAAATAAACTTGGAGATCTTTCTACTCTTTCAACTATTCATAGTCCAACCTCACCAAGTCTTTAAAATTCAATAAGGCTGAAGTCTAGACAAGTTTTTCTAGATTCAGCAGAACCCAAATTGCTCAACCAAAAGTTGTGAAAGAAAACCTATCAAGATGCAAGACAGCAAAGTTCCTATGATCGGTCCCACTGGCAATCAGCTGACGGTTAATTACTACTGACCTTCAATGAGACTGAAAAGAAAATGGTGTAGACTATGTATCCAGGTATTTTCAGAAAATGTGACTCTGACTGAATTGGTGTCTACCACAATATTTGTAAATAGGAACTATGATTGATTCACACTTCACTTATGTGTCCCAAAGGGCCTTAACCACATCGTGTGTAAATATCTGTGGAATTAAAGTTTTTAAAGAGTCAAGTTTTAAAAAATAAAATTAATTCCCCACCTCCACCAAAAGTCTCACTGTTGAACTTAACTAAAGATTAATGTTCAAGAACAAATACATAGTTTAGAATAATGCTCCTGCTCTCCCCACATTACAGTCCCACTTGGACCACTCCATCCTACACCAATCAAAATATCCCTTCATTTTCCACTGGTTAAGAGTTACAAACCAATTTACAATTCCCTCAACTCTTAAGTTTGCTAGGTAAGCATTCTCCCAGCTAGACAGCTGCACTCATCTCAGGGAATAAATCTATGTAGAATGAAACCATTTAAAATGACATTATTGTTGCTTCACTTTAAATTATAATTGTATAAATAAGAAATTGGCTATATAATCATCACAGAAGTTAAAAAGTGACTCATATCCTTAAGAGCTTTAAAAAAAAGTGGAAATCTTTCTCAGCAGAATTTTTAAAACACCTTATCCAACAGCAAAATGTACAACACATGAAACCATAACCCATGGAAATATAAAACACTTTAGGAGGTCCTAGTTTTAAGTTTCTTTACTAATACTTAAACGCTCTTACAGTTATAGATTTAAGGTTTAAAAAAAAAACCGATGAGAACCATAGTAACTTCTTTCACATTATTACCATTTATTGAGTCCTCACAGAAGCTAAAATTTTACAATCAGTCTCATTTAATTCTCACAACAGCCATGAGAGGTTTTTTTTTTTTTTAATAGATGAGGGAACTGAGGCTCAAAAAAGTCATCTTTCCAAAGGTCACAAAGCAAATATAAGACCTGAGTCAGTATTTGAACCCAGGCCTGTGTGATTCCAAAGCCCTGTGCTCTCTCACTCATTGTTAGTAGGATGGTCTAAACCCAAAGCTAAGTTAAAATTTCTTAAGCCAATCCAGGATACTGAGTATTCTTTGTGAGAAAATAACTGACTTCTATAACCAACATTCAAGTTCTAAAACAAACAGGAGAAATACTCTGATAGTCTATCTCATCCTAAATTAATTACTTCAAAAGTAGCTAGCTGCCCACTGCCCTTGCACCTTGTTTAAAAAAACAAATCTCTCTTTAATGACTAAACCCCAGTCTCCAGGGTCTCATTCAAGTAACTGCACCAGACCTCAGATGCCTTCAGCCAAGAGTGTGCAAACTAATCCATGTTTCTTTTTTGTATTTGTAAAATGCATTAAGTACCCTCTTCTCCATAAATGGCTTTCCACTATCAGGGGGGTGGGAGTGGATACTGAAGGTACTCACCCTATATAAAAATTTCTGGCCCAGAAGAATAAGTGGTGATAAGAGCATATCATCCGCTAGTGTGCCAAGATTTGCAAAGTATTGGTAAAGCAATGTTTCCTGCTTGTTTAGTCAACCATTCTTAGCACCCAATGGCACAGTCAGAAACAGTCACCAAGCTTAACATTCTTTTTAAACTCCACCCTCCACTGTAAAGCTTTAATAGCAATGGCTTCTTCCTCCTTGGTAATGATCTTTGTTCAGCATACTACTGATGGCTGCCCTCCTAATTCAGGAGCAGAGAAAGACCATCAGAGAGAGCGCATTCATCCAACAAAAAAATCATTTAGTGTACTCTTCTCTCAATGAAAACTGTACCCGTTATTTTTGATTAAAAAAAAAAACTATTTCCATTCTTTCTGGACTAACCAATAAGCAATTCTTTTTTTTTACTCCCCACCCTCCAATATGTTTTGTCCAAGTGCACTACATGTTTCCCTACCTTATGAAAAATATTTAATTTGACCAAAGAGCACACAACTTCCCCATGCCGCCCCCCCACCACCTTTGGGAAAAGGTATGCGGCCAACTAGGACTCTTCCCTTCCTGTTCTAAAAACACCAAAAGGTTGGATCCTCCCAGTGTTGCAGCAGGAAGCAACCAGTCCACAGCGATAAAGAAAGCTAGTATTTGTGCAGCGCACAACCTTTCCTGCTCAGGAACTGGGCCTTCAGGTCTGGCAAGGATAACAGCCACCACCCATCCGCAACCCCTTCTCTCGAGCAGAGTCAAGAGCTATCCCAGGCTGGCTGCCGCTGGGAAGGGAGGGTAGAAGAAAAAAGGCTTGGTGGCAAGTCACATCGGTCTGCCGGGTCACTGCGACAAGTGCGCGCGTGGGTGCTGGGACGATCCCTCCTGCCCTACCCCCCCCAGCGTCGGGGTCGCACACGAGACGTGGGAGAGCTCTTCAACCATCTGGGGAGGGAAGGCAGAGAAAGAGCTACCAATGCTGAGGGCAGTGCGAGAAGGTTACTGACCGAGAGAACTGTGGGGCGGGTGGGGGTGGGGCCGCCGGCCCGTGCGGCTTTTTACCAGGGCCTGGCCCCGGTCATGGAAGAAGAGTGCTAGGAGAGGCGTCTGTCCGAGGAGAGGGGAAGGGGCTCTCCCGAGAGGAAAGGGCGGCGGATAAGAAAAAGACCTGTACTGGGAGCGTGCGTCGAGGGAAAGGTGAAGAGCGGAGGGAAGGGCCTGTCAGGGGGGCTCAGGGAGGGTGTATACTGAGGGGGAGGGGACGCTCAACCCGAAAAGATGGACGGTGGGAGGGGCGCCCCTTTGAAGGGGCCCTGGAACCCGGGGAGGAAGGAAGGCGATTTGGGAGACGGCAGCCGGCCGCGAGAAGGGCGCAGGGAAGGGGCTCTGAGGCGTCCTCAGGCCTCTAGGGAGGTCGCTAAGAGACCGCTGTGTGGTGAGGATCCCCTCTGTGACGGGAGGAAAAGGAGCTGAGCTGGGAGACCGCAGGACGAACCGCACACAGAGGAAGGGCTGAGGAAGGCCGATCTCAGGGCAGGGGCCGCCCGCGGGCGGGTCCCCCGGGAGTGTCCCGGGCCCCCGAACTGGGACTCGGGGGAGATGTTCGAGAGCCCGTGGCCTCACCTTTGAAGAGGTAGTCGTACTCGTCGTCGCGGGTGCCCATTGCGCGGCCGAGAAGCGAAGGGGCGGGAGCAGCAGTGGTACCGGTGGGACCAGGGGGCGTCGCTGCAGGGGTAAACCGAGCGCCGAGCTTCAGCGGCCGGACCCGGTAAAGAACCCCTCCCTGCCGCTACGCCACTTCCGGCAGGCCCCCGCCCCTAAGGGGAAGTACTTCCGGGGAGGCGGTGCCCCGCCCCTGAGCCTAAGAAGGGCGGTGCTCTCGGGTTTCGCTTACGTTTTCAAATTCTCGTCCCCCCGCTCCGCCCCCCACCCCGGGAGGTTCAGAGGGGATACTGAGCCCTGAACTCCCGGCTGACCTTCCCAGCGGCTGGTCTCCACACTTAACGGTCTCTCCCTCATTCCACGCGCCGCCATGCCGCGAAGCGGGGCGCTGGGGAGCGCTTCAGCACTGCTTCTGGCGGTTGGTTTGTGGATGGGGGCAGGGTTCTTTAAGGATTAGAGAGCCGAAGGCGATGTTGTGAGCGTAGCGGTTCCATGGTGTAATGGTTAGCACTCTGGACTCTGAATCCAGCGATCCGAGTTCAAATCTCGGTGGAACCTACACCGCTGGGTTTTTATCCTGGCCACGCTTTTATAATTCATTTACTTATTCACTAGGTGATTGTACACCTACGGTGTATGTGTCCTTGAACTAAGTAGGGAGAGAATGTCACAAAATAGTATCTTTGCCCAGGAAAACCAAATACCTTTCCCTCTTCAATTCTGTACTCTCTGCCACCTAGGTGTCTCCTAAGTAGCCTCTGCTCTTCGCACCCCCCCCCCCTTTTTTTTAACCTGGGCCCTCTTCAAAAGCTTCCATGAAAGTTGATTCCTTTTGCTAGAATTTTCAACCTCCAACTTCATTCAAGGGCAGGCACTTCTCACTCCTTTTCTCCCGAAATCTCTCAAACCTTCTCCAGACGTCATTCAGAGAACCTCGCCCACCCTCCTCATCAAGATTCATCAAGAACTTCTTGAACCCTATTTGTCATCCTCTAAGCTAAACCTGGTTACATAATTATTTCATTTAACACGCAGAGCAAAGGATGGCAATTTCCATTTTAGCAGAAATGTGGATGAGGAGACTCAAGTGATTTGCCAAAGATCACGCAGCAGGGCCTCCCTGTATTTGAAGAGAGTTTTTGTAATGCCAAAAAGCTTTTATTGTCAAGCCCCACTACCCATTTATTGTCAAACCCCACTACAACCTATGTGCAATTTAGACTTTTGGGCAAGAGTGCCCGTAGTAAGCAGCGTAATGGCTCCCCAAAGATGTCCACTTCCCAATCCTTGGGCACTGTGAATATGCTAGGTTACATGGCAAAGGGGAATTAGGTTGCAGATGGAATTAAGGTTGCAAATCAACTGACTTTAAAATAGGATGATTATCCTGGATTTTCCAGGTGGGCCTAATGTTCTCTCAAGTGTCCTTAAAAGTGGCAAAGGGAGACAGAGGAGGTCAGAGTGATGTGGTGTGAGAAGGCCTCAACCAGCCCTTGTGGCTTTGAACATGGAGAAAGGGGGCCAGGAGCCTAGGAACGCAGAGGCTTGTAGAAGGTGGAAAAGGCACACACAAAAAAAGAAGAAGAAGATGGAAAAAGCAAGGAAATGGAGTCTTCCCTAAGGCTCCCAGAAAGAACACAGCCCTGCTGACACCCTGATTTTAGCCCAGTGAGACCCATGTCAGACTTCTGACCTATAGAACTATAAAATAATAAATTTCTTTTTTTTTTTTTTTTTTTTTTTTTAATTGAGGATCTTGAATCAGATGCGTATGTTTGATTGATTGATTGATTGATTGATTTTGGCTGTGTTGGGTCTTCGTTTCTGCGCGAGGGCTTTCTCCAGTTGTGGCAAGCGGGGGCCACTCTTCATCGCGATGCGCGGGCCTCTCACCGTCGCGGCCTCTCTCGTTGCGGAGCACAGGCTCCAGACGCGCAGGCTCAGCAGTTGTGGCTCACGGGCCCAGCCGCTCCGCGGCATGTGGGATCTTCCCAGGCCAGGGCTCAGAACCCGTGTCCCCTGCATTAGCAGGCAGATTCTCAACCACTGCGCCACCTGGGAAGCCCTAAAATAATAAATTTCTGTTGTTTTAAGTCACCAAGTCTGTGGTAATTTGCTACAGCAGCAATAGAAAACTAATACAGTGCCATTTTCAGTGCTTTCCATGATGGTATAAACCAACAGAAGGTTTACCTAAGGCCTAGATACTGCCTTGTGCAGGGGTGGTCATTATCCACACTGGGGGAGATGCACAATATTACTCAAGCAGCTAAATATTATGTTTACTACAGATTATTTATAAGACAACAGTCCTAGCACTATTCAGGTGGGTAGACAAGGTAGACCCAAGAAAGGTGGAATATCAATAACAGTTCTGAAGGAGTAACTAATGAGAGTTCTGGCAACAAATACCAGAGTTCAGAGGGACTGAGATGACTAGGAAGAACTCCCCAGAAGAGGAGGAGCCAGCATTGACTCCTGAAGGAAGAAGCAAGTAAGGAAACTCATTTTGGGAAATGGAGGAAATTAGATGATAAGAGCATGTTAAGCAAGGCCATTAATGCCAGAGAAATAATTATGAACTTTTTCCCTTAAGTCATTGTTTCTCAACGTGTGTCCTGAGAAGGTCAGCAGCATTCCTCAAAAGAAGGATTGCATGCTCAAATAAATTGAGAAGCACTATACACTGTCTCCCTGCCTTTGAAGTTCCCCTACCACTGGTGTCTGAATATTCCACTCTGAAGAAAAAAGTTTTAACTGTATTGAACACAGCATTTCCCAGATTCACCTGTGAACAAAAAAAGAACAGAGTATCATTCAACATCCAGTTATACAAGAGTTAAATCACTACCCACTGCAGTCACCCACAGTGCAACAGTGCACCCTGAGGAGAATTCAGGATGAAAAAAACTGGATGAGGCATTCTGTGCTTTGGCTAAACAGCCCCTAGATAATTAAGATGCTTATCTCAGGAAAAATTTTAATGACCCCAGATTCTTGCATCTTCACATGCATAGAAAAGCACTAAAATCACTAACTTGAGATCTGTTCTTTGTGATTAGCAGTAATCTTTAACCAAGATCTGTGCTTTGCTATATGTATTTCCTAGCCAAAAAATTCATATGTATACTGGCTCCTCCCCTACCTCTTAAGTGCAGTTTCTCAAAGCTACTTTGAGTCTGTCTCCCTGGCTACAGTCCTCAATAAGACCCTGAATAAAACTTAACCTCACAACTCTCACGTTGTGCATTTTTCTTTAAGTTGACACACCAAACCACAGAACTCTTTTCCCATGGAACACCTGTTAGCATCCCTCTGAACACTTTGGGGGAGCCATAAAAGATTTGTGGACAGAGGGGTGATTGAAGTAAACCTAGTCTTAGGAAAAGTAAGCTGGCTGTGGACTGCAGGACTGGGGTGAAGAAAGACTGGAGATGTGAGTATCAGTTAGAAGGCTATTGAGGTTAAACAGACACAAACTGGTGTAGAAATAGAAATGAGGTGTAGCTATAGGAATAGAGAAGAAAGAAAAATCAAAGGCTGTTGTGGAAAAAATGGTGAATGGATTCCATGGACATAGGAGAGAATTAGGACTTTACTTTCTTGTTTTGGGGAAGAGGGCTAATAATTGCTTGATGTATCTTTTTTTAATCTCTCAAGAGATATAGGAACCTAAAGTAAATGACTTAACCTATACAGAAATGTAGATTAAATCCTTAAAGTCCTCCTCCACTTCAATTCCTCCTTCAAACCCAGAGTAACTGCTACATTTTCTTTTAATATATATAAAATCAGGTTATGTGATAAATTCCTCATCTTGAAAAATCTTTCCACACTAGTCCATATAGATTTAACTCATTTGGTGCATAGATTTCCTTAGCACGGATATACCATAGTTTGTAAAACCATTCCCATTCCCTAACCCATGGATATGGCAGATACTGAGGATTCACCAAATTAAAACTTATTCCTAAACTGTTTCTTCCTTGCCCACTTCCTCCTTAGAGGCTAGAAAAGCAAATATTCATTTTCCCAGCTACCCTACAATATTTTATATACTAGTATAAAAATATACTAGCAATATCTTGGACTTCCCTGGTGGAGGAGTGGTTAGGACACCCAATGCAGGGCACACGGATTCGATCCCTGGTCCAGGAAGATCCCACATGCCACGGAGCAACTAAGTCCATGCCCTGCAACTACTGAGCCTGCGCTCTAGAGCCTGCAAGCCACAACTACTGAGCCAGCATACTGCAACTACTGAAGAGACCACGCAGCAACAAAGACCCAATGCAGCCAAAACATATATATATATATATATATATATATATATATATATATATACTAGCAATATTTTTAATTTTTGCCTATCTGGTTTGCCCAATAATTTTCACTTCTCCAATAACCAGTGAGTTGTAAACATTTTCTCCTATGTTTAATAGCCAATTTATATTTCTTCTGTGAATTGCCTGTCAATATCCTTGGCCATTTTCTTTTTGGGTTGTTTATCTTTTCTTATTGATGTGAAGGATCTCTTTATATATTCTACCTTTTAATCCTTTGCCTGTTATATATATGTGGCACAAATATTTTCTCCAAATCTATCACCTAATTTCTAATTTTATTAATGATGCTTTTTTCCCATACAGAAGTTTTAAATTTTTATTTAATCAAATCTCTCTCAGTCATTTCTTCTATGGTTTCTGAGTATTGCATTTTACATAGAAAGGCTTCCTCTCCACAGCAAGGTTTTTCAAAAAATTTTTTTCTTCAAATATTATTTATAACTTTTTTCTCCACCCGAATTTTAGGTATATTGAGGATGAAGCAGGGATCTAAATTAATTCTTTCCAAATGGATAGCCAATTGTTTCAACATCATTTATTTTAAAAGTCTATCTTTTTTCCCCACTGTTTGAAATGTCTAACTTATTATAAATAAATTTCATACAAATAAATAAGTCCATTCTTCAATCTTCACACAATACCTCTGACAGCCAGAGAGGAACACTGCTCAGATGTCCCTTCAAGAAAGAGTCTGTTGTGAGAAGTGTAGTTGGCTGACAGTCTCCAGTTGCCACACCTCCAAGACCCACTACAACATTCACCCTGAAGCCACACTCCCTCTGGACTGTTCTCAAACAAGGATTGAGCACAGTGGGGATCCTACAGCTGACCAGTTCTGTCCAAAATGGGGCTCTTCTAATGAGCAATCTTTCTCTGGAGCTCTCCATTGGCCTGGCTGAGATTTTCTCAGAATTGCATTATAGTCCGAGGCTCTTCCTATCCAATCCTCCTTCCTTCCCTCTCTCCTTGCATAGGTATTGGACCTAAATTGTGGTCTGAAAGCCCTACATCTCCCTTTTGTCCTTCACATGTATTTTCCCCAAGTGAATCTCTTATGCTTCTAATTCATCTGGTATCAGCTTCCAGAGGACCTGACCCCGATACAGTCCCATTGGTCAAGTTTTCTATTCCTATGCCCATATCACACTGCTTTAGTATGGCTTTGTAGTCTATTTTGATGTCTCAATGTGGTATTAAACGAGTAAATATTTGTATAGGGCTTAGAATAGTGCCTGACGCATAGAAGGAACCATACGGATTTGATAAACAAAAATAAATATGGCAACTTCCTCTCACTGTTTTTTTTTTCTAAACTTTGACTATTTTTAGAGACTTTCTTTTTCAGATGAAACTCAGAGTAAACTTAAGTTCCAAAAAGATTCACATTGGGGTTTTGATTAGGGTTTCACTATTCATCATTAAAAATACCTTTTTCAGGGACTTCCCTGGTGGCACAGTGGTTAAGAATCCGCCTGACAATTCAGGGGACACAAGTTCGAGCCCTGGTCTGGGAAGATCCCACATCTTGCGGAGCAACTAAGCCCACGTGCCACAGCTACTGAGCCTGCACTCTAGCGCTTGCGAGCCACAACTACTGAGCCCACGTGCCACAACTACTGAAGCCCGAGCGCCTAGAGCCCATGCTCCGCAACAAGAGAAGCCACCACAATGAGGAGCACTCAAACCGCAACGAAGAGTAGCCCCCACTCTCCGCGACTAGAGAAAGCCCACGCGCAGCAACGAAGACCCAACACGGCCAAAAATAAATAAATAAAATAAATTAATTTAAAAAATTAAAAAATACCTTTTTCCGAAATGAAAGAATTTGGACAGGAGGTACAAAAATATGAGATTCTGCCTATGAAGATACAAAAAGAGAGAGATCTGAGGTTTAATAGCTATTTGGAAGAATGATCAATAGAAAAGGGGAAGGATAAGACACAGAAAAAGAGCAAAAATGTTGACATTAGTTTCAGGCATGTCTAATTTTAACAGTTGGTAGGAAAACCAAGAGGAAGTACCCAGTAAGAAGCCTGGAAATACAGATTTAGAAATGTCTTAGCCCTAGAATATGTGGAAGAAGCAAGATCTGGAATATATCTCATCTTCTACAGCCTGGGAGGCAACTCTAAATGGTTGTTGAAAACAAAGTGGGGACTGATAGGTCTGTGTTTAAACTCCAGCTCAGCCATTCACGGAGTGCTATATCACTTTTAATAATTTACCTAATCCTGCTAAAGCCTGGTTCCTTAGCAGCAAAATGTGGACAAACGTGACTGAAATAATATATGTATAGCTCGCACCATGCCTGGCACATAGCAAATGTTCATTAATGCACTGGGTCTCAACAGGGGTCAGTTTTGACCCCAGGAAATTAGATAATATCTGGAGACCTTTTTAGTGTACCACTGGGAGGCACCACTGGCGTCTCGTGGGCAGAAACATCCTACAATACACAGGACAGCTCCCACACAACAAAGAATTATCTGGCCCGGAATATCAATAGGGCCAAGGTTGAGAACCATGAGTTAACTGTAAGGATTATCTGGAGGCCAGGCCAAGACCTATGATGGGAAAAGGGCAGGATGCAGTGAGCATCACCTCTCCATCCTAGCTCATTTTCCAAAGGTTGAACTTATTCCCCAGACCTCAGGAAGGATGCCCAGGAGAGACATACCTCTCTTCAGTATCCCATAAACAGAGCCCAGGGACCCTCCAGCCTGACACAAAATACTTCTATATGTGGTTCTTATTTGTTAAGCAAACAGACCTCAGTTTTCTATTTCTTGACCCAAAAGGATTTTTATAGTGTCATTCACTTTATAACTATTTGTTAAACTCTACATATCAGTTTCATGCACTTTTTTTGTAGTGACATTAGGTTTATTTCACAATAAAAAGAATTTTTTTGAGAGAGAGAAGTAAACAGACCTAGTGAAGTGGTGATATTTGTCTTCTGTGCTTTTTATCTTTTCTATTGCATATACTATAAGGTAACAAATTGTGCACAAGATCAGGAAATTCTCAACTTTGATTATCTGATTATAGTCACTAGAGCACCAACTAGTCTTAAAGAAAGAAATGGTTAAAAAATATTTATATATAAATATATTTGTTATAAATATATATTCATATATAAATGTACAAAATACATGTATATTACAAACAGCTTATTATTTATAACCAAATGCTATGTAGCTCAATCATAGATTTTTTTTTCCATATCATGAAATCTGAATCAGACTAACTTCTAACTTTTATTTTAACAGTTTACTCCCCACATATTCTTGCCTTTTAGGTTTGGTACTCATAGATCATAAGTCATATGGCACAGTCATCTTTCAAAAATTAAAAGGAAGGACATCAAGAGAGTGAAAAGATAGAAAACAAACTCGTGGTTACCAAGGGGGAAAGGGGGGAGGTATAAATTGGGAAATTGGGATTGACATATACCCACTACTGTATATATAATAGGTAACCAATAAGAACCTACTGTATAGCACAGGGAACTCTACTCAATACTCTGTAATGACCTATACAAGAATAGAATCTAAAAAAGAGTAGATATATGTATATGTACAACTGATTCACTTTGCTGTACAGCAGAAACTAACACAACATTGTAAATCAACTACACTCCAATAAAAAAAAGAGTGAGAAGATAACCCACAGAATGGAGAAAATACTTACAAATCACATATATGATAAATGATTAATATCCAGAATTTATAAAGAACTCTTACAACTCAACAATAACAAAGAAACAACCAAATTCAAAAATGGGCAAAGGACTTGAATAGACATTTTTCCAAAGAACATTTACAAATGGCCAATAGCACATGAGAAGATGCTGAACATCATTAGTCATTAGGGAAATGCAAATCAAAACCACATAAGATACCACTTCACACTCAGGACGGCTTTTACTAAAAAAACAAAACAAAACAGAAAATAAGAAGCATCGGAGGGCTTCCCCGTTGGCGCAGTGGTTGAGAATCTGCCTGCCAATGCAGGGGACACGGGTTCGAGCCCTGGTCTGGGAAGATCCCACATACCGCGGAGCAACTAAGTCCATGCGCCACAACTACTGAGCCTCCGCGTCTGGAGCCTGTGCTCCGCAACAAGGGAGGCCACGATAGTGAGAGGCCCGCGCACCGCGAGGAAGAGTGGCCCCCGTTTGCCGCAACTAGAGGAAGCCCTCGCACAGAAATGAAGACCCAACACAGCCAATAAATAAATAAATAAATAAATAATTTTTTAAAAAAAGAAGTGTTGGAGAGGATGTGAAGCAATTGAAACCTGTACATTGCTGGTGAGAATGTAAAATGATATAGTTGCTGTGTTAAACAGTTTAGTGGTTCTTTTAAAAGTTACAATTACTATATGATACAGCGATTCTACTCTAAAGAAGTAAAAGCAGAGACAGACAGATAAATGTACACCAACATTCATAGCAGCATTATTCACAACACAAGGTGGAAGGTAGAAACAACACAAGTTCCATGACAGATGAATGGATAAACAGAATGTGTTATATACTAACAATTGAATATTATTCAGCCTTAATAAGGAATGAAATTCTGATACATGCTACAACAGGAATGAACCTTGAAAACATTATGCTAAGTGAAATAAGGCAGGAACAAAAGGACAAATACTGTATGATTCCACTTATATGAGATATCTAAAATGTGTAAATTCTTACAAAGAGTAGAGTAGAAAGGCAATAGGAAGCTACTGTTTACTAGGTACAGAGTTACCATTTGGGATGATGAAAAAGTCCTGGAAATGGATAGTGGTGATGGTTGCACAACATCATAAATGTATTTAATGCCACCAAACCACTTTAAATGGTTAAAATGGTAAGTTTTATGTTATGTATATTTTAACACACACATAAAATTAAAAGGAGCCAGATCTCAGTTTTTTAAAAATGGACAGAAACAGGAAACAGAAGGTCAGGATAAAAGCGCAGATAGTTGCGGAAGACTGGGGTGGGCTACTATGAGTTCCTCAGTCTTCCCAGGATCCCTGTCATTCTGGGGCTGTTTGCCTTTTTCCTGACAGCCTCCCAGAATTCCTGTGGGCTAGCTGGCTTTCTAGACCAAAGTTAGCTTGTTCATCCTCATCTACTCCTAGCCCAGAAATGACAGCCCCTATGGCCTCTGAAATTCCACCATTACAGAGTAAGTTCTTTGGATGAGTACCAATTACCAGCCTCCTTCCAACCCCACACTCCTACCCTGTGCCTGTTGTGTCTACTACTGCCTCCCAGAAGAGTGAATTGGCTTTGGCATTGTGGGACTCCACCAAGCCCAGGCAATCTCCCATGTGAATAAGAGCCATGCTCACTCAAAAGAAAAGAAAAACCTAGCTGACCATCAGAGTCTCATTTTTGTTTCTCAATCATTTATTTGGGGAAAAAAAAACTAGACCTTTTAGTAATTTAAAAATAAAAATACTACAACACTAAATTGGGTCAGGGTGAGCAAAAAAGAAGATAAAGGTGACCCTAGAACAGAGGAATAATTATTATATGACCTAGTCAATCCACTCCTAGGTATTTATCTAAAAGATGTGAAAACATGTACACATATAAACAGCTGTACATGAATGTTTATAGCAGACTTATTTGTAATAGCAAAAACTGGAAAGAGTCCAAATGTCCATCAACAGCTGAATGGATAAGCAAATTTTGGTATATCCACACAATGGAATATTACTCAGCAATAAAAAAGGAACAAACTACTGATACACACAACAAAGTGGATGAATCTCAAAATGATCATGCTGAGTTAAAGGAGCCAGAGAAAAGGAGAATATATAATATATGATTCCATTTATATAAAATTCTATAAATTGCAAAATAACCAAAGAGTAGAGAAGGGAGAGAGAGATTAAAAGGTAAGAGGACATTTGAGGGGATAACGAATATGTGTGTCATCTTGATTGTAGTGATGGTTTCACAGGTGTACACATATATCAAAATTCATCAGATTTCACACTTTAAACATGCAGTTTATTGTATTGTAAAAAGAAATAGCAGAAGAGAAAACACAAAAGCAGACAAAAGGTTCTCCCTCATCTCCAATATTCTTGAATACAAGGTTGGAATACACAGATGCCACACACATACACACATGCACACACACACACACACACAATCATTGCTGCTCTCACAAACACACTAATCACTAGTCACCAGCATGTTTCCCTTTCCATATCTCTGAGGTGTGTCCATTTCTATTCTTAGCCACTGGCCCAGTCTGAGACCTCCGCCCCATTGTTAGGTTACAACCTAGCCTTACCCTCCATCCAACTTGCAGGTGGCTGCCAGAATAATCTTGACAAAGGACACCTCCAGCCACATGACTCCTATTATTCAGAGCCATCATAGAAAAGCCATAGACGTACACCCGTGCCTGAAAACAAAAGAGTATAAAATAAAATGTTAGCAGTGGTTATCCCTGGGAAGAAGGTGATTTTTATTCTTTTGCTCTTTTTCTATATTTTACAGTAGTTTTTTAAGTAAAAATATCCTTATCGGTTTTGCTTGTTACAAAAAGAATGAATACTCACTGTAAAATATTCAAATAACATGAACAATATGAGAGTATAGTAAAATTGGAAAATGAAATTTGTTTCCTCCTGATCATCAACACTGTGGTTGCCTCTCCAATATCCACTCCGCCCCTCCCATCCAGGAAGCAGCCACGCAGTTTGGGTGGGATTATCTCTACCCACAGCTCCAGGAGTAGCTTCTGGAATGGTCTAAACCAGCAGTTCCCAACCCTAACATCCAAACTCTGATATTGTAACAAACACTTCATAACACTGCTGTACCACCCTGACTTGTAAAATCAATAGATCATATATTATGATATACCTTCTATTATGACATAATGCCAGGACTATAATATAAAGCAGAAATAGTAGGAAAATAATTCACTACGAAATGATATGTATTTCAATATGGAAATGCTTGGGCACAACTGTAATAGAAGATACAATGGGGCTTCCCTGGTGGCGCAGCGGTTGAGAATCTGCCTGCCAATGCAGGGGACACGGTTTCGAGCCCTGGTCTGGGAAGATCCCACATGCCGCGGAGTGACTAGGCCCGTGAGCCACAATTGCTGAGCCTGCGCGTCTGGAGCCTGTGCTCCGCAACAAGAGAGGCCGCGATAGTGAGAGGCCCGCGCGCCGCGATAGTGAGAGGCCCGCGCACCGCGATGAAGAGTGGCCCCCACTTGCCGCAACTAGAGAAAGCCCTCGCACAGAAACGAAGACCCAACACAGCCATAAATTAAAAAAAAAAAAAAAAAAAAAAGAAGATACAATGAAGTTAGATGCTTGCACCTAATGGCAGAATCACCGTTCATTCAACAGTTTTTGAGCACTATGTGTCAGGCACTGTCCTAAGTTTACTGGGCATACAGATAGAAATCGCTTCTCATGGAGCTTACATTCTAAAAGGGTAATGGGATACAGACAACAAATAATCAGCAAAATACAACAGAATACATAAGTAAATTATATATTACATCGGAAGGTGATAAGTATTATTGGGGTAAAAAGTAGAACAGGATAAGGAAAAACCAGCATTCAGAGCAGTGGGGAAGTAGGTAGTGAGTTGCAGTTTAAACTATTGGTCAAGGCAGGCCTCACCAGACAGTAACATTCAATTTGAAGGAGGTAAGGGAATGAATCATGCAGCTTATCTAAGGGGAAGTATCTGGGCAGAGGGAATAGCCATGCAAATGACCTAAGGCGGAAGCCTGCATGGTGAGTATATGGGCTGTAAGTGGCCAGTGAGGTGGTCTGGAGTGAGGAGTATGAGAAAAAACAGAACTAGGAGATGGGTCAGAGAGGAAACAGAGCCAGATCTCACAGGGCATCAAAGGACATTGTAAGGCTTGTACTCTGAGTAAAAATGTGCAACATTAGAAGGTTTTGAGGCGAGGAGAGACATGATCTGACCCACATTTTAAAAGGAAAAATCTGGCTACTCTGTTGAGAATAGATTGGGAGACCAGCTTGGGAGGTTGTCATAAGAATCCAGGTGAGAAGTGAATGCAACAGCTACAAATGTAGACTAATATTCAGTACCATATTTCATCTAAGATGTCATTGACTGTAGGATTCATCCTGGTTTCAGAGATAAAATATGCAATGTGAATTGCATTATGCAGTGTGAATTGCAATATTCAGAAGCAGTGTCGGTTGTTGAAAACATGATTTTCTGAAGTAGTGAACAACTCTTGGTAAAGTTCCTAGTGAAACAAAGTACTATTTTCTCTCAATTTACCCATAATTCTCGCATTTTTTAAAATATTTATTTATTTATTTTTGGCTGCGTTGGGTCTTCCTTGCTGTGCCTGGGCTTTCTCCAGTTGCCGCGAGCGGGGGCTACTCTTTCGTTGCGGTGCACCTACTTCTCATTGCGGTGGCTTCTCTTGTTGCAGAGCACGAGCTCTAGGTGCACTGCCTTCAGTAGTTGTGGCTGGCGGGCTGTAGAGGGCAGGCTCAATAGTTGTGGTGCACAGGCTTAGTTGCTCCGCGGCATGTGGGATCTTCCCGGAACCAGGGCTCGAACTTGTGTTCCCTGCATTGGCAGGCGGATTCTCAACCACTGTGCCACCAGGGAAATCCAATTCTCACATCTTGAGGTTCAGTTTATATTAAGACCATGCAAAAATAGTTCATGTTTATATATAGAATGGAGTTAGGGTCTAGGTTCAGGTTATTATAAACAGATTTTTTAAATCTACATTAATGTCAAATGGGACATTAAAAGTCATGCAAGATGTGGGGAAAAGCTGTAATGTATCGGGCTATCCGGTACGTTATGAGAAATCTATCTCTGGCCCATACTCTAAAGGCTCAATCACTGTGACAACCAAAATTACTTACAAAGAGGTCCTTAGAATGTGATGCTAGCATAGTGCATGATTCAGGAACAGACACATGACCGTACTATCATGGTCCAATCAGAGGGAAGCCCAGGGCTGCTGTCTGACAAAGTAGAGAGCTACCGGGTAGCACCGGCAGGGCCTGAATGAAGAAGCCACAGGCCTGAACGTGCCATCAATCCTTCCACCACCAGGGGGAGTCAGGCTTGCGATGAGGCTTTTACTTTTTTTTTTAATGTAATTTTTTAAAATTGTGGTAAAATATACATAAAATGTAACATGTTAACCATTTTAAAGTCTACATTCACATTATTGTGCAACAAATCTCCAGAACTCTTTTCATCTCGCAAAAAAAAACCCAAAAACAAACTATACTCATTAAACCACAACTCCCCTTTCCCCTCCTCCCCCCAGTCCCTGCCAACCACCATTCTACTTTCTGTCTTCAAAAGAGTTTGACAGGTCTAGATACCTTTTATAAGTGGAATCATACAGTATTTGTCCTTTTCTGTCTGGCTTATTTCACTTAGCATAATGTCCTCAAGAAGCTTTTACCTTTGAAGGCAAAGCGCAAGACAGAGAAAAGCTGGCAGCTGAATGACACTGTTGAACTTCTGCATCGACCCTTCATCAAAGCCCACTTCACCTCTGAGCATTTTGGTTACTTGGTCAATATATTCCATTTATTATTTAAGCATATTTGTGTCTATATTTTCTATTATTTGCAAGTGAAAACACAGTAACTGATACCCTCCCTTTTTTCCTCAAATAGAATTAACAGTTTGGTATATATTCTTTCAGACTCTCTAATATACAAATAAAGATGTGCATTTTATTTTTATATATGTGAAATCCTATAATACGGTTAAGCAACTCGATATTTTCACTGACTTCTTTCAACATTAATAAATATAGATCTAGTTTAAATTCTTTTTTAGGTCCATTGTGTGAATGAACCATAGTTTATTTAACCAACTGGTAAACATTTAGGATCTTCCTAGTGTTTTGACACTATAAACATGTTGTAGTGAACATCCTTCTGCAGATTTATTTCCTTTGAATACATTTCTAGAAGAAATGCCTTCCCAATGGTCATACCAATTTCTATTCCTAATAATATTTCATGAGAGTTCTTGATTATCTATATTCTTTAAAATATGGACTATTGCCCATCATTTTCATCTTTCCTAATATATAAGAATAATATCTAACTTTTATTGCAATTAGGAGTTCTCTTTTGCAAATGAAGTTAAGAATTTTTTTAATGTTTACTGGCCATTTCAATTTCCTTTTTTGTGAATTGCTAGTTCAAATCCTTTGTACATTTGTCTACTAGGGTATTTATCGTTTGCCTAATGATTCATAAAAGCTCTTTACAAAATTAAGGATATTAAATCCTTGTCAATCAAATGCGCTGCATATATTTCCTCCAGTTTATTACTTGTATTCTAACTTTTTTTTTTAATGGAAACTTTTCCAAATAGAAGTTTTATTTTTTAGCATTTTTCCTTATATAAATATGCAGTTGTCACAACATCATTTATTGAATAATCCATCTTTCCCCACTGCTTTGAAATGCCATCTTTATATTTTAAATCCCCACACTAAAACTCCATAGTTCACTAATCTGCTTTGGGGCTTTCTATTTTTTTCTATTGATTTTTCTTTCTGCCCATGTGCCAGCTGCTTCTTATATTTCTTTTCTTTCTTTCAAAATTGTCTCAGCTTATCTTAAGATTATGTTTTCCGGATGAACTTTAGAAACAATTTGAGAAATTCCAAAGAATCTATTGTGATCCTGTTTGGAATTGCATTGTAATTATAGATTAATTTGTAGTCTCCAAAGTGCCTAGCACAGCTTTTTGCCCATAGTAGGACCTCATTAAATATGTGTAGAATAAATTAATAAGTACCTACCCATTAATTTCAGGATCTTTAGATAAGTCTGGGCAGGAAAGTATACAACATAGTCCTTACCGGTTGTGTGCTAGTAAATTTTTAACAACTGGTTCTTGGGAGTGCTGATTTCTAGTGTTTGCTGATTTCCAAGGTATAAATATTCCCACCATGGTTGATTTCAATACCCACATGATGTTAACCAGAATGCAAAATTCCTAAAAATTTAGCAACCAGTCTTCTCAATCTTTTTTTTTTTTTTTTTTGATGTGGACCATTTTTAAAGTTTTTATTGAATTTGTTACAATATTGCTTCTGTTTTATGTTTTATCTTTTTGGCTGTGAGGCATGTGGGATCTTAGCTCCCCCACCAGGGATTGAACCCGCACCGCCTGCATTGGAACGTGAAGTCTTAACCACTGGATCGTGAGGGAAGTCCCAGCCTTCTCAATCTCACACAAGCCATTTCCAGCACACCACTGTTTTTACCTTCAAAGAGGTTTTTTGTATGTGTGTTTATTCTTTCTGTTGGATATTTACTTATTGAAAGATAAAATTGGAAAAATATTAAATGAAAATTTTAAAAATAATTCTCCCGTAATTAACTACCCTAACATAACAGCTAACATAACTCTTCATTTTTTTGTGTTCTCTCCCAGTCTTTTCTTTATGCATACACACTTTAACTAATAGTTGTAATCATTCAATTTTTAAAAAATTTTTTAGTGTAGCAAATTTTAAACATATACAAAGTAGGCAGAATAAAATAGCGAACCCAGGCACCATAACCCAGACCCCCAAAACATTAACCTGAAGCCAACCCTGTTCCATCTACTTCGCCAGCTATTTGCCCTCACCCACATTTTTTTGAACAAATCCCAGACATCATATCCTTACATTGGTAAATATTTCAGTAGTAACCATTCAATTTTTCATTCAACTTTCTTCACTTGTAGTCTAAGGAAGACAAAGGCATAAATAATTCAACTAAAAAAACATTTAAGTATTCTGATGTTGGCAGTAAGGATTGATTTGAGGTACAAGGGAGGAGTGTCTAAAAGCTACTGCATCTGAAGAACTTTATTAATGAATCTTCTCATTTTTTCCCCATCCTTCTCTTTGTGGTAAAGTACAATACAACCCAATTAAAATTCCACATGTTGTCATCTACACAACAAATCACATATAACATGGGCCAAATTACAGTATCTCTACACATGAAAAATACCCATCAAAACAGAGTTTATTTAATACAACTAAATCCCAAAGCAGTTATTAGTCATCTTCTCCAATATTAGCAATTTTTAAGGATTTCACTATAAACCCAGAGTAATTCACAGTGTAAACTTAGGGGGAGGGGGGTTGAGACTGTCTTTATTAGTTTTATAACCCTTTTAGACTACTAGTTACAATTTTGAGTCAAGACACTATCCCTTACCCTGGCTCTACCCTGCAGGGTAGATTTTATTGTACTCAAACTGCAGATGAGAAAACCAAGACTCAAGAGACTTCCTCAAGATCAAACACTGGTATGTGGTGAAGTCAGGATCTGAACCCTAGCACATCAGTTGGGATTATTTGGTTGCAAGCAAAAGAAATTGGCTAAGTTCAGCCCAAAAAGGGGGCATTAATTAGAGGGATATTGAATGAATGAATGGGAATTGAAAGAATGAATGGGAAGCTGAAGGAGACAGGCTGGAACCAGGGCAACAGGGATGACCCCATCCTCTAGTCTGGAACGTGTGAATGTCAACCTTTTTTTCATCCTCTGTCATTTTGTACAAGATTCAAAGTTCATGAAAAGAGACCTCAATTGATTTTTAACTTCAGAAGGAGGGCAGGACATATAATTTACTATCTCATGAAGAAGCCCATGCTGTAGAAGAAGTAATTCTTCTAAAGGAATTCAGGGTGCACTTTTGAAGGGGTGAAATAGATGCTGGGTGGCAAAAAAAGAAAAAAAATTAATTCTGTGGTGACATCTTGAGTGTATTGTACAGATCTCCCTTCAAGGAAGGACTTGTTGCCCTTGTTTGTAGACTGCCTTTCAGGAATTGCCTTTGCCATAGAGAGCCACCTCATCCATGGTTACACTCTTCCAGCGACAGCTCACTTTACTGAAGTTGGGGTAGAAAGTCCTGGCCATTTCACCTTAGTGCTAGGACAACTCTGTAGGGCCATTTTTGCTCCAGAGCTCCCCAAAGGGCTGATTGAGGCTGTTGTAGAGCCTGCAGCACAGCCCTGCTTTTCCCTGTACCCACTGCTGCTTCCTTCCTTCCTCTCCCTTCCATAGGTATTGATTCCAAGAGAATTTTAAAAAATAAATATCCTGTATGGTAAACTCAGTCTCAGAATTTGCTGTTGAAGAACCCAACCTGTGACGTTTCTATTCACCAGTTCTGTCTGACTCCAAAAGTCCCACATTCTTACCCCACCAAATGTTTCATTATGACTTTTTTGAGATTGTTGTAAAATACATATAACATAAAATTTACCATTTTAATTGTACTGTTCAGTGGCATTAAATATATTTACATTGTTGTGCAACCTCATCATAGCTTTCTATGAACGTTTAGAGTCATAGATCCACAGAATATTAGAACTGGAGAGATCTTTATGTACTAAAGTATGCAAATTCATCTATCAAAACTTAGCAAACATAAAGAGAAATAAACTGAGAGAGATTGATGGGAGATGAGAGAGAGAAATAAAGCAGGTATTTATCGCATGCAAGCAAGAATTGTAAATCTGCTGCTCCCACATGGACCCCAGTTCCCTCCGACTTCCCCTAGGCAGGCATCTCTCCACGCTGAGGGTGAGTGTGGATTTAAGATTCATATTTTGCTATAACATGGCACCAAACACAAACCAACTACTTCATCTGGTCTCATTAAAATACAGTGATCTGCCCTCATACTAGACAAAAAAATTATCTAGGTGGGACTTAATAAAAGATAGTGTGTCAGGGACAGCTTGAGGCCTTCCTAAGGGATTTTCAAGGGTAATTTTGACTATATCCAATTTTTACCTTATATGCTGACCTTATAACCTCACCCAGGTGAGATGCAAACCCCCTTTACGTTAACCTGCATTGTGGTAGTAGAGCATTAACTCATACCAAAAATCATGATATTGCAAAATGAAAAAATTTTTTTTCAAGGTGAATGGAAGTACAGGGTGAAAATAAACTGAAATAAGTTCTTATTAGATTACTTATGGGTTATGGGTTCCCCTATTTGTAAGACTCTACAGCAGCTAGCAGTGCTGTCCGATAGAAATACAACGCTAGCCACCTAAGTCACCTAAGTAATTAAATTTTCGACTGAACCAAATTATTTTCTTTTTTTTTTTTTTGGCCGCACTGTGCGGCTTAGCTCCCTGACCAGGGATCGAACCCATGCCCCCTGCAGTGGAAGCGCGGAGTCCTAACCACTGGACCACCAGGGAATTCCCAGCCACATTTTTTAAAAAGTAAAAGAACAGGTAAAATGAATGACATAATTCATTTAACCCAATACGCACCCAAAATACTGTCATTTCAACATGTAATCAATATAACAACTATTAATGACATATTTCACTTTCTCATACTGTGTATTTTGCACTTACAATGCATCTCAACTTGAACTGACCACATTTCAAGTGTTCAGGGGTTACATGTGTCTAGTAATTTCCTTATTGGACAATGCAGGTCTCAAACATATTCTCTGATAACAGAGAAATCTCTTATTTCTCTGTTTAGTCTAATTGGGTAACATTTGAGGGAAAGATGTGGAAATATATGTGGCTCTGTATCAAAACTTTACCTGCGTGCATCGTAGATTTAAAAGTGGGCAACAGTCTGACTGTTGGCAGAGTGAAAACCCAAACCCAACTCTATAATGCACCCTTAACAGAGAGAAGCAACATCTCCCGGGGCAGAACATGAATCAATAGTTTCCAGTTCCCCAACTAGCAGTGGATCATTAAAGTTTCACAAGGATAATTCACGGTGCATGCCAATCAATTCTGTAAATTATAGACAAGAAGTCTATTCTTCAAGCCTCACTGCCTTCCATCCCGGAGGAGAAAACAGCAATAGCCAATAGAGAAGGCATGAAAAAATCACCCAAGTATTGAACTATGATTTAATTTAAAACAACAAACTCTACTCTTTACAACAACATAAACGAATGAAAGTAAAAGCTCAATTTTTACTGCCTTGAAACAAAATTGAAATAGGGAACTGAAAATAGCTTTAAGAAAAATGAGATGGATTTTATAACCTTTTACTCCATTCTGCTAATTCTGTGCCTACAGAATACTAAACTAAAAAAAGGACTAATTTATTCATATACCCTTAGGCAGGCAACACACAAACACACACACCTACAATTTGGCATCTGATGCAGAAATCTTGAACTAAAATTTCAACATAAAAACTCTTCCATAATTAGTGAAACCTGCAATTGGCAGCAGCAAATTGTGAAGCTGACCTGTTAGAAACACCTTCAAGTCCATGGCACACAGAACCCCACGGGAAACCCTGCTGCAGATAAACTCAAAGTCAAAAAATTACAAATCACATAAATCACTAAGAGGAAGATTAAAAGAGGGAGAGGCAGAAACAGCAAACAAGAAAAAGTGTACCCCCCAAACTCAAGATAATCGAGCAATCTAAAGAGATTTTTAAATGTTTCTTTAAAAAAGTTTGATTACAGAAGTTATTTTTTTTTAATGAAGTATAGTTGATTTACAATGTTGTGCCATCTTTAAACATTTTAAGGAATAGATACCTTATGTAAAAACAGGACACTACACAAAAATAACAATATGATAAAAGAACCAATTAGAAATTTCAGAGACAAAATATATAATCATTGGGACGCCCCTGGTGGTCCAGCAGTTAAGACTCCGCGCTTCCACAGCAGGGGGTGCAGGTTTGATCCCTGGTCGGGGAACTAAGAACCTGCAGGCCACGTGGTAAGGCCAAAAAAAATAATTGAAAAAAATATATAATCATTGTGAAAAACACTTAAGGGACAGATTACACAGACTATTAGACATAGCTGAAAATAAATTAATAAATTGGAAGCTAGATATAAAGAAATCATACAAAATGTAGCACAAAGAGATTTTTTTTTTAAAAAACTTAAAAGTAAATCAGAGACATGGAGGATAAAATGAGAAGATCTCACATAAATTCAATCAGAGTTACAAATAAAGAAAATTGGAGGGAGGATAGTATTTGGAGAAATACGGGTGAAGTTTTCAGGATTTTTTTTTAACATATTTATTGGAGTATAATTGCTTTACAATGGTGTTAGTTTCTGCTTTATAACAAAGTGAATCAGGTATACATATACATATATCCCCATATCTCCTCCCTCTTGCGTCTCCCTCCCACCCTCCCTATCCCACCCCCGTAGGTGGTCACAACGGACCGAGCTGATCGCCCTGTACTGTGCAGCTGCTTCCCACTGGCTATCTATTTTACAATTGGTGGTGTATATATGTCCATGCCACTCTCTCACTTTGTGCCAGCTTACCCTTTCCCCTCCCCGTGTCCTCAAGTCCATTCTCTACGTCTGCGCCTTTATTCCTGTCCTGCCCCTAGGTTCTTCAGAACCATTTTTTTTAGATTCCATATACATGTGTTAGCATACAGTATTTGTTTTTCTCTTTCTGACTTACTACACTCAGTATGACAGTCTCTAGGTCCATCCACCTCACCACAAATAACTGAATTTATTTCTTTTTATGGCTGAGTAATATTCCATTGTAGATATGTGCCACACCTTCTTTATCCATTCATCTGTCAATGGACACTTAGATTGCTTCCATACCCTGGCTATTGCACATAGAGCTGCAATGAACATTATGGTACATGACTCTTTTCGAATTATGGTTTTCTCAGGGTATATGTCCAGCAGCGGGATTGCTGGGTTGTATGGGAGTTCTATTTCAGTTTTTGTTTTTTTTTTTTTTTTTATGGCTGCATTGGGTCTTTGTTTCTGTGCGAGGGCTTACTCTCGTTGCGGCAAGCGGGGGCCACTCCTCATCGCGGTGCGCGGGCCTCTCACCATCGTGGCCTCTCTTGTTGTGGAGCACAGACTCCAGATGCACAGGCTCAGTAATTGTGGCTCACGGGCCTAGTTGCTCCACGCATGTGGGATCTTCCCAGACCAAGGCTCAAACCCGTGTCCCCTGCATTGGCAGGCAGATTCTCAACCACTGCGCCACCAGGGAAGCCCTATTTTCAGTTTTTTAAGGAAGCTCCATACTGTTCTCCATAGTGGCTGTATCAATTTACATTCCCACCAACAGTGCAAGAGGGTTCCCTTTTCTCCACACCCTCTCCAACATTTATTGTTTGTAGATTTTTTGATGATGGCCATTCTGACAGGTGTGAGGTGATACCTCATTGTAGTTTTGATTTGCATTCCTCTAATGATTAGTGATGTTGAGCATTTTTTCATGTGTTTGCTGGCAATCTGTATATCTTCTTTGGAGAAATGTCTATTTAGGCCTTCTGCCGTTTTTGATTTGGGTTGTTTGTTTTTTTGATATTGAGCTGCATGTGCTGCTTGTAAATTTTGGAGATTAATCCTTTGTCAGTTGCTGCATTTGCAAATATTTTCTCCCATTCTGAGGGTTGTCTTTTCATTTTGTTTATGGTTTCCTTTGATGTGCAAAAGATTTAAGTTTCATTAGGTCCCATTCGTTTATTTTTGTTTTTATTTCCATTTCTCTAGGAGGTGGGTCAAAAAGGATCTTGCTGTGATTTATGTCATAGAGTGTTCTGCCTATGTTTTCCTCTAAGAGTTTTATAGTGTCTGGCCTTACTTTTAGGTCTTTAATCCATTTTGAGTTTATTTTTGTGTATGGTGTTAGGGAATGTTCTAATTTCATCCATCTACATGTAGCTGTCCAGTTTTCCCAGAACCACTTATTGAAGAGGCGGTCTTTTCTCCATTGTATATTCTTGCCTCCTTTATCAAAAATAAGATGACCATATTGCGTGGGTTTATCTCTGGGCTTTCTATCCTGTTCCATTGAATTATATTTCTATTTTTGTGCCAGTACCATACCATCTTGATTACTGTAGTTTTGTAGTATAGTCTGAAGTCAGGGAGCCTGATTCCTCCAGCTTCGTTTTTCTTTCTCAAGATTGCTTTGGTTATTTGGGATCTTTTCTGTTTCCATACAAATTGTGAAATTTTTTGTTCTAGTTCTGTGAAAAATGCCATTGGTAGTTTGATAGGGATTGCATTGAATCTGTAGGTTGCTTTGCATAGTATAGTCATTTTCACAATGTTGATTCTTCCAATCCAAGAACATGGTATATCTCTCCAGCTGTTTGTATCATCTTTAATTTCTTTCATCAGTGTCTTATAGTTTTCTGCATACAGGTCTTTTGCCTCCTTAGGTAGGTTTATTCCTAGGTATTTTATTCTTTTTTTTGCAATGGTAACTGGGAGTGTTTCCTTGATTTCTCTTTCAGATTTTTCATGATTAGTGTATAGGAATACAAGAGATTTCTGTGCATTAATTTTGTATCCTGCTACTTTACCAAATTCATTGATTAACGCTAGTAGTTTTCTGGTAGAGTCTTTAGGATTCTCTATGTATAGTATCATGTCATCTGCAAACAGTGACAGCTTTACTTCTTTTCCAATGTGGATTCCTTTATTTCTTTTTCTTCTCTGATTGCTGTGGTTAAAACTTCCAAAACTATGTTGAATAACAGTGGTGAGAGTGGGCAACCTTGTCTTGTTCCTGATCTTAGTGAAAATGGTTTCACTTTTTCCCCATTGAGAACGAGGTTGGGTGCGGGTTTGTCATATATGGCCTTTATTATGTTGAGGTAAGTTCCCTCTATGCCTACTTTCTGGAGGGTTTTTATCATAAATGGGTGTTGAATTTTGTCAAAAGCTTTTTCTGCATCTATTGAGATGACCATATGGTTTTTATCCTTCAATTTGTTAATATGGTGTATCACATTGATTGATTTGCATATATTGAAGAATCCTTACATTCCTGGGATAAACCCCACTTGATCATGGTGTATGATCTTTTTAATGTGCTGTTGGATTCTGTTTGCTAGCATTTTGTTGAGGATTTTTGCATCTATGTTCATCAGTGATATTGGCCTGTAGTTTTCTTTCTTTCTGACATCTTTGTCTGGTTTTGGTATCAGGGTGATGGTGGCCTAGTAGAGTTTGGGAGTGTTCCTCCCTCTGCTATATTTTGGAAGAGTTTGAGAAGGATAGGTGTTAGCTCTTCTCTAAATGTTTCATAGAATTCACCTGTGAAGCCATCTGGTCCTGGACTTTTGTTTGTTGGAAGATTTTTAATCACAGTCTCAACTTCAGTGCTTCTGATTGGTCTGTTTATATTTTCTATTTCTTCCTGGTTCAGTCTCAGAAGGTTGTGCTTTTCTAAGAATGTGTCCATTTCATCATGGTTGTCCATTTTATTGGCATATAGTTGCTTGTAGTAATCTCTCATGATCCTTTGCATTTCTGCAGTGTCAGTTGTTACTTCTCCTTTTTCATTGCTAATTCTGTTGATCTGAGTCTTCTCCCTTTTTTTCTTGATGAGTCTGGCTAATGGTTTATCAATTTTGTTTATCTTCTCAAAGAGTCAGCTTTTAGTTTTATTGATCTTTGCTACTGTTTCCTTCATTTCTTTTTCATTTATTTCTGATCTGATCTTTATGATTTCTTTCCTTCTGCTAACTTTGGGGTTCTTTTGTTCTTCTTTCTCTAATTGCTTCAGGTGTAAGGTTAGGTTGTTTATTTGAGATGTTCCTTATTTCTTGAGGTAGGATTGTATTGCTATAAACTTCCCTCTTAGAACTGCTTTTGCTGCATCCCATAGGTATTGGGTCGTCGTGTTTTCATTGTCATTTGTTTCTAGGTATTTTTTAATTTCCTCTTTGATTTCTTCAGTGATCTCTTGGTTATTAAGTAGTATATTGTTTAGCCTCCATGTGTTTGTATTTTTTACAGATTTTTTCCTGTAATTGATATCCAGTCTCATAGTGTTGTGGTTGGAAAAGATACTTGATACAATTTCAATTTTCTTAAATTTACCAAGGCTTGATTTGTGACCCAAGATATGATCTATCCTGGAGAATGTTCCATGAGCACTTGAGAAAAATGTGTATTCTGTTGTTTTTGGATGGAATGTCCTATAAATATCAATTAAGTCCATCTTGTTTAATGTATCATTTAAAGCTTGTGTTTCCTTATTTATTTTCATTTTGGATGATCTGTCCATTGGTAAAAGTAGGGTGTTAAAGTCCCCTACTGTGATTGTGTTACTGTCTATTTCCCCTTTTATGGCTGTTAGCATTTACCTTATGTATTGAGGTGCTCCTATGTTGGGTGCATAAATATTTACAATTGTTTTATCTTCTTCTTGGATTGATCCCTTGATCATTATGTAGTGTCCTTCTTTGTCTCTTGTAATAGTCTTTGTTTTAAAGTCTATTTTGTCTGATATGAGAATTGCTACTCCAGCTTTCTTTTGATTTCCATTTGCATGGAATATCTTTTTCCATCCCCTCACTTTCAGTCTGTATGTGTCCCTAGGTCTGAAGTGGGTCTCTTGTAGACAGCATATATACGGGTCTTGTTTTTGGATCCATTCAGCCAGTCTATGTCTTTTGGTTGGAGCATTTAATCCATTTACATTTAAAGTAATTATCGATATGTATGTTCCTATTACCATTTTCTTAATTGTTTTGGGTTTGCTATTGTAGGTCTTTTCCTTCTCTTGTGTTTCCTGCCTAGCGAAGTTCCTTTAGCATTTGTTTTAGAGATGGTTGGTGGTGCTGAATTCTCTTAGCTTTTGCTTGTCTGTAAAGGTTTTAAATTTTCCGTCGAATCTGAATGAAATCCTTGCTGGCTAGAGTAACCTTGGTTGTAGGTTTTTCCCTTTCATCACTTTAAATATGTCCTGCCACTCCCTTCTGGCTTGCAGAGTTTCTGCTGAAAGATCAGCTATTAACCTTATGGGGATTCCCTTATATGTTATTTGTTGTTTTTCCCTTGCTGCTTTTAATATTTTTTCTTTGTATCTAATTTTTTTTTTTTTTATGGCTGTGTTGGGTCTTCGTTTCTGTGCGAGGGCTTTCTCTAGTTGTGGCAAGCGTGGGCCACTCTTCATCGCGGTGCACCGGCCTCTCACTATCGCGGCCTCTCTTCTTGAGGAGCACAGGCTCCAGACGCACAGGCTCAGTAATTGTGGCTCACGGGCCCAGTTGCTCCGCGGCATGTGGGATCTTCCCAGACCAGGGCTTGAACCCATGTCCCCTGCATTGGCAGGCAGATTCTCAACCACTGTGCCACCAGGGAAGCCCCTGTATCTAATTTTTGATAGCTTGATTAATATGTGTCTTGGCATGTTTCTCCTTGGATTTATCCTGTATGGGACTCTCTGCACTTCCTGGACTTGATTAATTATTTCCTTTCCCATATTAGGGAAGTTTTCAACTATAATCTCTTCAAATATTTTCTCAGTCCCTTTCTTTTTCTCTTCTTCTTCTGGGACCCCTATAATTCGAATGTTGGTGCGTTTAATGTTGTTGCAGAGGTCTCTGAGACTGTCCTCAATTCTTTTCATTCTTTTTTCTTTATTCTGCTCTGCGGTAGTTATTTCCACTATTCTATCTTCCAGGTCACTTATCCATTCTTTTGCCTCAGTTATTCTGCTATTGATCCCTTCTAGAGAATTTTAAATTTCATTTATTGTATTGTTCATCATTGTTTGTTTGCTCTTTAGTTCTTCTAGGTCCTTGTTAAACGTTTCTTGTGTTTTCTCCATTCTATTTCCAAGATTTTGGATCATCTTTACTATCATTACTCTGAATTCTTTTTCAGGTAGACTGCCTATTTCCTCTTCATTTGTTTGGTCTGGTGGGTTTTTACCTTGCTCCTTCATCTGCTGTGTGTTTCTCTGTCTTCTCATTTTGCTTAACTTACTGTGTTTGGGGTTTCCTTTTCGCTGGCTGCAGGTTCATAGCTCCCGTTGTTTTTGGTGTCTGCCCCCAGTGGCTAAGGTTTATTCAGTGGGTTGTGTAGTGTTCCTGGTGTAGGGGACTAGTGCCTGTGTTCTGGTGGATGAGGCTGGATCATGTCTTTCTGGTGGGCAGGGCCGCATCTGGTGGTGTGTTTTGAGGTGTCTGTGACCTTATTATGATTTTAGGCAGCCTCTCTGCTAATGGGTGGGGTTGTGTTCCTGTCTTGCTCGTTGTTTGGCCTAGGGTGTCCAGCACTGTAGCTTGCTGGTCATTGAGTGGAGCTGGGTCTTAGTGTTGAGATGGAGATCTCTGGGAGAACTTTCACCATTTGATATTACGTGGAGCCAGGAGGTCTCTGGTGGACCAATGTCCTGAACTTGGCTCTCCCACCTCAGAGGCACAGGCCTGACACCCAGCCGGAGCACCAAGACCCTGTCAACCACACAGTTCAGAAGAAAAGGGAGAAAAAAAGGAAGAAAGAAAAAGAAAAGAAAATAAAGTTTTTAAAATAAAAATTAATTATTAAAAATTTTTTTAATTTAAGTAATTAAAAAAGAAAAAAAAGAAAGATAGAAAGAAGAGAGCAACCAAACCAAAAAACAAATCCACCAATGATAACAAGCACTAAAAACTATACTAAAAAAAAAAAAACCACAACAATGGACAGATAGAACCCTAGGGCAAATGGTAAAAGCAAAGCTATACAGACAAAATCACACACAGAAGCATACACATACACACTCACAAAAAGAGAAAAAGGAAAAAATATATATATATTGTTGCTCCTAAAGTTCACCTCCTCAATTTGGGATGATTCGTTGTCTATTCAGGTATTCCACAGATGCAGGGTACATCAAGTTGATTGTGGAGATTTAATCCGCTGCTCCTGAGGCTGCATGGAGAAATTTCCCTTTCTCTTCTTTCTTCGCACAGCTCCTGGGGTTCAGCTTTGGATTTGGCCCCGCCTCTGCGTGTAGGTCGCCTGAGAGCATCCATTCCCCGCCCAGACAGGACAGGGTTAAAGGAGCAGCTGATTAGGGGGCTCTGGCTCACTCAGGCCGGGGGGAGGGAGGGGTACGTTGTGTGGGGCGAGCCTGCGGCAGCAGAGGCCAACATGACATTGCAACAGCCTGAGGCATGCTGTGTGTTCTCCCAGGGAAGTTGTCCCTGGATCACGGGACCCTGGCAGTGGCGGGCTGCACAGCCTCCCAGGAGGGGAGGTGTGGACAGTGACCTGTGCTTGCACACAGGCTTCTTGGTGGCTGCAGCAGCAGCCTTAGCATTTCATGCCCATCTCTGGTGTCCGCGCTGGTAGCCACGGCTCGCATCCGTCTCTGGAGCTCGTTTAGGTGGTGTTCTAAATCCCCTCTCCTCGCGCACCCCGAAACAATGGTCTCTTGCCTCTACCGCAGCTCCAGGCTTTTTCCCGGACTCCCTCCCGGCTAGCTGTGGCGCACTAGCCCCTTCAGGCTGTGTTCACGCAGCCAACTCCAGTCCTCTCCCTGGGATCTGACCTCCGAAGCCTGAGCCTCAGCTCCCATCCTCACCCGCCCCGGCGGGTGAGCAGACAAGCCTCTCAGGCTGGTGCCTGCTGGTCGGCACCGATCCTCTGTGCGGGAATCTCTCCGCTTTGCTCTCCACACCCCTGTTGCTGTGCTCTCCTCCTTGGCTCCAAAGCTCCCCCACTGCTACCCCCCGTCTCTGCCAGTGAAGGGGCTTCCTAGTGTGTGGAAACTTTTCCTCCTTCACAGCTCCCTCCCAGAGGTGCAGGTCCCGTCCCTATTCTTTTGTCTCTGTTTTTCCTTTTTTCTTTTGCCCTACCCAGGTACATGAGGAATTTCTTGCCTTTTGGGAAGTCTGAGGTCTTCTGCCAGCATTCAGTAGGTGTTCTGTAGGAGTTGTTCCACATGTAGATGTATTTCTTATGTATTTGTGGGGAGGAAGGAGATCACCACATCTTACTCTTCCACCATCTTGAAAGTCTCCCTAAGGATTTTTTTTTAATTGAAGAAGCCCACTAGCCAAACAGGAAAAATAACACACCCTTACCTAGACACATTGCAGTGAAACTATGGAACATCAAAGTCAAAGAGAAAAATCTTAAAACTACCACAGAGATGATAAAGCTTATCTTCAAAGTCATGACTATTAGACTTACAGCAGACTTCTCATGAGCAAAAATAGGTGTCCAAATATTGGAATATCATTTCCAAAGTGCTGAGGGACAATATCAGACTTCTATATCCTCACTCAAGACATTTCCAGACATACAAATACTGGGAGTTTACTTTTTTATAGGTTCTTGCCGAAAAAGCTATTAAAGGATACACTCAGGAAGAAAGAAACTGAACTATGAGGGAAGGAATGGGTGCCAGAAGCAATTGTGAGCAAAGAAACTGGTAAACATATTGGTAAACTTGCAAAGAGCTTAAAGAAAATAAAAATAACTAGCTGATCACATAGGATGAATTAAAATGAAAAGAAGCAAATATTCTGACAGATGCACACAGTTATAAAAATCACCCCATGGTGCAAAAAGTTACAAAGACATAAACAAATAAGAAGATATAATTTTCATTAATTCCTCATTTTAACAAAATTATTTCCTACCAAATTGGTTTTTAGCATGTCTTTAGTCAAACCACTAGGTATTCCCTATCTCCATCCCTATCTCCAAAGATCTTTAGTTATAAAGGAACAAAAGAAATCAACAGTCTCATTTCAAAAGCCTAAATTTTAAACATCATGCTAGGTATTGCATAAAGCACATTATCTAGCTACAATCCCAACATTTTAGGAAAGAGAAGAAGAATTCCTTTCCACTCTCATGCCAGATTTGGCTCTTATCTTAATTCCATCTAACACACAGCACAAATATCAGACCAGATATCCTGACTAAAAATCTTAATAATAGCATCTAGTTTTGAAAGTTTTTATTAGCAATATTCTAAGGGCTCTCAAGATAGGAATGATTTTCTGGGACCATTTTCTTCTATGAAATGTGGCATTCTCTATTTTCCAAGGACAGTAGAGATTTTTCTAACCAAAATTCATGAAGATATGATTTCAAAAACATCTGTACTTCCCAACTTGACATAGAAATAAAAATATTTTAACTGATGATTTTAGCTATGTTTACCTTTGGGATTACTAACTCAGAGGTCTGCATTTTTTGTTCATTGCAGCTCTATTTACAATAGCCAGGACATGGAAGCAACCTAAGTGTCCATCAACAGAAGAATGGATAAAGAAGATGTGGCACATATATACAATGGAATATTACTCAGCCATAAAAAGGAATGAAACTGAGTTATTTGTAGTGAGGTGGATTTGTAGTGATAGTCTGTCATACAGAGTGAAGTAAGTCAGAAAGAGAAAAACAAATACCATATCTAACACATATATATGGAATCTCAAAACAAAAAAAAAGAAAGAAAATGGTCAGAAGAACCTCGGGGCAAGACGGGAATAAAGATGCAGACCTACTAGAGAATGGACTTGAGGATACGGGGAGGGGGAAGGGTAAACTGAGACAAAGTGAGAGAGTGACATGGACATATATACACTACCAAACGTAAAATAGATAGCTAGTGGGAAGCAGCCACATAGCACAGGGAGATCAGCTCGGTGCTTTGTGACCACCTAGAGGGGCAGGATAGGGAGGGTGGGAGGGAGGGAGATGCAAGAGGGAAAAGATATGGGGACATATGTATATGTATAACTGATTCACTTTGTTATAAAGCAGAAACTGACACACCGTTGTAAAGCGATTATACTCTAATAAAGATGTTTTAAAAAAAAAAAGGTCTGCATTTTAAAAAGAGGGGTGTTTGTGCAAACATCAGTCAGCTTCTGTGTATCTGTCTCTGTGTGCAAAACTCTAGGAATTGTGTTTGACTCTTTAAAAAATACATATCTATCTCTATGCCCTTCTTTCTTTGTACAGCTCCGTGTCGCTATCTTAAAACAAACCAACCCAGGCTTTCTCTCTTGGTTCTTCTGTCTGCCTTTCCCTTTCTTGCTCTATTTCTGTCTCTTTCTTCTCTCATTTTCTTTCCTTATCTTATTTTCCCTCTATTTCTTTCCCTTAGCTTTCTAATATTGAAAAACATTTTAAAATAATTTGAGAAGTAATATAGAGGATAGAGCACAGGCTTCAGATCAGATAGACAGGGATTCAAATCCTAGTTCCTCACTTCCAAGGACTGTGGATCTTAAGCAAATTATTATCCCCTCTAAACTTTACTTTCCTTAACTGTGAAGTGGGGAAATGATGTCTACCCCAGAGTTGTTGTCAGGATTACTGGAGATAAAGTATGTGAAAGAGCCAACATAGAGTAAATATCCAAGAAATACTGGTTCACCTTCTCACTCAAATCGAGTTTTATGATCTTTGTTCTTAATTCTGAAAGCAAATAAATGAAATGTTTTAAATTTCTCTCCAAAAATTGCTTTATGCTTAGCAGACCTGGTCTTACCTACTTCCATTAATAATTAGTGGGTGATTTGATGGGAAACCATTGCCCACCCAGCAGTGTTTCTCAAATTGTATTCCACAGAACACTAGTATCCTATTAGACATTAATAGAGGTCAAATCAGTTTGCATATGATATCTTCATCTTGTAGATTCATTGTTCACACTAGCCTATTAAAAGCAACTCTCCAAGCAGTTTCCATGAACAACTGTAACTCAGTGTTTTCCATCATTAGTTGACCATATTCATTTTTTTGTGTAACACCTAAGTAACATCCTGCACAACATCCAATCAACCCCTTTTAGAAAATGCTAATTTAGAGAGATGGATGGACTTTTTACACACTTCAAGCAATTTTTCACAAATATAACTTCTTTCAACAGAGAGATAAGAGCTAAACAGCATCCAATTAAAATTATATTCTTTGGCAAGGACATAAATAATTTTAATTTGGTGTTCTGGATTGTCTTGGTTTTGATTGTTTATTCTTTTTTTTTTTAATGTGGCTGTCAAGGGACATTAGCGGAGCGCATCCACAGAGTACCAATCACAAAGACAAATCACATGCTTTCTTTAAACCTCAGTTTTCTTGTCACTAATGTGGGAGATTAGAGGCTTTTCTACAGGCTTGCTGTGAGGACCCAATGAGATTACTCACATGAAAGTGCAGTCTATACCAGCACAGCTTGGGTTGGTTAAAAAATAATGCTTTGGGGATACTGTCGACTGTCAGGGTGGGAGGAGGGAGGGACATTTAATGGTTCTAAACAGAAATAATCATCGCTGCCCAATTGGGCAGGAGGAGCTATTTGAGCTCAGATACAACCAGCATGCGATTTTTCTTTCCAAGGGAATTTTAAGAGTATACAAACCCCGCAGATTAGATGACCCAGGCCTGGAGATATAGGCAAGTTGGAGGAAGGAAAGAACACACACCATCACCTACCTCACAGGGTTGGTATGTGGGCACAGTAAACACACAATAAATGTTAGCTATTTTTAGAGAGCAGTAAATACCGTACTGTTTGAGAAATGTGCATCTAGGTGTATAATGAAAGGCACAAATGTCCATTTACAGAATTAAAAGTAAGCAAAATTACCCTCAAAATTACCAGAAAGGGCTTCCCTGGTGGCACAGTGGTTAACAATCCACCTGCCAGTGCAGGGGACATGGGTTCAAGGCTTGGTCCGGGAAGATCCCACATGCCGCGGAGCAACTAAGCCCGAGTGCCACAACTACTGAAGCCCGTGCTCCTAGAGCCAGTGGTCTGCAACAAGAGAAGCCACCGCAATGAGAAGCCCAAGCACCACAACAAAGAGTAACCCCCACTTGCCACAACTAGAGAAAGCCAGTGCGCAGCAATGAAGACCCAACGTAGCCAAAAATAAATAAATAAATAAATAAAATTAAAAAGAAAAAAATTACCAGAAAGACAATAATCTACTGAAAAGTAGAAAAATAAAGATATGCCAAAGAAGCATAAAAACAGAAAACAAAATAAGATTACAGAACTAAAACTATACATAATAATTACAATAATAAACGTGAATGAGATTAACTTATCGAAAGAAAAATACTCAAATCGATCAAACAAACGGAATCAGTCTACAAAAGCCACATTTAAAACCAGAAATGGATAAAACCCAATGTTGGTGACAGTGGGGCAAAGATGTTTTAAATTCAGTGTCTGTGGGAAAATAAATTGGTATATCATTTCTGGTAGGAAGTTAGCCTAACTATCAAAATGTAAAATGTACACGCCATTGTATTAAGCTAGTCCACTTCTAGAAATTAGCCTGAGGAGAAAATTGAACAAAAGTGAAAAGCTGAACACAAGATGATTATCACTGTGTAATATATGGTATCAGAAAATGCAAACAACCTAACTGCCCAACAATAGGAGACTGGGTGAGTAAATCATGGTTTATAAATATCCTGAATGGTTGGCGAGCATTAACAATCACGGTGTTAGTCTATAGTTATTGATCTGGAAATCTACCCATTGCACAGTCTGACTGAAAATAGCAATAACAAAATAACATGTAAATTATGATCCCATGTATGTGAAACTGTATACACACTTCTTTGTGTATACACAGTATAGAGATGTGTAAAGGATACTCACCAAAATTGCTATGGCTATTGCTCTGGGTGGTGAGATTTAGGGGGTGATTTTTATTTCCTGCTTTGTACTTTGTCTTGGGTAAAAACACTGGTCATGAAAACCCCATTTTTTTGTATGTGTCTACAAACCTATAGGCCTTAATAGCTGCTAAATCAGCTTCACAAGATTCCAGATGCCTATATTCTTCATTCCTATCATTTTCCTAATGATAAGCTTTAGAAAGAGGAACACAACAGGTGGCTATTAGGAAAGCCAGGCACAGAAGGGCTTCTTACCTGGAGAGACCAACAGGGGCTAGTCATGCAGACCCAGCCACCATGTCACCTCTAAGGCAGTATTGAAAGCAACTCTTAAGACCAAAGTTCAAGAGTCACTAAATGCACTCCCTTCTCTTTTTGTTTATTTGTTTGTGTGCTTGTTTATAAACATTTCTTAGCTTCTCTGGTGTCTATAATAGAGCAAGTAAGGGATTTTCCCCAAGTTAGAAGTCTACAGTGGCTAATTTCTGGGACTTCCTGAGGCTACTCTGTGCACTGGGCATCTGAACAGGGATTCTTGCAGCTCTGGTTGCAGCAGTGAGACAGGGCAAGCCTAGGAGGAGCCTCCTAATGCTTTTATTCATTGTTTGACTGTTTTTTAAAAAGGAGCATCAGTTACTTTTTAAAAGCAACCAAACAAAGGACAGAGTGGTCAGTGGTGTCAGAGTATGATAAGGACTGAGACGGGTTCACTGGATGTAGCAACAGGGAGGTTAGCGGGTGACCTGGCCAAGAACAGTGTCTGTGTGGTCCTGGGGAGGGGTGGCTTTGAGAGAGAGGAGGGAGTGAGGAAGTGGAGAGAGTGAATTTGTACAACTATTTCTGGAAGTCTGGCCACGAACAAGAAGGCAGGAGAGAGAGCAATGAGTGACTGAAGGAAGGAATGGGGAGGAGTTAGGAAGAGGTGTTTAATTTTTTGTTTTGTTTTTGTTTGTTTTTAAGATTGAAAAGGAGCCTATTGATAAGAAGTGGATGATTCAGCAGAGAAAGGGGCCTTAAACAGCACGAGGAATGTTGTAACTGTGGGGAAGGAGGAAAAGCCACAGAGAGGTCAAATGGAGAGCTGCCTCTCCAACGATAACAGAGAGTGAAATGAAGATGGCCCTTCAGGGCCAGCGCCACTATTTTGAAGAGGAAGGTCTTGCTTTTACCAGTTAGTTCTGAGCTGGGAGCACTCATCCTGTTTGACCCTAAAATGGAAAAGCTAGGATGTAACTGTTCATTATCTTGACTGTGGTGGTTTCACAGGCATGTACACATGTTAAAACTGATCTAAGTGTGCAGTTTAAGTAGTGCAATTTATGGTATATCAATTTTCCCTCAATCAACCTGCAGAGAAATTTTTTTGTAGTTTTAAAGTGGCATGCCTCGGTCAACAGGGGGCGTGGTTGTGCACAAGATGGGAAATGGTTTTCTGAGTTTTAGTTCTATGGTTCTGTTTTTCCTGATCTTTTCTTAGATGACAGAGCTCCTATTTATAGGCATTAAAAGAAAACAATTAAATAATTACAGGCATGAAGATATAGGCAAATGTTTGTGCAAAGGTTAGATTAAAACCTGGAGTTGCTGAAATACTCCGAGTGCCTGAGTAGCAGGTATTTACAGACTCAGCCAGAGAAAGGATGAGATAGCAGGACAAAACATTCTTCTCAGTCATGTGGAAGCGGTGTATGGGATTCTCAGGTGGCAGAGATTACAGTTGTTGCCTTACAGAGAACAGAATTTTGTTACCTGTTTTTGTGAATAGGTCAACATCAGCACAAATATCACACTATTGGCTGACTGGAGAGGTGATGGGAACAGAACTCAGAATAAAAGTGGAAGACTCCAGTGAAAACACTGAAAAAGTAAAAGGAGCTGTGAATGTGAGATCTTAATGCAACTGCAACAATTTGGCAACACAGGTGTTAATCCACACCCTGGTTTGTGAAAAGGGTGCACATCCCCTGGGCCTCCCCTGCCACTCCCAGATAACTTGTGGCCAGTTTTGTTGATTGAGTACACTGGTAAATGACTCTTTCCTCCCACCCAAGGCCCCATCCATCTTACCTATCACAACACCATAAAGTGGGCATTATTAGCCCCACCTCACAGCTGTGTAAAAAGAGGTACAGAGAGGATAAATAACAAGGTCCTACTGTATAGCACGGGGAACTATATTCAATATCTTGTGATAAACCACAGTGGAAAAGAATACAAAAAAGATGTATATATACACAGCAGAAATTAACACAACATTGTAAATCAACTATACCTTAATTGAAAAAAATAAAAAGTAAAAGAGGTACAGAGAGGTTAAGTGTCTTTCCTTGGGTTACAAAGCTAATGACATAGGAGAGCTGGGTTTTGAACCCAGGACTCAAACACCAATGTCTGGCCTCCTACTTTTTCTCTGCTGTCTTTTAAAACACCAGTATCTCTAGGTCAATAGTCAGTAGTCATATGTGACTATTTAAATTAAGTAAAATTAAACTCAATAAAAACTTCAATTCCTCACTAGCCACACATCAAGTGCTCAATAGCCATGTGTCGTTGCCATATTGGACAGCACAGATGTAGAAGGTTTCCATTATCACAGAAAGTTCTAATGGACAGTGCTGCTAGCACATTACTGTCACGCATCAGGAAGATACAGTTAGACACATGAAATGCTTACCTTTACCTGATTCCGCCCCTCTTTTACCTTTATTGTCTAATTCTGAATAGTCTCTCTAGGACCCCTTCAGTCTTCTGCCTAAGCACACAGAAGGCATACCTGGGGCTGGCCTGCTGGCTCTGAAAGGCACTCAGCACACAGGGCAGACACCAGGATTGTGAGGACAAAGAAGGATGCCCGACACTTTGTCCAAGCACAGGAGACAGCAGCTCTGAAGCAATCTGCAGTGACAGCACCAGGGTGGGAAGTGAACAGCCTGTTTCTGCAAATCTTCTGTATTTTTGCCAGATCTGTCAGAAGTAGATAGAAGCAGAAAGGAAAAAGGGAGAAAGTCAGAAGTGCAGTGAGGGGAAAGACAGTAGTGGAGCTGAAGATACCAAAAACTTGGTAATCAAATGGTCTTCTTCTAGTTCTTCCAGGCGCAGAAGTTGATCCTCCAAAACCATGAAGGAGAGAGACTTCATGTGCCATTCCTATAGTGGGAGGAATTTAATAGTCACTCACTCTCTTAAAACACCCACCAAACACGAATTTATACAATTATACAATCCTGGATCAACTTATGTGTTAAAACTATATCCTCCTGATGATTAAGACTCTAGAATAAGTCTTGAAATAAGGTGTTACTTTAAAAAAAAAGAAAGAAAAAAAAAGGAACAGATAAAGGCCATGAGTGACCTTTCTCCACACCTGTTCCTATCAACCCCTACTCTTTTGTCCTCAGGCTGTACTAGATATTCAGAAGCCCCCACTTTGGTACTCACCCTTCCCCAGCAGTTCTATATACCCATGGGAGAGTTATTTGAGGACCAGTAAAGCTTTTGGCACTCTTTCTGACATCATACCATCTAAGCTATAAATTGTCCACCCCATCTAAATGTAACAAGTTTTACCCTCATTGCTTTTCTGGCTATGTTTCTCCAGCTCTTTGTGTAATTTAGGAAGTAGCATCTTCAGAACATTATAAAACACTCCTTAAGTAATCTGGAGGTACTCTTTTGCAAGACCCTGCCTCACTCGCGTGACTATTATTTTAAAATACTGCCTCTGGATTCTTGGTCTTTAATTTGAAACTTTTATAGCTGCTTCAGCACTTCCTTCCCAGAGAGAGCCTGTGGCCTTGCTCCAAACAATACTACATGTCTTCCTCTAAATATCTGGGTTTGTTTTGGTTTCCTACAACCGAGCTGTCACTCTCTGAACAGCTAGAGTCAAAGCCCGCTGTGGAGGAAAACAGGAATGGGCCTATGCAGCACCATACACAGAGCCAAGGAGCTTGGAAACCACTTGGAGGAGCAGCTGAGTGAAAAGAGGCAGGCTTCCCTGGGATTCCAGGTCCCACCCTACTGGGACACGAATGACACTGGAGGCCTGTGCTTAAAGTTTCTCAAGGGCCTGGCACTTAGCTCTGCTGTCCCAGTGACTCACATGATAGTTTTCCAGGCCTTCAAACTGGGTCAACAAGCTTTGTTTGTCCAAAAAGCTCCCCTGGGAGGACACTGAACAAGCAGGCTGAATGGGGATGTTTGGCCAGGTGATTCTTTTTGCTGGCTTTTAGCCTGAGGAAATATTACCAGTATTCAGGCCAAGAGTTTGGAGAATCAAAAGCTGCCAAGCATCTGGGTTGGATCAACATACACCAGAGTTATTGGTTAAGGGTCAACCATACTGCTAGTGGTGGTTCTTGCCATTCAAGAACAAAACAGATAACTTGGGAAGGCCCTAAATCAAGATGTCCACTTCTCATAGATAAGAAAGACAGCAAGCTTGTGCTATGAATCATAGAAGCTTCCATTAACTCTGTGTGACCTGATCAATTTCTTTATTTATTAAGCAATGGAGTCATCCTGCAGCAGTATTTCTCAAATTTGAGAAATCACAGACCCCAAGAACATATCTGAAGACTTACAGACCCAAATTTTTATAACTTAGAATTAAAAGTTTCTCATAGTGAAACAGGAGGGAAGGGGGCAGGGCACAAACTTTAAAAGAATGACATAGACATAGGGCATGACAAAAACTGGTTAGAACAAACTAGATCCAAGATGGCAGAAGATTTGACTTCCAGTGGACCTTGAGCCTCATTACACACTCATTGTAATACATCAGCATAAACTAAGTGACACACCCACCAGTGCCATGACAGTTCTGAGGCCAACTATCAAAGATCAAAAAGTGGGTGGTGGCCCAATTCCTGGAAATCTCCACCCCTTTCCCAAAATACTTAGAATAATCCTCCCCCTCATTAGCCTATGAAATTACCCACCCCTATAAAAACTGAGAACCTCATACCTTGGTACTGTATCGCCTTCTGAGATGGCCCAAACTCTGTCTGGGGAATGTGTTCGTCTCTAAATAAATCCATTACTTACTTATCACTTTGTCTCTCACTGAATTCTTTCTGTGATGAGACATCAAGAACCTGAGCTTCATTAAGCCCTAAGACCAGGTGTGTGATCTCAGTTAAAAGACTGTGGGTTCAAGTCCCACTCTGGGTTTTGGCTGGGTTCGAGTCCCAGCGCATGGGTTCAAGTCCCAATCAGAGTTACATGGTTTCAGCAGCAGCATTATTCACAATGGCCAGAAAGTGGAAACAAACTGAAACCGAGCAGGACCCTGTGGGGCCCTCCCATGTACTAATCCTTTCCATATCCCCTGTTTTTTGTTTGTAGGAAATAGGCTTCTTTCAGCCTCCTAGACCTTGCATGAGTTCCAAAGGGCAGATTCAAACAGTTGTTAATCCGGGAAGAGAGGGAATGCAGAAACAGGGGAGGAGAAGTCAAGAAACAATAGTGCAGGGACAAGGTCCTGGTTCCTTCTGAAGGAATATACCTAACAAAATTTTTGAGTTCTTCTGCAGGAACCCAAGCAGAGGATGGTAACTTAAGGTTGAGTACAAGATTCCTGAAACACCACCCTGTTAACTCACCACCACTCAACTGGAAGAAAGCCACACACCCTGTAGCCCTCATCCCAAATTTTGCCCATAGGAGAGTTCAGGTTTTTTGAGCACAAGCCACGCATTCTCTTGCTTGGCCCTGCAAAAAAACTTTCTCTGCTCTAAACTCCGAAGTTTTGGTTTGTTTGGCCTCACTGTGTGTCAGGCACATGACCTTGCATTCCTTAACAAAATGGGATACAATGGGAAAATATTCAGCCATTAAAAAAGAAATAAAGTGCTGATACATGTTACAACATGGATGAACCTTGGAAACATCCTAAATGAAAGAAGCCAGACTCAAAAGCCACATATTGTATGATTTCATTTATATAAAATGTCCAGAATAGGCAAATCCAAAGAGAGAGAAAGTAGATTAGTGGTTGTCAGGGGTTGGGGAGGAGAGGGAGCAGGGACAGATAAATTTTCCTCTACTCTTCCAGGTTCTTCTGGCTGGTCTAAGAATTAAATTGACATGAGACAGATTAACAGGAGAAAATCAAACAAAGTTTAATTACATGTATATGTGGGAGAGACCCATGAAAACTGAGTAATTCACCAAAATGGCCTCACCTTAAATACCATCATCAGCTAAAGACAAAAGATGTTTAGAGTTGGGAGAGTCAGTTTTGGGAGGTTACCAGGAAAAGCACAGTAAACAAAGGTGATGGTGATGCAGATTTAAGTTGCCTTCCCACTGATGTTTATAGAGATTTGGTCGTGTTCTTCCAGGTAGAAAGGGGAGATTTCCCTTACAAATGTAAATGTTTCTTATGAAAAGGCAACTCCTACTTGGTTTTCAGAGCCCTTCCCTGTCTGCTGTTTACCAGAAAATAACCAGCTTAAAACAATCAGTATGCCAAAGAGACATAGTTCAGGGTGGCAAATTCTGCTCCCCTAAAAGAGGAATAAGTAATGACTGCCAATGGGCGTAGGGATTTTTTTAGGGGTAATGAAAACGTTCTGGAATTATATAGTAGTAATAGTTGTGAATCATTAACCTTGTGAACATACTAAAAACCACTGAATTGTACACTTTAAAAGGATGGATTTTATGGTATGTGAATTATATCTACATTTTTTTAAAAGTTACGTGATATTATTTTAGTTGATAACTGGGTGCCAAGATAAGTACTTTGTGTGGAACAGTAAATCCTTGTTTCCAGACTCACTTATGAGGTGGCTAGCCAGGTGATCTAGAAGGCATTTATGTTAACTCTGGAATGTGATAGAAGGATATCTAAAATTTTAAATATTCATAGGTAACTTCTAGACCCCAAGAACTCATCAGTGGAACTCCCAAGGGTCCATGAACCCAGGTTTGAGAAACATTGGCCCAGATAACCTTCCAGGACTTTTTACCCTTTTACATGCTATGTGATCAGAATTTTCAGTAAGTTGCTTTCCAAAGTCTGCCCAGGGACACCTTAGAATTTACAAGTCCCTTGGCTAAGTCTTGGTAACATAAGCAAATTACTCTAGCTACACTCCAGGTAATTGATTAAACATGTGATCTACGAAGTTGGAAATGCATAAACCCCATAAGATGAAAAAGGAATTTGATACTGAAACCAAGCAGGACCCTGTAGGGCTCCTGGGCACAGAAGCCTTTCTGTGTCCCCCGTTTCTTGTTTGTAGGGAATAGATTCCAGCCTCCTTGATCTTCCCTAAGTTGCAAAGGGCAGATTCAAACAGTTGCTAATCAGGGAAGAAAGGGGATGCAGAGACAAGGGAGGAGCAGTCAAGAAACAATAGTACAGACTTGGGGCAGGGTCCTGGTTCCACCTCAAGGGATACACATAACAATATCTTTGAGCTCTTCTACAGAACTAAAACCCTCAACAAATGGAAGATGTTAACTACTTGATGAAGCATTTTTTTTTTTTTGGCCTGCGCTGCACAGCATGCAGGCTCTTAGTTCCCCAACCAGGGATTGAACCTGTGCCCCCTGCAGTGGAAGCGTGGAGTCTTAACCACTGGACCGCCAGGAAAGTCCTGATGAAGCATTCTTAATTCCAGAGAAGGTCACAGTTTGATAACCTTGAGAACCAGAGAAGCTCATCAGGAGACCATCTGAGGCCAGATTAAGTGAACCAGAGGGGAGTTCCCTGGTAGTCTAGTGGTTAGGATTCTGAGCTTTCACTGGCATGGTCCAAGTTCAATCCCTGGTTGGGGAACTGAGATCTCGCAAGCTGTGTGGTGCGGGAGGGTGGGGGGAGAAGGAACCAGAGAAGCTCATCAGGAGACCACCTGAGGTCAGATTAAAGGATTGCAGGCCCTGCACACACCCTGATCTTTAACAACCCCGCCCTTGAACCATTGCTATAAAACTCCTCACCAAATCCCCACAGGTTGGGACACACAGTTTTTGAGGCAAGAGCCCACTGTGTCCCCCTTTGTCTGGCAAAGGAATAAAGCTATTCTTCTCTACTTCACCCAAAACTTTGTCTCCAAGATTCAATTTGGCACTGGTGCACAGAGGCTGGGTTTTCGGCATCAATACCAGTTAATCTAACGTGGAAAATCCTCTGAGAAGGTCTCCCACTGAGGCCTCACTTGGGTCATGGATTGTTTAAACCCCTGATTTAAACACTATGACCTTCCAAAAGTGTCCGGAGCAATGGAATAAAGATGGATGTTGCTAACTCAAGTCAGAGGGGAAGGGCAACAGGAGTTTATGTAAGCAAGGGGTCTTTCCCACATGCTCAGTTTGGGCAAGGGCAAAAGTCAAGGAGTACAGGATGTGGTTCACAGCTGGCTCTTCTATTTATTTAACTGGAGGGCAACTGTCTCTACTCTCTGATCTTTTGTTTTCCTCACCTAGCAAAATAATCAGAAACTATCCCATCTCTTGGGGTGGTTGTTCAGATGAGTTCAGTTCACCAAACTTTTACTGAGCATCTGATTTTTATGTATTAGGCACTGAGCTAGTGCTGGGAGGAAACCAGAGTGGCCCCTACCTTCAGGGAGCCCACAGCCTTGTGGGGGAGATTACTGTCCTGAGTGTTATGGAAAGAAACTTTATGTTTAAAGAACTCAAACTACTAAAGTGCTATAAAATATATGGTAATAATGTATCTTTATTATCCAATATGAGTCAATAGTTTGTCTGATTCCTGGCTCTGGTTAGTTCTCTAATAAAAATACTTTTGTAGGAACTTCCCCAGTGGTCCAGTGGTTAAGAATCCTTGCTTCCACTGCAGGGGGCATGGGTTTGATCCCTGGTTGGTGAACTAAGATCCCACTTGTTGCTCAGTGCAGCCAAAAAAAAAAAGAATACTTTTGTAGAATTAAGTATTGAGGCACTTATTGAATATTATTTACCTGGGTATTGACTGAACTCACCATTTTCCATAGACATTTTCATGTTGTGCCCACTAGGTGTCTCAATATTTTGCAAGAAAATAGAAAAGCACAATGTTTCTTTTTTTTTAATATTTATTTAATTTATTTATTTGGTTGCGCTCGGTCTTGGTTGTAGCAGGTGTGCTCCTTAGTTGCAGCATGTGTGCTCCTTAGTTGCAGTTCACTGGCTCCTTAGTTGTGGCAGGGGTCTCCTTAGCTGCAGCATGCAAACTCTTAGAAGTCCCGAAAAGCACAATGTTTCCACCTGTGTCTTGAGTCAGCTGTAATATAAACATCACTTGGGGGAACTTCCTGGTTGTCCAGCGGCTAAGACTCCATGCTCCCAATACAGGGGGCCTGGGTTCAATCCCTGGTCAAGGAACTAGATCACACGTGCTGCAACTAAAGATCCCACATGCCACAACAAAGATCCCAAGTGCCACAACTAAGAGCCAGTGCAGCCAAACAAACACCACTTGACTAAAATCTCAACTACTTTCTAGCAACCTTGTGTAAAATGTCAATAAGTGTAGTTGCCTCTGTTTAAGAAGGGAAGAAGATTTCTTTGTGGATTCTTTCTTCTTCTCATAATCCATGTACCTGCAAACTGCTCTTCTAAGAAAGACAGGACTAGGAAGACCAGAAGAAATTCTTCCACCAAGTGAATACTAAGACCCTACAGGCAAGAACAAGATAACGAAAATAAATTTTTTAAAAAGACCCTATAGGCAGCATCACTGCATCCCCACTGGTTTCCTGGGCTACTGTTTAGTTGTCATCTGCATATGAGCCGACATCCCAAACTACACCGTAGTATCTGTGTGCCCAGGCAGAATGTGTTCTTCCCTATTTACAGGTGTCAGTCAAAAGAGTCATTTTCACAGTACAATCCAGGGTCCCTTACATTGTGAATTTCAGGGTTGTAAATGACACACAACTGCTGATCCCAATATTTTTACATTTGTCGTGTATGACTTTTCTTTAGATAGCCTTTGGCAGAACTCTTTGCCTATGAGTGACATCAGCGAGGAAGATACCAGATAACAAACAGGAGACTGAATGCCTTCAAAAATCTCCTGCAACTTTAAAAGCTCATCTCATCAGGCTTTCGCATGCTACTAATGGAAGTATAAATGGATATAACCTTTTTGCAATGCAATTTGGCAATATCTAGTCAAGAATATATTTTAAAAGTGTGTGTCTGTCAGGATCCCAGAAGGAAAGGGATTTCATCCAGGATGGTTCAAACGAAGAGACTTTAATAAAAGGACTACTTACAGATGCGTAGACCACGTTAAGGGAGTAAACAAGGGATGTTGGGGTCCCCAAAGAAGAGCAACATCCCTAGAGATAAAGGGACAAAGAGAGGAAATAATCTTATGGAACTCAGTAAGAACAGGAACGGTGGAGGAGGAACCACCAAGAAAGAGGGGCAGGGCTGGAGGTGGGAAGAGGCATGCAGCCACTGCCTCACAGCAGGAAGGAGTGAGAAACCTCAACTTCTCTCTCTTCTAGCTTCTTGACCCCCTCCTGGTGCCACCCACTGAAAGAATCTCAAGGAAGCCGAAGGGCAAGAGATCATGGACATGAGATCTATAAAGACACAGAGCAGAATGAAGAAAGGCAGAGAAGAGGTGGGAGTAGGAATGGAAAATAACCAGCACAAACCTATAATTCCATTTCCAAGAATACATCCTAGGGATGTAATCAAAAATGGAAGCAAGGAATCATATGATAGTATGTTCTTCCATAGTTAAGTATAATAGTGAAAAAATTGAAACAAGGTAAATCTCCTATAATGGGAGGATAGATATATTACAGTATATCCACACTTCAGGATAGATGGTACCATTATAAATATTTTTGAAGAATCTGTGATGATATGTAGAAATGCTTACAATAAAATGTTTATTTAAAAAAAGGGGACAGAACTGTATGCACAGTATTAACTCAGTCCCATGAACACCTATATGCAAAGGGAAAAATTCTTAACAATGTTTTTTTTGGGATTTAAAACATATAAATTTTAATACAAAAAATAAATGTTATTTTTTTTTAAATTATTTATTTATTTATTTGGCTGCACCGGGTCTTAGTTGTGGCACTTGGGATCTTCATTGCTGCATGTGGGCTCTTTTTAGCTGCGGCATGCGGCCTCTTAGTTGCAGCATGTAGGATCTTAGTTGCAGTATGCAGGATCTAGTTCCCTGACCAGGGATCGAACCCAGGCCCCCTGCATTGGGAGTTCGGAGTCTTAACCACTGGACCACCAGGGAAGTCCCAATAAATGCTATTTTTAAAATATAAAATTAAATTTTAACTATGATTTTAATAAATTAACTGCTACAATAAAATTTAAAATTACACATGAAGATGTGTAAAAAAAATATATTACTCTCCTCTTCTCCTCCCTGCCCAGAACTCCTGACAATGTTAATGATTTTCTTTTTGATAATGGGAATTTTAATTTTTTCTTCACAACTTCCAATATTTTTCCTTTTTCCTTTTCACAATAAGCATATGATACATTTGTGATCAGAGAAAAAAAGTCAATGCCAGAAAGAGAGTCGATCTCACTGAAATGTACTCAGTTTAAAATATTGATAAGGGACACAGCAAGTTTAAGTAAATTAAAACCAGTGACATGAAGGGTGAATCTCAATCTGTGACTACTTGATATCTGGACAAAAGTGAAAGAAAAATAATCAATTTCTACATGATATCAAACATCCAGATATATTAGATGATTTTGATTTTTGACTACATTTTTAACTCTTCACTTGAATGACAGGCATCATATTAATTCAGCTTTAGTAGGACTCATTCTTATCTTGCAACTCTGGAAAATCCAAGAAATTTCTATAACCTGAAAGTTGTTCCTCATATTGAAATAATAATGTTCTCTCTTTTAATTTTTTCTTTTTTTTTTTGGCCATGGCATGCAGGGATCTTAGTTCCCCAACCAGGGATCGAACCTGTGCCCCCTGCATTGAGAGCGTGGAGTCTTAACCACTGGATTGCCAGGGAAGTCCCTCTCTTTTAAATTTTATCGTTTACTCTTCAGTATCATTTTTAACTATATTTTATTTTTTATCTATTATTAAGTAACACAAAAATACATTCTTGTTTTAAAGTTCCAAACAATACAAAGAATACAAGTGTGCTTTGGCCACCTGCTCACACTTGGTCTCCTTCCCCTAGGCAACCTGTTTTCAGTTTGTCATGTAACTCTCAAGACATCTGCTTATCATTTACATGCATATATATGCATACAGAATATATAGTTTTATTTTCATTTTCTAAGTAAATGATGTTTTATTGTACACATTATTCTGCAACTCACTTTTTTCTCCTGTTGAAGCTCCACTTCATTTTTTTACACTGGTTACACAGTTTCCCACGGTTTGATTATTCCAATTTATCTGACTACTCCTGGTTGATGGCTATTTGGGTTGTTTTTAGTTATCTGCTATTTCAGACAATGCTGTAGTGAAAAACCTTGTGCGTGTCTCTATGTGTCTATATGCGAGCACTATTTCTCTAAGGGAGCTAATGAAAAATGGAATTTCTGGTTTGAAAGGTAGGTGCCCTCAAATTTTACTTGGTACTATCGAGCAGACTTCCATACAGGTTTATCGATTTACACTTCCAATAAGAAGATGAAAAGATGCCAAGCCTCACTAATAATCAGGAAAATGCAAATTCAAATAAAATAAGATGCCATTTTTACCATTTGGGGTTCACAAATTTGAAAGGATTGATAATGCAAAGTGTGGAGGCGGAAAGAGTCATGTATCCCCACATAAAGTGGCTTTTTTCATAAAGCCAGCATCCACATATCAGGGAAGGTTCCTTGGAGACTTACTATTAAAAGTGATTATGCTAAACTGTTGTGATAAGTAAACAAAGGACATTTCTGTTACAGGATCATTGGTTTTTATATGCGCTAATAGCAGCCCTGCTGTTAACATATATTCACTCAGAGCATTTTTATCAGGTATTCTTGTTTTGTAATTACTAATTCCTTTTTTTTTTTTTTTTTTTTTGGCTGCACCATGCAGCTTGCAGGATCTTAGTTCCTCAACCAGGGATTGAACCCCCCACTGGATGGCCAGGGAATTCCCTGAAATACAAATGCCTTAATTTACCAAGTAGATAAGAATTTCTCCACTTTAATAACCACATTTGGTTTATAATTTATAAAGTACTTTCACATTCTCATAGGTTCCTTCAATTGATTTCTGCCTCAGTGACAGTGTGAGGTGCTATTTCAGATGAGGAAACTGAGGCTCAGAGAAGTTAAATGATTTTCCAAGGTCACAGTTATAAGTGGAAGGGCTCAGGTCTTCTGACTCCCAGTTCCATTAGCTTCTCACTTTCTTTACTGCTTCTAAAACAAAGTACAGTTGAAGTCCCTTCTGCCTCTTCCATGGAGCTCAAGGCATCCAAAAGGAACCACAGGGGGCAGCCTGGTGCAGCAGAAGATAGAATAGGCTCGAAGCCTGAGAACTGGCTTTTTGTTTCTATTCTGTGCTTCCCCCAGCTGTGTGACCTTAAATAAGTCATTTAGCCTCACTGGGCCTCAGCTGCCCCTTTCAAAAAATAGACATGATGCTCACTTAGTAGTATTGAAAGAACAGATGATGTCGTGCAGTTCCTTCTAGTTGTGAGATTTTATTGAAGCCAGACGTAAACTAGGGTTCTTTCTCTGCTCATACATTTTATCAAATACCATTTTCTGCAACGGATTTATTTGAAAATACGAACCCACAATGGAAAAATTTACCATACAATGCTTTCTTTGATTGAAGTCTAAAAATGTTCCCTTATCTTTTTTCTTTCTTTCTTTATAAAAAAAGCATTATTTGGTAAACCCCTTGCCAAGGCTAGGGAAATCCCCAAGGAACAGCAGCAAATGGTTTCAGGTAGCTGGCTGTGTCTGAAAAGATGTTTTCTGCCTGTATCTCTTACTAGTTGGCATGATTCCAGTTCCACTTACATTTTTTGTTACCTATTATTACAGATTTTTTTTTTTTAATATTTTTGCCTTGTTTTGTGTCCTCAATTGGTTTTTCACTTCAGTTACTTTTTTTTTTTTTTAATTAATTATTTATTTATTTATTTTTGGCTGTGTTGGGTCTTCGTTTCTGCGCGAGGGCTTTCTCCAGTTGTGGCAAGTGGGGGCCACTCTTCATCGCGCTGCGCAGGCCTCTCACCATCGCGGCCTCTCCCGCTGCGGAGCACAGGCTCCAGACGCGCAGGCTCAGCAACTGTGGCTCACGGGCCCAGCCACTCCGCGGCACGTGGGATCTTCCCAGGCCAGGGCCCGAACCTGCGTCTCCTGCATTAGCAGGCAGGTTCTCAACCACTGCGCCACCAGGGAAGCCCTGTTACAGATTTTTAAAGTGATTTATTTTCCCATCCTACTACCAATAGCGTGAAAGCTTTAACCCGAGTTGTTCTTTATAGTTCCAACTTCCATAAGCCAAAGATTTTAAGAGCTGGAAGGAGTCTTAAGAGATCACTTGATCCTGTCCTCTATCTTTGAACAGATAAAATATTTTTTCCATTTAACAGAGGAAGCATCCAACGTCCAGAAAGCCTGTGACTTACTCAAGGTTTCACAGCTAGCAAGTCTCCTCGTGCGGTACTTATTCCATTCTTAGCGTGTGACAATTTATTGGTGATCCTGGCTCTTCCAGAAAAACCACAATGAAAGTCAAAATGAGTAAACCATATGATCATTGATTTCTTTCATTTTATCACACATCACAAATTCTTCTATTTCTAACCATATTTTGATGCATTATTTATGAGGGCCATCTGGTCACAGGTTTGCCAAGAAAACTCTAGAATTTTAAAAGTGTGCTTCATTTTTCCAGGAAACACACTGCATAGCTTGGATTTATCCTTAACCTGATCATCGGTGACTCATGGGGCAAACAGATTTGTTAACTGCAATCTGTTTTTTTAAAAAACTGATGTATAACTAACATATAATAAAGTGCACAAATCTTACATATAAACTAAAAACATTTTTACATGTGCATACACCATCCAGAGAATTATCAGCACCTCTGAACCCCCCCCGTGTCCCGTACTAGTCACCACCCTCCAAGGGCAACCACTATTTTAACTTCTATCGCCAGAAATTAGTTTTGAAGTTTGAAAAATTCTGGATTTGAACTTCATGGAATCATACAGTATGGACTGTTTTGTGTTTGCTTTCTCTCATTCAACATTATGTCTGTGAGATTGTTAACTACATTCTAAAAATGCAATCTACTTTCTGGCTCAGTTCCTCAGGGAATCTCTCAAAATCAGGTACATAATATACCAGCTGTACACAGGTGTATGTATAAAAAATTCAGTTGAGAAAAGAACTTTTAAAATGACTAGACTAGAATAATCTCTACTGCTTGTGTCACTTTCTACTCTTGCATCATCAATTTCCCTCTTCTTTTAAATGGGCTCTCTCTGCTTTTAAATGGGCTCTGATCTATCCAAGTATTCTCTTTTCTTCTCCCATTAATGGATAAATAACTTACACAATTTTCTTTACTTATTCATATCCAGCATTCCCCATCAGTGCTCCACGATCATTGGTCTAAAAGTTGCAAATGGCCTCAAGCTATCATCTGACACAGACGTCCCTCATTAGCAAGAAAAGCATTATCATTCTCTATTTTCAGATTTAGCAGACAGTAACTGAGTACATATAATCTTCAATGTACTTTTCTAGGTTTTATGGGGGTACTACATAAAAATAGCAGGAATGAGCCCTACCCTCATGAACTTCCAGCCTACCAGAAGCAGTGTAGTATAGATATCTACATAAAAGATCACAATATAAGCTATAAAGTGTTAAATGACACCATTGAGTTAAAAGAGAAAAAAATGTTGTGTGAGATCAGAGGGAAAGGTAACTTCCACCTGGGGTGGTGTCAGGGAAGCTTGGTAGGGGAGTATTTGTATTAAGAAGTAGGATGACATAGCTAGGTAAGGTTCAGTCATGCAGTGATGGAGGAAGGTATTTTAGATGGATGACTGTAAGGACAAGGACACTGAATTGGGAAATCATGCAGCATGTACAGGGAGCTGCAATGCAGTTTGACCCAAGAGTATGGCAAGTGATGAAGAAACAGAATTACCCAAGGCTATAGCACTATGGGGCCCTAGAATGAGGACTGAATCCCAGGAATCTTCCTTCTTAGTGTTCTTCCCGTATTTTGACCCAATCAACATTTTAGCCACTGCCTGCTTTCTTTACAACTGCCCATTATATACTGTCCATTAATTAATTGATTCAACAAACATTTATTGAATAGCCACTACAAGCCAGACACAAATGGACTCTGTGGTCTCCAAGGCTGACTTGGTATGTTATAAAATAATTTTTTCCAAATGGGGAGTCAGGCTAATATAATATTTGGCTAAGATAGATTTTCTTTCCCTTTAATTGCTAGAATTTTATTGAGTTATGCTTCAGAGCAAATACTATAAATAACAGAGAGAATTAAATAAACCACAAAAAAGGATCTCTGCATCACATTTTTCTACATGACATCAATACACTGAGTCTTAGCATTGACTACACACGTGTTTTTTCCATAACTACTTTTACTTAGGTTTGAGCAAGGGGTAACACAGGAGGACCTGAAACCTTCTATTCTTGAGCGAAAGCTTAAAAACATTCTGTATAATCTAGTACAAGACTCACTTCCTTTTAGCTTATCAACACCAGAAGACATTTCCCCTTTGTACTCGTTGTGTTTAATGTAACTATGGAGACGCCACACTTTCTATGCAACTGACACACATGATTCCAGTTTAATGTACTCATTTTCTGAGAAACATTAAAAAAAATTGTGGTCACTCTTAAACCTTTAAGCTACTTTTGTATTTCAACGTAAATCCAATACATTTATTAGTAATATTCATGAGGGAATAGTTAAGTACCAGGGACTACAGATTCTTTATAATTCCAATGAACTGTTCCTAATTAAAGCTTTGGTGCCAGAAAAAAAAAGGGGGGGGGGGTAATTATTATTTGAACAAATTAGGCTATCAGACATTTCTATAAATTGTAGAGTATATAAAGTTGAGTTTTGAGAGTTATATTTCCAGGCATATGGCAGGCTAGACATTCAGACTGCCCTTCATAGTGGAAACAATTTTTTTTTTTTTTTGGCCATGCCACACAGCTTGCAGGATCTTAGTTCCCAGACCAGGGATTGAACCCAGGCCCCGGCAGTGAAAGAGTCAAGTCCTAACCATTGGACCACCAGGGAATTCCCTGGAAACAATTTAAAAACTGAATTAAAAAAAAAAAAATCCTAAACCTCTTAAAAGCACTGAAACATGGACTAGAAAGCTAGGAATTATAAACTCAAAGAGAAGTAAAGTAGGAAACCAGACAGGTATATGGACAACATTGTCCAGGTGTAGAACACCAGGAGGCACCATTTGCATCCTATTCACCGAAATGATGCCCCTGGAGTTGCTCAATCGTGTCCTGAGATCACTTTTGCCCTAAAGGCATTTGCTCAAGCTGGTGAACTTCAGCTTTGGCTTTAGTGGGGTGTGGAGTGGGGGGTGGGACAGGAGGTAAAGCCTAGGCTTTGGAGAATCCTATAGGAGACCTCTCTCCCCATAAAGCTTGGACCCTTTAGGTAGGGATGAAAAAAACCCTACATACCCAATCATCCTGATGACTGCAAGGAAAATTCCTGTGGTGCTAAGCAAAACCAAAGACCAAAAAATTCTGTCCCTGAAAGATTGTAACCTCGTGATATAGCCAAAATAGGTCCAAGAAAACCCATCACTATAAGTTGAGTAGGCCCCGGTGTATGAAAAAAACAAATGCAAATCTTCTCTGGAGGAAAGTACTTCAATAATACATAAATGTTTTCTAAGGAAAATGAGCAGCTTACAGTAACAAACACTAAGCACCCCAAGACTTAAGTTACTATTGAGTGAGGACCAGCAGAAACAATATCCAAGAGAAACAACAGAAAACTCTCACAAAGAATTCAGATATTTGAATTATGAAACACAGAAGGTAAAATAACTATGTTTTATTTTTTGAAGAAATAAAAAAGTGGAAAACGCCTATTCAAAATAAGAAACTATAGAATATAGCCTAGTAGATTTTTCAAAAATAGAATTTCTAGAAATGAAAAACACAGTAACCGAAATCAATAACACAATGGACAGGTTTAACAGCAAATTAGACACAAGTGAAGAGAAAATTAATAAACCGAAGGATATGACTATGATGATAGAAATTGTCCAGCATACACCAAAGAGAAACAGAAGAAAGGAAACTTGAGAGAGTAGTTAATAGATATGGAGGATAAATAAGACATTCTGACATACATCCGTTTAATTGTGGAGTTCTGGAAAGAAAGGAAAGAGAAAATGGTGCAGAGGCAATATTTGAAGAGACAATAGCTAAGAATTTTCTAGGACCAATCTGTTTCAAACCACAGATTTAAGAATTCAACTAAATTCCAAGCAGAATTAAAAACAAAACAAAAAATAATTTTCACTTTAACACAACATAGTGAAACAGCAGAATACGAAAGACAAACAGACCATCTTAGAAGCAGACTTCTAAATCCCTTCAGGAGAAAAAAATAACTGCCAACTTAGAAATCTGCCCCCCAGAAGAATATCTTTCAAAAAAGAAGATGAAAAAAAAAAAAGACATTTTTAGACAAGCTAAGTGAGTTTGCTTCCATGATGTTCATAAAAGGAAATTCTAAAGAATGTTCTTAATTAAGAGAGATAGTGATCTCAGGTGAAAGGTTTAAAAAATAAGAATGAATGAACAGCAAAGAAAGTGGTAAAAATGGGTAAGGCCAAACAAATCTTGACTGTGTAGAACAAGAATAATGTTTTCTGGGGTTAAAAAAAGATTTAAAATACAACAGTAACATAAAACTTGGAGGGGAGTATATGGAATTAAAGTATGTAAAAGTGCTTGCTGCCTGGGAGAAGGGTAAACCTTAATAAGTATGTATGTTTTAATTTCAGTGCATCTGAAATTTTAGCATGCATCAGAATAATCTGAAGGGCTTGTTAAAACACAAGTCTGATTCAGGTTGAGGTGGGCCCAAGAATTTACATTTCTAACAAGCCCCCAGCTTAATACTGATGTTCACACTTTAAATAGCACTGTTGACTAGTCATGAAAAACAAACAAACAAACAAAACAAAACAAACTGAACATAAAATCCAAACTAGCAGAGGAGGAAAATTTGAAATGAGAAAAAAAATTCAAAAAGGTGAAAAATCAAATAAAAATAGAACCAGAAGAACAAGTGGAAAGCACAAAACAAGGTACAAATTCAAATATATTAGTAATTACATTAAATATAAAAGGATTAAATGCTCCAATTAAAAGATAAAGATTGATACAAAAAATGAACTCAAAATGGATCACAGACCTAAATAAAACTTCTAGAAGAAAATAATAGGAAAAAATATTTGTGACCTTGGGTTAGGCAAAGAGCAATTAGATACAACATCAAAAACATGATCTATAGAAGAAAAATTGATCATTTGGACTTCATCAAAATGAAAATTTTTTGTTAAGAGAATGAAAAGACACAATTGAGAGAATGAAAAGATGAGTCATATACAGGAAGAAGATATTTGCAAATCACATATCTGACAAATGATGTGTGTCTAGAATATATAAAGAACTCTCAACATTCAATAAAAAGAAAAAATAAACAAGCCCAATAAAAATATTTACTTCACCAAAGAAAGTCATGGATGGCAAATAAGCAATGAAAAGCTGTTCAAAATCATTTGTCACTAGGGAAATATAAATTAAAACCATAATGAGATACTTCCAAACACCTGTTAGAATAATTAAAATGAAACAATCTGATAATAACAAGAGCTGGTGAGAACAGGGAGCAACTGAATTCTTTCATGCATTCTCAGACATTGTTGCAGGCCAATGCACAATGGTACAGCCACTCTAGAAAACAATTTGGCAGTTTTTTATAAAGCTAAATATAGAATTACCACAAAGGCAGCAATATCACTCCCTGGTATTTACCAGAGTGAAATTAAAGCTTATGTTCATTCAAAAACCTAAACACAGATGTTTACAGTAGCTTCACATGTAATAACCAAAAATTAGAAACAGTCCAGATATCCATCAACTGGGGAATGGATAAACTGAAGTACATCCATAAAATGGAACACTCTTCAGCAATAAAAAAGGAATAAACTCTTGACACACACAACAACATGGATGAATCTCAAAAGCATTTTGCTTAGTGAAAGTCAGACTCAAAAGAGTACATATTGTATGATTCCATTTATATGACATTCTTGAAAAGGCAAAACTATAGGAACAGAGAACAGATTAGTGGTTGCCTAGGGTTAAGGGTGGGGTGAGGCTCTGACCACAACAGTGTAACACAAGGGAATTTTGGGGGGCTACATTCCATATCTTGATTGTAGTGGTAGTTTTAACACTATGCATTTGCCAAAACTTATTTTTACTGTATGTTAAATAACTTTTTTTTTTTTTAAGACAAAGATTGTCAGATTGAGTAAAACTTTAACAGGGTCTCTGACAGCCTCTGTTGGCCAAGGGCAAACTTTGCTCATGAAAAAGCAAGTTCAGTTCTCATTCCGAAAACCCTTGTAAGATTATGTACAAAACCTTATTAAAAAGTGAACAGTATTTCTATTTTTAGATTGCTAACATATAGCAGGAAATAAACACCAATACACACCAGACTTAAATAAATATACTTTAATGTACCATAGTTTTGTGTATTTTATACAACTGCAAAACATATGGAGGTTAAGAATCAAACCAGTGGTTGAAATTGTATGTCTGAAACTGCAAGATGAGTCCTTGAATTTTTCAGTTTGCATCCAGCTGTTTTGCCATCATCAGAGGGCTAATTTTAGAACAAGTAATCTTCTTATAAAATACAGTATAATTAGGAAAGTAGGAATTTTTTTTGAGATTTCTAATTCAGAGCTGTACAGGGTGCTTGGTTTTCTGAATCAAGCCAGCAGCCCAAGAATAATCTGAACCATAAATCTAAGGCCAAGCCAAGAAACTTTTAGCTAAAGAATCATAGTTAACTTGGAAAAGAGTTGAATTCCAGCTCCTTTATATCAATGGACTTTGAAATGAAGATAAAGTTACAAATAAAATTTTCCCTCAATCCATGAGAAGCAATATGGAAATCATAGTGTGTGATGGTTTATTCTTCCCTGCAAATTAAATGACTACATTTACTTTGTAATGCATGTAAGAGAAATAATGCTTGCTTACTCTTGCTGAAGACTATAATAGCTGCTTCCCTTGCTTTCTTTTTCTGACAGGAATCATCAGCAACATGGAACATGTTGCCACATTCTTTGAGCAATGATATATATATATATATTTTAATGTAAGGAGTCAAACCCAAAGAGTCTAACCCAAACTACATAATTTATACCACACAGTCCCAACTAGTTTTCCCCATTTCTCAAAATAACTGGAACTGAGTGCAGACCAAATCCCCACTTTTTGTTGTGCCATGTAGGCACTGCCACAAATCTAAGAAATTCTTCATTTTTCAGGTCAAAATTAAGCCATCATTTTCGTTCTGTTACACAGGTGAATGATGACTTTTCACTAATTAATTACGAAACAGATTAAGAGAAGACAATTTCATGCAACATCTCACAGGTTCGAGTGCTACATAAGGAAGGATTTAAGTGTGTTGATAACAGCTTATATAGTGTATGAGTTTCTATTAAACTACTTAATAAAAATCTTAATTCCTAGAGCAATTCAACCAACCCCAAGGTCAACTAAAGTAAGTTATTCCAACCAGTTATTAACCCAAGAAACTTCTACAGGAAAATAAATAAATAAAAGGACCAAAGGAAACTGGCATCTTATATTGCCCTGGAATCATGCTTTTTCTGAGACTTTGCTATCACCTAATTATCATAAAATAGTGCTCTCAGTCATACAATTAAAGCCGTTAGGTAGATCATGAGACCATTAACTGGCTTAACATACTTTTGTGTGGTTAGGAAAACCATATTACTGAACTGTTTGCCACTGGCTTTTGACATTTATAAGAACCCTGGCAATTTACCCACAGCTACTGAAAAAAAGTTTTTTTTAACTTTCTTCAAGTTTCCACATGAAAAATGATCTCGTATGTTAGAAGTGGAGAAAAATGTGGAAGAATTACTCTCATTGGGCTGGCTTTGACTGGATACCCCATGTTTACAAAACGTTTTGAGAGAGTCAGATCAGCAGTTCTAATGACAGCATGACAGCATATTATACGGTTATCATGAGCCATGTGCAGCCTAAGGAGAATTTTCAGTCTATCAGAGTGGCCCACATGTTGCTTATTTATCATTTCAATTTCATATCAGAATCAAAATTGAAAAAAAGAAAACTCTGAAACTCAAGCAAGTCATCTGTGGCCAGAGTAATGAGGTCTCTTGCAAAAAAACCCCAAAAACAAAACAAAACAAAACAAAAAAAACCCAAAAAGAGATTAACACATTTTCGAGAAACAAGCTTTGGTTTCAGAGTACTACTGCAGCTGTTTAATTCACTTGCTGATGCAGCTCAAGTATGTAGACATTTACAGTAAATTTTTTAAATGGTTTATGTGCCCTCAGTAATTTTTACCATTTTAAAGAGAAATGAGAAACACTATGGTAGTGATCAAGTAGTAGCACTTACTTATTTTCAGAAGCTGTATTTTACTGACTAAAGCAGCACTTGTAGATAATAGGGTTATTTCTTGGTTGCAGCACTATGACCGTATGTTACAGCAACTGAGAACTCTTTGATACAGACAAGGCACAAGGTCAGTTAAAGAATAACATTCTCCCAGAAAGGTGATAGCTTTCCTTATAAGAAGAAACACATGAAGCCTAGCAGTCACCGTTTCGTTTCGTTTATTCCATTACGATTGCCTAAGTTTTCAACTGGGCAGTATTCTATTTCAAGGCCATTCTGTTGCAAAACTTTGCCCGTGTGGTTGTAACATAGCTGTGTCTGTTGTAAACCAAAGAGGACAGGAAAAAAAAAAAAAAAGAGATCACGGGAAAGAGTACTCCATGTAACTTTTCACGTGAAGGTCTTAAAGTAGGTAACTGATTTCACCCCCGCATCCCCCCACCACCACACTGCGCAGCATGTGGGAATCTTAGCTCCCCGACCAGGGATCGAACCTGTGCCCCCTGCCATGGAAGCACAGAGTCTTAACCACTGGACCACCAGGGAAGTCCCCGTTAACCGATTTTTAAAGCAAAAAATTCTAAATTCTCTGAGCTTCTACCCTGAAGGAGCCGTTTTCACTAAAGATTAAGGCGGCTGCTGCAGAGACTCTAAAGTTTAGCACAAAACTGGATTAAGAACAAATGACGGTCTAAATAAATGACTGTCATCTTTATGAGAATTACGAAGACCAATGCAATAACAACAGTTGATCATCATTTATTGAGTACCCATAAGGTATGTAGTCTTATGTGATTCCTTTTGAGGTTTCAGGGTTTGCGATGGGGTTTAGCGATAAAAGTGGAAGACCAAAAATTTGTCATATAAAATAACTGTCTGGGACTTCCTGGGCAGTCCAGTAGTTAAGACTCTGTGCTTCCACTGCAGGGGGCGTGGGTTGCATCTCTGGTCGGGAAACTAAGATCCCGCATGCCGCGCTGCTCGGCTGAAAAAAATTAAAAATAAAAATAAATAAATAAATAAAATAATTGTCTTGTGCTGAGGTTATTTTTGGTTGATGGAAGAAAGATAATATGTCTGTGGAATTTCTTTTGTAAATCCCTACCTGTGTAGATATGTAGAGATGTCTGAATGTTTTTAATAATGATGATAATTAACAATTATTCTGCCCAAATACATAGGTTGTTATAAGCCATGTAATGAAGAACTGGGACAACACATATTCACGACATGAATGATGAAAGATCTGAGAAGTCCTTCAAATAATTATAGCCTTGGTCATAACATACTAAGAAGGAGAGAATGACTAAGATGTAGTTTGGGTAGTACTTGGAGTGGAAGGGAGATGGTTAACTGAAAATAAAAAGTCAGGGGTTTCCCGCTCTGTCCCCAAATCTGGACTAGGATTTGCTAATATTTTAATAGCTTCTCAGTTGTGAATAAGACTAAACAAATAGACAGTCCTTCCAGGTCTTCTACTCTAGTCTTCATCCTACACAAGAATTCCTTTCCCTGTTCCCTCGAAATTGACAAATTTTTTTAATTAAAAGAAGTTTTTTATTGAGATATAGTTGATTTACAGTACTATATTAGTTTCAGGCATCAATATAGTATTTCAAAATTTTTATAGATTATACTAAAGTTACAGTTTTTGAAGGACCTTACAAAAGTTTCTCGGGGGCATCTGCACAGTTCTGAAAAAATTAGCATCATAACTTCCTATTCCAAGAAATTTAACTAGGTCAAAAAGAAAAACATTGAGTGAGGTTTCTAAGGCCCTGAATATGAAGCTTCCCTGGAGCTATAAGCTAATAACCATGGTCCAAAGGCACAGTTTTTTCACAAAGAAAACATACATTGCAAGTTTCTCTCCTATTCTAGTTCCAGATCTAGTAGACAGATCTCACTCTACACTGTTTAACATCTGGAACAAACCTTGTTTCATAAACAGTGCACTTACTCAAGCTATAAATCTTTTTCTCACAATTCAAAGCAGTAATAGTGACAAGAACAAATTATTTTGGAAGATATTTTCTGACCCATTTTAGCAGCATAGATGTGTCCAGTCTAGGTGATATTCTTATGTATCCAAATTGGCTTCAGGTCCAGTTACTCAAATTCTTTGGAATTCTCAGTTCTGAGGACTGAGGTGGGCATTAGTAATTCTTCCCCAAACTTTCATCAGCAACTATTTCTAATAGACTCTAACCCCCAGATGTGCTTGTTTCAACTGCCTTGTTGCTTTGGAAACCCCTATGTATCATCATTTAGAGTTATTTTGCATTACTGTAGTTCCTTATCAATAGACTCACTGTGGTCTCATATTAAAGTATGAAGATTGCTTTAAACTGATTGCTTTTATCTGTAGGACTTACTAATATTCTAAAATTTTGCTTTTCCTTAAATATATGCATTAGTTGAAGTATTAATAAAGCTTCTGCATTAGATTTTGTAAATCATATTAAATCTCCATAGGCAAAGTGTTGAATTTTGCACATGTTCTATAGAAAAAGAAAAACAAACCTAAGTAAGTAAAATGAAGGGTCAAGTAGACAATCCAGCAGAGACTCTCCCAAAGCCACAACCCCTTCTTACCCTAATTTATAGTTTCACTACTGACCACACTTTTATTTGGCTTACTTTTTTTAGTTTCTTCTTTAGATCTGTTATATATGCTTTTGGATAGTAACACTAACCTTTACTGAACTCCTCCTTATAATACCACTTGGCCAGTTTCATTTGCACTCTAGGTGCCCTATATGATACAAAAGGCGATGTTGTGAAGACACAGGAATGTAATGGTAATAATATTTCTATTGTCCTTTCTCATCCTCTCTCCTTTAAACCTATCACCACTAATGTGAAGCTACTGTGAAGCCAGAATGATCTTATTTATATAGTCAACTACATATCCCTGTTTATTATTTTTTTAATACCCTCTTTTGGCTTCACAGAGTACAACACACATATTGATGAACTGCTAAAAGATTCCAGTATTGTTTTATTACATGGAACTTAGTAGTAATGAAAATAGGGGAAAAATATAAATGATGTACAATAAACCAGCCAAACAGTTATAACTGGAATATCTGGACTCCATGAGCCATTAAATTTTGACCAAATTTCTTGTGTAAGAGGAAGTGACCTTGTTAGCTGTCCTTTCGTTACTTCCTGATAAAAGTTAAAATGCTTTTTTATAAATGTAGATTTTCTGCAGTATTAATTCATTGAACAAAATTCAATTTTAAAATATTTTAAACATTCAGAAAGTGAAAAAAACCCAAGTACTCACATAAATTTAATAAATGCTATCATTTTGCCATATTTGTTTAGACGCTTCTTTAAAAAACAATACAATGCCCCAGCTGAAGTCCCACTTTCATCTCATTTCCCAAGCTCCTTCTCCAGAGGTAGGCACTATCCTAAAGTTGGTAAGTATCCCTTTATTTTAGAGATTTGTCCTTGTTGATAGATGTCAGTAGATTTCACTAATTTTTTTTCTTAGATTGACTATTTTTCAAAAATTTTTATTGGAGTATAGTTCATTTACAACATTGTGTTAGTTTCTGCCGTACAGCAAAGTGAATCAGTTATACTCTTTTTTAAGACTCTTTTTCCATATACGTCATTACAGAGTATTGAGTAGAGCTTCCTGTGCTATACAGTGGGTCTTTATTAGTTATCTATTTTATATATAGTAGTGTGTATATGTCAATCCCAATCTCCCAATTTATCCCTTCCTCCCTTCCTCCCTGGTAACCATAAGTTTGTTTTCCACATCTGAGATTTCACTAATTTTAATTATTGTACAATATTCCATTGCATGACTATGGACATTTAGTTTTTGTCATCATTAATATGAATAATACCCCAACGAACATACTCATAGTGTCTCCTGGTGCATACGTACAAGAATTTCCCTAGATGCACGAGTTTTTAAGCTTTTATGGCCAATACACATGGTGAGAAATAATTTTACATTAAGATCCTGTACATGCATATATGCATATATCATCACAGGCTGAGTTGCTTGCGAAGTAGATCTGAGACAGAAATTTGTGTACAAGACGTTTATGAGGGAGTGTCCCGGTATCAGCACCTGTTGGGGAGTAAAGAAAGCAGGAATGTGGGCAGAGGTAGTTTTGGGCTCTAATGAAGTGACAACAAAGGCCTCAGCTGATCCCGCATTGCCTGCAGTGATTATTCGGAGTAATTTTGAATTAGGGCAAGGGGATCAGGCCTTTATACATCTGCATAGATCAGTTAGTGAATACAGCTGCACCCAGGAAGAAGGTGTGACCTTGGGCAAATAGCTCTCTTCCTGGAGAGAGTCCTGGAGAGGGGCTCAGCTACAAGCTGTTGGCTGCCAACACTCCTAGCAGCTGAAATTAATGTTTCAGTCCTGGAGAGGGAGAATCTAGGTGGTGCACAAAAATTCACAAAACAATCCTTACCCTGATATTTCTGTTCTATTTCATCTGTAAAAAAAATGTTCATTGTAACCCTTAAATTGATTTCACAATCCACTAATGGATCATGAATCACAGTTTGAAAAAAAACTGCTTTAGAGTATATACCCAGAAATGGAAGCTGGATTGTAGGGTATATGCATTTTAAATTTTACTAAATATTGTCAAACTGCTTTCCAAAGGGGTTAGGTCATTTGACATTCCCACCAGCAGAGCATGAGAGTTGCACTTTTCCTACAGCCTTGATAACCCTTGGTATTGTCAGATTTTTTTAATACAAAAATACAGTAGAGAGTAATACAGTAGAGACTTTGAAACCAATCCTTTGGTGAAAGTGAAAACATTTCTAATGCTGTAGTATAGTAAGACTTACTTCCTGCTAGCTTATCAACCACCAAAAAGCATGTGCATTTCCCTGATAATTAGGTAACGTTCAATTTTTAGTCTTGCAAAATAAATCTTTTAGTCTTGTAATCTTTTTTATGACACCTAGCAGAGTGCCTAGCAGGTAACAGCACAAAGTAAAATACCTGTAGGCTGAAAGAGTGAATTCTATGCCTAGGCACATGGCATTTAAGATTTCACTTTTTTAAAACTCTGAAGCAATATGGTTTAGTAGAAGCCTATTGGCCCAGGGATTGTGAGGCCTGGGCTCTGGTCTAGTCCAGCCGTGGGATTTGGTAAATTTACTCCACCTATCTGAGCCTCAGTTTCTTTATCTCCAATAATTTTCCTATGTATACAGCTTACTTCATGGGGAGTTTGGAATACTGAGTTCTTAGAACTGATTTAATATTTACGTAATAGAGAAAGCAAAGTACTTGGAATCTGGGGATATGGATTCTAGTCCTCGCTCTCCTCCCACTATTGGATGTATATGACCTTGGACAAATCACAAGTAGGCAAATGTTCACTTTTTGGAAAATGAAATGGTCACTAGATGATCTCTAAAGTTCCTGCTCAAAAATCCTATGTTCTGGGTTATAGAAACATGAAGTCAATTTATGAAAACATCATTCTCATAAAGCCATCATGACCTGGGTCAGATGATATATTTTAAATCCACTTCTAATTGCCTGCCCCACCTCAATCGCTCTATAATCCAATCCATTTAGTCCTACCCTTATCCAGCTGCCCTACAGTGTTGCCTGAACTCCACCCTTGAGATTCTCCTTTGCGACTGACAACCATCTTTATTACCTCTAGTATTACAATACTTGTGGCAAACAGAGCCTCGTGCTGTGTGATCACCAGGAAAATCTGAAATGGAAGAATATGTGTCTTCACTTTTTTTTATAACTCCACTAATTCCCCATTCCCTTTTAGCACAGAATTGGTTAAAGATCAGCGGTACTGTTACATACTCTCCTCAGCCTGACATCGAGGATTCTATGGCTCTGCTTTCTCCACTACGATTCACTACCTTCCAGACAGCATTGCACATGCCAGGAGGAGTTTGCCAGTACTATTGTGCCTTCTCCAAAAGCCTTTCTTCCACTTCAGTTCTAATACATTCAAATAAAAGAGAGCCTCATCTCAACTTCTTTCTGCTTCCCTTTCAGCATAATTTAAAACTCTGCAAGTTACTATTACAACATCTAAATTCTATTAAATCAATAAGCTGATGTTTATTAAATTTCAAATGTGGTTAAGATAGTTACAATCAAATATGAAAACTTGCAGGCTTATTAGCCAAGAATGTAGAGGAAGGATATCTGTTTCTAGGAGATAGTTAAGTGATATTGACATTAAAGGGCCTAGGAGTGGTTCTGGAGATCTTTGTTTCTAATTTAAATCTTTATTACTAAAAGTCTATTATTCTCCAAATCCTGAATAAACTAGTTGCGAGAGTTTTTCCCTTCTGGATTAACTTTGCCCTTAATACAACTACCTTGATATAACTAACCAATCCATCTCTTTGTCTGTATGCACATGTGTGCTTATGGACAGCAGAGGCTTAAATGCTTTCTCTCCATTAAGAGCCTCCTGTCATGAGTCTGAAAGTGTTCCCTATGAGAGGCTGTCTTCAACATACTGGAGAGGGGGCAGGGAGAACCAGGAATAGGCCCTAATGCCCTGCTTCTCTTAGGTAACATCAAGACTGGACATTGATGAACTTTTCCACCAAGAACAGAAAGGAAAAGAGGAAGCTAGCAACCTCAAACTACCTCTGGAACAAATGATATTTCTTCTTTAGAGCGATCAGCCTGGCAACAAAGGGAGGGATGGATAAAGAAGAAAAGACAGGAGACTGGGAATCCAATTAGTTGACTGCTGCAAAATTTCAAGTGAAAAAAAAAAAAAATAGATGTGGGTTTGAACTCGGTCAGTAGGAATGGAGATAGAGAGGTGAGGAAGGATATGTTTGATGTTAAGGAGGTGGTATCAACTGGTTTTGATGATTGTTAAGGAATAAGCAGAAAAAAGATGAGTTGATTACTCACAGGTTTTGACTTTTGTGACTACTGCATAGTGAATACTATTCAAGAAATTAGAGAATATAGGAGAAACAAGTTTGGGGTCAAATAGTGAGTTTACCTTTGAAAATGTTGAGTTTCAGGCGCACTTGGGAGTGAGATGTCTGGAGGCAATTGAATATACAATCCTGAAGCATAGAAGAGATGTACAGACTAAAGATGTGTTTGTCTCCTAGTCTGAGGGATTATAAAGAAAACAGAAGTACAATTACAGGTGTCTCCCCTTGCTGGCAGGGTTCCTTAAGCCTTGACAATAAGAAGGGCATGGGGATATGTGTATATGTATAGCTGATTCACTTTGTTATAAAGCAGAAACTAACACACCATTGTAAAGCAATTATACTCCAATAAAGATGTTAAAAAAAAAAAAAAAGGGCATCCCTGTTGTCTACCCTTGCAGGATACATGCCTGGGCCAATCAATAAAAAGAAAAGACTTACGGTGTCTGATTTGTTCAGCTTCGTGTTTCCTAAATATCCTAGCTGTAACAACAGCGCTGAGTACGTGAGAAGAGCTGACTCATATTTCCTGTAAGTCAGCACAGATATCCATCCATCCTTCCAAATTATTTGAACCTTTGGCCACTCCCAAAGAGAGTCAAAGTGCTGGAACAATTTTTGAGCATTTCTTTCATTTGTTGAGAACAATTCTAATACATGTTATAAAGATTCAGAGCAAAAAAAAAAGCTTTTCCTATTTTGTATCACTCCCACCCCCACATCCCAAACGATGACGCCCTCACATAGGCATCAAAGTCTAAGGCATAGAAAGTATAAGTTCTCTCTGGATTGGTTCAAATGTCATCTATTCATCACCTTCAATCCCCATACTCAGAATCAATCTCAACTTCCCTAAGCTCCAACAGCAATGAGTTTAAACATCTAGTGCAGAACTTCTCATAGTTTGATTTTTATTAAAGTTACATGGCCTGGGAACATACTTTGTGCCTCTAATATGCGCTTATCTACCTTCGTTTCCTTCTGTGCCCAGCATAGTGCTTTGTGTATAAGTGCTGACTGAAGTGAATTTGTTAAAAGTTCTGAAAATACTTGACTGTGGACAATGATAGCTAAGATACTCTATAGAAAACTAACTTTCTTTTGCAGATCATTTAAAAACTAAAAGTTGAATTTAGAAGGAATTGTTGAGATAGGTAAAAGCGTTAACTTGAGGAAGATGGTGAGAGGTGATAATTTTCCAATTTGTGAAAAAGTGCTGACTCAAAGATATGACTCCTCAGCCACCAAGAGGGTAGAGAGAACAGTGGCTCAGACTGCTGCAGCCCTCCTGTCCCTGGACACTCCTCTCAAGTATCAGGTTTCAAATTTGTTATTTGCAACATGACATTTCTCACTATTATTCTTGCAAGTTGTTCAGACAATTTGTCTTCGAAAAGTATGTCATCAGGTTTGTGTTTATAAGAAATAAGATGATAATCTGACAACATTGCCAATAAATTTTAGTTTGTGGATTAAATATATTGGAATGTCATTCTAACACTTTTTCACAATGAATAGAATTTGGTACTGTGTGTTCTGCTTTGGGACACATCCAAAGATTTTCTCAAAGACCATAAATTCCTAGTGGAAGGCTTTCTTACCCATAAGGAAGCCACAAGGGATAGATATCAAGAACAGCTTTATAGAATACTCTTCCCAAGACATGGGTAACTTTAAAGACATAAAAAACTTCTGGTCTAGCAATTAAGGTGAATAGATTTAACAGGTGGAGAGGATTAGGTGGTACAACAGCTTGAGCTCCCAGTGCTTTAAACTGTTACTGGTTTCATAGTTTTCCTTCATGCATTGTTCGAACCACAGCATTTAAAAATAATTTCTAAGAAATAGCCAGGTAGAGTTCCAGGTGTAAAAGATGACATACTTTCAGAAATGGCATGGGGCCCAAATTTCTAAGCCACACTTTTCCATCTGGCCATGACTGCATTGTTAGACTCCCTTGACCAAATCACATTTAGGGTTCAAGTTTGTTTAACTGTGACTATAGTGACATATGCTGAAAGGACTCCTTATATGACTGTTAAGGGCGATGAGGTACTTAGAAGCATTTCCTGAGCATGCAATCAAATACTGCGTATTGTTTTTCTACTGCTTTTTAGTATGTTCTTTCAGAAAGTGTTATCTTTGATTAAGAAAAAAAACACTTCAAAACTTCTCAACTTTTGAAACTTTTTAGAATTCCATTCTGTAAACTGTGCTTGCAATTATATGTCTATAATATTTTAATTGGTATTCTGTAATGTAGATGAAAGTATGTGAATTTGTTTGCCAGTTAAGAGTGCCTTTTGTTGCTAGTCAAATGTTTGATACACCAAGCTGCTCCTCAAAGAGGAACTGACCCGATAGATCTCACAACAATTAAAACCAATAAAAGGCTAAATCTGTGTCCAATGGGGAAAGAATGGGAGGTTCCCAGTTGGACTTCTAATTTTTTTTTACAGCTTTATTGCAAAATAATTGACATGCAGTGGACTACACGTTTAAAGTGTGCAACTTGATAAGTTTGATGTATGTTCACATCTGTGAAACCATCACTACAATCTGGATAGTGATCTAGATATCCATCATCCCCAAAAGTTCCCTCTTGAGCCTTTATGCTATAACCTCTCGCTTGTAATCACTGATTGGCCTACAGCCATATCCTCACATTGGGGATAAGAACACTGTGAATGATAATGGGCAGCGGGGAGGAAGGGTCTGGCCTGGAAAAGAGATTTAACTTTTTGTTTAGTGGAGTTAAAATGCTGCATGTAGGATGTGCTTAAAAATACAAAAAAAGTGGTCGACTCAGTATTTTCAGGTCAAGATCTTGATCTTTTGAACTTTATAACTTTATGGAATGCTGGGTTATCTGAAATGTGGCAAAAATAGGCTTCCTTCTCTCTTGCCCTTTTCTAATCCATTCTTCACAGAAGAGTACTTCTTAAAATTAAATTTACCCAGAGCTGGAATCACTTATTTTTTAATGAAAATTAACAGCATCAAAAAGATACGCATTTAGAGTAGTTATACATAGAGGGGCAGGTTGTTTGGGTCATCTTGGAGCACACATTTACAAGACTATAGAGCACATTTTATGGTCACGGAACAGTTTTTCAGTGCTAAAAATTAACTGATCCTATATTAGTATTCCTCATTAGTAGTATGATGTGTTAGCCATCTGAGCTAAAAACTTACACTTATTTCTTCCTCTTATTTCTTGGGTGGTGGTTTCTAAACTTATATGTGGTAATTCCCTGGCGGTCCAGTGTTTAAGACTCGGCGCTTTCAATGCCGTGGGCCGGGGTTCAATCCCTGGTTGGGAAACTAAGATCCCACAAGTCGTGGGGCGAGGCCAAAGAAAAATAATCATCATAATAAACTCATCATAATAAACTTATATGGTATGGTCCATTAAACCCTTCAATGGGAGCAAACAATCCTACTGATCACCAAGGTCACTACCGCTTTGTGGTTTTTTTGGGTGTCGGGGGAACTCACCAGATACCTTTCAAAGATACATGTCTTAGATATGGGGATATATGTATACGTATAGCTGATTCACTTTGTTATACAGCAGAAACTAACACACCATTGTAAAGCAAGTATACTCCAATAAAGATGTTAAAAAAAAAAAAAGATACATGTCTTAGAAAGTAGAATAGGAGTTATAATTTACTGGGTACAGAGTTTCAGTTTGGGATGATGAAAAAGTTCTGGAAATGGGCAGTGGTGATGGTTACACAACAATGTACTTAACACCACTGAACTGTACACTTAAAAATAGTTAAAATGGTAAATATTATGTTTTGTATATTTTACCACAATGAAAATGTTTTTTAAAAATTCATGGCTTGATATCAAATTTCATGAGAATGTGCAGAGCTAAGCAGTTAACACATTTGGAACTACAGCATCAGTAAACTTCACATTTATAACAGTTCATATTCTTTTCTTTAGTAGCACTCTGTGAAAAAATGAGTAAGAATCACCGATTTGGATTACTACTTGTAATCAATTAAATAAACCAATAAATGTACTTATCAAATAGCACTGATGAGGCAACTATACATGACATACAAAACACTTAGTAAGAAATTACATTATTTAACAATTTTCAGTGAAAGTAGCATTTTTCTGTATACAGTCTTATGTGATGCTCACACTTTTTTTTTATCAATAAGGAAATTGAAGATCAGAACATATAATTTGAACAATTTAGTGTTGAAAAGGCTCAACCCCAGGTTTTTTTGTTTTGTTTTGTTTTACCTTAAATCCAGTTCTTTGGCTCATATACTGCCTGAAATATAGATATGATGTCATAACCCAAACATCACTGTTCCCAATTGCCTGCTCTAACAGGCATCCCTTACTCTTCAATAGCTTTCAGCAGCAATTACAATAAAATCCAATCTTGTTTTTATGTCTTCTTAGGGCCTGGGGGAATGGGCCCTCACTTGCTTACACACTCACCTCTCCAATCTCAGGGCAGGTTCCTCCTTACACCATGGATTCCCCAACACCATGGACTCCACTTAGTTCCAACAGCCAAGTTCCCTTCTACCACAGGTCCTTTGCACAGCCGTTTCCTCTGCCTTAAACAATTCCCCAGGGCATTTCTCTACTGGCTCCTTCTCATCCCTCAGATGGGCCTTTCTTGACCACTCTGTTTTTTTTAAGGTATCCTGGTATTTGCTCTCCCAGATTTCTGTTCATAACATTTATAGCATGTTTCCCTCAAAATGTGATGAAGTACTTTTGTCCCTCTTTTTCCCACTAGACTGTCAGCTCCATGAAGGCAGACCTTTTCTCCTTCCCTCACCAGTATGTCCCCTCAATGTCTGTTTGAGTTTCGGTGAATGTTTGTTGACTGACTGACTGACTGACTGAATACAATGAAAGAAGTGGAGATAGGAAATAGAGCTGTAAACCCGGTTAGTACAAGGGATTAAAGCCTATTCTGCACAATTTAGGAGAGTTGACTTGAAACGTTTTAGGGTCCTATTTCTTCCTTCATTTGTCCATGTAATAATATCGAACATTCATTGAGTACTTTCAGGTACTATGCTAAGCACTTCACATATATTATAGCATTTAACCTTCAGAGCAACCCTGTAGCAGTAATCAGCCTTTATTATCCTCATTTTTCAGGGGCAATTTGCCAACAGCCGCTGATGGTGGAACTACAGCCAGGTGTAAGTAGGCCATATCCCATTAATCCAATGTAATCTACACCCCTTCAGTCAACAATAGGTGTTTTATCAACATACTTTTCAGAGAACCCGCCTGAATTCCCCATTTTACCTGACCTTCAGTATATTGGGACCGAAACCTACCAGAGGTGGTTGCTAACCCCTCAGGGGGTTTCTTGGGGAATCTGAGTGCTCTTGGTAGAGGAGCGGCCGCTCAGGCAGACGCGACGAGCTCTGGCTAGCCAATGTCAGGACTCCTGGGACGGCTGGGGAGGAAGGAGGAAACAGGTCAGTTGGCCCATGACGGATCCCTGACCCTCGGGGTGGTGAAAGGGGAAGGGAAGGTGTATGCCGCCCACGCTCGCCTAGGGGTCCGGATCTCCCAACGCGAAGGGGAACCACGGCGCACTTCCCCAACTCTACCGCGCGTCACGAGAGAACGCCCCTCAGCTCCGCCCACCTTCTACGCCCATAGCAGTATCGGGCGCTAGGACCCCGCGACCCTCAACCTGTCCCTGTCCTGCCCCCTCGGGCAAGGGCCTGGCCCGCTATTGGCGCTCACAGGCCGCGATCCCCGCCTCCGCCCACTCCGTCACTGTCAAGATGGCGCCGGTCGCAGCGGCGGCGGCCGCGGCGGCTGGAACCAGAGAAGGAGGCGGAGGCAGCGGCGGCCGCGAGGGGAGGGGGAGTCCCGTCTGACTGAGACGGCAGGCCTGGGCGGGCGGGGGTGCCGCGCAGGGCGGAGCGCCGGGCTGGGGATGAGCTAAGCGGGTTCGGAGCCCCGCGGCATTCAGTCTCTCGTGTCCCGCCGCCACTGGTGAGTGGACGCGGCACCGCTCTCCAAGCTCGACCGGCTGCTCGCGAGGGAGCCAGCGGTGAGGTGAGTGTGGGGGCGGCAGCGCGGACAGCGGTGGCATGTGGAGCTGTCACTGCCCGGAGCGGTGTCAGCCGCGGGCACGGGAGCGGGGCCGGCTGGGCTCGGAGATGTGGCGTGGATGGCCGCGACCTCCGCCCGGGGACTTCTCGGAGCCTGGCCGTCCTCCGAGAGCTGGGTCTGCTCCGGATGGCGCGGCGGTGCTGAGAGTAGCACCCGCGCCTCTGCGTCGGATGCTTGGGGGACTCCTGTGTTTTCATTCCGGATTTTCTATTCCGGGCTGGCCTGGGGCTCTTGTTGGGAGCTGGGGGTGGGGGCGGGGGAGGTGAGAGGGGAGGTCCTGGAGCTGGGATTTTGACAAGCCCGTTACGTAAGACGGAGGTGGCCTCCCGGAATCCCACCTGCTCGCTGTTTTAAACAGGCGGCAGCTGGATCCTGGCGGGCCCCCAGAGGCCCGGTTTTCCTCCCGGAGGTCTGCCTAGCCTACTCCGGCCAGCGTGAACCTGCTCAACGTCCAACTTGTCCAGTTTGGGTTTTTTTCCCAGTCTTTTTTGGGGGGGCGGGGGCGGGAGGGGGTAAACAATTACTGGTCGCCACTGTTCCCTTTGAAGTTTACCGCTTTCGGGGGGGGGAGGGAAAAAAAGCTTGTGACCTAAAACTGGGTCGCAGCGACAGCTTTTCATTATCGTACTTTTAAATGACAGATGTGCTGGAAGATTTTTGTTATTGTTCCAGTGTGCTTTTAATTCAAACGTATGGTTACGCCTGGAGCCTTAGAGAAGGGTTTTGTCTTATAGGACAGTTATTTCTTGTTTGCAGCAGCAGGATAGGCATCAGTCAACAGGCATGTATTTATCTGAGGAGAAAACGCATGTCAGCTAGCTAGAGACCCGTGAGGGCAGAAATTGTATTACTACGTGAATATCTTATTCTTTAAAATATTATCCGTTAATGAAAATAATAGTCCAAGTTTAAAAGAAGCAATTTTACAAGATTACAAGCTGTTGTTTGGTGTATATGGTCTCTTTCTATTTTCTGCTTGCCCTAGTCTACCTCTTCTCTCCTCTTGGGGGAAGGAGGCGGAGACACCTGTAAACAGCGTAACCCAGGTTACAGTAATCTACTGTAGTACATTTGAGATTATTGTAAAAAGTAGTCTCCGGGGGACCTAAGATTGGGTAATAAATAAGGACTCTTGGGCAAGTTATACAGTTTTGTGTTTAGACTAGATACTGGGATTTCAGCCTTTGAAAACCTAGGTATACATAATTTCTGAGCTATTTGAACCCCGTTTGAACTTATAATGAAACAAAAGATTGTATTTGGCCGCTTTTACGGGAACTTTGTTTTGTTTTGGCCAGAATTAAACATTTTTGGTAACTTTTACCTCATTTTCACATTCTCCCTTTGAACTGCAGCTCTCAGTAGGAGTCCAGAATAGTATATATTATCATCATCGTCATTATTGTACATACTATATGTTACATAATTTTCTTTTTCTGAATGATTAAACATAGACTTAACTTCATTGTGGGTTTTATAAGAATGTACTTGTTAGGAAAGTTAATTGATCTTGACAGCAGCCCAGTACTGGGAATAAATGTAAGTAAAATTTGGCCTGAGTTTTAAATTTATGTACACAAATTTACACTTTTGAAAATTGGTGAAGCGATATAAATTTTCTGTTTGTGCAAGAGAGCCAGGAAGCTGATGCTGATTTGTTCTGAACTTTTCCACATGAATTACCACTGGCTTAAATAGTTATTGATTCTTAAGCTCCTGGAGCTGTTGACCTATTTGTGGCAGCTTGAATAAAATTTGGAATAATTGGGAGGCTATAAGAAGGAAGAAATAGAGTACATGACATTTTCTAATTCATTCAAAAAATAATAAAAATCATGGAGGAATTGTAAAAGAAAACTGTGTTCTCACTGAGTGATATTAGTTACATTATCTTTTCTGTTTGCAGAATTTTTCTAAGCAGTCTACTTACTATGAAAACCTAGATTTAAGCACCAATACAAACAGAGATGTTTGATATATTATAAATCTTGTTTATTCCTATTTAAACTGATGGCTTCTTATTCTAAGTGGAAAGCAGAGTGGCTGTGGCAGGAAGATTGGCTTGCTGTTCTTGTCCTCTCTGATATCAGAGATTTACCTTTCAGGACTTTTTCCTCCTTCCTACAAGGTGTGGAAGAAGAGAATGAAGAAAACTTGATAAAATTTCTTCCTTTCTTGTTTGTTTGTTCAGTGTCCTACTGATTATTGCTCAGTAGAATTTGTGGGTTGGGGGAAGTCAAGCACTCCATGCTTTATTACTTATTATTATTTATTACTTTATTACTTATTACTGTGTATCATAATTACCACTTTGAATTCTACAATAGCAGTGTAGAACCTTATACATAAGAAAGGATTAATTTATATAGTGTGTTACTATAATAGTGAAAAATTTGTAATAGTTAAAATGCCATATAATAGAGGATTAGTGAAATTAATGGTGGTTAATCTATGTGGTAAATGCAGTTATTAAAAGTCATATTTTTAAAAATATTTACTAACATGAGAAAGCACAATATAATCTTGAGATAAAAATCAGAATATAAGGAATTACTATGTTATTACTTATAATATATCACATATATGGCAAAATGATTGGCAGGAAGTACATAAAATATTAAAAGACATTATCTCTGGATGATAGCATTATAGGTAACTTCTGTTTTAGTGTTTGTACTTTGTTCTGTCTTGTGAGTAGTATTACTCTAATAATCACTAAAATGACATTAAAATATTTTCAAGAGTCATAGGAGAAAATTCTGAAAATCCCACATAACCACTGCCCCAACAGAAAAACTACCTTATGATTCATTATTAGCCAAACTAACTGAAAATACGGTGCTTATGCAACATACACAATAATGGAAACAGCCAATAATACAGGTGAAGGCATTCTCCTAGCTCCCAGCACCAGCCTGGTAATGGTTTTCCATATGGGGATGCTCCTATTAATGCACATCGTTACTGTCCAACCTCTTTTCTGTTTGTGTCTTACACCCTAATTGTTCTGTGTTGCCAGTGCCACCTATTGATGGACTGCTTGACTCAAGTCTTTTCCTCATTACCTCATCAGTCAGCGGTTTGTGAATGTTTATGAGGTGCCAGGTACTTTGCTAGTCACTGAGTATACAAAGGTGAATGAATGAAACGTGGTTTCTAACCTCAAACTCTGGTAGAGAACCTTACTTTTCTTCTTGGTTCACGAGTGCATATTGTATACTCTGCTTTTACTGTCCCACTGCTCATGCCCTGGTACCTCAGACAGTATCTTTTTCCTGGTGCTCACATCCTCTTTTAACTTTCTTTATGGGAAAATATGTTCTGAGTTCCAGACAACCAATTTACAAATAAATTTTTGGAACGTTACTTGATTGTATGTGGGGGAATCTTTTTTTTTTTTTAATTTATTTATTTTTTATTTTTGGCTGTGTTGGGTCTTCGTTTCTGTGCAGGGGCTTTCTCTAGTTGTGGCGAGCGGGGGCCACTCTTCATCGCGGTGCGCGGGCCTCTCACTATCGCGGCCTCTCTTGTTGCGGAGCACAGGCTCAGTCGTTGTGGCACGCGGGCTTAGTTGCTCCGCGGCATGTGGGATCTTCCCAGACCAGGGCTCGAACCCGTGTCCCCTGCATTGGCAGGTGGATTCTCAACCGCTGCACCACCAGGGAAGCCCTACGTGGGGGAATCTTAAGTTCAGAAGGGCTGCATATATGTTCATCTATGGCTGTTGTTATTTTTTAAAGTATGTGACAATTTCTTGGTACTTTCTTCTTGCTTCCTTCTTTTAAAAAGCACAAACAAGTAGAAAGCAGCAGAAAAAAGAGGTAGAAAGGTATCAAGGGGGTTTTCTTGCTAGTGCTATATATACTTCATTTTCACTGAGAAGAGTGAGTCATCAAAATGTAAAGTAAGAGATACTGTTTCTGATATACTTCTAGTATATCTCTTTTGAGCCCTGTAAAAATGCATTTTCCATATGTATGTTAAAGTATATATACATACATAAACTCACAGTTTAGCTGTTTGCATTTCCAAATAAAACCTGAAATATGGAGATGGGAAATTTCTTAAATTTCTTTTTATTTTTTAAAAAATTATTTATTTGTTTATTTATTTATTTATTTTTGGCTGCGTTGGGTCTTCATTGCTGTGTGCGGGCTTTCTCCAGTTGGCGGCAAGCGGGGGCTGCTCTTTGTTGCGGTGCACGGGCTTCTCATTGCAGTGGCGCTCGGGCTTCAGTAGTTGTGGCACGTGGGCCCAGTAGTTGTGGCTTGCGGGCTCTAGAGCGCAGGCTCAGTAGTTGTGGCGCAGGGGCTTAGCTGCTCCGCAGCATGTGGAATCTTCCCGGACCAGGGCTCAAACTAGTGTCGCCTGCATTGGCAGGCAGATTCTTAACCACTGCGCCACCAGGGACGTCACTCTTTTTATTTTTGTTATAATATTGTTTCGTAGAGGAGACATTTTGTTTTTGAAAAGTTTAAGAAATACAGAAAATTACAAAAATTTACAAAAAGTACTGAACAATGCACATACTCACCATACAAAATGTTGACATTTTTTTCATTTTTGCTTGAGATGTGCATTTAATATAAAAGAACCACGTATGTCGTCAGTATCACACTGAATTCTAAAAGAGCAGCGTAGAACTTTATATTTTACTCGAACATTGCTGATGAAGTTAAAGCCCCTTTTGTTCTCCCCAATTTCATCCTCTTTCCTTCTCTCCTTACATCCCCTCCCTGGCAATTGTTGTGATAAATTTGATGTGTATCCTTCCAGTTTACCTTTTAATAAACTGTATGTATTTGAGTAGTACATGACGTTGCTTTGGATGCTTTTGAAGAGTGTGGACTTTGGAGCCATAACTCCCTAGGTTTGAATCTTGACTCTGTTACTTAATAGTTTTGTGACCTCAGGCACGTTTTAAAATTTTTCCGTGCCTCATTGTCCTCGTCTATCAAATCCGGATAATAGAAATGTCTGCCACATAAGGTTGTTGTAAAAAGTAAATGAGTTTATTTATATAAGCTGCTTAAAACTGTGCCTGGCACTTTTTTTTTTTAAGTGTGCTGGTAAATTTAACCAGCTATTAATATGATTGTGTCATGGTATACACATTTTGAAACTTGTTTTCTTTATTTTACTTTTTTTCCCCTCGATTCTTGTTGGTACTATAGGTCTAGTTCATTCATTTTTTACTGGTTTGTAGTGTTCCATTGAATAAATATACTGCAATTTGTCATTTCTTCTATTGATAAGCATTTAGATTGCTTTCATTTTTTATGTTATAAATAGTGCCTCATGAAATCCTTGTATCTCCTCAAGCAACATGCCAGAGTTTCTTCAGGTCATATACCTGATTGTCAAATTGTTGGGTCTTAGGATATATGCTTTTTCCCCTTTGCAGGGTGTTTATAGGGTACTGACAAACAATTTCTATTTCTCCATATCTTTACCAGCAGTTGGTGTTGTCAGACTCTTGGATTTTTCCAATCTGATTGGTGCGAAATGGCATTTCATTTGTGTTCTATTTTTATTTCCCTTCATATTTTCTTATATATGGGCTTTTTTTTTTTTTTTTTTTTTGGCTGCTTTTGGGTCTTTGTTGCTGCACGCGGGCTTTCTCTCGTTGCAGTGAGTAGGGGCTACTCTTCGTTGCGGTGCGCGGGCTTCTCATTGCGGGGGGCCTCTCTTGTTGCGGAGCACGGTCCCTAGGCACGCGGACTCAGTATTTGTGGCTTGGGGACTCTTGAGCGCAGGCTCAGTAGTTGGGGCGCACGGGCTTAGTTGCTCCGCGGCATTATATGGGCATTTTTGGTTAACTCTTAAGTGATGTGCCTATATCCTTTACACATTTTCTGTTAGACTTTTTTGTAATAGGTTTTTTGGTTTTTAAATATGTTCAAGATAGTTACAAACATTAGTGAAGTGTTCTTTTTATTTTTGGAGTTTCCAGATCTCTTGAACAGTGACCATTATGGACCCAAGTTGTTGTGAATTTTACATTATAGTATATTGTTATTAGTGAACTTCCCAATGTACTTTCTTAAAATATGTATAGTTATATTTCTCTCCCTCTGAAACTATGAGAAAATGTTTCAGTAATGTACTGTGGATATATTTTAACTAAAACTATTTAAATTTTGTGGACTTCAAAAACCAGGTGGAATTTTTATTAATAATAATTAGTACCACAGTTTTGTTTTAGTCTAAAATTTGAGTGGCTTCCTGCTTAGAGGAGAGTTTTAGGAGAGTGCTCCTAAAGTGCTTATCAACTAAGGAATAAAAATATGCACATATGAAATGACTTTAGGCACTTACATATACAATATTATAAATTGTTCATCAGTGTTGAGATTGTTTTGCATAGTACTAACTGTTTCTGTTTTTGTCCGACCCTCTATACATGACTTAAAGGACTAAAGTCAGTCTGGTTAAGGCAGTAACTTCCCTGCTATTGTTATTATTACTATTAATTTATTTAAACTTTTAATTTTAGGATAGTTTTACATTTACAGAAAAGTTTCAGGGAGTTACCACATCCCCTGCACCCAGTTTCCCCTATTGCTAATATGTGACACTTCTGTTTTACATTTGTCACAACTAAGGAACCAACACTGGAACATTACTATTAACTAAAGTCCATACTTTACTCAGATTTCATTAGTTTTCACCTAATGTCCTTTTTCAGTTCCAGGATCCCATCCAGAATACCACACTACATTTAGTCATTATGTTTCCTTTGGCTCCTCTGGTCTGTGACAGCTTTTCAGATTTTCCTTGCTTTTGATGACCTTGACAGTTTTGAGGAGTACGGGTCAGAGATTTTGTAGCATGTCCTTCAATTTGGGTTTGTCTGATGTTCTTCTCATAGTTAGAGTAGGGTTATGGGTTTTGGGGAAGATGACTGTAGAGATAAAATGCTATTCTCATTATATCGTATCAAGGGTACATACCATCAATATGACTTATCACTGATATTTTTAACCTTGATCACCTGGCTGAGGTAGTGTTTGCCAGGTTTCTCTACTGTAAAGTTTTCCTATATGCTGCTTTTTGGAAATAAGTCACTAAGTGCAGACCATATTCAGTGGGTAGGAAGTTAAGCTCTAACTCCTCAACAGGTGAGTATCTACACAATTATTTGGGATTCTTCTTTAAGGGAGATTTTCCTTTTCTCCCCCATTTATTTATTTATTTATTTAATCATTTATATCAATATGGACTCATGGATATTCATTTCTAAATTTGGGTTATACTCCTATACTACCTTATTTTTTTGCTCAAGTTGTTCCACCTCTTTCAGGTTGGTTCCTGTAACCAACAGGACATAAACCATTGTTTTGTTTTTTTGAGCACTTCCATACTTTCTGGCACTACAAGATGCTCCAGGCTAATCTTTTATATTCCCTGCCCCAGCCCTATAATCAACCATTTCTTCAAGGATCCCTTGTTACTTTTATTAGAGAAGGATATTAGAAACCAAGATTTGGGCACTGGGTGTGCTCATTGCTGTTGGGATATCATTGCTTTTAGACCTCAGTGTACAGACATAGGAAATATATGTATGTATACTAACACATGTATACAGATATATAACTATTTTTTACCTATATGTCCATCTGTATCTAAATGAAGCTAAACATGAGTTCATACTGATATCTTTGACTCTGCTTCAGTACCACATGGTTCATTCTATCCTTACCCCCATGCTTATCTGTAACCTTACTCTCCAGAAATGAGAAACCTGGTTCTCATCATCTGCAGTCCACTTACTTGTTTGTTCAATCTCATTATACATGCACAGTTTCATAATTGTTAACCATATCCCAGTGAGAAATGACTTCAACAACTAGAGAAGTTTTATCTTTTTTTAAAATCCTTTTGTTGTTTAGAGTTCCCAGTCAGAACACTATTTTCCAAAGTTACTTAGGTCAGGACCTTTCAGAACCTTTTTTTCTCTGTCTTCCATATTTTAATTTTACTTCTTATAGGCTGGTCTAAATTACAAGTAATTATATATATAAAACTTATGAAAAAAATTTCCCTTACTAATTACAGAGCCTTAGCTCTGTATGGTTTTTTTTCTCTCTGACTTTTGTGGCCAAAAAAAAAAAAAAATCCCTTTTCTGAAAGTAAAACTTCCTGAGGCTTAGTCAGACTAGTACTCTGTCATTTGGTTATTGGTTGATATATTTATGATTTGGACTTAGAGTTATTATAGCTTCAAATATTTTTCATAGTACATTTTGAGAAATGCTGTTTAGTGGAGCATTAAGATCCTTGCAAGTAAACAAATATATAATAATATTTGAGTGCTCAGAATTTACCTGTATTCTTATAGTAATTTTATATGGATTAACTCATTTAATTCCCTCAAGAAGTCTGTGAGGTAAGTACTTTATTATTTTGCTCCTTTTAAAGATGAGGAAATTAAGACACTGAGAGATTTAGCAACTTGACCACAGTCACATAGCTAGTAAATGGCAGAGCTGGAATTCGTATGTAGCCAGTCTGATTGTGGAGCCTACACTCTCAATCACTTTGCTATATTGCCTCTAAATAAGAAAAGTTCAAAGTGTTGTAAGAGTTACAGAGGAAGTAAAACACGATGATGTGAGAGAATGATTGAGAGGGTCCTTAGGGTACTTCTTAGGGAAGTCCTCTCTTAGGAGATGATATTTGACAGATGAGAAAGAGCCAGTTACGTGAAGAGCTGAGGAAAGAGTGATCCTTATGGGAGAATATCAAGTGCAAAGCCTTGCCATGAAAAGGAGTTTGAGATGAGAACAGAAAGACACCCAGTGTGGCTACGTGTAGTGAGCATGAGGGCCTGTAGCATTACTTACAGGTGCGGTTCCATGTAGTAAGTCATTTAGTGCTCAAAATAACCCATTACCTCAACTTTATAGATGAGAAAATTGATATGGTAATCTGCCTTGGCTGAAATTACGTCTTTTCTCTCCCATTTACTCTTTATACCACTGCAGTCTAATTTCTACTTCTTATGTCACTAAACTTGCTCTTGCTAAAGTAACCAATGACAGTAATACTGTTGGCCATTTTCTCAAGAAACTCAACCCCTTGACTTCCACCCTGCTGCCCTCTTCTGTTTATCCTGGAGCTTCTCAGTGTGTTGATCATTCCCTTTGAGGGCTTGCCTTCCTCTGCCTGTCTCAAAAGAAGTGGTGGTCCCAGGGTTAGCCAGTTGCCCTTCTCAGCCTTTACAGTAAGCAAGTCATAGTTATCCCTATGGTTTCAGTTACCGTGTATCTACCAGTCACCCACCAAGCTGTTTTTCCAGCATTAGTATTCAAAGCATCAGAGATTGTCTTATCTAACTGCTTATGTATCTTCACTTTAAACTCCGTTTGTCCAAACTGAACTTATTTACCTATCTAAAGTTTTTCTTTGATTTATTGTTTTTCAAAGACATCTGGACTGTTGGCTTCATCATTCAAGGAACTTTGGATCATGTTTCCTCCCTCTTTCTCTCTCCTCACATACATTCATTTACTATTCATTCTGCTGATTTTGCCACCTGAATATTTTTTGAATCGGTCATTTCCCTAGTATCCCTGTTTCAGCCACTGCCTTATTAGGAACTACTTCCTTACCTTCTCACTGGTTTTCCTGTCTTCATTTTTATCTCTGTGATATTCACATCAGAATTGCCGGGCTGGTATGTCTAAAACACAGTTAGAAAATTCTTCTTTAACACCCCATTGTTAACTGAATAAAGTCTGAACTCTTTACCAGGTCATTAAGCCTCATCATGATTTGGGACTGGTTCTCTTAACTCATAATCTTAACTCATAATTTCTGCTTTCCATTTTCCACTCTAGCCATATAAAACTACTTTTTGAAGATTCCTTGAATGTACATGCTAGTTCTGAACTGTTGACCATTGCTTATGTAGTCCATCTCCTTGGAATGACTTCATTTTCTTCTTCCCTTTTCTTTTTGCCTGTCTAACTCCTTTGCATCTTTTAAGACTCAGCATAAGCTTTATCTCCTCCAGAAAGCCTTTTCAGACCCATACTTTTTTTTTTTAATTTTTATTGGAGTATTGTTGATTTACAATGTTGTATTAGTTTCTGCTGTACAGCAAAGTGAATCAGTTATACATATACGTATATCCACTTTTCTTTAGATTCTTTTCCCACATAGGTCATCACAGAATATTGAGTGTAGAGTTCCCTGTGCTATACAGTAGTCCTTATTAGTTATCTATTTTATTTTTATTAAAAATTTTTTTTTTAATTTATTTTTGGCTACATTGGGTCTTCATTGCTGCACGTGGGCTTTCTCTAGTTGTGGCGAGCGAGGGCTACTCTTCATTGCGGTGCATGGGCTTCTCATTGCGGTGGCTTCTCTTGTTGCGGAGCTCGGGCTCTAGGCAGACGGGCTTCAGTAGTTGCGGCATGCGGGCCCTAGAGCGCAGGCTCAGTAGTCATGGTTCATGGGCTTAGCTGCTCCGCAGCATGTGGGATCTTCCTGGACCAGAGATCGAACCCGTGTCCCCGGCATTGGCAGGTGGATTCTTAACCACTGAGCCACCAGAAGTCCAAGTTATGTATTTTATATATAGTAGTGTGTATATGTCAATCCCAATCTCCCAGTTTATCCCTTTTCCCCTTTCCCCCCTGGTAACCATAAGTTTATTTTCTATATCTGACTCTGTTTCTCTTTTGTAAATAAGTTCATTTGTATCATTTGTTTTAGATTCCACATATAAGTGGTATCATATGATATTTGTCTTTCTCTGCCTGTCTTCACTTAGTATGATAATCTCTAGGTCCATCCATGTTGCTGCAAATGGCATTATTTCAATTCTTTTTATATGGCTGAGTAATATTCCATTGTATATAAGTAGTACATATTCTTTATCCTGTTCATCTGTCAGTGGACATTTAGGTTGCTTCCATATCTTGGCTATTGTAAATCGTGCTGCTATGAACATTGGGGTGCATGTATCTTTTTGAATTAGAGTTTTCTCCAGATATATGCCCAGGAGTGGGATTGCTGGATCATATGGTAGTTCTATTTTTGGTTTTTTAAGGAATCTCCATATTGTTCTCCATAATGGTTGTACCAATTTACATTCCCCCCAACAGTGTAGGAGGGTTCCCTGTTCTCCACACCCTCTCCAGCATTTATTGTTTGTAGACTTTTTGATGATGGCTGTTCTGACCGGTGAGAGGTGATACCTCATTGTAGTTTTGATTTGCATTTCTCTGATAATGAGCAATGTTGAGCATCTTTTCATGTGCTTTTTGGCCATCTGTATGTCGTCTTTGGAGAAATGTGTATTTAGATCTTCTGCCCATTTTTTGATTGGGTTGTTTGTTTTTTTGACATAGAGCTGCATGAGCTGTTTGTGTATTTTGGAGATTAATCCCTTGTCGGTTGCTTCGTTTGCAAATTTTTTCTCCCATTTTGTGGGTTGTCAGACCCATACTCTTGTCTGGATTGTCAAGTTCCTTCTGAAATAATCTGTTAGTAACTATGTTATGTCTCAAGCAACTAGAACAGTGTCTGGCACAAGAGAAGACACTCAGTTAAGTTCAGTTTCAGTTAAGAATTTGTTGAATGAATTATTTTAGTATTGGAGAGGCAGTATAAAGTAGTTGCTCTGGACCCAAACTGTCTGGGATTAGCAAACCTGACTTTGCTATTTGACTATCTGTGCTCTCTCTCTGTACCTCAGTTTCTTCCCTTGTGAAATGAAGATAATGATGTCTTCATAAGATTGTTGTGAAGCTTAAATTTGTTAATGCAGGTAAAGCATTTAGAACAGTGCCTGGCACTTAGTGTTCAGTAAATAATGTGTTACAGCCATTGCTGCCCTTAGAATGTTTTAATTTATGTATTCGAGTCCCCCCCACTGTCCTAGAATTAGGGGATGAATAAACAAACCAACTAATCCTGGGTTTTAAAATGAAAGACAAATTCCTAGCTTTTGAGAATGTCTTGGCGAGCTAACCATTAGTCTTTCTTGCAGCTCCAGCATTTGGTGTTCTGTCACAAATTTGAAATTGGCATTAGTGATGATTAGCATTTCTTAATTGTCCTACTTAATTAGTTTTTAAAATTCCTGCACACTTTTCTTATTAATAACACTGTTTAAACTCTAGGAATGCCCTTTATTTATGCTTAGTCTTCATATAGCCTATCCTGTAGCATTAACCAGCCTTTCCTATTATGGATTAAGGTGTGAAGGTGATAGCTCTGCTGATATTGTGCTTTTTATTAATTTGGGAGATAAACTGAAGTATGTTGCAGAGAAAGATTGAACAACGGGGTAGAATGGGGAAACTGGAAAAATTCCCACTTCAGAGTCAAACCTGCACATTATCCCTTCACTCCTTGGCTCAAAATAAATTCTCAGAATATTGGACGCTCATAATCAAATGTAATTTCAGTAAACACAGTCTGGAGGCAATATAAGTCATTAAAAATGATCGATGCCTCTGCTTTCTTCCATTATTGTAAACAATTGGGACTTGTTTACTTAAAATCTTTTTTATGGCAATCACTGTTCAATTTTTCATAAGCCTTTCCTTTTACTTTAATGTTTCATTTTTTTCTGAACACCAGAACTGTCTATATAATCTTGGCAAATTTGATAGAAGTACTGTTTGTTTTGGTTTGTTTGTTTTTATCTCTGAACTTGCTGTTACATTTGTAGATTTTCCCAGTCTTGCTAAAGTGAAACTAGTCAGTTTTTCTTAAGTTATCAGTATTCATTCTTCTTCACTATCCCTTTGAAAATACTAAAGAAACTAGTTTTTTTTTTTAAAGTCTGAGTTGCCAAAGGAAACTTCTTACTAATAAACTAATTTCAAAGAAAAATGGAAAACTTAATATTTCAGTCTTTTTTTAGAAACTAATGCCATAGAATGACTGTGCTGTTGGGAAATGCTTCCTTTTTTTTAAAGGTCACTGTCTTCTGCCACTGAGCATTTTAGTTGAAGACTGAAGTGGCATGTTTGTATGAGAAAAGCGTATAGATGGATGGGGAAAACGTTATAATGATACTTAGTCTTGTTAGATAGGACTGTTATCACCAGAAAAGACATATTCCCACCCCCTTTTTGGTCAAAATTGTAGTAAGTGGTATTATTTCTCTTTATAAAATAATTTGTCCTGGGCTTCCCTGGTGGCGCAGTGGTTGAGAATCTGCCTGCCAATGCAGGGGACACGGGTTCGAGCCCTGGTCTGGGAAGATCCCACATGCCACGGAGCAGCTGGACCCGTGAGCCACAACTACTGAGCCTGCACGTCTGGATCCTGTGCTCCGCAACAAGACAGGCCGCGATAGTGAGAGGCCCGTGCGCCGCGATGAAGAGTGGCCCCCGCTTGCCGCAACTAGAGAAAGCCCTCGCACAGAAACGAAGACCCAACACAGTCAAAAATAAATAAATTAATTAATTTAAAAAAATTCTAATAAGCTCTGAGATACTCCCTATTCTTTAATCTCTCTTTTTTCCCCTGAACTTTGAAATATAATTTTATTCATACTGACTTACAACTATGCTGAAGTTGGATTTATAGGTTGTTGTTTGAACCTGTTATGGTTGGTGAATATTTTTCATTTTCTTACACTGAGAAATGCCTGAAGATACCAATGTAACAGCCATTTTTTAACAAGGGGTTTTTTTTCCTCCTCTGGTTAACTGACATTTTTATATTCCTACTTGACCTTTTCTTTTTTGAGGTTTTTAAAATCAAATTTCTTTTGTTTGTGAGTATTAGAAACGAAATTCAAACTAGTTTACTCAAAAAAGGGAATTAGTGTTGATGGCAAGGATACTGGGAATTTCAGAGTACTGTACTTTGAAGGTAGAAGTACAACCAGGCTTCATAAGGGGGAGGGGAACCAGGAACTGGAAACTCATCAGTAACTCAGGCAGCTGTTTTCTCCCCACCCTGGGGCAGCATTATCTCTTCTGCTTCTCCCTACTTGTCTACTTCGTTTTTCTCTCTCTGCATGTTGTCTTTTACCACTGCGCATGGCCGAACAAGTCCTCTAACTCTTAAATTCTTATATTCACTCATGGTTCTGTGATCCCATTCTAAACCCTGGGAAAAAATCTAGTTTGAGGCAAATGTCTGTGTCTGGTCCAATCAGCTATGGCAGATGAAACCAAGGTTTTAGAGAACATTTCAGGCCCCATTTCTATGATAAGGGAGTGCATACAGGGCATACAACTCTCAGAGGAGAGGTATGTAGGCTACATAGATACCGTAAAAGGTGGTGATTGCAAAGGAATACTAAATAACATGAAATAAAATTGAGGTTTTTTTGAAATAAAAAAGAGACCACTCATTAGCTTTATGTAGTAGTAAAGAACTTAAATTATTTCATCCCCAATCCATAGGTGGTTATTCTGAAAGCTATAAAAATATCTCCCTTTTTCAAATAAGAGCTGATTTTTTAGCTTCTGCATACAGAATTTGAAGTTTGAATCATGCTATTTCATGAACACAAATAATCTTATATTAATATTATTATTAATACATCATGTCATTTTCTATTTAACAAGCGTTTACTGACTGCCTGTCCTTTCTTAGGGACTGTGCTAAAACAGATATTTACAGAGCTAGAGATGTAACATTGCCTACTCTCAAAGAATTCCTACTCTAGTTGAGAAGAGTAGATGTTCAAAGAAATGATTACAGTATTAATGTCATAATCGTAATAGAGATATGTACAGGATTGTCTTAACGTATAAGGAAAGAGAATGGCAATCTCTTCTAGGGGAGGGGATCAGGAAGGGCTTCAAAGAGCAAGTCTCAAAGATTACACAGGAGCTGGCCATTTGAACGGGCATTCTGGCAGAAAGAACTGAATTTACAAAGGTGGTGTGGAGTTTGGTATGACTGAAGTGAGTTTTACATCATTCAATTTACTGAAGCTAAAATGAAAACTTATTTTTTCATATCTGTCCTTCACATGATAGTGCATACTTCTTTTTTCAAAGGAGGATTATAGATTTTAGAATATTCATCATTTTGTTTATAACTGTGATGTCACTTTTGAAAATGAGTCTTCACTGATCATTTGCTTTCAGGCTCCTTTATCAAATTTTTCTAATAGTGGTTGGTTGGTTAGTTTACTTTTTTTTTTTTTTTTTAATTTTTTAAAAATTAATTAATTAATTTATTTATGGCTGTGTTAGGTCTTCATTTCTGTGCGAGGGCTTTCTCTAGTTGTGGCAAGAGGGGTCCACTCTTCATCGCGGTGCGCGGGCCTCTCACTATCGTGGCCTCTCTTGTTGCGGAGCACAGGCTCCAGACGCGCAGGCTCAGTAGTTGTGGCTCACGGGCCCAGCTGCTCCGTGGCATGTGGGATCTTCCCAGACCAGGGCTCGAACCCGTGTCCCCTGCATTGGCAGGCAGACGCTCAACCACTGCGCCACCAGGGAAGCCCGGTTAGTTTACTTTTATGGTTATTTTTTTGCTGTTCAAGCATAGAACTCCATACAGTGGATGACTGAAAATGCAAGGGCTTATAAAACTTACGAATATCACAGTTTTTATAAAGGTAAACAGTGAAAACAATACATAGCATAAGCCTAGTATAATTTTAAAAGATAAATCTCTAAAAACGATCTATGTCAGTACTGAAATTACACACACAATTATTTTGTAAAATATTTTACCTCAGTTTTTTTCGCCTGTAGAGTCGTACCTACCTTTAAGCAAAAGTAGTGTGAGCAGTTGGCAGAATGCTTTTTGCTTCACTACTCTGATCAGTTGATTAATGCCTTTACTTCTCTTTTCAATTGCTTTATCCACTCATTCATGACTCCTTTTCCACAGCTGTCACAGATAACCAACCACCCAAAAACCAAAAAACCCCAAATCCAGAGGTCCATAGTTGACTGTTCTGAGAAGTGACTGAGATAGGTGAGAAGGAGAGAAAAGATAGTTGTGGCCAGCTTTGCGGTGGTGGGAGTGGTGATGGTGAGTGTGTGTGTTTCAAGTATGAGGCTTGCTACACAAGCTCAAAAATACCACCGTTGTCACCCAGGTCACAAATTGTAACTGTTTCTCATCCCCTTCCACAAATCTATCAGTCTGCCTTTTGTCACTTTTATCCTTCAACTATGCTTTTGATACTGTGTAGGAAGGAAGTGATGAGCAAAGAAAAGGCCGTATGCCTCTTATTTGTTGCTCCTTTTGTTTGGAATGCACTTCCATCTCTACTCTATTACCCTACTCATATTTCAAGATTTAGATGATAACTCTTTCTTTTCTGACTCCTGAAGGCTAAACTGTGTGTCCTTTTTGTGCTTTCTGTGATTACTTCTGTTATAGTCTTCTCACTTACAGTAATTGTTTGTTTACTTGTCTGCCTTCTCTATTAAACTCCTGTAAGGCAAGGCCATACATAAATTATTTGTCTTTGTGTTCCCAGTGCCTGGTACAGAGCCTGGCATATGGTAAGGTTGCCATTTTGGGATTCTTGTTTGCAAACTACAGAAATCAACTTTGGTTAAAAAGAATTTATTGGAAGGATAGTAGTTAGCTTACAGAAATGACTGAAAGACTGGAGAACCAGACTCTGAGAACAAATAGGAAACAAACTAATCAACCTCAGGCCTAGACCATAGCCAAAGTAATGCCACAGAAATGTCCTTTTTGTTTAAGATACCTTTGACTCCTCCACAGGATGCTGGATGCCATTGCTGGAACGCTGCCTCTGGGTACTGTATGTCACTGCCCTAAGAATGAATTTTAAACTGTCTCTGCAACTTTAGCCCTAGAGTCAAATTCTGCATGAAAGCATCTAATTGACCAATCTATGTGCCTCGTTCCTAAATAACAAAGCAAGTATCTGGTCTTTTTGTCTTCCATGGTTGACTCTATCTAGGGCTTACCTTCCTTCCAAGACACACACAGTGGCAGATTTTTAAAATATAGTAAAGGAGTTCAGATGCTGGACGGTCAAAAATAAAACTCTGATGCATGTCCTTTTCAATAAACATTTGGTAAATATTTATTAGATGAATGATTGAGAGAATCAGAGTCATAATTTCCTGTCTCTAAACCTTTACATCATCAAGTCTCGAAGTGAATATGATGCTACTTCTATAATTCAGAACAAAATCATTTCCAAAACATCAAATAAAAATAAGCAAAATCAACAAAGTTCTGATTTCTTAAAATGATGATCCCTCATTGTTAAATTATTTAAATAAAATTATTTGAATTAAACTTTTCTGGTGTACTTTTCTGCCATAACCTAAGCACATGTTTATTTGCTTGTATGATAATCTAACACTAAATGGAGCTAGGATTTGAGCTTGGCCAAACTGATTGCAGAGCACTTTTCTCTTTTTATAGTGTTCGTATAGTTGTATTCAGCAATGACTTAATTGAAACAAAACAACAACAAACTAATATTTTAGAGAGGTCAGTCAGAGAAATGTTTCTGCTTGCAAAAAACAAGTTTTTATTTCCTAAGCCATCTCACCCATCCAATATGAGGTCTTATTACAACTACTTTGGAACACTGGCATTACGTACCAAAGTTGGGTATACATTGACCCTGTATCCTAGCACTTATATTTGTAGGTATTTTTGGCAAATGCATGCATTTGTGCATCAAAAAACATGCACAATAATTTACACATGACTTTGTAATTATTTATAATACCCTAACATTGGAAACAAGCCAAATGTCTATTAACAATGGAATGGATACATAAAATTATGATATTCTCAAAATGAAAAACTATACAGAAATGAAAATGAACAAACTGCTACACATAAGAGTATGACTGAATCTCAAAAACATATTGTAGAGTGAAAAAAACTGGACCATACACATACTGTAAGAATCCTTCCACGTTCCATTTATATATATAAAGTTCAGAAACAGACAAAACTAGTTCAAGATAGTGATTCTTTTGGGGAAGGTTGAAGGGGGATTGGGGACTTCCTGTTACTGGTACTGTTCTATTTCTTGACCTGAGAGGTATTTGTAATGGTGGTATTGTGTTTACTTTCCTAGAGTTGTACTTTTATATATGTATGTTATACGTTAATTAAAAAGTAAAAACAAACAAAAAAACCCCAAACAGACTTGTGTATGGATTAGCTCGGGGAGCATGGCTCAGTGACCCCCCTAAAGTTATATGTAAAGTTCTATCTGAATATCTGTATGTGTATTTTAAGGGAGAGAAGACCCATAGCACTAATCAGATTCTCAAAGAGGTTCATTACCCCAAAAAAGTTAAGAACCCACATCACCAAAGCCTGCATATTCAGAAAAATCATTGTTAAACATATTATTATGGAAAGCTTAATAAGAGATAAATCCTTGTCTCTGTGATCTGGTCCTCTGTGTTTTGGATCCCATCCTCTCATACTTTCTCAAGGCTTTTACAGTTATCTTTCTTTTCTTCATCCTCATTTTCCGTCTCTGCTGGATGATTGCCCTTGGCATACCCCCCCTTTAATTTTGTTTATTTTACAAAGTCCTCTGTTGATTCCATGTCTTCTCAGGTTATCACTCCATCTCCCTGCTCCCCTCTACATCGAAACTCCTGCAAAGGGTTATGTATACTTCCTCACCCCCCATTCTCTCCTCAGCTCATTCCAGTTGGGCTTTCTTCTTACTAACACTTTACTGAAATGGGTCTTCTCGAGGTCACAGTGATTTGAGTTTTGCTGAAACCAGTGGCTCAGTAGCTCTCTTTGGGAGCAAGTGGGGTGAGGGCGCCTCAGGTATAGAGAATTGATTTAATCATATTTCTGATTTCATGGTTCACTTTCGTCATTGGCCTGTGTGGGGGCCTGCTTTAATTTTATTTTATCTTCTTTTACCCTCCATCTTCACTCCCATTCCCTTTCCCCCATAGATATCTACTTTAATATGTTTACTTAGCATGTCATCCTGGATATATTTTTCAAAACTATAGTGCTGTTTTGGGTATATATTTTTAATTTATATAAATGATATTTTGCTTTAGATTCCTTTCTGTTTTATACTATTTAATTCAACACTACATTTAAAAAAAGTATCTATGTTGCTATGTTTACATCTGTTATCATTGCTTCTGACTGTTACATGATATTCAAATCATGGTATCTGCCACATTTTAAAATGATTCCTTTACTTATGGACACCTTGATTTGTCTATTCATTCATTCAACAAATTGACCACATAACTATTCTTCAGGCACTGTTCTAGGTGCTGGTTATATAGCAGTGACTAAAATGGACAAATTCCTACCCTTTTTGAACTTACTAATCTTGAGGAAAGAGAGAGATAATAAATGAAATGAATATGTATAATATGTAGCATGTTAGATAGTGAAAAGTAATAAGGTGGAAAAATTAAAATAAGGAAAGAGCAAATTTGAAGTATTGGGTGTGGGAAATTGTTGAAATTTTAAAATAGGGTGGTCATGGAAAGCCTCACGGAGAAGGTGACTTTTTAGAAGGAAGGACCTGAAGATGCAGCTGGCTCAGCTGGCATCCGAGAAGGCTATTCCAGGCAGAGAGAGCAGCAAGGATAGAAAGGCCCTGAGGCTGGAACGTGCCTCGTTTGTTCAAGGATCAGTAAGAAGACTGGCATGTTACCTCCAAGAGTGCTTTCTAAGAGTTTTTTAAGTATGTCTCTTACTATTATATTAGGGCTTATTCCTGCCATCTTATTCTGTGTTTTCTATTTACACTAATTTTTTTCCCTTTCTTTCTCTTTTCCAATTTCTGAGGATAAATAATTTTTTTGTGCCAGTTTGAAAATTATGTATTCTATTTTTATTCTTCTAGTGGTTACCCTTTACTTAGATTCTTATTTATATTTATAAATTTTTAAGCTTATTGATTATATATATCTTCCTCCTGAATAAGGCATGTATCTTAGTAGGCTCTCCCTCCTCTCTGCCCCTACAATGTCAGCATTCTCTAGTCTTTTAATACTCAGGATTATTATGGGTATACTTTACTTTTTTTTTTCTTCTTTTTCCTCCTTCATTCCCTCCCGCCACTTCCATTGTTTAATTAGCAATAGTGAACCTTTAAGTTATTTACGCACCCTTTCTTGCCATGTCTTATCGAGTCCCCTAGATTTATAACCTTTAGACCAATAGTTTGAGTTTTTATTTGTTTGTTTAGCTGCTTTCTTGGCAAGCCATCTGAGTACTTATATTCCTAAGAATATCTTTATTTCATCCTTGTATTTAAATAATAGTTTAACCATATATTAAACTTCATTTTTTACATTTAAAAAATATTACTCCATTATCTTACTAATTGGAAGTCTGGAGTCAGATTTTTTTTTTTGGTAGGTGAACTACTTTTTCTTTCTGGGAATTTTTAGAATTTTCTCTTTGAGATGTTCTAAGAGTTCCTTATAAGGTGTCTAGGTATTTTTTTCTTATCTGTTATACCAAACTGACATCTTATATCTTTAATTCTTGGAAATTATTGGTCATTATTTCTCAAGTATTTCCTCATCTCTGTTTTTTTCTCACCTTCTGATATTGGCTCTGTTTTTCCTAGCCTCCATATGTGTTCAGAACTAATTCTTTTATTTTTTTTCCTTTCAAATACACTTTATTTTTTAGAGCAGTTTTAGATTCACAGCAAAATTGAGCAGAAATTACAGAGAGTTTCCATATACTGCTGCCACTGCACAAACACAGCTTCCTCCACTGTCAACATCCCACACCAGAGTGGTACATTTGTTAGAATCCATGAACCTACACTGACACATCATTATCACCAAAGTCCATAGTTTATATTAGGGTTCCTTCTTTGTGTTGTACATTCTGTGGTTTTTGACAAATGTATAATAACATATATCTGCCATTGTAGTATCATACAGAATAGTTTCACTGCCTTAAAAATCCTCTGTGCTTAGACTGTTTATCCCTTCTTCCTAACTTGCTGGCAACTGCTGATCTTTTTACTGTTTTCATAGTTTTGTCTTTTCCAGAATGTCATATAGTTGAAATTATATAGTATAAAGCCTTTTAGATTGGCTTTTTTCACTTGGTAATATGCATGTAAAGTTCTTCCATGTCTTTTCATGGCTTGATAAGCTCATTTCATCATAGAACTGAATAATGTTCCATTGTCTGGATGTACCACAGTTAATTTATCCATTCACCTACTGAAGAACATTTTAGTTCCTTTCAAGTGTGGCAGTTATGAATAAAGCTGTTGTAAACATCGTGTGCAGGTTTTTGTGTGGACGTGTTTCCAACTCATTTGGGTAAATACTAGGAAGTGTGATTGATGGGTCATATGGTAAGAGTATGCTTAGTTTTGCAAGAAACTGCCAAACTGTCTCCCACAGTGACTATATGATTCATCTTGCATTCCCACCAGCAATGAGTGAGAGTTCCTGCCACCCCAGATGCTTGCCATTATTTGGTGTTGTCAGTGTCTTGGATTTGGGCCATTCTAATAGGAGTGTGGTGATTTCTCATTGTTATTTTACTTTGCATTTCCCTAATGATATATGATGTGGAGCATCTTTTCATATGCTTACCTGCCATCTGTATATCTTCTTTAGTGAGGTATCTGTTCAGGTCTTTTGCCCATTTTTTAATTGGGTGGTTAATTTTCTTGTTGTCAAGTTTCAAGTGTTCTTTATATATTTTGGATAACAGTCCTATATCAGATACATCTTTTGCAAATATTTGCTTTGTCTGTGGGTTGTTGTCTTATTCTTTTAAGCCTCCATATTTTTAAACTTTTATAATATATATTTTCAGTTGCTTTATGCCTTCTTAATATCTCATTCTGATCATCTACTCATTGATTTTATTTTCAACTATATTCATTTTTTCCCTCATATCAAATGTAATATTCAACTATATTTATATTCGTTTTGTTATTTAACCTATCTGACTTAGAATTTCAGTTATTTTATTTTTAATACCCAATATCTGTTGTTGGTTCTTCATTATTCCTTATTTTCCTAATATTCTACTTTAGTTTCCTGAAGATGTTTGTCATGCTTATTTAAGAAGTATGTTTGGTCTGGACCAAAAATTCTGTTTCCTCTGGGATAGGTTGTTCCATTCTTGGCCTTTTATTTTCTTTCACCCCTCTTTTTTATTCCTGTAGTGTTTATTTTTTTCTTTTCTGGAGCCCATATTCACTTGAGACTGTCAACTACCTTGACTGATAATATGTACAGGCAAAGTCCCAGGTTCAAATTTATGCCTTTCCTGCTGAATTTATAGAGCATAAGTATGTGTGTGTGGGCAGAGAAGTAGGTTTAGGTCTAAAGGTGGAGATATGCCAGAGAAATAGTTCTGTTTTGGCTATTAGATGTGCAGGTAGAGATATCATGCAGGCATTTTGGATCTCAATAGAGAGTCATGGTTGGTGATATAAATTTGAAAGTGAGCAGCAGTTAGTGGAACTAAAAATTTTCCTGGGAATAAGAAAAAAGAGAAGGTCCTGAAGTTTGATTTGATTGCTGAAAGAAGGTTAAGGGAGTTTAAAGAATAGAAGTGTATCTGGGGCTGGTCCTGGCCATCAGAATGTTTAGAAGGAGCAATGTGTCATCTAGCCTCACCAACCTGATCTGCTTTATCTTTGTCAAATCTGGGTCATTGTTTCAGGCTTCTGTGGAATAGTCTACATCGTATGTAGTAGCAAGAGACCTGGGATAAGGAGTTTTAGGCCCTGCTCTGCTAGTGAAGAACTGTGCTATTTTGGGCAAGTCATATTTACCTTTCTACCTTTTTTACTCTAAAACTTCTATGAATCTTTAAGGAGGTATGGTTATAAATAATCTAGACCAATGGTTTGACTAAAAAATATATATATTTTCTTGAGATGTTTCACCAAAATAGAGTTAGTTAATAATAGTACAATTAGTTTTAAGTACTGATGGATTACTTTTCAGAAAATTCTTCTAATTCACAGTGCCATTAACAATTTTTTTGTTAAGTATTTATTTATTTATTTATTTATTTATTTTGGCTGCACCAGGTCTTAGTTGCGGCATGTGGGATCTTCATTGCAGCATGCGGACTTCTTAGTTGCGGCATGCAAACTCTCAGTTGTGGCATGCATGTGGAATCTAGTTTCCTGACCAGGGATCGAACTCGGGCCCGCTGCACTGGAAGCACAGAGTCTTACCCACTGGACCACCAGGGAGGTCCCAACAATTTTTTTAAATGTTTATTTATTTATTTGGCTGTGCCAGGTCTCAGTTGCACCATGTGAGATCTTTAGTTGGGGCACACGGGATCTTTTAGTTGCGGCATGCGGGATCTTTTAGTTGCAGCATGCAGGCTCTTAGTTGCAGCATGCGGGATCTAGTTCCCTGACCACCCGGGCCCCCTGCGTTGGGAGCGAGGAGTCTTAATCACTGGACCACCAGGAAAGTCCCCCACTGACAGTTTTTAAGTGTGCTTATTTCTTTACAGCACTACAGCATTGGGTTTAATGTTTTTTTTCATATTTGTTAATTTACTGGACATGATGTAAAACCTTGAAGTTTAACTTCTATAATTATTTGCAAGGCTATCAAGTCTTCCAAGTATTTGGGTTTTCTTGTGTATGAACTATTTGTTTGTAGTCTTTGATCATCTAGTAAGTCCTACAGATTAAAAAATTGTATCAGTCACTATTAAGTGGGAGAATAACAGATGTCTCAAAGTTGTTTTCAAGTATTAATTAATTCTCAAAGTTCTTTTCAGGTGCTTATTAACAAATAAATATGTTACTTGTTACAGTTTGTGGGGAAAAGTGGATTTTAAGCCTTTAAAAGGCTTAAAGTACTATATTTAAATAGGTAGTGAAATGAAATAGTTAAGAAAGTGAAATGTTCAACATTAACCAAATGAGAGAACTATAAATCTTGATATCTACTTTTCAAGAAAGGTGATATTTTTAATCAATGAATCTCATTTGTATTATATGTTAATATAGCTGAATTTTAGATTACTTGTCTTCTGAAAATATATTTTTAATCACCCCAGTGAGTATTATTTCTAGTAACCATGAAATGGAGAAGAAAAACCAGATATTTTATGTTTAAGAGAAGCTTTTGGGAACATCCCATTGGTGGCAACAATTCATTTTAGATACCAGCTAACAAATGTTTATGATGATTCAGGGGACCTCTCTGGTGGTCCAGTGGTTAAGAATCCACCTTCCAATGAAGGGGGCATGGGTTCAATCCCTGGTCAGGGAACTAGGATCCCACATGCCATGGGGCAACTAAGCCCACACACTCTGGAGCCCGAGTGCCACAACTAGAGGGCCTGCACGCCACAACTGCTGAGCCTGTGCACTCTGGAGCCCGTGCGCCACAACTGGAGAGAAACCTGCATGCTGCAACAGAGGTCCCACATGCCACAACTAAGACCCAATGCAGCCAAATAAATAAATAAATAAAAATAAATACTAAAAAAAAAGTTAACTCAACACATTAAAAAAAATGTTTATGATAATTCAAAGAGGAGGCAAGAACTTTGTGATGTGGGAGTGGTATTCATATGTGAAATTAAGTTAAAAAAAAAAAAAAAAGATGGTTCAAGAGACAAAATTTAAAACCAGACTTCCCTCTCACTCTAGAGTGGTAAGCATCATATATTTGCATTTCTTCTATAGTATTGAATATGAACAGATTTTCAGTATGAGACTGGTAGTTGTTTATAGGGAATTGTTTATAGGAATGATAAATCTAATAGCTTCTTTATTTAAAAAGAATGTAAATAGCATTAAAAATTCTCCAGGGCTTCCCTGGTGGCGCAGTGGTTAAGAATCTGCCTGCCAATGCAGGGGACACAGGTTCGAGCCCTGGTTTGGGAAGATCCCACATGCCACGGAGCAACTAAGCCCGTGTGCCACAACTACTAAGCCTGCGCTCTAGAGCCTGTGAGCCACAACTGCTGAGCCCGCAAGCCACAACTGCTGAAGCCTGCGTGCCTAGAGCCCATGCTCCACAACAAGAGAAGCCACCGCAAAGAGAAGCCCGCACACCGCAACAAAGAGTAGCCCCCACTCGCCACAACTAGAGAAAACCCTCGTGCAGCAATGAAGACCTAACGCAGCCTAAAATAAATTAATTAATTAATTTAAAAAAATTATCCAGATACAATTTCCCCATAACTCTCTAACCATTTCTCACTTTTCTCCATCCCATTTCTGCACTATTTTTTTTACTCATCTTTTTTTATTACTTTTCTTGCCATATCTCTTTGTTCAACTTCTTTCATTTTCTATTTTACTCTTTTCTCTGATTTTTAGTCATTCATTCTTTTTCTTACGTGCCAATTGCCCCACTCTCTTCAGCCAGTTTAACTTCTCCCACTTACCTATTAACTTTTTTTGTCCATCAAAGCCCACATTCATGAATTAACACACAGGGCTCCCCAAGGAATTACTTACTTCTCTTTCATTCTTGAATTGAAGTATAGTATAGAAGAACTCCAAATTAAAAGCCATGAGGGTTGAGTCATAAATTGATGTATTTGGTCTTAGGCAAGCTGTTTAATGTTTATGCCTCAATTTCTTCATTTATAAAAAGGATTGAAACTAAATCTCCAAGGAGCCTCCTAGCTCTACAATCCTACGATTCTGTGGTGTCTTAACTTTCACATGTTTTTCCTACTGTGCTGACCTCATTCATTTAATAAATATTTATACACCTACCATGTATTTATAACTCCTGTAATTTATGTGAGGAATCAAAAGAAATAAAAGACAGGGTTCTTGCCTTTGAATTGTTTATAGTCTGTCTGGAGAGACAAGAGGTATCTGCATATTAACCTTCAGTTATTTCCAGTCTGTTCCTGTTCTTTCTACACCAGATCCATATTCTCAAGGGAATACCAGCTATTTTATTTTCTTTTTTAAAAGATCAGTTTTACAGGTCCCCCCCCCCGCCCCCCGCCGGTGGCCACGCTGCACAGCATGTGGCATCTTAGTTCCCCGACCAGGGATCGAAACTGCTCCCTCTGCATTGGAAGCTCAGAGTCTTAACCACTGGACCACTGGGGAAGTCCCTGCTACCTTAGTTCAAACCTAATTTCTGGGGGAGGGGCAGGTTTACCTCTGAACACAGTAAAAGACTCATTTTTATTTTCTTATACATCTAGGAATCCCCACTGTAGTTGTTCTGTAGCATTATTTTATGTTGTCCACTTGATTCCAGTCTGGAATTTTTTCATGATAGGAAAATTTATCTCAGAACCAAGGGGATTGATTTTTATTGTGATTTAGTAGATGATCACTCTCTGTCCCTATCTTTGCGTGCATACGTATGTCTGTGCATTTATGTTTGTATAATCATATTCAAATGTAATGTTCCAGATGGCTGAGTGAATGTGACCAACAAGTCTTTCCACACGTATATGCTTTTTTCTCTGGTTTGTTTCTGCACCTATGTTGTAAGGGGGTGTTGCTTTTAGAGACGTTTCTTTTCCTTTCATTGGCCCTATGTGCTCTCTGGTAAAAATATACCACTCCACAGGGATTAGGGACAGTGGGAGGAAGACAGGAGGGAAGTGGGCGTACTTATAAAAGGTCAACACTGGGACTTCCCCGGTGGTCCAGTGGTTAAGACTGTGCACTCCCAATACAGGGGGCCCCGGTTTGATTCCTGGTCAGGGAACTAGATCCTGCGTGCCGCAACTGAAAAAGATCCCGCATGCCGCAGTGAAGATCCTGCATGCGGCAACAAAGATCCCGCATGCCACAACTAAGACCTGGCACAGCCAAATAAATAAATATTTTAAATAAATAATTAAATAAAAAATAAAAGGTCAACACTAAGGATCCTTGTGATGGAACTGTTCTGTATCCTGACTTTGGTGATAAGTACATGAAGTGACACATAATAAAATTGTATAGAACTAAGTACACACACACACACAAACACATATACACAAATGAATACAAGTAAAATTGGGGAAAACAAAATAAGATAGGGGAGTTGCATCAATGTCAATATCCCTAGTGTGATTGTACTATAATTTTGCAAGATGTTACAATTGGGAGAAACTGGGTAAAAAGTATACCAGATCTCTATTATTTTTTTCAACTGAGTGTGAATCTACAATTATTTCAAAATAAAAAGTTCAATTAAAAATAATAGCAATTTAAAGGGGTCTGTGCTGAAAGATAATTTAACATATGTAGCTGCAGGAAGCACATTGACATACCACTTTGAGGAGCATGACTTTCCATTTACATCAAAGGATACTCTACTAAATAGATTTTACACATTTTTTATTGCAAGTTTTCTTATGCATGTATGGAAAGTGAAGCAGTAGCTGTGATGTGTTGTCTCCATTAACAGAAGAACTTTGTAAACACTTAAGTGATGCCAGTTTTATATCAGTCTCCTCTTCTGTGTACTGGGAAATCAGTTAATTCTAATAATGGGTCAGTTTTTTCATACAATTCATGGAATCAAAGTAAAGGTTTTGGAAGTTCATACTGTCAAAGAGGAAACATTTCATATTGTGAATGCTGCTGTAAATCTAAAACTTTCAACATTGAACAAAATGCTTTATTTTTTTAAATAAATTTATTTATTTTATTTATTTATTTTTGGCTGCATTGGGTCTTCGTTGCTACGTGTGGGCTTTCTCTAGTTGCGGCGAGCAGGAGCTACTCTTTATTGCAGTGCTCGGGCTTCTCATTGCGGTGGCTTCTCTTGTTGTGGAGCACGGGCTCTAGGCATGCGGGCTTCAGTAGTTGTGGCTCACGGGCTCAGTAGTTGTGGCTCGCAGGCTCTAGAGTGTAGGCTCAGCAGTTGTGGTGCACGGGCTTAGTTGCTCCGCGGCATGTGGGATCTTCCCGGACCAGGGCTTGAACCTCTGTCTCCTGCATTGGCAGGCAGATTCTTAACCACTGCGCCATCAGGGAAGCCCCATTGCTTTGTTTATTGAGTAACAAATATTAAGTTTAGTGGAGCATAGAGTCATGGTCAAAAACAAAATGTTCCTACTATATTAAGAAACTCAATGTAGCAGAAAATTTATTTGGAATTGGTTATATACTACATTCACAATTCATAATTGCATCAAAACAAGCCTGATATTCTATCAATAAAATAGGAGCTGTAGTTTTCAAAATTTGCAAGTGTTTTTACGTACATAGAGTATTTCAGCTAGAACATTTTTGTGATAATCTGATGGTGAATTTAAAAAATGTTTCAGCAGGTCAGTATTTACATTGTTTCTTTGTTGCCTGTCAGCAATAAGATTTAAGAAATATTTGAAAAATATATGTACCACTCCATATTTACTGACTGAAAATACTCAGTGAATCTGAGGTGGAGTGGTATCCTAGTTTTTAAAACATACATATCTATTTTGACCATTTTTAGCAATCTAAAATGTAACAAGATTGTACTTATGTTACTTCTCATTCATTCTTTTCACCCTCCATTCCATTCTAAGACACTTTAATCATATCTTGACTCAAATGATTTTGGCCATCTCCCCACTCCTCTCCTACTTCCCAGACACACACCAAGGACCAACCAAGTTAGGTAAATCTGGTGTCTGCTGTTGTTGCTATTTCCCCGTTATTAGTAGATATTCAGTATTGGTTAAAGCTGTGGTTTCTTCCTCTTGTGCTCGTGCTTATATTTTTCTTCTAGGAATGAGGTGCTATACATAATGCCTAAGAAATAGGCATATTTTTCTTTCTCCTTGTTCCTGTACACATTTAGTCTTTTGTGCCCTTACTTATTTTTTTGTTTTCTCTTTTTGTCCCCCTTATTTGCTTTTTTTTTTTTAAGTATGTATCTATTCTGGACTGAAACGTGTTTTCTGGAAGAGCTGGTATATGAAAATTACTTGTTGACTCTTTAACCATATGAAAACAATATATGCAACCATTTTGTTTGAAAATTATCATTGTTAACAGGACTTTTAAGTATCCACAGGCATCTTAGGGGGAAATATTTGATTGGAATTAATTTAAGCTTAATTCTTATTCTTTTTAATACAGTATTTCTCAAACTTCAAGGCTTGCAGAATTCACAAATTGAGATCTGGCATCATTTTCAGAGAGAGACTTTCAGTAATGTGTAAGTAGTTTTTTTTTTTTCATTTCGATTTGTTTTTATTAGCTGTTTTCCGTATAAACACAGTGAAATGTTAATTTACCAGATCTCTTAATAAGAATTTGGCATATATTCACCAAGTAATGATTATGAGTAACAAGTGACACAAAATAACTTACTGAAAGGAGATGTTTTAAGTGTGCCCTGGGTCAGTATTAACTGAACATCATTTATTAGAAACAGCATCTCCAAATATAAAGAATACTGGTTTAAGGGACTTGAGTTCTTGCTCAGGCTCTAGCTGGGTCTCCTTAAGTAAGCCATCTTCTGTTCTTCAGTTTCGTTGACTATAAAATAAAGGATAAGACTATCACTAATGAAAAGATCTCTTCCCCTTTAAAGGTCTATTATTCCTATCTTAATTTTTTAAAATATAAATTGTTAATCTTTCAAAAGGGAACCATCAAATTACACAGCTGTGTTTTGATTTTTTTGTTGTTGGCTTTTGCTCGGGAATAGATATTGAGAGGGGAAGTGGTTCCAGAGTAGACTAGAAGACATAAAAGTGCCCCCTCGCTTAAGAAATTTGCCCCACATAGTCCATCAATTTGGGTTACTAAAAACTTACTTTTAAAGAGTCAAGTTGGGGGATTTCTCTGGTGGTCCAGTGGTAAAGAATCCACCTTCCAATGCAGGGGATGCGGGAGGGGTGAAGTTTAGAAAAAGATGGGAATGAAGGTCTCTAGCTTAGTTTTGATAATGTAAGGAAAGATGAGCTAGGTTAGGTTTTTAACTGTGGAATTACATTTTTTTTAAAAAAGAAAGAAAATTTCTTCTAGCTTATTTATTGAAGTGAACTGGAGTGAGGGGGAGTTGAACTGGTCCATTGTGTTATCAACCATTTTCATGTATAATCTTGAGTTTATGACTATACTAGGCCCTATCTGAAAGACTTTGCTCCTTTTACCATTTCAGTAATAGTATATAATTTTGCAAAATTTATGTTCAGATTCGTTTTTCATATATCTTTAAAATGTTATCACTGATTTCCACTCTTGCCTTTTCTTGTCCTTAGAGTTAGCCTAGGTAGCAAATGCTTTACTACTTGACCTAATGGAGTGATAGAAGAAACAAAAAAGAATCTGAATTGATTGGGCAGAGATAGAAAGGGAGAAAAACAGGTCAGTCTCCCTTAGTTGCTGAATGAGTAAGAGCTTTCTTGTAATGATTTCTCAATTTCGCTCCCATGAACCTTTTAGGAATAGAGAGCACATCCTTCTTGTTTTCTAATCTCAAAGAAAATAGATGTAATTTGAAATGAAATACTAGCCAAGTAGGTATCTGAAATTTTAAGAAGATGTCTGTAAACATCTTATGAGCTATCTCCTTAAGTTATCTGTATCATGTTGAACAAAGAAGAATTAAAAAAACAATAACTGATTAATGATGTAGTATTATTACTTGAACTTTAGTATAGTTGTTTCAGGGTTTTATACTACCGTGATTATTTTGAGAACTGTTGGATCAAATATTTGTTTTGTGTGGCCCCCCCATTTCCAAAACAAATTTAAGGAAATTTACCTTCTAAAAAAAAGAAAAGAAAAGAAATTTACCTCCTAATTGTTAAGGGTTTTTGCTCTGATGTACTACACTAAAAGTCCAAGTTTTGTACATGACTATGAATGCTTTCCTCAAATGCTCTTGCAGGTAATTTTTGTTGGCTCTTACCAACATAAGGCATTTTGTCTTAATATATGTTTAGTATTTTCCATGAGGATTGTAAATTTTACACTCCAATGGAAGTCTCTTGGTTTCTTGGAATTGTTAGGAAGTACTATTCATTATTTATTTCTGTGTTAAAGATTTTCAATATTTTCTGTGCCTTGTAATTTGCAACAATGTCTTCCCCCTAGCTTCTAAACCTCAAACTTACTTTAAAAACAGTTGATTTAAAATAAAAAGTAGAGGTGCATTTTCAGTATTATAGACTCTTTCTGAGAGAATTAAAGAGCATTTAGATCTAGAAGTCACCTGGGATATTGCCAGCTGTGCTCTTGACATTATATGCTTTGTCACCAGTGAGTGCCTTCAGATATTTTTGCCTACCTTCTTTACCACTCTCCACACCCGAATGAATAAATGGAAAACAACAATAACAAAAACAAGGCAAGGGAACTGGAGTAATATATAATTTACTGTTCTGTCAATAAAAGTAAGAATATTTTATCACCACTTTAAAATTGATTGCTCTTATATGTATTGATGAAGAACTTTAACTTGTTCCCTTTTAGTAGTTATTTACTGTATTCAACTGCAAATCAGATCAAATGATAAAAACTGGTAAACCAGGAAGATGTAACATAAACAACTTTCATACAGTTTTTCCCCAAATATCTGCTTATTCATATAATAGCTATTTATTTCCAATGGCTAAGGTAGTAGCTTTCAAAAGAACCTATTAAACATATATATGTTTTCATCATAGTACTACTTCCATTCTCTTTCCCTTCTTTCTGCATAGCAAGACATACAACTTTATTGTATGTAATAATAACTATACACTTTAGTTTAAATAACACGAAGTTTGAGTCTAAGAAAAAGGAGAATATTTAAATCTCTTCATTATGGTGAAAGGAAAGTGCTCTACTAAGGTAATTTTTAAGACTCGTGTCTATCAAGAGCTTATAATTTAAAATTTATGCACACATAAAAGCAAATAAACACTTATAGAAGCTGTAAGTGTATGTGTTGCTTTGACCCAATAATTCTACTTCAGTAAATTTATCCTGAAAAAAATGAGTTGTAACCAGAGGTTTATGTTCAAGGTTATTCATCTTAGCATTTAAAAACTATTAGCAAAATAAGTAGGTGTAATAAATGATCAACAATAAGGAAGTAGGTCAATAATGTTATGTCCGTTAAAATACTGTGCAGCCATTAAAGTTATTTTCAAACACTATTTAATGAAGAAAATAAGTTAAATACAAAAGTGCTTTTAAAAAATGCTTTGTTTTCCTACTTTAAAAAAATGGATAGATGGTCAGCTGTTTTTTTGTAGAACACCTGTAATAGACCGTCAGCTGAGAGTGACTTTCAGTGTTTAACAGTTTTCCAGGAGAACAGGTTATTACTTTCCTTTACTGTCAGTCTGGGACAGTAGGGATTTCTGAAAAGTTTAAGCCGTTCGTTTTGTGCGGAAATCTTATGTGTAAGGGAATTGCTACATAGGAGCCATATATACCTAAATAAAACAAGTAGCAACATTCAATCCTTTTTTAGGTGTGTTTTCTAAGCAAAGAGTGAGAATATTTATAGAGTATATTTAAGCAATGGATACAAATTCCAAAAAATGTGGCATGAATTCTGAAAACTCATGACATTAGCCATATAGAAAATTAAATGAATTTTGGGATTATGATGAAAGTGGTGATAATTATATTATAAACAAGTATATTACATAAGAATTTCTTTGCCCCCAGTTATTTTATAGTCTACAAAAGAAGGCTGTTTACTTTAAATAGCATTTTCTAAAGCATGTTCTGGGGGGTTATTCTAGTTTTTAAGTGGGAAAATAGGGTTTGTTGTTCAAATAGACTGGGGAAATCCTGGATTAAGGGAAGTTAATCAGGTACCTTTATCAAAAGATTTCCAAGGCTTTAATTTTTTTATATATATTATAAATATACAGTACAATATTTGTCCATAAAATCCTTTCTTTGAATTTTTTGGAACTAAGTCCAACATGAGACACATGTTTGGAAATTTCTGTTTTAGGTTAAACTTTTTTTCCTATAATTCTTATATAAGTAATGACAGTACTGTGGCGGGGGGTCGGGTAGGAATGTCTTCTCCTAGTTCGAGAAACAAATAAGGTTTAAGTGATACTAGACAACTGAAGGAGATTTTGCTATTAAAGTGTTTACAAATACATGATGAATTCCACTTTGTGTATTTTTTCTTTGTATTTGTTATAAGCATGCATTACCGTTATAATCGCTGCCCTACTTTTATTATTTGAAGTTCTTCTGTTTTTTGTATCTTCTGAAACTCATTCAGGGTGGATTTTTGTGTGTTTTATAATTTTAGAATAGGAGGTCATCTTCAACAGGGCTTTATCTGTGGAAAACCTGTGTTGAGGGTACCCTCTAGAACTTTTTTGCATTTGCTTCCCCAGGGCTATCACTAGCCTGGGAACACAGTTATCATTAATACCTCAGTTTGGAGCATCCTGGGACCATGCAGATGGCTTAAGATCAAACCTCAGATCCAAGTGTGAGCAGGCCTATTGTTATACATTCTCAGAAGAAACTTTTTACTCCCCCCAAAGTAGGGCTCAGATTGAGGCAAACTTTATTATCTCCCTGTACCAGTGGATGGATTTTTAAAATCCACCCCTTAACTGGGGATGTAGTTCTTTGAGGCTCTTGGTTTTATACAGATGTCTCAATTCTAATCCCCTATCTTATGTGGTCCCAAAGCATTGTCTCCTGTCCCTGTAATACCTTTTAAAAATACACGCCCCTTGATTACTGAGGAGATCAGCCAAATTCTCCCACCCAGTATGAGCTTATACACTGCATTCTGGCATTTTGGTTTCCTCACTGTTTTGGGGCCCTGGGAATTTCCCCTTACATTTTTACAAGTTAGTCTATGCATTTTAAAGAATGTGTGCTTTTTTGTTGTCTACTTAGGTAATCTAGGCTTCCATATTGCCAAAAATGGAAATTTATGCATTAATTTTATAATCAAAAAATAATGCTAAATATATATAGTCCTGTTTTTTTTTGTTTTTTTTTTATAAATTTATTTATTTATTTTTGGCTGTGTTGGGTCTTCGTTTCTGTGCGAGGGTCCTCTCCAGTTGCGGCGAGCGGGGGGCCACTCCTCATCGCGGTGCGCGGGCCTCTCACTATCGCGGCCTCTCTTGTTGCGGAGCACAGGCTCCAGACGCGCAGGCTCAGTAGTTGTGGCTCACGGGCCCAGCTAATCCGCGGCATGTGGGATCCTCCCAGACCAGGGCTCAAACCCGTGTCCCCTGCATTGGCAGGCAGACTCCCAACCACTGCGCCACCAGGGAAGCCCCCTGTTTTTTTTTTTTAAAGCATACTTTTAACATATGAAAGTGAAATGTGTAATACTAGTGTGTTTAATCAGGGAGGTAGTGCACTTTTTTTAGTTTTTTGTTCTTATTTGTACACAAACCACTTATATTTATTTGACTTATTATAGGAGAGTATTTATTTGACTTAGTACAGGAGAATACTAGTCTTTTACTTTTCTTTCAGATGTAACCTTCTGTAATGGAAGATGATTGAAGATAAGGGGCCTCGTGTTGCTGACTACTTCGTTGTAGCAGGATTAACTGATGTTTCAAAGCCTCTTGAAGAAGAAATTCACTTCAATGATGCTTGTCATAAAGTAGCTAAACCAAAAGAACCTATCACAGATGTTTCAGTTATTATTAAATCTCTTGGGGAGGAAGTGCCACGGGATTACACGTGTATTGATGTTACCCCAACTGGACTGTCAGCTGATCTCAATAATGGAAGTCTTGTGGGGCCGCAGATTTTCCTTTGCTATAGAAGAGGAAGAGATAAGCCTCCACTTACAGATCTGGGGTAAGTAGTTTTTAAAAAGAATTATTGTTATTGATCCAAAGAATATACCTTATAGATTTTGAAGTTAACTGTTCAATTTGTTTATTAATAGATACATGGCAGCTTTAGAAAAATAGACACGTTTATATCCAGAATCCTGTATTCTCTTCCTGTGTTCCTTATATCTTTTCAGTGTCTCTTCATTCTACAGGTTCTAGCATTTTTGTCTGAGTTTCTTTCTATTAAAGATAGGGGATGGACTTCCCTGGCGGTCCAGTGGTTAAGACTTTGCCTTCTAATGCAGGGGGTGCAGGTTCGATCCCTGGTCAGGGAGCTAAGATCCCACATGCCTCATGGCCAAAAAACCAAAATATAAAACAGAAGCAATATTGTAACAAATTCAATAAAGACTTTAAAAATGGTCCACATCAAAAAAATCTTCAAAAAAAAAAAGATAGGGGAGATAATTTGAAAAACATTTACAGGAAAGTATCAGAAATTAATGTATTATCCTGATCATAAAATTTTTATTATTTTTTTATTTTTTAAATTTTTTTATTATTTTTAAAGTATGAGAAAAAGATGGCTTTTAAGGATCAGTTATAATGATCATTATAGTTGGGTGCTTAAGTCTGTATGCATCAAACAAGGATCTTGGGTAAATTAGTGCTTTATTTAAGATATTGTGTTGTACTTGGGGCTCCCTTTTTATATAATAGCTTTACTGAGTTATAATTCATACCATCCAACTCACCCACTTAAATTGTACAATTCAGTTGTTTTTAGTATATTTATAGAGTTGTGAAACCATCACCACAATAAATTTTATAACATTTTATCATGCCCCCAAAATAAACAATCCTGTATTCATTATAGTTTCTGTCTAATTCTCCCTAACCCCCTCAGCTGTAGACAGTCACCAGTCTACTTTCTGTCTCTGTGGATGTGCCTAATTCTGTACATTTTATATCAGTAGAATCATACTGTATATGGTTACCTTGTGGCTGGCTTCTTTCACTTAGCATAATGTTTTCAGGGTTTATCCATGTTGTAGTATGTGTCTGTACTTTATTCCTTTATATGGCTGAATGATAGTCCATCTTATGGGTCTACCACAATTTATTTATCCATTCATCAGATGATGGACATGTGAGTTGTTTCTACTTTTTGGCTGTTGTGAGTAACGCTACTGGAAATGTTAATGTACAAGTTTTCGTATAGACATATGTTTTCATTTCTCTTATGTATGTACTTAGGAGTGGAATTGCTGGGTCATATGGTAATTCTGTGTTTAACCTTTTGAGGAACTGCCAGTCTGTCTTCCAAAGTAGCTGTACCACCCTGCATTCCCATCAGCAGTGTATGAAGGTTCCAATTTCTGCCAGTCCTAGCCAACATTTTATATTATCATTTTGATTATAGCTCTCCTAGTGGGTGTGAGATGGTATCTAACTGTAGTCTTGATTTGCATTCACCTGATGGCTAATGATGTTGAGCATCTTTTCATGTGCTTATTAGCCATCTATATATCTTTGGAGAAATGTCTATTCAGAATCCTTTACCCATTTTTAAATTGGGTTGTCTTTTTATTGTTGAGCTTCGGGAGTTCTTTATATATTCTACATGTAAGTTCCTTATCATATGAGTGGTTTACAAATATTTTTTCTTATTCTGTGGGTTGTCTTTTCACTTTCTTTATGGTATCCTTTGGAGCTGAAAAGTTTTTATTTTGATGAATTCTGATTTATGTATTTTTTTCTTTTGTTGCTTGTGTTTTGGTGTTGTATCTAAGAAGGCTTTAACTAATCCAGAGTTACGAAGATTTACATTTAAGTTTTTGTCTAAGAGTTTTTTCATTTCAGCCTTTACATTTAGGTCTTTGATCCATTTTGAGTTAATTTTTGTATATGTTGAGGAAAGAGTACAACCTTACTCTTTGGCATATGGATATCCACTTCCAGCACCATCTGTTGATGAGAATATTCTTCCCCCATTTTCAAAAATTAATTGGTGATAAATGTATGGGTTTATTTCTGGACTCTCAATTCTATTCCATTTGTCTGTATGTCTCTCCTATCCAGTACTACACAGTTTTGGTTACTGTGGCTTCGTAGTAAGTTTTTACATTAGGAAGTGTGAGTCTTCCAAGTTTGTTCTTTTTCAAAATTGTTTTGGTTATTCTGGGTTCCTTGAATTTTCCTATGAATTTTAGGATCACCTTGTCAATTTCTGCAACGATTGGGTTTTTTTAAAAAAGAGGAATATATATGTAAAAGAGGAATATATAAATGTAAATATATATACACATATTTGAAATGTATATATACACATATTTATGTAGAAGATTCTCCCTGAAAAACTGAAAGAAAAAGGCCAAAGGAAGGCTAGGAGTAGCTCTATTAATGTCTTCACGATAGATGAAGGGTTTATAGGGAATGAAGATTAACTTTGTTGTTTCCATGGCTCTGTTGCAAAAGGGGATAGGCTTAACTTAAAATATTCTGGTTAAAAATAAGGAAGATAGCAATGTCCCTACTAACATCAGTAGAAGGGCTATAAAAGTTCCATCTCCCAATATATTAAGTCTGAAAGTGAATAGCCATGTTTACTCATGCCTAAGGGGAGATAGGATGAATTGGAAGAGCTCCTGAACATTCTTCTACTTTTAAAATTCTATTACCTAATGTTTAATAAAAGTTATATTAAACTCAGTCTTTATTGTGTTAATTCATGAATTTATTACAGTAATTTTAAGTGGGTTTCAGAACAGGTATAATATTGCTTCATATGAAGTTTACATATTTGGGAAAATAAGCCAGCTATTAGATCTTATTTTTAAAAGATTACGTTAAGTTGCTCCTATGATCACTGGTCACTGTCAGAATTCTAGTTTGCAGATAAAGTGAAGGGAGTGTTGCAGATTCTTGTTAGGGTGTTGGCGCTGCCTAAATTAGAGATGAGGAATTTTCCAGGCATAGGAAGGATTCTCCAACAGGAAAGGACTTGAACTGGAATGAATAAATTAACCACTCTTATGGCTATTCTCATATATTTGTCATTGTGGAGGGTATAACATCATTATTGCCTTTAAACTAAGCTTATAGTGTAAACAGATAAGTTACCCGACAATATAAAAATCAAAAATAGTGATACAAGTAATGTATACAACAGCACAATACCTGATTAAAGAAAATAGGTAGCTTATGTATCAAATGTACTTATTTTCCATATCTTTTAAGAATTTGAGGTAGTAAATAGTGGTTTGTTGTTCTGTGTGTTGTATTTTTCTTTTCTTGTTTTCAGTTGAACATCTGTGTGCCAGACATTATTTTGGAGACCCTACTTGTACTCTCATCTAATTCTGCCAAGATCCTATGAGTTAGATTTTTAAATTTTGGAGTTGAATAGTATAAGCCTCAGAGAAGTTAAGTAACTGCCTAAGATAATACAGCTGGTACCAGGTGGTAGGAGTTCGAATTCAGATATGTCTAACTTCTCTGTTACAATGCCTTTTTAAAAATTTTTACTTATTTATTTTTTAAAATTGAAGTATAGTTGATTTACAATGTTGTGTTAATTTCTGCTTCACAGCAAGGTGATTAGTTATACATATATATACATTTTTTATATTCTTTTCCATTGTGGTTTACCTCAATATTGAATATAGTTCCCTGTGCTATATACAGTAGGACCTTGTTGTTTATCCAGTCTATATGTAATAGTTTGACAATGCCATTTTTTAGGATTAAGAAAAAACAAGACAGAAAAGCAAGATCAAGAGGAGGAGGAGTAAGCAATTAGGCTAACATTGGGATATACATAGCTGCTATGATTAAGCATCAAATTTCACTCTAAATTTTCAAAATAGAATGTTTAAAGAAAAAAATTTTTAAGTTTGCTGACAGCTGAGACAAAAGGGAAATTAAAAATTGTATTAGAAAGAAATAATTTGACCAATTTTTGGCACTAAATTTTATTTGTATAATGGGATTTTATAAAAGGGAATACCGATTGATGTTAGGGACATTACATTCTATAATAATTTTTATAGCAAATGAAGAAACATTTAACAGGGCTTTAATTTTTTTTTTTTTTTTTTTTTGCTAATGCCAAAGACTTAGCATTAAAGTACAAATTAGTGAATTCTGTGAGGGAATAAACTAATATTATTCAAGCATGATGTTTTCTTTGTTTTCCTGAGTACTTTAAGTAATAGTATTTAGAAAACTTAAGGAATGGGTGCCTGGCCTGTCCTTTATTAAAAACTTATGATTTTACCATAAAGGAGAAGGGGGAAACTTTCACTTGTACTTTTGATGAAAGATAGACTTAAGGTCATTTACTCTTTTGAAAGCCTTAAAACTCTCTCTTAAAGCTGAAGGAAGTATTGGAGGTAAAAATGTGCAAGCAGGTTCTCTACTGTATGGCAAGGAGCCTTTTGTAAAATTTTAACTTTGGTCAAAATACAAGGTTGCTTTTTCTAAAGATGATGCTTGGCTTTAGAGACATATGTACATACATACACCTATCTGTCCGTCTATCTATCTATCTATTAAATGGAATGCTAAAATAAGCACCTTTGCACAAAATTGCTATTCTGTGGTTTATGTCAGTAAACAGAGGTTAATATGAATTTTCCTTACATTATTAATTTTTGGTAGGGAAAACAGTTACTCTTTAATTTTTAATTTAATTTAATTTATTTTTATTTTTAAAAATATTTATTTATTTGGTTGCTCTGGGTCTTAGTTGTGGCAGGCAGGCTCCTTAGTTGCAGCACTTGGGCTCCTTAGTTGCAGCTTGAGGGCTCCTTTAGTTGTGGCTCACTGGCTCTGTAGTTGTGGCATGCAAACTCTTAGTTGCGGCACGCATGTAGGATCCAGTTCCCTGACCAGGGATTGAACCCGGGCCCCCTGAATTGGGGGCATGGAGTCTTAACCACTGTGTCACCAGAGAAGTCCCCAGTTATTCTTTAATTTTATATGGGACGGTGCATTCAAACTTGCAGTACAATTGGAATATCTGCTACATTTAAGTATCAGTTTATGATTCCTGACAATATTACCTTTCGTATTTGCAGGTGCTTTGTAATTGTGTACTAATTTATTTTATTTATTTTTTAGGGTTTTATATGACTGGAAAGAAAGATTGAAACAGGGGTGTGAAGTTATCCAGAGTACTCCCTACGGACGCCCTGCAAATATTAGCGGCAGTACCTCATCACAAAGAATTTATATCACTTACCGAAGAGCCTCTGAAAACATGACTCAGAATACGTTGGCTGTTACAGACATATGTATTATTATACCCAGTAAAGGAGAAAGTCCACCACACACATTCTGCAAAGTTGACAAGAATCTCAATAACAGTATGGTAAGTGACTCTTTTGCACTGATAAAATTAGCCACGGATGAAAAGAGCATAATTTAAAATAAATCTTTGGAAAACAGCATAGCACAATTACTGAATTAAAAAATAGATTTTTTAAAGATGTCAGATATTTTATTTTTAGGAAAGTAATTTAGTTGTACTTTCAAAAAGAGCTGTGCAAAAAGCTTTCCTTTTTTTTGTAATTAAATAATTTTTCCCCCTTACTGCAAAAGTGATGCATTCGCCAAGGGTAACCCCTCCACTTGTGCACTAGATCCCATATACTCACCTATTTGAGACATGGATTCAGCAATCCTCCCTACTTTTTTGTGAATCATCACTTTTTCATTCTCTAGTGGGTTATTTCCTCCAGCATGCAAAAGCATGTTACAATACCTCCCATCTTTACAAAGCTTCTTGATCTTTATATCCCACTCCATCTATTCCCCCATTTGATTGTTCTTTATAATAAAACGTCTCAAGAGTTGACTGTATTCTGTCTCCTTCCTCACTTTGGCTCTTTCCAGTTAGGCTTTTGTCTCCATCAATCCACCAAGATTGCACTTGCTGAATCCAGTGATCAATTCATCTTAATTTTTTAGTACATTTAGACATAGATGATCACTTCTCCCTTCTTGAAACAGTGGCAGGAAGAGAAGATGCAGTCTCTATCCTCTGTGCTTTCTGGCTTTTTTCCTCCTACCTCACCAGTTATTCCCTTTCTGCCTTTGCTAATTTCTTCCCAATTCCCTAACCGATACACAACAGAGTGCCCTAGGGTTCAGTCCTCAGACCATTTATCTTTAAATCTAAACTCACTTCGTTGATGATCTAATCATTTAAATACAGGCTATGTGTGGATGACTTCTAAATTTCTGTGTCCCCTCTGGATCTTTCTAATTCATTATCTCTTCTTGGATATCTTATCAAATAGGTTATCTCAAATTTAACATGTCCAAAACTGAACTCCTAGTGTCCCTCTCCAAATCTACTTATCCCCATAATTTTCCTCCTCTAGTAAAAGGAAATTCCACTCTTCTAGTTACTCAGACTAAAAGTCCTTGGAGTAATCCTTAACCTTTATCTTCTACCTCTCATTCAGTTCTTCTGTAAATTCTGTTGACTTTCATTTCAAAACATATTTTGAACTTGAACACTTCTCAGCTTCTCCACATGCCGCAGCCCTGATCCAAGCCATAATCATCTCTTAACTGGATTATTGCAGTGGTCTCCTAATTCAGGAGTTAGGCAAACTTTTGAATAAAGGGCTAAACGATAAGTTAGCTTTTGCAGGTCATATACAGGCTCTGTCGCAAATTCATCCTTTGTTTTAAAAACAACCTTTTTACCAGTCTTAGCTCAGTTGTGCAAAAACAGGCCTTGGGTCAAACGCAGGCCGTAGTTTGCCAGACACCTGGTTTAGCTGATCACTGCTTCTACTTCTTCTTCCTACAACCTATTCTTCACATAGCAGCAAGAGGGATGCTTTTAAAACAAATTAGATCATATCTCTCTTTGGTTTACAACCCTTAATGGCTCCCCATCTCACTCTTAGTAAAAGCCAGAGTCCTTCCAGTAGCCTTAAGGCCATGCATGATCTGTAATTGTAATTATCTTTTTTTTTAATTGCTGTTTTAAATTTTAAAAAGAAATATGTACTCAAAAAAAAAAAATTGAGAGGGGGAGAGGAGCAAATCGTAGATCTAGGAAGTAAAGAGTGAAAGTTCTTGTTCCTGCTTCCATCTTTTGTGATCCTTTGCCAGGATTAACAATTAACAATTTGGCTTGTATCCTTCCAGACCCTTTTGTGTGCACATATGTGGAGTATATATAATATGGATAAATTCATCCTTTATTTTTTTTTTTTTTTTTAAGGATTTTCTTATTTATTTATTTATTTATTCATTTATCTTTGGCTGTGTTGGGTCTTCGGTTCGTGCGAGGGCTTTCTCCAGTTGCGGCAAGCGGGGGCCACTCTTCATCGCGGTGCGGGGACCGCTCTTCATCGCGGTGCGCGGGCCTCTCTCTATCGCGGCCCCTCCCGTCGCGGGGCACAGGCTCCAGACGCGCAGGCTCAGCAATTGTGGCTCACGGGCCCAGCCGCTCCGCGGCATGTGGGATCTTCCCAGACCAGGGCTCGAACCCGTGTCCCCTGCATTAGCAGGCAGATTCTCAACCACTGCGCCACCAGGGAAGCCCCATCCTTTATTTTTCAAAAGTTGGAAATTTCAATATATTCTGATATAAGCTTTTTTTAAACTATCCATCTTTATCAGTTAATATAGCTCTCTACTTAATTCTTTCAATGATTGTATAGTATTCCAGAAAACACAAATGAAGAATGATGAATACAAGTTATTTCCAGTTTTTCCCATTACTAATAATGCTGCTTTGATCAATTTTGTGCCTTTTTCTTTGTATATTTATTGGAGTGTTTCTGGAAGAATAAATAATTGTAACTAGAATTGATGGGTATGGTGTACATTTTGAGAAGTGTTGACAGATTGCTCTGAAAAAGTTGTGACAGTTTATATTCCCAGCAACCGTCCTCTATAAGAATGCCCTTTCCCAGGTCCTGCACCTCACCAACACTGGTTGTTATCAATCCCTTTTTACTATCTGATAAGAAGAAATCATTCTAATTTTAATTTGCATTTCTTTGATTATTGTGGAGGTTTAACATCTTTTCATATATAACAGCTTTGAATGGCTAAATATTACTACATTAAGTGGATGTGCCACAGTTTATTCCATCTTCTATTGTAAGACATTTAGATTCTAAGTTTTTTATATTACAAGCAAAGCTGTTATGACCATAGTTAGAACTACATCCTTCCTAAAATAATTTACATTTATTGAGCTCTTATGTGCTCTCTTCTTTTAAGCTTGCAAGAAGAGAAATACTGAAGCTTTAGGTAAAGCTACAAGAAAAAGAAATGGAGTGTATTGATATGTGACTGGATAAAACACAAATTTTAGGAGTCTGAAAATTTTTTTAACCCCCTCAATAAGATAGTAAAATAGATCTGTATTGTGTAGTGGTTAAGATCAGTATAGCCAAATGGTTCAGAGCACAGACTCTGGAGCCATAGTGTCTGGATATGAATCCTATCTCTGACACTTATTGGCTTTGTGACCTTGAGAAAGTAACATAACTTCTCTGTGCCTCAGTTTCACAATTGTAAAATGAGAGTGATAGTAGCATCTACCTTATAAGTTATTGTGATGGTTAAACGAATTTAGAATCATGTTCCAGTACATATAAGAAAACACTGTATATGTGTTAGCTTATTATCTATAAATATCTTTCAATTCCAAATTTTCTTTTAGAAAAATCTGCAATTTTAAGGTAGTAGCCGTATTTGTTTAAAATGTTTAAATAGGTAATTCGAAAAATGGATGTTGACGGTATCTCAGTTGTATCCTAAAAGAGTTATTTGCAGCTATGTGACCCGTACTTGTCAACAGCCATTCATATACAAAATGCCCTATTCTTTCATGCTATCCTTGCATTTTGATTTGATGATTACATGTGACAGTGGAGAGATTATGGAGGAAGAAGATCATGATAGCAAATAAGTTTTACAGGCCTCATGTGGTACTGATAGTGATGGCAAGAAGGGTTTTTGAACTCTTCCATAATCTGATGTCCAGCTTAACCTTGTTTCAAGATTTGGTTTGGTGTTTTAGCAAGACTGTTCAGGCTCACAGATACTTGCCATTTTCCCATTGGTGAATTTTCCTTTATTTTGTAGATTTGTTGGTTTTGGATTCAAAGCAAATTGACAGTGTCATTAGAACCATTTCTAGGTCTTATTAATTAATCAAAGTGTTCAAGGTAGACTTGTTGCACTGAAAACAAAACCGTACACGAGCTCCTATTTTTCCTTACTCTGAAGTATTGGTCCCAGTGTTGTCAGAGAGCATTAATTCTCTGCTGAAAGAATAAAGAGGCAGTGTAACATAGTGTGAACAGAATGGACTCCAGCTAACCTGCTGGATTTGCATTCCAGATGCATGTCTTGGACAAGTTCTTTGACACTTTGTGCCTCAGTTTCCTCATGCATGAAACAAGGATAAAGTAGTATTTTATTTCACAGGCTTTTTGTGAAGATTAAATGTTTCATATCTGTAAAGAACTTAGGGTAGTGCCTGGTACATAGTAAGTGCTATGTAAACATTAGCTGTTATTAATTACTCCTTAGTTAACTCTGCTTATTCAGTCCCTTTTATGTGCATTTAACGACTGAGGATGAGCTTTTCTTTTTTCTTGTTTTTCAGTTTTATTGAGATATAATTGACATACAGCAAGGAAGAGTTTTTTTTTTTTTTTTTTTTTTTTTTTTAAATGTTATTTTTTTTTTTTTTTTTTTTTTTAAGAAATTTCAGATTGGAGTTTTAATTTTATTTATTTATTTATTTATGGCTGTGTTGGATCTTCGTTTCTGTGCGAGGGCTTTCTCTAGTTGCGGCAAGCGGGGGCCACTCTTCATCGCAGTGCGCGGGCCTCTCACTGTCGCGGCCTCTCTTGTTGCGGAGCACAGGCTCCAGACGCGCAGGCTCAGCAATTGTGGCTCACGGGCCTAGTCGCTCCGCGGCATGTGGGATCTTCCCAGACCAGGGCTCGAACCCGTGTCCGCTGCATTGACAGGCAGATTCTCAACCACTGCACCACCAGGGAAGCCCAAGGAAGAGTTTTTTTATTTTCTTTTTGCCCAGCGTTTAAGCTCCTCTCAGTTCTCTTAAGAAACATTATAGAAATAAAAACCTCTTAAATGGTTATTTTCTTACTCTTTTTCTTTAATTTTTTAATTTAATTTTATTTATTTTTTAAAACAGCAAGTTCCTATCAGTCATCAATTTTATACACATCAGTGTATACATGTCAATCCCAATCGCCCAATTCAGCACACCACCATCCCCACCCCACCGCGACTTTCCCCCCTTGGTGTCCATACATTTGTTCTCTACATCTGTGTCTCAACTACTGCCCTGCAAACCGGTTCATCTGTACCATTTTTCTAGTTTCCACATACATGCGTTAATATACGATATTTGTTTTTCTCTTTCTGACTTACTTCACTCTGTATGACAATCTCTAGATCCATCCACGGCTCAACAAATGACCCAATTTCGTTCCTTATTATAGCTGAGTAATATTCCATTGTATATATGTACCACATCTTCTTTATCCATTCGTCTGTTGATGGGCATTTAGGTTGCTTCCATGACCTGGCTATTGTAAATAGTGCTGCAATGAACATTGGGGTGCATGTGTCTTTTTGAATTATGGTTTTCTCTGGGTATATGCCCAGGAGTGGGATTGCTGGATCATATGGTAATTCTATTTTTAGTTTTTTAAGGAACCTCCATACTGTTCTCCATAGTGGCTGTATCAATTTACATTTCCACCAACAGTGCAAGAGGGTTCCCTTTTCTCCACACGCTCTCCAGCATTTGTTGTTTGTAGATTTTCTGATGATGCCCATTCTAACGGGTGTGAGGTGATACCTTATTGTAGTTTTGATTTGCATTTCTCTAATAATTAGTGATGTTGAGCAGCTTTTCATGTGCCTCTTGGCCATCTGTATGTCTTCTTTGGAGAAATGTCTATTTAGGTCTTCTGTCCATTTTTGGATTGGGTTGTTTGTTTCTTTAATATTGAGCTGCATGAGCTGTTGATATATTTTGGAGATTAATCCTTTGTCCGTTGATTCGTTTGCAAATATTTTCTGCCATTCTGAGGGTTGTCTTTTCGTCTCGTTTATGGTTTCCTTTGCTGTGCAAAAGCTTTGAAGTTTCATTAGGTCCCACTTGTTTATTTTTGTTTCTATTTCCATTACTCTAGGAGGTGGATCAAAAAAGATCTTGCTGTGATTTATGTCAAAGAGTGTTCTTCCTATGTTTTCCTCTAATATTTTATAGTGTCTGGTCTTACATTTAGGTCTCCAATCCATTTTGAGTTTATTTTTGTGTATGGTGTTAGGGAGCGTTCTAATTTCATTCTTTTACATGTAGCTGTCCAGTTTTCCCAGCACCACTTATTGAAGAGACTGTCTTTTCTCCATTGTATATCCTTGCCTCCTTTGTCATAGATTAGTTGACCATAGATGCGTGGGTTTATCTCTGGGTTTTCTATCTTGTTGCATTGATCTATGTTTCTGTTTTGTACCAGTACCATATTGTCTTGATGACTGTAGCTTTGTAGTATAGTCTGAAGTCAGGGAGTCTGATGCCTCCAGCTCCGCTTTTTTCCCTCAAGACTGCTTTGGCTATTTGGCGTGTTTTGTGTCTTCATACAAATTTTAAGATTTTTTGTTCTAGTTCCGTAAAAAATGCCATTGGTAATTTGATAGGGATTGCATTGAATCTGTAGATTGCTTTGGGTAGTAGAGTCATTTTCACAATATTGATTCTTCCAATCCAAGAACATGGTATATCTCTCCATCTGTTGGTATCATCTTTAATTCCTTTCATCAGTGTCTTATAATTTTCTGCATACAGGTCTTTCATCTCCCTAGGTAGGTTTATTCCTAGGTATTTTATTCTTTTTGTTGCAGTGGTAAATGCGAGTGTTTCCTTAATTTCTCTTTCAGATTTTTCAACATTAGTGTATAGGAATGCAAGAGATTTCTGTGCATTAATTTTGTATCCTGCAACTTTACCAAATTCATTGATTAGCTCTAGTAGTTTTCTGGTGGCATTTTTAGGATTCTCTATGTATAGTATCATGTCATCTGCAAACAGTGACAGTTTTACTTCTTCTTTTCCAATTTGTATTCCTTTTATTTCTTTTTCTTCTCTGGCTGCCATGGCTAGGACTTCCAAAACTATGTTGAATAATAGTGCTGAGAGTGGACATCCTTGTCTTGTTCCTGATCTTAGAGGAAATGCTTTCAGTTTTTCACCATTGAGAATGATGTTTGCTGTGGGTTTGTCATATATGGCCTTTATTATGTTGAGGTAGGTTCCCTCTATGCCCACTTTCTGGAGAGTTCTTATCATAAATGGGTGTTGAATTTTGTCAAAAGCTTTTTCTGCATCTATTGAGATGATCATATGGTTTTTATTCTTCAATTTGTTAATATGCTGTATCACATTGATTGATTTGCGTATATTGAAGAGTCCTTGCATCCTTGGGATAAATCCCACTTGATCATGCTGTATGATCCTTTTAATGTGTTGTTGGATTCTGTTTGCTAGTATTTTGTTGAGGATTTTCGCATCTATATTCATCAGTGTTATTGGTCTGTAATTTTCTTTTTTTGTAGTATCTTTGTCTGCTTTTGGTATCAGGGTGATGGTGGCCTCATAGAATGAGTTAGGGAGTGTTCCTTCCTCTGCAATTTTTTGGAAGAGTTTGAGAAGGATGGGTGTTAGCTCTTCTGTAAATGTTTGATAGAATTCACCTTTGAAGCCATGTGGTCCTGGACTTTTGTTTGTTGGAAGATTTTTAATCACAGTTTCAATTTCATTCCTTGCGATTGGTCTGTACATACTCTCTTTTTCTTCCTGGTTCAGTCATGGAAGGTTATACCTTTCTAAGAATTTGTCCATTTCTTCCAGGTTGTCCATTTTATTGGCACAGAGTTGCTTGTAGTAGTCTCTTAGGATGCTTTGTATTTCTGCCGTGTCTGTTGTAACTTCTCCTTTTTCATTTCTAATTTTATTGACTTGAGTCCTCTCCCTCTTTTTCTTGATGAATCTGGCTAATGGTTTATCAATTTTGTTTATCTTCTCAAAGAACTAGCTTTTAGTTTTATTGATCTTTGCTGCTGTTTTCGTTGTTTCTATTTCATTTATTTCTGCTCTGATCTTTATGATTTATTTCCTTCTGCTAACTTTGGGTTTTGTTTGTTCTTCTTTCTCTAGTTCCTTTAGGTGTAACGTTAGATTGTTTATTTGAGATTTTTCTTGTTTCTTGAGGTAGGCTTTTATAGCTATAAACTTCCCTCTTAGAACTGCTTTTGCTGCATCCCATAGGTTTTGGATCGTCATGTTTTCATTGTCATTTGTCTCTAGGTATTTTTTGATTTCCTCTTTGATTTCTTCAGTGATCTCTTGGTTATTTAGTAACATATTGTTTAGTCTGCATGTGTTTGTGTTTTTCACATTTTTTCCCGGTAATTCATTTCTAATCTCATAGTGTTGTGATCAGAAAAGATGCTTGATATGATTTCAATTTTCTTAAATTTACTGAGGCTTGATTTGTGACCCTAGATGTGATCTATCCTGGAGAATGTTCTGTGCGCACTTGAGAAGAAAGTGTAATCTGCTGTTTTTGGATGGAATGTCCTATAAATATCAATTAAATCTGTCTGGTCTGTTGTGCCATTTAAAGCTTCTGTTTCCTTGTTTATTTTCATTTTAGATAATCTGTCCATTGGTGTAAGTGAGGTGTTGAAGTCCCCCACTATTATTGTGTTACTGTCGATTTCCTCTTTTATAGCTGTTACAGTTGCCTTATGTATTGAGGTGCTCCTATGTTGTGTGCATATATATTTATAATTGTTATATCTTCTCCTTGGATTGATCCCTTGATCATTATGTAGTGTCCTTCCTTGTCTCTTGTAGCATTCTTTATTTTAAAGTCTATTTTATCTGAAATGAGTATAGCTACTGCAGCTTTCTTTTGATTTCCATTTGCATGGAATATCTTTTTCCATCCCCTCACTTTCAGTCTTTATGTGTCCCTAGGTCTGAAGTGGGTCTCTTGTAGACAGCATATATACAGGTCTTGTTTTTGTATCCATTTAGCCAGTCTATGTCTTTTGGTTGGAGCATTTAATCCATTTACATTTAAGGTAATTATTGATACGTATGTTCCTATTCCCATTTTCTTAATTGTTTTGGGTTTGTTTTTGTGGGTCTTTTCCTTCTCTTGTGTTTCCTGCCTAGAGAAGTTCCTTTAGCATTTGTTGTAGAGCTGGTTTGGTGGTGCTGAATTCTCTTAGCTTTTGCTTGTCTGTAAAGGTTTTAATTTCTCTGTCAAATCTGAATGAGCTCCTTGCTGGGTAGAGTAATCTTGGTTGTAGGTTTTTACCCTTCATCACTTTAAGTATGTCCTGCCACTCCCTTCTGGCTTGCAGAGTTTCTCCTGAAAGATCAGATGTTAACCTTATGGGGATTCCCTTGTATGTTATTTGTTGTTCTTCCCTTGCTGCTTTTAATATTTTTTCTTTGTGTTTAATTTTTGATAGTTTGATTAATATATGTCTTGGTGTGTTGCTCGTTTGATTAATATATGTCTTGGTGTGTTGCTCCTTGGATTTATCCTGTATGGGACTCTCTGTGCTTCCTGGACTTGATTAGCAATTCTCATATCAGACAAAATAGACTTTAAAACAAAGACTATTGCAAGAGACAAAGAAGGACACTACATAATGATCAACGTATCATTCCAAGAAGAAGATGTAACAATTGTAAATATTTATGCACCCAACATAGGAGCACCTCAATACATAAGGCAAATACTAACAGCCATAAAAGGGGAAATTGACAGTAACACAATCATAGTAGGGGTCTTGAACACCGCACTTTCACCAGTGGACAGATCCTCCAAAATGAAAATAAATAAGGAAACACAAGCTTTAAATGATACATTAAACAAGATGGACTTAATTGATATTTACGGAACATTCCATCCAGAAACAACACAATACACTTTCTTCTCAAGTGCTCATGGAACATTCTCCAGGATAGATCATATCTTGGGTCACAAATCAAGCCTTGGTAAATTTAAGAAAATTGAAATCCTATCAAGTATCTTTTCCGACCACAATGCTATGAAACTAGATATCAATTACAGGAAAAAACCTGTAAAAAATACAAATGCATGGAGGCTAAACAATACACTACTTAATAACCAAGAGATCACTGAAGAAATCAAAGAGGAAATTAAAAAATACCTAGAAACAAATGACAATGAAAACACGACGACCCAATACCTATGGGATGCAGCAAAAGCAGTTCTAAGAGGGAAGTTTATAGCAATACAATCCTACCTCAAGAAACAAGAAACATCTCAAATAAACAACCTAACCTTACACCTGAAGCAATTAGAGAAAGAAGAACAAAAAACCCCCAAAGTTAGCAGAAGGAAAGAACTCATAAAGATCAGAAATAAATGAAAAAGAAATGAAGGAAACGATAGCAAAGATCAATAAAACTAAAAGCTGGTTCTTTGAGAAGATAAACAAAATTGATAAACCATTAGCCAGACTCATCAAGAAAAAAAGGGAGAAGACTCAAATCAATAGAATTAGAAATGAAAAAGGAGAAGTAACAACTGACACTGCAGAAATCCAAAGGATCATGAGAGATTACTACAAGCAACTATATGCCAATAAAATGGACAACCTGGAAGAAATGGACAAATTCTTAGAAAAGCACAACCTTCCGAGACTGAATCAGGAAGAAATAGAAAATATGAACAGACCAGTCACAAGCACTGAAATTGAAACTGTGATTAAAAATCTTCCAACAAACAAAAGCCCAGGACCAGATGGCTTCACAGGTGAATTCTATGAAACATTTAGAGAAGAGCTAACACCTATCCTTCTCAAACTCTTCCAAAATATAGCAGAGGGAGGAACACTTCCAAACTCTACTAGGCCACCATCACCCTGATACCAAAACCAGACAAAGATGTCAGAAAGAAAGAAAACTACAGGCCAATATCACTGATGAACATAGATGCGAAAATCCTCAACAAAATGCTAGCAAACAGAATCCAACAGCACATTAAAAAGATCATACACCATGATCAAGTGGGGTTTATCCCAGGAATGCAAGGATTCTTCAGTATACGCAAATCAATCAATGTGATACACCGTATTAACAAGTTGAAGGAGCAAAACCATATGATCATCTCAATAGATGCAGAAAAAGCTTTTGACAAAATTCAACACCCATTTATGGTAAGAACCCTCCAGAAAGTAGGCATAGAGGGAACTTACCTCAACATAATAAAGGCCATATATGACAAACCCACAGCCAACATCATCCTCAATGGTGAAAAACTGAAAGCATTTCCAATAAGATCAGGAACAAGACAAGGTTGCCCACTCTCACCACTATTATTCAACATAGTTTTGGAAGTTTTAGCCACAGCAATCAGAAAAGAAAAAGAAATAAAAGGAATCCAAATTGGAAAAGAAGAAGTAAAGCTGTCACTGTTTGCAGATGACATGATACTATACATAGAGAATCCTAAAGACTCTACCAGAAAACTACTAGTGTTAGTCAATGAATTTGGTAAAGTAGCAGGATACAAAATTAATGCACAGAAATCTCTTGCATTCCTATACACTAATAATGAAAAATCTGAAAGTGAAATTAAGAAAACATTCCCATTTACCATTGCAACAAAAAGAATAAAATATCTAGGAATAAACCTACCTAAGGAGACAAAAGACCTGTATGCAGAAAATTATAAGACATTGATGAAAGAAATTAAAGATGATACAAACAGCTGGAGAGATATACCATGTTCTTGGATTGGAAGAATGAACATAGTGAAAATGACTCTACTACCCAAAGCAATCTACAGATTCAATGCAATCCCTATCAAACTACCACTGGCATTTTTCACAGACCTAGAACAAAAAATTTCACAATTTGTATGGAAACACAAAAGACCCCGAATAGCCAAAGCAATCTTGAGAAAGAAAAACGGAGCCGGAGGAATCAGGCTCCCTGACTTCAGACTATACTACAAAGCTACAGTAATCAAGACAGTATGGTACTGGCACAAAAACAGAAATATAGATCAGTGGAACAGGATAGAAATCCCAGAGATAAACCCACGCACATATGGTCATCTTATCTTTGATAAAGGAGGCAAGAATATACAGTGGAGAAAAGACAGCCTCTTCAATAAGTGGTGCTGAGAGAACTGGACAGCTACATGTAAAAGAATGAAAGTAGAACACTCCCTAACATCATATACAAAAATAAACTCAAATTGACTTAAAGACCTAAATGTAAGGCCAGACACTATCAAACTCTTAGAGGAAAACATAGGCAGAACACTGTATGACATAAATCACAGCAAGATCCTTTTTGACCCACCTCCTAGAGAAATGGAAATAAAAACAAAAATAAACAAATGGGACCTAATGAAACTTAAAAGCTTTTGCACAGCAAAGGAAACCATAAACAAGACGAAAAGACAACCCTCAGAATGGGAGAAAATATTTGCAAATGAAGCAACTGACAAAGGATTCATCTCCAAAATTTATAAGCAGCTCATGCAGCTCAATATCAAAAAAACAAACAACCCAATCCAAACATGGACAGAAGACCTAAATAGACATTTCTGCAAAGAAGGTATACAGATTGCCAACAAACACATGAAAGAATGCTCAACATCATTAATCATTAGAGAAATGCAAATCAAAACTACAATGAGATATCACCTCACACCAGTCAGAATGGCCAACATCAAAAAATCTATGAACAATAAATGCTGGAGAGGGTGTGGAGAAAGGGAACCCTCTTGCACTGTTGGTGGGAATGTAAATTGATACAGCCACTGTGGAGAACAGTATGGAGGTTCCTTAAAAAACTAAAAATAGAACTACCATATGACCCAGCAATCCCACTACTGGGCGTATACCCCGAGAAAACCATAATTCAAAAAGAGTCATGTACCACAATGTTCATTGCAGCTCTATTTACAATAGCCAGGACATGGAAGCAACCTAAGTGTCCATCAACAGATGAATGGATAAAGAAGATGTGGCACATATCTACAAGGGAATATTACTCAGCCATGAAAAGAAACGAAATTGAGTTATTTGTAGTAAGGTGGATGGACCTAGAGTCTGTCATACAGAGTGAAGTAAGTCAGAAAGAGAAAAACAAATACCATATGCTAACACATATATATGGAATCTAAAAAAAAAAAAAGTCGTCATGAAGAACGTAGAGGCAAGACGGGATTAAAGACACAGATCTACTAGAGAATGGACTTGAGGATACGGAGAGGGGGAAGGGTAAGCTGCAACAAAGTGAGAGAGTGGCATTGGACATACATACACTACCAAATGTAAAATAGATAGCTAGTGGGAAGCAGCCTCATAGCACAGGGAGATCAGCTCAGTGCTTTGTGACCACCTAGAGGGGTGGGATAGGGACGGCGGGAGGGAGGGAGACGCCAGAGGGAAGAGATACGGGGATATATGTATATGTATAACTGATTCACTTTGTTATAAAGCAGAAACTAACACACCATTGTAAAGCAATTATACTCCAATAAAGATGTTAAAAAAAAAAAAAAGCTTATGGCAAGGGGCCTTCCCTGGTGGTGCAGTGGTTAAGAATCCACCTGCCAGTGCAGGGGATATGGGTTCGAGCCCTAGTCTGGAAGATCCCACAAGCCCGTGGGCCACGACTACTTCGCCTAGCGCTGTAGAGCCCGCGAGCCACAGCTACTGAGCCCATGCACCTAGAGCTCGTGCTCCGCAACAAGATATGCCACCACAATGAGAAGCCCAGGCACCGCAACAAAGAGTAGCCCCCACTTGCAGCAACTAGAGAAAGCCCGCGCGCAGCAACGAAGACCCAATGCAGCCAAAATTAAAAAATAATAAATAATAAATTTATTTTTTTAAAAAAAAGCTTGTGGCAAAAGTTTTCAAGAATTACTAGTTTTTAACCTTTGAACCATAAGCCTTAAGTGATTTGGACTTTGATTGATTTAGAATAGAATAGTAATATTTTAGAGCTGGAAGAGAACTTAAGAGTGTCATATGGTCCAAAACTGCAAAAAATGTGTAGTTAAGGGTATTTAGTCCAGGTGCTTTGATTCGCATAGCAAATATTTGGCTAATTTGGGACTTTCTCCTCCGTTTTTAACTCATTGAGAGTATTTTTTTAATATTCTCTACAAATGGCTCTTGTTTTACAACTTTTCAGGAATGTCAACGTTTGATTTAGCAAGTTGATTTAGAAAAGTGGAGTTATTAACAAACCAAGTAGTTAAATCATGCACCTAATTCCAGAAGAAAGGTTTTTGCCATGGCAAACCACAGTGTGGATATTTTATGGGTTATATGTTTAAAGTATTTTAAGAACAATGGCTCTTCCTACTTTCTTTTTTGCTGAACCTTTGTATAAAAAGAAATTTAGAAGAAGCTTCTTGTATCCTTGGCTCTTTTCCTCCAGAGCCTTATAACTTTTACTTTAAGTCTTTGTTTTTTATTTTAAGGTATTCCTTTCAGTTTCTACCATATCCACATGGTCATATATAGTTCCTTTTTTATCATCACAAAAGTTATTGAAGGTTTTTTTGTTATCTTTACAAATTTGGCTTATTGGGAACTGGAGTTGAGACTTTGCAATACAGGACCCTTTATAAATTTTTTACCCACCGGATAAACTGAAAGTCCAGTTTGCCTACATTCATAATATCCACTTGAATTTTATACATCCATTCTTTTGATGCAAAAATATTGAAATGTTTATTAAAAAACAAAATCCCAACAGAGCAATGAGCATAACTTGATGTCCTAAATAAGTAGGGTTTAACATACTAATCTGCTGGGGACATATTAAAAATGTTTAAGAAAGTGGAAAATTTCTAGGTGATGAGACAACTTATTGTATCATTGTTCATAATAGTCCCCCCAAAAGGAAACAAGCTAAATGTCCCTCAGTAGGGGAATGGATAAAATAAACTATGTTTCTTTCATTAATGGAATACTATCCAGCGGTTCAGATGAAGAAAGTAGATCTGTATCAACGTAACTAATTCTCAAAATCATTTTGATGAGTGAGAAAGCAAGCCATAAAGGCGTATATTCAGCGCATCACCGTTTATATAAAGTTATAAAGCATACAAAACAATGATACGTACTTAAAGATGTGTATATTTACATAGTAGAAGTTTTTAAAATGCATGTGAATGAAATGCGCTAGCTTCAGGCTAGTAGTTAACTCTAGAGGACAGAAAGGGATGGAAGATGAGGCTTTAGTTAAATCTGTAATTTTTTTGTTTCTTTATAAATTAAAATATCGGAAGCAAATAAGGTCATTGTTAACATTTGTTAAAACTAGGGGGTGAGTAAATGGGTGTTTGTTATGGTAATCTCTTAATATTTAAAAAATGTATTTCTTAAAGTAAGTGTATTTTCTTTATGTATTTGTTCTCAGTGCTAAGTATCTGTCCTCATGTACTGGTCCATGCAGGCACTCTCCATCATGTATGCACAAACACATCCCCTCACATTCATTCCTTTAACAAGTATTTATTAAGTATTTCTACATAATAGGCACTGTTTTGGGTGCTAGATACAGCAGTGGACAAAACAAAGCCCTTACCATCATGGAGCTTATGTTCTAGTGGTGGGAGGCAGATAATAAATTAGAGAATATACAATATGCCCAGTGGTGGTAAGTGCTATCTATGCATGGAAGAAAAAAAAAAAAAAACAGATAGGGGCAGTAGGGAGGACTGGGGAGGGTAGAGGGAGACTTGTTATTGTATATAAGGTGATGAAAGGAAGGCTGTCTAATAAAGTGACATTTGAGTTGAGGCCTGAAGGAGGTGAGGAAATGTGCTCTGTAAATGTATCTGTCACCACCTCATGTCAAGTGGTGACATCTCCTAAGTTACATATCCATTTCAGACTTCTCCCCTTACCTCCATTTGACTCTATGCTTGGATGTCTAATAGATGTTTCAAACTTAAGATGTCTGAAACTCCTTTTCTTTACCCCCAAATCTGCTTTACCCATAGTCTTCTTCATCTCATTTGTAGCTAGGACTAGGAATTTGAGACTCTTTGGGGAGTAGCTGTTATTTAAAGGCGTGGTACTAAATAGATGAGATCATTTAGAGAAAATAAAGAAAAGATCACATTTAATGATCAGGAAAAGAGAGGGGATGCTACAAGGGAGATTGAGGACTGGCCAGAGATTTGGTGGCAAGGGACCCAGGAGAGTGTGATGCCTCAAAAGCCAAGAAAGGAAAATGTTTCAGGAAGGGAGTCATTAGTGATGTCAAAATCTGCTGAGAGGTTGAAAAAGATGAAGACTAGAATCAACTCTTAACATTTGGCATCATTAAAGTTGTTAAAGTGTTCTTTTAAAAAAATGATGGGATTAAAACCTGGTTTGGAATGGATTCATGAAAGAATAGGAAATAAGGAAATGGATATGGCAAATTACAACTCTTGAGTTTTGGTATAAAGAACTGGAGAAAAATCTGGCAATATCTGAAAGGTGTGGAATCAAAAGAAAGGTCTACATACACGAGTAGGTATTTCTTTTTATCATTTCTGCCCAGAGTTTGGACTTAGAATAAAATCTAAATTTTTGTGGTTTAGTTTTGTTTTAAAGGGTCGCTTTCCTCATGCTATTGCTATCGCAAGGGGAAAATATGTTACATTTTATTTCTGAAAGAAAATTAGGCAATAACTCCAATAAAATGCTGACAAAATAACCAAGTAAAAATAAAAAGAAATCTGTCACTACATCTTAGGAAATACATACCGGAGAGATCAAAGAGATTCCATTTTATTAAGTTACTACCTTTTACAATTTAATGATATTTCCTTTTTTTTTTAATTCAGTGGGGATCAGCAGTATACTTATGTTATAAAAAATCGGTGGCAAAGACTAACACTGTATCTTACAAAGCTGGTAAGTATAATTTTTCATGGAATACTTTATAAATGTATTATGGGGCCAATAAGATTAAAGAAAAAAAAACGAAACCTGTCTTACGATGTGTTAGTGTCAGGACTGGGACTATATAACCCATGTCTTTTGATTGTTTTGTCTTCATCCATACTTTATTGAATGCTTAATGGAATATTAATTTTAAAAGAAGGCAAGGTTTTTAAAATATTAGGTTTAAGTAAATAACTAATAAGTAGATATCGTTCTCTTTAAGTTTTTAAATCAGTAGAAAATGTGGAAAAGTATTTATTGTCCTTTTAAATTAATGTTTCCTTAATAGTTATATTAAATTTAATCAAATGTATAGTTCATATGTAATTATATTTCAAAATCACCTGAAATATTGTAAACTAACTTGTAATTTTATAATGCATAGTTGAATTGCCAGAAACCTCAAAATATCAAATTATGTACAAGAGAGCAGATTCAACCTTTTAAAAAATAAATTTTTAAAGTTAGTGTCCTAGACTCCTACCTTCTTCTACCTGTGATTTTCTGGGGTCCACAGCTCATCGCTATTTCTATAGTTACTTAAAGGCTATACCGTTACTTCATGACTTGAGAAAGTAATGGAGACTTAACTGTAAATCCTTATGGGATCAACTGGCTGGCTAGCATATAATTAGAGAATTTTAGAACTGCCTTGGACCTCTATATCTAGTTCATCTCACTTTATAGATGAGAAAACCAGAGACCTATAGGTACATGATTTGTCCAAAGTCAAACAGATATTAGTGTGGCAGACCAACCACTCATATTCTTAGTTTATCATTTTGTATTTAACATCATGTCTGGTGATGGTTTCCACTTGACTTTAAGGGTTCAAGGTCAGGGAATCTATTTTCTGTTTCTAGTCCCACAAAATCCAGGACAAGAGTCTGCTCCGAGGGTTTGTTAGGTAGAAGATACCTGGACTACTCTCTAGACTAGTCTATTTAACATGAAATAATATGCCACTTGAAACTCTATTTTCATATATTCTGGGATTATTCAGAAGCTGCGGTTAAGCTGATACTATTTTAAAGACATTGTAAATATGTGACTTCTATTTTATGTATGTATGTATGTATGTATGTATGTATGTATGGCTGTGTTGGGTCTTCGTTTCTGTGCAAGGGCTTTCTCCAGTTGCAGCGAGCGGGGGCCACTCTTCACCGCGGTGTGCGGGCCTCTCACTGTCGCGGCCTGTCTTGTTGCGGAGCACAGGCTCCAGACGCACAGGCTCAGTAGTTGTGGCTCACAGGCTTAGTTGCCCCGCGGCATGTGGGATCTTCCCAGACCAGGGCTCGAACCCGTGTCCCCTGCATTGGCAGGCAGATTCTTAACCACTGCGCCACCAGGGAAGCCCGTGACTTCTATTTTTATGTGTATTTTTCTTGTATTTGTCCTAGAAGTTATATATATAGTCCTATAGAATATCTATTTTAATGTGTCAAAAAAACCCTAAGGGAAAGTTACTGAAAGCTAGTGAAGTGGATATATGCATTTGAACATTACAAAAAAAAATAGTATGTTCATATGCTTTAAGACATTGTGACCACAAAATGAACTTTTAGGAGTGTGTTTATATTTGTGTATGTTTCTTTAGAATAATCTTTTCTTGTTTACCTTACTAGCCTTTGTGGATGAAGCTTGATAAATATTACATAGTTAATATGAATTGTTTGAGGATTAAAATCTATATGAATCCTACTAAAGTATTCAGAGTTACTTGGTGAACATATATGTAATGTTTTGGTCTTCCAAAAGTGTTAAATAATAAAGCATTTTAGCATCATTCAAATTATGAGCCCCTAAATTCAAGACACGATGAGTTAATAATTATTATTCTTTTTACAGGTCTAATTTGTAGATACCCTCAAGAAGATTATGAGTCATTCTCACTCCCAGAATCTGTTCCCCTATTTTGTTTACCAATGGGTGCAACTATTGAATGTTGGCCACCAAATAGCAAATACCCTCTCCCTGTATTTTCTACATTTGTGTTAACTGGAGCCTCAGCTGAAAAGGTACTATATGTTTAACAAATGATATCTGCAAATTTCTTGTACACTTTCAAGTCTTAAGTTTTATATGCAGGAACAATAGAAAAAATAACTGGTTAAATTGAATCTATTACACGCACCTCTTCCACTTTGTTAAAATAACTATATCGAGAGACACAGGAAAAGAGAATTTCATTCTGTCCCATATACCCAAGTGCTTCTTTTGTGAATATAGTGAAAGATTTTTTTTCATCATCAAATGATGATCCTTCATTGCTTCGTTTTCTGTGTTACAGAAACTTAAAAGTAATACTAAAGACATTATTAAATATGCAGTGTTATTTAGAATCATAAACTGTTATATTGTTGGAATGGACTTTGGAAATCATCCAGTCTAACATCTTCATTTTATATATTGGGAAATTGAGGTCTAGAGAAATTCAGTGAATTGTCTGAAGTTGGAATATTTATTTCCTTATCTAAAATTCTGTCCCACTCTCTATTAAATAATTATTTTCAATCATTTTCTTATAGAGAATATTGATACAATTGCTTTTACTCTTTATAAAACAAATGCAATTTAATTAAAACACCTTTTTTTTCCCAATAATAAGGAGACATGAGAGTTGTGCTGTGTAGTTTTGTTGTTGTTGTCGATGTCTTAACGTACTTCAAGAAAGCAAGAGAGGTGTCTCTTCACCACTGGGTTTCTGGTACCTGGCACCTTGCTTGGCTCATAGGCATATAATGGCTCCTAATAGCTCATCCATTAAATATTTAACTAATGATGTGATTGGAATAAATGATATAAGGCATATTTATCAAATATATTACTTGTTTTCCAGGTCTATGGTGCTGCTATTCAGTTTTATGAACCATACTCCGAAGAGAATCTCACAGAAAAACAGAGATTTCTTTTGGGTTTAGCATCATCAGCAGATGAGAAGTCTGATAGTTCCAAGACAGTTCACACTAGTAAATGCATCTGTCTTCTCTCTCACTGGCCTTTTTTTGATGCATTCAGGAAGTTTCTGACTTTTCTATATCGTTATTCCATCTCTGGACCTCATGTCCTTCCAATTGAGAAGTAAGTTAGAAGCCTTCTTGGTTCAAAATTTGGCAGCTCTTTCCATTATGTGTGGTGTATTTATACTGGTAATTGAGTAAATTTTATTTGGAAGCTAGATTTTTCAAGAGAAAAAAAGTTTGGTTGATTCAGTCAGGTAATATTTCTCTATTATACCTACAGTTTTGTTATTTTAGATAATTTTATCTCTAACAAAATGAAATAAATGTTTCATCTTTTTGATACTCTTTTGAAGTTTGGAGATCCTAATTAGCATTTTTTTTACAGGTTTTGTTAATTCTTATTTTACATGTAATTTGGGTTTATATGAACCTTTAAAATATTCCTTACTATTTTTAGATATCATGAATTTAAAGGAAAAATTAGATAAATGTATTTTTTATTCTTTTTAAAATTTTTGTGATTTACTTTAAGATCACTAAAACTGAATAATCTTTAATGTAGTAAGGTTTGACACAAATGAGATCTAAACATCACCACTGTCTATTTGACTATTGTTTATTTTATATCATCTATCACTTAAGCTCTTTTGTGTTCTTCGGCAGAATTCTGTGATTCTAATGACAGTTGAAAGTGATAGAATTATTATAAGAACAGTCAATGTAAAATATTACTTTATAATTTTTCCTTGCAGTTTTCTGCCCGCATCTCAGTATTCTAATCCACCAGTTCTCAAATTTTTTAGTCTCAGGACCACTTTATACTCTTAAAAATGAAGACCGCCCCCCCCCACAAAGAGCTTTTTTTAACGTGTTATATCTATTAATATTTACTGCATTAGAAATTAAAACTGAGAACTTCAAAAATATTTATTAATTTATTTTAAAAAATGATAAACCTGTTACATGTTATCATAAATATCTTTTTTTTTTAATAACCATTTCCTAAAACAAAAAAATTAGGAAGAAGAGTGACATTGTTTTACATTTTTTGCAAATCTCTAATGTCTGGCTTAATTGAACATAGCTGGGTTCTCATTTTATCTTATTTTTAATTTTTTTTTGGCCATGCAGCATGTGGGATCTTAGTTCCCCAACCAGGCATCGAACCCATGCCTCCTGTATTGGGAGCACAGAGTCTTAACCACTGGACTGCCAGGGAAGTCCCATAGCTAGGTTCTCATATATGCTTGTGCTTTCAGTCTGTTGCAATATGTTGTTTTGGTTGACATAATGAAAAAAACGTGGCCTCACACAAATATGTATGTGGAAAAGGGAGGGCATTTGAATAGTCTTTTCAGAAAATTGTGGATTTTCTTTTTTGACACTGCACCAAAACTCGACAAGTATAGTTTATTATAGGTTACTGTCAGTATGGAATCTAAAACTTTAGTGATGAACTTTCTCTGTTACAGTAAAATCTATTGGTCTATCTCTTTGAGTGGAACTTTTATACATGTGTGATTTTGTAGCATCGTACATTGGTCATTTGGAAAATACTGGTTCACTGAGTTAACATAGATACATCTCATTATCAAAATTTAAAAATCAGATTTGTGAATATAACCACCTACATCAGAAAAATTTTTGAGTATTGAGAAATTGTCAAGTTTATGGTAGCAAGATTCTAATTTTTACTTGAAAGCTTGAATTTATTTACTTATTTGTTTGTTCCTCCTTTGGGGTTAACTGAGAAAAAGGTTTTAGTATTCCATTTTGATTTCTCCCTTGGCTTTTTAAAAACAGCTTTATTGAAATATAATTCACATATCACACAGTTCACCCATTTAAATTGGTGTACAATTCAATGTTTTTTAAAAACATGCATTCACAGGGTGTACAACCATTACCAAAATCTAATTTTAGAACATTTTCATCCCCTAGGAGAAACCCCATACCCATTAGGTGTCCTGCCCCATTCCCCACTTATCCACTCAGGTCTAAGCAACTTATATGGTCTTCTTTGACTGGATCCTTTCATCTTTTCGTAATGTTTCCAAGGTTCATCTATATTGTACCATGTGACAGTACTACATTTCTTTTTATTGGAAAGCTTGAATTTAATTATTGGCAACAAGTACTGTAAGTTATTTTTCTTGAAGCAATAGCCTCACTTTGTTCATTTTAATGTAGAAAATATCTACTGAATACCCACATTGGATAACATTAATATGTCTTTTGTTCTTTCAAGGAAAAATGGCGTTCTCTGGAAACAAAGCAAAACAAAAACAGCTAAATTCACTCACAACTCAGTCACACAAGTGCTCTTCCTCAAGACAAACATCATACTCCTGTATGCAGCAGAAGTGCTTTATGCATTCTTCCCCTTTCATCACACAGATTATTTATAAGTATACACTGCAGAGTCAAAATTTAGTAAAATTAATAGTATTTACTGCTTCATCCGAGACATTCTTAAGTGAAACTGAATACAACAGCTACAGTTCAGTGCCACTCCCTTGATTCATAGTAAGGGGAAGCAGTTTTATCCACAATGCTTTTGCACCATCAGTGCAAATATCAACACAGTGAAAATGGCAAATGGTGTCTTTAAAAAGTAACTTTGACCTTGCAGATTCTCCCTGAATTGGTCTTGGGGATCTTTAGGTATTCATGGATCACACTTTGTTTTCTGCTATTCTAACTACTTCACATAATGCAAGCAGATGTGTGTCCTCTGGAACTCATTCCCCTTATCTTTTTGTTCTTAGACTGTGAGTACCTTAGTAGTAGAAACTGGTAGTATATGGCTTTTAAAAAAATAATTCCCAACATGTCTGGCAGTATCTTATATATAGCAGGCAGTCAAAACATGTTTGTAAAAAATTAATAATTTTCTCTTCTGATGTTTTGTATCCAGTTGAAATTATCTCAGTTCTGAAACCAAGATGATTTGGAAATAGTTTAAAAGTAATAGAGAAATAAAATAGCTCATTCCTTAAAAAAGGATTGTTCACTATTGTTGCCTTTTTTCTTTTCCATGGTATTCAAAACAAAACCCATCAATCTAGCTTTTTATTTGTTCTCTTCTGGGGAAAAAACCCATAAAATCAGTAATAGAATTTTTAACCTATTGTTAATAGGAAGTATATTGTTCATGTTTTAGAAACAGTTAAACTCTTTCATTTTTCTGGAGTACTCAGTGGTTGCTTCATTTGAAAAATATGAGCAATTGACTAAAAAGTATATGCGAGAATTAGCTTCTTTGGTAATGTCCACATCTCTGTTACGTTGTTTGTTATCTTCTTAGGGAGAGGTAGAAGTTACAGTGGCTTTGCAGACATTAATAACACAAACGTTATTGAATGTGAGAAAGTATTAATATGAAAAGTTTTTGGGTGGGTTTAGATAGAAGGAACTTTCCTGGGACAAACGATTTTTGGTTGTTGTTTGTTCACTTGCTTTTGTAGTAGCAGGGATTTTGAAATTATAGGTACACAGAGCTTTTGACTCAACCTGGACTTGTGGTGACATGTTGACCTTTATAGCATAAGATATTCACTTTGGAATCAATCAGGTGTTTGTTTGTTTGTTTTTAAGGCATATTTCTCATTTTATGCATAAAGTTCCTTTTCCATCTCCTCAGAGACCACGGATTTTAGTTCAGGTAAGATTTTCATGACGTAAGTGCTCTGTTAAATAATTATTGACTCTGTCAAAATGTACCATAAGAATAACAATTTTATATGGGTAAAAAAATCAAATGAAATCAAAAGAGAACCAGATACTGTTTTACGTTGGAGTTTGGACCCTTATGGTTTTATTAACTGCCTCCCAGACAGACATCTAGTGTTTCCTCTTAGATAAAACGTTGCAGAGTTAAAGAAGTAGACAGCAGTAGGCGTTTTGAACACGTAAAAAGGGACTGCTTTCCCTAAATTTATTCTTGGTATTTGAACATTTGTGCCTTTGGCACTTATTCCCTAAGTTAAATGTATTAGAAGAGATAAAAGAAAAAGCTGTGTGTTTTCATATATTGCAGGAAGAATTGCTCATATCTTTGTGAGAGGAGGAAGTTTAAAGTGAACATAAATTATTTTCCCCATCTCTTTTCCCTGTTGACTTTATCTTTCGTCTTTTGTTTACATTTCTTTTTTGTCTATGCTCTTTATATGTAAGTTGTCTTTTGAATCTATTTAATCACGATTTTTGAAGTGATTTTGAGAAAATATTTCATGTATTATCACTATTTGTGCCTTGTATTTATCACAGCCCTTAATGGAGTATCATTCAAAATGAGAAATCATTTATAAATAGATATTTGCAAATTTGTATAAATCTGCATAAAATTTTAAATGTAGATTAAATTAATTGCATTAATATATTGATACAGATAAAATGTCTAGAAAAATATCATTTTGATAAGCTTTATAAATAGTCTGCATATCTACATATCATCCCAAGTTACTTCTTGGTATTTAGTGCCAGAATACATATAGCGCAATCAGTTTGAATACACATAAAAGATATGTTTTATAGCAGAAGTTGGCAAGTTTTTTATGTTGAGGCTGAAACAGTGTTTCAGTCTTTACAGTAAAGGCCATACTGTCTCTCTGGAAACTACTCAGCTCTGCTTTCATTGCACAAAAGCAGCTATAGGTAACACGTAAACAAATGTGCATGGCTTTTTTTAAATAAGACTTTATTTATAAAAGCAGGTGGCCTGTGGATTTGCCTTGAGGCCATAGGTTTGCTAACTCTGGTTTTACCGTATTAAATGAATAATTTAGTCTTTTGATACAGATTTGTTAAATGGCATCAGGGAAATGTTGAGAAACAGAAGAAAAGAGATAGGATTTAGAGTAAGAAGAGTTAGTAGTTAGAAGAGGTCAGTCATCAGGACATATTTTTCAGGATCTTAGTAAGTGATATAGATGGTTCCTATACTGGTGAATGGGGATATTGAAACTTTATGGGCATCGTCTATATATATATGTTTTTTTCTGGAAGATGGTGTTTTAAAGTTCATCCTTATATTTCAAATACTTTATTTTTAATCTATTTTCAGTTATCACCACATGATAATCTGATTCTCAGTCAGCCTGTTTCTTCACCTCTTCCGCTAAGGCAAGTAAAACTTCATTTGTGTTTCTCTAAATGTAGTGTGAGCTAAAGTAACATTCAAGTATTTACTCTCTTTCCTAGGGAAAATTGCAAATGTTGATGGAAATACTTCTCATTTAATTGTTTCTTACCTAAATTTCTTTTACTTAACAGTGATGTTAAAGGTCTTAAAGAACACAGAAAAACTTTTACAATAGTGTTTGGTATTTTGTGTATCCATTTATTATGATTAAGTACATACAACTACATAAATACGTATATATGTCTGTAGATTATGAAAACAATTTTTTTAGCTTTAAATATCCTCTGAAGAACATTCAAATGCAATTAATTTTAAATTTAACCCCCAAATAAAAAGTTACTTATAAATACTAGTCCATGGAATAGAATAATGTATTTCATCACCTTAAAAGTTCAGAGAGATTATGAAATATGTTTTTTCTAAAGTATCATTTCTTGAAATTTAATTAGCTGTGTAATTTTTCTAGCAGGGAAATAGTTACAATATAATTAAGTTATTTTGTAGCACATACCTAAGGGAGACCAGCTGCCATCTTTGACATTAATTTTGTAAGAATTGCAGACTATTTCATCACCAGGTCTTGGCCCAGAGTGACCAGTGTTTTCTTAACCTTTGTTTGAGCTGAGAATAAATTAGAAATACTGACTGAGACTACTTTAAAACAATTCTACATTACCCAAGAGCCTTTTTTTATTTTTTGGTAATGGCTTTATTGATATATAATTCACATACCATACAATTCACCCAGTTAAATTGTACAATTTAATGATTACATTCACAGAGTTCTGCAACTATCACTATAATCAATTTTAGAACATTTTCATAGCTCCAAAAAAACCCTGTACCCTTTAGCAGTTACCCACCCTTACTCCTCCCATCCCTATATATACAAACACACACACGCCCCCTTGCCAGCCCTAGGCAACTGCTGATCTACTTCTTTCGCTTCAGATTTGCCTGTCCTGGACATTTCATATAAATGGAATCATATAAAAAGTGGCCTTTTGTGTTTGGCTTCTTTCACTTAGCATGTTTCTAATGTTTATCCACATTATAGCATGTATCAGTTCTTCATTCCTTTTTATTTCCAACAAATATTTCAGTGTATGGATATACCACATTTTACTTGTCCATTTATCAGTTGACAGACATTTGGGTTGTTTCTACTTTTGGGCTACTATAAATAATGCTGCTATGAACATGCACACGTTTTTTGTGGGCATATGTGTTCATTTCTCCAAGAGACTATTAGTTTTGGTTTATTTTTAAAAAGTTAATTCAGTGAAGCCAATTATTTAACATTATAAAGATGAAATACTGGTTAGCTTACTGAATCATTTACTTTTTTTTTTAAATTTTTTTAAAAATTTATTTATTTTTTTATGTTTGGCTGCGTTCGGTCTTTGTTGCTGCGCGCGGGCTTTTCTCTAGTTGCAGCGAGCGGGGGCTACTCTTCATTGCGGTGCGCGGGCTTCTCATTGGGCGGCTTCTCTTGTTGCAGAGCACGGGCTCTGGGCGAGCAGGCTTCAGTAGTTGTGGCATTCGGGCTCAGTAGTTGTGGCTTGCGGGCTCTAGAGTGCAGGCTCAGTAGTTGTGGCGCACGGGCTTAGTTGCTCCACAGCATGTGGGATCTTCCCAGAGCAGGGCCCAAACCCGTGTCCCCTGCATTGGCAGGCGGATTCTTAACCACTGCGCCACCAGGGAAGCCCAGAGTCATTTACTTTGTTAATGCAGTATTTTGTTAACCATGTACAATGTCTAAGTTTTGATTATTAATTTGCTTTGTATGTGTGTATCATCACGTAGTGGCTCTTAATTAATATTATCATTACAGTAGTAAAGATAATCTAGCTATTTCTAAATCCAAATTTTGAGGTATGTATTTACCTTAAGGAAGTTGGGCCTGTAAATCACGTACGTTTTCTGATAATTACAGAGGAAGATGAGCCATGTTAAAAAAAAAAAAGAAAAAAAACTTGCATTAAACGATTTGCTTTCAACCAAAGCTCCCCTCTTATACATTGAATTCTTTATTGGAACATTATCTACATGGCACATCTTTTTATATAAAATGAAGCAGATGACTTTTCATTTTCCATATTTACTACAACGCAGAAGAATCGAATGATTTCAGAACCTCATAAAACTTCATTATTTTCATAGTGTGTTTCTGATGCAGTGTTTTCCCTACACAAGAGCAACAGTCATGTTCAAAGTTAAATATGTAATATGAACTATAATCCTACCCTAATCATGAACTTTTAAAAATTATCTTGGATAATGAGGTGTTTGATCTCTGTTTTTTTAATTATATATTTTTGTTTGGATTTATAGTGGTGGCAAGTTTTCAACATTACTTCAGAATTTGGGCCCTGAAAATGCTGTGACACTACTGGTGTTTGCAGTAACAGAACATAAGATTCTTATTCATTCCTTACGGCCTTCAGTGCTTACTAGTGTGACAGAAGCATTAGTGTCTGTGAGTATCACAGTTTCTTATTGGCAGTCAGTTTCATTTTAAACCTAATTATTCATATAATTTAAAGCTGTTTTAATGCTTAACTAAAATTCAGAGTGTAATGAATTTCAATTTTCTGGCCACTAACACTAGTTGTAATTATTTAACAAGCATTATACTACTTTCGGTATAAATATTTGAAAGACAGTTTTTTGTGTGTGCTGATGAATTATGCTTCAATGTCAAACAGCTAAATATTCCCTTTTCTTTTATTTATCCAAGATGATTTTCCCTTTCCACTGGCCATGCCCCTACGTTCCTCTCTGCCCACTGGCTTTAGCAGATGTCTTGAGTGCACCATGTCCATTCATAGTAGGAATTGATTCAAGATACTTTGATCTCTATGACCCTCCACCAGATGTCAGTTGTGTTGACCTAGATACCAACACAATTTCTCAGTAAGTTCGTTTTAATGATTCTACTTCCAGTAATTTACAACTTTGTAGTGTATGTATGTAAATGTATATTTTGTGAATGATAACTAGAATTCTTTTGAGCTATGTTGTTTTTATATTTGGGGTTTTTACCATCTTTGAATCAGTTCTTACTATACTTTGATGGGATAGGTTTAGTGTATTAGAGAAGGTTTTAATCCTCAGCTCTTTCAATATTTGAGAAATATTATAATCTTACGCTTACTTAGAAATTTATGTAAGAAATGTAAGGATTTTATAATTTTCTCTCTATTGGAAAAATATTTAAGTTGTAGCTAAGCTACTGGAACTGTATACTTACAGCTTTTTTATAATTCAGTGTTTTCTCTTGTACTGTTTATTTTCAGTTTAATCATACTTAAGCTCTTCAGGGAAGAGGAAATTGATGCAATACCACATTGCATCCACAGGACATACTTAAAATAACTGCAAGTTACCCTATTAGTAAAGCCTAAAAGCTAGTATACCTTTTACAATTTAAGTACGTAGTTGTGAGATAGGTTTTTCTCCATTTTTAAATAAGCATGTTTCATATTAACGCCTTTTGATTTAATTCTGAAATCTTACATTAATAATTCTAGTATTGTTATATGTCAAAACCTCAACTGCCTAAACCATTAGAAAAGTTTAGCAAAAAATAATTTTCTTTTATAAGGCATGTATGCTTTCAAAAGCCTAACCAAGAAAATATGGGATGTACTTTGTGCATTAAAGCCATTTTATATATGGGATAAATAGCGTCAAAGATTCTTTACCATGAACATTTCATACTTTACCAGAAATGTTTAATTCTTCAAATATTAAAGTAGTATCTCTTTTTTTTTGGCCAGTTGTTAATGTTACATGACATAATGTTTTTAAAAATTGAAATTCAGGGTGGCAAATAAGTATATACATTTTCTCTCTTTTTATACTTTTATACTTTTCCTCAATTTGTTAAAAGAAGTTTTTTCTTATTATTTTAACTTTGTTTTGATCACTAATGAGTTAAAGAATCAAAGAAACATGACTTGTTTGCACTCATCAGTGGTCTTCCTTCTTGGTTTTATGGCCTTTCCAAACCTATTGGAGGACTAAACTAGTGAATTAATAGCTTTCTACTTTCCTTCATCCTGAATTTCTGGAGCCTCAACCTGAAACTTGAAAGAAAAATCTGAGTATGAAATTTGTGGTTTCCTTTTCCCTTCTCTGACTCATAAATACATATAATAAGGAATATATTATGAATGTCAAGAAATTTCTGAAGAAAGGGAAATTAATATCTCATATGTACTAGGCATAAAGCTGTATGCATAGCCTAAGGTATCTCATATTATTCTCTGTATTTTGTGAGGTAGTTTTTACCAACCAGTCTGACAGACAGATAAGAAATCCAAAGCTTAGATTTTTAAGTAATTTATAAAAAGGCACATAACTTAAAACTGCCAGAACTGATTTTGAAACTATCATTGTCTGACTCCATAACTATTACTTCTGCCACTAATTACTGGCTAACTACTTATGCAATAGTAATCCTGTAAATGGAACTTACTATGAATAAAAATGCAGAAGGCTGTCATAGATCCGAACTCAGGTATTAGATAAAATTCCTTTTTTTTTTTTTTTTAAATTATTTTTGTCTGCCTTGGGTCTTCATTGCTGCGTGCAGGCATTCTCTAGTTGCAGCAAGCAGGGGCCACTCTTTGTTGCGGTGCACGGGCTTCTCATTGCGGTGACTTCTCTTGTTGCAGAGCACGGGCTCTAGGTGCTTGGGCTCAGTAGTTGTGGCATGTGGGCTCAGTAGTTGTGGCTCACGGGCTCTAGAGCGCAGGCTCAGTAGTCGTGGCACATGGGTTTAGTTGCTCTGCGGCATGTGGAATCTTCCCGGACCAGGGCTCGAACCCATGTCCCCTGCATTGGCAGGTGGATTCTTAACCACTGCGTCACCAGGGAAGTCCCTCAATAAAACTCTTCTCCCGAGCCAAGTTTTACAGTGATGATATCAAGGGCAAGAGGAGGAAATTATGTGAGTAAATAATAGTAATTTGATGAAATGATACCAAAATACTGTTCATTCACTTATGCTACAGACATCTCTTGAGTGCCTTTTTTTTTTTTTTTTTTGCTAGGCACTGGGAATAAAAAGACAAACCAGATACACTCCTTTCTCTTAAGTTGCTAATAATCTAGTTAGCAAGGCAGGCACACACACAGTGAATGCTAAGGCACAGTAGGAGTGCTGTGTTTTAAAGTTTTAGCAAGAAAATAATGTCAAAAGTGTTTTTACATTGTGTTCTCACTTTAATACAGGGTTCCATAGTCCTGGTCACATTATAGATGAAATAAAATCTCACAGCAGGACATCTGCAGTTTGACCCTGCCCTATCTGTATTTTATTATCGTTGTGGAAAGATAGGGTAGATTCCAAGACTGTTCTTCTTTGTCAGCTTAAGCTTTCCCATCCACTCTTTTTTCTTTCAAAGTGATATTTGCCCTTTTTGTTCTGTGGGAAGTTTAGGGAACATTAAAAAAAAAAGTTCAATTCCGGGCTTCCCTGGTGGCGCAGTGGTTGAGAGTCTGCCTGCCAATGCAGGGGACATGGGTTCGAGCCCTGGTCTGGGAAGATCCCACATGCCGCGGAGCAACTAAGCCTGTGCGCCACAACTATTGAGCCTGCGCGTCTGGAGCCTGTGCTCCGCAACAAGAGAGGCCACGACAATGAGAGGCCCGCGCACCGCGATGAAGAGGGGCCCCCACTTGCTGCAACTAGAGAAAGCCCTCGCACAGAAACGAAGACCCGACACAGCCAAAAATAAATAAATAAATAAATTAAAAAAAAAAAAAAAAAAAAAGTTCAATTCCATTTCACACCGGTGCTATGATGTCTTTGGTGGTTAGAACATAAGTGATTTACTTTTCTTCTCCTTTTTCTCTGCATTTTTCAAGTTTCCTAAAATGAGTATTTATTGCTTTTGAAATAGAAAAAAGATTTAATAAATAGAGAGTGGAATCAACAAAGCTATAGTTAAGTCTGAAAGCTTTATCATGTTTTATCACCATGCTCTTTTCTTCTCCTACTCCATATATAGTTTAAAGATCATGGGCTTCCCTGGTGGCACAGTGGTTAAGAATCCGCCTGCCAATGCAGGGGACAAGGGTTCAAGCCCTGGTCCAGGAAGATCCTACATGCCGCGGAGCAACTAAACCCGTGTGCCATGACTACTGAGCCTGCACTCTAGAGCCCGCGAGCCACAACTACTGAGCCTGCGTGCCTCAACTACTGAAGCCCATGTGCCTAGAGCCCGTGCTCCGCAACAAGAGGAGCCATCATGGTGAGAGGCCCGTGCACCGCAACAAAGAGTGGCCCCCACTCGCCTCAACTAGAGAAAGCCCACACACGGCAACAAAGACCCAACGCAGCCAAAAATAAAAATAAATAAAATAAATTTTTTAAAAAAAAGGATTAACTGTGTTGTAAAGGTTGTATAACGGAGATTATAGGAGTTCATCTAGAAACAAAGATATCACTGTCAAGCTGATGTCCTCTTTTATAGTTATAAAAGTATTTTGGAGTGTTATACTTTATTCAAATAATCTAATTTTTTTAATTAATTAATTTATTATTTTTGGCTGTGTTGGGTCTTCGTTGCTGCACACGGGCTTTCTCTAGTTGCAGTGAGCGGGGGCTACTCTTCATTGCAGTGCGTGGGCTTCTCATTGCAGTGGCTTCTCTTGTTGTGGAGCACGGGCTCTAGGCGCACGGGCTTCAGTAGTTGTGATGTGCGGGCTTCGGTAGTTGTGGCACATGGGCTTCAGTAGTTGTGGCGCATGGGCTTAGTTGCTCCGCGGCATGTGGGATCTTCCCAGACCAGGACTCGAACCTGTGTCCCCTGCATTGGCAGGCGGATTCTTAACCACTGTGCCACCAGGGAAGCCCAAATAATCTAATATTATAGATTATTTCTTTTCTGAAAGAAACAATCTAAATTTTACTTATATTTTTAGGAAACTAAATATTTGGATATACCGAAGTATTTTGATAAGCTTTATGGATCATAAGTTCATTGAAAGTTTTCTACAGTGCTTTGTCTTAGAGTATATAAGAAGAAATCTCCTAATAGTAGGATTTTCCCAATGTTTAGGTGTCTAGAGACTCTTAGATAAGATTAAGAGTAATGACCACCACATTAAGTTTTGTAGTGATTTGCATGATTCCAAAGCAAGTGGAATTGACTCAGTATAAACATAAGTGTAAAGTTTTGAGCTATATTTAATACAGGGTTCTACTCTCATATAAATTAATTTTTAAGTATTAAACACTCCAATTTACCCCTGTAGTATTTTTCTTCTGTTAAGTAGAATATTTTGTATATTTTATTTTTGTTCAATGTGTTTTCTCTTTTCCCCTTTTTATAAATAACAGATATATACCCACCCCTGCCCCACCCCAAGTTAATCTAACAAATATATTATTGTTGTCATTTAATCTCAGAACTGGTGACAAGAAAAATGTAGCCTGGAAGGTACTTCCAAAGAAACCATGTAAAAATCTGATGAACACACTGAATAATTTGCACCAGCAGTTGGCAAAATGTAAGTGTATAATTTAATTAAAGTAAGTAATTTAATCTGAAGAAAGGACTCCAGCAACTTTGCCTTACGTGTAAAAGGATGGTGTTTACCTAAAGGAAAGTGCTTTTACAATCTTAAAGGCAAATGAGCATTAAAGCAAAATTTTTTAGAAGCTGAGTGGGAGATTTACAAAGTTAGTATTTTACATCATAATAAAATTCAAAAAGAGATTAAGGTGATTATTTTCAAATACTATGGAAAAAATACTGGTTTCTACTTGTGTATTTTCTTTATACATAGAATAGAAAGTTAGTTTTGAAAATCTAAGACAGATGGTTTAAATTATATTAGAAAATGCTGATGATTTTTGTGGGTTGAGAGCAAGGTCATGTGCTTTTCACCTTCAGTAGATCTTAATGCTGTGCTTACCTCAAATAATTTGAAAATAGAAGCTTGCCAGAAGCATTCGGAAATTAATTAAAGTGAAAATTGATTAGGATATGGAGAATTTCAGTTCAAAGCTTACAATAAGAGTATCTTGATAGTGATCCAGAATTACCAATAAGAGGAATTAAGCCTTCATTTATCTAATCCTCTTGGTATTTTATACCAACAGTCCATTCAGGGTTCATAATTTAATACTTATTGTATAAAAAATGGTCAGTAATGGTGCAGCAATAGTTGAGGTTCTCATTTATGTATTAGGTGAAATATAAACATGGGAGGTGGCCTACATCCTCAAGGGTTCAAGGGTGCCTATAGAATAGTTGGAAAGAGACATGGAAAAAGACAGTGTTTACAAAGTAAACCTTATAACAAGTAGATAATTCAGAAGTGGCTCATAAGTATTGGGATATGAAAAAATGACATCAAATGGAACAAATTTTATACTATGGAACAAATAAATTATGTATGGAATTTTATTTAAGCTACTTAGTTAATTGCTTTCTAAAAATTCATGTGCTTCTTTTGAATAACTGAGAAGTCCAGCAGCTTTTGTAGCAGTATTTAAGTATTATTATTATTATTTTTTTTTTTTTTTTTAATTTTATAGCTACTTTATTTATTTATTTCTTTATTTTTGGCTGTGTTGGGTCTTCAGTTCGTGCGAGGGCTTTCTCTAGTTACGGCAAGTGGGGGCCACTCTTCATCGCGGTGCAGGGACCGCTCTTCATCGCGGTGCGCGGGCCTTTCACTATCGCGGCCCCTCCCGTTGCGGGGCACAGGCTCCAGACGCGCAGGCTCAGCAGTTGTGGCCCACGGGCCCAGCTGCTCCGTGGCATGTGGGATCTTCCCAGACCAGGGCTCGAACCCGTGTCTCCTGCATTAGCAGGCAGATTCTCAACCACTGCGCCACCAGGGAAGCCCTAAGTATTATTAAAATAAGTGAAATAACCCATCTGGCTCTACTGAAGGGTAGAATCTTACAGCTTAAAATTACAGGTTTAAACAATACTGATATTGTTATTCAGGATTATATATCACTTTACAGCTTCAGAGCACTTTCACATACATTCTTTTGTCTTTACAACTGTGAAGATACTAAGTTTGAGGGAGGTAGCTTGTCAGAGATCATACAGTTAATAAGGATGAAGCTAGGATTAAAACCTAGGCCTTCCATTCCAGTGCCCACGAACTTTTACTTTTTTAAACAATAAGAACTCCAAAAAAACCTCCCTAAGATGATTTATTGTTCCTCATATTTTAAGAAGTTTTAAAATTTTGAGGCAATCACAAACTTTGTTTCTGTGACCTTTTGAGAATAGATGTCCCCATCATCTCCAAATGAAGTGTATTTCCTACCAATAAGTACATTCTGTATCACTGCAGTATGCTATAACCATGAAAATCAGGAAGTTAACATTGACCATTACTACCATCCTTATCCTCAGACCAAATTCAAGTTTTGCTAGGGTTATATATTAAGGAGTTATGTAAATAAAGGGTTGAAGGAGCGTGAGCCCTTTTGAAAACACAACACATTTATTATTTTTCTTTCAATTTTATTGAGATATAATTGACATACAGGACTGTACAAGTTTAAGGTATGCAGCATAATGACTTGAATTACATATGCAATGGATTTATAATTGATACCATTATGAACATTAATTTTGACAGTTCTGGGGAAAACATTAACACTGTATTTCTTCACAGTGCAGCAGAGACCAAGAGACGATGGACTAATGGACTTAGCAATGAATGATTATGATTTTAATTCTGGAAAGAGGTTGCACATGATAGATTTGGAAATCCAAGAGGCATTTTTATGTTTCATGGCCTCTATTTTAAAAGGTTATAGATCATATTTAAGACCAATAACACAAGCCCCATCTGAGACAGCCACAGATGCAGCCTCTCTTTTTGCCCTACAAGGTGAGTGATTGCATAGTACTACAGCTTTCATATTATTGAGCTTAACCTTATGATGATTGCTTTCTGGGTTAGTAGCTCATATTTATCAAAATATACTTATCTATTTCAGGAGTATGTGAGTATCAGCTCAGTTGGTAATCCATTTCCATAGGACTGGTTATTTCTCAGGCACATTAGATATAATCCCATTAGCAAAATATGCAGAAGAGACTATTTGAAAAGTACAGAGCTTCCTAACCATGTACCACTGCACTCTGTTGTGTCACAGATGCGTTAAGATATTGATGCTTTTAGCTTTCAGGGCAGCCTGGTGGTGTTGGGCAAGCAGAGGAGCCCCTGGGTTGGGGGATTTGAAAGATCTGGGTTCAAGTTCCTTTCCTATTGCTATCTTGGTCAGGTTACTTCCCCTTCAGGGGTCTTAGTTTCTTTTTCTGCAAAATAGTAGGGTGTGGGGGGTATATATGACATGGTTGATCTAGTTCCTTCTAGCTCAAAAATTCTCTGAATCTATAAATGATATTATATATGCTAACATTACAAATTTATGTTGAACAGCTTTCTTAAGAAGCCGGGACCGGTCACATCAGAAATTCTATAACATGATGACCAAAACACAAATGTTTATTCGCTTCATTGAGGAATGTTCTTTTGTCAGTGATAAAGATGCAAGCCTGGCGTTTTTTGATGATTGTGTAGATAAAGTAAGTAATAGTATGTCTACAGTGCCGTAACTTATTTTGTGTGACTATTATAAATGTTATGAGTTACAGTTTCTATTTATAACTTAACCAACTTTTAACAAAATTTAAATTAATTCCATTTCATCACTGACCCTTTATTATGAAAGTTTTGGTGGCCTACTAGATGTTATAGACCACAACCTCTTAAGAGTACTTTGCAGGATTTTACCAAATTATGAGTTTTATTTTAGCAACCAGGTCTGTAACACTGCCTGTCCACTTACAGACTATGGGAACTTTGTCCAAGCCTATGGACCTCTAACTTGATCATCCTTAATTTTCACCTCTCCTTTTGGTCTAAGGTGGATTGTCACATGCTGAGAGTAGGTGTAGAACATAACATTTCACCTGAATATTTCTACAATTTGGGAGTGCATTTGTAGCATAAATTAAGTGAATTAATTCTAGTATATTAAATTCATGTGTGAAACCTTTCCTGCCCCTGTAGTCCGCTATCATTAGTGGGATAGAGCAAAGTGGGTATCCATGGTGGATAGAGAGGAGCTTGGGAAACAGTGGCTCAAAGAGGGGTGTCAAAACCTGAATGGGTGAAGAAGGAGGAGCAGCCTAGCATGGGGTGTTGGAGCCCAAGCCAGGTGAGGAGAGCATCTATCCATGCAGGGGGTGGCCTAGCATGGGGGACCAGAGGACGAGCAGGATAAAGAGAGTGTCCATGCTGGAGGACAGACTATTCCCAGGGGTCAGAACCTAAACAGGATGCGTCCATGCAGACATGAGGACAGCACAGAGTGTCAGAGTCTAAGCAAGGCAAGGACAGTGTCCCCACTGGGTAGGCCCAGCAAATGGGGTATCATAGTTTAATCTGGATGAGGGATATGTCAGCCTGGTGGGGCAGAGGGTTGGTCTGGAAGGAGTTGTCAAAGCCAAATTAGGGTGAAGGAGTCATATGCATGGAGGAGGAGTGATGTTGGAGATGGGAGATTGTTACATATGGAGGGATTGATCAAATTAATAAGTGCCATATGTGTCTTATAAAAATGATTTTCATCATGCAAGATGTAGAAGGAAAAACACTGCATTGGGAATCAGGAGAACTTTGATCTCAGCGTTCCTACTTGTGACTTTAGTCAAGTCATTTAGTCTTTCTGTGTTGTTTTCTTTTTTTTTTTTTTTCTGTGTTGTTTTCTTATGTACGTTTTAAAAGTATTGTGAGGAGAGATCATTATAACTGCATTTTTCACAGTGTTCAGAGTAGTGTTGTATGAACTATAAAGTAGGAAAATTTATGACGATTTTTATATTTTTCTGGTTTTTATTACAGTTTATAGATTAGTAGTTAATTTGGTTTTATTACTGCATGATGTAGAAATGTTCAACTTTTGAATGATTTACACATATGAAGACCAGGAACAAGTTCAGAGCCTTGTGGAGGAATTTACATTTTCCTTCAAATTGGAACACCTGAGAGATGATTGATGTGGAGAAACACTGTTTCTGGTGCTGATAGAGAGTTAACAAGCTAAGATGCCCAGAAATATCTACCCTAGTCCTTGAAATGCTTTAGAATAGGGAAAAGATAGATATATGTCAGTATTTGCTTAGAACTCATAATTCATTTTCCCACAGAAACACTGATATATGTGGTGATTAGCTGTAGTTCAGATGGTGCATGGCTACAGTGTTGTGCTAGAAATATGTATTAAATTTCTTTTTGGTGGATTGATAGTCTAACCACCTTTTAGGACATTTTTTAAAGTCCAAATTTATTGTAGTATAATATACAAACAATAAATGCACCTTTGAAGTGTGTAGTTTGATAAGTTTTGGCAAATATAGATTTCCGTGTAACCATGACTCCAAAACATAGAACGTTTCTATCACCCTAGAAAGGATATTGTTTTGAGGGGAAATTCATTTTCTGTATTTTGAATAACCTATTTGTAGACAGACTTTTTTTTAATTTTTATTTTTTAAAAAATATTTATTGGACTTCCCTGGTGGTGCAGTGGTTAAGAATCCGCCTGCCAATGCAGGGTACACGGGTTCCCACATGCCACAGAGCAACTAATCCCGTGCGCCACAACTACTGAGCCTGTGCTCTAGGGCCCAGGAGCCACAACTACTGAGCCCACGAGCCACAGCTACTGAAGCCCGCGTGCCTAGAACCTGTGCTCCGCAACAAGAGAAGTCACCACAATGAGAAGCCCGCGCACTGCAATGAAGAATAGCCCCCGCTCGACACAACTAGAGAAAGCCCACGTGCAGCAACAAAGACCCAACGCAGTCAAAAATAAATAAATAAATAATTTTTTAAAAATTTATTTATTTACTTATTTATTTATCTGGCTGCACTGGGTCTTAGTTGCGGCACACGGGATCTTCATTGCCACGTGCGGGAGCTTCGTTGCAGCATGCGGGATCTAGTTCCCTGAACAGGGATTGAACCCAGGCCCCCTGCATTGGGAGCACAAAGTCTTAACTGCTCGACCACCAGGGAAGTCCCTATAGACAGACTTTTAGAACTCTGCCTTTTTGTAAGTTGAGTTCTGCCTGTATAAAGCTTTGAAATCTTGTTTATTTTGAGAATTAATATTATAGCTCCTCGATAGTTTTGTCTTCATTGCAGCATTTACTAAGAACCTGGTTTTCAGTATTTTAATCAAATTTTTAAGTTTGCCTTATTTCTTGCTTATAAAGTTAAATATTAATAGAATAAATAAATAGAAAGTTGTGCTTTAAATAGAAAAGGTGTACAATGAATAGAAGAGTATGCTTTAAAGAATAATTTCTCTAAATCCCTTTTTACGGGAATAATTGTGTTGGTTTTTGTAAATAAAAATGATGTTTCTGACCAGCATGTACCTTGAAGGTTTTTCCTCTATCGTGCTGGGCTTCCACTGGTCATCTGTATGTACTCACTGAGCTGCCATTGTGAACAGTGGCATGTATTTGGATAACAGTTGTTCCTTGTGCCAAGTCAACTGAATCATAAGGGACCAAATTAGTGACAGGGTTTTGCTAATAGCATGCTTTAGCCAATAGATTTATTAATCCATATAGGAATACTGAATTAGTTGGAAGAATCCAATTAACAGTGCAGAAGAGAGAAATCTTGTATTGTTCCGTTTTACTTTTTGCTCATTTTATGTGTCTTGTTTTCACAAGTTTGTGTTTCAGCTAAGAACTCATATAATACTATCACATGGTTTAAAAAATACTCATTAATATTGTAAGACATACATGACATAATTTGGCAAGGTACTTAGGGTATCACGTTCTAAGGAGGATATTTTATTACTGATAATTACTATATTATATTGTCTAGGATTTTCTGAAAATAGGTCACCTGTTATTTAGTTGATAAGAGTCAAAATGCGAGGCGTGACTGGAGTGATTGCTTAAAGAATATAAATTCTGAGAAGTCTCAAAAAAGAAACAATCCAATTAAATGTGTAATTATTGTTTCTAGGCAGATTGTTTTCCTAAAATGCTATTTACCCATTCAAAGTCTAGATTCAACAAAATACCACTTATATATAATGGATTAATGTTATACTTAAAGATTTTGATGATTATTAAGAAAATCAAAACTGAAAATTAACTCACTAAAACATAGTTACTTGTATTTGCTTTATTATAATTCAAAGAACTGTTTTATTAGAGAAAATAACAAAATGTAACAAAATCCAAAATATATCTTTTTTATAGTTAAAAATGATCTTATTTTATTTGTGATGTCATAAAATATATCTTAATCTTCATATATAGTGAGAGTAGAGGTTAATTGTATTCCTAGTATTATTAAGCAGAACTCTCTGAAATAAATAATTACACAGTGCTGTTACTACTTTTCATATTTTAATACCACAGTTTAAGTGCATTCAACACAGCAAGTCAGTGCTTACTTTTAATCTGTAAACGGTTTTTGAATATCAGTAATACTTTTAAGATAGACATTCATGTGGGGTTATTCCTTAGTTGAGTGACTCTGAGCTTAATTTTTTAAGTGAACAGATCCCCTTACCTCTGGCAGTTTAGCTATGAAAAGTAAATAATATTAGATGTGCATTAAGTTCTTAGGATTGAGCAGAATCCATGACTAAGATTGAACAGAAATTGGATATATTCCTCTTTTGATCTTAGCCTATCCAAACGGAAAACATTTGACCAACTTTTAAAAAGCTGGAGTGAGTAATCCTGAATAGGAGTAAGAAAAACAATGTATGAAAATTATTTGAGTTTCATTTATGACTAATTTAAGAACCATGTGTTCTTGTTCTTCATATGATTGTATTTTAAATCCTTACAATCTGTTCCTATAGGATGCAGCTTAACTAAAAGCAGTTTTGTGCAACAAATAGCCTGGTAAGGTTTTTCTTGGTTTCCCAAGCATTCCTCTGCAGTGTTTTCTGAGCATTTTAATGTCTTGTGAAAAAATATGAAGAGAATATGAAAATTATTTTAATTTTATCCTGCCATGGGTGTTGGATTTCTTTTTTCTCCCAATAGAGACAGATGTCACTGTGCTTTCCAAAAGACAGAAATGCCCAACTGTTAAATGGAGGATTTATTACATGGCTGTTTTTGTAATGTTGAAATGAGATTCTATTGGTAGACAAGCTAGGGGAAATATCTTTTACCAAGGTACTGAATTTACAGAGCACAATTGTAATATTTTAGTAGACTTTACTATACTTAGAATTAGGGTAGTTGTCCATGTCCACAGATTTTTTTCTATGCAAGCAAAGACACAGGTCTGACAGGGAGAAGCTGATAAATAAATAAAAATTTAAAAGCACCTGGTGCTCCCAGACAAGTAGTTCTCTTATAATGTTCCATTATGGAGACCGGAGTAGTTTCCAGCTTCCTTTCCTAATGACCTTGAGTATTTGTTGGACCAGAATAACCTTTTTATTCTAGTCCATCTCTTCTACTTCGTTATCATTGCTGCCCTTATAATTACATTAACCCCATTTCATCTGCATAAAAATGTTTGTGTATAGAGCTTCTCATTTGCTCTTGGGTTGTCCATGGATACCATATCCTACTACGGATACCAGTGATTTTGAGTTATCATTGACATGTTCCTAATGTTGTTTTGTAAAGTAACAGGAAGTGTGGAAAATAAAAGGGAGGAAAAACTCCCTAAGCCCAGTACCCTAATATCCACTTTACATTTACTTTCAGTGTTTTTACATAATTATAGTATACTTCCTAATTTTTCACATAGCCAGATCTTATAAACATTTTTTTTTTAAAGAAATTCACGTTCTTTTTATTTATTTATTTATGACTGTATTGGGTCTTCGTTTCTGTGCGAGGGCTTTCTCTAGTTGTGGCAAGTGGGGACCACTCCTCATCGCGGTGCGCGGGCCCCTCACCATCACGGCCTCTCTTGTTGCGGAGCACAGGCTCCAGACGCGCAGGCTCAGTAATTGTGGCTCACGGGCCCAGTTGCTCCGTGGCATGTGGGATCTTCCCAGACCAGGGCTCGAACCCGTGTCCCCTGCATTGGCAGGCAGATTCTCAACCACTGCGCCACCAGGAAAGCCCCAACATTTTTTATATGCTACCAAATCTCTAAAAAGTAAAACATAGCCTAGTTTAAAAAGTCAAATGATTTTACAAGGCTTAGGTTACATTTTTTCCCGACCCCTAGTTTCTTTCTTTTTTTTTTTTTTTTTAAATTTTTATTGGTGTATAGTTGATTTACAATGTTGTGTTAGTTTCAGGTGTGCAGCAAAGTGAATCAGTTATACATATATCCACTCTTTTTTTTTTTTTTTAAGATTCTTTCCCATATAGGCCATTACAGAGTATTGAGTGGAGTTCCCTGTGCTATACAGCAGGTTCCTGTTAGTTATCTATTTTATATATAGTAGTGTGTATATGTCAGTTGCAGTCTCCCAGTTTATCCCTCCCCCCCCATCCCATGGTAACCATAAGTTTTTTTTCTACATCCGTGCCTCTACTTATGTTTTGTAAATAAATTCATTCAAATAAATTCATTGTACCCTTTTTTATGATTCCACATAGAAGCGATATCATAGGATATTTGTCTTCCTCAGTCTGACTTACTTCACTCAGAATGACAATCTCTAGGTCCATCCATGTTGCTGCAAATGGAATTATTTTGTTCTTTTTTTATGGCTGAGTGATACTCCATTGTATCTATGTACCACATCTTCTTTATCCATTCCTCTGTTGATGGACATTTAGGTTGCTTCCATGTCCTGGCTATTGTAAATAGTGCTGCATGAACATTGGAGTGTATGTATCTTTTTGAATTATGGTTTTCTCCAGGTATATGCCCAGGAGTGGGATTGCTGGGTCATATGGTAGTTCTATTTCCCACCCCTAGTTTCTGTTCCCAAAGGTAAGCACTTTCTCTTTCAGCCATTTCATCAGTCATTTTCCTTAAGATTTCCAAATAATGTGTTGTTATTGCTGCTTATTGTTTTATATATTATCTATTAATGTCATATTTACCACCATCACCAAAATTCTCCCAATGTAGTTGGTCAGATGGTTGTTCAATGTTAATATTTTTATCACTGTATATAATCACAGGTAGGCCATATATATATTGTAGTTAAATTTCCTTTTATGTATGGACTGTTGTTTTCCCTGAAGTTAATAATTGCTATATTTCTTGTTTTGTGTGTATTATTAATTCATCTCCAAACTCTTCTATGAAGGTAAAAAATCTAAAATCTCTCAATTTTTCTAATATATTAAGTAATCTATCCGTTTGTTGGGTTTTTTTGTTTTTTTTTTTAAGTTCTTGCTGGAGCTTTCCATCTTTGTGTTCCAGTCTGAACTGACTGCTTTCTAGTCTGTCATTCACCATCATCTTGGAATTATACTGACCTCTCTCCGGATTTGTATCCCCTGCTTTCTGGCTTCAGTAACTTCTTTCTTGGTTTATTTCCTTGTTATGGTGAATCACAACTTTCAGTAGTTTACTGAGAAAGAGTACATGGGAGATACATTTTTTGATGCCCTGCCTGTCTGCAAATTTCATTATTCTGCCTTAATACTTGAATGCTAATTCGGTCGGATGTAAAGTCAAGTCATTACTGCATTGTCTTCTGGATTGTTATTGTTGAGAATAACATCTAGTCTAACAGTATCTTGATTTCTGATCTTCTGTGCCTAATCTCTTTTTCTGTCTGGAAGCATTTAAGATCCCTGATATTCTGAAATCACAAGGATATGCCTGGTGTCAGCCTTCTTTTCATCTCTGAATTGGACACTTGTAGGCCCTTTTAATCTATGGACTCATGGCCTTCAAATTGTGGGGAATTTTCTTGCATTTTTTTCTTTCTTTTTCTTTCCTCCACTTTCTCTGTTCTCTGGTTCTGAAATACATATTTGTATATTGGCCCTCCTGGCCTGATCTGCTTAATTTTCTTTTTTTTTTTTCCCCATCCCATTTTCTGCCTCTCTGTCATTCATCTCCATTTTCTGGGAGATTTCTTCAATTTTATCTTTCATCCATTATAGTATACATTTTACCTCTGCTATCATGTTTGTAATTTCCATAGCTCCTTTTCATTCTCTGAATGTTCCTTTCTTTTTTTTCTTTCTTTGTAGATATTTATTTTTATTTTATTTATTTATTAATTTGGTTGCACCAGGTCTTAGTTGTGGCAGGTGGGCTCCTTAGTTGTGGCAGGCGGGCTCCTTAGTTGCGGCATGCATGTGGGATCTAGTTCCCTGACCAGGGATTGAACCCAGGCCCCCTGCATTGGGAGCGCAGAGTCTTAACCACTTAACCAGGGAAGTCCCTGAGTGCTCCTTGCTTATAGCATCTTCTTGTTTCATGGGTGTAGGCTTATTCATTTTAGTTATTTTGAAGGTTTCTTTCCCCCTTGCATTGTCTCTGCTTCTTCTAAATTACCTTTTAATATTTGTTTACTTTATTCTATTTCAAGTTATTGGTTTTTTGTGTGATCTTTGGTTGGTATTCGTTGTCAAGTGTGAGGCACAGAGAACTCATTAGAGCTCTTTCTGGGAGGGTGGGGCTTGGAGCTTCCTTAGGTATGAGACTGATGATCATAAAGGAACTCAACTATTTCATTAGAGTCCCTGTTTGATCAGTGTCTGCAGTTCTTTTCTTTTAGGCTACGTAGTTTCCCCAGGAGGTATCTCCAGTCTCAAGCCTGGAGTACATAAGCCTGACTGCAAGTATTCTCAGAGCTGCGTGGGGAAGGTAACTAAGATTTTCCACTTGTTGTCACATGTAGGCTTTTACTCACTCACTTCACCTGTTTTTATTAACCTTCTTCATCTTCCTCAGCTCTGCCCAGCGTCCTCAAGTCTAAAGTCCCTCTGGTTCTTCACTCAGAAAGACCCAACCTAGTCTTATGCCATGTTGCGGAGAGGTAGTGGCCTAACTATACTGGGTTGGGCAAGGGATCTAGGAGTTCTTAAATGCAGGATTTAACTAATTCTCCCAATTCAACCCCACTTGCCCTCCCATCTTCAGGGGCATCATGCTTTTCATTCCTGACCTTTCTGGTGCTCCGTTGAGCAAAACGGCTGACTATTTGGGTGTTCTCCTCTATCCCCTCACCAGTGCCAGATATGTGGCTTTCAGCTTTCACAGGTCTCATCAATCTACTTTGCAGCTTCTAAAATGTTTTGAACTCAGCTCTGCTGTTGTCTTCTCTCCAGTTCATTTTGTCATTGTCGTTGTTTTTTAATCTCCTTACTCTCATTTTGGTGAGATTTCAGGAAGGATTGAAGGTAAATTGTTGTGTTTAATTTGTCTTGTTCAACCAGGAGTCTGCATAACCTTCACTCTTTTCATTTTGAATGATTGTATATTTCATCTATGTATCATCCGTTATTCATTTACCTATTTTTTGACATGCAGATGACTTCCAATTTATTGCTATTGCAGTCCTGCAAAAAAAACATCTTTCATACTGATAGCTTTTTTTCATGTTAGGTTATTTTCTTAGAACTTATTCTAAGAAAGAGTAACGTTTAAACACATCTTGCTTTCTAAAAAAGACTGTACCAGTTTTGAGTACCAGCAGGGTTTGTGATTATCCAACTTACTATATTTGTTGTATCATTGCTAGTTTTACCATATTAAAGTCTTTTTGACAGGCTAAAAAGAAAGGCACCTTCTTTTATACTGATTAACTTTCAAATATCCTTCAACAGAATTGAAATAAGTGCTTATTCTAAAAGCAATATAGTCTGCCTTGTTTAAATTTTTATTCTGAGCATTTATTACTTTTGTAATTTTTAAAAAGCAAATAAAAATAATATTCATTATTTTTAATTGGAAAGCAAATAACAATATAAAGAAAATTAATTGCCAGTAATACCATCACCCATAGGTAACATTTTGATAACAGATGTGTATGCGCATCTGTGTGTATGAAAGAAAGTGTGCACACCCAGAAATATATCTATATAACAGATATATGCACACTCTTAAGAAAATTAGAAGCACACTCTGTGTGTGTGTATACACACACACACATTTATATTATTTAGTAGTCTGATTTTTTCATTTATCATTATTTTGTGAACATTTTCTCCTGTCATTAATTATAATTCTGAAACACGCCTTAATTGTTGTCTAAAATGTCTGGATACACCATTAAAAACATTCTTTAATACTAGAGATTACAGCATGTAATGCTGTGAAATTGTAAACAACAATTTATAAAAGAAGACTCTGAATGTATCAACTCTTCCTAAAAGTTAGAAAAACTTTAAAGCTGTCCCTGTCCTTTTTTGGTATACTCTGCCCTAAATCCTTATCTTAAGATTTAACTTGTTAATAATTCTTGTTTTCCCATTTATTCCTGGCTGGTATGTGACATTAATTCTGTCTAACCTGGAAAAGTTCTGTGGGTTATATTTTGTCATGTGTTTGACATCTGGTTTAAATTAATGTCAGTGTTGTGCTCTTTAGTTTATGAGTGCCTTTTGGGAAGTTTAGATTCTATGAAGTTTTTATTTTTTATGACTATTACCTTACCATAGAGTATCTAGGGGAAATAGTACTACTAAAATGCTTTAAATATTGATGTGACTAGAATTTAATTCAAATGTGCTTCTACAAATGCTGGAAGAACTTAGGGAAATTCGTTATATTTAGTAGAAATCAAAGACAGAACCCAGTATTCTCAACACACACACACGTACGTTTTAATATTATTATATGTTAATATAATATTTTTAAAAATAGTATTTCTTGAATAAATTTTCATTATTCAAAATGCAAAAATAACATTAAAAGGTATATATTGGGAAATCTGGTCCTGTCCCATTCTTTTTTTTTTTTTTTTTAATTTTATTTATTTATTTATTTATGGCTGTGTTGGGTCTTCGTTTCTGTGCGAGGGCTTTCTCCGGTTGTGGCAAGTGGGGGCCACTCTTCATCACGGTGCGCGGGCCTCTCACTATCGTGGCCTCTCTTGTTGCGGACCACAGCCTCCAGATGCGCAGGCTCAGTAATTGTGGCTCACGGGCCTAGTTGCTCCGCGGCATGTGGGATCTTCCCAGACCAGGGCTCGAACCCATGTCCCCTGCATTGGCAGGCAGATTCTCAACCACTGCACCACCAGGGAAGCCCCGTGTCCCATTCTTGTCCACTCCCTTCATCTCCTCTTAGCCAAATAGATAATTACTTTTTTTTTTTTTTTTTTTCCTATTTTTGGCCACGCTGCTGTGTGGCATGCAGGATCTTAGTTCCCGACCAGGGATCAAACCTGCGCCCCCTGCAGTGGAAGCGCAGCGTCCTAACCACTGGACCACCAGGGGATTCCCTTTTTTTTTTTTTTTTAAGTATTCCTTTATGTGACTACAAGCAAAAAATGAATATGTGTTCTTATTTTTCCCTCTTTCTTTTTTTTTTTAATTTAAAAAAATTTTCCCTCTTTCTTACTTAAAAGATAGTATACTATATACAATGTCCTGCATCTTATTATTTTCACTTAATTATCCTGGAGAGCTTTTTATAGTGCTACGTAGAGAACTTGCTCATACTTTTTTTAAAAAAAAATAATTCCTTAGTATCCAGTTGTGTAAATGGTTTATTTAACCATTCCCCTATAGACAAACACTTGTCTGGCGAATGTATTTTTTTAATGTATGCTTTTTAAACTCCTTCAGGTGGATATGGACAAGAGTGGTGAAGTGCGACTTATAGAACTGGATGAATCTTTCAAAAGTGAACATACTGTTTTTGTAACACCACCTGAGATCCCCCATCTACCCAATGGTGAAGAACCCCCTTTACAGTACAGGTATTCAAGAGGCAGAATGTTTGAGATTGAAAGAGAGAAGCAATCCATCATCTGTGACGTAGCTTTCTAAGGACTGTGGTATTTTCAAAAATCCAAACTTTACAGATCCCTAATTTTTAGGTGGTAAGCAAGCTTATCCCACATCCATTACTAAGTTTTGAGGTATAAAAAGAAAAAATATATAATTTTGCATTCTATAGACTTAAGAAGCTCTCTATATCTGCATAAGTATATGTTCTCATAAATGTTGATTAAGAAGTTAGGGCCCACCCCACCAAAATGCAGCATTTTTATTACAGAATTTTTATTTTTGTTTCTCCCTAAGGCTGGTTTCCTCACTTTCATCCCCTCCCCCAACACAGGCTGGTTAATGTAACCTTGGTTTACAAAAGGATTACCAACTATACTTCAATTTTTTAAAAAAGGATTAAATCTAATTTAGAGTCGATATTTGTGGCCTTGATTTGGATGATATGATTTTTTTAGGCTTTTAATTTTTCCATGAGTTTTATAAAGTCAAGGAAATTCCGAACTATTGGGATTGGTCATTGTTAATTTAGGAAATTTGATCAGGTACTGTGCTAAGTGCTTGGTATAGACTTGAATGATCCACTGGTCTCGTTTTCAAGTCTAGTGGGAAAGAAAAACTCTGAGCGCAGTGATAGGGTTATGATAGAGGTAGATTTATTATACATCTGTATATCTAGATATGTATTTATATATATACACACAGATATATATTATATATAACATTTGTTATAACTAGAGGTAGTTTCTAGTATACCATTAAAATGGCATTTCCTTTTAGATTTTTTAAATTCTTCAATAATAATTTCTTATTTAAAGATTCTAAAACCATTTCACATCTATTATTCATTAAGTCACAGTTTGTTATTTTCATTGAAAAGGGATTTTTCAGGACATCCTCATTTATAACTTGGATTGAATTCTTCTTTTTACAGATGAAAAAGTGGTGTAACAGATGTTTGTGAATGTTGATTAATTCATAAGCCACCTGATTCCTACCCTTAATTTTTATATATTGATGATATTGCTTATATCAATTTTTAGAAGTCTGCCTTTTCTCAAAGACATTTAAAATATTTCTCATAATTTCTCTTTCTTCTTTTTCTTTCTAAACAAGATCTCATTTCTTTTATCTCTTTCATACATTATATACTTCTAAGACTTCTTTTGGTATATTTCACTAATATAGTTTGTTTTTCTTTTTGTGGTTTGGTTTTGACTTTTTTTTTTTTTTTTTTTAAAGGATTTTCTTATTTATTTATTTATTTATTTATTTATTTTTGGCTGTGTTCGGTCTTCGGTTCGTGCGAGGGCTTTCTCCAGTTGCGGCAAGCGGGGGCCACTCTTCATCGCGGTGCGGGGACCGCTCTTCATCGCGGTGCGCGGGCCTTTCTCTATCGCGGCCCCTCCCGTCGCGGGGCACAGGCTCCAGACGCGCAGGCTCAGCAATTGTGGCTCACGGGCCCAGCTGCTCCGCGGCATGTGGGATCTTCCCAGACCAGGGCTCGAACCCGTGTCCCCTGCATTAGCAGGCAGATTCTCAACCACTGCGCCACCAGGGAAGCCCCTGGTTTTGACTTTTTAATTTAAAATTTACCTTTAGATTTAGTCCTTTAATAAGAAAATTACTTAGCTTAAAAAGTTCCCATTTTTTAAAGAATCTAAATCATTTTTTTTTTCCTTGAGACTACTAATATAATTTTGGTGTAATCATACCCATCATTGGAAAAAACCTTAAGTGTCTTTAATGGGCACAGTGGATCCTGTTAGCAGGAGGTAACTCATATACTTACATTGTCTGTATAAAATGATAAGACAATAAGTTTCCATAAGATACACAGAATGGTCTTATTATCACACCATGTACATACAGTGAATTTTCTTAGGGGACATAGTTTTCCTGAGCTTCATTGCTATTTTATTCCTACTTAACATTCAGTCATTACTAATATTTTCTTATTCTACTGGATTTTCCTATAATAATGTATAATAGATATAGTTTATCTTTTATTATAGTTAGTTTTCTTCTTAGTTAATTAAAACTATTTATATGCCTTTAAGAATATTCTAAAGTAGGGTAAGTTTTCTCCTCAGGGGCTTCTTCTGTCGTTTTAGCATGTCGTTTTCCCAGCTGCTGCTACCTTTTAAATGCCCCAAACACTCTGCTCTAGCACCCAAATTAGGCCCACCTCCTCATAGAGTTGCCTATTCTAATCTTTGTTCCTCTTCTCCAACCTCTTCAATTTTCTTTCTCATAAATGAGGCCCTGAATCAGCTTACCTAACCAGATAAATCCATTCATGATAATGTAATAGGTTGTCCTGGTTGACTTATGTTATTTGCATTTTTTTAAGAGGAAGGCTCTACAGTAATATGTTAATCCAAACAATGATATTAATAACTGTCCTGTGTGAAAGAGTATGATTTGGTGGGCCTTTTACCCGTACTATCTGATATGTTTGCTATTTATTTACATGAATACTAACTTACAAAGTTTTTTTGAGTTACTTTGTAGTTTGGTGTCAAGTTCAGCAAAATTTAAATGTATTTCACTTTTTTCCCTCCAAAATATATACTTGAATCTGTATTTGGCTATTACATTTTTATTATTATAGTAAGAAAAGCAACATTAGCATGAACATTTGTTGATTATATATATCATAGTCTGATGGAGAAAGATAGTTAAAATAAGTTAATAAGTTAAAATAAGTTAAGTTATTGGTCATAATTTTTTTTTAGCTTGTAACCAGTATGATCATCTATGTGTGCTTGAGATTTTTTTTTTTTTCCTTTTCAAAAACAGCTATAATGGATTTCCAGTTCTTAGGAACAATTTATTTGAGAGACCTGAAGGATTTCTACAAACACGAAAGAGCAAATTGCCTTCAAAATCAAGTAGTCCTAGTAGCCCTTCTCCCATGTTCAGAAGAACAAAACAGGTGCTTTGATGATTTTGTATTCTTCATGTAATCAAGTATTAGAACAAAAATAAATTTGACACTCTTCCTCCTTAATATACTTTACTACCCCATATATAACTATTAGTAGATCATTTATGCTCCCTGAAGCATTCTGAAGAAAATTTAGAGTAATCTGACTTCAAAAAATTAACCAGTTCTCTTGTCCTAGAACATTATTTTACATATTGTATAATACAGATTAAAGCAGAGACTTGAATATATATTAATTATAGACAGATTTTGTTAGGGAAACATTGTAAAAGCATGTGAGTTGTACTTGTTCAGCCTTCAGTTAAGGATAAGGATGCTTAAGTGTGCAAATTTATTAACAAGGTCCTTGCATTTTTTCTAGGAAATTAAATCAGCCCATAAAATTGCCAAGAGGTACTCTTCCATTCCTCAGATGTGGTCTAGGTGTCTACTGCGTCACTGTTACGGGCTGTGGTTTATTTGTCTCCCAGCTTATGTGAAAGTATGTCATTCAAAAGTCAGGGCTCTGAAAACAGCCTATGATGTGCTTAAAAAAATGCAGTCAAAGAAGATGGATCCACCTGATGAGGTAACAATTATCCTTTAAAATGCATTATTTTATTCCAGATTTATGTACATAGATATTTTGATTCTGTACACTTTCGAAATTACTGTGTTCCAGGTGTGCTACCGCATTCTTATGCAGCTCTGTGGACAGTATGATCAGCCAGTGCTTGCAGTTCGAGTGCTGTTTGAAATGCAGAAAGCTGGTATTGACCCCAATGCCATAACTTATGGTTATTATAATAAGGTAATTATTTTGACTTAATGGAGAAAGAGTCTAACTTTTGTGATTTTACAACCTTAGTTTAATGGCAGAAATAAATGATGCAGGGGTTATTTGGTATTTATTTTAGAGTATCTAAAATATATTTTGTAAATTGGAAGTAAGATTTTTGTTGTTCTATTGATATTTTGGATTATACAATCTACTTATTCTTTAAATTAACTCTAAAGCCAGTGGGTGTTCATTTATAAAAATTATTTTACTAATTATTTTATTTTGTCAAATGAATAGGCTGTTCTGGAAAGTACCTGGCCTTCAAGGAGTCGTAGTGGCTATTTTCTTTGGACAAAAGTGAGAAACGTTGTTTTAGGAGTAGCACAGTTCAAAAGAGCTTTAAAGAAACACGCACATTTATCGCAAACAACTCTCTCAGGTAATTAGAGGTTTTTAAGGGATGTATATGTTGTACTTTTTCTTTAAAATTAATTGACTAGTTACAATTTCCACTTTTTAGAAATTTTAATTAGTTTCAAAATATTGAATGTTTTCTAGTTTTTATTGCCATTAAGCAAATTCTAATATTAGAGTGTTCTTCCCATTTAAAAAAACACCAAATTTTACTTATTTTCTTGTAACTGTTAAATTTTCAACCTTTGGTGGTCTTGTTTTAGTATTCGTTAATAATTCACAATAGGATTCTTTGTTATAGTTGTATTTTGCTAATTATGTGACGCTTGTCATGTTCAGTATTAGTAGATTATTAACTTGAGCAGCAAACTAATATGTATTTTTGGTATCTCCGTGAGTAGTAAAATGCTGTCAAATTGTGTTCTTAAGCAGATGGCAGTGACCTGGATGCTGTTAGTCATGGCAGCATGGATAGTGGTCATGGGACACACACTGTGGAGCAGGCACCTTTTAATACGGGTTTAATCAAAGTGTATGCTTCTGATGATAGATCTAGTACAGGTTTGTGTGTGCTTATGTATACATTTATTACAATACATTTTAAAAACTAGGTTTGCTAGCCTGTCTTTTTTAGATTTTAATTTTCAGTGATATATGTAACTATCACTTTTTAATTTTATATGGTAGGCATATGACATTGTATTTAATAACTATGCAATTTTATTCATTCTCTATTTGAATAGAAATGAAAGTTTAAGAAAGTATTCGAGTGTTTAGTCCATGATAATCCATTTAACTCTGGATAGTACACAGGTCTCTTTATCATATCATTTTCTTAGGATAAGTTCTTCTTTGTATTATGAACATGTTATTATAGTTTTTTTAATGTTGTTAGGATTTTAAAAAAAGAAACTTAGATCCCTGATCTGAGTTAATAGTACCATATCAACATCAATTTCCAAGATTTAACAGTGTCCCATGTTTCATGTAAGATATTATCATTCAGGGAAGCTGGATAAAGGGTACACAGGAACTCTCTGTACTGTATTATTTTTGCAACTTCTTGCGAGTCTTAAACTGTATTAAAATTAAAAGCTATAATGAAAAATTTTAAATATATATAAAACTTGTAACATTCTAGCACTGAAGATGACTTAATTTCATTAAAATATAAGATTTGTACCTAAGCTTTCTCTAAGTATTATTAAAACTGACACACCTAAATTATTTGAATAATTCTGTCCATTTCATTATTACATTATAAAAATTAGACATGACTTTTGAATACAGTATAAGAGCTACCTATTAATGGACAGAAACTTTAAATTTAAAAATCCAAGCATTAATAATAAAATATGGAGGCTTCTATCTCTGCAAATTTTAACATTATGTTGGTCTATCTCCTTTTATGCATACTTTTAAGAGTAATAAATATAAGCTATGTGTGTTGATATGTTGTTCGTCCTTGGCTGGTTTTGTTTCTTGTTCATGCAGTTGTGAATTTAATCACAGAGTTGTAGTAGTCATCCTTAGGCATTATCTCTTAAAAATGAAGAAATCCATCTTTTGTTTTTGACTGTGGCCTTTAAAAAGGCCATCTTAAAGCAGTGCAGAACCTTATAATAAAAGCATGAATTTTATCAAGATTATCTTCACATTTTGTGATTTATAGTTTCTTTGGAAATAGAGATGAAACTGATTAGAAAAAATACCAAACTCAAAAGATAACAAAAATATTAAAGTAAATACCTAATGATACTTAATACAATTTCTTTAGATAGTTCTTTGCAAGTTTATAAAACCATTTTTTATGCAGTCATATACTCATATAATCATAACAACCTTTTATATTATAAATCTGGGAACTTGAGATTCAAACAAAAAGGTTAAGTGGTTTACTTAAAATCATGTCTCCTAAGGTAAAGTACTAGAATTCAAAACCTTATGTTTTAAAAAAAAAAAAAAAAAAAAAACCTTATGTTTTGATGCTAATCTAGTGAAAACAATTTGCTGAAAATTACAGAGAGCCTCTTTAACAGAACAGTGTATTAGAAGTTTTCTTATATTGATGCAAAGTTTGCTTTTCTTAATAACTTTAATACTAGATTTTTTTCTCATTCCCATGTATTTGTACTCATGTGCAATTCAGTAATTATTCAGTTGAATTTTCAGAATAACTACCTATCAATAAATTTAAATAAACCAATTTTTTTGGTCAGATGATTTAGACATTTGGCTCCAGTGATCTGTGTGTGAGTGTTTTGTTAGGAGTGCCCTGCAGATTTTTCTTCTCCGTTGCTTAGTTGGATCTCAGACCTTCACCTAGAAAGGTCATGGACTTGTATAAAGAATGTATGGTTTGTCTGTGTCTTTTGGAGCCCAGATAGTAGTGTGAACATACATAATTACTGTTGACTACATTGTGAAACTAAAAATAAGTTATTTTGTGATCATCCCTTTCTTATGTTAATAGAGATGGGGAGGAGCTAACAAAATAATGCTTTCAACTGGAAGTTATCCAGAAAAATTTCTATGAGTAAATCTAAACACCAATGTGTTGCTTCTAATTCCAGTTCTTCTTACTAAAGAAGTTTATGATAAACAGCATAGGGTTTTTTGTCTTTTTCTTTTTCCAGGTGGCCAGTCTGACCTTGGATATAATTCACTATCTAAGGATGAAGTTAGAAGAGGGGATACATCTACTGAGGACATTCAAGAAGAAAAAGATAAGAAAGGGAGTGATTCTAGTTCCTGTAGGTACTAAGTTGATATTGTATAAAACTGTGAGCTTACATTAATAGAAAAGTCGAGTGACTTTAAGTGTAAAAGTACTAATTTTATGTTTCATTTTCCCATTGTTACTCCTATTTCCTCCCATTATAAGCCCTCTACACCACCTAATATTCCAATGTACAAGTACTTCATGTGTGAAGTTTGTAGTCTCAGTGGCAAAACACCCTCCAATCAAATACTATTCTTGTAGCAGAAATATATATTTCTTCAAACAGTGGCTCTTTTCTGGTGCTTAACAATATTTTTATTTAATGCTTTTTATTAATGGTCTGTGACTTATATTTTTCCTGCTTACCTCCCCCCATCAAAAGCAGTGTTTCACAACCAAAGAAGAAATATAAAATGTATGCATAGACCTCATGCGTGACCAGTACTTAGTTGTTTGATACACACCTTGAGGACTTGAATGAATGGTATCACTTATATGTGATTGACAAATATAGATATAGAGGTGTTCAATATTTTCTCATCACGTATTTTCCAGTAGAAGTATTTAGAACTAAAAGCTACTTCTCTTTATGGCTCCTCTGATGTATATAGATTTCATCTTAACAGTTGCATTTTAATCTTTACAGTGTCAGAGAGCGAGAGTGCAAAGGGAAGTGCTGATTGTCTTCCTAAGCTCAATTATCAAAGTTCTTCCAGTATAGTTCGCCTCAGTGCTACAAATAACAGTGCTGATAAAACGTCAGGAGAAAGCACAGGTAAGTTGAATGGTATATGTCTGTATGTGCAGAATAACTTGTATCTGTATTTCTAGTGAATATATTTTTTTAAGTCTTAATTCTCCAGGGATTTTTTCATTTTTCGTTTTTTTGTTTTGTTTTGGTTTTGGTTTTGGTTTTTTGGTATACTTGTGCAGCCTCTCATGGTATAGTTTAGAAGCTTAAATTCTGTATTTTATAATATAGTTTGTTCAAGCTTTTATTGTAACAAAGTAAAGGGACATACCTACAAGCTACCTTTTGAGTTTGGGCTGTGGTGAGTTTTGGGAAGGGGGAAGTGGGGAGCAAGTGAGATGATCAATCTGAGGGTACCAGACACCTCGCCAATTTTTAAATGAAGCATAGAGTTCCTTAGTCTTCGTATTGTTCCTGTTTTTTCAGAGGTGAAAGGATAGTCCTTCAGGTAGTTTAAATAGCAATACCTAATATTTTTTCTTTTCAAAGCACTTTTTATATACTATTTTTCATTTATTATTACAGCAGTGCTTATATTAGTGAGAGGGGGTATTAGCACTCTTTCAAAGATGAGAAAATTCAGGCATAGTCGGACTATTGGCAGGTCCCATAAGTTCTCAGCTAGTTAATGGAAAAGTCATTTTAGGATCTGGGATAATACCTGGACTCAAAAGTTTTTCATCAGACTGTTTTGGGGGGCACTAAACAGACATAAGATTCAGAGTTTCTAGTGTTAATAGTCTGATTTCATAATTACATTATTTTATTTTTGTATTAGCTCAGTTCTGCATCATTATAATCTAAACAAACACTGAAGGACTTTTGCTGTCAGGGCTGAAATCTCTCTATAAAGGGCCCTGCTGCTGCAATGATGTTTGTTTTTCTGCAGCATAGTTAGATATACCTCTAACTCAGGGGTAGGCAAACTGTGGCCCATGGGCCAAACCAGGCCTGCAGCCTGGTTTTTGTACAGGCCCACAAGCTAAGAATGTTTTTTTACATTTTTAAATGGTAAAAAATCAAAAGAAGAAAAATATTTTGTGACACCTGAAAATTATACGAAAGTTCAGTGTTCATAAACAAAGGTTGATTGTCACACACCCAGCTCATTCACTTACATATTGTCTATGGCTGCTTTGGCACTACGTTGGCAGAGCTGTGGAGTTGCCACAGAGGCTGTATGGCCTGCAGAGCCTAAAATATTTACTTTCTGGCCCATGACAGAAAAAGTTTGCCGACCCCTGTTCTAGCTATCAAAAAAAAAGTTAAATGATCTATAACTGTCTTTCTTCGCATTTCCTTGTTAGATAATTGTTATAACTTAAACATTAAAATTTTTACATTGGTATAATGTAATTGCTTCACAATCATTTAGTCCTTCCTAATCATTGTCTAATTATAACTCTTAATAACTGGCCTTTGGTAGTCTTTGCTTTCTTGTTCTTTCGTTACTGTCTATTCATGCTTGCTGTTTGCTTAAGATCTGCTTTTATGAACTTTCTGTTTTCATATGATTGTAAACCATCCTTTGATTCTGACATTTTGTCATAGTAATAAGCATCTGACTCAGCATCTGGCTTTTGATTGCCCTCTGTGCTTAACAAGCCAATTTTTTAAAGCATATAATAGGTTTCCTAGGTATGAACTAGAGTTGTTAGTTTATCCTTAACATTTTTGACTTGAAAACTTTCCCATCTGTTAAGTACTCTGGGTTTATCACTACTACCAAAGACTATATGTGGGATTTATAGGAATACTTACTTTTCTGTAACTTTTTTCTCACATACTAGTACTTGCTAGGATTCAAAACACCTTTCAAGTTTCTTCATGTTTTGCAGTACAGTATATGTATATTTTATTTATATCATTATATAAATAAATGACAGCTTCTAAAAGATGTGGGAGTGGAATAACCAAAGAAATGTTTTTTTTTTTTAACTGATTTTTATTTATTTATTTATTTATTTATTTATTTATTTATTGGCTGTGTTGGGTCTTCGTTTCTGTGCGAGGGCTTTCTCTAGTTGCGGCAAGCGGGTCCACTCTTCATCGCGGTGCGCGGGCCTCTCACTATCGTGGCCTCTCTTGTTGCGGAGCACAGGCTCCAGACGCGCAGGCTCAGTAGTTGTGGCTCACGGGCCTAGTTGCTCCGCGGCATATGGGATCTTCCCAGACCAGGGCTCGAACCCGTGTCCCCTGCGTTAGCAGGCAGATTCTCAACCACTGCGCCACCAGGGAAGCCCCCAAAGAAATGTTTTAATGTTTGGTTGGTAATTGAAATAAAATCATCATCCTATGGTTACTTCATGGTTATCTTGGGAATTTTAACATTTTGATAAATATATATTGAATTACTGAGAATTCAATCACAAGACAATTTACTCTGAAATGAAACATGCTCTGAAGTATGAAAACATACTCTGAAATGTTTTTTTAAGCCTTATTCTGCTTTTAGTGTGCTTTAACTTTTTACCTTTAGCTACCACATTTAGCTGTAACATGTCATATTATAATATATTATACTATGTTATATTCTGGGTTGGTCTCTTGGCTGCAGTTGTTTCCCAGCAGACAATATTCATTCAGCGATTATTTTCTGAGCTCCTACTATACCTGCTACCATATGCCAGGTGCTACTGAGGATATGGTAAAGAACAAAAATAAACATGGTCCCTGCCTCCATAGAGAAGTACATGGGAGGGCTGGGAAAACATTAATCAAATAATCAAGTAAATGTAAAAACACCCTGATATTAAATACTGGCAAGAAGGGCTGTAAGGGCTTCCCTGGTGGTGCAGTGGTTAAGAATCCGCCTGCCAATGCAGGGGACACGGGTTCGAGCCCTGGTCCGGGAAGATCCCACATGCCGCAGACCAACTAAGCCCGTGCGCCACAACTACCGTGCCTGCTCTGTAGAGCCCGGAAACCACAACAACTGAGCCCACGTGCCACAACTACTGAAGCCTGTGCGCCTAGAGCCCATGCTCCGCAACAAGAAAAGCCACTGCAATGAGAAGCCCGCACACCGCAGTGAAGAGTAGCCCCCACTCGCCACAACTAGAGAAAGCCCACGCACAGCAACGAAGACCCAATGCAGCCAAAAATAAATAAATAAAATAAATAAATTAGAAAGAAAAAAAAAAAAAAAAAAAGAAGGGCTGTAAGTTGCCATGAGAATATGTAACCTGTCCTGGGTTTAGAGGGACATTGGTCAGGAAAGGCTTCCTTGATAATATGGTTTCTGAGCTTAGATCTGAAGGGTGAGTAGAAAACAAATGAGGATAGGGGTTCCAAAGGAAAAATTGAAAGGGAGCATTCCAAGCAGCGGGAAGCAATATGTAAAGGCTGTATAGTAGGAAGGGATTATAGCATGTTCAAAGACCTAAAAAAGGGCTAGTAAATCAGCTCAGAATTCTTTCAGTTTTAAGGTTCAGAAAATATGACTTAACAGTGGCTTAAACAAGTTGAGGGCTTCTTTTCTCACGAAATTCAAAGGTAAACAATTGCCCAAGATGTTGGTTCAGGGGCTTTACATCAGATCTCTGAACCTAACCATGATTATAATACAGCTGCTGGCAACTTCAGGCACCACCTATCTGTGCAAGGCAGAAAGAATGGGCAAGGGGAGTGCCAGCCACATCTATCTCCTTTACCAGGAAAGCAGACGTTTTCCCAGAAACCCTCAAAAACTACCACTTTACTATCACTTGCCAGAATTATGTCACAGAGCCACCAGGCCCAAGGAAGTTAAATAGTTTGCAGCCTCTCTGTTAGAGGTGCGCAGCATCCAGCCTAGTCTGGTGGAATTTAGCAGGTGTATAAACTTAGAGTCAGACAAACTATTCTGTAAATGGCCAGGTAGTAAACATTTTAGGCCTTACAGGCCACATACAGTCTCTATTGCTTGTTCTTTGTGTGTGTGATTTTTACAACTCTTTTAAAATGTTAAAACCATTTGAGACTGTATATAAACAGTCCACAGGCTGGATTTGGCTCAGCAGTGTAGTTTGCCAACCCCTGGTATAATTTGGTAACCAACTTTATTTGTCTGTAGGCCATTGCATAGTTCTTAACTTTGCAAAGGAACACATCTATTTAAATGCAGTCCTAGGGTTACATCTTTGGATTATAAGATTGCTCCAGGTCTTTGATAATATATAACCTGTTAAGCAGGTTTCCCAGAATATCAGAAGAAAGTATGTTCTTGGTTTCTTATATACTTAATCATAAGCTGATACAGAAAAAAAGAAGACACTACCTCTCTGCTATACTGTTTTCCTTGTTAATGCTGTATGCTTATTAAACGGTATTAGTTCATAGGCTTTTATGGTCTCTAGTAGTCCCTTTTATCTACTATCTTGTTACCCAAATACATCATATGATAGGAAAAAAGGCACATTTTTAGGAATTGCCTCGTTATAGAGAGCTAATTCTGTTGGCTAAAGCATGTAAAAAGAGTAGTTGAAGGACTTTCCTGATGGTGCAGTGGTTAAGAATCCACCTGCCAATGCAGGGGACATCTGTTCGAGCCCTGGTCGGGGAAGATGCCACATGCTGCAGATCAATTAAGCCTGTGTGCCACAACTACTGAAGCCCACATGCCTAGAGCCCGTGCTCCGCAACAAGAGAAGCCACCGCAGTGAGAAGCCCACGCACCGCAACGAAGAGCAGCCCCCGCTCACCGCAACTAGAGAAAGCCCATGCGCAGCAACAAAGACCCAACGCAAACAAAAATAAATAAATAAATAAATAAATAAATTTTTTAAAAAAAAGAGTAGTTGACAATACCATACCTAGACTAATGCTTTAGAAGACTCCCACATAAGGACAATTAAAGTGATCAAAAATCTAGATTTCTGCTTTCAGCGTAGGTACCTAAGTAATTTGGTAAAAAGCAGTGAACAGTGTTTCTGAATAGAAAGTGGCCATTCACATTTGACTGTTATAAACTTGAATCAATATGTAAAGCAAAGGTAAAATTATTTAGCCACATCTATAGTCATAAGGATTTGGAGTTTTAAAAATAATTTTTATTTATGAATAAAGCTCACATAGCTGCCTTTTATTTGGTTTGGTTTAGTGTTTTTGGTTTTGTTTTTCTTTTTATAGGCAGAAGACTCAGAATCTTAAGGTCGTCTAGCACAACCACAATTGTATAACCATTGTTATTTAATCCGTTCAGTGAAATGGACATAAATTCATTATTATTGTTGTTAAATATACCAAGGGTAAATATTAATCGTAACTTACAAGTTTTAAAAAGCAGTGCATCCTTATATCTCAGATCATACCCTTCATATTTGATTTGAATCCCAGTTCTCTCACTTAAGGACTGGGTAACTTTGGGCTAGGTAATCTCTCTGAGTATCAGTTTTTTCTCCACCCATAAGGATGTTGGAATGATTATGGTAGATAATGTGAGTAAAGTGCCTAGTATAGCATCTGTGAAATAGCAGGCACTTGATGAATGCTTGCTGTTATCATTTTATTACTAGTATCTTAAATATTTAAGACAACTTATATTTGCATATTACATTTTTCGTGGCTAAAAACACTTTTCTTGTTTTTTAGAAAGTACGTCTGAGCCGCTCTTAATATCATCTTTTGAGGATACAAATGAAACAGGAAACATTCAAAGTAGATGCTTCAGGAAAAGACATAAAAGTGACAATGAGCCTAATCTGCAGCAGCAAATGTCCTGGGGAAATAGAAACCGAAATCTTAGTGGAGGAGTACTAATGGGACTTATGCTCAATAGAATTAACCAGGAAGCAAACCCTGGAGATATGGTTGAAAAATTAGGAGCTGATGCAAAAATTCTTTCAAATGTAATCTCAAAAAGCACAAGACCAAATAGTCTTGATATTGGAAAGCCATCTTTAAGATCAAAAAGAGACAGTATAGAGAAGGAATCTAGTGATGATGATACACCTTTTGATGGTTCTAATTGTTTGGCAGATAAAGTGGATTCTCCTGTTATTTTTGACTTAGAAGACTTAGACAATGAAACAGATGGATCAAAAGTGGGGTATGTTGCTCCACAAAATCCTAAGAGGAGTCAACGCTTGAATAGCAGCTTTTCAGTAAAACCTTTCGAAAAAACTGATGTTGCAACAGGATTTGATCCCCTCTCTCTTCTGGTTGCTGAGACTGAACAGCAGCAAAAAGAGGAGGAGGAAGAGGAGGAAGATGATAGCAAAAGCGTTTCAACACCATCTGCTAGGCGGGATTTAGCTGAAGAAATTGTGATGTATATGAATAACATGAGCAGTCCTTTGACAAGTCGAACACCAAGCATTGATTTACAACGGGCCTGTGATGATAAAGTAACCACTAAGAAAAGTCCAACGTTGGTCAAGGCATGCAGAAGATCTAGCCTGCCTCCTAATTCTCCTGGGCCAGTGAGACTTACCAAATCTAAAAGTTACTCAAAAAACGAAGACAGACCAAGGGATAGACTCTGGTCTTCTCCAGCCTTCTCACCTACTTGCCCATTTAGGGAAGAATCTCAAGATGCATTAACCCATTCATCACCTTCATTTAATTTAGATACACTACTAGTACCTAAACTAGATGTTCTAAGAAACAGTATGTTCACTGCTGGAAAAGGAGTTGCAGAGAAAGCAAGCAAATGGTATTCAAGATTCACCATGTACACCACATCATCCAAGGTAGGTTTATTAGTGTTTTCTACTTTTCCTTTTACCCTTCTCCACCACCAAAAGTATCTTACTTGCAAAGATGTCTGTTTTTACCATTCTCCTAAAATACAGCTTTACAGAAAGGACTCTTGGGATGCATAAGGTTTGTAAGTAACAGAATTTGGACTTGAATAATAACTTCGAAAGGAAAGAATTCACTAACTAAGGTTATATTTTTAGTTCAGTTTTGAAAGAAAGTGATCTGTAGCTGGAGTAAAAATTAGAGTCATATGAAAATGCTTACTTGAGCTTCATTATTTATTGCCTTCAAAAATTACCAGCCAGGCATAGGATTTCTCTTTCTGGTTAGGATGAAGTACCTTGTGATACACCTGCATATGTCCCAAAGCAAAAAGCTAGATGAAATATGGAAAGTATTTGTTTAAAGTCATCAGAGAACTGCTGAAACAACTAGAAAGTAGAGGGGCAAGATTCTAGAGAGAGGAGACTTGCAGAGATGAGCTGAAGTTTTATAGCTACTTTTTCCTTGAGGGCATTTGCTTATTCTGAGCACAGAGCAAGAGGTTGCAAATCCAGGCTTTGCCTTATCAGAGGACTGTGGAGAGGTGAGGGGGCCAGCAGGACTTTTGGGATCTTGTAGAGCTGGAGAGACAAAAATAGAGACTGGAGGGTCCTCAGATACACAAGTTTTTTCCTTCAGGACATTTTCCAAATACTGATACTGCATGAAACAGGAGTCTGAAAACATAAGCAGAAAGTCTCTGATAAATAAGAGTTCTCAGCAGTTTCATGGTGCTGGGAATACAATAGCTTAGTTCATAAGCTGCTGGGAGCTGGGGAAAGTGAGGGCAAGGAAGCTTTGGTGTACACACCAGGCCCTTAGTTCAAATTCCTGCAGAGCTATGCCTTAGGAGCATTGGCAAAACAGAGGTAGACTGAACCTGACCAAAACTGCAACCCAGGCTGGACTCAGCTCAGTCTGTGATTAGATTAAACTAATCAGCCTTTACTCTAACAAGGAAAAAGTGTGTCCTTTCCAGAGGACCAGAACATCAACTGGAGTCCTTATGGTTTTTTATATATAATTTTTTATATTCTATTATTGAATTAAAAATAGCTATACTGAGGGACTTCCTTGGTGATCCAGTGGTTAAGACTCCGCACTCCCAGTGCAGGGGGCCCGGGTTCCATCCCTGGTCAGGGAACTAGATCCTGCATGCCTCAACTAAGAGCCTGCATGCTGCAACTAAAGATCCCGCACACCACAACTAAAGATCCTGCACACTGCAGCGAAGATCCCACGTGCTGCAACTAAGACCAGTGCAGCCAAATAAATAAATATTAAAAACAAACAAACAAAAAAGCTGTACGGAGAGACAAGGACCATAACTAAAAACAAAAGAAAAACAGATGGAGGAAACAGACCTTCAGGTGATCTAAATATTTGAATTAGCAAGATACTTTGAAGTAATTAAAATATGTCCAAGAAAATAGAGGAAAGGGTGAGAAAAAAAAGCTAGAAACATGCAAAATTTCACCAGGTAATTATCTTTTGAAAATAACCAGTGTAAATTATAGAACTGAAAAAGATGCGAAATTAAGAAAGCAGTAGTTGGATTTCACAGCAGACAAAAAGCAGGAGAAGATTAGTAAACTAGTTGGGAAGATAGTAGAAAATATCCACACTGAAGTACAGACAGGGAAAAAAAATTGGAAAATACAGGAAAAAATGTGGGGTTTAGTGAAAATGCTTAACATTGATGTAGTTTAGTTCCAGAAGAAGAAGAAAAAAAGGGGTAGAAGGAACATTTAAAATGCTAATTGCCAAGAATTTTCCAAAAGTGATTAAAGATGTCACTCACATATTTAGAAGATCTACAAATGTCAAGCAGAATAAATGCAAAAAAAAAAAAACAACCCTATACTTAGGCATCTTATGTTAAAATAGATGAAAATGAAATACAAAGAGAAAATCCGAAAAGGAGCCAAAGGAGAGAGAGATATTACCTTCAAAAGAGCAACAGTAAGAAAGCTGACAGTTGTCTTCTGAATAGAAAATGTGATGTCAAAAGACACTGGAAAGACAGCTTTAGAGTACTGAAAGAAAATGACTGCCAACCTGTTTTTTCTGTATCCAGCAAAAATACTCCTTAAAAATTTGGGTGAGAGCTTTAGTTCCACTGTGGTAACATAAGGCCACTAAAGCCCGTCCCTCCCACTGATTTACAACTAAAAACTCCAAACAAAATACAAAAAAAAAACTATCTAAAGATTCTGAAAAACAAAAGCAGCAGATTGTGGGGAAATTTTCCCATTTTCTTTCTCATGCATTTTTGCTCCAAGAGCAGGTCCCAGTCACAGTGTGGCATGGCATCCCTGGCAGCTAAAACTTCAAGAGAATCCCCATATTTCCTGGACAGAGGAACCAGAGAAGGGAGCCTCTGTGGGCTGGAGAGTATGAGGGGAATCTGTGAAAGAAGGATTCCTAACTCTGTGCATGGCCCACACAAGTCTGAGCCTCACCCTTGAGCTACACATACATGGGATAGATGCAGACCAGCATGGACAAGGCTTAGAGAATTAAACTGGGGATTAAATCACCACCTACAAAAATCAAAACACAAATTACAATCTGAACATAACGTAGTTGACTGCCTGCTAATACAATAGCTCAACATTCTCCAAGAGATTATAACAGTACCCAGACTACACAGCATAACATTCATGGTGTCCAAAACAAAATCCAAAATTACTTGAACCAGGAAAATGTGACTAATTCTCAAGGGAAAGACAACCCAGATGTTGGAATTATCAGACGGAAACCTTAAAGCAGCTGTTATAACTAGATTCCCTGAAGTAAAGAAAAAACACATTTCAAATAAGAAAAGAAAAGAACGCTTATCCAGAAAAATTAATTATTTGTCAAAAAATTTTATCATAAAAAATACACTCTGAAATAAACTCATTGGATGGGTTCAATAGCAGAATGGCGATGACAAAGGAGAGTCATTGAACTTAGATTGAGTAATAGAAATTATGCAGTTGGAAGAACAGAGAGAGACTTTATAAAAATGAACAGAGCCTCAGAGAGTTGTGGGACAATATCAAAATGTATAACATATAATAGGGATTCCAGAAGAATTGGAGAAAGAGATTATGGTAGAAAAAATATTTGAAGAAATAATGGATAAAATTTCCCAAATTTAGTAAAAGATTTAGATTTACATATACTCAGCAAACTATAGACAGGATAAACTCAAAGAAAACAACACCTATATATACATAAAAGCAAACTGTTAATAACCAAAGATATCCATTTCTAATAAGAAAATAACTGCTGGAAAAAAAAACAAGAATAAAAAGTATCTTGAATGCTATTAAACAAAAATGACACATTACCTACAGAGGAATAAGGATTTGAATGACCACTTGTTTTCATCATAATCTGTGGAGGGAAGAATACAGTGGAACAACAGTTTTAACCTGTTGAAGAAAAGGCCTGTCAACCCAGAATTCCATATCCAGTGAAAATATTCTTTAGGGGTGAAGGTGAAATAAAAACATTTTCAGATAAAGGAAAAGAATTCATGACTAGCAGACCTGCTCTATAAAATAAGCTAAAGGAAGTTTTTCAGGCTGAAGAAAAATTATACTACAAAGAAACCTGGGTCTTTGGGAATGAAGAAAGAGCAAAATAGATGGTAAATATCTGGTTAATATGAAAGACCCCTTTTTTTTTTTTTAATACAGCAGCTTCTTATTAGTCATCCATTTTATACACATCAGTGTATACATGTCAATCCCAATCTCCCAATTCATCCCACCCCCAGCCACTTTCCCGCCTTGGTGTCCATACGTTTGTTCTCTACATCTGTCTCTCAATTTCTGCCCTGCAAACCAGTTCATCTGTACCATTTTTCTAGGTTCCACATATATACGTTAATATACGATATTTGTTTTTCTGACTTACTTCACTCTGTATGACAGTCTCTAGATCCATCCACAGCTCTACAAATGACCCAATTTCGTTCCTTTTTATGGCTGAGTAATATTCCATTGTATATATGTACCAAATCTTCTTTATCCAGTCGTCTGTCGATGGGCATTTAGGTTGCTTCCATGACCTGGCTATTGTAAATAGTGCTGCAGTGAACATTGGGGTGCATGTGTCTTTTTGAATTATGGTTTTCTCAGGGTATATGCCCAGTACTGGGATTGCTGGGTCATATAGTAGTTCTATTTTTAGTTTTTAAAGGAACCTCCATACTGTTCTCCATAGTGGCTGTATCAATTTACATTCCCACCAACAGTGCAAGAGGGTTCCCTTTTCTCCACACGCTCTCCAGCATTTGTTGTTTGTAGATTTTCTGATGATGCCCATTCTCACTGGTGTGAGGTGGTACCTCATGGTTGTTTTGATTTGCATTTCTCTAATAATTAGTGATGTTGAGCAGCTTTTCATGTGCTTCTTGGCCATCTGTATGTCTTCTTTGGAGAAATGTCTATTTAGGTCTTCTGCCCATTTTTGGATTGGGTTGTTTGTTTTTTTAATATTGAGCTGCATGAGCTGTTTATATATTTTGGAGATCAATCCTTTGTCCCTTGATTCGTTTGCAAATATTTTCTCCCATTCTGAGGGTTGTCTTTTCGTTTTGTTTATGGTTTCCTTTGCTGTGCAAAAGCTTTTAAGTTTCATTAGGTCCCATTTGTTTTGTTTGTTTCTATTTCCATTACTCTAGGAGGTGGATCAAAAAAGATCTTGCTGTGATTTATGTCAAAGAGCGTTCTTCCTATGTTTTCCTCTAAGAGTTTTATAGTGTCTGGTCTTACATTTAGGTCTCTAATCCATTTTGAGTTTATATTTGTGTATGGTGTTAGGGAGTGTTCTAATTTCATTCTTTTACATGTAGCTGTCCAGTTTTCCCAGCACCACTTATTGAAGACACTGTCTTTTCTCCATTGTATATCCTTGCCTCCTTTGTCATAGACTAGTTGACCACAGGTGTGTGGGTTATCTCTGGGCTTTCTATCTTGTTCCATTGATCTATATTTCTGTTTTTGTGCCAGTACCATATTGTCTTGATGACTGTAGCTTTGTAGTATAGTCTGAAGTCAGGGAGTCTGATGCCTCCATCTCCGCTTTTTTCCCTCAAGACTGCTTTGGCTATTCGGGGTCTTTTGTGTCTCCATACAAATTTTAAGATTTTTTGTTCTAGTTCCGTAAAAAATGCCATTGGTAATTTGATAGGGATTGCACTGAATCTGTAGATTGCTTTGGGTAGTATAGTCATTTTCACAATATTGATTCTTCCAATCCAAGAACATGGTATATCTCTCCATCTGTTGGTATCATCTTTAATTTCTTCCATCAGTGTCTTACAGTTTTCTGCATACAGGTTTTTGTCTCCCTAGGTAGGTTTATTCCTAGATATTTTATTCTTTTTGTTGCAGTGGTAAATGGGAGTGGTTCCTTAATTTCTCTTTCAGATTGTTCATCATTGGTGTATAGGAATGCAAGAGATTTCTGTGCATTAATTTTCTATCCTGCAACTTTACCATATTCATTAATTAGCTCTAGCAGTTTTCTGGTGGCATCTTTAGGATTCTCTATGTATAGTATCGTGTCATCTGCAAACAGTTACAGTTTTACTTCTCCTTTTCCAATTTGTATTCCTTTTATTTCTTTTTCTTCTCTGATTGCCATGGCTAGGACTTCCAAAACTATGTTGAATAATAATGGTGAGAATGGACATCCTTGTCTTGTTCCTGATCTTAGAGGAAATGCTTTCAGTTCTTCACCATTGAGAATGATGCTTGCTGTGGGTTTGTCGTATATGGCCTTTATTATGCTGAGGTAGGTTCCCTCTATGCCCACTTTCTGGAGAGGTTTTAATCATAAATCAGTGTTGAATTTTTTCAAAAGCTTTTTCTGCATCTATTGAGATGATCATATGGTTTTTATTCTTCAATTTGTTAATATGGTGTATCACATTGATTGATTTGCATATATTGAATAATCCTTGCATCCCTGGGATAAATCCCACTTGATCATGGTGTATGATCCTTTTAATGTGTTGTTGGACTCTGCTTGCTAGTATTTTGTTGAGGATTTTTGCATCTATATTCATCAGTGATATTGGTCTGTAATTTTCTTTTTTTGTAGTATCTTTGTCTGCTTTTGGTATCAGGGTGATGGTGGCCTCATAGAATGAGTTTGGGAGTGTTCCTTCCTCTGCAATTTTTTGGAAGAGTTTGAGAAGGATGGGTGTTAGCTCTTCTCTAAATCTTTGATAGAATTCACCTATGAAGCCATCTGGTCCTGGACTTTTGTTTGTTGGAAGATTTTTAATCACAGTTTCAATTTCATTACTTGTGATTGGTCTGTTCATATTTTATATTTCTTCCTGGTTCAGTCTTGGAAGGTTATACCTTTCTAAGAATTTGTCCATTTCTTCCAGGTTGTCCATTTTATTGGCATAGAGTTGCTTGTAGTAGTCTCTTAGGATGCTTTGTATTTCTGTGGTGTCTGTTGTAACTTCTCCTTTTTCATTTCTAATTTTATTGATTTGAATCCTCTCCGTCTTTTTCTTGATAAGTCTGGCTAATGGTTTATCAATTTTGTTTATCTTCTCAAAGAACCAGCTTTTAGTTTTATTGATCTTTGCTACTGTTTTCTTTGTTTCTATTTCATTTATTTCTGCTCTGAACTTTATGATTTCTTTCCTTCTGCTAACTTTGGGTTTTGTTTCTTATTCTTTCTCTAGTTCCTTTAGGTATAAGGTTAGATTGTTTGAGATTTTTCGTGTTTCTTGAGGTAGGCTTGTATAGCTATAAACTTCCCTCTTAGAACTGCTTTTGCTGCATCCCATAGGTTTTGGATCATCATGTTTTCATTGTCATTTGTCTCTATTTATTTTTTGATTTCTTCAGTGATCTCTTGGTTATTTAGTAACATATTGTTTAGCCTCCATGTGTTTGTGTTTTTTATGTTTTTTCCCCTGTAATTGATTTCTAATCTCATAGCGTTGTGGTCAGAAAAGATGCTTGATATGATTTCAGTTTTCTTAATTTACTGAGGCTTGATTTGTGACCCAAGTTATGATCCATCCTGGAGAATATTCCGTGTGCACTTGAGAAGAAAGTGTAATCTGCTGTTTTTGGATGGAATGTCCTATAAATATCAACTAAATCTATCTGGTCTGTTGTGTCATTTAAAGCTTCTGTTTCCTTATTAATTTTCTGTTTGGATGATCTGTCCATTGGTGTAAGTGAGGTGTTAAAGTCCCCCACTATTATTGTGTTACAGTCGATTTCCTCTTTTATAGCTGTTAACAGTTGCCTTATGTATTGAGGTGCTCCTATGTTGTTGCATATATATTTATAATTGTTACATCTTTTTCTTGGATTGATCCCTTGATCATTATGTAGTGTCCTTCCTTGTCTCTTGTAACATTCTTTATTTTAAAGTCTATTTTATCTGATATGAGTATTGCTACTCCAGCTTTCTTTTGATTTCCATTTGCATGGAATATCTTTTTCCATCCCCTCACTTTCAGTCTGTATGTGTCCCTAGGTCTGAAGTGGGTCTCTTGTAGACAGCATATATATGGGTCTTGTTTTCGTATCCATTCAGCAAGCCTGTGTCTTTTGGTTGGAGCATTTAATCCATTCACGTTTAAGGTAATTATTGATATGTATGTTCCTATGACCATTTTCTTAGTTGTTTTGGGTTTGTTTTTGTAGGTCCTTTTCTTCTCTTGTGTTTCCCACTTAGAGAAGTTCCTTTAGCATTTGTTGTACAGCTGGTTTGGTAGTGCTGAATTCTCTTAGCTTTTGCTTGTCTGTAAAGCTTTTGATTTCTCTGTTGAATCTGAATGAGATCCTTACCAGGTACAGTAATCTTGGTTGTAGGTTCTTCCCTTTCATCACTTTATATATGTCTTGCCACTGCATTCTGCCTTGTAGAGTTTCTGCTGAGAAGTCAGCTGTTAACTTTATGGGAGTTCCCTTGTATGTTATTTGTCGTTTTTCCCTTGCTGCTTTCAATAATTTTTCTTTGTCTTTATTTTTGCCAATTTGATTACCATGTGTCTCGGCATGTTTCTCCTTGGGTTTATCCTGTATGGGACTCTCTGCGCTTCCTGGACCTGGGTGGCTATTTCCTTTCCCATGTTAGGGAAGTTTTCGACTATAATCTCTTCAGATATTTTCTTGGGTCCTTTCTCTCTCTCTTCTCCTTCTGGGACCCCTATAATGTGAATGTTGTTGCGTTTAATGTTGTCCCGGAGGTCTGTTAGGCTGTCTTCATTTCTTTTCATTCTTTTTTCTTTATTCTGTTCCGCAGCAGTGAATTTCACCATTCTGTCTTCCAGGTCACTTATCCGTTCTTCTGCCTCAGTTATTCTGCTATTGATTCCTTCTAGTGTAGTTTTCATTTCAGTTATTGTATTGTTCATCTCTGTTTGTTTGTTCTTTAATTCTTCTAGGTCTTTGTTAAACATTTCTTGCATCTTCTCGATCTTTGCCTCCATTCTTTTTCCGAGGTCCTGGATCATCCTCACTATCATTATTCTGAATTTTTTTTCTGGAAGGTTGCCTATCTCCACTTCATTTAGTTGTTTTTCTGGGGTTTTATCTTGTTCCTTCATCTGGTACATAGCCCTCTGCCTTTTCATCTTATCTTTCTGTGAATGTGGTTTTTGTTCCACAGGCTGCAGGATTGTAGTTCTTCTTGGCTTCTGCTGTCTGCCCTCTGGTAGATGAGGCTATCTAAGAGGCTTGTGCAAGTTTCCTGATGGGAGGGACTGGTGGTGGGTAAAGCTGGCTGTTGCTTTGGTGGGCAGAGCTCAGTAAAACTTTAATCCACTTGATTGTTGATGGGTGGGGCTGGGTTCCGGCTCTGTTCGTTGTTTGGCCTGAGGCGACCCAACACTGGAGCCTACCCAGGCTCTTTGGTGGGGCTAATCACTGACTCTGGGAGGGCTCACGCCAAGGAGTACTTCCAGAACTTCTGCTGCCAGTGTCCTTGTCCTCATCGTGAGACAGAGCCACCCCCCGCCTCTGCAGGAGCCCCTGCAACACTAGCAGGTAGGTCTGGTTCAGTCTCCTGTGGGGTCACTGCCTCTTCCCCTGGGTCCCGATGCACACACTACTTTATGTGTGCCCTCCAAGAGTGGAGTCTCTGTTTCCCCAAGTCCTGTCAAAGTCCTGCAGTCAAATCTCGCTAGCCTTCAAAATCTGATTCTCTAGGAATTCCTCCTCCTGTTGCTGGACCCCCAGGTTGGGAAGCCTGACATGGGGCTCAGAACCTTCACTCCAGTGGGTGAACTTCTGTGGTGTAACCGTTCTCCAGTTTGTGAGTCACCCACCTAGCAGCTATGGGATTTGACTTTATTGTGATTGTGCCCCTCCTACCATCTCTTTGTGGCTTCTCCTTTGTCTTTGGATGTGGGGTATCTTTTTTTCATGATTTCCAGTGTCTTCCTGTCAGTGATTGTTCAGCCGTTAGTTGTGATTCCGGTGTTCTTGCAGGAGGGAGTGAGAGCATGTCCTTCTACTCCGCCATCTTGAACCAATCTCTCTAAGACCCCGTTTTTAAAACCTATTCTTTTAAATTTTTATTGAAGTATGGTTGATTTACAGTGTTGTGTTAGTTTCAGGTATACAGCTCAGTGATTCAGCTATACATACGTATATATTCTTTTTTTTTTAATTTATTTGTTTATTTTTGGCTGCGCTGGGTCTTCATTGCTGCACGGGGGCTTTCTCTAGTTGCAGCGAGTGGGAGCTACTCTTCGTTGTGGTGCATGGGCTTCTCATTGCAGTGGCTTCTCTTGTTGCAGAGCCTGGGCTCTAGGCACACAGGCTTCAGTAGTTGTGGCTCTCGGGCTCTAGAGCACAGGCACAGTAGTTGCGGCGCATGGGCTTAGTTGCTCCACAGCATGTGGGATCTTCCTGGACCAGGGCTCGAACCTGCATCCCCTGCACTGGCAGGCGGATTCTTAACCACTGCACCACCAGGGAAGTCCCTTAAAACCTTTTTAAATTCCTTAAAATACTTGCAGTTGGACAAAACAAAAATTTGAATGTTATCTCATGGGATTTTCAATATGTGTAGAGGTTTCATAGTGACTAAGAGACTCACCCTACTGACATTCTTTATAGGTATATTATTATATATGAAGTGGTACAATACTAATTTTAAATCAACTGTAAATGATTAGGTATATGTATTGCAATCCCTAGAGCACCCACTTAATAAAAAATACAATGAGATATAGCCAAAAAGCCAATAAAAATTTACAAGTAATCTTAAAAGTAACTCAGTAACACATACACACACACACCTGTGTATTATCTGGGCAGTGTAATTACAGTTATTTAAAAAAATTTTTTTCTTCATACAAAAGTCTATCAAATTTTCTTACATATTACTGGTGTAACCAGGAAAAAATACTTATACTTTGGTGTTCTCAAAAATGAAAACTAGAAATACATGTCTTTGAAACCTGGATTGTTATGGAAAAGAATAAAATGTAAACATAAATGAAATTAAAAGAGATTAAAATGTAATTTTCTAATGGTATCATCCTGGGCTGGGATTTGCAGGGAAGAAAATTAACAATAAACAAAAACTTAAAGTTAGCAATTGTCTAACTAACAGGTATCTGCTTTGATCTAACTAAGAAATGCTGTCTTAAAAATTGATCTCCAGCTCACGTTTGTCCAGTATGCCCTTGTAAAATTGGTTGGTTTTTTTTTCTCTAGAAGTTGTATTGTTAATTAACTGATCATCTGAGTAATTAGGCATTTCCTCTGCCTTTGAAGTGAACTTTTAAATAACTAACTTTAAATATGAAGGAAATTAAGCTTATAATTATGTCCTTAGGATCAAAGTTCTGATCGTACCAGTCTTTCTTCAGTGGGAGCCCAGGATTCTGAATCTACCTCATTAACAGATGAAGATGTCTGCCACGAGTTGGAAGGAGCCACTTCTTCTCAGGAAAGCAGTGCCACTGCAGGGACTAAGGGAATTGATTTCAGCAGAACAAGCCTGGAAGGTTCTTCCTCCTTAGAAGGTTTGTCCAAACAGCTCAGTCATACTGCATTTGATTTGTGGTACCTTTATTTTTTCTCCTTTATGTTTAATTTTGTAAAAGATTTTCATGGCTCAAAACAGTAGAGAACCAAGGCACTTTCAGAGAAGTCTAGCTTCTTCCATCCTCATCCCTTCATCTTGTTTTGTCACTGTCCCTAGAGGTAGCCATTTTTATTCATTTTGATTTATCCTTTCATTGTTGCTTTTTTTAATGTGCTTTTGTTTTAAAATGTGCTTTTTTAAAAAGCGTGTGTGTGTTTGTGTGTGTGTTCTTAATACCTCTTTGTCTTCTTACTCAAAAGGTAACATGCTATAAACACTTAACTGTTTCTTGCTTTTTTTCACTTAACACTATATTCTGAAGAGCATTCCATATCATCACATAGTGTTGTCCCTCATTCATTTTTACCGTTGCATTGTTCATCATGTGTGGATGTATTGGTTTATTTTAACCACTTCCCTGTTGATGGACTTTAAGTTCTCAGTCTTTAACTGTTATAAATAATACTGTGATGCATATATGTCATATTATATTTTGCCCGGGTATTTTTGGAAGATACTTCCAAGTTTTTCCTTGAAGTGATATTGCCAGGTTCCTTCCTCAGGGGTATACTATTTTGTATTCCCACAGGTAGTATATAAGAATACCTATTTCCCCACAGCCTTGTGAAGAAAATATGTTAGCACACTTTGAAATTTTTGCCGTCTGATAGGTGAAGAATGTATTTCAATTTAGTTTTCATTTTTCTTTATCTTATAAATTAAGTTGCATATCTGTTTATGTGTTTAAGGACTATTTGTATTTCTTTTTCTGTGAACTGTCCTTTGCCTACATTTCACTTTCACTTTTTGGTCCTCCCCACTTTTTAAAAGTTTTAATAGCTCTTTTTTATGTTAGGGAATTAATCCTTTGTCTCTTATATAAGTGGCAGATGCTTTTTCCAAGTTTGTCAAGTTCAGGGGTTTTTTTTTTCCCCCACATAAAAGTTTTTAATTTTATGTCATCAAATTTATCAGTTTTTGCCCTATTGCTTCTGGATTTTGAGTTATTATGAAAGATTTCCCCTTCCCTAGGCTCACCACTGTTTTCTTCTCATACTTCTCTGATTTCCTTTTTAACATTTTCTGGGGTCAGCAGACTTTTTCTGTAAAGGGCCATATTGTAAATAGTTTAGGTTTTGTGGGCCACATACATCTCTGTCACATATTCTTTTTTGTCTTTTTCTTTTTTTTAACAGTGCTTTAAAATGTTAAAATTATTCTGAGTTTGTGGTCATACAAAAATAGATTTGACCCCTTATTTAAATATTTAATCCATTTGAAAGTTATCCTGTTATATGATGTGAGGAATGAATGAATGTATTATAATGTTTTTCAAATTTGCATCTTTGCTACTTTAAAAAGCTTTTATTTTGGAAATAGTCAATCACAAAAGTAGAAGGAATAGCACAATGAGCTCCCATGTACCTTCACACAACTTAAGCAACTATCAACAAATGGCCAATCTTGTTTTATCTTTTCTGCCTCTTCCGCTGCCAACATTTTTTCCTTCCCCACTGGATCATTTTAAAGTAAATCCCAAACAGTATATAATTTTATTCATAAATACTTCAACATGTATTGATATTTCTAAAACACAAGGACTTTAATGTTATATCTTTGTAACTTTTTATTAAAGTTTATTTATTTAATACATTTATTATTTACTCTGTTATACATGTAGTGTGTACATTTTTATGTATGTAAATACTGTACATTTCACAAATTGAGGACAACTGATTAACCAGTATCAGATTAAGAGGCAGAACCTTGGGACTTCCCTGGTGGTCCAGTGGTTAAGACTCTGCTCCCAATACAGGGGGTCTGGGTTTGATCCCTGGTCAGGAAGCTAGATCCCACATGCCACAACTAAAGAGCCCACATGCCACAATGAAGCTCCTGCATAATGCAACTAAGACCTGGTGCAGCCAAACAAATAAATAAATAAATAAATGTTTGGGGGGTGGGGAAGAAAGAAACAGAACATAAACAGCATCCAGAACCCCCTCTCATAACCACATCTACTCACCACTCCCTTCACAAATGAACATTATCTTCTAACACTGTATGTCAGCATGGCCATTTTTGAACATGTTATGGACTCATACAGTATCTTTTGTGAAGCATTCATTTTTTTTCAAAACAAAATTGTAATATTGTTATATTTTTAGTGTGACAATATTTATCATATATCTTATATAAAATATATACTTAAATTTTCACAACTATCTCATGAAACTCTTTTTAAAAGGCGGTTTGTTCAAATTGAGACCCAAACAAGGTCTACTTGTTGCATTTGTTTGATATGTCTACTAACTCCCTCTCATCTTTGTTCCCTGTTTTTTCCCCCTTTCGTATATTCATGAAGAAATCCGGTGATTAGTTCCCTGCCCCTTATTTTTTTTCTAACATGCAAGAACAGTTTATTGAGCTAAGTAAATAAGACTTACCTCACAACCTGATTCATATTTGCTAAAAAGAATATTTATTCTGTGCTGTAGATTGATTAGATACAAGAGGTAGGCTGCCCACATAAATGATTGAATTAGTCAAGGCTGATAGATAGCAATTTTGAACTAGCTTTAGCAGAGGGGGATTACAGAAGGTTATCGGGGGAGCATCAGGAAAGAACTCTAGTTGCCACCATTTCTAAGCATCTTAAAGGATGATGTGAAGCTTCAGCTCTCTGTCCACCTCTCTGTATGTCTGTGTGGCAGGGCCTAGGGCTAGAGAAAGCTCTAGAGCTATCTTTTTTTTTTCCCTTGTCATTTATTTGCTGAAGCAATCAGATCATTAGTCTGGATTATGCATCCCCATGGTGGTGTTTAACATGTTTTCCTATCCTCTCTATTTCTTGGAACTGATAGTTTATACTGTTACTTTTTTTTTTAACCTTTATATTTATAAAAATACCATTGTTAATGCATAAAATGTAGTAACTACTGGAAAAAAAAAGTATAGAAAATGTATTGATTACTTCCAGTTTTCCTAACCAGATATAGCCACTGTCAGCAATTGACTTGACCACAGAACTGCCCTTATTTTGTTGTCATTTTAATACCTGCTAATACCCCTTTGCTCTTAAGAATATACTTGGAAACTCTTCCCTAGTGTTTAAAAGCAAGATTACTGTTCCAGATTTTAAAGATCCTTATAAGGCAGAGAGTTGCCAGTAATTCTTTTCATGATCTGAAATAAGATCAGCTATTTTATACTTTTTAGACCTTAGAACTGAACACTTTCTTTTATCCAAAACATGTAAGAATAGAAACAGCAAAATAGTAATTACAAACAACTGGAATGTCTTCTAGTCTGTACACACAAAGTGCTTCATAAGTGAGTAATGAATTAAAGCACATTTCCTTAGGTGTACACAAAGGCATATGTTGAAAAACATTTTTCATTACTTATTTGCTTTTTCTTAAATTACCTTTATCATTTTAAATAGTTTTAAATAAAAGTTTGACATTTTACCAGAGAATTTATGAAAGTGAAAGATTCTCGTATCCTTTCTGTTAATTTTAATGGTTTTGCTCTTTGTTTTTTAATAATGAACAGGATCCTTGTCCAAGTTTGCCTTACCTGGGAAATCAGAAGTGGCATCTTCCTGCAACACGAGTAATACAAATATCTTCCAGAACTATGCAATGGAGGTACAGTTTAATCAAAAGAACATCTTCATGTACTACTTAATAAAATTTACATTTCTTAAGTGTTGATAGTCTCTGGTAGAGTGATAAAAAGTTAAATATATGGCATCTGAAAATTTCAGAATGTATATTGCTCCTGAATAAACTTAAAATATCTAGTATTTCAGATTATTGAAGTCATATGACTTTTTCTGTTTAGAAAAGTTCCATACTTCCTTTCATGTTTATCAACATACAAAAGCATTTTTATTTCCAGTATTTATATTTACCCTTTGTTTTATGTATGTCCTCTTTGAATTTTTGTTACACTTTGGTTTTTCTTTTTTGTTTTGGCCATACCACACAGCATGCGGGATCTTAGTTCCCCAACCAGGGATTGAACCCGCACCCCCTGCGGTGGAAGCACAGAGTCCTAACCACTGGACTGCCAGGGAAGTCCCTATTTCACATCTTAAACACTTGTAACTAATTTTGCTGTGCAGGCACACTTTTTGGATGAGGATACAGGGAGCAGTTTTGGCATTTGTGTCAACTTTTTCCATCATGTTTTTCATTCTTTGTGTCACTTTGATGTAGATATCTGCTGGGTATGCTGCTATATCCCATTTTCTTGCAATAAAAAGGTTATAGTTTTACACCTTAAAAACTTTCCCTAATTTTTGTGTAAAAATTGCTTCCAAATACATTTGTGTTTCTGTTTCACACTAATTCGCATAAATTTGGAAAATAAATTTGCATGCAGCTGGAAAATAAATGATGAGCACTGATGTCGCAGTTTACAAAGTTTCTGATGGCTTCAGGAATTTCTATATTTTAATGTAACGACAGCATTTACATTTATCTATAGCAATGCTTCTTAAACTGTCTGTAGTGACAGACCAGGGTTTTTTTTGTTGTTGCTGTTTTTAATTTCCCATCTGTCATGGCTGCTACTCTTGTAAAATCTACTGATCACCGACTTAGCTGTTACAGCAATTAGTTTAAAGGTCTCCAAATCCTCTTCTCAGTTTCTTTACTTAGCTCATCACAAACCAGTAAGAGTTTGTGGACCAGCTCCTGACTGGTGACCACACTTTGAGTAGCACAGATCTGTAACATGTAATTACCAATACCTATTTTGTGTATTAACAAAGTAATACTTGGGTTTAGTTTTCCGTTTATAAAATCATGGCAGATTTTATAGTACGTAATTATAATGGTAAAAATGCTCACTTAAATGCAAGTTTCCCTTTCAGGCAAAAGTTTTGGAACAGACTTAGCTGAAATAGTTAAAGATGAGTTTATTATATAATGTACTGAATGTAATCCATTTTTCATTTGTAACTTCTGAATCCTTCTGAGTTTTACTTTTCCAGTAGATATATGAATTGAAATGGTTTTTAAATTGTAATTGCACTAACCAGCTTACTTTATAAAATGCTGTTTTCTCCCATAGGTTCTTATCTCGAGCTGCTCTCGTTGTAGAACCTGTGATTGTCTTGTCCATGATGAGGAAATCATGGCTGGCTGGACAGCAGATGATTCAAATCTCAATACAACCTGCCCATTTTGTGGCAATCTTTTCTTGCCCTTTCTGAACATCGAAATAAGAGATTTAAGACGACCTGGAAGGTAATGATTTATGCTTTTTTTCCCTTCATGTTTAAGGGTCATGTTTCCTAGAATATCTCTTTTCTCAAAAAGCTCCTTTGATTCACATTACAGATACTTTTTGAAGTCAAGCCCGTCTACAGAAAATATGCATTTTCCATCCTCCTTTTCAAGGCAGACAAGGCAGTCTTGTATCTCAACATCAGCCTCTGGTCTTGACACATCTGTTCTCTCTGTTCAAGGGAATTTTGATCTAAATAGGTAATTATGACTATGTGGAACTATATTTTAACAACATATATTATACATTTCAAGTAATGACAGAAGAATTAGCTGACCATTTTAAGGTTTAAATTCCTATGTATAATAGATTCTTAATCTCAAGTTCTTATTCCTAACTAATTATCTCTCTCTCTTGAGGAATTAAGTCAGTACTGAGGTACTTCTACTTTGCAATATTTAATTTTCTACTTAGGAATATTTAATAATCTAAGAAAACATTTGGCGCTGATAGATGAACTATAAAATCAAACTAAGACTTACACAGTAAGCCTAATACAAGTAAGTCTGTGCTTAAAACAAATGCCGAAATCGACTCCATTTTGGAGAAGTGCCAAATACACCAAATATAGCTGGGCAAGTGAAGCTATAGTGGTAAGTGCATGTGCAAAAGAAAATGCCTACATAGGACTAGCAGGCTAGCATGACCTGTTTGATCCTGAACGCTTAGACTGCAAAACTGCAAATCCGTGTGTGTACCTTCTTTCATCATAGGTCTGTTATAGCCCTTTCTTTGTCTCCCACTAGCTCTGACTCCTGAAGGAGTAGGTGCCTGTTTTTTCTGCTTTGTATCCTCGGGCCTGCTGTGGTTCCCGCAGTATGAACGTTGTCCACTAAATGTTTTGAACAGATGAATGACTCTTGTGTATTTAAAGTTTACTGGATAAAAAGGAAATTTAACATGACTAGGCTACTTTAAACTGTATCCTTTTTCCCAGCCAAAGCCTGATTAACATCTTTCCTTCGTTTTACTTTACTTTGCTATGTGCAGCTCTGATTCTAAAGAGAAGAACATGGTCAGTGAAATAAAGTAAATCTAGACAGTGATACGCTTTTTTCTTTTTTCAATGCCCAAGCAAATCAAAGTTGCTCGAAAATACATGTGCCCGAAGTATTCAGATCCCTGCTGATAGATCAAAAGCAGCTTTGTCAAAATGTCCAGTATTTCCAATGGCCAGGAGTGTTAGTACTTACGGCACCTTGGATAAGGAAGACAATGGAGGACAGAAGCTCATTCCTACAGGCAGCCTGCCAACTACTTTACAAGGAGCTACAGTATGTATTTTGGTGTTTTTTACAATTTGGACATTGATAATTTACGTATGAGTTTGTTCCCCTTGTGCTGAACAGCCTTGTAAGCTTCAATTTTATTATTGTTAAGAAGAGTGTCTTGTTACATGATACAGTTACATTTCTAATTATATGGAAATTATTGACAGGAATTTTTTTTAATGATTTAGTATCATCAATCTTATAATTGCTATTTATGGTTTTTATTTACTCAACAGGATTCTTTAGGATTAGAATGGCACCTCCCAAGTCCAGATCCTATCACTGTTCCATATCTTAGTCCTTTAGTGGTATGGAAGGAACTTGAAAGCTTATTGGAAAATGAGGGTGATCATGCAATAACAGTGGCAGACTTTGTGGACCATCATCCAATTGTTTTTTGGAACCTGGTGTGGTATTTTAGACGTCTTGACTTACCCAGTAATTTACCTGGATTGATTCTTTCTTCTGAGCATTGTAACAAGTATTCAAAGGTATGAGAGTAAAAATTAACTAAAAGCCAGTGCTACTGTCACCATTGTAATGTTTGCATATTCCTAATGACAAAAAAGTAATTTTATGCTGAATATTTTTAATAACCATCTGAATCAATAAAATTGTTGCAAATAATTTTTTCTTCTTACAGTCTAGCGGTAAGACAGTCATGTTTTTTAGACTTCTTATAAAGTTTACATAAAATGGACTTGACTTTTTGTTATAGCCTCAAGAATAAACTGTAAATGACTCTTATGAGAAGACTTTGTGAGTTTGCCCCACTCATGCCTCATCTCATACCTCCTTCAAAAATAAGCCTAACACTTTAGTTGGACATCTGTAATTCATATCGCAGTCATGTGCTACCATTCTCTTCATTCCTTTACTGTGAATTTTTGTTTAACATTTAGGTAGTTTGTTACATGTTCACTCGTATTTTTGATATGTTGCTCTATTAAAGCATTTTTTTTTTCTTTTTCATATGCTGTCACTGGCACTAAATGGCAAAGTGTCTAAGTTCAGAAACTTTGTCTTCTCCCTTCTTGTACTTCATGTCTATGATTGTGCATGTGTTTGGATTTTCAGTACATAGTGAATGAGAGGTTAACTCAGTCAGAGTATCTGCGCTAGGGTCTTGAACTGATGGAGAACGGGGCTCCTGGATGCGTCTTTCTGTGGAGCCTCAGTCATAAGCTGGTCAAGATTAGCCCTTCATGGTACCCTTTCTCACTGATCTTAGTACTTTGTTAAATCTGCTACTATAGGGATCATTGGCTTCTCAACTCAGGTCATCTCCCTTCGGTAGGTTATAAAATGCAGACAAATCAGTGATTTTTCTGTTCTCTTTTCTCTCTTACACACATGCATCCTAAAAAATATTTTTAAGGCTCTTTATAAAATATTTACAAAACATTGTCATATAAGGATCATTAATGAATGTTTTTTTATTCTTCAACACAGATTCCTCGCCACTGTATGTCTGAAGACAGTAAATATGTTTTAATACAAATGTTGTGGGACAATATGAAATTACATCAGGATCCAGGACAGCCGTTGTACATCCTCTGGAATGCCCACAGTAAGTGCTGTCATAGAATGCTGATGTCCTTCATATGAGAGTACTATTTGCTTTAAATAGCCTAAACTAATGTGTAACTGACTTTTATTTTACACTACTTTTTGTCTTACAGGTCAAAATCGTACTCTTTTGTTTGAGAGTGAGTGTTAAGTTTGATGTTTTTAGTATTATCATCTATGGAGGTCAAGGGGTTTTTGTTTTTGTTTTTTGAGTGGTGCTGTGTATGTGCTGGAGGGGTTATGTTTTGTAGAGTTTTGTTTTTAGCACATTGCTTGTACCCTATTTCTTCTTTGTACTTATTTTTTGTTTGTTTCCATCCCAGGCTGCTGATTTAAAATTCCTTCCAGGGGCTGTATTAAGGAAAACAGTATTTTTAGTTATTGTGTATTTGAGCCTTTAAGCTTATTTTTATCATTATTTGTCTTATTTCTTCCTTTTTTCTTCTTACTTCATTCTTAGATTTCAGTTCTTTTATCTATTGCCCTTAATTTATTTTTAGTGCTTTGTAACTTTTTAAATAGCTGTCAGTTGCTGCTTAATTACATTCTCCTTTCTACACAGAACATTTTTCTTCATCTGCTCTTTTGTTCTTTTACAGCCCAGAAGTATCCAATGGTCCATTTATTGCAAAAAGGTGATAATTCATTTAACCAGGAACTATTGAAAAATATGGTAAAAAGCATTAAAATGAATGATGTCTATGGACCAATGAGTCAGATTTTAGAGACACTGAATAAATGTCCTCATTTTAAAAGACAGAGGTAAGTCATTCTTTTAAATGAATATATTGTTCCTCTAAGCAGATTCATATTGTTTGCTGAGTGATTTGTTAGAATATCTCATGCTTTTATTAACATAAAAATTTTTGTAGATATGTATAGACTGTTTGAATAGTAATATCTTCTCCACTCCTTTTTCCCCCCAGGAGTTTATATAGAGAAATACTGTTTCTCTCACTTGTGGCACTGGGAAGAGAAAACATTGATATAGGTAATTCAGCATAACATATAACATGTAATATTTATATATCATGGCATAGTTTTCAAAGTGTTTTTATATTGGTAGTCTTAATTAGTTTAATATAAAATTATATTAATATAATAGGACTGTGTCTGATTTTTTTAATATAAGGTAAAAGATACTTTGATATTTTGGTCATGTTGGTAATAATAATGATAAATAATGAAAGCTAACATTTTTTGAGGGCTTATTATGTGCCTTACATTGTAGCAAGTAGTTTCCATATTTTATCTCATATAATCCTCAAAATCCCTATGAGATGGGTACTGTTATCATTTCCATTTTATTACTGAGGCAACTGAGGATCCAAGAGGTTAAGTGACTTAAACTTGGGTTTCACAGCAATAACAGAGCCATATCTGAACCAAGCAGTCTTAATTTCCAATCCCATGCTTTTAACTATTGTGTCAGATCACTAATGACATTAAGCTTGTTTCAGAAAAGAAGTAAGGTAGCTAAATATATATTTTAGGAGGTCTCGAACATTTTTGGTTGATCATCTTCTACTCTCAGTTATTGTGCTTGGCCTCCTTTAGAGTAACAAATAGAAAGTAAAAGGATTGAAAAAGATACTCCATGCAAATAGTACTAAAAAGGGAGCTAGAGTGACTGTATTAATATCAGAAAAAAATAGACTTTAGAGACAAAGAAGGACATTGTATAATGATGAAACAGTCAATCCACCAAGAATTATTAATTGTTTACAACAATTATAACATATATGCAACTAACAACAGAGCCCCAAAATACATGAAGTAAAAACTAACAGAATTGGAGGGAGAAATAGACATTCAACCATAATAGAACAACTAGGCAGCAGATCAGCAAGGAAATAGAAGACTTGAACAGCACTGTAAACCAACTAGGCCTAAGAAACGTCTACAGAACACACCATCCAACAACAACAAAATACACATTCTTCTCCACTGCACATGGAATATTGTCCAGGATAAACCAAATGTTAGGCCATAAAACAAGTCTCTCAGTAAATTTAAAAGGTTTGAAATCATACAAAGTATGTTCTCTAACCACAGTACAATGAAAAGAGAAATCAATAATAGAAGGAAAATAAGAAATTCACAAGTATATAGAAATTAAACAACACACTCCTAAATAGCAAATTGGTCAAAAAAATCATAATAGAAATTAGACAATACTTTGAGATAAATGAAAATTAAAAACACAACATACCAAAACTTTGAGATTCAGTGAAAGCAGTTTCTACCTTAAGAAACTAGAAAAAGAAGAGCAAGCTAAACCCAAAGCAAGCAGGAGGAAGGAAATAAATATTAGTGCAGAAATAAATAAAATAGAGAAACGGGGAAAATATTTTTAAAAATCGAGAAACTCATTGAAATCAAAAGTTTGTTTTTGAAAAGATCAACAAAATTGACAGACCTTTAAGCTAGACTAAGAGAAAAAGAGAGAAGACTCAAATTACTGAAATTAGGAATAAAAGGGGGGATATTCCGGGACTTCCCTGGTGGCGAAGTGGTTCAGAATCCACCTGCCAATGCAGGGTACACGGGTTCGATGGTCCGGGAAGATCCCACATGCCGCAGAGCAGCTAAGTCCATGCACCACAACTACTGAGCCTGCGCTCTAGGGCCCACGAACCACAACTACTGAGCCCACATGCCACAACTACTGAAGCCTGTGCACCTAGAGCCCGTGCTTCGCAGCGAGAAGCCACCGCGGTGAGAAGCCTGTGCACTGCAACGAAGAGTAGCCCCCGCTCGCCACAACTAGAGAAAGCCCGCATGCAGTAATGAAGACCCAACGCAGCCAAAAATTAAATAAATAAATAAATAGGTGGGATATTCCTACTGACCTTACATAAATAAAAATAATTATTATAAATAATTATATACCAACAAGTTAGATAACCTAGAAGAGACAGGCAAATTCCTAGAAAGACATAAACTATAAAACTGATTCAAGAATAGAAAATCTTAATAGACCTATAACAAGTAAAGAGATTGAGTTAGTAATCAAAAATTGTCCCGCAAAGAAAAGCCCAGGACCAGATGGTGAATTCTACCAAATGTTTAAAGAAGGATAATACCATTTGTTATGAACTGCATGTTTGTGTCCCCTACCCGCAAATTCATATATATTGAAACCCTAATATGATGGTATTTGGAAGTAGAGCCTTTGGAAAGTAATTGCATCATGAGGTTGGAGCCCCTAAGATGGTATTAGTATCCTTATAAGAAAAAGAGGAGGGAATTCCCTGGCGGTCCAGTGGTTAGGACTCAGCACTTTCACTGCTGTGGCCCAGGTTCAATTCCTGGTCATGGAACTAAGATCCCGCAAGCTGCATGGTGCAGCCAAAAAAAACAAAAAGAAAAGTAAAAGAAAAAGAAGAGAGCTGTCCCTCTCTCAGCCACATGAGGATACAAGGAGAAGACAGCTATCTGCAAACCAGGAAGAATGCTCTTACCAGCCACCACATCTGCTGGCACCTTGATCTTGGACTTCCCAGCCTCCAGACTGTGAGAAATAAATGTTCATCATTTAAGCCACCCAGTCTATGGTATTCTGTTACAGCAGCCCAAACTAAGACACTAACCCTTCACAGACTCTGACAAAAAAAGTAGAAGAAAACGAAGTGCTTCCTAGTTCATTCTATGCGTTAGGCCAATATTATTACCCTGACCAAGCCCAGACAAAGACATCACAAGAAAAGAAAATGAAAGAGCAATATCCCTTATTAATATAGATGCAGAAATCCTCAACAAAATACTAGTAAACCAAATCCAGCAACATAGAGAAAGGATTATTTGCCATGACAAAGTGGGATTTATCCCAGGGATGCAATGTTGGTTCAACATAAAAAACTCCATCAATGTAATACACCATATTAATAGAATGAAAGACAAAACCACATGATGTCTCAATAGACACAGAAAAAGCATTCGACAAAATTCAACAAACTAGGACTAGAAGGGAACATCTTCAACCTAATAAAGGGCATTTGTGAAAAACCCACAGTTAACACCATACTCAATGGTGCAAAACAGAAAGTCTTCCCTTTAAGATCCAGAACAAGAAGAGGATGCCTGCTTCCACCACTTCTATTCAACATTGTACTGGAAGTTCTAGCTGGGGCTGCTAGGCAAGAAAAAGAAATAAAAGGCATCCAGATTGGAAAGGAAGAAGTTAAACTATCTTTATTTATAAATGACATGATCTTATGTATAGAAAACCCTAGAGATTCCACACCAAATCAAAACAGAACAAAACAAAAAACCCAAAATATTAGAGTTAATAAATGAATTCGGCAAGGTTGTAGGATATAAGATCAAGATACAAAAATCAGCTGAATTTCTGTAACTAGCAATGAATAATCCAAAATGAAATTAAGAAAGCAATTCCATTTACAGTAGCATCAAAAAGAATAAAATACTTAGGAGTTTGTTTAACCAAGGAGGTGAAAGACTTGTACAATGAAAATTACAAACATTGCTCAAAGAAATTAAAGATCATGTGAATGAATGGAAACATACCCCATGTTCATAAATTAGAAGACTAATATGCTTAAGATATCAGTACTACTCAATCTACAGATTCAGTGCAATTGCTGTCAAAACCCCAATGATGTTTTTTACAGAAATAGAAAAACCCATCCTAACATTTATGGAATCTCAAGGGACCCCAAGTAGCCAAAACAATTTCAAAAAGAACAAATCTGGAGGACTCAACACTGATTTCAAAACTTACAGCAAAGCTACAGTAATCAAAACAGTGTCGTACTGGCATAAAGACAGACATATAGACCAGTGGAATAGAATAGACAGCCCAGAAATAAACCCTCACATTTATGGTAAAAATCATTTTTGACAAGAATGCCAAGACCATTCTGTGGGGTAAAGACAGTCTTTTCAATAAATTGTTCTGGGAAAATGGGATATCCACTTAACAAAAGAATGAAGTTGGACCCTTATACAAAAATTAACTCAAAATGGGTTGAATACCTAAATGTGAGTCCTAAAACTATAAAACTATTAGAAGAAAACATAGGACAAAAGCTTCATGACATGGATTTGTCAGTGATTTCTTGGATATGACACCCAAGGTACAGGCAACAAAAAAAACAGGCAAATGGGGCATCATGAAAATTAAAGATTTCTGTGCATCAAAAGGTGGTATCAACAGTGTAAAAAGGCATCCCACAGAATAGGAGAAAATATTTATAAATCATATATCTGATAAGAGATTAATATCCAGAATATATAAGGAATTCCTGAAACTCAACAACAAAAAAACAGGCCATTGCAAAATGGGCAAAGAGCTTCAATAAACATTTCTCCAAAGAAGATATACAAATGGCAAATAAGCACATGAAAAGATGCTCAACATCACTAATAGGGAAATGCAAATCAAAACTACAATGGGATACCATCTCATACCATTAGATAGAATGGCTACTATCAAAAACCCAGAAAATAATGTGTTGGTTATTTTCTGGAAAATAAGGATATGAAAAATTGGAACCCTTGTGCATTGTTAGTAGTAATGTAAAATGGTATAGCTGCTGTCGAAAACAATATGGCATTTCCCTTAAAAAATTAAATATAGAATTTCCACATTATCCAACAATTTCACTTCTGGGTATATACCCTGAAGAATTGAAAGCAGGGTCTCAAAGAGATATTAGTATACTTATGTTTATAGCAGTCTTATTCATAATAGCTGAAATGTGGAAGCAACCCAAGTGTCCATTGAAGGATGAGTGTATAAGCAAAATGGGATATATACATACAGTGAACTATTATTCAGCCTTAAAAAAGAAAAGAAATTCTGACATATGCTACAACATGAATGAACCTTGAAGACATTAAGTGAAATATGCCAGTCACAAAAGGACAAATACTGTATGATTCCACTTAAGAAGTACTTAAAAGAAGCCAAAATCATAGAGACAGAAGTAGAATGAGAGTTGACAGGAGCTGTGGGGAGGGGAGAGGAGTATTATTATTTAATGGGTATAGAGTTTCAGTTTCACAAGATGAAAAGAGTTATGGAGATGGAGTGGTGATGATTGCACAACATTATGAATGTATGTAATACCACAGAACTGTGCACTTAAAAATGGTTATGATAGTAAATTTTATATGTATTTTACCAAAATTTTTTAATTTGGGAAAGAAGAATTTTAAACTGTTGACATCTTAGTACTTCACATTTCAGTGGTCTGTGTAACCTAGCTCTAAATGCTATGGACTCTAAGGTCCCCATTCCAGCTCTGAAATTCTGTGTTGGCAGAAATGACCTAGAGATTCCTTCTTGGCTTCTAATTTTGTGGTTCTGTAGTATTACAAAAACTTGATTGCTGATAATATCAAATATAAATTTCTTTATGCCTTTATTTATGAATTTTTGCAGATGCATTTGATAAAGAATACAAGATGGCATATGATCGTCTCACACCTAGTCAAGTCAAGAGTACCCACAACTGTGATAGACCACCAAGTACAGGAGTGATGGAATGTCGAAAAACCTTTGGAGAACCTTATCTTTAAGATATGTGTGTGTATTTTTTCAATATGTATTGTGTAGTCAGTGTATAAAATAACACTTTTAGACTCTAACCTTTTTTCTGCAATTTTTCAAAATGCATTTATTTGTAAATGGTTCAGGAAGTTCAGATAGTTTATGTACAGAGTGTCTTAAGAAAATACTAACAAGTGGGAGAGAGCTACTTTGTTTCCCATTTCTTCTTTTTTTCTTCTCCGGTACAAGTAATTAAGTATTTTTGTGATGAAAAAATCCATAAACAAAATTGGTTCCCATAGAATAAGACAACTGTTTTATGGATTCTTTTGGAAGAGACAGATTGGAAAATCATGTATGGAACTTAAACAAATGTAAGAACAAAGTATCTCCTGTTTTCATAGACTACTCAAATGTTTTGACCATGAAGTTGTATTATACATATTTTAAATTGTTTATAATAAGTTGATATTTTTTTAATTTTTAAACTTAATATAGCAAACAAAATGAACTTAAACTTATGAAGCAAGGTAATTAAGTGCTTATTTTCTTTGTCTGCTGCTATTTGAAGTAATTAGTACAGCTGCAGATCTCTATATGTATATCTATATTTTTTTTATTACTTGGAAGAATGATTCAAAAATGTCAGCGCTAGTGTCAGTGTTGTCCTAGGATCGCATATTAGTACTCCTGAGCCTGACTGCAGTGGGTGAGTCATGGCAAGGGTGTGCATTGCCCAGACTGACTCACTGAGCCTTGTGGAAGGAAAGCCAGAGAGGTTCCAAGTCTGCTGTAAAATCAGGTTCAATATACCATGATTCCAAAATTTTCTCTATTGCTAATAGATACATACAATACACAGGGAAAATAGCTTATAGAGCCAAATATCAATTTAAATTTTAATATTCTACATGAACACTTATGTTGGGAAATATGTCAGACAGTTTATCCCAAATTCTACCTTTATTTTAATATCTAAAATATTGGGTATGATGCAAATTGTAGTATGTTTATCTGGAATATGACCTATTGGAGTATTCTGTTAATATTATATATATATATATATATATATATTATATATAAATATTCAAAATATTTTTTCAAAAGTAGAAAAATAATAACTCTCTGAAAGTACAGCCAGATAGAATTTCCCATATTGAGGAACTTGGCTTTTTCAATAAGCCTTCAGAATCTGGTTTATGGAATCTAAAATCCAGCAATATCCGGAAATAGACAGTAAATTGAATGTTTAAGTACCATGGGTATTAAATAGAATCTTAAAAAATATTTGTAGTCGCATTATTTCTAATATCACTTTCTTTGGGTAATTCTGATAAAAAAGTATCCTTTGGCTGTTAGAATTATTTATCGATTTTCAGTGTGTTCGTGTGGTGTGTGTTTGCACACATTGTCATAATGAAGGAATTCTCTAGCCAATTTCAAAGAAGGAAAAAATGAATGGTCCTAAATTAGATGTGTAGAAGCCGGCAGAGTTCAGGACACTTTGGACTGGAGATACCTTAAAGTCCTGAGACTAAGAACCAGTTCAGCTGTAGAAAAAACACTTTTGAGTTCATCCCACTAGTGAATAGCACACCAAGCTAAAACATTTCACAGCTTTCTACTCTGGGAAATAATGGGGAAAGTTTAAAAATGTAAAATTTTAGTTCAGTTAGTTTGGCACTGAACTTGCTTACTTGAAAAGTCTGGTGCTATGCACATGTATCTGCCTCTTTTGTAAATACCACTCTTGTCTTATCCTTCTTTCCTATTCAGATCCACGCTTCACATTCTAATTCAGTCTTACGTTCTCTAAGTCACAATCATTTCAAAGTTGTCAAAGGAGAGAAACATTTGATAGGTGAGGCTTTTGGCATTAGTGACAAACATCCCTCCAAACAGAATTCTGGGGTTCTATTCTGGTTTTTTGTTATTGTTTGTATAAGAACAGCTTTCACTATTGATTATCTTTTTTTTAACACAAGCAATATATATGAATAACAGTTTATTGATTTCAAATATCTGACCAAAAAAAGCAAGGTAAAGCCCATTCTTTATGGTTCAGACTCATTTAGAAAAGTGAATGTAATTTTTATCTCCTTCCCCTGACACCAAGTTTTGTTTCTGCTTTTGACTGGGTTTTATTTCCCCTATTTTCAATCCCCAGGGAATATTATTTGCACAAATTTACTCTTTAAAAATAAAACCTAAAACATGAATAGAAAGTGGTAAACCTTGATCAAAAGAAAATTAAAATGTAGATCATCCTTTGAAATAACTCCATACAAACTTTTCTTCAATTTTATCTCTGTTGACCATACATTTTAGAGAATCATGGCCAATCATGTTAGAGAGAAATACCCTTTTGCTACATTATCTGTCTTTTATTTTCTTACTCTTAGTTTTGTTTATCTGTTTACTAGTTGAAAATAAATCATGCCATGTCCTGGTACAACTTGTTTACTACTTCCTCCCATTGTGTTTTGAATGTCATACATTTATATTTTATATCATATTTCAATATTCAGTTTTTTCCTCCTTTCAGGGAGTTATGCAGTCTGGTCATATTCTGATTTTTATTTTTTATTTTTTTTCTTATTTTGCGGGGAGGTTTTTTGCTTTAAAACCCTAAAGCCATTAGCTTATTTTATTTTAAGGTTTTCTTAAAATATCTTTCCATTTTTCTATGTAGAGAAATAGCCCCTGAAAATGTTGGTTCAACATTTTAGGTGATACGCTTATTTTATTTTATTTCATGCTGGTAATTACTATGATACTTTAGTGCAGCTAGCAAGTGTTAGCCTGCTGCATATAAAAGTTATGTTGTACTTCTACATATTTTGTAAGTATACAGTAAGAAAATAACCATTTGTATGGTAATGTGCGATTGCCCAGCTTTATTTTTGTTTCTCCCACTAGAACTTGAAAGCTGCTGTTAGGCACTTTATCTCAGAGCAGGAAGGGAAAGAGTAGGCTGCCTCTTTGAGAGGGTCCTTGGTCTGCCTTTGTGCTAGTCTTAGCATGCTCTGCCCTTCCTGTTTGGATACAAGACAAAGTTTTATTTCAGAATTGAATTCTCTGGTAGCTGCATACCAGTTTACCTTAATACCCTCAGTACTTGGTATCTTATTATCCCTTCATACTGCCCTCTTTCTCTGACCCCAAAGTAAGTACATTTGCTGGCTTAATTATTTTTGTTTACAAAATTAGTATTGGACAAATTAATATAGGAATTTCTGTCTCTGATTCAAAAAGTCTGTGTAAGATTGAACAGACTCTTCTGCTAAAGTTACTGCAGCCTTTCCACAGTTGCTGTTCATTTGAATGGCTCCTTCCTTTTGTATTTAAAGATTTTCTTTTCAAACATAGTACTGTGGTAAAACCATTGGAGCAACCGTTGGAATTTTCTGTAAATGAAATTCTCCAGATTTGCCAGCTCATCACAGTTAAGGGCCTGAGGACCAGAAGTATGCTTTGGTTGTATGGGCAGCCTGAGACCAGGGTGTCCTGCCTGGGTCTAGTGACCCCACAGGGATGGACAACCCTGATCACTGGCCCTCTCTTTGTACCTTTCATAGTAACCAGGCCCAAAATACACTGCAAGCTGCACCTGCAGGGGGACCCTCCCACAAAGAAGGGGGCCAGAACCAAGGATATTCTGTGGCCCACTAGGCCAACCAGTTCTTCAAATGTATCTACCAGGCTGTGTCTTAAATATTAAATTCCAATTCTTGCCCCTTTTGGTACTCACCTTTAAATGATAATTAGGATATACAATTTTTATGATACTTTCAGAGTATCACAAAAGGCCAAGCCTATAATTTGATAGAAGCATTTTCAGATCTGTTGATGAGAGTACAATATAATGTTCATAATGTACAATAACCATTTAATAAACATATACTAATTTTTTAAAATTTGGAATACATCTTTTTCTGGTACTACACAGAATCTTAACCCATTGAATTAGGAAGAGTTTTACATTTTTATAAATTTGGCCCAAACCTATCACCAGGGCTGTCAAGGAAATGTAGCCTCAAGGGGAATGAAGGAGAAATCATCCAATTTAGACACTCACGTAGGACAGTTCTGACTTTCTTGCTGAATGAAATACCTAGAATTTGTCCCATGTAACTAGCTACACAGAACATCTTGGCCATCAAATGAGAGGACCAGCTAACCATTATCTTGACATTTTAAGATGGTACTTTACCTCTAAAACAGCACAATTTTAATAAATTGTGGATTTATAATGATTGCAGAATTTTTTATTTCAAGCATAACAAATTGATCTTTTAGAAGTTATGTAAGTTTTCCATCTCCCTGAAATCTCCTCTTTCTCCCCACCAGCTGCTCATCCATCAAGACCCAGCCTTCATTTTTATGTTTTCGACTCTTTTCTTCATTGTGTGAAGTCAGAACTTCCTTTCTAGGCAAAGAGAAATGCCAGAAATTTAGCAAACGGATCAGAAAAATGATATTCAACCATTAGAGTCAATTTTAATCATCAAATGGCAGCCCAGCACTTTATCTTTACAGGATGTTTCACCGTCCATCACTCCTCATAAGTCATTCTGGGGAAGAGCATCAGCTCCCAGGCTGTCAGTGAGGAGGTGACATCCTCGAGACCAGCTGAGATTGGTGGCAGATACCAGATTGGTGCCCAGAGTGTTGGTATTGGGCTCTCCCTTCCATAGGCACTGCTCTCTCCTCCTGTTCTTAGGCCATGGCATATGGAGACCAGGCAGTGCAGCAGAATCAGGAATGAGGATAACTAATTGAAGAATATGGAATGTGAACATGATCCCATATTCTTCATCAGTCTTCTCTCGAGCATTCTGACTAAATGACCTAAAGATATGGATAAAAACACATCCATTTTTGTAAAATATCATTGGGACTCACAATTTATTGAAATTTAGTGAAAGTCATTTCCAAAGAATGTGAGTCCTGGAGTAGTGAGGCCATGAATTAAATTAACCAGCCCGTCTTAAAAGATGGATTATGGACTGAAGTACTTTGAACACAGCCTTTCAACATCAAAATGTTTGGGTTTTTTCCCACATCACACTTGTCCTGCTATCTTCTAGTCTTCTTCAGTGACTCCTCTCTCATGTTTGTAATTAAAGCGATATTTACCATCGTAAACTACATTCACCTCAGTTCCATTGGCTTCATAACCACGACACTGTTTCATTTTTAATGTGCCCCTTAACCTGATGCCAGTAAAAGCAGCAAGCAGTGGTATTTAATATACAAGCACTTCAACTTCCACCTGAAATGATTAACCACACAATTTTTAAAAACACAGGTGTTGGGCTTCCCTGGTGGCGCAGTGGTTAAGAATCCACCTGCCAATACAGGGCACATGCATTCGAGCCCTGGTCCGGGAAGATCCCACATGCCGCGGAGCAATTAAGCCTGTGGGCCACAACTACTGAGCCTGCACTCTAGAGCCCACGTGCCACAACTACTGAAGCCCGCGCGCCTAGAGCCCATGCTCCTCAACAAAAGAAGCCACCGCAATGAGAAGCTTGTGCACCGCGACAAAGAGTAGCCCCCGCTCACCACAACTAGAGCAAGCCCGCGTGCAACAACGAAGACCTAACGCAGCCAACAATAAATAAATAAAATAAAATTTTTAAAAAAACACACAGGTGTCCTTTACATCAGCTACCGTGGAAGTAGTAATACTCTTTTCCTTACCATCTTGTCATTGTGTTAAGCATTTTTGGAATTTCTCCTTTGTAATCGCCTTAATATCCACTTGTAAGCCACACAAGAAATCAATCTTCTTGCTTTATAATCCTATCTAGGATGACATACAAAAATAGCATTGCCCCACTGGATCTCTTACTTTGTAAACCAGATTTGGCTCTACTGACTTTAGACTCTTTTTAAAAATTACTTTGTTTCTCACTCACTAGTGCAGCTGTCACTGTTGGGTGAGAATATGAGAGGGGAGGGGCACAGAGCCAGGACAGCTTTGTTAGAATGTCTAATCCCTCAAGGTGACCCACCTGATGGAGACAACACTAACTTGGATTTCCTAATAAATACATATTTTTAAATAGCCCTCAGAGTAGTTTTCCTTCCCTAATACCCACATCTTCCAATTGAAGGGCAAATTATACATTTTAATTTCTTGAGCTGCTTATTTTAATTTCACTTTTCAGAAATGCAACGAGAGCAAATGTAGTCCTCCTTTTTAAGCTATAAAATATTGGTACACATTTTACTGGACTACAGTGTGTAATGATAATTGATTCTTGTTATACTTTTTTTCCTATAGACTTTGCTCCTTTAAACTCACCAGTAACTGAACCTGTAATGAATACAAATCTGATAGAACCACATGTTTTGAACAGAAAAAGAGACAGTAAACTGCAGCATGTGCTGGGGGCAGGGGCCAGGAGGGTGAGATGGAGACCACACCTGCATCTTTTGCATCAGCAGCCCTTCAGGAATAATCAGGGAACTGTGAACATGGGAGCTTATCTGATTGCTAAGGTACCTGTCCCAACCCTCACTCCCAAATATCTCATTTTAGAAAATCCTCTGACTCGGGTCCTGCTGCTGGCCTCCATGTGTTAGCTGTCTGCATCAGGGGTGGTAGGAGCTCCACCCCTCCAAAGAAGAGTCCTAATCCACAATGAGCTGCAGGTGTTTCCAGGGATAAACTTCAGTCCGGATCACATCCACATCAGAGGCTCCTGCCCACTCAGTTCACTCTCCTGGATCATGTTCATTCTTTCTTTAATGTAACAAGTGGTACAGTAACTTCTGGCATGGTTTTCTGATCCATGTCCATTTTGAGCAACAGTGACTGACTCAGACAGACACAGGACAAGATATGATTCGATCTTCTAACATCACACTGATTATCAGGAATACAAAGTACAGGAGGAACATGGTAAAGCCCAGGATCTTGTTCATTCTCCATTTGCATAATGCAATTGAAGAGATCACAAACAGGAGCATGAGAAAAAGCAAAACAATGGCACAAAACAAGCCATTGCTACTGACAGGAACAGGCTGTAATCCATTGATAAAAGAGAAAAGCATCCAAGGAAGGGGCAGGCTGCAAGATGGAAGAAACAGTGTGAATATTCTTAATGTTTATAATCATGCCATATACTTAACAGTATTTTACAATTTACAAAGCACTTATTTTTACACAAACCTGTGAAATAGAGCAGAAAATATTCATTCATTTCACAGGTGAGAAAACTAAGGTTCAGGGAATTATGTGCCCAAGTACTCACAGCTGATAACTGGGAGAGCCTAGATTAAAACAGGTTTTCCGGGTCTGAGTTTGTTTTCTTCATACTTCATGACTTCTGTATGACTAACCTAAATTGGTAGATGTGTGACTCTCTAAATCATGATAAGGCCTAGCTCAGGATAACATTTCCTTACATTCGTTAGTGATCAGGGCTCTCCTATGCCCTCTTACCTGCCCCACCCTGCAAACACACACATATACAAACTAAAGAAACCAAAGCCACCACCCAAATCCAGAACGTGATTGGGAAAATGAAAATAGCGCGGACACTCTGCTCTGACAAAGTTGGGAGGAGCAGGGTAAGCAAACCCATACAGGAGGACGCAGCATTTGCTTGTTTATACAAAATGCTTTTAGAACCTCTGAGCCGGCAGGAGTCCAAATGCAAAGGAGCAGCAATGTCAGGAAGTAAGACTGAGTCACTGCTTCTTCCAACCCCACCTCCTCCACCTTGGGGGTCAGTGAGCAGAGCGTTTGTATTTGGTAATGGAATTTAATGGACTTCATTTTTCAATTCATCTATAAATTCTAGTCAGTTACATTTCAGGCAGCATTTTAGTTCTATTATCCTATCTGGCTGTGATGAATGAAGGGAGGATACTTTGTTGCCTTGCAGAAGCTAATAACATAAATGCCCTTTTATTGCATGTATAATGATGAATGGAGCAAAAAACCAGCAGACAGAGCCAACACAGTGTTTGCCAGTCAGTCATACATAACATGCCTTAGAAAGCAACTTTGCCACTCACCCCACGGTGATATCAAATATGTTACTGCCCACAGAGCTTGACACGGCCATGTCTCCCAGGCCTTTCCGAGCGACAATCACACTGGTGATGAGGTCAGGAATTGATGTGCCTGCTGCTAGGATTGTCAAACCCATAATCTCTTCAGAAATCCCTATTGTTTCACCAACCTGGTAAATAGTAACAGTAATGAGAAACCAAGTGAAAAATCTGAGGCTCTTCTAAGCACCAACCACATACTACTTTGTGCAAAACCAACACCTTCCACAGAGCTCACATTCCCTTGGCCTGAGTGAAGTAGGGTCATAGCAGAACTAACAGCTGGGGAGATGGGCCATGGAGAGAAAGAACAGGGTCCCTGCTCAAGGCTTCAGGGAATGATGCTGCTCTTTTCTAAACTGGACTAAAAGTCCACCTATGATGCCACTTACTGTCATTCCAACTACAACACCTCTACCTTCCCAAAAGAACTGCTCCTCCAAAGGCCTGTTGGTGTCAAGTTTCCATTTCCAGAACCACGGACACCTGCTATGTTCCAGGAACTTTTTAGAGGCTGGAGGTAGAAGTATGAGCAGTACAACAATGACCCTACTCTCAGCTTGAAAGAGAAAAGCATGTAAATAATAATACAGCTCTGCGCTTAAGTGCAATATTCTAGGTAGAACAGCAAAGCCATTGAGCACTCAGAAGACTGATTAAATGCCGGAAAGGAGGCAAAACTGAGCTTGCTCTCACGAGTGTGTATGATTTCACCAGGTGGAGAGAAGTGTGGGATACAGAACAGAGGAAGCAGGGAATAATGCTAAGAAGGAATGGTCAACTAGATCAGGTTGTGAAGGGCCTTCTGTCATGCTATGAGACAGAAGAGCCACACCTGAAAAGCACTACATTCCCTGGAATATAAAGTCTACTTTTTAGCCTTTACAATGTATAAACTACAAATTCACTTGGTCCTCGCTAGTCCCTGGGTACCGGAAATTCACCCTGAAGGAAAAAAGTCCTTTTGACCTGCTAATGCAGGGTTTAGTTCCTGCCACACACTCACCTGGTGAGCCCACCACACCATGAGGTATGAGAACATGGCTATCCACATGATGGATCCCAGGAAGGTGATAACAAAAAATTTCCTAGCCTCCTGTTTGAAAAGGAAGAGAAATAAGTTGCAGAGGCTAAAGGTCTCTGGCCCTTCTGAGGGAGCCCCAGTATCAGTGAAGAGATCTGCTGGAGGAGTCATGGAGAGGAGGTGGAGATGTTTGAGCTGCCATCTCTGTCTCCAGTGAGGACCTTGAGAAGGATGGGGGTGGTGGCCCATAGGGGAGTCCACACAGGAGGGGGTTCAGCAGTTGCCAAACTGAAGAGTTACCTGCTTGCCCTGGAACCAGACCAATCTCGGTACCTGGTTTGGCTTCAGCAACCTCTCCCCACCCCACCCCTCTCTGGAGCCAGAGACAGAATACGGTTCCCCTTTGGGTGGAGTATGTTAGTCAGACCTTTCCTTATAAACAGGAATACTGGGTAGAAACAGCACTTATCGCCCTGGGCTTTCACAATATCCCTGTGCAATATGGAGGGTGTGCAGTGGCATCCTTCCCATATTAAAATCAAGAAACTGAGAATTCGAGGAGGGGTTAGTTCACATTGCTTATAGTGATGGAAACAAGCACATTCTGAGGCCTCCCAAGCCCATCAATGTGTCCCCTTAGGTGCACGGTCCCCACTAGAGCTGCAGATTCCATCCCAGATCCTCTCTGTAGTTGAGCCCTGTCAAGCTGGTTTGTCCTGTCCCTTCCGTCCTCTTGAGGGGGAGTGCTGAGAGACCCCACAGCCTCCCTGGGGACAGACAGCTTGGGGACAGCTGGGCAAACTCACCAGCCTCCGGACATCGGGCACCGTCAGCCACAGTGGGAACACAATGGGCAGAAGAAAGAGGTAAATGGCTTGCTTCTGCCTGGTCTCAGGCCATTCCAGGGACAAAGGCTCCTCATTTTCCTCTTCCTCCTCCTCCTCCTCCTCTTCCTCTTCCTCCTCCTCCTCCTCCTCCTCCTCCTCTTCGTCTTCACTCTCACCTCCATCACCTTCCTCTTCACCATCTATACCTTTCTCATCTTCTTTGGCTTCATCTTGATTTTCAGCGTTCAATTCCTGCTCTCCAGTTTCACCTTCATCACCTTTCATTTCACCATCTTCTCCTGCTTGGATTTCACCTTCACCTTCATCATCTTTCCTTTCTGCCTGGATGTCACCTTCACTTTCATTCTCTCCTTTTTCTTCACCTTCACCTTCTGGTCGAGCTTCACCTCCACTTTGCTCTCCATTTTCACCTTCACCAGGAGTTTTAACCTCATTACCTGTCCTTTCACCTGTGCTCTCAGCTTCAGCCACATCTCCCTGCAATCCAAAGCCAACAGATTAATGGGAAATAACTGCCCTGCTTGTTTCCTTCCCAGTTTCTCCCCACATTTTTTGTTGTTCTTCTCAGAATGTATCTAGAAGCTTGAGTATGAGGAAGAAACTAGTGCAATCATTCAGCAAAATTCCCTTCACAACACTCCTACCCAGTGGTGGTCTGGTCTTTATTTGATCATTTCTAGGGATGGAGAACTCACCACCTAAAGCAGCTTCTGTCATCTTGACAACTGTGATTGGTTTGAAGTCATATTTATACCAAAGTTCTACCTCCTGTGTATAGGTTTACTCTTGGGAGCCATACATAACACTCTTCCATGAGACAGCTCTCTTCCCTGGGTTAAAGATTCCCAGGTCCTTCTATGGTTCCCCCATACTATGGCCTAGAGCCTCCTCTCCTTCTTGGTGAACTCATTCTAGTAGCTTATATCCCATGAGGAGGCTTCTAAAACAACACAGAACACTTCACAGAGTCAAACAGGATTATCACCCCCCTTATTTTAGATACTATGCTTCCATTAATGTTGCCTAAAATGGCATGATATCTTTTGGTGGTTACATCACATTGCTGAGTCCATTAAAACTCCCCAACTGCTCTATTACCTTATATGTGTAAAATGATGATGATGAGGAGGAGGATACCTATTTTCTGAGGGTATTTATGTGCCAGGCATCATGCTAAGTGGTATAATAATAATCATAATAATAACAACTAGCACTTAGTATGTTTCATGAGTCAATTAATTTATGATATACGCAGAACTAAATCCATCTGACAGATGAAGAAACTAGGGTACAGAGTAGTTAAATAACTTGTTTATGGTCCACACAGTTTGTAAGTGATGAAGCTGGGATTGGAATATGGATACAACTCTTGGCCTCTTAACCACCAAGCTACCCTGCTCTGCAAATGCCAGGGCCGAATGAGATCTTTGGTTCCCAAACATGGTAGCCTGAGAGCTTATTAGAAATACAGATTTCCTTGCCCCCCCGGACCAACTGGAGTGTAATCTCTGGGACTGGAAGCCAGGAATCTATTTTAATATGCTCACAAGTGCTTCTAATAAATGCATCTATAGACCGGTGTGTGGGAACCATGGACTGACTCCACTCACTCTGAAAGCCATTGATTCTGAGGGTCCTCAGATTAGGCTCCTAAATGACCTATAACAATGTGCTGGTCCAATCCCTTGAGCAAATGACCCGGGCTGTGTGCTCACGGAGTACGTCATCCATAACAAATTTCATGACACTGCCAACCCCCAACACTGCTCAATGATTCTCAACTCTGCTGCATATTAAAATCACCTAGAGGATTTAAAAACATTCATGCCCAAGGACCCACCCCAGATTTCCTGACTTAAGTGGTTGAAAGTGGGCCGTGGGCAGTTTTTAAAGCTTCCCCCAAATTATTCTCATATGCAACCAGGGTTCAGAGCACCCAATGAAGAAGTCAAATATTAATATTCACGAGGCCTGTGCTTTCAGTTGGGAATGAAGAGTGAGAAGACTTGAGTCTGAAATAATTTCTGCCCTCCCTTCCCCACCCTCATCAGGAGAGAAGGCTTCTTGGAGGAAATGACAAGTCATTTAAATTGATAGGTACAGGAGTGTCTGCCCAGCCTGCACCCTCTTCTCTGAGAAATGTCACTGCTAATAGCCCCTGACGGGTAGCTCCCTTCTCCCACACTGGAGTCAAAGCACACCACCTGTCCCTGTCACAGCTGATTGGACATAGGTTGGCAACACATTCTCATATATATTATCTTACTCATACTAAGGTATTAGTGAATTAACTGGCCCCATGAGGTATCTGATCTTCAAAGAAAGGGCAATGCTTACCCCAGAGGAATGAACCTCAGATAGCATTTCCAATCTTCAGGAAGGACTGATTTTTGGTTGGCAAATCCTTCCCTGGGCCTCTCAAATTCCACCACCTGGGAAGAGGCTTGTGCCTACCTGACTGCCAGGATCTTCCTCCTGATCTCCCTTGACGTCTGGAGCAGGGGCTGGTGTGACCGTGACCTCAGGGAGCTTGGCTGGCTCCTCCTCTTTAAAGGATAAACATGGGATAGGTCAGAAGAGTGTGCCAGGTTCTGAGGGCAGCTGGCAGAGACTGGTGTGAGTGGCTACAGGGCTACTGGACTTGTCCACTTCAGGGTCACAGAAGGTTTGTTTGGGGAATTTCTTGTTAACAGGAAAAGGAAAATGATGTGATGTGAATTGTTACTGTCCTGTCCACAGAGATGTCTGCAGATGAGAGGACAGCTGGGAAGTGGCTCTCCTTGCTCTCCCTGTATTTAGACATTTCCATCCTGGCAATGTAGCCAAGGTTACTGTGAACAGCTTAAAAGAGAGGGCAAAGCCCCAGCTCTCAGTGCCTGACCCTTCCCCCTACCAACTGCATGGAGAGGAGCCCGATGATTTCAAAGGCAGCAGCTAGGGAGTCTTGGACTAGGACTGCAGGAGAGGGAGAACTGGAAAGTCTGGAGATCTAGGTTTAGGTACAGGCTCTCTCACTTCTTGGCTATATATCTCTGGGCAAGTCACTTGACCTCTCTGAGCCTCAGTTTCCTTGTCTATAGAATGGGAACAATGACCGCTGCTCTACCTCCCTCCCTCCGAAGCTGCTGGGTGGATCAGGCAGGCCTGGTGTGCTGTGCAGAGCCCACAGGGCAGTAGCTGTCTCACTACCGCATCCCAGCTGCTACATGGATGCTGGATGTTTTCATCACCAGACCCCTGATGGTCCTCCCTCACTGGGGTTACTGGTCTCAGACCAATTCCCTAGCAGCACTGTGTAGAAGTGACAGGAAGAAGAAATAGAGTCCAATAGAATCTCATTTGGGACAAGATTTAGCAAAAAAGAAATAGAAGTTCAACAACCCCTGCCAGGCCTTGCCTACCCCACGTGAGGAGAGTGCGGAGGGAGCCGTACAGGGCCACCCCCGGGCCTGCAGCCACGCCAGGAGGGGAGCACCCTGGAAGGAGGAGGCCGGAGTACAGCGGGAGGAGGGGAGCACCAGCTCATCGCTCCAGCTGACTGGCTCAGAGAGGCCAGGAGGCACGCCCAGTCCCTGGCTGACAGGAGGGAGGAAGGTGGCAGGAGAAAACCCACTGGTCTCACCATCCTCTCACCTTCTGGTTTGCTCTCTGCTTTGGCCTGAGGCTTGGCTTTGGCCTCCTGATTCAAGCTCTCCTCCTCCTTGTCCTTGGAGGGCCGGGCTGTGAATGAGAAAGGAAACACATCTTATCCAAGACCACAGTATCCCTGCTACACCATTCAGTTAGGTTGGTCAGCTGACAGTCAGAGCAGCTGAAGTAGGTGGAAAGAGGCTGGCCTGGAAGTTGCAACATCTGGATTCTGGTCCTCCTAGGCTTGTTCATGGTGCCCGATTCCCAAACTTTTGCCCTACACTGTCACTAACTGGCTATGACCTTAGGTTGGTCACTTAGGCTAGTCACTTCCCCTCTCTAGGCCTACTTCCGATAAAATGACATGGTTTATTTTATTTGGGGGCAACAAATAGGATTTATTTCCTTTATGAACTAAAGTGACGGCTGCTTGAGTGCTGAACTGAGAATTCTGGTCCAAGCTTGGTAGGAGAGTAACATGATTCATCGGTGATGTCTGCAATGGGCAGGGAATGAAGAAATAATGGCAGGGAGATATTTTTGCCATCCTTGGACTAGATTGTCTGTAAGGTCCTTTGCAGCTTAATTTCTATGAATTTACTAGAAGCTTTGCTATGGCTCCAGGGGAACTACTGGTGGCCATGTTCATGAGCCTCCCCTCTCCAGTGGGAAAGGGGCAATAGCTGATCACCAAGTTCCCTGCCACTCTCCTTTGGACTCCAGACACCTGCAGCCCAAGCAGAGTCTCCTTCCAGATTCCTGTATACACTCTGTGCCTTGCTGGCAGTCCACAAAGCATCGTGCACAGAATAGTGCTGCCCTGATTTCCAGAAAAGAGAAATGGGGAAGTCAACTCTCTTTCAATATGACTATGTTCCAGGCAACATGCAAAGTGCTGTACATGTGTAATTTCAAGCTGAGAGGCACATAGACTGAAGTGCAGGGGCTCACGAGGGTCCTCCTCACAGCTGTGTAGTCCGTGAGGGTGAGGACAATGCAGTCCGTAAGGGTAAGAGCAAAGTGGAGCCATGGGGTCTATTCTGGGTTCCAGGCTGGCTCTGCCCTGTGAGTGCTGGGTGACCTTGGGAAGCCTGTGTACCCTCTCTACGCCTCACTGTCCCCTCTCTAAAAAGGCAGTAATATGATAGAGCACTGATGTGGGAGTCCATGAGACAAAATAAATAAATACTTTAACTGCTGCAATTAAATATTGCTAAGTTAGCGTGGATTCTGGAGCCAGATGCCTGGGTTTGAATCCTAGTTCTGCCACTTGCTAGCTATGGATCCAGCTGGGTGACCCTCTGTACCTTAGATTCTTCACCTATAAAATCTTACAGAGTGACTTCCCTGGTGGCACAGTGGTTAAGAATCCGCCTGCCAATGCAGGGGACACGGGTTCGAGCCCTGGTCCAGGAAGATCCCACATGCCGTGGAGCAACTAAGCCCGTGTGCCACAACTACAGAGCCTGCACTCTAGAACCCGTGAGCCACAACTACTGAGCCCGTGTGCTGCAACTACTGAAGCCCACGTGCCTAGAGCCCGTGTTCCAGAACAAGAGAAGCCACCGCAATGAGAAGCCCGCGCACCGCAATAAAGAGTAGCCCCCGCTCGCCGCAACTAGAGAAAGCCCGCATGTAGCAACGAAGACCCAACGCAGCCCAAAAAAAAAAAAAAAAAAATCTTACAGAGTTGTTGAAGGAATAAATGAATTTATATATGAATGTGCTTAAGCCGGTGCCTGGCACCTAGAAAATACTACATGAGTTTTAGCTATGACAACAACGATGAGTTGACGATAGTACTTGAGAGCAGCTGTTCCACCCAGGAAGCAACTCTGCACTGCTGAGGCCCAGCATTCCAGAGGGTTTGGTTAGAAGGGACCCTGAAGATCCTCTAGTCCATAATACAGGCAAACTGTGAAGGTTTGGGAATCAAACTCTGCCTGGGTCCAGGATGGGCAGGACACAAAAGCAGGTCTGGAGTTTCCTTCTCTCAACCTGTCTCCTAAACAATCAGGCTGGTTGAGCTGTAGCTGCCTCTGGCAATAGGCTCCATCCTGCAGAGCCATCACTCTGGCAAGTGTGGTCCCTCGAAGTGTCCTGGTGGGCCTGCTCAGCGGGTCCCGTCAGAACTGAGATGTCAGGTGGTGGGCACTCCACTGCCTACCTCATGCAGACCGCTCCAGTGCCCCCTTGGCACTGATCAAGCACTGCAGTCTTCTGTTGAACAACACATAGCTTTTCGAAGGGCTCCCCTGGTTCCAGTCCTGGTGCTGAGAATACCTGCTGACTGCTGGCTGGAGGAGCTGGCAAGAAAACCAAGTTCCCCTCTTTCCTTCTCCTTCCTCATCACATGCCCTAACCTCTCATTTCCCATGCCACCGAGGAAAGCAGGTCCGCTGAATGGCCTCTCTCTGTTTCTCTCTATCTCTGTCTCTTTCTTTGTCTCTCTCATAGACACACGCACATGTGTGAGTGAAATCACCAGAAGAAGCATGGGATTCTAGAGAGGTAAAGCCCCTACCCAGGGTAAGAGTTCAGACCATGGATCAGCTCTGTGGAGAGAGTTCATTGCTTAGAAAGGGTGGAAACATCTGGACGCCATCTGGAAAGAGCATACAGAAACACGAACATGTATCTGCAAAGTGTTCGGAACAAAGGCCTTCATCCCAGCCCTGCATGATCCCAGCCCTTCCTGGATGGAATCTCAGGGCGCAGGATCAGGGCCAGCTTCTCTGAGTGGGGATGCATCCCAGGCACATAAGCAATCATTCCCTGGGAGGGCCATTCCATAACCGCCGCACACCCACACAAGGTACCAAGTGTGCTTGTCTTCTGGGGATGATTGCCACTGGCTCCCCCAGCGCTTGTTTCCTCACATGGCCTCTCAACTCTCAGCGCGGCCGGATCATCTCCTTAGTATCAATCTCCTCTGACCTCGGCCTGGCCTGGACATGGCCTGGACATCACATAATCCTGTTAGGACAAGTAAGCCAGCAGATGGCTGCTGGTCATGGAAGTGGCCCAGGCAGGGGGCCCTGCAGTCTCGTCCAGAAGAAGGTCTTTATCTTTAGGACTTTGCTGAGTCAGTGATTCCACGAGGAGGGCCAGGCCTAACCCAGGGATATAGCTTCCTTCACTGTGCCCAGGCCAGATATGCCCCCAGCATTGATCACCCACAGGCTGCCCAGTTCTGCAGACTCCACTCTTGAAACCCCAGGGGTACTGTTTTTCTGGAGCTGACAGGGTGTGGCCTCTCCCAATGTCTGTGGAAGCTCCTCGTGAGGATTTTCTAGGCAAGGTTTGATCACCTCATCTTTGACCATATGCTTGTTTTAAACAACCAACAACCCAGTATCATATGTGAAGAAGATGCTTCAGGGCCTGAGAAATTCTGAGGTCCCTAAAATTTGTCCCTGGGGCTCATGGGTCAGTCTCTGGTGTCATATTCGGCTCATTCCTCAGCCTCCTGCCCAGCTGCACTCCAATTCCTTGGCTTCCGCCCAAAGGCCAACCTTTCCTTGATGGGCCTCATGCTGGCGCTCCAGTTCTGCACCAGTGTCCCAGAGACAGAGGTGCCCAAGGAGAAGAGAAGCGTACCTGAGGATGCCCTTTAGGGGCCTGCGAAGCCTGTTGGAGGTAGCTCTCTGGGGAAGTGGGGCAGAAGGCAGGGCTCGGTAAAGTGGGTGGTGAGGATCTCAGCTGCCTCCATCATTTGTCAACTTGGGCATCAGCTTCCACTACACTTTGGACCCTCACCACTCCCAGAAGTGGTCCTGGTGGCCCCCAGGGTGTCCTTTGGGATACCTGGCTGGGGGAGGGGTCAGCAGGCTTCCTAGGACTCCGGAGCTGAATACAGAGCCAAGGGAGGCACCATTCAGAGCTTCCAGCTGTGGGGCCCCGCAGGCGATGCCCCCAGAAGCAGCCCTGGCCACACTATCTTGCTGGAGACTCTGTGGGACACTGGGGCTGACTCATGGGGGTGGGCTCTACAGGGAAGTCACGGAGGGCAGCCCCAACATAGACAAGTGCAGGGCACACGACACTCATGGCCTCACTCACTGCAGATGAACCCTTTCATTTTACAGGAGGGACATGGAGACAGGGAGGTAGTGGGGTGTGGATACCTAAGGACCTTAGCTCCTCGGGGCCCTCTCCTGGTGGGTCTTCCCAGACTGCCTGCCTCTACCGCCCTCTCTCCTCTGCTAACTCTCTTCCCACTCCCACCCTCACTCCACCTGCTGCCTCTCAGTTTTGCAAGTCCCAGTTCTTGTTCAGCTGCAGGAGGGAAGGAGTGGACGGGGAGACCACGCAGGTCTGGGCAGACCTTGCTTACCTTCCCCCAGAGCGTCCAGGCTGCGGAGTATGAGCTGGTAGGTGGTGCTGCGGATGGTGCTGTTGTGCAGAGAGGCCGAGCTGCTCCCTTGGGTCAGCACGGACGCGAGCTAAGCAGGAGAGAGCCGCGCAGGCCTCAGCGGGCCTCTGCCCGAGCCAGGGGAGGAGCCGCACGGGGGCCTCACTAACCCTCCTCCCTCCTACAAAGATCAGGCCAGAAGCACAGGAGCCTTATCCTGGCATCCCCTCTTCCTTCACCTCAACAGGACAGTTACAGTGCTTTCTTTCTCAGCCTCCCCTCAACTCTTCCATGACTGGCTAATTCTACATACCAAGTCATTCCCCAAGCTCTTTGACAGGGAGCAGACAATGTGTATTAAGGACACCACATTACCGAGGGTTTGTCCATCCCTGCAAGTGCATCCTCGAAGAAACACTCTCACCCATACACCTCACAGACAGCCCCACGGTGCATGGGCACAGCCCCTTACAGTCCACAAAGAGCGTCTTGGTGCTTTATCACTGCCCCACCCCCAGACATAAGCAAGGTTTTGATCCCCACCTACAGAAAAAGAAATGAAAACTCAACAAGGCTGGGTGGCTTATCCAAGGTCGTAAATGAAAGAGTCAAGACTAGCACCCAGGTCTTCTGATTCCAGCCCTTTCTTTTCTACCCACATGCTCAAGAGACCTTCACAGGCACACACATACACACATCTGTATGTGCAGACACACGGATGTGACACACATTCATTCACAGTGCTAAAAAAGAGACAACAGGTCCAAAATGGAGTCACTTGTGCTCTGCCCGCATCACCAAACCGAAACATAAAATACCTAACTGCAGTTTCAGCCCCCTCCTGGGAATGGACTCTTAACCAGTCAGTCTGGAATTAACTGGTTAGCACACTAGTGAGGTAATCTACCCAATAGACCCCTGCTGTCCCCCAAAGGAAGGTGACCTTGTCTGGAACAACCTGGAACTCCTTTCTATTTGCTAGATGGGATGCTGGGCAATTCATGAATTGTTGAATAAAGCCGATTTGATCTTTAAACTTACTCAGTTGAATTTTTTTTTTTTAATTACAATAGCGACACACATAGAAACATCATCTGACTTACAAGGAACATCCAAAGTCAGACAAACTGCTTGCTTGGTCCCTCCCTCCCCACCAACCAACCCTCTGGATCTGAACTCTTCTGCCATCTAGTGGCTATGGTAACACAATACTTCACAAAAGGCCTAGGGATTTTCATAGGATGGGGGAGGTTTCATTCAGACCCTGGCCTCTTCTCTCTAAGGTCCCCACTTCTTCCCAAATGCCCACAGGCCAAAGGCATTTAAGACACAGTTTTTCAGAAACCTCAGATCCCCCCGCCCCACCCCTCGTATGTTTCTCTTAGTTCTGGGGCATTCCAAAGCCGCAGGTAATTAGGCTTTTAGATCAATCATAGAGTGTTGGGTCTACAAAGTGGGACTTGAGTTTATCTAGTCCAGTCATTTTACTGATGCAGAATCCGAGGCCCAAGCTCACACAGGCAGTGAGCAGTGACATTCTGGACTTAGCTCCCAAGCTAGCACCTCCTCCAAGGCCACCTGGAGGTGACAGTCCCTCTGGCTCCTTCCCTGGCTCACCCTGGCAGCGTTCCCAGGAGCTTCCCAGGTCCGAGCCCAGCCCAGGATCCCCAGCATCAGGGCCACAGCGCGCTGGGTCTGTGGCTGTCCTCTGAAACCCTGCAGTATCCCCACTGGGCAGACTCCGCACGGCACCCACCTTCAGCTTCTTGTTATCCTGCTGCTCATCCACCACAACTGTCCCATCGCCCAGCTGCAAATAGGGACAGGAATCACAAGATGTTCACAGAGACCCTCACCCTTCCTCCCTACTTCCCTCTCTCTCCAGGGAGCCCTCATGTGGGAACACAGAAACACACCCAGAGATAACCTGGCCTCAGAAAATGTTTTAACATGTCCACCACCCCCAGCCTGGCCTTCCACAGTCTGGCTTCAGCCTGCATGCAGTATTCCCAGTCAAATGTGTCCACGCAATGAGGTCCAGTAACACCAGCTACAGCTGTCTTTCAGTCCCTCAAATGCACCATCCTCTTTACCCACCTCGAAACCCTCATCACACGGTCCCTCCTCCTCTGTTTGGAGCCTTCTTTCCTCCACTCCCCATGTTTCATGTCACCTTCCTCTGGGAAGCTAAGGTGCCCGGCTAATTCTCTTTTATTGACTCCTTTTCCTTCATAGCACTTTCCCCAATCTATTTGTATGTTATTTGTATGTTGGCAAACCCAAGTAAATTGACTGTCCCACTAGCATCTTGAAGGCAGACTATTTCATTCATGACACATGCTTGTATGTCAAGCATGAGAACACAGCCTGGCACTTAGCAAGGGTTCAGAAAACGCTGGTTGAATGAATGAATGAATGAACAGTCTCCTGCATATACCTAACCTATTCCAATTCGTAGTCCCTTGTTCATGCCTTTCCCCTCTGCCTAAAATGCCTTCTCCATCCCTCTACGCCTACCAATTTTTCAGAAAATTCAGGGTGAATTCTTACTTAACGCTTTCCCAAATGGCCCCTTTCACCCCCAGCCCAGCCCTCACTCCAGCTCTCTACAATACCTCTCTCCTCAAAAGCTGTATAACAACAGTGGACACATTTTGTGATACCAAAAATCTGGCTCTATAATCGAATAAGTGCTTGCTAGTGTCCTGGGGAAGCTGTAGGGCAGCCAGCTGGGGAAGGGGACAGACCTAGAAGGTCCAAGATGAAGAATCATTACGCCCACAGTATTTACTCTCTGAACCACCAGCTTGCCACTTTGCATTTACTATCTCGTAACACCATCCGAACTTTTAAAGAAATCATCGTTGTTCACACATATTAGTTGTCTACCCAGCTAGACTTCACGTCTTTTTGAACTACGATATAGTTATCTCTGTTCCCCTAACCTGTGGCATAGTGTCTTGTACACAGCAGGTGCTCGGTTAAGGAGAGCTCAACGAGTTGATACGCCAAGTGACCTCTAGCGCCATCTTCAGACAGCAGGGTCACCAATGGCTGCCCCCAGTAATTGTCTTCACCTTCCACTGCCTCCCCCACCTCACCAACCTCCACAGCCAGAAGTAGAACTGGACTTGCTACACTCCCATCTCTGCCTGATCAGAAAATACAGAGAATACTGCCTGATTCAGGGCCACCCACCCATCCATCCGCCCAATTTGTTCATTCATTCAGTTCTTAATTTCTGAGCACCTGCTGTTTACTGGGCACTATGCTAGTGCTGTAGGTATACAAAGATGTTTAGGGCATGGATTCTACTTACAGAAAGGAATTGAGACCAATGATAACACAAACACATGACAAAGCAGAATGTGCCTGAAGAAATGAGAGGCACAGATTAAGGTGCTGTGCTGGGATGGACACGGAAGCCTTCTGAAAGTAGGTGAAGTTTGGATAATCTTTGAAGGATGGGGGAGGTTTGAATGCTTGGATACACATTGTTGAATGAATGAACAAACGGATGAACATACAAATGAATGAAACAAAGCAGAAATAACCAATCTGAATATGAAGGGGGCACTGTGGATTTTCTGAACAAACCCCCTCTTTCACAATTCTGGGATATTGGAGGCTACAGCACCAAACCCCACTGGCCCAGCCACCTCACTATTTATCACATCCAACTCTCACCCAATGAGTTCTTAGAAATACGAGAGGCCAGGCTACCCTTTGGGATGGCTGGTTCTGTCCACAAAAGGGCAGGAGAGACTGACTTTTGCCCCACGAAGCACATGCCTAATGATTTCTCTTCCATTCAGATTTATTTAAATCAAAATACTTCTCTACGGGTTCACTGTTCATTGCACATATCAACATCTTCTACCCTCCATATGCGCTTCTAACTTTCTGAAGCCTTTCACATGCATTTTCTCATTCCATATTACTAATTCTATGAAACAGACAAGGCTAGTATTATTATTGCTATTTTGGCAGATGACAAAACTGAGATGCAGAAAGATTCTGTGACTTTCCCACACTCACAACAATAGTGACAGAATCCCCGACCTCCTAATCTCTATTCAGAGGATTGTTTTTGTTGTTGTTTTTACTAAATCACATTTCTTTTCCCAAGCATAAATAAGGAAATGAAGTCAAATTTATATTTCCTAGTGGCTCTGTTTCATATTATTGACATTTCAGGTAAATGGATATAAATGTTTGTCTACATTTGAGTGTGACTGATGGGTCCATATATGGGTAGCGGTACCAGCAAGTAGGTGCTTTCAGAGTATGCCCTTATTACAAACACATTCCCACATCCACCTCTCACACTACACCAATCATCCTCCTCTTTCTTCAGCCCCACCATCCCCACCTTCTCCCTCTCCTCATGAAAATTAACCAGAGGGCTAAGAAAACCAAAGAAGATGTCTTCATGCCAGCCAAACCCCCAACACCTGTGATGCATCTTGATGAGGATGAGCAACAGGATCCCTTGCAGCCAGCCGTTCACGGGAACCTGTGGTGGCGAACAGGGCGACCCTTCAGGGGGCTTGTCCTCCTGACCTCCAATTCCTATCTCCCACGGATGTAGCAGTTAATCATTGACCTCTCCCTTTCTAGACCACCCATGACACAGTTCCTGAACTGCACATTCTGGTCTGTGTGTTTTTTTAAACATTCATTCAACAAAGATTTACTGAATCCCTGGTTGAGTCCTACCTTCACTGAATACAGTCTAGCACCCTGATCCACTCACCTGTCTAGGCTGGAAACCCAAAAGTCTACCCAAATTCCTCACTTCCTCACAGCTCATCTACAACTAACTGTCAGATCTAGTTCCTGAAAGTCCTCAAATTTGGCCTCATTTCTCTATTCTCCTGCCTACAATCCTGCAACAGCCTCCTGACTCCTGGACTGTTCCTCTTCTGGTTCCTCATTCACTCTTCAGCCAGAGTGATTTTCTGAGCAAAGCACATCATGTCCCTCCCCTGCACCCTGGGGGCTCAGTGTCCTCAGGAGGGAGTCCACACTCCTTAGCTGAGCATATTCCAGCCTCCCGTTTACCTCCAGTTCAGTGCTGTCCAATAGCAATAGAACGCAAGCCACACATGTAATTTTAATTATTTTAGTAGCCACATTTTTAAACAGTAAAAGAAACAGGTGAAGTTAATTTTAATAATGTACTTTATTTAACCCAATATATTAGAATTATAATTCAACATGTAATTAATATAAAAATATCAATGAGCTATTCTACCTTTTTTCTCATCTAACCCTTTGAAACCCAATGTATATTTCATACTTACAGCACATCTCAATTCAGACTAGCCCCATTTCAAGAGCTCAGTAGCTACATGTAGCTAGTGGCTCCCATACTGGACAGTGCAGCTATAGTCTCATCACCCTCTCTCATTCCCCTGGCCTTTACACATGCCTAGGAGACTCCTATCCCTTCTTCAGTCAGCCAACCCCTGCTTGTCCTTCAAGATTCAGCTAAGCATCACCTCCCCTAGGAAGCCTTCCCTGACTTTTGTTGAGATGTCCACTCTCGGCAGTGCTAAATCCCTCAGCACTTACCTATATCATTACACATGATATGGTAAATATTACTTTTACTTTTCTGTCTTCCCCACTAAGGGGGATTTACCACAGAGCTGATGAAGCTTAAACTTCAGGGCCCATCTCTCCCCTCACAAACCCTTTCTGAGGCCTCATATTTAATTTTGTAGCAATAGTTTTATATTCCTTTTCTTAAAGAGTGTCAGACCCCACAAAACCTGGATCAACTCCTGCTCCTCTGCTAGGTTGAGCCCCTTGAGGGCTGCCTTAATTCTCACTGTATCTCCAGACCCTACACAGGTTTCATACAGAGAGATTCCATAAATGTTTGCCAAATGAATGAACATCAGAGTTCTTTGGGGCTTAACCCTAATCTCTCTCTCTCAGCTGGTCCTTGATTTTAATAATCATACATTTGTTGGCGATTCACAAATCTCTATTTCCAGCCCTGACCTTGTTCATAAGCTTTAAGCCCATTTGTACAACTGTCTCGTAGACATATCCACTTGGAGGTGACATAAACACTCAAACTCACCATTCCAGAGCGGGAACTTCTGAGTCCTCCTAAACCTGTTCTTCCTGTAGTCTTCCTTTTCTCACTAGATGGCGCCACCATCCACCCTGCTGCTCAAGCGAAAAACCTTGACTTCCACTCACCCTCCACATCCACACCATCACCAAATCCAGACGATTCTGTCTTCAAAATATCTCTCAAAGATACACACACACACACACACACACACGCGCGTGCACACACGCTGGATGCCCACAACAGCCTCCTAACTGGACTCCCTACTTCCACCCTTGCACACCTACCATTCATTTTGTACACAGCAGTTAGGGAGTGACCTTTTAACTATGACTCCTCATTACATCATTTCCCATTGAACTTCAAATAAAATCCAAACTCCGTATCTAATCCACAAGGCTCTGATGAAGCAGCTCTCATCCCCGTCTCTAGTGTTATACTGTACCACTCTCCCCTTACTCACTATATTGGCCTCCAGTTCTTTCCTCTAGTGCACCAAGGTCCTTGCCTGCTCTGAGCCTTTGCAAATGCTGTTTCCTCTTCTTCCCCTATGGAGCATGGGGAAGAATTCCAGAAGAATTCTCATGGAACTCTACTTGGACTGTCTACCTGAACTTCTCCTCCTCCAGGAGGACTCCCCTGCTCTCCCTCGCTAAAGGGGGCCCACTACCTACAGTCACTCTCCATCACATACACTACTTCCTTCACAGCACTTTTCATACTCAGAAATATGTTATTCTACTTGTTTATCATCCATATGCCCACTCCCCCACACTAAAACATTTTCTGTTAGTTTTATATTTCCAATTTATTCAGGTAGCAGAGCATCTAGAAATCATGCTGTTATTTGTAGAACACTATGAATATCTAATTTCATATTTAATCTCATCCCATACACTAGGAAAAAAGATTGCTCTGTTGTATGAATAGCAGAATATGTAAAATCTCTTACAAGCATACACACATCCATGGAAACAACACGCTGTTCTACCAGGCATGATCAGATGTTTGAGTTTTTCTGTTAATATTTGTTTGTTTCTTATGCATTCATTTTGTCATCTGCTAGCACCCACCAGCAGATGAATGCTGAAAGCTTAAGAAAATTTTATGAAGAAAAGAAGCCTTTATACTGAGAATCTGATTCTTACCATATTTTCCTGACAACTGGAGGGAAGCTGACTATTATTTAAGAAGTTAGGTAATTCCCTGGACTCCACACTCTCACTGCCGAGGGCCTGGGTTTGATCCCTGGTCAGGGAACTAAGATCCCACAAGCGGTGTGGTACGGCCCAAAAAAAAAAAAAAAAGGAGGGAACCCTTCAGCCTAGCTAGGATGAGTTCTTTGGGAGCAAAGTGGATTCCCTGCAGGCTAGTAAGGTCAGGCCCACAGAGGCAGGAAGGGCCCTGGTGGCTGCTTCCTGTCCAGCACCCCTGTCTCCACAGCAGATAGCTGGCTGTCTGGCAGTACAGGTCACTGGAGTAAATGTTAACCCTGACAGGAAAGGGACGACTGGTTCCTAAGGAGGCACCAGGTTTGTCTGCTTGGGGTTTCTGTCGGTTGGTTTAATAAAAAAAAACCCTGCCAAGAAGAAAATAGCCTGCAATGCACTTAAGAAAGAGTGGCAGACTTCTTCCTGGAGTTTCACCTTCTGAAGTATTCCTGTGGGCTGAATGTGGATATGGGGTTTCCAAAGGAGCCCGGACCAGTCTCATTCCCCACCTTGCATCCCTTTTCACCACTGGTGCCCCACAGGGCTGTCTTGCCCATCAGCATCTCATGCAGATGGTCAGTTATTTCTAGCTAAGCTTGTAGCTCTCTCTATAAAGAAGGTCCCATCATCCTTCAAATACAAGTAAGGCTTTTTGGCCAGGCTAGAGCCTCAACTTTGGCTTTCTGCAACTATGCATGGTCAAGGAAGGTCAAATATTTATCATTTGGGGCCAGAACAAATAACACTGAGAGCTTTAAAACCAGGTAAAAAAGTTTCAGAGCAAGCTAAGTTAGACTCTGTTGATAACTATGCAAACATTTACCATTTCTGGGCTTCCCTGGCGGCACAGTGGTTAAGAATCCGCCTGCCAATGCAGGGGACGCGGGTTCGAGCCCTGGTCCAGGAAGATGCCACATGCTGCGGAGCAACTAAGCCCGTGCGCCACAACTACTGAGCCTGCGCTCTAGAGCCTATGAGCCACAACTACTGAAGCCCACACACCTAGAGCCCATGCTCTGCAACAAGAGAAGCCACTGCAATGAGAAGCCCGCGCACTACAACGAAGAGTAGCCCCCACTCGCCGCAACTAGAGAAAGCCGCGCGCAGCAACAAAGACCCAACGCAGCCAAAAATAAATAAATTAAATAAGTAAATTTAAAATAAATTAATTAATATATCTTTTAAAACAAAAAAACCAAACATTTACCATTTCTTCATTGGGTTCATAAAAGGCATCCTCAAACCAATACATGTCAGTTTGACAATGTTGTCTGAAATATTTTTAGCTTTGAATTTTTTTTTTTTTTGCAGCCAGTGTCAAAAGACAGACTCTAAAATAGTTACTATGTGTCTATGTTCAATGATACATCTTTTTTTCTTTTTCTGAAAATACCCTTAAGTAAATTCTGATTAGAATCATTCACAAAAAAAACTTTATCCTGGTTCTAGATTACCAGAGCAGAATAAAAAGTAAAGTGAAAGGTCCTCCAGCTGAGAAACTCCACAGATATCAGTTGGGTGAATATCTGATATGAAAATGAATCATTCTCTGCTGATCTTACATCTCCAAATTGTTCAGGTAGGAGAACACCTGCGATTATGTTGCTTAGTAAAACACCACAGGGGTATTCCTATTCATTTACTTATTGTCTGTGGCTGCTGTCATGCTACAACAGAGTTGAGTAGTTGTGATAGAGACTATATGGCCTGCAGAGCCTAAAATATTTACTGTCTGGCCCTTTACAGTAAAAGTCTGCCAACCCCTGCACTAGTCCATCCCATTCGCTTTACAGATGAGCAGCGTGAGACCTCGAAGAAAAGCAAAGTGACTTTGTAGTACTTTGCACAGTGTTCCCTTTATCAGTTACTTTTGTCTATGCCTGTCCCTTCTAATGGAAGGGACATGATCTTTTTACTTCCCACACTGCTTTTCATTTAAGTGCTTAATAATATAGGTTTGTGGAGTTGCACTGACTTGCCCAGGATAACAGGGATAGTTAGCCATGGATACTGGGTTAAAACCCAGATGAATGGATTCATAAACTGGTGATAAGGACCACCAACTAGCTGTGTAACTTTGGCAGAGTTAATTATCCTCTCCGAGCCTCAGAGTCTCCTCATCTGCAAAATGGCAATAACAATTTATTCTTGCAGGTTTTTTTTTTTTCTTTTTTGGCCACGCCGTGGGGCTTGGGGGATCTCAGTTCCCTGATGAGGGCTTGAACCTGGGCCCCGGCAGTGAAAGCCCAGAATCCTAACCACTAGGCCACCAGGGAACTCCTCTCCTGCAGGGGTTTTATGAGAAATTGTCGAGATAATGTACATATGTCATAGGCCCTCCACAAGTATGGATTCCCTCCCCTATTCCTTTTTCTCTATAAACTGGAGACCCTGACCTGTTAGAGTTCCCTGAGGAAACCACCCAATACTTGTGGAGCTTCTGCTTTAGGGATGAGACGTTGGGCTCAGCCCTTTGGGAGATATAAAGATTATTTCCCCCATTTAGTGGCAATGAGGAGCCTAACACTGTGGCCGCACCTCACCCCAGGCTGCCAACAGAGGCAGGGGGAGGCCCAAGTGTCTTTCCTGTTCCTGTTTCCCTCCAAGAAGGAGCTGGCTCCCACTGCCCTCTAATTGTCTTCCCCCTGCTTAAACTTCCTGAGCACTCGTGGCTTTGATTTCTCCCCAACCCTCCTCCTTGACTCCCTACCACTCGGTCTGGCCTTTCCCCACTTCTCTCTTACTTCCTTACCTTTGGATGTGTGGCTGACGGCATAAGCCCAGTTTCCCTGACCCCCTGCCTTCTCAAGGAGAAGCTCAAAGAAGGAACCCATTAGTCAGGGAAGAGGTGTGAACTGATAGGTCAGTGTGAGTGAGTGAGTGAGTAAGCAAGGCATGTTCATTTTCATAAAGTTTCATAGTTAAAGTAAGATAATTTGCAGAGGTGAGTACACATTCTTGCATAAATCACAAAAATGAATACCAACACAGTTTACTAGATCAAAGACTGGATTTTCAGAGAACTGCTTCAAGAATTCAAACAGAATGGCTTCCCTCAGTCTGTCAGTGAAGTACAGGATAATTTACCTCCTCAAACAAGATCATAGGTCTTGGGGCAGCCAAACACAGACGGAATGATATAAGCAAAGGCAGATACCGCTCTCTCTGGCTATAAGAAACCTGGGGTGAAACTCCAAATCCAGATGTTTTTAAAAATCACTTCAAAATAGCTACAGTTTTTAAATTATTTGGACTAATTTTTAGAAGGCAGTTGTTAGTGCTGCAAACTCCTAACTATAGGTTTTCAATTTTAAGTAAATATAAATTTACTTTCAAGGACAGCTAGTATTTCAACCTGTTCTTTTTTAATAATGCTGTTAATTAAAATTCATACTGGATCTGTTTCAATAAATAGATATGAACAGTTGTAATCAGCACTGCTCTCACTGGTTGGCAAAGAGCTGCTACTAAAGGCCTTGAAGAATCTTTTAAGTAAGTTACAAATTCTCTTTTGAAATCATGATTATGCTTTACTTGCTTGGCAAGCTTTGCTCTGATGGTCTAGTTCTGACAAAATTGAAAATTGAGAATTTGCAGAGTTTAAATAAAAACAGAATTACTATGAAGGACTGGGAGGCAAGTCAAGAGGCATTTTGATGTGGACCATTTTTAAAGTCTTTATTGAATTTGTTACAATATTGCCTCTGTTTTACATTTTGGCCTTTTGGCCATGAGGCATGTGGGATCCTAGCTCCCCGACCAGAAATCAAACCCGCACCCCCTACACTGGAAGGTAAAGTCTTAACCACTGGCCCGCCAGGTAAGACCCAATTTTGAAAACTGCTGGCCTAATGTATACCAAGGCATTAGATACTTTCTCAGAGAATAGTACCAGACTTCATGGTCACCCTCAGCAAAGCCTGCCCTGAGAACTTCAGGAGGAGGGAGGGCCCTGTTTCCTCATATTAAATGAGGTAATGCTCTGAGCCTCCCTTTCTTTTTTAAGTCTCTGGCTTCTTAGAGCAGTCATCTGGAGGGAAATAGTACTGAATGGGGAGTTAGGATACTGGGTTCCCATTCCAGTGTGGATACCTTCTGGCTGTCCAACCCTGGGCAGGATATTTCTCCTTTTTGGGCCATCTGCAAAAATGTACTAATTGGAGGTCGGCTGACCAGATCAGACAAACAACAGCTGTGCTGGGCCTGACAGAACGGAACTCATTTAGACACAAGACATTATCAATGAATGTTACCGCTAAACAGAACAATTTGCATGATTAGTTGGACTCTGTCATTTCCACCAGAGATGGGAAAGGACCTGTCCAAGGTCACACAGTTAGAGGCAGAATTGGATTAGAACCCAGGTTTCCTGACTCTCAATTCTATGCTCTGAACACCACACAAACCTCAGAAGTCCTAAAGGAAGTACATTTCATCTCCTTGTATCACACATCTCTGAGACATGTTGCTGAGTTTGGTCTCCATCCTGCCTACTCATCAAAACTGCACTGGATTAAGCAGCTAAATCCTTCCACTCTTTGCATGCAAAATTCTGCTCACACTAGTGGCCTGAGATCTGAAACAGGCAGGCTATGAACCAAACTTTGCCCAAACTCACCCTTTAGGAGCATGAGAGAAATGGGGGTCTGTGTTCCCTAGGGTACCCTCACTTTGGAGTCTCAAGGAACAAAAAACTTGGGGATGAATTTCTAGAGATCACTTCCCCAATTAAATTTCACTATCCAGATTATTGAATCATGCAATGAATTTAGCAGGAAGGTCCCTCATAGGGGCAGAGAAATTCTTGGAAAGGAACTGTGGAGTCAGAAGAATGCCCCAGAGTTGGAGCTCTCAGTCTCCAGTCAGCACAGAGAAAGGGCTCTGCACCCAGGGCTGGCTTGTCAGTGGATGAGTGGAGCTCCCATCTTCAATACTTTAAAAACAAAACAAAACTCAAAAAGCCTCCTCCTTCTCAGGCCCTAACCAAACTACCAGCCCCTCCAGGTCTGGAATGTGAACAAACAGGATTAAATGAAAGTGAAGGTGCTAGATAAACCCTACACACCATGCCCATTTTATCATTTTTCCCTGCCTGATATCTCCTTGGACATTCTCCAAAGCCCAGCTCAAATGTCATTTCTGAAGACCCAATCAGAACAACCCGGGTTCATCCTGGCTCCACCACCTATTTGCTGTGTGACCTTGAACAAGTGGTTTAACTTCATTAGGCCTCAGTTTCTTCCCCTGCCAATGGGGGATCCTAATAATAACCATTTTATAGGACGATTAAGGGCTGACCCAAGGTCACTCCTGCAAAAGCCCCAGCATAGTGCCTGGCAGAAAACAGGACTCTATAAATATTGAATGAATTGCAAGGGAACCAGAACATTCACTCATCTCTTGAGGTCTGACCTAGCACTTTCCATTCTTCAGTCCTTGGCTTTCCCCCACCCTTTTGCCCAAAAGGGGGTAGAGAAGCCTGAGCCAACCTGTTCTTACCTTGTTAAGGTCCCCTAGGGCCATGACCTTGGCCACTGGCCTCTTGCTGAGTTGCTCCTTCACCCACAGCTCAAGTTGTTTGTTCCACTTCATGGTGAACACATAGAGGGCATAGGCCAGCAGAAGCAGCAGGCTCTCCCACCAGACAATGAGGTTATCCAGGAAGAAGACGATGAGCATCATTAGGTCAAGGATGTAGAAGGTGATGTCACGGAACAAGGGCCACCAGGTGAGGTTGAGGATCTCCCGGGAGAAGAGGGCACAAGTGCCAATGACAAAGAGGATGTTGAACACCGCAGAGCCCACTATGGTGCCAATGCCCACATTGCTATGGGAGATGAAGATGCCAATGAGGGAGGTGAAGAGCTCGGGGGCAGAGCCTCCAGCAGCCATGAACGTAGCACCTGCCACATCCTCAGAGATCTGCAGCTTGTCTGTGATGACACCCAGGGCTGGGACAAAGTACTCGTCACAAACGATGGCCAAGGCTACAAACACATACAGCATGCCAAAGATGTGCAGGACCACCCAGCCCTGCCTCCGCTCCTTCACACTGAACAGGTCTCGGGGGTACTCTGCCTTGGGGTGGAAGTCTGGCTGCCCAGAAGGCAGTACTGAGGGACTGGGAGCCTCTGGCATCCCAGCTGTTGTCAGACTGGGGGAGGGGACAGTGGGCGAGACTGGGACTGGCTCCACAACCACACAGTGATGGACCTGAGTGGTCGGATTTGCCCTGACCCTGGGAGTTGCTGGAGTGGTGGGTGCTGGGGAAGGGTTCTTCACCAGCCCCCAGAAGGTGGCTGAGGATATTCCAACGGTTGGTGCACTGGTTCTGGACGAGGGATTCCTAGCCTTCCACGCAGCAGTAGAGGCTTTGGTTTCTGCTGGGCTGCTGCCTGTTGTGATGCTTACTGTCACCTGCCCCTCAGAGATGGCTGCGGTGTGCTCCAGGACTGTTCCCTGGGGTGTTGTCAGCTTGTTTTTTCCCACTAACCCCCGGTGGTTGGTTGAGCTATTATTGTCCACTCTTCTGGGGGTAGTTAGGGTCTTCTCTTCTACCACATTCCTTGGAGAAGTCAAGATGTCTGTTTCTAAGTCATTTATTAGGAAGGGTGGGGCGTTATCAGTTACTCCCTTGAGAGGAGTTGGGGTGGTTTCCTCCACTACTGTCTTGGAAGGGTTGGTCTCCAGTATTTTGTTGGTTGTCATAATTTCACTGTCTTTCACTGTTGCTTTGGGGGTGATCCCACGGCTCCTGGTCATTGTCATGAATGTGGATGGGTCGTAACTGGTCACCATCCTACCAAGTGGGGATGGGGTGTATTTCCTCACCTTTCCCCGGGCTTGAGTTGGGCGGTAGCTCTTCACTGCTCCCCTGGGTGTTGCTGGGGTATAATTATTTACTGCTGGTCTGCCTGAAGTTGGAGGGTAGTGATTCAGTGCTCCACTGGGTGTGGCTGGGGTGTCTTCCTTCACTTTTTCCGTTCGGGCTGCTGTTGGGCTGTCGCTGCTCTTGGGTGTTGCTGGAATGACGTTGGCTGTTCTTCTAGGTATACTGGGGGTGTTCTCCATTGTTACACCAGGTGTTGTTCCATCTCTGCCCACTGTGGCTTGGGGTGCCCATGTCTCAACCTCCATTTCAGAGCTAGATTTTGGAGGGTCACTGCTCACCATCATCATCTCATTGTTGGAAAGGTCCCGGCTGGCTAGTTTTACAGGCTGTTGGGAAGAGACTGCTGCCCACAGTGAGGGGAGCCCCCGGGGGCTCCTCAGGTACTGGTAGGTGGAACCCATGATCAGCATTCCCAATAGGAAGAGGAGGCGCCTCCAATGAAGCCGCTTTGGCCAGAGTAACCGCCTCTCCTGTGCCCCCATCCTGATCAATTTCCCCATGATGGCCAGTTACGCCTGGTTACAGAAGGCCTCTCATTCTGTCCACTGAAAGATGGGGGCTGCTCTGGGATTCAGATTAGAAATCAGAGAAGATTCCTCCATGAAGCCCAGCCAGGGGGTAACCACAAACCTAGAAAGAAAAAAAAAAAAGAAGAGGTTATTTGTTCCTAAAAGGAGAGCTGGGATCCACCAAACCCTCATCTGGAAGAGTGACTATTCACACAGGGGCCTTTGTAGTGAAAGTCAGTTGTTTCTGCTGGAACAAAACAACCCCTGCCCCCTGCTCCAGGGGGCAATGTCTGCTCATGGGAAAAAGAGCATCTTGGGGTCCTCTTTACTGTGTAGGCATGCCAGCAGCCCAGGTTCCTGAGCTGGGTCTACTCAGCTCTCCTTGGGATCCTTGCAAGAGGTCTGCCCACACTCCACAGGTCCAGCCAGAGTTGCTGGGAGCTCAGTCATCTGTAGCTGGTGCCCCAGGCCACAAATCTCACCTTATCCAAGGCAAAAGGGAAGTAAGGAGATATGATTTTAAGCTTTAGACAGAAAGGGGCAGTAGTGGAAAGCAGTGCAAGGCTCTATGTGTTTTTACTGGACTGATTTTAAAACGATTCCACCGTCATTCAGAGAGGACAAAGCTTAAAATTTAACGTCATGAAGCTTCCCAGACAGTGTTTGGTGTCATGGGAGGAACATGGGGAATAGAGTCAAAGGCTGGGTTCCCAGATCTGCTGCTTACTAGCTGTGCCACCCTGGACAGGCAGAACCTCAGTGCTTCATCTGTAAAATGGGCATGATAACATATGCACTGATTATGCAAAGATTCTCTCTGAAAGGACATCTGGAAAAGGGAAACTAAGGGTCAGGGATCAGAGGGAGACTTACTTTTAAGTATATCCTACTGTTCAGTCTAACTGTTTAACCTTTTTATCATGTGCATGTTATAATATTTTTAATTTAATTTCATAGAAATAATAATAGTAATAATAATACCCATCTATGTAAATAGTAATAACAATACCTATGTCACAGGAATGTTGGGAGAGTAAAAACACATCCGGTCTGGGAAAAGCACTGTACAGAATCAATGCCCCATAGGGGTTAATTTTACATAAGGACTCAGGAGGGAAAAACATTTAAGGCCCTCAAAGAATTCTCTATTTATAAAGAAGGGCAGAGAAGCCCAGCCCAACTAAATATGAAATCTCTCATCAATGTCCACAGGTTACTACAAAACAATAACTAGAAATGATCAGTTTTGCATATGAAGTAATATATTACAAGTTAGATGAATAACCCATAGAATCTTAGGTCATTAAAGGTGGAAAGAATTACTGACACTGTTTAATGCAACTCCCCATTTCAGACATGAAGAAACAGGTCCAGAGAGATGTGACTTGCTCAACATCGCACAGCTAGTGAGCAGCAGTGCAGATGAGCTTTCTAATGTCCCAGTCTTTCCAGCACTAATTACCACACTAATTAGCAATGCAAATACAACTGTCTTAAAAAGCAAAATAAGTATGGAATTAGTGAATTTCCTTCTTTGTCCTTGATTCCTATCATTGTCTTTCCACCATCTCCCTGTCTACCCTAACCCTCGCCATATACTCAACACTCTGAATCTCCAAAAGAAACTTTGGAGAGTATCTCTTTCTGGCGTGCCAGTGTTATGTAACAGAGCTCAGCTGGCACCCCAGCTGATCCCTCCTACCTAATCACATAATTTACCTTCAAACCTGGACATCTGGGTATCTTCTCAGTTCTGGATCCAGGGTCTCAAAGAGTAAGTCTGAAGCTGTACAGCAGGGAACACCCCATCTCCTGCTCCCAGCTCCCCTATGGAATCCTAATTCAAGGCAGGGTCAGGTATGAAGGGCATCTCAGGGGAAGGATATCCAATCCCTGCTAATACCCGCCTCTAAGAAGCTTATCAGGGCATTGTACAAGTTCTGGGTCCCACTGTCTCTGCCAGAGCCTGAGAGAGCAGACCTTCCCCCAGAGACATAGATGGATTCTCTGTGGGCCCCTGCATTCAAGGGGGAAACTGGGGGAACTTTCTAGTTCTTAGAAACTAATTTCTAAGCTCTGAGAATGAGAGATGATCCACAGTTTCCGGAAAGATTTGGAAAGATTCTGAAGGCACTCTGTGGGAACCAAGAGAAAGTGCCTGAGGCTTAAAAGATCAGAAGACCTCAGTTAGCACCAGGCTTTGTTTGCTACTGTGTGATTCTAAATGTAATTTAAATGTAAATGGAGAGATAATAACACCTGTCCTACCTATTTGAAGGGTGGATGTGACAATCAAAGTTAAAAATAAGGGAATATCTACTCAATTTTGCTGTAGAACCTAAAACTGCTCTAAGAAAATCTATTTTTAAAAATGAGGGAATGGGGCTTCCCTGGTGGCGCAGTGGTTGAGAGTCTGCCTGTCAGTGCAGGGCACACGGGTTCGAGCCCTGGTCTGGGAGGATCCCACATGCCGCGGAGCGACTCGGCCCGTGAGCCACAATTACTGAGCCTGCGCGTCTGGAGCCTGTGCTCGGCAATGAGAAGCCGCGATAGTGAGAGGCCCGCGCAGCGCGATGAAGAGTGGCCCCCGCTTGCCACAACTAGAGAAAGCCCTCGCACAGAAACGAAGACCCAACACAGCCATACATACATACATACATACATACATAAAAATAACGTAAGCAGACAAGAATAGCATTAAAAAAATAATAAAAAAAATGAGGGAATGTGGGAGAAATACTTTACAAACTTTAAAGCATTTCACACATGAAAAAATATTTTATTAGGCCTAAGGAAAATTCTTGAGGGACAGGGCACTGACAGATCTCCCCAGTGCAGGCTGGGACATACTGTCAACTGAAACAAAATGCACAACCTAAAAGTAAATAAAATCAAATGTTTTATTTGGGGCATTACTGAAGACTTAGGCCTGGAATACAACCTCTCAGATAGCTCTGAGGGACTGTTCCAAAGAGGTAAGGGAGCAGCCAGGATATACAGGAGTTTTTGCCAAAAAAACCCCAGGTAGTCAAACATCAAAAGATTACAGCTAGTTAAAGAAAAACCAGACATCTCAAGTTGAGTTAACTGATTTTCTATACCTGGGACGATGCAAGAGTCTGGGCTTAATGAAATTATTCCTTTGATATGCACCTTACCTATGGGGGTGGGGGCAGCTGCAGTGCCTGATGGCTTGATGGCCACAGCATCCTTTGCTTACTGATATGGCAGGTGACATTATTTGTCCACAGCACCTCCTCTTGGTCATAAATTCGACCAACATTTGGGAGGCATTTTATGACCAATTTTGTCCCATGGCACTAGGAAGTGGTTCCTGGATCAGGCAAAGATTCTGTTGATAGGCCACTCAATGTGCTACTTTTTGGATCAGGCCCTATTGATAATCTAAAATTCTCTGGAATATGCTGGCGGTCCAGTGGTTAGGATTCGGTGCTTTCACTGCCGGGGCCCGGGTTCGATCCCTGGTCGGGGAACTAAGATCCCACAAACCGCATGGCACAGCCTGAAAAAAAAAAAAAAAAAAATTTATCTGGATCTCCTGTCTTACTAGTCTATTATGATCCAGGAAATATTTTCCCTTGCTGCTTCCTCCCATACCTAGAGTTGCACTATTACGATTATTCTACATAAAGTTTTACAATTTAAAAGATCCATTGTCTGGCCACTGATGAGTAGTATTTTAATAGCGACTCAAACCAGTAAGATGCAAGGGGCATCCCCATAAGAGAGTGCAAAAGATGTAGCCTCCACAAAATCTAGAAAGTTTACTCCCAAAAACAGTCTAAGAAAGTAAAGGGCCTTCATTGTACAGGTGGATGCAATGAAGGTTAAGATGACAAAGGCCCCTTCTTGGCTGGGACCCCTTATGACAAATTTCTCTGAGAGCTGGCACAGCCAGACCAAAAACAACAATAAAAAACTGCTCAGAATCCCAGTCTATTCGACTGGCTGTCAAATGAACACCATATGTGTACCGCCCAGATGGCAGAGACCAAGCTCTCAAAACACACACACACACACACACACACACACACTCCTCTAAGAATATCAGGTAGAACCTTCACATCTCAAAGACACAAGGAGAGAACTGCAAGTTCTCCCTAGAAGGGCTTTTGTTTCTTTAAGGTCAGAATTCTGAAAAAACGTTTTATCAAGCTGGCTTTCTCTAACTTAACTGCTTACACAATAAAAAGCCCCATACTGGCCATTTTCAGGGAGAGATTTTCTTTAATTCCCAATTAAGTAAGTACTTGTAGCTAAGTTTGTATATACATAAACCTGGCTGGGGTATTAGTTGGAGGCTGGCTTTCTGATGCCCCTCATTTAGGAAAGATGTTAGGCCACTCTCTTACCTAATCACCCAGTTTAGACAGCTCAGTGTCTCTCAACTGAGCAACCTAGTGTCTTTCAACCAGGCTCCCCTAGTATCTTTCAGCTGGGAGGTACTTTTTCCCAATGTCTTTCAACCAGGTCCCCCCCCGTATCTTTCAACTGGGTAGCCAGGTACCTATTGTACACTGCCAATTAAAACTCAGGAACATCAACCAATAATCGGGAGATCTGAGAACCAGGAGAGACTCACCCAAATTCATCTGGACTCTCCAAGGAGGCGAATGGGCACAAGAGGCCTCTGCTGGTACCAAGGCTCTGGTTCCTCCTAGAGTTCAGGCGAAGGAGGGAAGTCTGCTCTGGGTCCCTTTATGGTCACCCAAACTGTCAACTGAAAAAAAAAAAGCACAACCTAAAACTTGAGAATTATGTTTTATTTGGAGAATTACTAAGGACTTAATAAGCCCAGGATACAGCCTCTCAGATAGTTCTGAGGGACTACTCTGAAGAGGTAAGGGAGGAGCCAGGATACATAGGCGTTTTTGCAGAAAACCCAGGTAGCTGAACATCAAAAGATTACTGCTAGTTAAAGGAAAACTAGACATCTCAAGTTAATGAGTTTAGTGTTCTTCTATGTATGGGAAGATGCAAGCATCTGGGCTTAATGAAATTATTCCTTTGATATGCACCTTAAGTATCTAGGGCCAGTAGCCTGTTTATCTCCATCCTGAGTTCCCCTCCGGCTGCACCACTGGGAGGGAGTGGGGGGCAGCTGCAGTGGCTGATGGCTTGATGGTCACGTCATCCTTTGTTTACTGATATGGCAGGCAACATCCTTTGTCCACAATCCCAAGATACCTGAGGAATTGTGCGTCTAGCTCATGGCCGGAGCTGACTGACATGGGAGTGGAGCAAGGCAATGGGGGTGGGGGGTGTCTCATGAGCCTACCCACTCACCTGAAACCATTTCAATCATTCAGCTAACTCTGCCTGATACTTACTGATTGCTCCTCTTTCCCCTCTCTGTTTCCCCCAAGGTACAGGGATAGCATGCTGCTTTGATTACTTCCATCTGAAATAGCAGGTAATCCCTCACAGCTTCATCCGTGCCCTATTTCACCCTGAGTGAAGGTACCCAGATCCCTCTGCTGAAGCACACAGCGGTGCTCACTCTCTGTGGAAGAGCTGTCTTCATCTCTGGGTGTCCAGGGGTCACTCTGGGTGTTGGAAGCCTGGGTAGAGGGGCTGACCTCCGCTAGTTACCACATCGTTGCCTCCTAAGAGTGCTGCAGGCAAAACCAGATCTAGTTACACCAAGTGTCTAACACAGTCACAGTTTGGTTCAGAAAGATGGAAAAAGGAACCCAATTCATGAGGTGAAATTATGAGTGATCTTTTTTTTCTAGAATAATTCCTCTATTTTTACAACGTTATTTGTGCAATATAGAAAATTCAGGAGAGGGCTTCCCTGGCAGTCCAGTGGTTAAGACTCCCCACTTCCACTGCAAGGGGTGTGGGTTTGATCCCTGGTCGGGGAACTAAGATCCTGCAGGCCGCCATGCGGCATGGCCAAAAACAAAGAAAAAAAAAGAAAAGAAAAGAAAATTCAGGAGAGGAAACAAATACTCAGAAAAGGATTCCTTTCTCTCATACACTCATAACTGTTACCAAGGAGTTCTTTCTAGCGTCTAACCTAATTCCCAACTGTTGGGGGCGAACCTGGTTCCTTCTGTCTTGTTCTCATGGGGTTGCGGCACACTTTGAAATTCAACAGGCTATAGAAAAGTTTGCTGCTCAACCAAGAGTGGAAGCACTGTCTGTACCAGTGGTGTGAGTTTAGGCAAGAATTTAACTTCTCAATGACTGTAAAATGAGGGTGATAATGACACTACTTGCTTGGTAGGCTTATTGTAAGAATTAAGTAATATGTTAATATGTAAAACACATTAACAGTGGCTGGTACTGTTGTTGTTATTCTGCTTTTGGAGATCATAGTCAGACTGTGTTGGGGGGAAGCAGATCTCCATGCATTCCATTGTGACAACGCTTTACTGTGTAATGACCTGATTAATGTTCGCATTAATCTCTTACTAGCAGGTGACCTCCTCTCTTAATCACGGCTGAAACCCCAGAGTCCAGAACAGTGTCTGGCACTCAATAAATATATTTGTTGGGGCTTCCCTGGTGGCTCAGTGGTTAAGAATCCGCCTGCCAATGCAGGGGACACGGGTTCGAGCCCTGGTCTGGGAAGATCCCACATGCTGCGGAGCAACTGAACCTGTGCGCCAAAACTACTGAGCCTGCACTCTAGAGCCCGCGAGCCACAACTACTGAGCCCGTGTGCTGCAACTACTGAAGCCCACGTGCCTAGAGCCCGTGCTCCGCAACGAGAAGCCACCGCAATGAGAAGCCCATGCACCACAACAAAGAGTAGCCCCCGCTCGCCATAACTAGAGAAAGCCCCGCACACAGCAAGAAAGACCCACTGCAGCCATAAATAAATAAATAAATAACTCTGTGCCTCTGTTTAAAAATTAATTAATTAATTAATTAATATATTTGTTGATGGACTGAAGATGTACATCCCAGTGAGGAGATGCTCAGAGATGGAGCACCTGAGCTACACATGTGTGGGGTGGGGAGATGCCCACTCACAAAGGCTCACGGCCTTTCAGAGATCAAACTGCTGGAGAAAGACCAGCACCACCAAGGAGGGGAAGCTGATCTGCTTTTTCTACAAAGTTGTCTTATTTTATCCTCTCCCTGGAACAGTGTGGCAGGACAGGTGAGGTAAATCTAGCTCTGACCCTCACAATAATATCGGGGGCTGAGGAAGGCGGGGCTTTGGGGCTGGGCAGGACGGCAGGTAGGCCTTTCCTCTCCCACCCTCTGCAGCTCAAGGCCTTTCCCATGGTTCTATTAGAACAGGAGGGAGAAGGAATTAGGCTTTGCACCTGACACTGAGGGTTTGTGGCTGAGGCTGGTTTATTTCTGGGCCTACCTCAGGAGTTGATATCAACCCTACAGTTGCACGGTGGAATTAGACAAGATTTGGCAGGGGGTGCAAAATCCAATGCCTTCAGGGCCTGGGTGGGTAAAATTAAGCTAAATCAGCTCTATTCAAAGTCAGCAGAGAGTAATGAGGGCTGTGTCTGGACAGAGAATGAATGACCCATCAATAAGCATTCCAATGTAAAACAGTTTAAAAATATTAAAGGCAATCAAAACGGGGCTGCGGCTGAATTTGACCTACTAGTACTTTGCAACCTCTAATAAAGTAACAAGTCTGACCAGGAGCAAGTCTCCAAAGGTCTCTCATTCTCAGGTTCCTCATTTATAAAACCAAGAAAGACGAACTTCCTCATGAGGTTGCTCTAAGAGGTACAGTGAGAACTTGTGGGGAAGCACTTGGATCTGTCAGATACTGAACTGTGTCACAGTTCAAGACCTTCTGTTTATATTGTTTTAATTGTTTATATTATATCATTTATAGGATTTCTTTTAAACGACTGTGCAGTTGTCACTGGTGGAAATGAACAAAGTAAGCCCCCCAAACATCCCACGACATTTCATCTCTCCAAGCCAGTGGCTGGAGCCATACCTGAAGCAGGGAGTTGCAGGGGGTGACACTTCAGGTTGGTAAGCAGTTCAGAGACAGGGTTTTGGCTTCACAGTCAGGTACCCATCCCGAGGGGCCTGGGGTCTAGAGGAGAGATCAGACAGGCTCTATCAGAGGGCTTCCGTGTGGCCATGCAGGAATCCACACAGTACCAGTACAACTAACAACTCCTCTCTAAGTGAGCGTGAAACAGCCCACTGAGTAAAACTCACCCTGTCAAATCTGATTTTACAAAGGAATGTCAACTGAAGCAACAGTGAGGGGTATTTTTGGCTTATCAATTGAAAAAGACTAAAAAATTTAATATCCAGTGCTGGTGAAGACACTGGGGATAGAGGGTAAATCTGATACAGCAGCACAAGTGATGCTGTTAAACTGTAAGTGAGATCATGGCTCTCTATACTCCAAACTTTCCAGCGGCTTCCCACCTCAGAGGAAAAGCTCCAATGATGGTCTGCCAGCATTGCCTGTAAGGCAAAAACTGAAATCTATCTAAACATTGATGGAAAACTGGTTACATAAATGATATCACATCTTTCCAATAGTCAATTACATAGCAATTAAAATGAATGAATATACACACTCACACGCGCATAGGTAGAAACAACTTTGCAAAGACTATGTAAGAATAGCTGTACTTTTGTCACCAGTAGATATAGAATGAATAAAACCAACCAAACAAAAAAGACCTGGTACTTCATCTCTCAAACCCAGCAGCTGGAACCATACTTGAGGCAAGGAGATATATATGGTTACTTCTAGGAAAAAACCCACTAATTTCTCACTTCATGTACTTTGAAACTGTTTGAATTTTTCCCATATAAATGAATTACTTTTATAACTTTTTTAAAACTAGTTTTGTTTTGCTTTATCTGCTTTTTCATTGAAATATACTACCAAAGTTTTAAGAGGGTGAGGAGTGAGCCTGGCAAGACAGATGTAGGCCCAGATCATGAGAGGCCTTTAAAAATTTAGAGTTTATGGACTTCCCTGGTGGCGCAGTGGTTAAGAATCCGCCTGCCAATGCAGGGGACATGGGTTCGATCCTTGGCCCGGGAAGATCCCACATGCTGCGGGGCAACTAAGCCCACGTGCCACAACTACTGAAGCCTGCACATCTAGAGCCCATGCTCCGCAACAAGAGAAGCCACTGCAGTGAGAAGCCCGCGCACTGCAATGAAGAGTAGCCCCTGCTCTCTGCAACTAGAGAAAGTCCATGAGCAGCAACAAAGACCCAACACAGCCATAAATAAATAAATAAATAAATTTATTAAAAAAAAAAAAATTTAGAGTTTATAACATTTTTCAAAGGACAGGGGGTCCTAAATGAAAAAGTTCAGTTCTACTTTCTTAGACAAATGTAGTACCCACCAAATTTTCTGTTTTCTCCCTTTGACCCTTCTTCTAATAACCTCTCTTCCTTCCCTCCTATCTTCTTTCCACAAATGCATATCGAGTGTCACGTGCCAGACCCTGAGGATCCAGTGGTGGATAAGATTCACCCCTATTTACAGAGCAGAGATGAAGTTAATTGAAACTGGAATTGTACAAAATCGTTTTTTGTTCAATGAGTCTTTCTATTATTTTAGACTGGGGAAGCTCTGTGGTTTTCTCAAATGCTGTGGAAAAGACTGAAGGAGGATTGAGAGGGAGGTCAGAGTTTCTTCATCAAATATGTTGCAAATGAAGAAAGACATGGAGGAATAAACCTAAAGATTAAGAGACTTCAGAGATATATCAAGAGATTGCAATGATATTTATGAGACAACTGGATATTTGAAAGCTGACTGGGTATTTGATGATATTTGGGATTTATTGTTAATTATTTTAAATGTGACAATGGTAGTTTAATTGTTGTGGGTTTAAGTCTCTCTCTGTCAAGAGAATGAGAAGATAAGTCAGACTGGGAGAAAATATTTGCAAAATACATGTCTGATAAGGGACTGTTATCCAAAATATACAAACAACACTTAAAACTCAACAAGGGGGACTTCCCTGGTGGTCCAGTGGTTAAGAATCTGCCTTCCACTGCAGGGGGCGTGGGTTCTATCCCTGGTCAGGGAACTAAGATCCCACATGCAGCCCAAAAATCAATCAATCAATTAATCAATCAATAAAAGATGTTTAAAAAAAAAAAACTCAACAAGAAGAAAACAAACAACCTGATTAAAAAATGGGCAAAAGACCTGAACAGACACTTTACCAAAGAAGATATACAGATGGCATGTAAGCATATGAAAAGATGTTCAACATCACGTATCACTAGGGAACTGCAAATTAAAACAACAATGAGATACCACTATACAGCTATTACAATAGTGAAAATCCAGAACACTGACAACATCAAATGCTGGTGAGAATGTAGAGCATTAGGAACTCTCATTCACTGCTGCTGGGAATATATAATGGTACAACCACTTTGAAAGACAGTTTGGCAGTTTCCTACAAAACTAAACATATGCTTACCATACAAGCCAGCAATCTCTCTCCATGGTATTTATTCAGTTGAGTTGAAAAACCTATGCCCATACAAAGCCATGCACAAGGATGTTTATAGCAGCCTTACTGTTAACTGCCAAAACTTGGAAGCAACCAAGATATTCTTCAGCAAACTGTGGTACTTCCAAATACTGGAATATTATACAGCACTAAAAAGAAATGAGCTATCAAGCCATGAACAGACGTAAAGGAAACCTAAATGCATATTACTAAGCAAAAGAAGACAATCTGAAAAGACTACTTACTATATGATTCTAACTATATGACATTCTGGAAAGGGCAAACCATGAAGACAGTAAAAGATCAGTGGTTCCTGGGAGTCACGGGAGAGGGAGGGATAAAAAGAGCACAAAGGATTTTTAGAGCAGTGAAAACTACTCTGTATGATACTACAATGGTAGATACATGTCATCATACATTCGTCAAAACCCATAGAATGTACAACACCAAGAGTGAACCCTATAATAAACTATGGACTTTGGGTGATAATGATGTGTCAATGCAGGTTCACAGAGTTTAACAAATGTATCACTCTGGTGCTGGGATGTTGATAGTGGAGGAGGCTGTGTGTGTGCGGACAGAGTATTTGGGAACTCTCTGTACTTTCCACTCCACTTTGCTGTGAACCTAAAAGTGCTCTAAAAATTAAGTTTATTAATTTAAAAAATCCTTCTCTTTTAGAGGTACATAATGAAATACTTATGGACAAGATGTTATGCTATCTGTGATCTGTATCAAAACAATATGTTGGGGAGAAGTGGGTAGGGGTATAAATGGAACAAGACTGAGAATTGAGTTGATAGTAGAAATAGGGTGAAGGGTACATGGGGATTTATTATGCTATTCCCCTACCTTTGTCTATGTTTGAAAATCTTGAATAATAAAAATTTTTAAGAAGACAAAAGGGTCATATCTACAATTTCTTTGGACTTCCACTTTGGTGAAAATAGAGGAATGGGGTAGGATGATGAGGGAAAGCAGATAGCCTGGAGCTTGGAAGTATGATTTGGAAGTGGACACGGTCCAGACTAGAGGAGGCAGGAAGGAAGACATAGGGCAAAGGACAGCACAGGAGATGGAAAGGGAGGGAAGAACAGAAAAGGAATGGGGGCTCACTGCCTTCCCCTAACCTCTCTTTTTCCCTTTTCCTCACTCACTCACTCCTTACCCTTCCTCTCTGTAGGTGAGGAAGGAAATCACCTTGGGAACTTAACAATGAAGATTCCAGGCACCAACCCATGAAATTCCAATTCACTCAGCATGGTCTGGGAATCTACATTTTCAACACGTGCTGTTGGAGAATTGGATGGGTATATGAACCTCCCTTGAACCCCAGTACCTGGCTTCTGTGAGCAGCTTGCTATTTCTGTCACTAACCTTTACTCTGCCAGACTGGAGACCAAATCACTCTGCCTTTCAAAGCCTCTGTGACAGCTGTCTACTGTTTCAAAGCAGGAAAAAATAAAGGGGATGATAGATTATGCAAAGGAAGCTGTTTACCGATTTCCTTTAATGTATGTGTGGAAACATGCAAATGCTAAGGGTCTCTTGAGTAGGAAAAAGCAATTTATTAGCCAGCTATGGCTTGAAAGACCTCTCCTTTAAGACCTTCTAACTCTTTGTGCTAATGTTCTCTGATTTTATATTCACTGAACAACCCTTTGATTTTTAATGGGATTCTACTAAGAATTAAAAAACAAAAACAAAAGCACCTACCAGTTGCCCTAAGTGATGTGGTCCTCTTGGTAGTCCTCCCTTTTATCATCAGTTTTAATCGATTGCCTTTTGCTTCCCTGGTCTCCTGAAAGCCTGTATTCAGAAGAACTAGAAGATGTGATCACCCATCAGCAAACTAATAAACTTAATCTTTAGGACTGGGTAAGGTAATGAATCAGTCCATGGAGCTGAGCTGGAACTACCAGAACAGTGACCACAGGGCTAAGTCATCAGCACATTAGGGGTAGCTCGAAAACTCCCTTGCCCACACGTTCTTGGCCACATCCCTCCCACTAGGGAAAGAATTAGAAACTACAACGAAGTAATCAGGATGCAGCCTTACTTACCTAGATTCCAGTGCCTGCTCAAGCATAACAGGGTCTTGAGATGTTGAAACCAGCCAAGTTGGGGAGAGATGTTCTGAAGCAAATAGGGCAGTCTGCCTGCCCCTGGGCCCTGATGCTGACAGGGACGCTCCCATGGAGTGATGCGCCTTCCTCTGCCACCTCTGATACAAGGAGAGGACAGGAAAGAACTACAAGCAGCTGGAGCCCACACTCTCCCACAGAACAAGCTGTGAAAAGTCAGACAAACTCAGTTGTTCGGTTCAAAGCATCCTCCCTCCTTGACCCACCTCCTACCTCGCCCCCTCCCACCAACCAAAAGAAAAGGAGGCAAAGGCCTAAAGCCTTCTAGAGGCCTTTCTGTTCCCACTTGTAACCTATGTGGTACAGCATTGTTTTTTGAACCATAACTACCCAGGGGCCTGCTGGCATCCATTCAGGCCTACCTCTAGCTGGCATTTGCTAGCTCTCTAAGAGATTAGAAAGAAAAGTCACTCCTTGTCCCCTCAAGGACCTCGCTGAGGCACAGGCTGCTATGGGGACACCAAGTGGCGAGAGGTGAGGTACGCGAGGGCCCATGATGACTCACAGGAAAGCCTAAGTGCAAATCCCTCAGCAGCGCACCTTGGCCAAGGCAGGGGAACTGACTGAACCCTCCCTCTACTTCCCTCAAAGGGGTCGGGGATAAAGTGAGCATCCGGGCTGAGGAGACCAAGAGGGAAAGTCTTGACGTGGAAACTGGCTCACGTCAGCTACGAAAAATACACAGCGTGCTCAGTATGAGCACTCCTCAGGCAGGAATTACAATTTAAAAGGAGTAGGAAGAGGATTCTGTCAACTAGTTCAGAGGATATGAGTGAGGGGTCTAAAGAGGGACGGGGAAGAGGGGCAAATATCAATGAGGTTCAGGCTGATGCACCAATGAGCCCAGGTGAGTGAGGAGACAGAGTGTGAATTGGTCACGGGTTACCCACACAGGTGAGGCCCACGGGCCAACGAGAGGCAGGTGGGCAGGAGGCCAGAAACAAATACGGAAGAGCCCGAGAACGGGGAGGGAGCGAAGAGGCGAACACAGTCCGGGCCCGGCGCAGTTGGGGACTATGTGGGGAGTGGGGTCGTGGCGGCGGTCGCCGACAAAACGCTGCGAAGAGAAGCACTGAGGAAGACGCACACGGCAGCTTCTCTGCTGAGTCAACGCCTCACCCACGACGTCCTTAAAGCCCCGCCCCAAGCGCCTCGCGCACCCACGGCGCCGAGTTCCGTTTCGTCGCGCGGCCGTATACTTCCGGCTGCGGCGCGCAGGCGGAAAGGTTTTGGTGACGGACTGTGCCGGTGAAGGGCGTGGGGTGAGTGGAGGAGGCTGGAGACCGTAGGCTGTCTTGGATTGCTTGTTGGAGCTGCAGGAGAAGGGGTCGGTGGCGGGTAACAACGCGGGGCCGACGCCCGGCCTTTCCGCCGCCGAGGTGGCCGCCCCGCGCCGTCTTTGCGGCGCCAGTTCCGGGGCACTGCCTTCGGCCTCCCTTCGCTCTGCCGCGCCAGAGCTCCGCACAAGCACCACGATGTCGGCCCCCTGCCCAGGCCCCCTTCGCCTCCTCTTCCCATAAGAGACTTCCAGATCTCAAAGATTTTTGACTGATTTTAAGGTAAAAATACATCCCCAGGCAGACGCGATCCAAATGCAGGAGTTCTGTATTTACAGGTTGGCACTTTAGAGGTGAAGTTGTAACTGAGAACGGTGGAGGGGACTCATCCGGGCAAGAGATGTGAGGCCAACAGACAAACTTAAGAGTAGGTTAGCGGATTCCTAGAAATTCGAGTGGAATCACGCTTTAAGAGCGATACTCCTCAGAATCAGTTCTTTATGAACGAGCTAATTGTCTCCTGGGAAGAATTATAAATGTGTAGCTGATGGAGATGACCAAATCAAGGGGCTAAGGGCTATTCTCAGGAGTAGACTGTTCTTGAGAAAAGAAGCCCACTAGTTGTCTTAAGCATTGTATGTAAACTGTACTTACGAGAAAGCTATGGGGGTGGGGTGGAGGACCTTAGGGTAAGAATCAACCCAAGAGAGAAGTAACATGGTGTTTTCACAATATTGCTGGACTGTGTGGGCAGGGATTTTTTTTTTTTAATTAGGCCTAGGCTACTTGAGTGAACCATCCTTCAAGAACATCCATCCATCTTTTACTTCTGTGCTGACAACCTGAGTTCTAAATTGGTTTCCCATGACTTTGCCATTGTTAGGGGGGTGTGTTTGGGGGTGGACACAAATGCATCAGTCAGAAGAAAGAGCCAGCTCCATAAGTGTCTTCCCAGAATGCAAGCCTGCCAGCTATGGTCACCCATTCCAGTGTTACAGCAGATTTCATGAGCTGGAAATGCTTTCTTATATATGATATAAATCTGTGTGTCCTGATTCTCATTCTCCTAAGAGGTGAGGCCAGTAGTCTGCATCCCCAGCTTTCAGTAACGTGAAGACCTCTGTGCCTGAATGGGAATACCATAGGAGCTGGATAAACTCTATATGTGGGCAGAGGCGTAGGAGTTCCTGATATCTCTTGCTTGAACGAGGAGAGGAGGAAGTGTGTTTCTGGTGTCCAGAGTTAAAATTTGTAATGTGTTTTGCCAAAAAATTAATGTTAGAAATGGGAACATATTGTATATGTATAACTGATTCACTTTGTTATAAAGCAGAAGCTAACACACCATTGTAAGGCAATTATACTTCAATAAAGATGTTTAAAAAAAAATTAATGTTACGTCTGGTGCTGAGAGGTAGTTTACTAGTCATTATCAAGTATTTGTCAAGTACATACTGTGTGCCCACTGCTGTGATAGGTTCTGAGGAGACATTGGTGGGCCAAATCTCACGCTGTCCCTCCTCTTGTTGAGCTTATGGTCTAATGTAGTGTAGTTGAACCAGTATTGCACAGGACCTCACTTCTTGAACAACACAGCTGAGACCCAGAAAGGGTCTGGAAAGACTGAGTAGATGAAACAGCACCAAGTTGATAACGCCTAAGCTCATGCACTTGACAGCAGAAGAAACTCACAGGCTCTCAGAGCCTGTTAACTTTGACTTCAGACACAGTTTTAGCAAGCTGGATTACCTGGCTTTCCAGCTCATAGGAATCGAGAAGCAGCAAATCGGAAAGAGGGAGGATGATTACAGAGAAAAGTGGAATGCAAAATGATGGTCCAAAAATTAGTTATAAAGAGGAGGCACCAAAACAGAACACAACAGCCTGGATCCCTTGAGTACAAGGCAGTGTTTCTGGGTGTGTTCTATATAATACTTGTTCCATGACACCAACTAATGATCAGAGAAGGGTTAAATGGGAAACACAGAGTTAACAAATTAAACTGGATTCTTTGCTGTAGAGCTTCTCAGTGTCTTTAATAAGACCTGAACTCATCTTTCTTGGAGCATCCCTCCAGGACAGTGTTCTGCAGCACACACTTGGGAGAATGCTGGTATAAATTAAAACATGAGGGCAGCAGCGTGCTGGGCAGTATTGGTGTTCAGAGTTGTGATGCTAAGTCAGAGTGAATTATGTTTAACATGCTGTGCTTAATGAGGTGCAGAATAAGGATGCACATTTTAGTTTTTTTTTTTTAATAAGTTTATTTATTTTTGGCTGCGTTGGGTCTTCGTTGCTGCGCGCGGGCTTTTCTCTGGTTGCGGAGAGTGGGGCCACTGGTTGCGGCGTGCAGGCTTCTCATTCTGGTGGCTTCTCGTTGTGGAGCACGGGCTCTAGGTGCGCGGGCTTCAGTAGTTGTGGCACACGGGCTCAGTAGCTGTGGCTCGCGAGCTCTAGAGCGCAGGCTCAGTAGTTGTGGTGCGTGGGCTTAGTTGCTCCACGGCATGTGGGATCTTCCCAGACCAGGGCTCGAACCTGTGTCCCCTGCATTGGCAGGCGGATTCTTAGCCACTGTGCCACCAGGGAATCCCACATTTTAGTTTTTTCTATCAAAATGGTTAAACATTTTGGAAAGGAGTCTGGAAGGGTAATTTATATATCTCCTTTAGTCTTTATTGATGTTGGATACATGAAGCATTTGTATTTGAAAGGCCATTATGTGGTAAAAAGGCTTTTCCTACTTGACATGAGTCCCTGATCCCCATTTATAACATTGTTTCCATGAGGCAATATGCTCAGAGTTCCCAACAGCCTACTTACAAATGGAATTTTAGAATAGCACACGTTTGCAGTTGGACACTGTACTAAAACAAGCCCTCTGACCACTGTTAAGTGTTTTGAAGTAAGTTCCAAAAAAGAAATTAGTGAACATTAAATTTCTAACTTGTTTATGTCCATCCTGAGTATTCTCTAATTGTATATATGCAAAATTGTATATATGCAATATATGCAGTATGATTTTTATGAAGTTGTAATCGGTGTATACATACAGGCCTGTGACCTGCTTTTCTCAGTTAGTAATATCTATATAAATATTTCCGATATCTGTTTATGTATCATTTATTTATAGCTATATGATATTTCATTGTGTGAGTAGACTATAGTTTGCTTAATAATAGAGTAGCAGCAGCAAGAGCAGATCTGTATATCTGGGAACTTTTTTCTTTATTTTTGAGCACAGAAATGTTTTCTTCATGCTAATTCTCAATCCATAATTTTAAAAAGCTCTTTGTTTTCTCCATTTCTTCTACATTTTGACTTTTATACAGTTTCATGAGATAATGCCAGCTGTCATACATATTCTTTTTTTTATTTTTTTTTAATTTTTTTTAACATCTTTATTGGAGTATAATTGCTTTACAATGGTGTGTTAGTTTCTGATTTATAACAAAGTGAATCAGTTATACATATACTTATGTTCCCATATCTCTTCCCTCTTGCATCTCCCTCCCTCCCACCTGTCATACATATTCTTTAATTTTGTTCTTTTCCTTCATAGTTAAAGAGCTGTTGCCTCATTTATCTGCAGTGAGTACTACTGAGGCTAGCAGTTTGTTGTTTTTGTCATGCTTAATGATTTCCAGCTTTGTTTAATTTGGACTATGACTTTACTAGGCTTTTCTTTTTTTTTAATTTATTTATTTTATTATTTTATTTTATTTTATTTATTTATTGTTTTTGGCTGTGTTGGGTCTTCGTTGCTGCCCGCGGGCTTTTCTCTCGTTTCGGCGAGTGGGGGCTACTCTTAGCTGCAGTGCGCGGGCTTCTCATTGCGGTGGCTTCTCTTGTTGCGGAGCACGGGCTCTAGGCGCATGGGCTTCAGTAGTTGTGGCACCTGGGCTCAGTATCTGTGGCTCGTGGGCTCTAGAGCGCAGGCTCAGTAGTTGTGGCGCATGGGCTTAGTTGCTCCATGGCATCTGGGATCTTCCCGGACCAGGGCTCGAACCTGTGTCCCCTGCATTGGCAGGCGGATTCTTAACCACTGCGCCACCAGGGAAGCCCGACTTTTTGTTTTTATATTTTGCGTTCATTTTAATTTTTTTAAAAAGGACATCAAGCAACAAGATAATTCAGCAAACACTTGCCCAAATACTGCTGTATTGAGTAAGAGTGAAGGTGCCCAAAAAGAATGGTTGATTGTCAAAAAGCACTACCATAAGACAACTAGAAATGTTCTTTAGTAAATTAAGTGTTGGAGAGGTGATGTAGGAGTGTTTGTTATATTAAGTTGTGTAAGATTTGAAAGTATTCAACTCAAGGGCTCCCTGAATTTAATATTTTGTTTTATTTTGCTTTTACTAGAAGCATTTAAGATGGTCCTTGATTTATGGCCATTTAGTGGGTGATTCTAGGAGTGGTCCTCACAGTGAACTAAACTGCTTGCTTCCCTCCCACTGAATTCCCTGCAGATTTGTCCTCACCTCAACTTAAATGGGGTTTGCCTTCACTTATTTCTGGAAAGTTAGGTTAAAACTATGATTACAAAAATACTTTTTTCTCTCCATGACATGCAAGACCTAATCATATTTATTTTCTACAGCATTTCTCTATCTATAGCTATCTGTTTACATTCCGACTGGGAACATTGGGATCACTTTCATCATGCCTACAGTGGTGGTAATGGACGTATCCCTTTCCATGACCCGACCTGTGTCTATCGAGGGGTCCGAAGAATATCAGCGCAAGCACCTGGCAGCCCATGGTTTGACAATGCTGTTTGAACACATGGCCACAAATTACAAGCTTGAGTTTACAGCTCTGGTGGTTTTTTCATCACTCTGGGAATTGATGGTTCCCTTCACAAGAGATTATAACACCCTACAGGTACAAAAAGGAATGAGTTATTGTATGTACAGGGCCCAAATTTATAGGAAGAAAACCAGTATTATCATATTGCACTGAATATTTAGAACTGGAATTATTTAAAGATAAGTCTATGGGTATAATACCTGAGTATAATGAGTATAACTGTAAAACAAGGATTCATAACCAGTAGGCCTTCTGCCTTTGGTAGAGCTATGAGTTAGAGCTGTGAGTTGTTGCTGCAGCCTCCTCTCTTGGTTTTCTGGAATTCTCTGTGGGAGGGGAACATCTCAGGATGTAGTGCCCTGTCCCCTAAAGTTCAGGATCTTTAGGTTCAACACTTTACTCTTTTCTACTTTTCTATAAAACTTGAGATGAAAAACAGTCCTTCCAGGGACTTCCCTGGTGGCTCAGTGATTAAGAATCCGCCTGCCAACGCAAGGGACACGGGTTTGAGCCCTGGTCCGAGAAGATCCCACATACCGTGGAGCAACTAAGCCCATGTGCCACAACTACTGAGCCTGCGAGCCACAGCTACTGAGCCCATGCACCTAGAGCCCATGTCATGCAACAAGAAAAGCCACCACAAGGAGAAGCCCACGCACCACAATGAAGAGTAGCCACCGCTTGCTGCAGCTAGAGAAAGCCCGTGCACAGCAACGAAGACCCAACGCAGCCAAAAATAAATAAATAAAAATTTTTTAAAATAAAGAAAATAAAAATAGGTTAATTATCTATACCTTATAGCAGGGGTCTCCAACCCGCCCGCCCCCCACCCCAGCCACACAGCAGGAGGTGAGCATTGGGCAGCCAGCAAAGCTTCATCTGCCGCTCCCCATCGCTCACATCACCGCCTTAACCATCCCCTGCCCCGCCCCACCCACCCCCGATCTGTGGAAAAATTGTCTTCCACGAAACTGGTCCCTGGTGCCAAAAAGGTTGGGGACCGCTGCGTTATAGGATGTTGTCATGATTCAATGCATGTAACATGCCTAGAATGATGATAGTATTCAGTAAATTTTGTCATTATTTTTGTGATGTCTTTAAACGTTTTTCATTTTAATTATTTCTTTCAAGGTCCACTTAATAAAGATACGAACTTGATGGACAATTCACTCTCACCTGATGAGAGAACAGAATAAAGGGAAGCTCTTTTAATCATCCTTTACAGTTGAGGAAATATGTTTTACCATTTTTCTTTAAGAACGTATGCTTTGGGCTCTCAGAAACACAATGTCCCCTGTGTAACATTCATGCTTTGAACAGTTTATGTTTTTTTCTGGTAACAAATTAAAACACTAAAGAATAATGAGCAATTTTATCTTTCATTCAATCAGGAAGCACTAAGTAATATGGATGATTATGATAAAACCTGCTTGGAGTCTGCATTAGTTGGTGTTTGCAATATCGTTCAGCAAGAATGGGGTGGTGCAATTCCTTGTCAGGTAATGATCAATTCTTTTTCTTTGCCCTAAGTTAGAAACATTAACCACTAAGGTGCTTCAATTTTGTTCAGGTTCTGACACAGCATACATTGTAATTTCTACAAACTATGTTACACGCTTTTGGTATCTTTTTAAAAGAAGGCACTAAATCAACACTAATATACTCAGAAAGCAGCACAAATATGCCTTAAGGAAAGCATCCTCCTAGTAAATTGACTTACTGCAAACTAGCATTGTTTGTATAAAACACAAAGGGCTCACAGTGGAATTTTAGAACACCCCCTGGAAGGGGCAATTATAATTTTGAGTGATATAATTGTAAACATCAGTACAATATAGTCTGTCTTCATTATTCCAGTGTAGCATTTATTCAGCAAACTTTTAACCTTCTCAACTACCTGGGTTGTCTAAAAAGTGAGGTGTATGTCATAAAATCTGTTGCCCTTTCCTTAAGAGTCCATAATAGGTGCACATATAGCATCCAATCAGAGCAGAGTTGTAGCAATCGGAAGTTTGCTATAAACAGGTGCTTTGAGAAGTGGTAGCATATTTTAAAGGAGAAAACAGAACAGTTGATAAAAGGAAAATCATAATAGTCTGCAATAGGAATCAGCAAACTTTTTCCGTATTTTAGGCTTTGCAGGTGTCTGTGGCAACTCCTCAACTCTGTTGTCATAGCACGAAAGCAGTCATAGATAATAAGTAAATAAATGGGCATGGCTCTGTTCCAGTAAAACTTTATTTACAGAAACAGGCAGTGGGCCATAGTACATGATTTTTTATTATAGGGTCAAATACGGGACTCCTCATTAGTGTCAGCAGCATCACCGATATTTGTTTTTTAAATAAATGTAAGATTGTGGCTGCCTTGGGGTGAGGAAAGGTTAGGGGCTGACCCAAATAAAACATGAGGGAATATGAGATGTGATGGAACTGGTCTGTATCTTGATAGTAGAAGTGGTTACATCACTGAATGCATTTGTCGGAACTCATAGAACTAACTATATACTAAAAAGGGTGAATTTTCTTGCATATGAATTATATCTCAATAAACCCAGCTGTTTTTTTTTTTAAGCTTTTTTGTTTTTTCTTACTCAGGTAGTTGAGTTGTTTTATACAGTATGAACTCATGGGTTAGTGAAGACCCTGAGCTACTACTAAAAGGTTAAAAACCAGATCACTTTAGTGGACACTTGCTAAAAAAGCCAGTAAATACCTTTTGATCAATTTCCTTTCAGAAATAAAAACCTTTGGCACCTTGCTTCGTAAACACTATTTATTTGGTAAAACCATGCATACAGACTGTCTAATTTCCTAGCAATATAATGAATAAGTGAAGTTTTGTTGTCAGTATCTTCTGAACTGGAAGCTAGCAGGTAGCACAGTTTCATTTGCTACTTCTTCAGTGGTTTTAGAGAAGAAACTCAGAAAACACGTAAGAGCCAGACCTTATGCACCATGCAGACTTCTGCCTTTTAATATTTTTTTCTTCCTTTGCAAAAAGGAGGAATCTGAATTTGAGATATACTGTACCCTGAGGGGAAGGAGCTGGGCCTGGATCCACTTAGACTTGCTTGGTGAGTTTTGGGGTGAACCAGGTCCAAAACATGGTGGACGTTATTAGTGATTGTTTTTATAATCAGTTACTATCAAACGGATTTGTTTTAATGTGGAATATTTTTAACCAAGTTTTTAAAGAGCTGGACTATGTTTTCATTATCTGAGTAAAGTCTGTCTCATTTTGACATTACAAGAAATATTTCATTATCACACAGCATCTGAAAAAGCTAGTGGCAGAAGTAAATCATTATGTAGCAATTGTTGGTACCTAGAAGAGGGATTTGCCTTGACTGTCTTCCTAAGAGATGACATCTCTCCAAGGGACCTCTATTAAGCATTCTTGGGCTTTAGAAGTAAGTGCCAGTCTTGGCACTTCACATGGTGCAACCACCTAATACTGCCTTACTGGTCTGTTATTGTCAAGTTACTAGACTAGGCTAGGGAGAACAAAAACAATCCTCCCCTGGATTGCTTGGGATGTCCACCCAGGACTTCCCAAGGATTGCTTTAAACAGTGAGGAAAAGGAAAATGATTTGTAACTAATGTCTATTGTTGGTATGTTTTGAAGGCTTTTAAAAATTATAGGTTGATTAAGAATGCATTTTAAAGGTCTTATCCATGTCTGGTTAAATGGCTTTTATAAATACATATTTAATGCAGTTGTCATTTTAGTTGACCAGGGGTAGGTAAAGTTTCTCATCTTTGAAAATAAAGTGTCAAGGTTCAGTCTTCAGACTTCTGTGCTGGTACTTCCTAGGGACACACGTAAAATAGGTCCTTATGCCATTTTTTTTCTTTTTTTCTTTTTTTTTTTTTTCCCTGCTGCTTCAGGTCTTAGTTGCAGCATGCGGGATCTTTTTGTTGCAGCACGCGGGCCTCTCTCTAGTTGTGGCGTGCTAGTTTTCTCTCTCTCTTTGTGGTGCGCAGGCTCCAGGGCACGTGAGCTTAGTTGCCCCAGGGCATGTGGGATCTTAGTTCCCCAACCAGGGATCAAACCCGTGTCCCCTGCATTGGAAGGCAGATTCTTTACCGCTAGACCACCAGGGAAGTACCCCTTATGCCATTTTTGACACCAGTGTCTTAGGTGCCAACTCCTTCTCTAAGAGATAGGGTTCTAGTTTTAATACAATTAAGTAAGAATTGGTTATGAATGGTTTTGTCTTTTTTTTAAGTGTTCATAGGTAGGTGCTTTTTTTAAAGGTTTAATAAGATAAAATACAGTAAAATGCATAGATCTTAAGTATACAGTTTACTGAGTTTTCACAAATGTATATACCTATGTAACCACTCCTTTAGTTAAGATATAGAACATTTCCATTACCCTACAGAGTTTTCTCATGCCCCTTTCTACTCAGTATCACCCCACAACCACTATTTGATTTATCTTAGTTTTGTTTTATGTGGTCTGAACTTAACATATATGTGTAAAATCGTATCAATACAATGTGTCTGTCATCTTTCACTTGACAAATGTTGTTGAGATTTATTCACATCTTTGCTTGTATTCCTGCAGAGGTACATTTTTCAGTGTAAATGCAATTAGGGAGAAATGAAAACATTGCCAAATGAGACTGCTTTAAATAAATATGTTATTTCATGTACAAAACTCCTCTCACTTTTTGCTAACAGGTTGTCCTGGTGACAGATGGCTGTCTTGGCATTGGTAGAGGGTCACTGCGGCACTCCCTAGCTACTCACAGCCAACGCAGTGAGAGCAACAGGTTCCCACTACCTTTTCCTTTCCCATCTAAGTTATACATCATGTGCATGGCAAATCTGGAGGAGGTAATGCTTTTTACTAAGTTCTTTTTAGTTTGATTAGATCCATTTTAGGACTCAAAAATGGAATATATTTTTTAGTATATTCCATTAATATTACATTACATATACAGGCATGTCTCGGAGATATTGCAGGTTCCATTCCAGACCACCAAAATAAAGCGGGGATCACAATAAAGCAAGTCACATTAATTTCTTGTTTTCCCAGTGCATATAAAAGTTTTGTTTGTACTATACTGTTGTCTATTAAGAGTGCAATAGCATTGTCTAAAAAAACAATGTACATACCTTATTTTAAAAATAGTTTATTGCCAAAGAATGCTAACCATCATCTGAGCCTTCAACAAATTGTAATCTTTTTGCTGGTGGAGGGTTTGAAATATTGCGAGAATTACCAAAATGTGACACAGAGACAAAGTGAGTAAATCCTGTTGGAAAAATTGTGCCAATAAAATTGCTTGACACAGGTTTGCCACAGACCTTTAATTTGTTTTAAAAAAAGGCAATATCTGTGAAACTCAATAAATGAGGCATGCCTGTACTGTAACATTGAACTTCATTGTTTCAACTGAGACTAATTACTGATTATATTTCAAAAGACTCTATGTCTCAAATGCTCTCTGAAAGTAGAGTGTTGCCACATCTCAGGAAACATAGCTGGAGTTGTTATCCATCCTACTTCCCACAAAGATTCTTCAGATGCTACAGAGTCAAAATGTTCTTTTTGGTGTTAGATGTTTCCTTCACTTAGGAATTCTTATGTCCATCACACCAGAAATGTTGACAGAAGTGTGCTTTGATTTTTTGTTGTTGTTGTTAAGTAACATTACTCTGATGTATGTTTTATTAAACTCTATCTCCTGGTTTTCCCATTTATTTTGGAAAGTTATTTAACTTTTCTTCACCTCAGTTTTTCTATCTTTAAAATGTAGATAATGGTGGTTCTTACCAAAAGATGTTAGAAACACTTGGAAGGGAAGGTGCTATGTGAATACCAACTGTGGTCACCTCTGAATCTTTGCAAAACTACTTGGTGTGAAATAGCTCTACTGGTATAATTTTATGTAACATTCCTCTTTGGTAACCTTGAGTCAAAATTGTTAGTTATTTTCCTTCTCACATTGTTAAAAAAAATCATCTTCATTTTGTGACCTTAGTGTACTGATAACAATCTGGCATTTTATGCCACTTTAAAAGAGTCATCTGTTTTGCTTTGTAGCTTCAGAGCACTGATTCCTTGGATTGCCTTGAACGTCTTATAGATTTAAACAACGGTGAAGGGCAGATTTTTACTATTGATGGCCCCCTGTGCTTGAAAAATGTACAGTCTATGTTTGGGTGAGTATATACTTTGAGCTTTTTTGCCTTCTTACAATCCAGCATTATAATTTGATGTCAGACAATAATATCTATTTTACTGTTTCTAATTGTGTCATTTCATTTTCCCCAAGTTGCACATTTTTCAGATAAAGTGATTGGCAGTAGTGATTTTTAAGTGTTGACTCCCTTTTAAATTAAGCATGACTAAATCTATAATGTCTATAGGTATTGACTTCCTTACAATGACAGCAATTTCAAAGATTAACTTGCTTTTGGGCTTTTCAGAACTGAAATTTCCTCACCAAAAATATCAGATTTTGTTCTCTTTCTCAAATGGTCAGATCATAGCTTTGGAATCAACTTGAAGGGAAAACAAACTTGGCATCTTAAAAAGATTACTTGAAAAAAAGTATACGTATCATATTACTCTTTCTGTAACAAATAATCATCATATTCTAGAAAACTGATAGATCTGGCATATACACCTTTCCATGCCGTTCTCAAGTGTGGCCACCTAACCGCTGATGTGCAAGTCTTCCCCAGGCCAGAACCTTTTGTTGTAGACGAGGAAATCGATCCTATCCCTAAAGTCATTAACACAGGTAACTTTTTTTTATACTTCCTTCTTAGTTCTTCTGTTATCCCTACTTTCTTCTAACTTCTGACTTTTACTCTTCCTCTCTCCAGGAGGGTTGAAAAGAAATGTCAGTATACTTTGGATGGGAGGATGCATTGCCTAAGGGGTGGCAGATTAGTGGTCTTCCATGGTGAGGTCCTGAGTTAATCTCTAATCCTAGATGATTATAACCACAAATTACTAGAGTTGGAAACCAGGGCCAGATTCACTAGCATTGAAATCCTTGAGGCAGTTCTTAATAGAGATAGTAAGACTGATTAGCATCATTATTAAGGTCATATATGAAGAGCTAGCTTTTAGACGTGGCTGTGTGATTCTTCCTCTGTGACCCTGGACAAGTCACTTCCTCTAGTTCTTATTGGCTAGGTGAGTGGAATCTGTAGGAGAAATGATGGCCTCTCAGGTCTTGGCTCTGATATACTGTACCCCTCTAATACTGCAGCTTGTATTATGACTAAAAGAAAGCAGTGTGTTATGGCTTCTACCATGTTGCCAGTGCTATGCTTAGGTTAAATTGGCAAAGCCAAGAATCAAAAGTAACAAGGGGTAGTAGAGAAGAGAGTTGTCTCATATTGGCAGGTGGACTCCTTGAGTGGTGGGTATATGTTGAACCATCACTGTTTGAGTCACCATTGCGCCCTCAGTGCCTGGTGTAGTGTCTGATGCTTAGTAGATGTTCACTAGGTAATTGTTCAATCAACAAATGATTAAAATTGGACTTCCCTGGTGGTGCAGTGGTTAAGAATCCGCCTGCCAGTGCAGGGGACACGGGTTTGAGCCCTGGTCTGGGAGGATCCCACATGCCGCGGAGCAACCAAGCCCATGCGCCACAACTACTGAGCCTGCGCTCTGGAGCCCGTGAGCCACAACTACTGAGCCCGCGTGCCACAACTACTGAAGCCCGCACGCCTAGAGCCCATGCTCCGCAACGAGAAGCCATCGCAGTGAGAAGCCCGCTCACCGCAACTAGAGAAAGCCCGCGTGCAGCAGCAAAGACCCAACGCAGCCAAAAATTAATTAATTAATTAATTAATTAATAATAAAAGGTATAATGAAAATTTTTAAAAATGATTAAAATTAAGTACAGCTGGAAATTCATTTCATTCTTGGGTGTGTAGATTTTAAGGAGTTTTCGAGTGAAGGGCTGTGCACAGGCTTTTTTGTTTTCTGTGCCTTTATTTTCTGCTCCTGGCTGTCTGGAAGTAGGTCATCCATCTCTTTCATTGTGACTAGACAGCAGTGTGCCAAATGTTTTGTTGCCTTCAAACCAGTTAGATTCCACTTACTTCCCTCCCACCCTTTTTGGATGAGTAACTTCGAATAGATCTTTTCTTCCCAGAAGTACATTACTTTCTATGTACTAGATTTCACAAATGCAGTGTTTAGGTGGGGAATTCAAATATGATAACTAAGAAGGTTATTGGAAGTTCTCTGAATGACTCTAATACTTTGCATTTTAAGTAACTAAGAAAATAAGGATAATTGTCTTTTATTTAATGGACTAACTTATAAAAACTTCTAGTCCAAGATTTTTATTATAGGTTATATTTAAACCACTAAAACGTAAGCCTTTTTCTACTCAGGTGAAAAATACATAACTGCTTATGCTGATTCATTCGTTACTCAGCTAAAGAAGGTAATGATAGCAAAACTCCAGAGAAGCAGATTTCCTGATGTATAAGAAGTGTGGTAGGGGCTTCCCTGGTGGCGCAGTGGTTGAGAATCTGCCTGCCAATGCAGGGGACACGGGTTCGAGCCCTGGTCCGGGAAGATCCCATGTGCCGCGGAGCAACTAGGCCCGTGAGCCACAATTGCTGAGCCTGCGCGTCTGGAGCCTGTGCTCCGCAACAAGAGAGGCCGCGATAATGAGAGGGCCGCGCACCGCGATGAAGAGTGGCCCCCACTTGCCGCAACTACAGAAAGCCCTCGCACAGAAACGAAGACCCAACACAGCCATAAATAATAAATAAACTAAAAAAAAAAAAAAAAAGTGTGGTATACTCACCATGATCCTGATTTTTTAAAACATTGTTTTGAGAATATGAGTGTGTATATGCCTAGAAGAAAGACTAAAAAGCAATTCAGTAAAATATTAATAGCGGTTTCCTTTGATGAGGAATGATGAGTGACTTTATTTTTCTTCTTTACAGTTTTTAGTGTTTTCTAAGTTTTTATACTACTTATATAATTAGAAAAAACTTCCAGAAAGTACTTTGGGTTACAACTTTTTTTTTTTTTAACTTATTTTAGATTTTCAACAAATACTTTTGGTCTTTAGTACAGCTTCTATAAAGCAAAGAAACCATTGTCATATGTAGACCGCTACCTTGGTTTTGTAAAGAATGTATTTCTTTCTCAGGAAAACAGTTTTAATGCAAAAGCCTTACCCTCCAAGCGTAGCTGCTTGCAGTTGTTGTGGAAGTATTTGACTACGACGCCCCCTGGTGACCTGAACATCCTGACTATTCAGAGAAACTTAACCATTAAGCTTTTGCCTTGGCTGGGGACCTAGCCTCATAAAAATAGTCTAGCTGATTTGTCGTATAACTTAAGTCCCTTAAATAAAAGACAGTTGTCCTTATTTTCTTAGTTACTTAAAATGCAAAGTATTCGAGTCATTCAGAGAAACTTCTAATAACCTTCCTAGTCATCATATTTGAATTCCCGATCTAAACCTTGTGTTTATGAAATCTAGTACATAGAAAATAATGTACTTTCCCATAACACGAATTAATTCTTTGTTGTTTTTTTTTAATGATTTTTTTAAAATTTATTTATTTATTTATTTTTGGCTGTGTGGGTCTTCGTTTCTGTGCGAGGGCTTTCTCTAGTTGTGGCAAGCGGGGGCCACTCTTCATCGCTATGCGCGGGCCTCTCACTATCGTGGCCTCTGTTGTTGCAGAGCACAGGCTCTAGACGCGCAGGCTCAGTAGTTGTGGCTCACGGGCCTAGTTGCTCCGCAGCATGTGGGATCTTCCCAGACCAGGGCTCGAACCCGTGTCCCCTGCATTGGCAGGCAGATTCTCAACCACTGCGCCACCAGGGAAGCCCTAATTCTTTGTTTTTAATTAATTTTTATTGGAGTATAGTTGCTTTACAATGTTGTGTTAGTTTCTGCTGTACAGCAAAGTGAATCAGTTGTACATATACATGTATCCACTCTTTTTTAGATTTCCTTCCCATTTAGGTCACCACAGAGCATTGAGTAGAGTTCCCTGTGCTATACAGTAGGTTCTCATTAGTTATGTATTTTATATACAGTAATGTATATATGTGAATCCCAATCTCCCAATTTATCCCATTCCCCCTTCCCCCCTTGATAACCATAAGTTTGTTTTCTACATCTGTGTCTCTGTTTCTGCTTTGCAGGTAAGTTCATCTGTACCATTTTTCTTTTCTTTTTTTTTTTTCTTTTTTTGGCTGCATTGGGTCTTCGTTGCTGGACGTGTGCTTTCTCTACTTGCAGCGAGCAGGGGCTACTCTTCGTTGCGGTGTGCAGGCTTCTCATTGCGGTGGCTTCTCTTATTTCAGAGCACAGGCTCTAGGCGTGCGGGCTTCAGTAGTTGCGGTGCATGGGCTTAGTTGCTCCGGGGCGTGTGGGATCTTCCCAGACCAGGGATCGAACCCATGTCCCCTGCATTGGCAGGTGGATTCTTAACCACTGTACCACCAGGGAAGTCCTGTACCATTTTTCTAGATTCCACATATGAACGATATTTTACGATATTTGTCTTTCTCTTTCTGACTTGCTTTACTCTGTATGACAATCTCTAGGTCCATCCATGTCACTGCAAATGGCATTATTTCGTTCCTTTTATGGCTGAGTAATATTCCATTGTATAAATGTGCCACATCTTCTTTATCCATTCCTCTGTAGATGGACATTTAGGTAGCTTCCATGTCCTGGCTATTGTAAATAGTGCTGCAGTGAACATCGGGGTGCATTCATCCTTGTGAATTACAGGTTTCTCCGGATATATGCCCAGGAGTGGGATTGCTGGGTCATATGGTAGCTCAGTTTTTAGTTTTTTAAGGTACCTGCATACTGTTCTCTATAGTAGCTGTACCAGTTTATTGATACATTCCCACCAACAGTGTAGGATGGTTCCCTTTTCTCCACACCGTCTCCAGCATTTATTGTTTGTTATGAGTTAATTCTATGTTGATTCCTTCTTTTCAGATTTGGAAATAGTGGGATTTATTGATATAGCTGATATTTCAAGTCCCCCAGTTCTGTCTAGACATCTGGTCCTACCTATAGCACTTAACAAAGGTGAGTTCTCTTCCTATTCCAGTGATACATATGAAGTATCTTATTATCTAAAGTTATTCTTAAATGTTAGATAGTAGAATAGCCCATTTTGCAGAATTTGGGGGAAAGGAGTAGTTACTGGATTGGGTTTTTAAAAAATAATATGTTGCCTGATATATTAAAAAACTAATTCTGCTGCTTTATAACTATGGAAAGCATTTTGACACATATTTATTGTGTGCTGCTTTGTTAATTTACAGTGGAAATTCTCTTTAGAGATGACAATGCTTAGTCCCTCATCCTGGGCTCTGCCTTTCCCTGTGGGAGCATGCTGGGGAAACCAAAGTAGTTCTCAGAAGGTTGCCTGGTAAATGTGGAATACAGCTTTATAAGGGGAGAAACCACACCTGTTCTCTACTGGTGCCTAGCACATAGTAGATACTCAGTAAATACTGTTGAATGAGTGAATGAATCCAGGTCCTTGTGAGGCCTCATTACTGCAGAATGTATTTCTCCAGCAACTATAGTCATATCTCCTACATTCAGCATCTCTCTGGAGAATGTTAGTCTCTAGCACTTTAAACTTCTCTTTTCTCTGTTTTAGGCTGACTGTCTCCTTTATATTCACCAGCTTTCTCCAAGAAGTATATACAGTCAGGTTTCCACTCACTGAGTTATGACCACATTCCATTTACTCATGGTTATCTCAGTTGGAGTGTTAGGTATTCCATAACCCTCCCTCACATATTCATAGACAGAATCTTTGATATGTTCTCACAGATGGCTGATTATGATCCTTTTGTTTATACTTTACCTTACTGTTATTGTTATTGATATTGATAACAACTGAGTTTACCTTATTCCTAAGGTCCTGGGAATTCTGCGTGCCCACATAAATTGCCAAGAAAGAAAGCGGGCAAAACAAAGAGTTCGTATAGGAAAACAGTGGAAAGAAAAGTATGGGAAGGCAAAATGGAGCCGTGTTGTAAGGGCTGTTGAATGTCAAACTAAACCAGGAAGATCTTTCTATTGAATTAGAAAGTCTTTGAATCAGCTTGAGTACACAGATAGTTCCAGAAGGAAGTTAATTGGAGGAAGATTCATTCATTTGTCAGCAGAGTGTATGAGAGAACCTGGAGTTGGAGAAGCGAATCAAGAAACTTATGGAGTAGTCACTGTTCTTTGGGGTATCCCATCCACGTGCTGCCTGAAGGCTGTCAGTTGAGAACACTCCTGACATCTCTGAATCTCTGTTTCTGTTTCGATGGTGCCTGAAACCCCCAGAGAGCCTCTAGCTTAGTGTTCCAGTAGAAACTATGGAAAGCTGATTTTTTGTGTAGCAGCTTCACTGAAATATAATTCATATACCATACATTTCACCCATTTAAAGTGTACAATTCAGTAGTTTTTAGTGTATTTACAAAGTTATGCAACCATAATCACAATTTTCGAATCAGAATTTTAGAATTTTCACTACCTCAAAAAGAAACCTTTTAGGGCTTCCCTGGTGGCGCAGTGGTTGAGAATCTGCCTGCTAATGCAGGGGACACGGGTTCGAGCCCTGGTCTGGGAGGATCCCACATGCCGCGGAGCAACTGGGCCCGTGAGCCACAATTACTGAGCCTGCGCGTCTGGAGCCTGTGCTCCGCAACAGGAGGGGCCGCGGTGGTGAGAGGCCCGCGCACCGCGATGAAGAGTGGCCCCCGCTTGCCACAACTAGAGAAAGCCCTCGCACAGAAACGAAGACCCAACACAGCCATAAATAAATAAATAAATAAAATATTTAAAAAAAAAAAAAAAAAAGAAACCTTTTAGCTGTCAACCCATAACCTTCCATCTCTCTCAGCCTCAGGTAACTACTGATATCCTATCTGTATAGATTTGCCTATTCTGGATGTTTCATATAAGTGGAATTCATCTAACATGTGAAAACTGATTTTTATTTGGACATAGGAAAACCAGAATATGAGTTTTTCTTACTTGTTATAATATTCCTTTATAATTCTGTATACTTTCCTTCCAAGGCTAGAAACAGCCAAGAGTACTACTGGAGTTTGGAGTTTTTGTAGCTAATCTCAGTCTGACTGGTTTTCTCTTCTTTTCATAGAAGGTGATGAGGTGGGTACTGGTATAACTGATGACAACGAAGATGAAAATTCAGCCAATCAGATTGCAGGCAAAATACCCAACTTTTGTGTCCTGCTCCATGGCAGCCTAAAAGTGGAAGGAATGGTGGCGATAGTTCAATTAGGGTAAGAAACTTTTTTACCTTTGGTTGAGTGAAAGGGAGAATCAATTTACAGTGAAGTATTCCCCAGACTTTTCTGAAAGAAAGAATAGAAAGAACCTCATCACTTTTTTTTTCTCTTTCTGCCATATCCTTCCCACCTACTGTCACCTTCTACACTACTCTTTAAAGCATTCCCTAGAATAAGTACAGAGTGAGTCTTTTAATTATATTGCCTTTATATTATATCTTTTCTCAGTTTTCCTCTTTTCCATCCTATCTAGGAAACCTGGGGTCAGTTTAAGGAATGCTCCTAACTTGTTATAGGATCTTATGCAGTATGCACTCAGTATAGACTCCTCAGCTATAAAATGAGGAGGTAAAACTAAATGAAAAAAGATGCTGATAACATTGAACATTTTACCATGTGCCAGGTACTTCTCTAGGCACTTTATATGCCTCACTATACAGGAGGTATCAGTATTATCCCCATTCCTTAGATGAGGAAACTGAGGCTTAGAGAGCAAGTCATGGTACTTGCTCAAGGTCACACAGCTAGTAAATGAAAGAGCCAGGATCTCATCCACGTGTTGTGACTCCATAGCCCACGCTCGTAACCACTCTGCTGTGTTCCTTCCCTACGAGGAAAGCCCTTCTAGCTTTCACTCTTCGCTGTAGTCTCAAAGTCTGCAAAACTCTCTGCTTCCCTTTCTATAATACCTGTTGTCAGAGAAGAAGAGGTCATCTTCTGGCCATCACCTGGGATTGACTGGTAGAGAAAATCAAGAGGTTATGAATGCTCAGAGGAAGCATGGCTCCTTTTCTGCTTGAGTTAAAATTAGCTGATCCAGAAAGAAGAATGCAATTCTTATTAGGTATCAGTTTGCTATATTTCTTGGTACTCAGGCTACTTGTACTGTCTCTGAGTAGGCGAATCACCTGGGGCCCTTTGAGAAGTGGGAGCAGAGCTGGGTGATGGCTTTGTGCCCTTTGTTAGAAGGGCTGCTCTCTGTGGTACTGCTGTGAATGATTTGGAAGCGGCTGAAGAGACCTATAGGTCTCAGCCCTTACTCCTCACCACCCCTGCAGCTACTTGCTGCCCTTGTGATTTTTTTTTTCTCTTTTAAGACTGCTTTTGATTTCCATATCTACATAATTGAATAATAATCCCTGTCCCCAAGGAATGGTAGTATTAGGGGACATCAGTATGCATTTTTAGGTTTAGGATTTGACTTTAGTAAAAGTAATGCACCTAATTTCAAAGCTGAAAACCATGTCTCTCAAGAGAAAAACACAGGCTAGAGTTATTTTACTTGACAGTCCCAGGCTTGATGTTCTTCTGATCTTCCATCTTCTCTCCATCTAGTCCTGAATGGCACGGAATGCTCTACTCCCAAGCTGACAGCAAGAAGAAATCAAACCTCATGATGTCTCTCTTTGAGCCTGGCCCAGAACCTCTCCCATGGCTAGGGAAAATGGCACAGTTGGGTCCTATTTCAGGTATAACCCAGATTAGATTTTATTTATCCTGACTTTGTTTTCTCTCTGCTGTTCGGAATGGCTCTGTCTGTGCAGCCAGAGAGCTGCGTGATTTCCCTTATGAGTGCCCTGTGGTTTCTGACACTGGATATGTACATGGAGAACCCCAAGAGAGTTTGATGTTTGCACTTTTAACTTTACAGCTCAGGGGAAACAAACATTTAGGTTGCTTCAAGTAAAAATAAATGCTCTAAATGCTTGGAGTGAAAAGCTATCCTCCATAAACTTTTTTTTCTTTAGTGTACTATTTTCAACCCAGGTACCCCTAGTCATTCTGAGATAATTTAATCCCATTCCTTCTTGAAACTATTTTCCCTTAGTTTTCCTAACATTGCATTCACCTAGTACTTATCTTTTTCCTTGGTAACTTTTCTTTCTTGTCATCTTGTCTTTTCTTCCTCTTGCCTCATGATTCCCAAGGTGTTGTTCTTTGCCTTCTTCTCTTGGGTTATTATTCTCTCTTGGTTATTTCATCAGCTGTTATAGCTTCAGAGTCCCAAAAATCTCTAACTCTGGTGCTGCTTGATCTCTCCCTGAAACTTGCATATTATATTTCCAGTTCCCCCTTGGACCTCTCCACCTGGATACTCTGTCACAATCCTAAGCTCAGCATGTTTGTTGCAGAAACGGTTGTCTCTCCCCGCTTCCCCCATGAACTGTTTGTTCTTCTGATTTTCCTACTCCCTCTGATTGAGGCCTTTGTACTGCTAGGTACTCAGGCTCCAGCTGTAGTGTCACCCTTGACTTATTTGGGCCCATTTCAATTTTAGGAACATCTGCTATGCAGCCTATTCTGTGCCAGGTGTGGGAGCTAAAAGAGTTAGCAGGAGTTACTCAAAGTCTAGCGGAGAGTGGAGTAATAAACATGAGCTGGCACAAGATCAGAGTTGGCCTGAAGGAGGGGATGGTCAGCTCTGCCTAGAGGACTCAGGAAAATCTGCACAGAGGAGACACACCCTAGCTGAGTTTTGAAGAAAAAGAGGAATTTGCTGAGCTAGTGAAGGCAGAAAGGGCATCCTGCCCAAATGGAGCACAAAGTGTGAGGGAGGGGTGGGAAGGCCAGATGGTAGGTTAGAGGTTGGCAGTGATACAGCAGAGCAGGCCTCATCTGAAATGTGAAGAGCTGAGACTTTATTCTGCAGATGCTGGGAAGCCACTGAAGGGAGTAATATGATCAGATCCTTCTGGCTGTAATGAGAACAGTGGAGATACCAGTTAGATGACTTTGTATTCTAGGTACTGGTACCCCCTGGAGTTGTGCAGTATGGCTGAAATCCAAGTGAAAGATCATAAATTTTGCATTTAGAAAAAGAACTTTGTGGAGTGTGGATTTGAAAAGGTAAGGGCATCTTGTAGTTAGAAGTCTACTGTGACAGTCCTGGAGTTGTGAAGATGAGAGGCAGAACAGGGGCAGTGGCTGGGGATAGAGACAATGGGATCCATGCAAAAGGTACTTAGGAGGTAGAAACAACAGTATTTAGATATGAGAATAGAGGAAAGAGAAGAGTTGAGAATGATCCCAGGTTTCTGACCAGAGCTATAGGGTGAAAGGTGGTACTATTAATTGAAACAGAACAGAGGAGGAAGAGTAGATTTGGGAAGAACATCTTTTGTGCATGTTAAGTTTATGCCTTTGAGATTTAGGTGGAGGTGCCTATAAACAATTCCTGTGAGAATCTGGAGTTCAGGAGAGAGGGCAGAGTTGAAAATATAATTTTTAGTTTTAAGCATATTGCTGATAGTTAAAATGATGATAATGAGAGAGATTGCTTAGGGCAATAGTTCACAAATTTGAGTTTTGGTATACAAAAGTGAAACTGGAGAACTTGTTTAAAAATTCTGTTTCCTGGGACTTCCCTGGTGGTCCAGCGGTAAAGAATCTGCCTTACAATACAGGGGACGTAGGTTTGATCCCTGGTCAGGGAACTAGGATCCCACATGCCACGGGGCACCTGGGCCCGCGCACCACAACTACTGAGCTCACGCACCTCAACTAGAGAGCCTGCGTGCCGCAAACTCCAGAGCCCTCGCACCCTGGAGCCTGTGCGCCATAACTAGAGAAGAGAAAACCCGCACACCACAACTAGAGAGAAGCCTGCGCGCCGCAACAAGGGAGCCTGCATGCCTCAATGAAGATCCCACGTGCCGCAACTAAGACCTGATGCAACCAAAAATAAATAAAATAAATTAAAAATAAATAAATATTTTAAAAAGAAATTCTGTTTCCTGGGCCCTACCTACAGAGATTCTGACTCATTTGGTCTGGATTCAAGCCAGGAACTTGCAGGGGTTTTTTTCTTTTTTTTATAAATTAATTAATAAATTTATTTATTTATGGCTGCGCTGGGTCTTCGTTGCTGCGCACGGGCTTTCTCTAGTTGTGGCGAACGGGGGCTACTCTTTGTTGAGGTGCGCGGGCTTCTCATTGTGGTGGCTTCTCGTGTTGCGGAGCACAGGCTCTAGGCACGCGGGCTTCAGTAGTTGTGGCATCCGGGCTCTAGAGCACAGGCTCAGTAGTTGTGGTGCACGGGCTTAGTTGCTCTGTGGCATGTAGGATCTTCCCGGACCAGGGCTCGAACCCGTGTCCCCTGCATTGGAAGGCAGATTCTTAACCACTGCACCACCAGCGAAGTCCCTGCTGTTTTAATATTACCCAAGTGATTACAGTCCAGGTCAATAACCACACTTTAAGAAGCCGTAGCCTCAGGAAAGTATATACATTAAGGAAAAAAGAGAGCCAAGGACCAGACTCCTAAAAAGGACCAACTACTAGCGGCAGTGGAATTGGCACCAGTAAAGGAAGATGAGAAGAGGCAGATGAAAGAGAAAAAGTAGAAGAAAGGGATGTCACAGACGCCAAGAGAATAAAGGGATTCAAGAAAGAAGTACAGTGTCTCATGAGCACATATGAGACACGGCCTACAATGTCTTATACACATGTGCATACATGTTAGTTAAGGTCTGAAGGACGTCTTTTGCCATTGAAGCCTAAAGAAGATTTTGATGGAATATAGGCCCTAGAAGCTAGGCCAAGGGTCAGCAAACTTTTTCAGTAAAGGGCCATATAATAAATATTTTAGGTTTTACAGGCCATTATGGGTTTTGTCATAACCACTACACTGCCACTGTAGCACAATACATAAACCTTTTAAAAATATAAAAAAACATTCTTAAATCAAAAACAGGCAGCCAGCCATAGTTTGCCAACTCTTGAGCTAGGATCCAGGGGCTGGGCTTTTAAAGTTCACGCAGGAACAGGAGATCAGACAAAGAGCTGAAATCTCTGAGTAAAGCTGGGAGTATGGAAGGTCTACCCTCTCAGTGAGAGGATGATAAGAAAAATTCTACCCATTGTTTCTACCTACTTTTCTACATATAAAGAAACATAAAAGTCTCCTATGAGAAGTTGAAGCCCAAGTCCTGCACCATGTGGATCGACATGACCCATTCCCAAACCAAACAGTGCAAAAACTGGTCCTGAAGCAATGAAATCCATGGTGCATCCTCCAGAAGCTAATATAAATGGCTGTGTAGGAATTCCTCTGCAACCGAGGGCAAAAAGAGTGCTGCAGAAAAAACAATCCCCACTGGAAATGAGTTCATGATTTGAAAAAAAGTTTTAAAATCATGTGAGGATTTTCTCTTCTTTTAAGAAAGACCAGTAGGAGGAATAGCACCTTGAGGACTTAATCTGAAAGAGACTATAGAATGAATGTTTTAAATGATTAAAGAGTTTTAGAAAGGAATAGAAACCAAGAGGAAAGAAGAAGACACTATGAATCAAGAGTCATTTGATCTTGGGACTTCCCTGATGGTGCAGTGGTTAAGAATCCGCCTGCCAATTCAAGGGACACGGGTTCGAGCCCTGGTCCGGGAAGATCCCACATGCTGCGGAGCAACTAAGCCCACACGCCTAGAGCCTGTGCTGTACAACAGGAGAAGCCACCACAATGAGAAGCCCACGCACCGCAATGAAGAGTAGCCCCGGCTCGCCGCAAATAGAGAAAGCCTGCGCGCAGCGACAAAGACCCAATGCAGCCAAAGATAAATAAATTTTTTTTAAATCACATTTTTTAAAAAAAGTCATTTGATCTTAACAGATAGGAGATTTCTTGGTGGCTTTGTAAGAGTAGTTTCAGCAGATGATTAGCCAGGAGACAGGTTGAGGAATGAATTAGAGATGAGGAAATGGAAATGCCAGGTTTGACCACAAGAGGACAGAATTAGGACAGTAATTGGAGGAGAACCTGGGGGTGCGTGTGTGTCTGTTGAAAGAGAGATTCTTCACCTCCTTTACCTGTTCTCTCTACAGCATTCCTACATTCATTCTGCCTTTTCATTCTCACGGCTCTTGCCTTGTTCTGGCTTTCTTTACCTTTCACTTAGATCAGAGGTCAGCTAACTAGGGCCTGCAGGTCAAACTAGCCCACCGCTTGTTTTGTAAATATAGTTTTATTGTGCAGTTTTATTACACAGTCACACTCATGCATTTATATATGATCTGTGGCTGCTTTCCTGCTTCAATGGCAGAATTGAGTAGTTACAACAGAGACCGTATAACCCACAAAGCCTAAAATATTGCTGTCTGATCCTTTGCAAAAAAAGCTTGCTCAGGGCTTCCCTGGTGGCGCAGTGGTTGAGAATCTGCCTGCCAATGCAGGGGACACGGGTTCGAGCCCTGGTCTGGGAAGATCCCACATGCCACGGAGCAACTAGGCCCGTGAGCCACAATTACTGATCCTGCGCGTCTGGAGTCTGTGCTCCGCAACAAGAGAGGCCGCGATAATGAGGCCTGCGCACCATGATGAAGAGTGGCCCCCACTTGCTGCAACTAGAGAAAGCCCTCGCACAGAAATGAAGACCCAACACAGCCATAAATAAATAAATAAAAATTAAAAAAAAAAAAAAAAGCTTGCTCACCCCTAACGTAGACTGTTGTGAGAGTTTTCACCACAGCTGCCTGTCCATAATCTAAGGTAGTAACATTCACACTCCTTTCTGATCTGGCTGCCAACCTAGCAATGCTTGGCTGGTTAACGCGTATTCTTAAGTCAAGTGGAACTGCTCTTTACTCAGCCCTGTATTCATGTTGTTTTTTCCTCCCGCTGTCTGCTCTTCTTTTCCATGAGGATAATAAGAGCTAACATCTCTTGAATTTAACTTTGTGCCAGGCACTGTGCTAGAGAAAATGAAATGTATCGTCTCATTTAATTCTCCCAACTGTCCTAGGAAATTGGGATTGTCATTATGGTAACAAGTAATAAGTGATAATAAAACCTATCTTAGAGGGTTGTTGGGAGAATTTACTGAGGGAATGTGTATTGGCTACCTGACACAGAGTAGGCACATTTTAATGGTAGATCCTGCTGTTTTGTTTTGTTTTGTTTTGTTTATTTATTTATTTATTTATTTATGGCTGCGTTGGGTCTTCGTTGCTGCGCGTGGGCTTTCTCTAGTTGTGGCGAGCAGGGGCTACTCTTCATTGCAGTGCGTGGGCTTCTCATTGTAGTGGCTTCTCTTGTTGCGGAGCATGGACTCTAGGCACGTGGGCTTCAGTAGTTGTGGTACACGGGCTCAGTAGTTGTGGCTCGTGGGCTCTAGAATGCAGGCTCAGTAGTTGTGGCGCACAGGCTTAGTTGGTCCACCACATATGGGATCTTCCCAGACCAGGGCTCCAAACCGTGTTACCTGCATTGGCAGGCGGACTCCCAACCACTGTGCTACCATGGAAACCTTGCTGTTTTAATTATGTTTTTTAATCAAAGGAAAGCTTGCAAAATAGTACTGTTTATACTAATCCCTTCTCCTAATTCTGTTCCTAGAGACAACCATTTTCAAATTTTAATTGTTTCTTTTGATGTTTACTTACATTTCTAAATAATATAAGTATACAGCTATTTCTTGACTTTTTTTTTTTCTTTTAAAGGTCATATTTTGACTTTTTAAGGAAAACTAGTTAGGTCTCTTTTTTTTTTTTTTTTTTTTTAGAGACTTAAAAAATATTCTAATTCAGAAGGTCTGGGGTAGGCCAGAGGAATCCATAATTTTTAAAAAGTTTCCCAGCTACTGCTGAGGCAGCCAACCCACCCCTGGTCTTGGAACAGTGTTTCAGAATCTCTGGCCTGAGAGAAAAAAAGGGTCATTAGTTATGACGATGAATGTCAAATTCCTTTACAAAATGTAATTTTCTAAATAAAATAAACAGCAACTTTATTCAACTGATGTGTTTCAAAAACAATGAGTGTAAAGCCAAATTTGCAAATCAAACCCATTTAAGTTCATCAGGGCAAAGGACAGGAAAAATCCCAGCAGCGAAGCTTTGTATAAAATCAAGACTCTCCGACTTACTTGGTCGTGGAGTTCGGCTTTTCTTAAGGTGATCACACCTGGAGTACACATCCACGGAATGAAGATATTCCAAGTTCCTTTACAACCCACCTGTCTTAAACCACAATAGGTACACCAAAATCCTGTACAAGGTCGCAGAGGCGGCTCCTGGAGATTCTTGCACCTGATAATTCCCCCCAACTCCACCAGAGGGTGCTCCTTCCCTGGCCTGGGGACCCTGCCCGGTACTCTGAGGACTGTGGAGACAAAGTGTGTTTCTCACAGAGCATTGAAAGCCAATGTGTGACAGGGAAGGGCAAGCACACAATGACACGAGGTGCCCCAGGGTCTCCAGACATACTGTGGCTGCTGTTCCTTAGCTCCGGGTGGTGAAGACCCACAAACTGCCCCCTCGATTTTTATTACAAAGTAGGGAGAATGGCTCTGAAGGTGCAGCACGAAGGAAGGCCTTACTTCTGGTTCGTCGAGGCCAACAATCACTAGAAAGGCAAGTGTGGAAACAGACTGGTGTACATTACAAATAGGTGTCACATCAGCCAACAGAGGGCAGAGGGTGGGGGGAGCATCTGCCTCCCCAGAGTTCAAGTCCAAATGGCTTAGCTGCTCCTTGTACATCTTCTTCCAAAGCACACTGTCTGGGGGGATCCTCAGGTGCCCAGGCTCAGAGCCAAGTCTGTGCAGTTTAAAAACCCATTTCATGGACTGCTAAGAGACCTGTGCTGTGTCCCTGGGATGACAGGGGTGCTGCGTATGATGGAAATTTCCAACTGGGCCTCCCCAAAGTCAGAGCTAGGTCTGAAGATGCTTCCACCCCTCTGTCCATCCATCAGGCCAATGTGGATGGACACACTCTGGCAGGGCCCTCAATCCTTTTATGAAGGGATCAAAGATTCCCCTTTCCTTGGAAACCCAGGGCCCCTGTTTAGCCCAGACAAGTAAGAGCAATAGAGATCCTACCAAAAGTGTGAAATCAGTACCCAGGAAACTCATGTTAAAAATCTGTGACAGTTAAGAAACATTTCCCCAAAAGGGATCTATGCCACAGATGTGCCTACAAAGATCAATACTGCTACAGAAACAGGTGCGGGGGGGCGTGGTAAAGAAGGGAGGTGGAAGAGAAAACACACAGAAAAGAGAAAGATGAGAGAAGATAGTCCAAATGACAAGAAACAAAGACAGGAAGTAGGTAGGGCAAGACAGTCAAAGGTGGGGTTAATACTGACCAGGTTTACAGTTCCTCTGGGAAACTGTGAGTGTTATTTATGTCTTGCCATACTGAGCCTAGGGCTGATAGGGCCTGTGACAGATGAAAAAATAGGCTAACCAGGTCTTTCTGGTACTTTCAGTGATTAGTCTCTTTGAACAGACTGGCTTTACAATAAATTCCACAATACGCCGGGTACCGGTACAGCCTTAAACTAGGGTTGGTCTGAGAAGGAAAAAAGTCCTGGTCCCTGAAAACAGAGTCTTACAAGGACATACACACCAGAGACGCCTCTAGGGTGGCACGTGCCCACACTGGCTGGGCAGAATGGAGGCTTGGCTGGCAGTTGCTAATATATTTCAAGGAAGGGAAGAGAGCCAATTATTAATTAGAGATACTAAAACTGGAGATGAGACTTTAAAAGACAAATCACTAACCTTTGCTCACAGCTACTTGATAAGGGGCAAACACCCACCAAAGCCTGGGCACGGGTGCCAGGCTGCAGTCTTAAAAGCCAACCATTAACTCCTGGTAAAAAAATCGGTGACTAGGGTCTTCAGTTTCAAGACTGACCACTCCCAGGGAGTTAACACTGGCCTTACTTTAGAAAGGAGAAACACCCAACAACTGTGATGTGGAAAATCTTGCTATCAGCAACAAAACTAGTTAGGTCTCTTACCGCTACCATCCCTCCCCACCCATCCACCCAAGAAGCACATTTTTCCCTTCCTCAATCCTTGCAGTGTGGTTATAGCGTTCTTTTTGGTTAAATCAGTATTCCGTCCTTGCTAAGTGAAGTCAGTTTTATTTACTACTAAGCTGTGTGGTGTACCACATCACATTTCCTTTGTTTTGCAGCTCTTTGTGGCCTACTCCAGATATTACTTTTTTTTTTAATTAGACATTTCTTTTTTCTAGCAGGTAAGATAAATGTATTCTAACTTCAATTAAAAGGAAAGCTCTCTTGGAAAGGCACTGATGTTCCTCAGAGGATGCAGGAAAGAGCTGGGCAGCCTGGCTATAGGGGAGCCAGCAGCAGATGAGCGCAGCCCTCACTCTAGGTTCTCTCTCAGCCTTCGTCTACTTCTCTTTTCTTTTGTTTTTTCTTGTTTTTCTTTGCTGTTTTCTTTCTACCTATCGCTAATTCCTCCCTAAGTAAAATACATCCTTTACGTATTTTTTTGTCAGTTTCTTTCTTTTTTTTGCTTGGAGTTATCTCCCTCCCTCTTGTTTCATGAATGGACTGGTGGTTCTCTAGGCCGGTTGCATAGTTGTCATCCCGCGTCTTCCCTTCATAGCTCTTCCGTGGCTCTCCTGTTTCATGCATCCTCCTGAGAAAAGGGTACATGGGAAGTGAACATTTGAAATCTTGCATATGTGGAAATGTCTGTATTTCATCCCCTACCCTGGACTGATAGTGTGGTTGAATATTGAGTTCTAGGTTGGGAATCATTTTCCTTTAGAGTTTCGAAGCATCACTCTGTTGTCTCTTCTGGCTTCCAGTGTTGCTACTGAGAGTCTAGTGCCATGCTGACTGCTGGGGCTTTGACCCTGATCTCTGTTTCCTCTGCACACCTTGAGGCTCTTTTAGTGTCCCTAGCATTCTAGATTTTCAGAATCATGTACCTAGTTTTTGGTCTCTTCATTCATTGTGCTGGGGACTCAGTGGGCCCTTCCATCTGGGAATTCATGTTCTTCCTTCCTGGGAACACGAATATGTCTTTGATTTCTCCCCTGTTTGTATTCTTTGTTCTCCCTCTCTAGAACATACGTTTATGATTTGTGTGTGTGTGTAATTTTCTTATCATCTCCTACCCATTTTTTTCATTTTTTAAATTTTTTATTCTACGTTCTGTAAAATATCTTCAACTTTATCTTGCAACTGTTTTTTTTTTAAACTTCTGCTATCATATTTATTATTTCTAAGATCTCTTGTTCTTTTTTCATAAATGTCTGCTAAGCCAGTTACCACATATAGGCTCCAAACAATTAGAGACAGTACAAGATAGGCTACAATTAGATGTTGAAATGTTTGGTACTGACACTGAGTGCTGTAGGATAAAAGGGACTAGAGAAATCACTGTCTACCAGAAAAATTTGGGACAACTCCATGGAGAAAGTAGGATAGGATCTGGACCTAGAATTTAAGTAACTTTGGGAAGGTGAGGAACAGCAGTGTTGAGTAGGGGAAGTGTTGTCTTCTAAACCAGGCCCAGCTGAGTCCCTGTGAAATCTGAGCCTCAGTTTCCTCATCTTTAATGAGACTAATAATATCTACCCTCTAGGGTTGCTGTAAGGAGAGAAGTTGTACATGTAAAGTATTTTGCACATAGTTGTAATTTAATAAATTACATTTAATAAATTCTATAAGTTCCTTGAGACCCGAACTATACCTTCTCTAGCCACACTTCCTAGCACAGTGCTTGCTGCATAGTGAGGTCTTACTATAGATGATGAATGAGTATGTGAGGGAGGGAATAAATAAATGAGGAAAGGAGAGCATTCCAGACAGGGGGATAACGGAAACAGTGGCAGGGAAACAGTGACATTGGAAATAAGCATGTGGCATGGGAAACAACTGTTGGGATCTTGGCCTGACTAGAAAGGTTTATGTATTGACAAGTATTTGTGGAAATGTCTGGAAAGCTGAGCCACTACTTTTTGGAGCGGGTAGGAGGAGAGGGGATTGACAGAGATAGTATGGGGCCAGTATAAGGCATCTAAATTAATGACCAGGTTGGGGTTAGAGAGCTTCTGGGTCGGTTAGAGAAGCTGAGCTAATTCCAGTTTTCAACATGAGCATTTGAGCAAGGGATTTAAGCTCCCCAGACTTGTTGGGAAAATGATTCCTGCTTTGTCTACCCCAAACGATGATAATAAGGATAAAATTAGCCAGTAGATACAAGTATGCTTTGTAAGTTTGTGGCAAAGTTTCAGTGACTTAGGAAATAGGTAGAAAAACAAAAACCCTTGTTTATCTACATGACTATAAAACCAACATGGCTTTAAATCCTTGGAAACAATAAACTAGTAAGCCATAAGATGAGGTATGTTTCACCAAAAAGGTATTTCTTCCCTTGCTCTTTTTTTTTTGTTGTTGGCTGTGCAGGGTCTTCATTGCTGCGCACGGGCTTTCATGGCTGTGCAGGCCCCCAAGCAGAAGGGCGACTGAGCACCTCGACTGCCCCAGCTCGCACCCGCCCACAGACGCAGGGCAGCACCAGAGGCCAACCCTGGGCCTTAAGCCCATCTCTGTCCTGCTTGACTTTTTGTTATTGTTGTTGGTTTTTTTAAGTTGGTTTTCATTTTTCCTTTGTTTGGTCTTATTTTGTAAGAAACTATTTTATATATAGTAGCCCCTGCGCGCAAGCAGGGGCTACTCTTCGTTGAGGTGTGGGCTTCTCATTGTGGTGGCTTCTCTTGTTGCAGAGCACAGGCTCTAGGTGCATGGGCTTCAGTAGTTGTGGCATGCAGGCTCAGTAGTTGTGGCTCATGGGCTCTAGAGCGCAGGCTCAGTAGTTGTAGCACACAGGCTTAGTTGCCCCGCAGCATGTGGGATCTTCCCAGACCAGGGCTCGAACCCGTGTCCCCTGCATTGGCAGGCGGATTCTTAACCATTGGACCACTAGGGAAGTCCTTTCCCTTGCTCTTTTCCATAATTTGGCTATACGTAATTTTACTTTTAAATTTTCTCAATGCCTAGACCTATGCTGTCTAATCCAGTAGCCACTCACCACATGAGGATCTTTAAATTTAATTAAATAAAATTCAGTTCCTCTGTTACACTAGCCATGTGTCAAGGGTTCAGTGGTCACATGGGCTATGGCTACCATTCCTCATCACAGAAAGTTCTGTTGGAGAGTGCTGGGCTAGACTATATAGAATTGTAGTATGTATATATACATATATTTTTATATATACTTTAGTATTGTTGTATGTACAACAATTTTATCCTCTCTGACCTTAATTTATAAAGCAGATAAGTGAAGCTTTTATCCTCTCTGACCTTAATTTATAAAGCAGATAAGTGAAGCTTGTTTCTTTAAAAACATTAAGCTGTTTTTCACTTGTATGTGTCTCAGTTGATTGTTTAGTGTCCGATGTCACTATTGAGAACAGGTTCCCCAACCTGACTGAAGTTAATGGATTTTCTTAATTAGGGAAGTAACAGGATATAGGAGATTGAATGATTCAAAGAGCTTCTAGCCTAATTGGAAATGTAATTGATTGTGTTTTGCCAGATGTCATTTCAAGAATGTCTTTTTCTTTTAAGATGCTAAAGAAAACCCTTATGGTGAGGATGATAATAAGAGCCCATTCCCCCTGCAGCCCAAAAACAAACGCAGTTATGCCCAGAATGTGACGGTGTGGATCAAACCCAGTGGCCTGCAGGTAACATTACCATTCACGTTGCTCTCCACTGGGGACAGGAAGAGGGATTCTGGCAGGCAGGCGGACATTTGATTTGATTTTCTTTTCCTTCGATACTTAGTAATTCATTTACTTCTAATGTTTGTCATTATTTCCAAAAAGGATTTGAGGTGGCCTACAGTAAAACACGTATATAGCAGAATCATTTTTTACAAAATTTAGAGCAATATGAAACCTAGAGGAAGAGGAGAGACAATTGTTTCAGGAAGCCAAGGCAAAATGATAATTGTATTTGAGCAATTTGGCTCTGAGCTTCCTGCTACCAAGGTCAAAAAAAAAAACATGTTGGTTATATGGTTCTTCTTGTCTGATAAAAGGAAGCATGTCAGTTCTTCTAGAGAGACACATTTCTCTGGCATTAAATTTTAATGTAAAAGTTTTGACATGGTGAGTCATTGAATAACATTATGGGTGTTACCTTTAATAATAATTTTGAGAAAGATGTAAAAATCTTCATGTGGTTATTTCTTCCATCCCCACGGGGTAAGCCAAAACATTACCCTGTAATGCCACAGAAACACTTTAATGGGAGGCTAAGATTATCTTGTTATCAATGTGTGCTGCTTTTAGTCAAGATACTCAGTGACTTTCTCGTCCCATTAGTCATTTATACCTATTTTTTTTAACTCTTTATTTTATATTGGAGTATAGCTGATTAACAATCTTGTGCTAGTTTCAGGTGCACAGCAAAGGGACTCAGCCGTACATATACATGTATCTGTTCTCCCCCAAACTCCCCTCCCTTCCAGGCTGCCACATAACATTGAGCAGAGTTCCCTGTGCTATACAGTAGGTCCTCGTTGGTTTTCCATTTTAAATATAGCAGTGTTATACCTATTTTTAAAAATCACTTTTTGAGCCTTTTTTATCATTTGAGTGCCTTTTTTTTTTTTCCTTTGTTCTTCCAACGAGTTCAACCTAAGCCAAATGAGAAGAGGCAGTCAGGACACCTGACCACAGAATTAGCTTCTGTTGATGGCATAGTCTCTTCTAGCCCCCTTTTCAGGGAGACTGGACACATCCTGCCATGGCTAAGGGGCCTCTTCCCTTTGTTGGAAATTCAAGTTCTCCCTTTTTCTTGCCATCACTGACCCCAACACTTCCCTGTCAGAAAGAGAGCTGAATTTTCCTAAAATTATTTTTAAAATTTTGTTTTGATCTGGGTGTATTGTTTCATTATGGTGAGGTGCACATAACAAAATTTACCATTTCAAACATTTTAAAGTTACAATTCAGTGGCATTTAGTACAATCGCAGTGTTACACAACCATCACCACTATCTAGTTCCAAAACATTCTCATCACCCCAAAAGGAAATCCTATGCCCACTAAACAAGTCACTCTTCCCCGAGCTCTTGTCAGCCACTAATCTGCTTTCTGTCTATAAGGATTTGCCTGTTCTGGATATTTCATGTAAACTGCATCATATTATATGTGGCCTTTTGTGTTTGACTTCTTTCAGTCAGCATAATGTTTTCAATGTTCATTCATGTTGTAGCATGTATCAGTACTTCTTTCCTTTTGATGGCTGAGTAATAGTCCATTGTATAAATAAACCATGTTTTGTTTATCCATTCATTCAGTTAGTGAACTTTTGAATTATTTCCACCTTTTGGCAATTATGAATAATGCTGCTATGAACATTTGCCAAATTTATTTTTTCTTTTGTTGTTCTACTATTGTCATGAAAAGAGTTTTATAGTTTTAGCTCTTACATTTAGGCCTCTGATCCATTTTGAGTCCATTTTTTATATATGGTATGAAGTAAGAGTCCAACTTCATTTTTTTGCGGGTGGCTATCCAGTTATCCAAGCACCATTTGTTAAAGAGACTGTTCTTTCCCCCATTGGATGGTCTTGGTACCCTTGTCAAAAAGCAGCGGCCATAGATGTATGGGTTTACTGGGGGTGTTTTGTGACAAGTTCATTATTATCATCAAGGGATTTATCATCATCAAGCCTTTTGAAGGAGGGAGGTGCTTTACTAATGTTGAACGATGACATTAACTCAGAAGGGATCCTCATCTTGACGTTGTAACTCTTTTCTCATTTTCATTTTTTTAATATAAAGCCGTCCTTTTGTATTCTTTGCCTTTTTACCACAGAATTCTAATGTTAAATTCTTTTTACCCTCGATAGACAGATGTACAGAAGATTTTAAGAAATGCAAGGAAACTACCTGAAAAAACACAGACATTCTATAAGGTAAGACTATCAGAATTATAGGGAATGAGGGTGGGCCCCGGGATGTGTGCCAGAAATAAACAGTTCACAGTAGTGTGGGGTAGCGTTGAACATGGACAGGGATTAGAAATGTATGGTTTGTTTGTGCCTTAGTTTTTTCATCAGTAAAGTCAGTAGAAGTGATAAGTCTGTTGCTGCCCTAAAATCCAGGAATCAGAAGTGTTTAAATGGCCTGGTTCTGTGCAGCGGGTCTTTTCTGTGTTGGTGCTGTTGTGAATGGCTGAGGGAAGGAGATGAAAGGACCTGTGGGTCATAGCCTTTAAACCTCCTCACTCCTCCCATATGGGTATCCAGTCTAACTCCAGGCAACCAGGGTATGTGACTTCCAGGGATGGTGATTGCTCAGAACATTCTTTTTTTTTTTTTTTTTTTTTTTTTAAATGAGATTTTTTTGTTTTGTTTTGTTTTGTTTTGTTATAGGTACTTTATTTATTTATTTATTTATGGCTGTGTTGAGTCTTCGTTTCTGTGCGAGGGCTTTCTCTAGTTGCGGCGAGCGGGGGCCACTCTTCATCGCGGTGCACGGGCCTCTCACCGTCGCGGCCTCTCTTGTTGCGGAGCACAGGCTCCAGACACGCAGGCTCAGTAATTGTGGCTCACGGGCCTAGTCGCTCCGCGGCATGTGGGATCTTCCCAGACCAGGGCTCGAACCCGTTTCCCCTGCACTGGCAGGCAGATTCTCAACCACTGCGCCACCAGGGAAGCCCTGCTCAGAACATTCTTATTGTACCAGAGGATCTGCTTCCAGGAATGACTTCTAAAATTGCACATTTATGAATTGCAAAAGGATGGCCCTCCAGAATCATACCTAGCTAATGCAGAACCATTGGTGGAATGAAGTTACAAGGGAGGGGGGGAGTTGAGGGGCATTTAAGGTCACTCCTTGCTTCTCCCCTGTCCTTCTGGTGTTTGGCTGAAATTAAATTAAGTGGCAGTGTGAGGTATGCTGTATTGGCAATTGTGTCCTAGCTTGCAAATCTTAAAGTACGGTACACACAGCCAGCTCCAGGGTAGCCTCTCTTCCAGAGAACATATGTGCTTTGCCTGGGTGTTATCTTACTACCTTTATGTCTTCAAACCTAATTATGTAGCGAGCTGGTGAAATCAAGCAGAGTTCAACCAGAGAGCTGCCCAGCCCGCCATGTCCCCCACTAACTGAAGCCCTAGGCCCTTGATGACCACTCCTTGGCTGTAGTCCCTGTCTCCCTGCAGAGCTGTCTATTCAGGGTGGCACACTTGTACTTCGGCCTTCTGAACTTTTCAGTTGTAAACAGATGATAGTAGAGAGGTGGTCAGAAAGTCCGTTTCTCTTTTCTGGTTTTATATAACCTACAAGAAAGGGCCTCTACCAGATGGCTGTGTCAGCTCCTCCAGTGGGTGTGGAAGAGGTTATCCTCATTTTGTAAATGAGGCCACTGACACCCAGAGAAGGCTACACAGCTTGCCCAGATCACACTGCTAAGTGATAGATGGGGCATTTCATATTTCTGTGCTTCCATCCACTACTCAAACTTTTGTGGTAATCTTTGGGGTCAGACCTACTGACTCCTCCAGTGCCTCCTCCAAACATGTTCATCGTCATTCAGTCTAAGGCTCCAGCCAGAGAGGCACCAGAGGGTTAAGAGCCCTCTGAGGTTTGGGGCAAGCCTTTTCCGTACCTGAGTAACAGAGGAAAAGTATCCTCCATAGAGTTATGAGTACATGAAATGATGTATGCAAAGCACCTCACCATGTTTGGCCTAAGTGCTCATGCAGGAACGTGGAGAGACCTAGAGGGTATAATGCTAAATGAGATACCTCAGATCAGGAGGATGTCATTTCTATGCAGAATCTACAAAGTACCTCACCACGTTTGGCCTAAGTGCTCATGAACTGTGGTGAGGGTGACCTGAGTTTCAGTCACCTGTGTCTTCCTTAGCTTTCTGATCACCTGCAGAGGAACCACTTCCCAGTCATGTCATCACCCTCTCGTTATTGGCATCTCTGTACAAGCATTTGTTCTCATATAAAAATGCTCATTTAAGATTGGGGTTCAAGGAGAACTTATACTAAGCTGAGCACTTAGAAAGTATGTGATGAGGAGAACGCACTTCAGGAACATTGGTGTCTTTTATTGTTTTAGGAGCTGAACCGTTTACGAAAGGCTGCCTTGGCCTTCGGTTTCCTGGACCTGCTCAAAGGGGTGGCTGACATGCTAGAAAGGGAGTGCACGCTGCTGCCTGACACGGCTCACCCCGATGCTGCGTTCCAGCTGACTCACGCCGCCCAGCAGCTCAAGCTGGCCAGTACTGGCACCTCTGAGTACGCCGGGTATGACCACAACATCACACCTTTGCAGACAGACTTCTCTGGGAGCAGCACTGAAAGAATGTGAAGCTGACTTCATTCTTTTTTCAAGTGAAAATAATTTAGGGTAAAAACGTTTCTGGTCTGTTCACCTCTGCAACAGCTACCCAAAGACCTTCCCAAGGCTGCCTCAGAAGCACCACTTGCAGGTTTGACTCTGCTACTCTGAGAAGGGTTCTGCAGGGTGGGCAGCTGCTCGGGCTTTGACCTTAGCTTTCTGGAGCTCAGAGTCTTTAAAACCAAAAGACAGCTGTTGCTCCCAAAATGGGCACGTCTCCTGAGAAGCCTGAAGGACTGACAAGCGTAGAGCCCTCTCCACCTTCCTCGGGCACCCTAACAACCTGGGTTCTCTGTTCCTGAAATGCCCTTCACTATTCTCCTCTCCCAGCCACAGGGACATTTCCAGGTACCTATGGTTGGGAAAGGAGACTTGCTAAGTACAAGCTCAACATCACTAAGTTTCAGAATTTCCTTAGAACTTGGGCAAAATGTCGGTGGTAACCCTTAGGTGCTTTTGGTATATCTTGAGATACAAACTTTTAAACAGCAACCATAAATGTATAAAATGATTCTTGTTTTTTCAAATTTTTTTTAATGAAAATAAAATATTTGATTTTCTATAAAATGGTTTCACTGGGAAATTAATGGGTCTTTCTTTGCCTTTTGCTCTGTCCTATAACCTAAGTATAAGTTTAACTTCCTAAGTAGCATAGATTCATCAATCTTGATGGTTCCTTGGGTTCCATACTGACTTCCTTGTTTGTGACACTGGTTAGGCCTCACTGCTTCACTGCCTAAGCCAGGTTCCATCCAGGTAGATTCTGACATCACTGTAGTCAGTTATGGTTCCAGTTCATGAGCTAGCTTCATGGCCCTGGGCAAGTCATCTAACTTCTCCAGGCTTTATTTACATCATCAGTGCTTTTCAGATTGTTCTGTAAACCTCCTAAGGAATGGCTGCTTCAACCCAAGCAACCATGTTTTATTTAACATGCTGAATTGCTATATAGGCATACCTCAGAGGTTTTGCAGGTTTGCCTCCAGGCCACCGCAGTGAAGCAAATATTTCACTAAAGTGAGTCACACGAATTTCTTGGTTTCCCAGTATATAAAAATGTTATGTTTATGCTATACTGTAGTCTATTAAGTGTGCGATAGCATTCTGTCTAAAATAAAATGTATATACCTTGATTAAAAAATATTTACTGCTAAAAAATGCTATCCATCATCTTACAACACAGGGTTGCCACAGATCTTCAATTTCTAAAAAATGCAAGTATCTGTGAAGTGCAATAAAGCGAGGTATGCCTATATAATATTTTGTCTAAACAAAGGTATTTATCACTAACAATTTGGAAACCATTAGACTAAATGATCTTTAAACACAAGTTACTAAGATTTTAATTGTAAATGTTTAATAGAAATACACAATCTTTAGCTTTCTCAGACAGCAATAAAGGGGTTTATAACAATCAATCACTAAGAATACAAGATTCTGCCACAAAGATACAGCATAATCTGCTGTAAAGCTGATCTGCCCAATTACACATAGAAAGTCAGTTGAAAGAACACCAGAAATTAATACAAACAAATGTTGACAGAAGTTGCAGACATGCAAAATATCCTTCGGTGCAATGAACTTGTAAAAATATCAACCAGCCTATGCTAATCAGATGTTTTTACTTAGGTCAAACCAAGTTTCCATCTTGGGCTCAGAGAAACAGCATAACCCACTGAGTCCCCTTTCCCCCAAGAACAATGGGAATGGCAGAACAGAAAGAGCCATCATACCTTAAATTCTTATATACAAACATTACTTGGTTTACTTGGAATGTATTAGGGAAAACTGATGTTTTCGACAATGGCCAAATCATAGTGTCTAGATTTTTTTCAGTTCCTCTGCTGGTGGATTTCCTGCCAGGAATTGTTAAAGGCTCAGCTGGTGGTTCTCCAGCCAAAGTTCTCACTCTGTTTTCACTGTCCTACTGCAGACAGGTGAAACAACAGCAAAATAAAAAGCAGGTGTTTTTGAGGCCTATTCAAACAGTTCCACCAACTCACTCTGACACAAGTAAATGGACTAAGTCAATGCAGGGGAAGGAACACTGAGTTTTTCAGGTCTGTGCACAGCCTAAGACAGTTTCGTAGGTATTTTTACTTGGCCTACTCTGATGTTTCCAGTTTGCCACAGGCTGCATGGCCAGTTTGACCCTTCTGATCCCTGTAGCACCATTTGCGTTTGGAACTCTTATAATCTCATTGTTTTCTAACTAATGTTTCATCTTTCTTTCGTGTTGAAAATAGTTCTGATTTAGCTAGGAATGAAGTAAGTGATCATGGTGTTCCAAGGTTCTGACTGGTTTCTCTCAAATCACCCTGTGCCTCTCCAGTGCCCACGCAGGTTAAGATGTTGTTAGAGAGACCAAAAGATTCAGAGGTAATATGTGTCCTCCAGGCCTACTCAGACTCAGAAATGTTTTATCAATGACTGAGTAAAACTCGATTTCCAGAAAATCAATGCCAACCCACTTAACAAGTAGCCCCTTGGGTACAGAATATATTAGGTCCTTGTCTGAGTCACTTTCACAGCCTCCTATACAGCAACATAGTCTTGCTTTTTTTTTTTTTTCACAAGCAATAGCTGAAAAGAACAAATCCCAGCTATAAGAATGGCCAGTAGCTGGTAGCATCAGGGCACTGAAGAAGTATCTCTGGCCTGTGTGAAACAGACTGACTGGACATGGAGTGGGTGGGGGTAGGGCTGAGTCTTTTGCTGTCATTAATGGAATACACAGGAATGAACCTGTCATCAGGTATCAGGAATCCATGTCATGCAAGTACTACACTAAGATAATACAGTAAATTCAGGAATGTTACTGGGGAAAAAGGAAGATAGCCTCACTGAGAATTTAATCATTTAACTTTAAAAAAACTTTTACATCAGTACAAGAAGGTAAAACTGTAAGAATTATAGATTAGGCTCAAACTGGCAAGAAGTCATCTAAATCTCTCTTTTTAGTGGATCTTTTTCTTTTTTTGTCCAAAGCGCCGCCTGCGCTGTTTATAAAGATGACGGAAATTTATGTATAATCCTGAAAAAGAAAAGAGGCCAATTAGAAATGAGAATCTTTGTCTCTGTTTATAAGCAGAAGCTCTTGGGGCAGGACAGTCCCTAGTTGTCTGTTTTTCATATCCCACAGCCCTGTGCTTACTGCAGCTGCTCAGGAAGTACAACTTAGAACAAATATTAATAATGCACTAGAGACAATTCAATTTTTCCCCAGTGGGTTCTACAATTTAATTTTCTCCCATATTTTACTATGAAAAATTTCAAATATACAGAAGATTAAACCATTGTACAGTGAATACCACCTAGATTTAAACTAACTTTTTTTTACATTTACTTTATCACATACCCATTCCCATCTCATTCTTTATGTATTTCAATGTAAGCTGCAGACATCAGTACACTTCACCCCTAAAAATTTCATTAATTAGAGTTCAGTATTCTTTTTTTTCCTTTCTTTTAAGGTAGGATTTACATAAAATACACAAATCTGAAACAGAGAGAACCTAATTTTTAATTCAAGGCTATGCAATAATATGTATTAAGCAATAGCCTAAAAGGTATGAGACGCTTTTCTAGGAAGCACACAATTCAGTGAACTAGAAAAACACAGGATTTAAGAGCCAGAAGAAAATTTCAATCCTACGTAATCACTGAGTAGTTCTGCAGCTTAGTCTCACCTCAGTTTTCTCACTGTACTACAGGGTTAAAAACACTTATTTTACAGACATTGTGAGAGAACATATGTTTGATCCATACACAAATATAACTGGTTGTTATACTGCTTCTAAATTACGTAGATTTAGGATTTATTTCATTCTGAAGAATAAGAACTACATATTCATTGTAGGCAAACTAAATATGAATACAGAACCTTGTAAGTTAGAATATGCAATAGCTTAAACAACACAAGGAAAAGCCACTAGGGTTAGTGCACATTAAAATACATCTACCTGGGACTTCTCTGGTGGTCCAGTGGTTACGACTCTGCGCTCCCAATGCAGGGGGCCCAGGTTCGATCCCTGGTCAGGGAACTAGATGCTGCATGCCACAACTAAAAGCCTGCATGCCACAACTAAAATCATGCCGCAACTAAAGATCCCGCATGCGGCAACAAAGATCCTGCATGCCGCAACTAAGACCCGGTGCAGCCAAATAAATAAATAAATATTTTTAAAAATACATAAATACGTCTACCCTTCTAGCTTTTTTAGTAAAATATTTTTTTTGGGGGGGGGGTTATTTATTTATTTATTTATTTATGGCTGTGTTGGGTCTTCGTTTCTGTGCGAGGGCTTTCTCTAGTTGCGGCAAGTGGGGGCCGCTCTTCATCGCGGTGCGCGGGCCTCTCATTATCGCGGCCTCTCTTGTTGCGGAGCACAGGCTCCAGACGCGCAGGCTCAGTAATTGTGGCTCACGGGCCCAGTTGCTCCGCGGCATGTGGGATCTTCCCAGACCAGGGCTCAAACCCGTGTCCCCTGCATTAGCAGGCAGACTCTCAACCACTGCGCCACCAGGGAAGCCCCTTTAGTAAAATATTTTAAGGGTCCTTCCAACACTTATTCCTTTTTAACACTTTCAGTAGGCCCACCTCATGGAGCCTAATTACAGTAGTACTAGATTTATCCAGTAATAGAGGTAAAGAGCTCTTTTAATGAGTACATTTTCCAAATTGAAGCTTACTCCCTTAAAGCGCCAAACGTTTTAACATTTTTGGTTTGAAATCTTTCTGAAATGGAAAAGAAGAACAAATGGAATAAAATTTAACCTTTGGCAGATGACCTGCCCCCATAATGTATATTATTTAACTGCACTTCTGCCATGTGCTGATTCCGAGGGGCTCCTAAAGGGTGTAGGTCTCTTCTCCCCCACTTCTAAATGACCAAGATCAGGAATTCCCTGGTGGTCCAGTGGTTAGGACTCCGCGCTTTCACTGCCAAGGGCCCGGGTTCAATCCCTGGTTGGGGAACTAAGATCCCACAAGCCGTGCGGTGCGGATAAATAAATAAATAAATAACCAAGATAACTGGGCTTTCCAACTTCTTGGGTTTACTTTTTGTGGTCTCCCTCTCAGTCTGGGGAAGCCAGCCTCCAAGCCGGTCCCCAATAATCCCTACCTCCTGGTATTTCATACCCTTGTGTAGTCCCCTCCCACATTATACAAGGTTGATCTGTGTAAGAAAGAGAATACAGCAAAAGTGATACTATGTCGGGGCTTCCCTGGTGGCGCAGTGGTTAAGAATCCACCTGCCAATGCAGGGGATGTGGGTTTGAGCCCTGGTCCGGGAAGATCCCACATGCTGCGGAGCAACTAAGCCCCCGTGCGCCACAACTACTGAGCCGGCACTCTAGAGCCCGGAAGCCACAACTACTGAAGCCCGCGTGCCTAGAGCCCGTGCTCCGCAACGAGAGAAGCCACCGCAATGAGAAGCCCGCGCACCGCAACGAAGAGTAGCCCCCGCTCGCCACAACTAGAGAAAGCCCATGTGCAGCAACGAAGACCCAACACAGCCAACAAATAAATAAATAAATAATAAATTCTTCTTTAAAAAAAGTGATAGTAGGTCACTTCTGAGTTTAGGTTATAAAAAGCAGTGTGGACATGATAGAAGTGCTAATTATCACTATAATGGCAATCTTATTACAATTGATAAATGTATCAAATCAACATGTTATACCTTAAAGTTATACAATGTTTTATGTCAAATATATTTCAATAATAAATAAATTTTTTAACAGCAAAAAAAAAAAGGCCGTGTGGCTTCTGCTTTCTTCCAGATCACTTGCTCTGGGGAGAAGCCATGTCATGAGCATCCGCGTGGAGAAGTACTATGGCAGGAAACTGAAGCCTCCTGTCCACAGCTACATAAGCGAGCTTGCAGCAGATCCTCCAGCCCCAGCCAAGTGTGCAGAAACTGTAGCCCCAGCTGAGCTGACAGCTTGACGAAACCTCATGAGCGTCCCTGAGCCACGGCCACCCAGCTAGCCTACTTCCTGACTCTCAGAATACATGGGAGATAATAAATGTTTTCTGTCTTAGGCTGCTAAGTTTTGGGGTAATTTGTTACACAGAAAAAGATAACCAGTATACTATCTGCTGTCACATCCTTCTGTTGCCAGGAGACCATACAGCCATACTTTAAGGCCACCTCAAGACTTGTGAAATACAACAGGGAGAAATATATGTAAGTATATTAAAATGTGTTAGAACTTCATCTAAAGTAAACAATCCTCATAATTAGGAAGGCTTTTAAATCTCTCATATTTGCAATAATTTAGGTTTACTTCTCTTTCCCTTCTTTTAGTGCTTAGTTTTTATGAGTTAAGGCAAAACTTTATGGTTTCATATAAAAGTAAACTAATAAATAAGCAACGCTTTATATGAGGAGTGGGGGGCTTTCCTATTGTTAGGTAGAAGCCTTCCGACGTCTCTTGGCTGCTCAGAGGCCTTTACTGCCTTCCCTCCTTGCTGCCAGCTGTATCACCACCTCTGTAATAATTCCTCTGGATAAGGGATCTGCTACTGAAATTAGTAGAAGTAAAATGAGCTTTTTATTCATTTTTTATTCAGTTTTAAAAGAGCTGCTTAAATTGTTTTAAACATGAAATATGGTGAAGTCCCAATGACCTAGAGCATTTCAAGAAGATAACTCAATCACTGGAGATGTGGGAAGAAATACTTCCACACATAGCATATTCTCCTAATGGGTCTGTTTTGCAAAGTAATCGTTCTCTAACTTATTTCTACTCTTTTGAAAGTAAGAATACTAATAAGGATTTTTAAAACTCTGAATCATTTAACTCTACCTTCTAAGAAGTAACAGAAAAAAGGTCTATTACAGAGCCAATACTTACCTAAAAATAATATTATAAGATAAATCTGAAGAAAAAAGGAAAATCTAACTTTGATTTTCACTGGATATGGCAATGTGAAGCTGAATCTTCCTGTTTCATTAAATATTGGAATGGACTGGATCACTGAGACGGCTGAAAAGCAGAAACAAGAATGTTTCAGAAGCAAATGAAGTACAGTCACATCTACTGATAGAACCTTCTAACCCCTCAGAGTTTCTGGGTTTGTTGAAAGTGCTTCTTCCTCCTCTTTGTACAATGGGCTCATGTCTCTTTTTTTTTCCCCCTAGCTTTCCTAGGAAATAAGCCTCCAAGCTGACAACAAGGATAAATGAGGAACAGTCACCTGATAGCACTGGGCTTCCTATTCCATAAAATAAAGAGAAAAATCCCTGACTCACTCACTAGGTGTTTGTCGTAATAAAATGAAGTCATCAATAAGAACTTGCTTTGGAAAATTAAAAGTACCATATAAATAGGAAGCATGCAGTGCATGACCACCCAGCTTCCAAACCTTAACAAAATGAGCTACTTCCTTGGAACAGTCTGGATACCAGGAGTATTGTGGCAGGAAGCCACTAGAAAGAAATTCTTGAAAAGTTCAACACCCATATTTCAGACTAAGGCTGGCAGAGGGAGGAAGAAAGAACTGGCCACCCTTGGAGCTAAGGTATAAAACCTAGAGTTCCTGAAAGTACCTTCTGCCAAACATCCCAGAGGATATAGGGGAATCCACATAGTGTAACGAAGCCATGTGAGCACCTTCCAATCCATGTCAATGCAGGAAAGCATGTAGAAGGGGTACCTATTGAAAATAAGGAATTAACATGTTAAAAGCCACTGAATGCAACCCTAGAACATCATTCAACAATAATTTCACAATTAGCCACACATGGCTTCTTCTTAGCAGAATTATAAACTCCCATCATGCTCCTCCTCCAATCTTCAAAGGATATGAATTCTCAATAACGGCAGACTAAGTTTAGGTCTCAAAGGAACCCTCTATGAAAAGGTTCAGTATATAGAACAGATGCTCAGAAGCATTTTGGCTTTATTCCTAGTTGATCTACATTCCAAGCAGGTGAAGATGACAGATCCGTTGACAGACACTTTATCTCTGCATAAATGAACATTATGAAAATTAAAGTATACAAAAGACCTCTAATCTATGATCAGGAATACTCTATTTAAAAAGAGATAACATAAAAAAAGAAAGTTGCTTCCCCCCAAACAGTAAAAGTTAATATTAAGTACCTATAATCTCTTTCACCTTTGTGTTAAGTAGATTAGAGGGTATACTGGATGCCATGGGATATAGACTCCATTTAAACACAGTCTAGGACTGCTGATGTCTTTTCTCCCTCTTAACTGTCAACTTTACCAAAATACCACCAAACCTAGAGCTGAGGAGTCAATTTGCAAAACCAACCCTCCACTTGACTGAAAAGCAAAGAAGTATGGAATATGTATGTATGGTCTGGTAAAGAAGAACACATCTACTTTAATTGGATCTTTTTATTTTTTTTAAGATATTTCTCCTATTGACAACTGAGAATGGAAGAATCAGATAAGAGGTCAATTCAAACTTCAGTAATCTTGTAGTAAAAGATTCATTTCTATCATCCCTTCTCGAAGGCTAGTCTTTACTGCTTCCATCCAACCTGGGATGCTCCTTCAGCCCCATGTTTCTTCAGCCCTTTCAAGAATTTGTCCATGTGAATGAGTCCTCTCTTTCTAACAAGACAGCAAGATCCTGAAGGGTAAGATCCTTTCATTTCTCTGGATCTCTCCCTCTGCTCTCCAGTGCCCAGGCTGGTATGATGATCCATTGACTGTTTAAAAAAAAAAAACTGCCTCACCTTTACAGAGCACACAGATGCAGGTAGAACTCTCCACACATAGAACCTTAATCTCAAATCAAATGAGACTCTGGACAAGAGAGCAACTCCCTCAAGAAGAGAGGTGCTCCAGAGTGGGAGAAGCACTCAAACACCATCCTGGCATTTCTACCTACCTCAAAATTTCAGCTGTGCTCCATATATAAAACACAAAGAAAACCACAGCTTTGTTTTGCATTTCTTCCATGGTGCCAAAGACGATAAACAAAATGAAGTTTCTTCCAAGAAGCTATTAAAAGGACCCAAAAGAGAGAAAGAAGTTTTAAAATATATTTTTAAAAAACAACATATAAATGTATTATCTGAAACGTAACCCCACTAAATTCAAGGTAAATAGAAAAAGACTGAGAAAACTTAGAACAAGTTAAAGTGCCCAAGCCAGTATTTGTGGACAGACGTGTGTGTGTGTGTGTATGTATTACACACGTTCAAACACAGTTTAAAGAATACTGCCAAGTGAATATCTGCGTCTGCATAACATAAGTTAAGAAACAGAACGTTACCAGTGTGTCACACCCCCTCCCTCCCCGTAGTAAGTAACTACTATCTTTTTTTTTTTTTTTTTAATATTTATTTATTTTTGGCTGCTTTGGGTCTTAGGTGCAGCATGCGGGATCTTTCATTGAGGCATGCAGGCTTCTCTCTAGTTGTGGCGCGCAGGCTTAGTTGCCCCACGGCATGTGGGATCTTAGTTCCCCTACCAGGGATCGAAACTTCGTCCCCTGTATTGGAAGGCAGATTCTTAACCACTGGACCACCAGGGAAGTCCCAGTAACTACTATCTTGCGTTAACCATTCCACTGCTTGTCTTTATAGTTTTACTACTTATGTATGTATTCCTCAACAGTATATTGTTTCATTTTGCTTGATTTTAAACTTTCTGAAATCATACTCTATGTATTATACTCTGACTTGCTTCTTACTCAATGTGACATTCCCAAGATTCATCCATGTTGGCACATGTGGTATTGCCCAACTCCAAAAGGCTTCACTCACATTGTATTCTACATGAATGGCATGCCCTGGAGGCATGTGATGTGATGACACCGAACCTATCTTGCCCTAGAAATTCTACCCTGACGCTTATTTGTACTAGTCTTTGACATAAAAAAATATTATTCCATATTAGTGGGTCACTCACTATCCGCTTTTATTTTTTTGAACTAAACAAAACAACCTCTTTCCAAGGACGGAAAACCAAGAAATAACAAGGCTACTGTATTAACACCCTTTACCATGCAACTGATACTATCAGAATGCCAGAGCTGATATGCCAGAAAAGGGTTGAACTATAAAAACAGCATCCAGAAGAGACTAGCCAACAGTCACCTGATTCCCCCTGAGTCTGGGTTGGTGGTATCTAATAATGTGTAACTGCATAGTTAGGGAACAAGGCAAGGAGGCTGAAAGACTTTGATGTCCCATTCCTAATAGCAATCTTCCAAATATTAGGAAACAACCTAGATGTACTGGGGGTGGGGGGGGAAACTCCCCACATGAGTCAGAAGAGCCACCTTCATACATGGAAGAAAGTCCAAAGTGAAGAGAGTTCCCAGGTATTACACCACCTTCATTGACCTGAGGTGGTAGGAGACCAGGCACACCCCTATCTAAGAAGAGGTTAGGGTTTTCCACTCCTGCCTGAGAATCAAGCTTCCCTAGTTTTAAAGCTCTTTTTATAACTTTGTGATATCACGAAGATATTATAAACAATAAAATAGACCTGAAATGGCAAAAGTCTATTTTAAAAAATATCCCTCAGGTTTCACATTTTCCAACTTGTTCAGATAAAACAATGTTATTCCTGTGCAAATAGGTATTTTTACTAACTGAGACTTCCCAGCAAAGTGTGGATACCTACTAAATAAACATTGAAACCTTTCATTCCCCACCCTCGAGCTCAACTGTTCAATACCTGGAAAAGAGAAGGTATCACTGATGACTTAGTGACTCCAATTGCTGCATTGATAGCTTCCACAACTGCCAGCATCTGGCAGAAATACATCATGTCAGCCACGGTGTGGAACGTGTCATAGAAGGACTCTATGGGACAAATACACATTAAGGGTAAATCAACTGGCAAATTCCAACAGAAGTATTTTGCAAACTAGATAACTCTTCACACAAAAGGAATTTTAGGAAAAGTATAATAAACATCCAGTCAGATTCAAGTTCACTATTCACCCCTCCATGGGGCTGAATAGTAAATTCTACTGTTTACCAGTAAGTTAACAAATAAACCCTGTATGCCCTTCTCAGTTTTAAAAGGCAAGAAGAGGGCTTCCCTGGTGGTGCAGTGGTTGAGAATCTGCCTGCCAATGCAGGGGACACGGGTTTGAACCCTGGTCTGGGAAGATCCCACATGCCGCGGAGCAACTAAGCCCGTGAGCCACAACTACTGAGCCTGCGTGTCTGGAGCCTGTGCTCCGCAACAAGAGAGGCCGCGACAGTGAGAGGCCCGCGCACCGCGATGAAGAGTGGCCCCCGCTTGCCACAACTAGAGGAAGCCCTCGCACAGAAACGAAGACCCAACACAGCCAAAAATAAATAAATAAATAAAATTAAAAGACACAAAACCAAAACTAACTTAAAAAAAAAAAAAACAGAAATGGTATAAACCTAAGAGTATGGAAAGTTTGAGTAAACCATAGTATATCTATTTCATGGAATATTATATAACAATTTAAATGACAGTTATTCCTTATATGAGGACAACAAATGTGGTATCAATTTGGAGTGGTCCATAATTTAATATCCTTCACTTTTCATACTGATCCTCACTTGACATCCTGCATTCCTACATTCCTCTTTGCAGTGTTTCTCAACCAGGGCACCACTGACATTTTGGGCAAGACAGTTCTTTGTCCTGCACATTGTAGAAGGTTGTAGGATTCTTGCCTCTCTGCCTATTAAAGTAGTGCCTCTAAGAAATGGCAGAGTTAGGCACCTTACCAACAAAGATGACACTGCAGGCACCTCAAAAGAATACAGTTTAAATATCAAATGAATAAAACAAGCCCCTTGCAAAAACTAAAAAAACTCTCTAATATTTTCACGAAAATGATCTACTTTACAATCCTGCTACAAAGTCAAACACAAAAGAATGAAGAATGGTATATAGTGTTATTGCATAATTTTGCCGGAAAAATTCCACCAATGAGTAAGTTCAAAATTTGACCAATTCTTTTCTTTGAAGAAGTAACACAAAATTACAATTTAAATTTTTCTATATATAAGATAAAAAATTTATTCATAATTTTAAATGTCCCTTGTCAAGACAAAATCCCAATCAAATCTTTCTGTTGCCATTTACAATGAAATTCTGGTATCCTTTTTCAGGGGATTCACTTATTAATTTCTTGGACAAATTATCTTTGAAAAATGAGGTTCTCCATTACTTTGAACTAGAAAGTTGTGACTTAAGATTCGGCATATGGTAAATAAAAATAAGATCTTGCTGCTTTGCCTCTGATTTTATGGGAAATTCATCCTTGTTTCAATTCAAGAATAGAAATCTGATTTCTAAAATGACTGTTATAAAGAATATTAATAACATTAACATGCTTATAATACTGTTTTAAAAACAATATGCAAAATTGTACACACAGTATGACTATAATTTTTAACTGCAGGAGAAAAAAAAGACTAAAAGGAAACATATGGAAATATTAACAGTGATGGACAATGGCTTATTCACCTCCCCTTCCATCCCACCGCACCTCCTCTCTGGTTTTCTCCCATTTTCCAAATGTTCTTAAATCAGCCCAATTACTTTTATGATTTGAAAAAACTTTTTAAAAGTTCTAAAAGGCACTCATATGTTAGTGGATATAGATTTAAATAGTGGTAGTATAAAATAGTATACTCTTTCTGGGCAGTATAAATCAGAATCCTTAAAAACAATCTGTCCCTAACACATTGTAAAGCAACTATACTCCAATAAAAATTCATTTAAAATAAATAAATAAATAAAATAAGATAAAATAAAAATAAAAATAATCTGCCCTTAATCTCGTAATTCCACTTTAGGAACTGTTCCTAAGAAAATTATATGGGTTTAGAAAGATATACAACAAGGTGCCAAGAATCTGTTGCTCTGATAGATGGGATTATGGTAGAGCTTTTGTTTTGTTTTATTTAAGTCTTTAAGTAATTAACACATTTTAATAATTAGAAATTTTTTTTAATTTATTTAATAAAAAAGTATTAATAGAGAGACAAGAGTTTCTACATAAGCCTAAGAGTTTGCTATTTCCTTAACATGAGAAGTTTAGCACATACATGTTTACGTGAAAAAAACAAGTACATGTGTAGAATTTGCCATTCACCAACATCCTTTATTCAAAAAGAGATAATTGCAAAGGGCAAACTATGACCCTGGGTACCAGGCCCAGGTCCTTATTATACCTTTGAGGACAGATAAGAGAAGAATTACACCAGCAGCTCCATTCCAGTAGGTGGTTTAGGAAGGGGCTCAGAGCCAAAATAGAAATTACAAATCCAGGCAGCTTAAACACATGACCCAGATGACTTAGCAGCTTTTGGAGTGGATCACCTAACAGCTAGCAGGCTTGAACATTCAGAATCGATCCAACTATGTTAGGTTAAATAAATTATTTATGAATTTGAATGTACCTAGTCATTCCATGGGACTTGTGATAAATTCATACTAGTAAGAGCTACAGATCTGAGAACAACTGTCTGAGACTTCCTTTGTTTCTTTAAATAACTCATCTGTAGACCTCTGGTTACACATGACTATAAGATACTAGGCATTTGGGAAGTTGTTCACTAGCCTGCTACTGTGCTTTGCAGAATTCCAAGGTATTAAGAACGCTGGAAAAACAACGTGCACTTCTTTCGCAAGATTCTGGAGCTAACTGCAATTCACCTTTACAAAACTCAGATGGGAAAATTTAGGATTGAAGAGTAAAATAGTCTACAGGATTTTTTTCTCTTTTTAAATAGTTTATATTTTCCATTATGCTCATATTTTTCCTCATATTTACTTTATAAAATAAGGAAAAAATTTTAAATGATCCTTTCAAACCATTTGAAAATGGTGCCTTTTCTTCCAATCATTTCACATTTATTGGTTCAGTTTTTTTCTCCTTTTTATATTGGTGTGATCAAACTGGAAAAACAAATTTATATGTTACCTTTTTAGCCCATCATAAGTATTCTTCCATATTATTATAACTTCTTTAAATACTTTATATTTGCTTTACAACATTCCACTGAGTGAACAATCTAAACCAATCCTTCATTGATGGACATTTAGGTAGTTTGTAATCTGTCACTAATATAAATAATGCCATAATGTGTATCTTTTTGAAAAAGCTTTTCTTGTAGTTTCAATTATTTCTTTAGAACATATTTCCAGAAATGAAATAACCAAGTTCAAGGATATGAACAGTTAAGGTTCTCAATGCACCTTGCAAAATGATTTTCCCAAAGAGTTGCTGTACTTATGGACCCTCCCAGTAGCCACTGTTGTCTTTGTTTTAGCATATGTTGTCTTGAATTAGGTGTCTTTTACAACTTTGCAAAATTGATACATAAAAAATAATATTTTTCATTTCCTTCACCATTACTGAGTTAAACATTTTGTTGTGTGCTGAATTAGTTTTATTTCCTCTTATGAACTGCCTGTATATGACCCTTATTTATCTATTGGGTGGAATTTTCACATTTTAAAATCAATTTGTACAAGTTCTTTATATGTAAAAAAAACAACAACCCTTGTCGATATTTGTTGCAATTTTCCACCAACCCTCCATCCCCATTTTGCTCAACTCCATATGCTTTTAATCTTTAATGTTGTTTTGGCTGGATGTTTTTACATATATAGAAATTTAGGCATTTTATGTAGTCAAATACATTGACCTTTTTCTTCATGATTTCTTCTATCACTTTTAAGGTTAGAAACTCCTAACCCTCCACATGTGATTTTATAAAAATTTACTTTATCTTCTATTATGACTTAACTTTTTGATATATGGCTCCTAAATCCTTTGGGGGGATTTATTTTTGTATACAGTGTGAGAAGAGTCAAACAGATTATCTGCCTCCCAAACCTAACCAATTTTCCTTGGAAACATTTTCCATCTAATAAAAAAAAAAAATGATTGGAAAATATTTTCCCTTCCAGTGATTCATGATTCCTTTTTTTTTATCATATCCATAATCTGGAGATATATATATATATGTATATAAAATGTAAGACCTATTTCTGAGCCACTTAATCTGCTCTATTAATTAGTCTATTCTTATACTAGCACTACACTATTTTAATTACATTCTTTCATATCAGGTAGAGAAAGTCCTCTCCCATTACCCTTTCTTCCCTCAAATTTTATTATCTATTTATTGTTCACAATAAAATTTCAGAATACTTTAGATCACATTCTCAAAACTGTTCTGTTGTCATTTACTTTGGCCAGAATTCTGTTAAACATATAAATTAATTCAGCAAGAACTAATATCTTTTTTTTAATATAAATTTTTATTTATTTTATTTATTTATTTTTGGCTGAGTTGAGTCTTCGTTGCTGTGCGTGGGCTTTCTCTAGTTGCGGCGAGCGGGGGCTACTCTTCATCGCGGTGCGTGGGCTTCTCATTGCAGTGGCTTCTCTTGTTGCGGAGCACGGGCTCTAGGCACACAGGCCTCAGTAGTTGTGGCACGGGGGCTCAGTAGTTGCAGCTCACGGGCTCTAGAGCGCAGGCTCACTAGTTGTGGCACACGGGCTTAGTTGCTCTGTGGCATGTGGGATCTTCCCGGACCAGGGCTCGAACCTATGTCGCCTGCCTTGGCAGGCAGATTCTTAACCACTGCGCCACCAGGGAAGCCCCAAGAACTAATATCTTTATGATAGTCTTTTCATTCAGTTTTACAATAGTCCATTTAGTCTATTTAGGCTCCAAAGGGGTGAGATCCCTTAAGGACTTGTATAACTTTGACACTGTGAGTATCACATCAATTTATTTAGTTATAAATGAACTATCAAGCAGTGAATAAGAAAGGGATGTCAGCCCAAGATGTACCCCTGGCTAGCTGTGTGGATGTGGATCATTTCTTTGACCATCTCCAAGCCTGTTTTCTCATCTATTAAATGGACAGAACATCCAGTCTGCCTGTTTCACAAGGCCAAGGGAAGTGAAAGATGTGAACATACAATGAAAGGCATGAAGTGCTACACAAATATGGTTGGGGGGTAGGAGGTGGGAGTGGTGGTATTGTTAATACCAAAGGCAGAGACTGTTACTTTTGGTGAATAGGGGGCCAAACTACTGAAAAAAGAAAACTAGCCTTGAAATTTTGCACTTGCCTTTTCCCAAGATAAGGAACCGCACAGTCATGTTGACAAATATCCAGGAGAATCCCAAGAACTGCACTAGATTATACATGAACAGGTATCCTTTCTTCAAGCTTGCAAGAGCTGAAAAGCAAAGCAAGGTGGTAAGCTGTTAAAAGCAGTAGTCACAGCAGGAGATGTGTACGTGGGGCATACTTGGATGACTTCATCCCTCTTTACTACCTGGGTGCCCTAAGCTCCCCCAAAAATACCTGGCCCAGGTCTGCACCAACCTGGGCTCCTGGTCCCATAGAAAAACAGATAAGGAAAAATTATAAGGAACATTATAGTCCAAGGTATGTGTTCAGCAGTCTTTCCCCTCACAGCATTGAAGAGTAAGTATACAGACTTAACAAATCCAAGAGGGAAAAAGAAAAATTACTTCTGGCAAAGAATGACTGACTAGCTAAGGAGGCATTAAAAGGAAATAAAGCTATACTCAGCTCTTGCTCTTGTCATCTTAATATAATCTACAGTTTCTTCTTTTCTAGAATTTTTTTAGGTCATGTAGGTCAAACTAGCTCAAAGAGATAGAAACTGTAATTAAAAAATTCTGATATTTGCTCATATATCCATCTAAACAAGCATTAACTGAATACCTACAATATACAAGATACTGTGAGTAGCACTACTGAGATTCAAGGATGGTTAAGACATGATGCTGCCCTCAAAGAGTTTACAATCTAAAAACCATATTACAAGATTGAGAGTGATAGGTAATGTCTTGTGAAAATTTCAAGGTGAGAAAAATGACTTTAGGCTGGAGAAGCATGATCAGGCAAGTCTGCATGGATGAGATGGTATCTTATCTGGGCTTTGAAAGATGGTAGAATGAGGATATAACCAAAGGAGGAAAATTACAAACCAAGAGGCAGGAAGGACAATAAGGGACATTAATTTTGTCTGCAGCCTAAGAGTTTGTGAAGACAGAGCCAACTATGGAATTAAGGAAGGAGTAAGGAGCTTAGACAGTCATGGTTGAGTCAAAGGAGTAGGGCAAAGGAAAGGATAATTCTTGAGAAGAACTACAGAGTTCGGGTGTTGCTGCTACATATGTATTCCTACCTACAAATTTTTGTAGCCACATATCAATGTTGCTACAGAGATATTCTGCATAGACACTTGGTTGATGCTCAAATAATCACGATTAGTGTGGTCAATCAAAAATAGCCTTATCCTAAGGGGCCAAAAAAGTCAGACTTGTAGCAACATTTAACTAATTAAATTTTTTTACTTCAAAACTACAAAAATTTATTACACTTCCCCATATATAGAACTTCTTTCATCAGGAAACTTTACGAATTTAGATAAAACTGTTAAAGCTTTTTCTAAGATCCTCAAAAATCCATATATAAGAATTTTTTACATATTTCAGAAGTTTATCCCTCTAAAACACCAAAAAATTAATTCAAATCTCAAGGTGGCCTTTTTATGTTATTATTCTTCACCTCCACTAATCCTCTCCCCTCCTCTGCTTTTCTATAGCAGAAAATTCCTCTAAATTAGTGGTTATTCAATTTTTTTAAAAAGCAATAAAATGTCTTTTTAAAAGGAAACTTTATTCAGAACCCTAATACATAAAACACAAAAGCCAAGATGCTCTGATTGAAGTAGACCTGCTTGCTTGGCCTATCCCTCCAAAGCATCTCTGGAAACCCCTGGGGTACCATGGAACATAGTTTGAAAACCACTGCTCTAAAACTTTCCCCTTTCCTACTTATGGCATGCCAAATAAGTGCCACTAAAACTGAAAAAGTTCAATTTAGGACATACGAGAAACCCTTATTTTATTCTACTTTTCAGCATTAGTTTTGTATAGACCTGCATGGTCCCCTTATTAGAACGGAAGCTCTTTGAGCACAGGTGCTCTGATGGAGTCACTGGCTCCACATCTCAAGGGCTTTAGTGCAATGCTTTCCATACGCCACAAATTTAAGATAGCTGCTGAATTTAATCTACGATACCCAGACGATAATACACTTACAGAGCTTCTTGCTTGGGTAGAAACAGAAATAGAACTGGATTTTTAAAAGGTTAATGAACAGCAGGACTACACAGAATACTTTCCATCTTTAAGGTTGACAACCACAGCCATTATGATCTCAGTTGGGACAAAAACACCAGGCTGGAAGAAGTGCAATCATGGACCTATGCAGTAATCTCCACACCTCTGCAGGACTTGCTGCCACCTAGCACCCACCTATTAGGCCAGTCCAGGAGACTGAGGTTCTTCCATTCTGCTATACCAACCTTGGTGTACTCAGATGATGTTAGGCCCCCAACAGAAGGAAAACCTTAAAAGTAAGACTTTTGATGTGGGTGTGCACAGCTTAAGCATTGGACATTAAGGATTTCTCATAAACTCCCCTACACAATGCGAGCACTCCTGTCACATCACACTCATCTATACCCCCATCTCTGTCACAAGTTAACTGGTAACTACCACAGCAGCAAGGCCAACTTACTTTCAGGGGAGCCTTGGCTTTCAATTCTGAGTTTATTTAGGCGTTCTTCTTCCTAGAATTAGGACAGAAGTTTTCCAAGAACACAAGTTAGACTACTGTATAGCACAGGGAACTGCATTCAATATCCTGTGATAAACCGTAATGGAAAGGAATGTGAAAAAGAATATATATATGTATAACTGAGTCACTTTACTATATAGCAGTAATTAGCACAACATTGTATTTCAACTATACTTCAATAAAAAATAAATTTAAAAAAAAGAACACAAGTTAGAATTTCCAGATGCTTGCAGAAGTCCACATGCTGCATAAGTGATCTGGCTCCCTTATAGCCACCTTCTTGCTTCCTTGGGGAAAATGTCCTAGCTCATGGTGCCAAAAAGCCTGACTCCTGACTGGGTAGCACTGGTATCACAGAATGCCCATCCAGTGCTCACAGAATTAAACCAATCAGCTGGCTTCCAAACTACAAAGTGGGCAGCCTTAAAATCCTGGAGCTGGAAAAGACATCCAGAAAATTTGTTATGGTTGTAGAAACAAAATGGAAATTTAAGGCGGGAAATAGATTGCTATTTTATTTTTAAGACCTCTATGATATAATTTTCCAGAAGCTAAAATCACGTCTCCAACATCAGTGTGAACTTATACTAGGTTAATATAGATATAGATGGATATATATGGAAATATTTATAGATAAGTGTATACGCATGGGTTAGTATACACACATAGATTTCCTTGTTCTATCAGCTGAGAGGGCCTAAAAGCAATGACACCCCAGAGGCAATGAGCGCACCTAGCACCCACATCTTGGTTTCCACTACCATTCTCCAATAAAAAGAACAGAGGGCTTCCCTGGTGGCGCAGTGGTTGAGAATCTGCCTGCCAATGCAGGGGACACGGGTTCGAGCCCTGGTCTGGGAAGATCCCACATGCCGCGGAGCGACTAGGCCCGTGAGCCACAATTACTGAGCCTGCGCGTCTGGAGCCTGTGCTCCGCAACAAGAGAGGCCGCGATAGTGAGAGGCCCGCGCACCGCGATGAAGAGTGGCCCCCACTTGCCACAACTAGAGAAAGCCCTCGCACAGAAACGAAGACCCAACACAGCCATAAATAAATAAAAAATAAATAAATAAATAAAAATAATTGCAGTCCATCTATTATAAAAAAAAAAAAAAAAAAAGAACAGAGCAGGGAATATACGAGATAAACCTGGCACAGCTTATAGTGCCAGAAATTAAGGATTAATTTCTTTAAAAAAAAAAAAAAAAGGCCCATGATGATGGAGCTGTGTCAAAGGGACACAAGAGCCAACTGCAAGAGCTTCCAGTGGCCAAAGCTAGAACAATTTGAGCAACAAAATAAATAACATAGTATTGGATTATAACCCAAACTATAAAACAAATATTCATGAGTCCATACTGATATAAATATATGACTGAATAAATAAATGAGAGAGAACAGAAAAATCTCCCATGCAGAAGAATTCCAAATAAAGTATACAGATACTCCCCCCTAAGAATGGGAAGTATAACTCCTGATTCCTTAAGTGTGGACTATGCATAGTGACTTCCTTCCAAAGAGAACAGTAAAGGAAGGAGAGGAGTAACATTACAGTAGAGAAACCTTACAGGGGAGAAATCTGCCAAAAATTACCTCAGCCAGATGATCAAGATTAATATCAACACTGATAGGTCATATTGATAGTACATATTCTTGATATGACATGATAAGAATGGCACTTTACCTCTGTGGGCTTCCTCCCCAAAACCCATCGCCCTAGACTAATCATGAGAAGAACATCAAACAAATCCCAACTGAGGGACAGCCTACAAAATACATGACCAGTACTTCTATAAAACCACATCTCCAGGTCTTTCAGGGAATTTATAACTTTGTCCTTATTCTATCAGATTCTGATAGATATCTGAGGTGGCCCAAATAACTTGCGTTCCTCATGACTTCTGTCTAGATCCTAAGGTCCTTACTGACCTTGGCTCTGAGCTCCATTTCAGCATCAGACTCGTCCAGCCAACGATCAAAGTCAGGGGCCAAAAACAGTGGGCGCTTCTCCTGCTTGGTGAGTCTCTCCCACCACTGGCTCACCTTCTTCTGTACCGTGATGTTCACCTGCCTCTGGGTCAGTTTGTAAACCAGCTAGGAGAGAAAGCAAGAACGTGAGAATGCCCTCCCACATCCCCTGCTCCTTCCCCTGAAACTGGACAAACCACTGTGGCCATACAGAGAAGCTGCACGGTATACTTATTCCCCTTCCTTCTTTGTTCCTAAAAGTCCTGAAGCAAAGAAAACATCCAGACCAAGGCTGGTACAAGGAAGAACTGGTAAAAACAGCCATGTCTTTCTCTGGTTCCCCCCGTGAATGACACAGGAGGAAAGCAAGATAAGAAAGGCAGATAGTTCCTGGTTATCCTAGCAGAAACTGGCATGAACGTCCTACCAGATCTACATCATGCAAGGCACTACATCCAATCACCTTCTCAAGTGCACCATTATCTTCCAAATTTTCCTCCCATGAAGATGACTCAATTCAAATGGTCATTGGTTTCTGGCATTGTTTTAGAAAGGCCTGCCTCAAGGCCAGAACTGTACTGTATCAGTTACAACTTTTTCAAAGGGAGTCTTTCACTACAGAGTCTTCTCAACTAAACTCAAATTCTTAGGGGCTGTTCCAGCTCATCATTCTTCTATATGGCCTCTCCCTTTGCCTCCAAAGCAAACCCCAGACAGATTCTCTACCCCTTAAACCACTGCTGACTATTAAGAATCTCAGAGCTGGAAAGAACCATAGAGATCACTTAACCCAATCCTTCACGTAACACATGAGGAAACTGAAACTCAAAGAGGTGAGGAGAATTATTCACACCACTAATAAATGGCAGAGCCCAGATTCGACTCAGGTTCTCCAACTTTCCTCTTCCTCTGAAGCTAAAACTTGGGCTCTATTCCAAACAAAAGTATATTCTACTTTGGTTTATCTTCTTCTTCCCCAGAATCCTTGCTCCCCATTTCACAAAACTATGAGTATTTATTTCTTAAAATGGACAGGGAAGTGAGGAAGGAAAGAACATACCTCTGGCTTCACAAGGTCTAAGAACTCCAGGTGAAATTCATAAACATTGTCTCCTTTGGCACCATGCCCCTGAGCTATAAAGAAAGAAATGTGGGTTACTCTGAACTTGTGCAGAGCGAGGCCATTCAAATGTTAGCTTAGTGCAGTTCTTTCAGGGATATGCAAATATTAATGGGCCCTGCAAATGAGTGGGGGCTTGTGAGCAGAGCTACTCAACAGCTAGATAAGCTAAATCCTGGACAAAAGTTTATCTCCTTATGTCTTTCTGGTGAGCAGTTCCAGAGTATTTACTTAATCTTCGAATGCGGCCTCAATGATGTCCAGTACAAATAACAGGCAGGAAAAAGAATACAGAAAGCAAAGCCAAAGGTAACACATAGATATAAATTTAACTTTCACATTTACTTTGGCTCTGAATCCACAGCAGAGAAAAATCAAGTAGGTGTATTATCTTGACTGCGGTTAAGGAAAGCCACAGGGTACACAGAAATGCTGGACTGTCTCAAAGAAAGCTGTAAATTTAACACCTTCCAACCAGGGGTAGATGATGGAGCAGCTGACTTTTCCTTTAGCACATCCCAAATGGAACAAAAAAGAAAAATAACATTTTCTCAGCTCATTCCTGAGAGGACAAATGGAACTAGGAGGCAAGTCCTCAGGGTGACCATCATGCCATTCCTGTGCCTTGGCATGGCTCCTTTCCCCAAAGCCAGCAGGTGCTGTGCCTAGGAGCCAGTGACTGCGGGACGTCCCTGCCCTCTGACTCTCTCACTTGGTTCCCTCCTGCGATTATCTTTCTTCATCTGGCCATATGTGGTATGACTTGCCTAATGTGTGCTACAGGTGGCTACCGTTCTCTAAGACCACAAATTCCTTAAGGTAGGACAGTCTATAAGCTTCACGTGGCAAGATACACTTTTATCATTTTAACTTCCTTTCAAATGTTTAGCTCCCCCTCAAAATCTGAGCTGCCACCACCACTGCTCTCACCTGGAAAAGTAGATTCAAAAGCCAGGTTGTGTTTCAGGCAAGTATATTAAGGTAGATGGAGTCTCATGTAAAGCAGAAACTCTTCAATCTCCCATAATCCCAGTCACTTACTAACGACATTCCAAGGAACCAGAACAGAGAGAGAGCAGGGAGAATCCCACCCTATTTTCACTGTTACCCTACTGGGTAACAATGAATCCAGACCTACCCTCTTAGGCACAGCAGAAAATTTGCTGGTGAACTGAGGAGGAAGGAGATGGAGGCAGATTCACAGAATCAAAGACTGTCAGAGCTGGAAAGCTTTTAGATGTCATCGAGAGTGCAGTGCTTATTAAACTGGTCTGTAAGTATATCAGGGAGCCACAAAGTGTCATTAAGAAAATTTCTATTTGGGGGGTTTTGTTATAATATTTTTAAAAAGAATCATATTCTGGGTCATCTAGATGGCTACCTTATAATCAAGTACTACCGCAGGAGTTCAGTGTTTGCGACTGTGTTCACAGCTGCAATGGAGCTAAATACCACTTAAAGTGACCATATTTAATCCATAACACGTTTCTTAATCTAGGGTCTATGGCCCTGGAGGATCCTGTGGACGTGTGTTCAGGTGTCCATGGACCCTCAAGTTTGAGAAACACAGATTATAACCCAATACCCTCATTTTATAGGTCCAGAGAAGTGAATAAGTTGTCCGAGGTGGTCGCAGATTTAGAGCTAGAAGATATAAATCTGTTTTCTAGCCCATGATACCTTTTCTCTATATCTACTGCCTCTCCCAGGGGAAAACAGGATATTAAACAAATTACTGACTTTTCTAATCATACATCGCAAAACATTCTAGCTTATCCCACAAGTATCAGAGTGGTGAGCATCAACAGAAAGTGAATAAAATAAACAGATAAAAATAAAAAGCAACCACCACTACGTCTCTTTAACTGTGTAGAGGACTGAGAACATTTGCCAGGATACTGACCTTTGAAATGCAGCACATTTTCAGTGATGCTGATGGCAGGATTCTGTGGAAAGAGACCAAGGATGCAAGAATGGCATTTTAATGAGAAAAATGGAATTAAAACCAGGGGCTTACTTCCCTCCATCCATCTGCCTTGGGCACTCGACCTCCTGCCTTGTGCTTCCCCCAGAGAATATGTTTGGTCATTTATCCACATCTCTGTGTAGGGTTTCTCTATGTCTATCTGTACCCATCTGAGATTGCAGGCTCCTGCAAGAAGGACCCTAAACTGCTCTGCTGTGCAGAACAATCAGATACTGAGTCAGTCCGTTCTGCTCATGGTAAATGGTACATGGTGCCGTGTGAGGCGCTACGGAGGAATACACAGATCTCTAAGACTCAGTCCCTCAGCTGTGGAGGCAGAGAATCTAGTAGAACAGTTGAGTCATTTCCTGTGAGAAGAAACGATATAGTATCAAGTAACATATGCTCAAGACCAAAAGAGTAGTAAAAAGCAGTTAAGTGTTACAGTCATTAAGAATAAAGTGAGCACAGTGGGAATAGAATGGTTGGGGACAGCCTCACCAAGGAGTGAGACCCATGCTGCAACATGAAAAATAAATTAATTCCTACAGGTTAAGGGAAGGGCTGCGGATTACAGGCGGTTGGATGAAAATGAAACATGCAGTGCTTCAGCCTCAGGCTGCACGCTCTTAACCCCTATCCAAACCAAGACTAGAAGAGATGGAAATTCTCCAAATTGTTCATTTATTCCCAGAAGTTGCTACATGCCTTTTAGCAGCATAATTTAAAGTGAAACAACTGAACTCTTTTTTCAGTGGATGAGAAACCGTTTATCTCCTAACTCCCAGCTCAAAATTATAAGCAAGAAGCAGCCTGTTTCCAGTGCCACAGCTAGTTCATTCATTTTTCTCCTGTAGGCTCCACTCTCTGTGTTCCATCATGCATCAAAGGAAACCAACAAGACAGACAGAAGGTGAAGCGGGGGGGGGGGGGGGGGGGGGGAGGGTTATACTAAAAGGCAGTGGGAGCCTAGATGCTCTATTCATAGCCAAGAGCGTTAGGAAAAGGGGGAGCATGAAGGCTGGCTTGGGGGAGCATTTGAGCCAAGCTTTAGGTTAAGAACCTCCCCGGTGAGAGTACAGACTTCAGGCTGAGAAGCTTACCCAAAGGGGCTAACAATCTAGATGATCTTTTCTGTGCCAGGAAGATGGAATTACGGAACCTCATCAGAAAAGGCTACACTTTCAGGGGCATCGTTCCTCTATAAGGGAAACAGGGTTTTGGTGTGAATATTATCATGAAAGCTAGAGTTCTGGGAAGTCTTGGTGGTACACTTCCTACCTAAGTCACTTCTTGCCCCCACTCTGTGTTCCCCATATCTTAATTCACTTAGAAGGAAAAAAGGAGTTTGGGGGGCCCAGTTTATTCTCCTCAGACATAGATGTGTGAAACCAAGGTTTAAGCATCTAGCCACAGCACAGGGCCTGGATTTCACTAAGCATTCTATAAGCCAGATTTCAGATGCTAACTCGTACCCAGCAGTACACTGGGCATGTCAGGTTCAGCTTCTCCAAAGGTGGTAGTAGTTAAGGAATACATTTCAGTAAAAAAAAAAAAAAAAAAAAAAGAAAGAAAGAAAGAAAGAAATAATATCAAGAGATTCCTTGTCCTCTTTGCCCACTTTCCCTCAATGGTAACATTTTACAAAACTATAGTATAATATCACAATCAGGATATTGACATTGATACACTCAACCTATCTTGTTTGAATTTTCCCAGTTTGATTTGTATTCATTTGTGTGTGTCTGTGTAAGTTCTATACAATTTTATTACATGTATATGTTCGTCTACTCAACATCACAGTCAAGATACTGAACAGTTCCAGATCCCTTATGGTGCCCTTTTATAACCACACCCACCTCCTGCCCCCCTCTCTCAGCCCACAAACTGGTCTTCTTTATTTCTTTTTGACTATCATTATGGAGTTGTGGATTTCCTTTTTAATCCACTCTGCCAAAATCTAATATTATTCTTATTCTTTTTGGTGTTCAAATTGTCACAAATTTGGTCACAAATTGTCACAAATTTGAAATCCCTTCAAACCAGCTCCTGTATTATTCTGATATGACCTTGTAGCCTTTGAGGATGTTGTACTTTCTCTGGCACAGACCCGGAATAATTGGCCATTTCTTCAAGGGGCTTCATAGTTCCTCTACTGTGGAATTGTAATTTAGAAGCCATGATCTGGGCACATTGAGGTATACTCAATGCTCATCTTTAGTGTCTAGCTAGGACTTTAAAATATCATGTTGTCGGGCTTCCCTGGTGGCGCAGTGGTTGAGAATCTGCCTGCCAATGCAGGGGACACGGGTTCGAGTCCTGGTCTGGGAGGATCCCACGTGCCGCGGAGCAATTGGGCCCGTGAGCCACGGCTGCTGAGCCTGCGCGTCTGGAGCCTGTGCTCCACAGCAAGAGAGGCCGCGATGGTGAGAGGCCCGCGCACCGCGACGAGGAGTGGCCTCCACTTGCCGCAACTAGAGAAGGCCCTCGCACAGAAACAAAAACCCAACACAGCCATAAAATAAATAAATAAATAATTAAAAAAAAAAATCATGTTGTCATACTGAAATGCCCAATTCAAAATTATGGGACTTCCCTGGCGGTCCAGCGGTTAAGACTCCGTGCTTCCAACGCCGGGGATGTAGGTTCGATCCCTGGTCGGGGAACTAAGATCCCACAGGCCGCATGGTGCAGCCAAAAAATAAATTAAAAATTTACATTATAGGGTTTCTCCTTATCTTCTGTTATTTAATATTTGTATCTCCTTATGGTGAATATCTTGGTTCCTAATAACATTAACACATTTACTTCTTTGATCCTAAAGGTTTCAGAATTACATCAATATTTTTACTAACAATAAACCTATAAATAAAGTACAACATTTATTTGCAGTTCTTTTTGTCCTTAGAGTATATCTACTAAAGAACCAGAGCACTGGGCTTCCCTGGTGGCGCAGTGGTTGAGAATCTGCCTGCTAATGCAGGGGACACGGGTTCGAGCCCTGGTCTGGGAAGATCCCACATGCCGCGGAGCGGCTGGGCCCGTGAGCCACAATTGCTGAGCCTGCGCGTCTGGAGCCTGTGCCCCGCGACGGGAGGGGCCGCGATAGAGAAAGGCCCGCGCACCGCGATGAAGAGCGGTCCCCGCACCGCGATGAAGAGTGGCCCCCACTTGCCGCAACTGGAGAAAGCCCTCGCACGAACCGAAGACCCAACACAGCCAAAAATAGATAAATAAATAAATAAATAAATAAATAAATAAATAAATAAAAAAGAACCAGAGCACTGTGTTCAAACGTTACTTGTACTAAGTTATTTATCTGTATGGTTATGTTATCAATTTGATATACAGTTAGGTCCTTTTGATTGTATTTAATTTCAAGATTTTTCATTTTATCCTTTTTTATTGAATTTTAGTTTTGAGTATGTAAAACATTTACATCATTCAAAAGTCAAACTTTACAGACAGGTATCTTCAGAAGTCCTATTTCCAAACCCATCCCCCTCCACCACATTCCCACTCACCACCCGTAGGTAACCACTTCAGTGGCACCTGGTTTATCTTTCCTCTGTGTGTGTATATGTTTGGGAAAATAAATAAATATATTCAGACATTCTTATTTCCCCTTCTTTCTACACAAAAGATAGCACAGAATATACATTCTTAGGCACCTTGCTTTTTTCACCTAAATCAATCCTTACCAGTTCATAGAGATCTCACTCATTCTTTTTGGGTGTATATGACAGTACCTATTCTCTTTAATCCCCTTTTTGGATCCAAATTCTACTTATACTTAAAAACACAGCTCAAGGTCCACATCCTTGGCCATAGTGATCTCTCTATTCTCTGAACTCCAAGACCACTGATTTCTTTGCTCATCCCTTCCCTCCACCAAGGAAAACTTCTTTAAAAGTTATCTACAATCATCTGTTCTTCCCTACCACAAATACTCTGAAATCTACTCTGACCTAGCCTCCATCCTCACCACTCCACTGAAACTGTTATTACCAAGATCATCAATAACCTCCACATTGCCAAATCCAATAGACACACAATCTCGTCTTATTCAACCGCTAAGCAGCACTGGACACAGCGGACCACACCCCACTGAAATATCCCTCTTTCCTGGCTTCGAGGACACTACAGGACACTGCATTGGATTTTATGCCTCATAGGCTACTCCTTCTCAACCTCCTCAGCTGATGCTTTCTGCTCGGCCCAACTTCTAAATGTTTAAGTGTCTCAGGACGCAGTCCTGGGCTGCTTCTTATCTCTATCAGTTTTTGTGGGTTTTTTGTTTTTATTTAGGCTGCACTGGGTCTTAGTTGCGGCATGCAGGATCTTCATTGTGGCATGTGGACTCTTTGTTGCAGCATGCAGACTTCTTAGCTGCAGCATACATGCAGGATCCAGTTCCCTGACCAGGGATTGAACCCAGGCCCCCTGCATTGGGAGCGCAGAGTCTAACCCACTGGACCGCCAGGGAAGTCCCTCTCTTATCAGTTTTTAATATCTATCAGTTTTCTGACATAAATTGGCATCTTGGGCCAAACTGAACCCACAATATTTTATATGGCCTACAGAGAATATTTTTTATTTATTAATTTTTAACTTTAATTCACCACAAAGTACTTTGCACCTTGGAATTTTGCAGTAGCTGTTCCCTCTCCCTATAATATTCAGTCCCCATAATTTTGCACGGCTTCTTAACATTTAGATATCTGCTCAAATGTCACCTCCTCCAAGAGACCTTCCCTGACTACCCAATCTGAAATAGTTCTCGTGATTCCTTCTCATATTTTTTTTCTTGCTTTACTTTCTTCATAACATTCATGGTTATCTGAAACTATCTGATGAATTTATCTGCTTCTATTGCCAGTCTTCCTGCACCGCCACCGCCACTCAGTATATAAACTTCATGAGAGCAGGGACCTTGTCTGCCTTGCTCATGCCCAAGTCCCAGAGTCTAGGAGACTACTAAGCACACAGTAAGCATTTATATATTTATTGAATAAGTATAAAACTATGAGGTTTTTTCATTTTAAAAACTCTGGATTTTCAGCTTCTTCTTCAAAAATTAGAAGAATTAGATGCCAACCTCAGATCTGCATTCTTGAATGACAATAGCTACCCCCTTAATATGAACCCTATCCTCTCCCATTAGCCACTTTCCTCACCCAGCTCATTTCACTAACATTCATTGAACACTCACTATAGGCCAATTATTTTTCAAAGTGTTCCACATTACTATCTCACACACATACAAAAACCCTATAAAATAGGCACTATTCATATAACAATTTTACATACAAGGAAACGGAGGCTTACAGAGATTACGTAACTAGTTTAGATTACAAAATCAGCAAGTGGCAAAACCAAGGCAAACAGCCCCAGGCTCCTAATCATGACATGTTTTGGGCATGATTTGGTAATCTCTGATCCATACTCTCTTCCTGGTGATCTCATCCTGCCTCAGGGGTTTAAATACTAAAACTTATTAACTGACAACTCCAAAATGAAATTAATATCTCATTAATTCTAAAATGGACATTTTTCTCAAATTTAATATCTCTAAAATCAGGATACTTATTAAAATTGACAGCAGCACCTTACACTTGCTTTGGCAAAGTAGCAACCATGACATGGTTGTCACTGTCTAGCATATGGGAGCTTGGCTGTTATTCCAGATGGCATGACTACACAGCTGTAACTCAATATTTCAGCCAATAAACCACTTAAAAGCCATTTAAGGAAGTAGTATGAGTCCTGGTTTGTGTCGCAAGAATGTGCCAGCATCAAAACTTATAAATAGGTACGGATGGCTTGAAAAAAAAATGAGATAACAGTACAGCGTTCTTTCAGAAATGCTGCATTTAGTGCTCTTAATGGCACAGAGGATGATACTATATGGAAAAACATGGACAGTGACATCTCTGAGTAGAAATGTGATTCAGAAGAGTGGATTCTGTGACTTCCCTGGTGGTCCAGTGGGTAAGACTCTGAGCTCCCAATGAAGGGGACCCAGGTTCGATCCCTGGCCGGGGAACTAGATCCCACATGCATGCCACAACTAAGAAGTCCACATGCCGCAACTAAAGATCCTGCATGCCGCAACGAAGATCCTGCATGCCACAACTAAGACCTGGCGCAGCCAAAATAAACATTAAAAAAAAAAAAGTGGATTCTGAAATATGAAGATGGTTTAGGAACACCTCCACCAATTTTTTTGCTTATATTTTCATATTTATGTGTACAAGAGTGAGATTATATAAAATGACAGATTTTATGATTTTTTCTAATTTATTTATTTATTTTTGGCTGCGTTGGGTCTTCATTGCTGCGCGCAGCCTTTCTCTAATTGCAGCAAGCAGGGGCTACTCTTCATTGCAGTACACGGGCTTCTCATTGAGGTGGCTTTTCTTGTTGCAGAGCACGGGCTCTAGGTGCACGGGCTTCAGTAGTTGTGGTGCACGGGCTTAGTTGCTCCATGGCATGTGAGATCTTCCCGGCCCAGGGCTCAACCCCATGTCCCCTGCATTGGCAGGTGGATTCTTAACCACTGCACCACCAGGGAAGCTCAACCACTATTCTAGAATTGGAGTTTATCATTCCCACTGTATTTCTTTACTCATGTACAACACGTTGGGTATTCATTACAATACAAACTTTTATTTTACATGTTACATAAATGGTTTCATATATATAATATAAATACATATAATTCTTCAACTTGTTTTTTATTTGATATATTTCTAAACTTTATCCATAGATACAGCTGGTTCTGTTTCATTTATTTTAGCTGTTGTACAGTGTGCTGTTGTATAAATATACCACAGTTTATCCATTCTCCTGTTGATAAGTACTGAGGTTGTTTTCAATTTTTTTTTGCCGTAATGAACATACTGTCTCCTTGGGCATTTAAGGAAGAGCTCAGTGATATGTGCCACAAATATCTGCCTCAAGCTTGTCTTAAATCTGCCATCTTTTTTTTTAGGGTTTATGTTTTTGTGTCTTGTTTAACACATTCTTCCCTGTTCCAGTATCATAAAGACAGTCTCCTGCATTTTCTTTTAGTAGTTTTGCTTTATGCATTTAGTTCATTAGCCCACCTGAAATTGACTTTTGTGCACGGCATAAGGCAAGATCTTACTTTATCTTTTTGCCATTTAGATTACCAATTGTCCCAATACAATCTCCTGAATGGTTCATCCTTTCGCCTATTAATTTGTAAAGGCACCACTGTTGTTCAATACGTTTTCATATATGGATAAATCTGCTAACAGCCTCTATTCTGTTCTATTCCTCTTTGTGCTTCTCTCTCTCATCTAAGGTTTAGTATCACAACAATAATCCCTTACACTTGAATAGCACACTAGAATTCACAAAGCACTTTCAAATCCATTATCCAATTTAAGCCTCAAAACAATCCTGTGAATTAGGTGTTATTATTCACATTTATTTACATGAAAAGACTCAGGCTCATAAAGGTTAAGTGAATAATCCACAGACACCAGATATTAAGTGGAAGAGCAAGGACCCAATCTCATGCCTTCAGTTACCACTCTTTCCACCAGACTCTCTATTAGGTAAGGTCAAGAACAGTATCTTTCAAACAGCTCCCAAACAGAGCTATGCACACTGCCCTCATATAACTGAAACAAACAAAAACCTTGATAAATGAACAAATGCTTTAACAACTATGATTGTTGGCACAATCTGTCCTTCATGCTTATCCTGAAAACAAACTCTATTCTGAAAGTAACCCTGCCCTAGCCCCACTGTCTGCAGCTCCAAAGACAGAGGAGAGATGTGAAAACCTGACGGTTCTCTGTGTCTCAGAAAGGGAAAGGAGCAGGGCTGATGCACCCAGACTGGAATTCAACATTCAAACTCACTTACACATATGCTACGAAGAGCAGGGGGCGATAGAGAGCTATCCAACAACCCAGCACCTAGCTTAAGGTGAGACAAAAGTAGGTGCTCCACAAACGGTTTTCATTAAACAAGTAAACGAATTGCTTCATCCCAAGCCAGAATCACCAGTTTCACAAGCCCTGCAGAAAACAATTAATTGGGAAATTTTTAAAAAGGAGCAGCCCCTGACATTCAAAAGCTGGCCTGGCACTCACAGCTAGAACACGTTATTCTGCTATTGGACATAATCTCACAGAATACCTTGATAAAATGAGACAAAGGCCATTTCATAATTTTGTGTAAGCACAGATAAAAACATGGCCACAATGCCACCCACAAAATATCAGACACCCTTCTTCTCTTGGCCAAAATAAGTGACTGCCACTTCTCTACCAATTAGTTTTATTCTTGTTCTGGTCTCTCTTCCCTATATATAAAATTTATTCACATACCCAACCACAGAATTGCCCGCTTTCTGACAGCATCTAATCTAAAGCGAATCCTTGCTTCCTTAGTCTGTCTCCCAATCACCAAAGTCCAAATTCTATAATCAATTTTGAGCAAACCCATGGAGTATGCTCGCCCTTGCTGATATGAGCAATAAACACAACTTGTTTAACTAGAGGTGTGTTCCTGGAGCTCTTTGGCTGTAGGGCATTGACACATACAACAAGTTGGACAATCTGAAAGTCTTTGCCGTTCTCCTTCTGGGAAGTTCTCCCAGTCTCAGTTTGACAAGAATACTTCATCTTATTTCTGGAAGTCACCTCTAACTAACGAAAAGAGAGATAACAAATTCCTTTAACACTAGGGACCTGGTTCAGTATTCAACTCCGACTCTACAAATAAACATACTCATGCACAAAACTTTTTGTTAGTATATAATATGCTTCCTCCTAGATAGAATGCCATTGGAAAGCTGAGTCTGACTCATTTTTGTAAATCTGTAGTATTTCACACATGGTAGGGGGTTTCTTTTATGAATGGTATTAACATGTTACATTAAAACTAATGGTAGTTGAAATGGATGCCTCAGAATTGCAGATGGGAAATCCAAGAAAAACCAAAAACTCAATTGGGGAAAAAGATTTATTTTTTCCCAAATAATAAAAAAAGGATTTCTCTCTCCAAAAGAAAATTCCATTTTTCCCTCCACCGTTACATTTCTTTAACTATAATATATTCCAAACACATACCTTTATGTTTTAAAATATACCAAATATGATTAACACATGTGTTCATGTTTCTTAACTAAAAGGTTTAGATCTTTCAGGAAAAATTTAAGTATGATGCATTCTTTCATTTGCCCAACTAGTTTCCATTTTTTTCCAACACCACCCCACTTCACCTAAAAACATCTTTTCTGTTTGTAGCTTCAAAAGTATCCCAGAATATTCCATCCTTATTACAACTAGAGAGGGCCTGAGTTTATTTAATTGGTCTACACAATGTTTAACTGAATACTTAAGAGAGATTGCCATGACACAAGTTCCGTACTTTTCTTATTGACTGATGTTAGAATCCTCTCTAGAAGGACACTTTGATCCCCATCTACAAAGATTTTGTTTGTTTTTTCCTTTTTTTATTAAAACACCCTGGAGCAGAGTAGAGGGACACAGCAAAGAACATTTATACATCCTCTGACGCAAAAGTATAATTCAGCCTGGTTTAACACATTAAATGACACAGCCTATTTAAAGGCATTCTGGTCAGTATTGTCTTAAGTTTCAATGGGAAAACAGGTTTATATTCCAGAAGAAAAGATTAAATTCAACAAATTCAAGTCCACACTCAATGAGCACCTACACCTTGCAAGACAGTATACCAGATGGGCTGACAGATCCGAACATAAACACCTGACTGAGGCAGAGAGAGTTAAGGGGAGTGAAGGAGGTTACAAAGTGCCATAGATGTCAAGGAGAGTAGGGAGTTAAGAATGTAGAAAGAACATTCCAGACTGAAAACTCCAGTTCCTCAAAAACGGGAATCCTGGATGGTTTGGACCGAGACAAAGGGGTACACAGGTCCTGAGAGCTCCACCATTTAGGAGGCCTCAGCCTGTTCTTATGAGAGCCAATGAGATCAAGCATAAATACTCAATGTAACTTAATTTTGTAGTTCTCTATGCAACTCAGCAAACCTGAGCTCACATCCTTAAGAACGGGGGTGGGGGGGGGGGGTAGGAATCACTTCTTCGGGGTCTTATGGACTTTAGAACTAAAATTAACAAGAATTATTTCCATCACTTAATGGTTGGGAGGTGGGTGTGACCCCTCCAAGGCAGCGGCGGGCCTCGTGAAGGTCCGAGGGGACCCGCTGGACCTCTCAGGCCAGCGCTAGACGTCCAGCCACGGCCCGGCAAGCCACTGTCACACTGCACCCCCGACCCAACGACATCCCACGCCTCGAAGAGCTTCGGCAAACACGAACTCCGACGGCCAGGCCTCCAGGGCCAGGCTCGGGCTCCACCAGGCCGCAGACTGCGAACAAAGAGGAGGCCCGGGGCAGCCTCCGAGGCCCGCGCGGGGCTCACGCAGCACCCGAGGTACCTGAAGCCTTCAGGGGGTCGCGCCCAGGGTCTGCCTCCATGTGGGCCAGCTTTTGCTCGGGCCTGGATGCCGAGAGCGCACCGCGTCCTGGATCCCGTTGGCGCGCTACTGGCTCTCCGGTACACACCCGGACAAAGGGGACTGGGGTCCCAGCGGTTCCCAGGAGCCGAGACCCGCGCACGTCCCGCCGCCCTGCCTTTACCTGCACGTCACTCAGCTCCACGCGCAGATACAGCTCGCGGTGCCGCTGAGCCCAGTAGACGTGCGGCGTCAGCACCTGATTCTCCATGACCACACTGCCCAGGGCGCGGGGAGACTAGGCTCACTGCCTCAGGCAGGTTGTGCGCGGCTGGAGCTGGCCGAACACAGGCCGCAACACCACCTCGCTCCGGAGTGCCGGCAGCCCGCTGCCTCTACACGACCCACGCTCGCGGGCCGCGCCTGCGCAGTGGCGAGCAGGGGAAGCAGCGGCGCGGGCTCCGGGCTTCGGGCTTCTAGGCGAGCCGGGTGGGGGCGGGGTGGGGCGGGGCGGGGCGGAGGCGGGAGGGGGCGGGCCCAGGAGCGTGTGACGCCATTGCTTGCTGCTGCCGCCTCCGGAGTCGACAGGTGCTCTGCAGTTACCTCTCTTTTTCTAGAGGACGGTTAAAAATAAGCGTAAAAATTAAAAAACGCTGGAGACTGATGAGGAAACGATCAGCATGGAGAACGGGCTTGGATTGGTGTATCTGGAAGGTTCCTCCCATTTGTCATTCATTAATTCAACATTTACTGAGCGCCTACTGTGTGCCCGGGCTTCAAAGCTAAGCACCGGAGCTTCAGGAGTAAGACACAGCACCTGCCGTCCTGGAACCCTTAGTCTATTAAAAGACACAAGCAATTACAGACATAATAAGGGTGATAATGGTTATAGGGGAAGAGGTGTGGGAGAGGATGGAAGAGTGTTCTAAGAGGGGAGAGTAAGCGTAAAGGCCAGAGATTTCCAGCGCTATCCCATAGAACTTCATACGATGATGGAAATACTCCATTCTGCGCTGTCCATAACAGTAGCCACTAGCCATATGGGGCTTCTGAGTACGTGAAATGTGGCTAAAGAAACTGAGAAACTGAATTTTTTTTCATTTACTTCTAATTAATTTAAATAGTCACAAATTAATAGCTATTCTATGGGACAGCACAAGAGACTTGTCTCTCTTGAAAAAGGAAACCCAAACTATAGACAACACTAATTTATGTCTAATTTAAACTATCTCGTCTGTATCCACTTTCATCCCCAAGTCTGCTTGCAGTGAAGAATTTAATAGGAAGCAACATTACTATGAAAACCAGAAATCTGGGACAAAAATGAACCTTATTATTCAGTTCTGTTAGCACCCATTTATTTAGCAAAGTTCTGAGCCCAGGGATCCAGAGATGAAATGATGCCAGTTCTCAGAAAATATTTAGCTCAGGGGGTAGGTCATATAAAATATAGAGGGTTTTAATATGGGGAATATACTGAGCTCAGAAAGAGGCAGGAAGGTAGGAGCTAAGGGTTGTAGGAACCAGTGGCAGACATTTGAGAGCAAATCCTTGAGAGCTGGACAGTGAAATGGAGGAGGAATTTGAGAGAGGACAAAGCAGAGGTAGGGCAGTGGATGCACAGGGCGGGAGACCAAAGACGAAGAGATATGAAATGTTCTGCATACTGGGGGTTAAGGGCATGGAGGGGAGAGGTTGCCCTGGGTCTGGTAAGACAGATAAGGAGTGGATTAGGAAAGTCTTTGTTTCAATGAGGTGTTTGTACTATATCCCACAGAAACATAAGAGTCAAGGAAGTTTGTTACAGGAGATCAGCAAAATCAAATATGTGCCGGGCAAAACAACCTCTCAGTGAGGAGAAACTAGTAGTAGACAAACCAGTTGGAGGTGATGCAATCTGCCTGTTATGAGATAATGAAAACGGTAACCCTGATAGTCTTGAATTTTAAAAATAATAATTTTTTGAAATGATAAAATTATTTTTATTGCATTGCTTTTACTACAATGTAGATGCTATATAGGGCACTTTAAAAAAAATTGAAGTATAACTTATGTATAGGAACCAGGCAAATTTTAAATGTTCCACTTAAGCTGAATTTTTGCATGTTTATACCTGTGTAATTAATTACTATCTAGATCAAGATCCGGAACATTTCCAGCATCCTACAGGTTCTCTCATGTCAGTGTACCTTTGCCTCCCATCTCCTACACCCCAATAATTACTATCCTGACTTCAATCACCATAGAGTAGTTTTTGTCTATTCTTGAATTTCATGTAAATGGAATCTACCAGTATGTACACTTTGTGTCTGGTTTCTTTCATTCAACATAATGTATTTGAGATTTATCTATATTGTGTGAATCACCAGTTCATTCTTTTTTGGGTTTTGTTTGTTTTATTTCACTGTATGAATGTATCACAAATTATCCATTCTCCTGATGATGGACATTGTTTTCAGTTTTTAGCTAGGAACATTTATGTACTTGTCTTTTGGTGGATATATGTACTTAATTCTCTTGGGTAAATACCTAGGAATGGAATTGCTAGGTCATAGAATATGTATGTTGAGCTTTTGTAGATACCGTTAGGCAGTTTTACAAAGGGTTTTGATCAATTTACACTCCCACAAGCAATGTTTAAAAGTTCTAGTTGCTCCGTTTCCGTGGTATTTTCAGTCTTTTAAATTTTAGTCATCCTGGTGGCTGTATAATAAAGAAAAATAATTTCAGTTTAGCATATTTGAGCCCTGAGATCTATCAACTGACCTCTATCCAAGGCGAATTGAGTCCAAGTCTATTGGTAAGCAAGGAGACTGAATGACATTTTGCCTCATATGCTCCATAAGAAAAGTCCAATGGAAGGGGGTTTATCCAGCCTGGTTCAACCACCACTAACCTACTGGATGACTTCTCTGGGCCTGAGTTTCTATATCCATCAAATAAGAGAATTAGACTCACTCCCCTCCAATGTTCTTATCAGCTATTCCTAAATTTTCCTGTGAGAAGGACAGCTATTGTGGACCTCTTTCTCCATGAGGAATCCAGTAAAAAAAAAAAAAAAGATATTGAAATGGAGAAGGGAAAGAGTAGCATCCAGGTAAACTCTAAAGCTAAAAGATGGCAGAGGGGCTAAAAAGGCAGAGCACAAGTAGCCCTGCCAAGCTGAAACAGGTAGGGCTGATGGTTTTATGATAATGCTAGTCAAATTAAAATGCAAATGAAGCACTGTCTTTGTGTTCTCCCTTCCAGATGCAGCCTTTCCAGCCTCGTGTGGCCCAGGGTCACCTCTCCCTTCTCTGGCCATCAGAAGCATTTGCTGAGTGTTTCCTCTGGATGAAGCACATGCTCAGGGCATAAGTCTGTACTCCTGCCTTTGGCAAGTGATCATACACATTCTCCTTGTTCACCTTTTTACAGAATCTTTTATTCCTGGAAGAAGTTTTGGAAAATGAGCTGTAGAATTTGGCTGTTTTTTGCCTCACCCAGGATCACCCAGCCAGATATCCTTAACCGAAATCAGGTTACTCTATCTAGATGGCACAAAGCTGAGAGTGGAGAGAGACTGACAGATCAGCCCAGGCATCTATGGGGAATTCGGGCAGCCAGCTCATATCCCTGTAACCTCCTAACTATGCCGGGAGAGTGGTGAGCATTGCAGCCAGTCATTGCCAGAAAAATCTTCCCCTCAGCCTGTCAATACACAGTTCAGAAGAATGTACAGAGATGGCCCTTTCCTTGAGTGCGGGGAGTAGCCCTTCCACCCTATCCAGTTTGACCTACCTGATAATTCTTGGCTTTCTGGGCTGCCTACGTGGTTGCCAGGTACAGACAGTTGGTGTGCTACCACTTATGTAAAAATTGTGGAGCAGTGGGAGGAATAATACATTTGTACATAAGCATTTGTTCATGTATCATAAAATATTACTGGACAGTATATGCAAGAAACCAATAACATCAGTTTCTTGTGGGGAAGGAAACTGGGTGACTGGAAGATCAGCATAGCAGAATATTTTTTACTATATACCCTTTTATTCAAAAACTTAAATTTGAAAAAGAAAATCAGCTGAAAAGCTCTTTTTTGTTATGGCAGCTTGGTTTATACTATGCCTCCAAAAGGTACAAAATATGGAGGAAGTGGAAAAACAAACTCTAGCCCATCATACCCTGTAATCAACTGCTATTAGTGTGTACATTACATGCTTGTGATCTGTTTCCTCAACTAGATTATAAATCTCCTTGGAACACAGATTGCTTCCTTTTGGTATCCTGTAGCATCGAGTACAATGTTTCAGAAAGTAGATGCTTAAAATATGCATGTTGATGATAACACCCAGTGCTAGAAAAGTTTTAGTGAAATTGGCACATTCATGCTGAATGTAACTAAGGGCAATATGATTTTGTGGAATCATTTTGGAATGCAGTTTTGCAATATGTAACAAGATAAATGGAGATGTTTATGCTGATTGGCCTTGTAATTCCCCTTTGGGGATTTTATTCTAAGAAAATAATTTCAAGGAAAGAAGATGCATATATGAAGATGTTCATATTACATGTTGAAACATTGGGACTTAGGAATGACCAAATGTACTGTGGTATAACAACTCAATGGAAAACTATACAGCTGTGCAAAATGATGAATAGGAAACTAGCAATATTGAAAATGTTTATGATAAGAAATACAAAAATTTTGATTACAACTTTATATAGTGCTAAGATACTGGGGAGTAACTTGTCTTTTTGTTTTCTTCCTTTATAACCCTTGATCCTTCCCTATATAGGGAGCTAGCATGAGGCAACCATGCTTTCTGGGAGTTATAACTCTGGGATTAGAAAACAGAGACATCTGATTCTTCTCTTTTAAGCTCAGTTGCACATTCAAGACAGAAAATATTTGGAATAATATGCAGACTAAATAAAAATCATCCGAGTATAGGAGGGAAGAAAAAGTCACTTTACAGGTGAGAGAAATAAAACTTAGAGAGGCCCGATATTAATCTGTTAGTAAGGAGAGGAGCCAGGATGTGAACCCAGGTCTGCCTGGCTCCAGGAATCCGTGCTCTGATCCATGAGTACCTGAGCAAAATTACCACTGCCTGAAGATTGTGGACTGGGAGACAGGTTGGTCTCTGATGAGGCTCCGTGTGAAAAGGTGTCAGGTTCTCTAAAACATGAGGTCAGAACTGGATGAGGACCTGATTACTTCAAATAGGCACTGATTTCAAGATGCAGCCCAGGGTTCCCTGGGAAGAGTTCTCACTTGTCCACCCTAGCTTTCACTCACACTTACCTGCCTGCTGTCCATTATGTCAAAATATGATTGTCTCATGATGCTTTGCGATTTTTTTCAGTCTACAGCAGGGACGGATTTGTATCAACCCCACCATGCTATTTATTCAGACCACGTGTGCTAGATAACGTGCCTTTTCCTGAGGAGTTCCTAGAGTGTAGGGCAGCATAATATAGCTAAGTAGGCTTTGTCAAGCACACAGAAGTTTGGCAAGGCCCAGGCCTGACTGATTCAGCCAGTAAACATACAAGGAGCCAGTTTAGGGACTGCCATGGTGGTCCAGTGGTTAAGACTCCGCCCTTCCAATGCAGGGGTGAGGGTTCAATCCCTGGTTAGGGAATTAAGATCCCACATGCCACGAAAAACAAAAAACAAAAAAACCAAGGAGCCAGTTTAGCCTCAGACAGTTTATTACTTACATGTATAACAAAGGGAAGAATGCATCAAGGTGCCAGTGGTCCTTGTCCCATATATGAAAAAGGACACTACTGAAGCAAAAGAAGGGGCCAGGGGCTTCCCTGGTGGCGCAGTGGTTGAGAATCTGCCTGCCAATGCAGGGGACATGGGTTCGAGCCCTGGTCTGGGAAGATCCCACATGCCACGGAGCAACTAGGCCCGTGAGCCACAATTACTGAGCCTGCGCGTCTGGAGCCTGTGCTCCGCAACAAGAGAGGCCGCAATAGTGAGAGGCCTGCGCACCGCGATGAAGAGTGGCCCCCACTTGCCACAACTAGAGAAAGCCCTCGCACAGAAACGAAGACCCAACACAGCCATAAATAAATAAATAAATAAATAAAATTAAAAAAAAAAAAAAAAAAAAAGAAGGGGCCAGGTGACTGCAATGTAAGTTCTGGGATAACTGGCTTCTGAGGAGCCAGTTCTAGGCTGCAGCCAGTTCTAGGTTTTTATATTCTCAGCTCTATTCTGACGGGGGTGGGGCAGAAAGCCCACACCTCATCAGAACCTGGGAGGGGGGGATGAGAAGTTGTCCCAGGACAGCCTCCCAGGGGAGATTGCCTCAAGGTCTTCATAAGACTGTTCCTTTCCAGTTCTGGAAAGATCACAAAGCATTCTGCTACAACTCAGATAACCGTTGGTTCCAGCCTTTGCCTAGGAGGCCTATGTGGATACATGCAAGGTGGCCAGGGTGTGTGATGGAGATGTTCCCCCCACAGATTTCTCAGGGTTAGAGGCTTTTGAATCCTGCCATTGAAAGAGAAAATAACACTGAAAACCAAGAAATCTGAATTCAAATCTAGTTGTCTGTCATTAGACATATGACTTCAGCACATCCTTTACCTCTCTGGAGCTTTTTTTTTTCTTTTTTTCTTTTTTTTGGTGTTTTGTTTTGTTTTCCCCTGAGGTTTACTGTTAATCTCTCTCTTTTTTTTTTTTATTTTTTTTGTAAAGATTGATTGATTGATTGATTGCTATGTTGGGTCTTCGTTTCTGTGCTAGGGCTTTCTCTAGTTGCGGCAAGCGGGGGCCACTCCTCATCGCGGTGCACGGGCCTCTCACTATCGTGGCCTCTCTTGTGGAGCACAGGCTCAGTAGTTGTGGCTCACGGGCCCAGTTGCTCCACGGCATGTGGGATCCTCCCAGACCAGGGCTCGAACCCGTGTCCCCTGCATCAGCAGGCAGACTCTCAACCACTGCGCCACCAGGGAAGCCCAATCTTTCTCTTTTTTTTAAAATTTTTATTTTTTATTGGAGTATAGTTGATTAACAATGTTGTGTTCATTTCAGGTGTATAGCAAAGTGATTCAGTTATACATATACATGTTTCTATTCTTTTTCAAATTCTTTTCCCATTTAGGTTATTACAGAGTATTGAGCAGAGTTCCCTGTGCTATACAGTAGGTCCTTGTCGACTATCTATTGGAGCTTGTTTTTTTAATTCCATAAAATTATATATTTTTTCTTTGCTTTTGGGGAGGTCTTTTTCCTCTTATTCAAATATAAACTGCACAAAGTCAAGGATTTTCCCTACTTTATTCACTGTTGTGGCCCCAGTGCTTGGAACAGTGACAGGCACATGGCAGAGATTCAGTAAACATTTGGATGAATGAAATGAAGTGCAAGATGTTTCATTGTATTTTGTTAGCATATGCATCTGCATTCAAAGCCTTAAAACCTACTTTCAGGTGTTTTTTTGTTTGGGGGTTTTTTGGGTTTTTTTTGCACAAAATTCATAGAGGAATCCCAGTGAAAACATGACTATACTTTTAGGGGAACTCAACTGAAAAAAAAAAAGCCTGAGCAAAGACTCATTTAACCTCAGAGTGAATAATTGCATACTGAGGAGTAGAACATGGCACCCAGATGGATCTCTTATTAAAATAAAGCCTAATGACACACACCTCTGACAAATGGTTCCTTGTAATAATAGAAAATAGGGAAGGCCCAGCTTGTCCACTGTTTTGTTCTACACCTTCCACTTTCCCAGTCATCTCCCGAGGCTCCCCTTTTCTCTTTCTCTCAGCCAATGTATGGTGTAGAACAGGAAATAACTTGTGGGTCAAGAGACCTGCCTCTGGTTCTGATAATAGCAAGCCACTCACTTCCCTACCCTGGGCCCCAGTTTCTTCATCTTTATGTGTTTGTATGACACACGTGGTTTTCCTTAAGTGCAATTAAGTGACGTTAGTACATCTGTTTCACAGATAAAGAAACCATGGCTCAAAGAGACTGACCTGATGAAAGTCATTAATTAGTACTAGAGCCAAGCTTTCTGACTCCAAGTTCAGGTTTCTTTCCACCATAACAATAAGACACCCAGAAAATCCCCAAGGTCCTGGTCCTTCCCTCTCCATGTCATCCCCATGAAGGGGCAGGGATTTTTGCCTGGCTTGCTCCGTGTTCTAATCCTCAGCGTCTACAGCTCTGCCTGGCACATAGGAGGCACTCAATATATATTTGTCGAAGGAAAAAAATAGATGACTACGGACGTGCCACAGTTCGTCCTGTGATTTCCAGCAAGTTACTGCCCCTTTCTGGATTTCTTCTCTGTCCCCGACCCCCGCCCAGTTTCCTTCCCGCGCCTCGTTCGCTCCTCCGGCCACTAGACGGCACTGTCGTAAGGGAACCCCGCTGAGCAGAGAGCTGCGCTCTTCTTGGCCCCGTTGCGCCTTCCCCCGTTGGAGGGCAGCGCGCAAGAAACCGGAAGTGCTGGAGCCACCGCCGCCGCCGCCTTTAAGTGCCGTGTTCACCGCTTCGGTTACCGCCGGCGCCGTAGCCAAGGAGGCCGGTGCCCCTGGGTCGGGAGTGGAGGCCGCGCGGCATGAAGCGGCGCAGGCCCGGTCTTTAGCGCGCGTCAGGACGGTCCGGGCGGGGCCGGGGGGGGAAGGTGCAGTATCCGCCCCCTCTCCTTCCCCTTCGCCCGCTAGGCCTGCGCCCCAGCCCACTCGGGCCTCTCCGCCTCACGGAGGAACCGCCCGGCGCATTCTCCCGGTTAGCCCGCTCTGCGGTTTACCCGGCGCGCTGCCCTGCGCGGGCCACAGCCGGTGGCGGGGCCCCACTTGCCGGAAGAGGAAGCCCAGGCTTTCAGATTCCGAGTCAGCCAACGTTCACTGGGCGCCCCCTGAGCCCTGGGTGCTGGCCTCCGGACTTCCATGTCCGTTATCTTAATTGAGCCTTGCTGGGGTTGGGAGCCGGGTATTGTCCGGGCTTACAGATGAGAAACGGAAGCCCACAGAGGCGAAGGGATTTGCTTAAAGTCCGACTGTGGCAGATCGGATTCGGACTGAGATTTTCTGGTTTCCCAGCTGGTGTTCTTTCTACTGCCCCACTCTAGGTCGATTCCCTCCTTGTTTACTGGCCCCTTCTCATTCTATTTCATCTACCTGGCACAGGATAGGTGCTTTCCTTTCCTTTTTTTTTTTTTTTTTTTTTTTCAAACCTCTCCCCTCACACACTTTTCTTCTAAGACTTGGCATCCCCCCAGTCCCCCTTCTTAATATTCTCTGCTACACCTCTCCTCTTCTTCCGCATTCTAGCTTTCAAGATCTTTGCCCACTTTGTGATAATGAACCTCTCAACTAGCTGACGAGTGAAATAGCTAGGCTTCAACGAGGCTTGGGGTGTTTTTATGTGGACAGACTGGCGCCTGGATTAAAAATTAAGGAATGACATTTGAGTGGGTCCAAATTCAAGAGTCCTGAGGCTATTTTCTAACCCTACATGCTCTTCTCTGAATGAGGGGCTTAGTGAATGGGAAGGTGTCTTGACATCGTAGTCCGTTGTTGCTGTGTTAGCACAACTTCACTTTTTTCCCTCCATTTGCCACTGAGCCACATCTCTCTCCATCACCTATCTGGGTTCCGAGAGCCCAGAATTAAAACCGATAACAAAGTGACAGGTATAATCACAGACCCTGCTTTTCTTTTACTAAGCCAGAATTTCAACAAACTTAACACTTCCGTTTCTAGAGAAGTTACCTAGTTCAGTTATTTTCAGAGTATACGTGGAAAGGAAATAAGCCAAAATGGAATGCACTGAAAATGGGTAGTACATTCTTTATCTTGTGAAAATCTTGATGTTAACTGTAAGTTAGTTCTCTCCGCAAAAATGACCTGCTCTGTCGTTCTTAGTGGTTATTCTGTTGAGTCTATTCTGTCTCCAGTCAGCTAAATATGTATTCTGTAAAATAATACAAATTGGTTATTATGTAAAAGGCAGAAGAACAGGACCAGGCACATAGAAATAAATTTTATTATTAATCATCTATCATTTTTGAAGATTTGCAGTAGGCACTGAGTAACCTCACATCTGTATGCCTTTTATACTTTTAAATGTTCTTCCATAATTTATCTTTTAATGTGTATCCGGATGTCAGAATTTACACTACCGTTTGGATATTCTTTGGAGTAAATCGGGCTATACATTTCTGAAATAAAATCAGTTTATAATTTTCATAATTAAAATGCAGATACAAAGTAATTCAGGCATTGTATATTATATCAAAAAGCATATGCATCAGTTTCAAGTACTATTTGAGACTTTAGGTTTAATCTTTTTGGGCACATACGATCCGTTTTAATAATGATCAACAGCTTTATATCTTATTTCATTATCCTGGTGAGCAGGATTGGATGGTGAGAAAAGGAAAGACTCCTGTGAGAAGAGAGCAGGATGAGCAGAGGGATCTATGCTTGAAGTTGAGTCACTTCAAAAAGATCTCTTTGAATGTGGAAGAGATCTGAACCGATGAAAATACAATCAGGTAGGCACCAGCGAAGGGCCTTAAGTGAAGAGGTAGGTGGGGCAGTGAAATAACATGCACTGTGCTAAGAACATGTACTGACCTATTTTCTAATTTTTGCAATTAGAAAACTCGGGTCACATATTTCGAGAATGTATTTGTAGGTAAGGTGTTATGGAAATCTGGAAATTAAATCAGTCAGTTACACATTTGTGTAAATTACTAAAATTATGTAATATCAGGTCTAGCCTAGGAAATGCAGGATATACATTGACCATAAAATACAGAATAGTGTCATTTGAACTATAAAGTGTGTGTGTGTGTGTGTGTGTGTAGAGAGAGTCAGAGAAATAGTGAGTCCAGGGACCTAGTACAATTTAGGAATACCAGATAGTTTTGCTTAAGTGCAAGGTAATGGCAACTTTTATGTAAGAGACATGTCAAAATAATGACTCAAGAAGCTGGGCAGTAAGCTTGGGAAGTCTGTCTGAGCTTCCCTGTTCCATCCCCAAGCTCTATTGTTTCAAGCAGTGGTTTGGAGCTGAAGTTCCAAGTTTAACACAAGGGGAGTTGAGAAGAATGAGCCCAGTTTGTATATCTCCTTGTCTCACTTATCCCTTACTCTGTTAGGAATCAAACTAAATCCATTGACACATTTGATAGAAAACAGACCTCCACCAGCTTTTAGATGGGCAAACAACCACTACTGTCATGTACTGCTACTTAATATCAATATGCTGAATACCAGTTGAGCTAAATGACTTTTCCTCTGTTGAGCTGTTTGGATTTCAATCATTGGAGGTAAATGCCCAGTTGTAATAATATTACAAGTTGTATACCTATAGAACTCTCCAGTAGATTTTCTGGCTGCTCTTGCTACTGTTATATTGAAAACGGTAGTGTAGTTCACTGTAGCCTGAAAAAAGACACAGTATTGTGGCCGTGGCCTCACAGTTCTGTTCCTTTCGAATGCCGTATAGCACACCAGCACACCTGATGAACTAATTCACAACCCATACCTGCTAATGACTTTTTCTCTGTGGTTGGTAGTTTCTACCACGGACTCCTGTTAACCTGTGAAATTAAGGTTTAAAAAAGACATCATGTTAAATATACAGCCATGTATTGATTTTTGTTGTAGAAGTAGTTAATAATTATGTGAATTGGTTACACAAATGCAATCTAGTTTATCTCCTAAGTCCACATGTTTCGGACATTTATTAGTTCAAAAAGAGCAGGTTGCCCCAGAATTGTTGTTTATGTTGCTCCTTTTTGGTAGCGTTATGAATAATGCATGTCAGAATATCATACAGTGGTTTATAATAACACTTCTTGTTATTTTCTCTGATACTTTGTACCTGTTACATTTAAATATTGAAATAGATAAAGGAAAAAATCATCCTCTTCTGGATTTGTAAAATGAAAGAAACATCATTAGTAGATGAAATCTTAATACTGCTTTGGGGTTGAAGTGGTAAATTGGGTTTGGACTTTTATCAAAATATTGATATTACAAACATTAAATGTTTTGTGCATAAACTACAACTAAAGCCACTTTTTTCTCCTCATTTAATCATAAGAGTAAAAGTTTTATAATCTGTAGTAATAGTCACATAAATTCCTTATAGTATAGAGTTACACAGGGGATCATCAGATAGTGATGTTTAGGCAAGAGCAAAAGACAAAGAAAAAATGTACCAGCCAGTTAGGTCTTTTGTTGTTTGGAGTCTCATTTAAAAGGAAACAGTATTTATATTATCTTGGGTAAGTGCCCTGGAAAGGTTATTAGAAGTACATTGTTTGCCACAATTTTATAACTGTTCTAATTGGTTGTGATTATTTCTGTTCTCTGAAGAAGTCCACATTTATCAAATGAGTTACTTTTTTTAAGTGCAAAAACACTTAACTCCCTTGGCACATTTAGCTTCACTATTGACATGCTCTTTGAAGGAGCATAGCAGCCAACTGGCATATGGCCCGTTTCCTTCCAGTGTGGGAAAGAAAAAGGAGTTTTGGCAAGAGATACCTAAGGAGAGCCTTTTATAAAAGTTCCCCAAGAGATTTATAGTCAACTGTGAAATAGACATGACCTCAATTTTTTTTTTAATCTCATTTTTAAAGAAAAGGGGGAGCTATTGCTTTTCTTACTAAGTTTAATTGCAACTGTACTGAAAAGCATTTTTTCCCCTTTTTTGGGGGGGTTGGGGGGCCCTATCAGACTGTCATTCTGATTAATATAAGAGAAGGCAGACCTGTGAACTTCATGTGCCTTATTTTTCTAGGAAAATGCAACATGGCAGCAGCGATGGAAACAGAACAGCTTGGTGTTGAGATCTTTGAAACTGCAGAGTGTGAGGAGAATATTGAATCACAGGATCGGCCTAAATTGGAGCCGTTTTATGTTGAGCGATATTCCTGGAGTCAGCTTAAAAAGCTGCTTGCTGATACCAGAAAATATCATGGCTACATGATGGCTAAGGCACCACATGATTTTATGTTTGTGAAGAGGAATGATCCAGATGGGCCTCATTCGGACAGGATCTATTACCTTGGTGAGTATGAAGTCATAGTTTCTGAAAGGAAATCCTTTCTTAATTCAAACAGAGGCTAGATGCAATTGGCACTCAAATTTTGGTGAATAAATAAGTGAATGAATCAGTGATGGTTCCACCAAAGGAAAAAAAAATAATTAGAAGAACTTCAGTTTTGGTGCTGTTTTCATTTTGTTTTGTCCCATTAACTTGATTTTTATTTGCACATAACAAATCATGAATTGATCATGATCTTACTTTCAAAGTAAAGATGCTAGATATTACTTCTTCCTAAAGCTAGTTCAAAATGCCTTTCCTTAGGAATGGTCAGATTAGGAACACATAATAAAACCAGTAGTTTGTTCCCACTCTCAACAGCTACTGCTTTCATTTTTTTAAACCAAGGCTGGTTTTGGTCTCTTCTTCCTGAGCCCATTCACTCCAGGTTTAAGGTCTGTCTTCATTAAATGTACGATACCACTGATTGACATTTTTGTTTCTTTGTTTGTTTATGCACCTTAAATCCTTTACTAAGATGTTGTGGTAAAAGGAATAGGTAGTAAATCCTGAACAACTATCAGGCTTAGGCACAGCTTAGTACTGAAAGAAATGACTAACCTAGCACGTATATAGACACAGGGCAGTGGATAAAGAGCTAGTCTTGGAATCAGAAGCCTAGGCTCTGGTATCAGCTCTTTGCTGACTTGTTTACCCTGTGGGTCTCAATTTCCTCATCTATCAAATGAGGGTTAATGTCTATCTCATAGGATTGTCTTAAGTATTAAACATTTTACATGAAAACATTTCCAACTTAAATAAATATTAAGAAACACAATACTGTTCTTGTACAGCCAAACCAAGTTTTATTGTTTGGCTATGGCTAGTTTGAGGAAGGAAACTAAAAAGGGAAAGAAAAAAAATTTGTAGACCCCATTCCCATCCCCCAAGCAGCTGTCTTCATTACAGTATTATTTTTTAGGATTGGAAATAATAGTTGTAAATTATAGTATGCTGCCTAGCATTCACCAACTGGTAATTATTATTTGTATTAGCTTAAGTCCCAAAGGCCTATTCATTAATTGTCGCTCATTGAACACATTTATTGAGAGATGATGCTAAAATATTTAGGTAAGTCATCTGAGTAGGAAATATATATATATCTTTCTCAAGAAACTTATGCTATGTTTTTTTTTGGAGGCGGAAAGTCAGACTTTCCTCAGATTGCAGAAGCAATATAAGAAAAGCCCATCCATACTTGCTAAATCAGGCAGCTTGGTTGGAAGAGAGTTTGGGCACAGTTAGGGGGGGAACCCTTATATTTAGTATAATAGTTAAAAATTATAGCCATACCATCCATAATTCTTAACTATAAACAAATGTCTCACAAAAATGTTTATGAAATAACCATTAAAACTGCTTAAAGAAAGGGATTTCACTCCCAGTACAATAGTTGAAATGGAATCACAAGCCCATAAATTTTGGAGTTTCCTTCCTGTAGTCACGCTATTTTATTTTCCTAACCCAGAGACTGAAGGGAATGAACGGTTGTTAGAATAAGGAAGAAAGGATGTGAGAGACGGGAACACTGGAGGAACTGAGGCCTGAGTTGAGTCCCACAGCTAGGGGTTGGGTGGGAAAGGAAGGGCTGAATAGCCAGAGACGTGTCTGAGGGCCGACCTGCTAATGTGCGTTTGTTTATTAAGTTTTTAAAAATAGGCTTTCTCCCCTCCTCCAAAGCTGTTTGACTTTTTTTTTTTTAAAGAGATATTCTCTGCATGAGTCCGCATTAGTAATTATAGATTCATTTTTTTTAAGCAACTCCAGAGTATTCCATTATATAACTGTGCCATCTTTTACTTAACCAGCCCTCTAATAATGGGCATTTAGGTTTTTCTATTTTGGTATTAACAAAAAATGAGGGAGCAGATATCACTGTATTAGATCATTTTTGTACATGTGTGAATTTACTTAATAGGACTAATTCCAAAGAGTGGAATTATTGGGACAAAAGGTGTACAGATTCTGAATTTTTATTGATACTGCCAAATTGCCCCTCCATTGAGGTTATAGAGTTTACATCCCTGCCAGCATTGTCTCAGAGTATGTATTTCTCTACACCTGTACCAATAGTAAGTAATAAACCTTCTTTTTATCTTTCCCAGTCTGATTGGTGAACAGCAGTTCCTCACTGTAATTTTTTTTAAAATTATTATTGTTTTTTTAATTGACATATTAGTTTCATGTGTACAACATAATGATTTGATATTTATATACATTGTGAAGTGATCACTACAGTAAGTCTAGTTAACATCTGTCACCATACATATAGTTAATAAAAAATTTTCTTTTCTTGTGATGAGAACGTTTAAGATTTATTCTCTTAGCAACTTTCAAATATGCAATATAGTATTGCTGTACATTATATCCCCATATTTCATTGTAGTTTTAATTTTCTTATGAGTGAGGTTGAGCATCCTTTCCCATATTTACAAGGCATTTGTATTTCTTTTTCTGTGACTGATGTGTTTGTAATCATTGTCTATTTTTTATTGGGTTGTGGGTGCTTTTCTTGTTGACATAAAGCCCTTTTTTGTACAAGAAGGGAATTAACCCATCGTAGTATTTTTCCCTGAGATTTAATGTCTTTTGCCTTTAGTGCCTTTTGCCCTTCTGTAGAAATCTGATTTTTTTTTTTTTTGGTAGTTAACTTTTTACTTTTTATGTAGTTTTGCATCACATCTAGAAAGGCTTTCTCAGCTCCAAATTATATTTTTTGAAATCTTTATTTACTTTGGACTTCATTTTGTTCCACTGATCTGTCTGTCAAATCAAGTGCCAATGTTATGCTGCTGTTACTATTATTATTTTTATCGTAACTTTAGATGTTTTACTATTTTGTAGTACTAGTCACCCTTCATCACTCTTTTTCATAGTTTTCTTGATTATTTTTGTTTGCTTGTTTTTCTGTGAGAACTTAAAATTAGATTAGAGCTCCTTTCTCCCAATCCTATTTATGCTGTTTTAGGATTACATTATATTTATAGATGAAGTTAGGAAAATTGACAATCTTTATAAAATATTGAGCTTTTCAAAAAAGTTGTATGCCATTTCATTTGCTCAAGTCTTTTATATCATCTGAATATTAATATTTTTCCATGTAAATCTGTTGTTTCAGAAATTTTAATATATATCGTACACCAATAAATAGTGTGTCAACAGGAAAGAAACAATGAGAAAAGGTCATTTTGTGTTTATACAGAACTGGTGTGTGTGTACATAGAATGCGTTGGAAATTTTTATTGGTCAAGGTTGAAGCCAAGGAAGGCATTATGGAACAAGGAGCAGTTTCAAGAGGGGCATTTGAAGTGATTGTGGATGGCTCTCATTTGAGGGTAGATGAGAACCAGCTTTTTCATATTTGCAGGTTGAAAGCTCTTAGAAGGAAAAGGCTTAAGGAGGATATGATCATATTTTGTAAGATTATGAATGGTATGGATAAGTGACTACAGTCTTAAGAATTATGTAAGAAAGTAACTGTGGAATGTACAAAATAGATCTAAGACAAAACTAAGTGCTGAAGTAAATATCAGCTGATACCTGACTTTTTACTCCAAAAGGCAACACAAACTAAGAAAGGTTTAAGAAAAGTTTAGCATAATGAAGGGATAAAGGAATCTGTGGGTATTTGGGGAGTCATCCCCCACCTTTGCAAGGGTTAGCATGGAAGTTACCATGCCCTTCCACAGACTGCCTTCTCTGCCATTATCAGAAACACAAGGCTGAGGATTTGTTCCACTAGAGAGGGAGTTTTTGTTCTTCCTGTGTGATTTATTTTCTCTTTCCTTCACTCTCCCCTAGCTTTTTTGGAAGTGATAGCTTCTAGCACCTTTTAGAGTAGAAGGACTTTGTTTTACTTTGAGTTTTCTTTGGTTCACCTCTTCATAACCATGTTGTATTTCTATTACTTCTCTTTGGTATGTAGTTTATTCTACACTGCTGTGATCTTCCCATTCAGTTATTGTATGATTTCACAGAATAGACCTATCTTCTACTTAGTGTAGACCTCTTTCTTTCACAATTCTCGAATAAAGGATAAAGAGACTTAACAAATCAGATATCGGATTCTGTGTTGTTTTAATATGAATGTACTTTCATTTGAAACTTATTAGTGATTATAGTGGTAGAACATTTATAGTGAAGAAGAACTCAAATTGTTAGACCTATGTATATTTCTAAGTAAATACTTTAAATGATTCATAAAAAGAAGAAGCTTGGTAGTCTGAAGTTGTCACAAAGTACCCCCGTTTGTAATCTAATGAGTCTATTGCCAACTTGTAAGACACTAACAATTTAAAAAAAAAAAAAAAAAAAACTAAAAGTAACACGTACCCTTACATCATCTTATACACTTTTATGTTTGTTTTGAGAGGGACTAAAATTTGAATATCAAAAGGAAACCTGAGGATTTTTCTGGGAGCCTGGGTTTTATTGAAGAAAATTACTGTGGCATATGGCATGTGCATCTCCTACTTGTTAACATTCATTATAGGTCTCATAGAGTACAAAATTTTGCAGTATATAGAAGGCATTATATACTTACTACTACAATTGTGGTAGATTGCTATTTTTTAAAATAACAAAAAATGATTGTTTTCTTTTGTAGCTATGTCTGGTGAGAACAGAGAAAATACACTGTTTTATTCTGAAATTCCCAAAACCATCAACAGAGCAGCAGTCTTAATGCTCTCTTGGAAGCCTCTTTTGGATCTTTTTCAGGTAGGGTTTAACATTGTTATTCCTATGGTTTTGTGTATGTTTTTAGATACTGCGTTTGTTTAGGGACAGAAATTCAGTTGGGGTTTTATATTTGAAGTAGATATGAATCAAGAGGAATTAAAACATTTTTATGTTTTTGCATGTCTGACCCTGAAATTTCATTTAATTCTCAATATCTGAAACTAGGGATAGTAGATAATACAATTCAGATTTTTTTTTTTTTTTTGGCCGCCCAGTACTGCGCAGCATGTGGGATCTTAGTTCCCTGACCAGGGATCAACCTGTGTCCACTGCAGTGGAAGGGCGGAGTCTTAACCACTGGACCGCCAGGGAAGTCCCCAGATTTTTTTTTGGACTACCTTTCTCCCTGTTTAACCATCTTTCCCTTCTACAAACTTGCTAGTTATGTAGTTCTCACATTTTGGTGGGAGAGTTATTCACATAAAAGAAGTAAATGTATATTTCCAGAAAGCTTTTTATTCAAATCTATAAATTGAATTTGTAGTTCTAATATTTAGTAACAGTACTAATGTAAGGGTTAAATAAAGGTACTAAGTTCAGTTTTTGTTTCTAAATAGCATAATTCAATTTATGTAAAATCAAAGGTTAGGTTTTTTTTTTTTTTCCTTCAATATTTTGTCTTTAGACAATATATAAATGGTTCAAAACATCCCAAGAACAAGATGATAGTTTGGGTGTGATTGTTTGCCTTTTTAGTTCTCATTTATTATTTTTACATTGAATATTGAGTAGAATATTTGGACTAAATGAACTAAAATGTGATATCTCTCTTAGGAAGGAAAAAAAAAAAAAAAAACTTCCATGACAACTAATCATTTTGACTGCAACTATTTATCAGGGATGTTGTTTCTTACATTGGTTTGTGACTTTTCTTTAAAACAAAAAAATTCCTTATTCTAAGAACAGTGTGTTGAACTGAAATAATGGTGGTTTTCTCATGGAAAACATTGCAAATTAGTGAGTCAGAGTTGTTTTTTTTTTTTAAAGCTTTATTATGGAAAATTTCAAACCATACAAAAGTAGAATCCTATGCAAACTAGTTTTGACAATTATCAGATCTTTGCCATCGGTGTTTCACTGTAGCCTTACCAGTCCTCCCTCACAATCCCTACCCCTACTTCTCAGATTATTATTATTTTTTTTTTTAGAGAGAGTTGGCATTCTTATTTATTTATTTATTTCGTTGTGCCAGGTCCTAGTTGCAGCTCGCCAGCTCCTTAGTTGCAGCACATGGACTCCTTAGTTGTGGCAGGTGGGCTCCTTAGTTGTGGCTCCAGGACTCCTTAATTGCGGCTTGCTGGCTCCTTAGTTGTGGCATGAGAACTCTTAGTTGTGGCATGCATGTGGGATCTAGTTCCCTGGCCAGGGATTGAACCCGGGCCCCCTGCATTAGGAGCGCAGAGTCTTATCCACTGCACCACCGGTGAAGTCCTACATCTCGGATTATTTTTAAAGAGTTCCCAAATATGTCATTTCACTCCTACGTAAGTCAGTATGTATCTCTAAAGTATATAGATTCTTTTTAGACATCATCACATCTTAAAAAATCATTGATCATTTCTTCATATAAAATATTCAAATTTCCCTGATTTTTAAATTTCTCTTTTTTTACACTTGATTTGTTAAATCAGAATCTAAGTAAGGTTCATATATTACAATTGATTGATAGGTTTCTTAAGTTTCTCTTACTTTTAATCTATTGCTTTCCTTTCCATCCTTTTTTCCCCCACTGCAGTTTATCTGTTGAAGAAAGAGGGTCTGTTTTGCTGATTGTATTCCTGTGGTGTTATTTGATATGTTCTTCAGTCTCCTATATTCTCTGTAAATATAAATAGGTAGTCAGATCTCGAAGCTTCATCAGACCCAGGTTTCCTCTTTTTTTCTCCCCCAATAATACTTACAGATCAAAGAATTGAAAGCAGGGTCTTGAACAAATAATTCTACACCCATATCCATAGCAGCATTATTCACAATAGGCAAAAGGTGGAAGTAACCCAAGTGTCCATGGACAGATGAATAAATAAACAAAATGTGGCATATGTTGGGTTGGCCAAAAAGTTCATTCAGGTTTTTCCAGAACATCTTTTTTTAAATAAATCTATTTATTTATTATTTATTTAATTTTGGCAGTGTTGGGTCTTCATTGCTGTGCGCAGGCTTTCTCTAGTTGCAGTGAATGGGGGCTACTCTTCGTTGCGGTGCGTGGGCTTCTCATTGCGGTGGCTTCTCTTGTTGCGGAGCATGGGCTCTAGGCGTGTGGGCTTCAGGAGTTGTGGCACGTGGGCTCAGTAGTTGTGGCTTGTGGGCTCTAGAGCGCAGGCTTGGTAGTTGTGGCTCATGGGCTTAGTTGCTCTGTGGCATGTGGGATCTTCCCAGACCAGGGCTCGAACCCATGTCCCCTGCAGTGGCAGGTGGATGCTTAACCACTGTGCCACCAGGGAAGTCCCTCCATAACATCTCATGGAAAAATCTGAACTAACTTTTTGGCCAACCCAATACACGTGATGGAATATTACATGGCCTTAAAAAAGAAGGAAATTGTGACACGTGTTGCAGCATTGTTGAACCATGAAGATATCATGATAAGTAAAATAAGCCAGTCACAAAAGGACAAATACTGTCTGATTCCACTTATATGGGGTGCCTAAAGTAGTCAAATAGACTACTAGAATGGTGGTTGCCAGAGGCTAGGGGAAGGAAAAATGAGGAGTTGCTGTTTAATGAGTTTAATGGGTATAGAGTTTCAGTTTTGCAAAATGGCAGAGTTCTGGAGATGGGTTGCACAGCAGTGTGAGTATAGTTAACAGTAGTGAATGGTACACTTAAAAATTGTTAAGATAGTAAGTTTTATGTTATATATATTTTACCACAATTAAAAAAATAATATTTCACAGACAATGTTGTATGCCTCCATCAAAAGTCATATAGAGCCTTATTTATCTTCTTGTGATGATAGCACCCTTTGATCATTACCTAGATCCATTATAAAACAGTGAAATTTTATCATTCCTCCTTCATTTATTAACTGAAAAACTTCTATAAAGAGAAAACTGCTATTCATCAACTATTCAGTTATTCTGAGTTCTAGATCACAATAGAAAGGCAGGATGTTTCTTTTCCTTTATTTCCCATTTTTCAAATAATCTATGTTCTACAGTCTTATATACGTGATCAGTTAGGGGTTTTGGAGGGTATTTTGTTTTGTATCTTTATAAACTTACAGTGTAAGCCTGTTTGGTATCTTTTGATGCATTAACAGTTATTATTCTTATTGTACAAATGTCTTATTTTTGGCTGTTGGAATCCTTTTCAACTTGACATGTCAAATCCTTTTGACATGACCCTGGTAATAGTTGATAGTGCTCTTGCTTTCTGCTGTGAAGATGTGTCATGATCATCTTTCACATTGCTTATCCCATGCTTAGAATCAGCAGCCATTTCTCTCTAGTTCCTTTAGGGGAAAGTGATGTTAAGAGACCATGATCTGGGGCTTCCCTGGTGGCGCAGTGGTTAAGAATCCGACTGCCAATGCAGGGGACACGGGTTCGAGCCCTGGTCTGGGAAGATCCCACATGCCACGGAGCAACTAGGCCCGTGAGCCACAATTACTGAGCCTGCGCGTCTGGAGCCCGTGCTCCGCAACAAGAGAGGCCGCGATAATGAGAGGCCTGCGCACCGCGATGAAGAGTGGCCCCCACTTGCCACAACTAGAGAAAGCCCTCACACAGAAACGAAGACCCAACACAGCCATAAATAAATAAATAAATAAATAATAAACTTTAAAAAAAAAAAAAAAAGAGACCATGATCTGGGTCTCGTAGAGATGCTTATTATTATTGTGTTGTTAGTTGTTTCTAGGTCTTTTTATTGGGCAAACTAGGGAATACATACATTGTGTGTGTGTGTGTGTGTTTGGGTGTGTGTGTTTGAAATGTACAGATCACCATGAAGTCATATCAATTCAGATAAGATATAAGGTCAGACTGATATATCCAGTTAAGATATTACACTACAGGATTTTTCTTTAACCTCATTTATCCTACATATGAATTTTCTTTCTCTGGTGCCAAAGGTCCTGTTTTAAACAACAGTATAATTACTCATTTGCTTTACTCCATACTACACCCAAAACAGTTTTAAAATAACAAATGAATCAGTGCTGATTACTTAACAGTAACTTGGAATTGGTCTTCTTTGTGTGGTCATGCTATCAGTTCTATACAATTAGATTCATTTGCTTCATTTTGTTTTCACATGTTAGGAATTCCTTTGTTTTTAATTTAATTTTGGTAGAAAATAGTTATATGGTTCCAAAGTCAGATCTACAAAACCAGAAGTATTCAGAGAAGCTCTCCGTCTCCTCTACCCTATTTCTCCCCCTCTCCTTCTAGATAATCTTTGTGTTTTTAAATGGCTTATCCTTCTTTTCTTAAAAATATAAGTGACTACATAGATATTCCTATCCCCCATTAGATAAATAGTAACATACAGTATACATTTTCTCCACCTTGCAATTTTCAAATAACAATGTATCCTTCAAATCACTCAGTAAGAATATATAGTCAGTCCTCCATATTCACAGGTTCAGCATCCTTGGATGCAGAGGGCCAGCTGTCCTAAACCATTTTATAGTCTGAGGGACTTGAGCATCCACAGATTTTGGTATCCATGGGGGTGGGGGGTGTCCTAGAACCAATCCCCCACAGATTCTGAGGGACAACTGTATACATAATCTTTATTTCTTTTTACATCTGTGTTGTGTTGTACAGACAAATCATGTTAACCAGTTCCCTCTTGATGGACATTTTAGTTATTTTCAATCTTTGTATTACAGATAGTAGTGCAGTAAAATGGCTTGGGCTTTTTACATGTTTGCCAGTGTATCTTTAAGCTAGATTCTTAGAACTGAAATCACTGGACCAAAATGTATATGGTTTTGTAATTTTGCTAGATATTATCAAATTTTCTTCCATAGGAGCTGTGCCATTTTGAATTTCCATCAGTAAGGTGTAAGTGTGCCAGTTTTCCCAGAGACTCTCCAACACAGTATGTGGTCAAACATTTGGATTTTTTGCCAATCTGATAGATAGAAATGGTATCCCAGTGTAGTTTAATTTGCTTTTCTTTTATAGGCAAAGTTGATCATCTTTTATCTCTAACCCATTTTTCTGTGGAGTGATTGGTCTTTTTCTTCATTTTTAGGAGCCTTTTATATACTGGAGATATTAACCCTTTGTCTGTGATATAGTTTCAGATATTTTCCTGAAGTTGTAATTTGTGTTTTTACTTTCTTTATGGTGTGTGCGTGTGTGTACACACGCCATGTGGAAGATTTTTGTGTAATAAAATTTATCCTTCAAGAATTTGTGTCTTCTGTCATAGGACAGATTTTCTACACCCAAGTTATAAAATAATTTACCCATGTTTTCATCCAGTGCTTTATATGGTTTCTTATATGGTTTCATGTTTTAAAGCTTTACTGAGGTATAATTGGCATATAAAAAGTTGCAAATATTAAAGTGTACAATTTGATGGATTTGGAGGTACATATGATGTACCTGTGAAACCCTTACCTCAGTCATTACCCTCAAAAGTTTCCTTGTACTGGTTTGTATTCTCCCCTACCCACCCATTCAGTGGTACAGGCAACCAATGTACCAGTCTTGCACAGTCCTTCATAAGATTTATCTGTAGTATTTCATATTTCTTTATTCTATTGTAAATGGCTTTGTTTTCTAATTTCAATTTCTGGTTGATCATTGCTAGTATTTTTCTTTAACTTTCTAAGTGCTTTCTCACTTTTTTTTTTTTTTAATTGTAGTTGATTTACAATGTTGTGTTAGTTTCTGGTGTACAGCAGAGTGATATATATAAATATATATATGTATATATATATTCTTTTTTAGATTCTTTTCCTTTAGAGTTTATTACAGGATACTGAATATAGTTCCCTGTGCTATACAGCAGGACCTTGTTGTTTATCTATTTTATATATAGTAGTTTGTATCTGCTAATCCCAAACTCCTAATTTATCCCTCCCCCACCTTTCCCCTTTGTTAACCATAAGTTTGTTTTCTATGTCTGTGAGTCTCTTTCTGTTTTGTAAATAAGCTCATTTGTATCATTTTTTTAATATTCCATGTATAAGTGATATCATATGATATTTGTCTTTCTCTGTACTTCACTAGTGTGATCATCTCTCAGTCCATTCATGTTGCTGCAAGTGGCATTATTTCATACTTTTTTTATGGCTGAGTGGTATTCCATTCTGTGATGTATGTATATCACATCTTCTTTATCCATTCATGTGTTAATGGACATTTAGGTTGCTTCTATGTCTTGGCTATTGTAAATAGTGCTGCTGTGAAAAGGGTTTTTCTTTTTTAATTTGTTAATATGGTAAAACAAAACATCACTTGATTGTTGAGTGTTAAACCAATCTTGCATTCCTGGGATAAAGCCCACTTGGTTCTAATTTATTATCCTTTTAAATATTGTTGGATTCAATCTGCTAATGTTTTGTTTAGTTTTTTTTATATCTATGTTCATGAGGAATATTGGTCTGTAGTGTTCTTTTCTTGTAATTTGTCTGATTTTGGAAATAGTGTTATGCTAGCCACAGAATAAGTTGGGAGTTATTTCCTCTTTTTTAATTTTCTAGAATTTGTTTGGTAGAATTCACCAGTGAAGCCATCTGGACCTGTAATTTTCTTTGTGGAAAGGTTTTTAACTACAAATTCAATTTCTTCCTTAGATGTAGTGCTATTCATATTATGTATTTCTTTTTGAGAAAACTTTGGTTGTTTGTGTCTATTAAGAAATGTTTCCATTTCATCTAAGTAATCAAATTTATTGGCATAAGTTTCATAATATTGCCTAATCTTTTCAATGTCTGTAAGAATCTTTGGTGATGTCCCTCTCTTATTCCTGATATTTTGTGTAATTTGTGTCTTCTCCACTCCCAGCCTTTTTTTTTTCTGATCAGTCTGGCTAAGGGTTTATCAGTTTGGTTTCATTTATTTTTCTCTGTCGTTTTGTTTTTTTCTATTTCATCATTTTATGCTCTAAACTTTATTAATTCTTTTCTTCTGCTTACTTTGGATTTTGTTTGTTCTCCTTTTTCTAGTTTCATAACGTGGTAGCTGAGGTCACTAGTCTGAGACCTTTCTTCTTTTCTTATATAGGCACTTAATGTTATAAATTTCCCTTTAAGTACCACATTAGCTGTAGCACATACATTTTGATATGTTGTGTTTCCATTTTCATTTAGTTCAAAACACTTCCTATTTCCCTTTAACCCATAAGTTATTTAGAAGTGTACTATATAGTTTCCAAATATTAGCATATTTTTCAGAAATTTGATTTCTAATTTAATTCCACTGTGATCCAAGAACATACTTTGTATGACTTAAATCTTTTCAATTTTTTAAGTCTTGTTTTATGGCCCTGAATGTGGTCCATCCTTGTACGTATTCTGTGTTCACTTGAAAGGAATATATGTTCTGTTTTTGTTGGGTCTATAAATGACCATTAGATCAAATTGGTTTATTGTACTGGTAAAGCCTTCTATGTCTTTACTGATTTTCTATTTGTTCTATCAGTTATTGAGAGAGAATGTTGAAATCTCCAACCATAATTGTAGATTTGACTGTTTCTCATTGCAGTTCTATTAGTTTTTCCTTTAGTATATATTTTGAAGCTATGTTATTAGATGTATAAGTGGATAGGATTGTTATATCCTATTCGTAAATCTACTGCTTTCTTGGTTTGAAATGACCTTCTTTATTTCTAGCAATATTCTTTACTCTGAAGTTTACTTTAATGTTAATATAGTCCCTCTAGCTTCCTTTTGATTACTGTTAGCATAGAATAAGCTTTTCCATTAAAAAAATTTTTTTACTGGCTTTGTTGAGATATAATTCAAATACCATACAATTCACTCATTCAGAGTATACAATTCAATGGTTTTTAAGTGTATTCAGAGGGTTGTGTCACCATCATCACCATCTAATTTTAGAACTTTTTGTCATCTGCAAAAGAAACCCATTAGCAGTCATTCCCCATCCTTCACCCTCTCTACCCCCAGGCCAAGGCAACCACTAATCTACTTTGAGTCTCTATAGGTTTGCCTATTCTGAACATTTCATATAAATGGAATTATATAATATGTGGGCCTTCATGACTGGTTTCTTTCTCTTAGTATTTTTTGGATTCATTCACACTATAGCAGATAATAGTGTTTCGTTTATTTTTATAACTGAATAATATTCCATTGTATGGCTAGACTACATCTTATTTATCCGTCAGTTTATGGATAAAGTTGGGTTGTTTCAGCTTTGGGGCTTATATGAATAAGGCTGCTTTTAACATTCAAATGTAAGATTTTGTGTAGATTTGTTTTCAGTTCTCTTGGGTATATATCTAGGAGTGGAATTACTGGGTTATGTGGTAACTCTGTGTTTACATTTTTAAGGAACTACTAAATTGCTTTCCACGGCAGCTGCATCATTTTACATTCCCACCAGCTATGTATAAGGGTTCTAATTTCCTACATCCTCACCAACACTTGTTGTTGTCCATCATTTTGATTATAGCCATCCTAGTGGATGTGAAGTGATATCTCATTGTTATTTAATTCACATTTCCCTAATGACCAGTAATGCTGACCATTTTTTCATGTGTTTATGGGCCATTTGTGTACCTTCTTTAAAGAAATGTCTGGGGAGGGCTTCCCTGGTGGCGTAGTGGTTAAGAATCCACCTGCCAGTGCAGGGGACACGGGTTCGAGCCCTGGTCCGGGAAGATCCCACATGCCGTGGAGCAGCTAAGCCCGTGCGCTGCAACAACTGAGCCTGCGCTGTAGAACCCGCAAGCCACAACTACTGAGCCCACGTGCCACAACTACTGAAGCCCGCGCACCTAGAGCCCATGCTCCACAACAAGAGAAGCCACAACAGTGAGAAGCCCGAGCACCACAACGAAGGGTAGCCCCAGCTTGCTGCAACTAGAAGGAAGCCCGCATGCAGCAACAAAGACCCAAAGCAGCCAAAAATAAATAAATAAAATTAATTAATTAATTTTTAAAAAAAGAAAAGAAATGTCTGGGGAATTCCCTGGTGATCCAGTGGTTAGGACTCTGCACTTCCACTGCAGGGAGCCCGGGTTTGATCCCTGGTCGGGGAACTAAGGTTCGGCAAGCTGCATGACAAGGCCTTAAAAAAAAAAAAAGGTCTGTGCAAGTCCTTTGCCATTTTAAATTGGGTCTTTTTAATGTTGAATTGTAAGAGTTCTTTATGTATTCTTGATACTGGACTTTTCTTTTCTCCCATTCCGTGGGTTGTCTTTTTATCTTTTTCTTTAATTGCAGTAATCATTAATTTATTAGTAGAAAATCAGCCATAATTACCTTTAGCAAGTATTTAATCCTATAATCATTAATTTAAATCTATACATTTAAACACATTTTGATCTCTCCTGTATCGAGATAAGACATTTTTGTGACTTCCCCTTTCTTCTATTCTTCATTTACCTTACTTTGAAGTTCTTATACCTTCATTTAAAAAAATTGTGGACATAATACACATAATATAAAATATATCATCTTAACCATTTTTGAGTGTACATTAGTACATCAGTGGCATTAAGTACATTCACATTGTCGCAAGCATCACCACCATCCATCCACAGAACTCTTTTTTGTCTTGCAAAATGTAATACTGTACTCGTTAAACAATAACTTCCCATTACCTCTCTGCCAAGCCCCTGGCAACCACCATTCTACTTTCTGTTCCTATGAGTATGACTACTCCAGGTGCCTCATAGAAGTAGAATCATACAGCATTTGTCCTTTTGTGACTGGCTTATTTCACTTAGCATAATGTCCTTAAGGTTTATCCATGTTGTAGCATATGTCAGAATGCTAAATAATATTCTATTGTATGTATATACCACATCTTGTTTGTTTATTCATCCATTAATAGACACTTGAATTGCTTCTACCTTTTGGCTATTATAAATAATGCTCCTATGAACATGGGTATACAAATATCTTTTCATGTCCCTGCTTTCAATTCTTTTAGGTATATTATACTCAGGTGGAATTGCTGGATCATATGATAATTACATTTTTATATTTTTGAGGAACTGCCATACTATTTTCCATGCACCATTTTACATTCGCACTAGCAGTGCACAAGAGTTCCAATTTCTCCACATCCTTGCCAACACTTACTATTTTCTGGCTTTTTGATAGGAGCCATCCTAATGAGTATGAGGTAGTATCTCATTGTGGTTCAATTTGCTTTTCCTTAATGATTAGTGATATTGAGCATCTTTTCATGTACTTATTGGCCATTTGTATATCTTCTTTGGAGAAATGTCTAATCAAGTCTTTTGCCCACTTTGTTAATCAGGTTGTTTGCAGTTTTTGTTGTTTACTTTCTTGATAATGTCCTGTTGTTTGAATAGGGACCACCAAAAGGATATGTCCAGGTCCTAAAGGTGTCTGTGAATGTGATCTTGTTTAGAAATAGGGTCTCTGCAGATGTAATTAAGTATCTCCAGATGAAATAATTCTGGATTTAGGGTGGGCCCTAAATACAATCATTGATGTTCTTATAAGAGAAAGGAAAGGGAGATTTGAGACAGGAGGTGAAAGCCATGTGAAGAGTAGGCAGAGATTAGAGTTATAGTGCCATAAGGCAAGGAATCCCTGGAGCCACCAGAAGCTGGAAGAGGCAAGGAAGTATTCTCCCCTAGAGCCTTTGGAGGAAGTCTGGCCCTGCTGACACCTTAATTTTGGGCTTCTGCCTTCAAAACTGTGAGAGAATAAATGTCTTTTGTTTTCAGCCACCAAGTTTGTAGTAATTTGTTAACAACAGCCCTAGGAAACTAATACAAGTCCTTTGCCGCACAAAGTTTTTAAATTTTGATGAAGTCCAGTCGATCTGTTTTTTCATTGATTGCTTGTGCTTTTGGTGTCATACTTAAGGAACTTGCTTAATCCAATATCACACAGATTTCCATCTATGTTTTATTATATAAGACTTTTATAGTTTTAGCCCTTACATTTAGATCTTTGATCTATTTTGAGTTAATTTTTGTGTATAGTGTGAGATAGGAGGCCGAATTAATTCTTTTACATGTGGAATCCAGTTGTCCTAGCACCATTTGTTGAAAGGCTATCTTTCCCCTTGGAGTGGTCTTAGCACCTTTGTTGAAAATCAGTTGACCATAAATGTATGGATCTATTCCTGGACTCTCAATTGTATTCCACTGGCCTATTTATCTATTCATATGCCAGTATCATGCTCTCTTGATTAATGTGGCTACATTGTACTAACTTTTTTTTTTTTAATATATATGTTTACCTACTTTTCTTTTTTTTTAATTAATTAACTAATTTATTTATTTATTTATTTATGGCTGTGTTGGGTCTTCGTTTCTGTGCGAGGGCTTTCTCTAGTTGCGGCAAGCGGGGGCCACTCTTCATCACGGTGCGCGGGCCTCTCACTGTCGCGGCCTCTCTTGTTGTGGAGCACAGGCTCCAGACGCGCAGGCTCAGTAGTTGTGGCTCATGGGCCCAGCCGCTCCGCGGCATGTGGGATCCTCCCAAACCAGGGCTCGAACCCGTGTCCCCTGCATTGGCAGGCAGACTCTCAACCACTGTGCCACCAGGGAAGCCCTGTACTAACTTTTGAAATTGGAAAATGTGAGGGTTTTTTTCAAGATTATCTTGAAATTCCATATGAATATTATTAGCATCAGCTTATCCATATCTGGAAAGAAGGCAGTTGGAACTTTGATAGGCATTCTAATGAATCTCTAGATTAATTTGGGGTCTACTTCCATCTTTATTATCTTCAGTCTTTGGACATGGGATGTCTTTCCATTTATTTAGATTTTTTAAAATTTCTTTAAATAGTATTTTACAATGTTCTGTATACAAGTCTTGCACTTCTTTGGTTAAATTTATTTCTAAGTACTTATTCTTTTTGATGAAGTTTTGAATGGAGTTGTTTTCTTAATTTCATTTTCCAACTGCTAGTTGATATTGCAATTGATATTCGTATATCAATCTTGTATCCTGCAACTTTGCTGAACACATTTATTAGTTCTAATTATTTTTTGTAGATTTTTTAGGGTTTTCTATATATCACGTGTCATCTGTGAATAGAGATGGTTTTCCTTCTTCCTTTCCAACCCAGAAGCTTTCATTTCTTTCCTTACCTAATTGCCCTGGCTAGAACCGCTAGTACAATGTTGAATAGTAGTGGAAAGCAGACATCCTTTTTTCCCCCTGATCTTGATGGGAAAACTTTCAGGTTTTCACAATTAAGAATTATTAGCTGTGGGTTTTTCATTGATGCCCTTTATCAGAATCAAATAGTTCCCCATTATTTCTTGTTTGTTGAGTGCTTTTATCATGAAAGGGTGTTGGTTTTTGTCAAATGACTTTTCTGGGTCTATTAAGAAGATCACATTTTTCCATTATTGTATTAATATGGTGTATTACATTGGTTGGTTTTTATGTGTTGAACCAAATTTGCATTCCTGGGATAAATCCCACTTGGTCACATATAATCCTTTAATACGCTTCTGTATTCAGTTTGTCAGTATTTTTTGATGATGATGATTAAACCTAATTATTCCAGTAAATATGTTAAAAATTGAGTAAATATTCCAATTATCAAAGAAAAATTGTCAGAGTAAATTTTCTTTTTTTTTCCCATGGTTTGAGCAAATATTGCAGTTCTGCAACAATGCTGATTTTATTTGTCAAATTTAAATTTTCCTAAACATATAGCTCTAGAATGCTCTTCTGTTTAGGTTAGATATGGGCACCATATTTAACTGTCCAATTATATTTTTATATATATATATATTTTTTTTTTTACATCTTTATTGGAAGTTTGTCAGTATTTTATTGAGGATTTTTGTGTCTATAGTCATAAGAGATATTGGTCTGTAGTTTTATTTCCTTGTTATGTCTTTGTCTGGTTTTGGTATCAGGGTGATGCTGACCTCATCAAATGTTAGAAAGTGTTTGCTCCTGTTCTTTTTCTTTTTTTTTAAGAAGAGTTTGAGAAGGATGGGTCTTAATTCTTCTTTAAACATTTAGTAGAACTCATCAGTAAAGCCATCTAGTCCTGGACTTCTTTGTGGGAAGCTTTTCGATTACTAACTCAAATCTCTTTATTCATTATAGGTCAATTCAGATTTTCTGTTTCTTCTTGAGTCAGTTTTGGTGGTTTGTGTGTTTCTGGGAATTTAACCATTTCATCTACATTGTCTAATTTGTTGCTATTCACTTATTCATACTATTCCCTTATAATCCTTTTTTTTTTTTTTTTTTTTGGCTGTGTTGGGTCTTCGGTTCGTGCGAGGGCTTTCTCCAGTTGCGGCAAGCGGGGGCCACTCTTCATCGCGGTGCGGGGACCGCTCTTCATCGCGGTGCGCGGGCCTTTCTCTGTCGCGGCCCCTCCCGTTGCGGGGCACAGGCTACAGACACGCAGGCTCAGCAATTGTGGCTCACGGGCCCAGCTGCTCCGTGGCATGTGGGATCTTCCCAGACCAGGGCTCGAACCCGTGTCCCCTGCATTAGCAGGCAGATTCTCAACCACTGCGCCACCAGGGAAGCCCTTATAATCCTTTTTAACCCCATAAGATCGTTAGTAGCAACTCTCTTTCATTCTTGATTTTAGTAAATTGAGTCTTCTCTCTTTTTGTATTTTTGGTCATTCTAGCTAAATCTGTCAAATTTGTTGATTTTTATTTTTTTTAAATTTATTTATTTATTTATTTTTGGCTGTGTTGGGTCTTCGTTTCTGTGCGAGGGCTTTCTCTAGTTGCAGCGAGCGGGGGCCACTCTTCATCGCGGTGCGCGGGCCTCTCACTATCGCGGCCTCTCTTGTTGTGGAGCACAGGCTTCAGACGCGCAGGCTTAGTAGTTGTGGCTCACGGGCCTAGTTGCTCCGTGGCATGTGGGATCTTCCCAGACCAGGGCTTGAACCCGTGTCCCCTTCATTAGCAGGCAGATTCTCAACCTCTGTGCCACCAGGGAAGCCCAAATTTGTTGATCTTTTTAAAGAACCAATTTTTGGTTTTGTTAAGCTGTATTATTTTTCTGTTCTCTATTGTTTATTTCCAATTTGATGTGTATATTTCCTTACTTCTGCTTGCTTTGGATTTAGTTTGCTCTTTTATTCCAGTATCTTAAGGTGGAAGGTTTTGTTTGTTTGTTTTTTATGCCACATGGCTTGCAGGATCTTAGTTCCCTGACTAGGGATAGAATCTGGGCCCTTAGCAGTGGAAGCACAGAGCCCTAACCACTGGACCGCCAGGGAACTCCCTTAAGGTGGAAGGTTATTGATTTGAGATCTCTTTTTTAATATAGGCACTTATAGTTATAAATTTCCTCCTGAGCACTGCTTTTGTTGCATCCCTTAAGTTTTGGTATACTGTGTTTTCTTTTATCTCAAAGTATTTTTTGATTTCCTGTGATTTCTTCTTTGACCCATTGGCTTCCCCCTCCATGTACCAACATCTGGAACAACTGTAAGGCACACCTCATTTGGTTCCCATTTCTCAGGGATTGCTGTTCTTTGTTGTCTGATGTCCAGTGTCTTGAAAACATGATTTTATATATTTTGTCCATTTCTGAGTTGTTTCAGATATGAGAACATACCTGGTCCCTGTTACTCCATCTTGGCTAGAAGTGGAAGTTGGTTTCATTATTAACATTTAAATCTCTGACCTTCTGGAATATGTGGGAAGTGGATCCAGTGTTATCTTTTTGCATATGGCTATGCAGTAATTCCAACTGATAAAATTTAAATCAGTAATCACTAATTTTAACATTTCATCTTTTACCCACCACTTCTTTCTTATTAATTTCTTTTTTTTTTTTTTTTTTTTTAAAGGATTTTCTTATTTATTTATTTATTTATTTATTTTTGGCTGTGTTGGGTCTTCGGTTCGTGCGAGGGCTTTCTCCAGTTGCGGCAAGCGGGGGCCACTCTTCATCGCGGTGCGGGGACCGCCCTTCATCGCGGTGCGCGGGCCTTTCTCTATCGCGGCCCCTCCCGTCGCGGGGCACAGGCTCCAGACGCGCAGGCTCAGCAATTGTGGCTCACGGGCCCAGCTGCTCCGTGGCACGTGGGATCTTCCCAGACCAGGGCTCGAACCCGTGTCCCCTGCATTAGCAGGCAGATTCTCAACCACTGCGCCACCAGGGAAGCCCTTTCTTATTAATTTCTATATTCAGCTTTCTATTTTGGATTTTCTACTCTGTACCATTGTTCATTTTGTTTATTCATGTTTTAATTTTTTAATATCTGGTAAAGCTAACCTTGTTCCTCATAATAGATCTTTTTCAGGGTTCTTTTTATCATCTTGCTTGATACGCTTTCAAATAATAAATTTTATAATCACAAAGTTATAAATGCAGAGTTCTCTTGTGAAAGTTAATTTCTTAGCTCTGAAATGTCTTGTGTTCTGATTATTAAACATTAAGACATGTTAAGGGGACTTCTCCGGTGGCACAGTGGTTAAGAATCCTCCTGCCAATGCAGGGGACACAGGTTCAATCCCTGGTCTGGGAAGATCCCGCATGCCACGGAGCAACTAAGCCCATGCGCCACAACTACTGAGCGCACACACCGCAACTATTGAAGCCCGTGTGTCGCAACTACTGAGCCCACATGCTGCAACTACTGCAGCCCACGTGCCTAGAGCCCATGCTCTGCAACAAGAGAAGCCACCTCAATGAGAAGCCTGCACATTGCCACAAAGAGTAGCCCCCGCTCACCGCAACTAGAGAAAGCCCTTGCGCAGCAACAAAGACCCAAAGCAGCCAAAAAAAAAAAACAAACCTGAGACATATTAAGTATGGATCAAATCTGATGACGTTCAGTGAGAATAAGAGGGAGAAATTAAAATATAATTATATACTCAAAATTGCTCTTGGTGTCAACGGAAACAGTCTTAAAAGATATTTAAAACAAAAAGATTAGAATTAGGGCTTCCCTGGTGGTGCAGTGGTTAAGAATCCGCCTGCCAGTGCAGGGGACAAGGGTTCAAGCCCTGGTCCGGGAAGTTCCCACATGCCACGGAACAATGAAAGCCCGTGTGCCACAACTACTGAGCCTGCGCTCTAGAGCCCAAAAGCCACAACTACTGAGTCCTTGTGCCCCAACTACTGAAGCCCGCGCGCCTAGAGCCCGTGCTCCGCAACAAGAGAAGCCACCGCAATGAGAAGCCCACGCACCGCAACGAAGAGTAGCCCCCGCTCACCGCAACTAGAGAAAGCACGCATGCAGCAAGGAAGACCCAACGCAGCCAAAAATAAATTAAAAAAAAAAAAAAAAAGATTAGAATTAATAAAACATTGAATTTTCTAGTTTTTTCTTTTGGAGCCTAACACACACATACACACATGTATATATACACATACATATGTATATATGTAATTAAACATTAATAAAAAAGTGATACAATGAATATAAAAAAACGAGGTAGATTTTTAGCAGGATTCCAAGGTTGTCTCATTTTTAACTTCACTTGACATTATTTTAAGTTTGCAAGTATACACATGTATTTGCCATCCTTGAACACCGTTTACTTTCAGTATGCTGGTTTAATTTTGGAAACATACATTTCTGCCAATGAACTTGGTTACTTTTATTTTATTTTTTAATTTTTTTGTTAGTGTATAGTTGATTTACAATGTTTTGTTAGTTTCAGGTGTACAGCAAAGTGAATCAGTTATACATATACATATATCCACTTTTTTTTAGATTCTTTTCCCATATAAGCCATTACAGAGTACTGAGTAGAGTTTCCTGTGCTATACAGTAGGTCCTTATTAGTTATCTGTTTTATATATAGTAGTGTGTATATGTCAATCCCAATCTCCCAGTTTATCCCTCCCCACCCCCCTTACCCCCTGGTCACCATAAGTTTGTTTTCTTTCTTTCTTTCTTTCTTTCTTTATTTTTGGCTATGTTGGGTCTTTGTTGCTGTGCATGGGCTTTCTCTAGTTGTGGCAAGTGGGGGCTACTCTTCATTACTCTTCATTGTGGTGCGTGGGCTTCCCAGTGTGGTGGCTTCTCTTGTTGCGGAGCACGGGCTCTAGGCGCACAGGCTTCCGTAGTTGTGGCTCACGGGCTCAGTAGTTGTAGCTCGCAGGCTCAGTAGTTGTGGCTCGTGGGCTCTAGAGCGCAGGCTCAGTAGTTGTGGCGCACGGGCTTAGTTGCTCTGCGGCACGTGGGATCTTCCCGGACCAGGGCTCGAACCTGTGTCCCCTGCATTGGCAGGCAGATTCTTAACCACCATGCCACCAGGGAAGCCCCATAAGTTTGTTTTCTACATCTGTAACTCTATTTCTGTTTTGTAGATAAGTTCATTTGTACCCCTTTTTTTTTAGATTCCACATATAAGCGATACCATATGATATTTGCCTTTGACTTACTTCACTCAGTATAACAATCTCTAGGTCCATCCATGTTGCTGCAAATGGCATTATTTCGTTCTTTTTTATGGCTGAGTAATATTCCATTGTATATATGTACCACATCTTCTTTATCCATTCCTCTGTTGATGGACATTTAGGTTGCTTCCATGTCCTGGCTGTTGTAAATAGTGCTGCAGTAAACACTGGGGTGCATGTATCTTTTCGAATTATGGTTTTTCCCAGATATATAAATTTGGCTACTTTTATTTTTTTTATTTTTAAAACATTTATTTATTTATTTTTAACTTTGGCTGCACTGGGTCTTCGTTGCGACGTGCGGATGCGGGCTTAGTTGCCCCATGGCATATGTGGATCTTAGCTCCCTGACTAGGGATCTTACCTGTGTCCCCTGCATTGGAAGGCGGATTCTTAACCACTGGACCACCAGGGAAGTCCCTGAACTTGGCTACTTTTAAAGTATTAGTCCTTGGGAGTTCCCTGGCAGTCTAGTGGTTGGGACTCGGCGCTTCCACTGTGGGGGGCCGGTGTTTGATCCCTGGTCAGGGAACTAAGATCCTGCAAGACATGGCATGGCCAAATAAAATAAAATAACATAATATAACATAACATAAAATAGTATTAGTCCTTGGTAGCAGAAACCATGTCTGTTTCCCTTATTTACCATTCCTTTATTTATCCCCTTATTTATCATAAAGAGCTCTTAGTGAGGGAAGATGTGGATGTAAATTTTTAAAACTAGCACTTATTAGATTTTTTTATATATATATTTTTAAATTTTATATATGTGTCAAATAATATTTTTAGTTTGGGAAGGTCCCTCTTCATCATCAATCATTGATTACAAATATTCTTTGAGGGAGATTTTAACAGATGCTTTAGGTAGGAAAGCAAAAATCAGACAGATTCTGTTCTCAAGTTTTTTTTTTTTTTTTAATCTATTTCTAGTCAGAAATACTGAAAAAAAGTGAAAAACAAAACCATAGCCAAATGAGTAAAAGAGATAGTAGCTCATATAAATTTCAAAGAAGAGATCACTGTACACCATAGTGGATCAGGAAACTTTCCTGGCCAACGTTGATTTAGGGCTAAGGTTTTGGGATATCAGTAAAACTTGGATGGATAGAAAGAAAAATGGCCTCGGGTGGGAGGGGGGGTGATGGAACAAAGGCCAGGAGCAGAACACCGCATATTGGGATTTACATCATTGGTGTGACAAGCCTGACCTAAGGTTTTATTAAAGCAGTATTAGTGAATTAGTGGAAAGGTACTAATGACAGCTGATATTTGAGAACTTTACTCTGTGCCAACCATTGTGCTAAACATTTTACGTATTTTTATCTAAGTTAATCTTCACAAAGCTGAAGTAGATGATTTATTACTACTTTGAAAGTGAAGAAAATTACTTTTGAGGAAATTAAACTACTTGCCCAAAGTCACACTTCTAATGAGAGTCAAAGCCTAGATTCAAACTGCTTGACTTCAGAGTCTGCTCTTAAGTGCATGCAGAACTGCTATATTACATTTAAGTTGTAGAAGATCTTGAATGCCAAGCCAAGGTGATGAGACTTAATTCTTGCTCTCTAATGTATACAGTAATCATCTAGGGACCCTTTACCAGGAAATTTTTCAGCAGACTTCCTGAAATTAATCTGTTTAAAGTTGCTGGCAAATTTTGGGATCACTCAAAATGTAAACTCAATAATATTGGAGATGCTAGAATTTCAGTGCTAAAAGCAAAAAGCCACCTTTCAGAAGACTGGAATGTGAGACTTTCTTTCTGTATTAGGCAACACTGGACTATGGAATGTATTCTCGAGAAGAAGAACTATTGAGAGAAAGAAAACGCATTGGAACAGTTGGAATTGCTTCATATGATTATCACCAAGGAAGTGGAACATTTCTGTTTCAAGCTGGTAGTGGAATTTATCACGTAAAAGATGGAGGGCCACAAGGATTTACTGTAAGTTGATGTTACTACTTGATAAATCTGTTTTTGGGTCCTAAAGTTATTTGTGTCCAAATCAGAAAGGTAATTAAACAAACTAAAAAATTCTTTTCACCAATTGTTTACTACTGATTTAGTAGTAAAGAAAACAAGAAATACGGGTATTAATTTCCAATTTTAAGAGTTAATAATTTTTTCAGTGACATTAGTATACAATTTTTAAAATGCTAAAAATACTTGCTGTGTAGGAAGAATTAGTAAAGGGCATCAGTGCCATTTTTTGAGTAAGTGCTGAGGTGGATTTTCGAAGATAATGATATCACAGGGCAATCCCTCTTTGGTTCCCCTAAAAGCTTGATTCATCTCAGTAAATGGTTTTAAATGTTTGATTTTATTCTAGGCAATTTTAATGTGATATCAGAACTATTCTTCTGATAGAATTGTGATGATTCTAGCTTTCATTATATTTTTATGAGCAAATTATTTTATATTGGTAAAATTAATTAGAAATATTTAATAAGTGAAATAGTCAAATAAGTGTTTAATAAAAGCATGTAACAAACGATAATTACTCTGTTTAAACAGGTTTGGACAACAGAATTTATGAAGTGCTCTTATTTTGTCTTTATTTCTGCTCCTGTTATGCTTAGCTTATTAATTCATAGAAAAAAAATGAGTCCTTTCTTATAAGTTAAGGCATATGAAAGTACATTTTTCTGGAGAGCAGTTATTATAGTTGATATTGTACTTGGGATTATTATTCCTTTTATAGGAAGGGTGCTGGTAAACAAATATGTATCAGCCTGATACTTGCCTTTAAATGTTGTTTACTTTTCTAGCAACAACCCTTACGGCCCAATTTAGTGGAGACTAGTTGTCCCAACATTCGGATGGATCCAAAATTATGCCCAGCTGATCCAGACTGGATTGCTTTTATACATAGCAATGATATATGGATATCCAACATTGTAACGAGAGAAGAAAGGAGGCTTACTTATGTGCACAATGGTAATTCAAGTTCTTCAAATCTACTTTCCTGAAAAGTATTTTTTAAATTTAATTTGCTTTTGCTTACATTTTCCAATTGAAGCATGCTGGGTGATCTTTATATTTTAAACTTAAATCTTTAAAATGAAAAAGGACAAAAGTACAGTGGATAACTGGTATGTACCACCTATATAATGCTCCCTTGTTTTAAGGGTCATTTTCAGACAGCACAACAGTAGCACCTCTGACCTGATTGTTCTTTTAGCCTAATAAGACTACCAGAATTTCCCCCAAAACTGTTCTTTTTTTTAAATTTTTTTAATTTGTATTTTTGGTTGTGTAGAGTCTTAGTTGTGACACACGGGATCTTCGTTGCAGCATGTGGGATCTTTCGTTGCAGTGCTCGGGCTCTTCGTTGCGGTGCACAGGCTTCTCTCTAGTTGTGGCGTGCGGATTCTCTCTCTAGTTGTGGTGAGCAGGCTCCAAAGCGCATGGGGTCTGTAGTTTGCGGCTCACGGGCTCAGTTACCCTGCGGCATGTGGGATCTTAGTTCCCCGACCACGGATTGAACCTCGTCTCCTGCATTGAAAGGCAGATTCTTTACCACTGGACCACCAGGGAAGTCCCAAAACTGTTCTGATTAAAATAAAATTTAATTTAAGAAATTAATCTTGTTTTTAGGAAAACAAACAGAAAAATCTAGTACACACTATAAGAACTACCTAAAAATTTGTCTCCCCTTTTTGCAGAGCCTGCTTAGTTATTTTGTCATAATAGGAAAAATAAAACTTTCTGTATTGTGGAAGTATTTAATTTTTATTGAAGTGACTATAATAATGCTAAGCAGTACTGAAAGCACAGAAAAGACGTGTATGTTTTTCTCCAAAGCTTTTATACAAATGAAAGATGGGAAATAGTGTACTGCTTCTTTTTTTTTTTTTTTGAACATGTGAAATACACCATTTTTTTAATTTTTTAATTAATTAATTTTTGGGGGGCTGCATTGGATCTTTGTTGCTGCACGCGGGCTTTCTCTAGTTGTAGCGCGTGGGCTTTCTCTAGTTGTAGTGAGCGGGGGCTACTCTTCATTGCGGTGCACAAGCTTCTCCTTGCAGAGCACAGGCTCTAGGCGTGCAGGTTTCAGTAGTCGTGACTCACGGGCTCTAGAGCACAGGCTCAGTAGTTCTGGCGCGCGGGCTTAGTTGCTCCGTAGCATGTGGGATCTTCCTGGACCAGGGATCGAACCCGTGTCCCCTGCATTGGCAGGTGGATTCTTAACCACTGTGCCACCAGGGAAGCCCTAAGTGTGTGTTTAGATAGAAAGGTAGGTAGAGAGTAAGCAACATTACTCTTACCCCTCTTATTCACAGTAGGTTTCCAAATGAAAGTCCCCTTTGGGGTGGGTGTAGTCAGTTGGCATGTGCATTTGTTTATTCTCTGCCTCCTATAATAGAGGAATTTAAAGGTAACTTAATACCAACCTCTACTCTCAAAGGACATATCTTACTGGGAGAAGAAGATGATACCATTTATTCATCTAATTAATCTTAGTAATTGAGGTCTGTAGTAAGTGATAGGGAGATATAAATGAGCGATACATAGTCTCACATCTAAAGGAGAACAAAATATAAAGCAGTATGGAAGGTATAACTTTGGAGTAGTTGAAAGATCCAAGAAAACTGAGTGCTGGTTTTGGCTATATCATTAATTCCAAAATTCAGAAACTCTGAAAACTGAGGTTAGTTTTCATTAGGTTGGTGCTAAAACTCATTTGGTGGCAAAACCTGACCTGAACTGACCTGAGGATATTTATAATCTTAATCCTACTTAGTGTGCCTATTCCTAAATTTGCTGCAGGAATATTAGTATATTTGATTACAGGGTATTTGATTACCCTGCTGGAGATGTGACATAATTATGCGTAGATGTATGAATATGAAAAAATCCCCCAAATTCTGAGTTCTAAACACTTCTGGACTCAAAATTTTTGGATAAGGGGTTATTGGTTCATATTGCACATTTGTTTCAGACAACATACAGAAAATACAGATAAGAGAACATAATACAGTGAAACTTGCCTATAAAATTAAAATCACTGCGAAATATTACTACACACCCGTTAGAACACCAAATGTTGGAGAGGAATTTTCATACATTGCTAGTAAGAGTATAGAATAATACAGATACTTTGGAAAATTGTGTGGCAGTTTCTTACAAATTTAAAGATAATTTTTTTACAGTACCCAGCCATTCCAGTCCTAGGTCTTTATTCAAGAGAAAGGAAAACACATGTCTACATAGATTCTTATACAAGAATAATCATAGCATCTTTATTCATAATAGCAACTAGAAGCTGCTCAGATGTCCATTAACAGATGAATGGATAAAAGAACTGTGGTATACAATGAAATATCACTCAGCAACAAACATAAAGTGTATACAGTATGATTTCACTTACATGAAATTCTGGAATATTCAAAACTAACCTATGGTGATAGAAATCAGATCAGTGGTTGCTTCTGAGGCAGGAATGGACATTGACTGCGAAGGGGCATGAGAAAACATTCTGGGGTGTTGGAAATATTCTATGTCTTGTTAGGGTGTGGTTATACAAGTATATGCATTTTTCAAAGTAAACAGTACACTTAAGATTTTGTAAATTATAAAACAATTCTTTTTCAAAAGGTTGTTCATAGTCTCACTATTTGGAGAGGACCACATTTTGATTTATATCCTGACACTTTAAAAAATATGTATTTGTATAACACTTTTATAAATGGAATCAGTATACATGTCATTTAGTAATATGCTTTTTTAAATTCAAGTATATTGTAAACATTTTCCCATGTCATGAAATCTTACGTAATTATGGCTTTGTGGTTTTTTAGATTGATTGACTGATTGATTTTGGCTGCGCCGGGTCTTAGTTGAGACATGTGGACTCTTAGTTGCAGCGTGCGGGCTTCTTAGTTGCGGCATGCATGTGGGATCTAGTTCCCTGACCAGGGATCGAACCTAGGCCCCCTGCATTGGGAGTGCGGAGCCCTACCCACTGGACCACCAGGGAAGTCCCTAGATTTTGTTTTTAAAGCAAGAGTTCCCTTCAGACTATTTGCTGGAAACCTAAGTGTAAAACAGATAAAAGCTCATCTGCTTTGGTTAAATAAGAGGAAGGGGAGGGAGGAGAAATGGTGAATTACATGATCTGTAAGACCCCATTCTCAGTCTAAAGATGTGCTTCTCTGTGTAGGAGAGTAAAAAGTCACCATGACCCTTTACATGTATTCTTTTTCCCATGGTCCTAGCTAAATGGGAAAATAATAACTAACATTTATGGAACACATACTATGGCTCAGGCTTTGTTCTAAGTACTTTATGTAAAATAACTCATTTAATCCTCATAACAACCATATAAGGTAGGTTCTTATTCCCATTTATAAATGGGTACTGCAGTGGAACGTGATCAGATGCTTTGCCCAGGGTCAGTCATTTAGTAAATGATGGAACCCAGATTTGAATTCAGTCCATTTGGCTCCACAGTTCACCACTATACTATAGCTGCCTTTCAGAATAAATGGAATCATTCTGCTTTGTACCTATGAAAAGATAGAGAACTTCTGTGATAATTTTGCCTTTATGTTTGTCTAGAGCTAGCCAACATGGAAGAGGATCCCAGATCAGCTGGAGTTGCTACCTTTGTTCTTCAAGAAGAATTTGATAGATATTCTGGTTACTGGTGGTGTCCAGAAGCTGAAACAAGTAAGAGGCTTCAAAATAATATATTATAGGTCAATTAAAGTATTATGAGTTTCAACTACCAATTAGTTAACTGCACAGATTCTTAATTCTGAATAATAGATTCTGAAGTGATGAAGATTGGATCCCACCAGTAGTTATTTAGAATATTCAGGCTATATCTCACCATAATGAGTTCTCATAAAAAACAGGTGTATTGTGGTTCAGTACCCCAAGTCCTTCAACTCTCCTTGCCAGTTTTTCATCTAGAAGCTGGTTGGTGGCAACATTGGTGGCAAAATAAAAAATACCACCCCTTAATGGGAGTTGCTATAAAAAACGTAGGATTGACTAGAGTCTGCATGAACAGATGGCCAAATTAGTGTATGAATGGATCAGAAAAAAAGAGCACAAATTCCTTCTTTTTCTTGGTGTATTCACAAGGATTTTACTAGCTGAGAAACAGCTCTCTAAAGCAGTAGCTTTCAAACTTTTTGACTGTGATCTGGTTAGAAATTTGTTTTACATTCTAGCCTAATACATTGTACATATACTCTATACATAAAAGGCAGCATGTTTTATGTATAAACTGCTTTTCACTATGGGAGATATAATACTAGAGGGAATGGTCAATTATGATTACTTTCTGGCATAATTCTCCTAAATTTTCAATATTTAATTTCCTTTTAAGCTCCCAGTGGCAGTAAAATTCTTAGAATTCTGTATGAAGAAAATGATGAATCCGAAGTGGAAATTATTCATGTTACGTCCCCTATGTTGGAAACAAGGAGGGCAGATTCATTCCGTTATCCTAAAACAGGTACTGTATTCCATTGGCATTTATATTCACTCATTCCTACTTTTCAAACAAGATTCTTTCTGCATTCATCCAAAGGTATGGTCAACGTGGATATTTTACAGATTTAGTAAGGATGGGTTGTTTAAGTGTCTCTGAAGTAGATTTTTAAATTACAGGCTGATCCTTTTTAATTATTTCAAAGGTGAGGAAGTGCACAAAACTGATTATTTCAAGAAATGAATAAAGAAGTACCTTTGCTTGGAAATAAAGATTTTTAAGGGATTATGTTCTTAATAAATTAGTAATTTTTTCCCATATTGCTATTTATAGCATTTCAATTGTGAAATGATACGAATTCCCCTTCATTACGTACTCTTTATGTTTTTCAGCTTCTTTTTTTTATAGCCATATTAAAAATTATGAATTGAAAAGGAGTTTTGAGATTCTTATGCAATAAAGTCCTGTCTATATGCAACATTCCTCATTTGACTAAAGTATAAAAAGGATTGATCTGGCAAAATTCGTTTGAATAATTTTGGATATGCATTACTGTTCATTTATGTCTCTTTCTAAAGGCACAGCAAATCCAAAAGTCACTTTTAAGATGTCAGAAATACTGATTGATGCTGAAGGAAGGGTAAGTATAAAATGTTAACTTTTTGTATCATTTGACTAGTCTGTCAATAGAGATTTTAGATATGCTTTTTTATTTTTTGGACTTATTGAACTTGCTGAGACATCTACAGATCATGATTTCAGGTTGACCTAATTTTCTACTTTGAAAACTTTCTGCTGGTTCCCAAGATAGGAATATGGGGATATGCATATTTACCACTCCTTTCCAGTATTTTTCCTCTTTGCCTGTGTTAATTCTCCAGATCAGTATTTCTTAAATAGTGGTTACTGACTGGTGAGTTACCTTCTGTGTTGACAGTAGATTAAATATCCCTCATTTCTTTTATACTGCTACTTTCCATTTGGACAGATGCTTATAAGCTAAATGCACACAAAATTAATTAAAAAACGGTCGTCTTTGCTAGACTTTTTTAACAACTTTATTGAGGTATAATTTTATATATATATATATTTATATATGTGTGTGTGTATATATATATGTATATATATATACACACACATATATATATACACAGTTTAAATATTTATTTATTTATTTGGCTGCACCAGTTCTTTTTAGTTGAGGCACGTGGGGTCTTCGTTGCCGCGTGCGGGATCTTTTTTAGTTGTGGCATGTGGGATCTAGTTCCCTGACCAGGGATTGAACCTGGGTCCCCTGCACTATGAGTGCGGAGTCTTAACCACTGGACCGCCAGGGAAGTCCCTGAAATATAATTCACATACAATACAATTCACTCATTTAAAGTTTAAAATGGCCTTTAGTATATTCACAGAGAATTGTGCAGCCATCACCACAGTCAATTTTAGAACATTTTCATTACCCCTGAAAGAAACTCACATCCCTTAATCATCATCCCCAGACCTTTCCATGCCCCCCAGCCCTGGGCAACCACTAATCTACTTTGTATCTATGGATTTGCCTATTCTGGACATTTCTTATAAATGAAATCATACAGTATCTAGTCTGAGTTCTTTCACTTAGCATCATGTTTTCAAGCACTAATCATGTTGGCACCATGTAACAGCATTTCACTACTTCTTATTGCCCAAGAATATTCCATTGTATGGATATACCACATTTTATTTATCCTAGCCATCCTAGTGGATTTGAAATTGCACCTTACTGTGGTTTTGATTTACATTTTTCTGATGGCTAATGATGTTGAGCATCTTTTCATGTGCTTATTGGCCATTTGTATATCTTCTTTGGAGAACTGTCTATTCAGATCCTTTGTCCATTTTTTAAAAAGTATATTTAAAATTGTGTTAGCTAGACTATTAAGGGAAAAAAGTTTGCTCTCAGGACCATTTCACCAATATATTACAAAAATAGTATTTTAAGCTAAAATATAAGGAACTAGGGACTATTATTTTTCTTAGATACTAGAGTCTATAAAGTGATTAAAATCTGATTTTACCAGTTATTATCAAGAGTTCTGTTAGTATAAACTCACGGGAAAAGACTTTTAGACTATGCTAATTCTTGTAGTTAGAACTTGTTAGGTGTAAGAGCACCAGTAGAGGTAACCCATGACTTACTGCTGGTTTTGTTAATCCTGTGTACCTAAGACTGAAAAAGTATGCTGTTAAAGATAGTGATTTAAGTAGACCAATAAGCTAGTTACTTATCTCAGTCTTCTATAACTAGATTCCTTTTTTCTTTTTTAATAGCTTATAGATGTCATAGATAAGGAACTAATTCAACCTTTTGAGATTCTGTTTGAAGGAGTTGAATATATTGCCAGAGCTGGATGGACTCCAGAAGGAAAATAGTGCGTATGTTAAATTGCCACTTCTTTACAAATAATTTAGGACCCAGAACTGTCTGCTGTTAGATTTTTCCTTTCCGTTGGAGCTGCCTTCACATGTAAATTTGAAGTGTAGATAGTTCTGCACAAAGAATTTTTCCTGAACTAAGTGGACTTGTAATCCTATAAGCATAGGTGCATTGCATTTTAATTCTGTCTCTTAGCCAGTCACAGTTTCACAGTGTTATTTGTGGTTAAATTGTATGACTTTTAGGCTCACATATAAGTATGTATATTTTTAATAAATAAGCAGAAATATTTGTAGAGCCTTATGTGAAGATGATTACATGTAGTTCCTGTGTCTAATGTGGACAACAGGAGTTTCACGAGACATTTATCGACATTAAAGGGAGAAAACAATTTCAAAGGCCATCTGTGATTTTGGAAATTTAAAGAAAACTACTTTTAAAAACTCTACTCAAGCTTAACTTTTAAAAATAAGTGTAGAATAAGCTAATACTTTTAATTAGCCATTTGTAAGTGATAATTTAACATATACTAAAGCAATACTTTCATTGTGATTATAGAAATAACTGATGGGTGCTAGGGGAAAGATTAGTGGAATATTCATTTTCTGAAGAGTGTGCTTTATTTTGTGCTTTTCTTTTGTTTATTTAAATAGTGCGTGGGCTATCCTACTAGATCGCTCCCAAACTCGCCTACAGATAGTGTTGATCTCACCTGAATTATTTATCCCAGTAGAAGATGATGCCATGGAAAGACAGAGACTCATCGAGTCAGTGCCTGACTCTGTGACGCCACTGATTATCTATGAAGAAACAACAGACATCTGGATAAATGTATGCATGTTTTCTTGTACTTGGTTTGAATATTTTCTCAGAATGCTAAAGCAAATGAAGCTCGATAGCAAACTATCAAAATGAATTTTTTGAGTTCAAAGTAACCTTGAATGTTATTTGCTTAGTTTGAACATTTTCAGATTGGAATGTTGGTTCCAGAATGGGTAATGGTTTGTACATAAAAGGTACAAACTGAAATGACATCTCCCTGGCTGCAGAATTGCCCTTGTTTCTGGACACATCAGATATTGAAAACACAGCCTCATTAGTGCCTCTGAGAGGACCACAAGAATCCTGTCTAGAAAAGACTTTCTCTTTTAAGTTGGCAAACTATACCAAAATATAACAGTTTGGGATTGAATTTTTCATTTTCCAGTTTAGTGGAAAAAACTTAAACAAGATACAAAATAAATAAAGCTAGCTCACTCCCTGGCTGAATATAGGCTTCATATGATTCACCTAAAACAGATGAACATCTGTTTTCCCTTGAACTGTTAGAATATTTCTCTCTGGAAAAGAAAAGTAAAAGACATTTTTCTTCATCACTTCTGTAATAAGATTTATATCATTAAACAAACATCGTGCCATGTTTCAAAGAATTTCAGAGATGGTGAGTAAGAAACAGCTTTTGGTCATATTTTTCTTTTTTCTCCATTTGGAAACATTTATTTCTCAATAGATGAAGTCTTTGACTAAAGTAAGAGAAACGTGAAAGGCCCAGGCAAAATCTCTAATTGTACATATACCATACACCCTAGCCTGACAGTTATTTATATTTCAGAGTATGTTTATCAAGTAATTCTTCTTTCTCTGGCTTAATTGAATTGTTTATGTAGTATTTTCATTAATGTGTATAGTAAATTAAGCTATTCATTTTACAGATCCATGACATCTTTCATGTTTTTCCCCAAAGTCATGAAGATGAAATTGAATTTATTTTTGCCTCTGAATGCAAAACAGGTTTTCGACATTTATATAAAATCACATCCATTTTAAAGGAGAGCAAATACAAACGATCCAGTGGTGGGCTGCCTGCCCCAAGTAAGAAATCCTTTTTTATTTAAAAAGGGGAAAACGTTGGGGGCAGAAGGTGGGAGGGGCAGGGTAATGTAATGTCTTTTTTGTGTACTTTATAAGCATAGGACAAAGTTCTTGATGGATACATAATAAACTATTAATAGTGGGTAATCTCTGGGTATTGGGATTATTTATTTTTACTTTCTGTTTTTGCCTTAACTATACATTTTGTTTAAAGTGAGCTCATATAATTTTTAGATTAAAAAAGCTAGTTTTAAAACATTACAAAGTTATTAGATATTTGTGCATACTAGATTTTTTTTATACTGTCTGCATCTACACTGAAGTTGATTTATAGGTATAGCTCTTCAGATTGATGTAATTATGTTTCCCAAAGTGAAATTAAATATTATGTCAACTGAAGTTAGTTTCTTTTTAAGAAGTGATGGGTTTCCTTCTGGGAAATGTAATACAGAATGTGTAAGCCTAGGAAAAATGAAATGGTACATTGAATACTCCTGTGTTTTTAAAAAATTGAGTTATGGTTTTCTACTTTAATAATATAGAGTTTGTTTTGGAATAGTAGGCATTTAATGATATTATGTTATATGCTTTACTGCCATTTGTAACTTAACAGACTCAACATAGCCATTTTTAAAAAACTGTAGTAAAATATACAAACCAAAATTTATCATTTTAACTGTTTTAAGTGTGCGGTTTCATGGCATTAAGTGTATTCATATTGTTCTGCAACCATCACCACCATCCATCTCCAGAACATTTTTCATCTTCCAAAACTGAAACTATCCAATAAGGAATACCCAATTTAGTGGAAAATAAGTAACTTCTCATTCCTTCCTCCCCTCAGCCCCTGGCAGCCACTTTCTGTCTCTATGAATTTGACTACTCTAGATACCTCATATAAGTGGAATCATACAGGTCTGTCCTTTTATGACTGGCTTATTTCATTTAGCATAGTGTCTTCAAGCTTCAGCCAGGTTGTAGCATGTGTCAAAATGTCCTTCCTTTTTAAGGTTGAATAATATTCCATTGTATATAGAAACACATTTTGTTTATCCATTCACCTATCCATGAACAGATGGGTTGCTTCTACCTTTTGACTGTTGTGAATCATGCTGTAATGAGCATGGATGGACAGACATCTGTTTCAGACCCTGCTTTCAATTCTTTTGGGTATATACCCAGAAGTGAAATTGCTGGATATGGTAACTCTTTTTGTGATTTTTTGAGGAACCACCATACTCTTTTCCATAGCAGCTGCACCTTTAGTACATTCCCATTAGAAGTGCACAAAAGTTCCAATTTCTCCACATCCTTGCTAACACTTGTTATTTTCTGGGTGTAGTTTTTTTTGTTTGTTTTGGTTTTGTTTTTGTTTTGTGGGGTTTTTTTGGTAAGAGCCATCCTAGTGGGTGTGAAATGGTATGTCATTGTGCTTTTAATTTGCATTTTCCTAATGATTAGTAACATTATCATGTTGCTTGGCCATTTGTATATCTTCTTTAGAGAAATGTCTATTTGAATCCTTTGCCAACTTTTTAGTTGGGTTGTTTGTTTTTTCAACATGGCCTTTTTTTATATATATATATAAATTTATTTATTTTTGGCTGCATTGGGTCTTCATTGCTGCACGCAGGCTTTCTCTAGTTGCGGTGAGCGAAGGCTACTCTTTGTTGCAGTGCATGGGCTTCTTACTGCAGTGGCTTCTCTTGTTGCAGAGCACGGGCTCTAGGCACGCGGGCTAAAGTAGTTGGGGCATGCGGGCTTAGTAGTTGTGGCTCGTGGCCTCTAGAGCGCAGGCTAAGTAGTTGTGGCACACGGGCTTAGTTGTTCCGCGGGACGTGGGATCTTCCCGGACCAGGGCTCGAACCCGTGTCCCCTGCATTGGCAGGCGGATTCTTAACCACTGCACCACCAGGGAAGCCCTCAACATGGCCTTTTAAATATCATTCTTACTTGGGAAACAGTGAGCTACATCTTAGGACAGCAAAGTAAATACTGCCTATGACTTTGCTCCTTCTCTTAGCCTAATTTTTTTTTAATCAGACAGGAGCTTATATATCCAAGATGGAGATTTCTTCCCTAAGAGCCTTAGTTTAATTTGGCCCTTAGCATGAAATTGCCCTTACCAGTTCCTCTGTTGTTCAGAAATTAAATCTACTTATGGAATTCTGGAAAGTTTAGTGATGAAGACTGGTCAAAGAGCTATGAATAGTAGTTAATTAACTAAAACAACATTCTTGGGACAGTGATAAAAAGATGATAACTTAAAATTTTATACTCCTGTTGAAGAATAAGAAGAGTTGTCACCTTAGCTAACGTTCTTCTCAGAACACCTAGCCTCTGTTCCCTCTCAGTGTCTGTTTCTGGGCCCCTCAGTTTGTCTACCTCTTCTTTCCATTTCCCTCCTTTATACTTAGTCTTTCTTGCTCCAGATCTTCCTCCTTTTCTTGATGTCCATTTTATTTTATTCTTCCCTCCTTTCTTCCATAAGTGTCTATAATGTGTAACAATTAGTATTTTTTTAAAATATTTATTTATTTATTTATTTATTTGGTTGCGCTGGGTCTTAATTGCGGCAGGTGGGCTCCTTAGTTGTGGCATGCATGTGGGATCTAGTTCCCTGAGCAGGGATCAAACACGGACCCCCTACATTGGGAGTACGGAGTCTGAACCACTGCGCCACCAAGGAAGTCCCAATTAGTATTTATTATATGTTAAATAATATTTATTTTCTGGTGATAAAATTTAAAATACTAAGTTGAATTTTTGTATCTAAGAAAAAGAAAAGGAGTCTATTTTTTTTTAACTTGAGTAGGACCCTACTTAAGATCCTGTATCATCTCACCATCTCAGCTTGTCCTCAGCTGTCACTCCCCAGAGCCAGAGCTGGTAGCAGCTAGGCATAGAGCAGTGGTTCCATTTTTTTAACTTTCTCCATAGGTCACTGAGAGAGCCTCATCTACCAAGACAGAATCTTATAAAGATAAATGAGAGTGTTGGTATTGACTATGGTAATACCCAATTTGTTTTTGGCAAATGAAAAACAATTGTATTAAAATTTTCCTTTTCTGGCTTTTTAAGTAGTTTGTTGCATTTCTGGAAGAAATGCCTTATTGACCCATTAGATTTTTTTATCTTTCTAACCAAAGGTCTAGGAATGCAAGTGCTTTTGAGTTCTTTTCTGTCTTTGCCATAAGAATCTATTTTGCTGTTTTCACTTTATTTACATGGATTATTCCATTATTATTATGAAGACTCATAACTTGGAATTTTTTTTAACTTTAGACTTTATTATAAGGTGAAATTCACATAACATTAACCATTTTAAAGTGAACATTTAAAATGAACTGTGGCATTTAGTACATTTACAGAGTTATGCAACTACCTACCACCTCTATCTAGTTCCAAAACATTTTCATTACTCCAGACATAACTTTGAATTTTTCAGTGTTACCTTTTTGGAAAAAAGAGTTTAGAATACTATTTTTCATTGTTTCATTTGCTTGTAGTCTGGTATAGAGTGCTGAATTATGATTATGTTTATCTTCAGGTGATTTCAAGTGCCCTGTCAAAGAGGAAATAGCAGTTACCAGCGGTGAATGGGAAGTTCTTGGCCGGCATGGATCTAATGTATGTTCTTTTATTCTACTGATATATTTAGTCAACATCGGCTGTGTGTATGCAGTACTAAAAATCAATAGTGCAACTTCATATGACCCCAGTATTTTGAAAATATTTTTAGGGCCTAAAAGAACCCAGTTTGTTGGAAAAGAAGAGTCTTAGTTTAAATTATAAATCTCACCCATTTTATAACCCTGGTATTAGATGTGACTAAAGGTCACCATTTTCAAATACAGTGTTAATACTTAATAAGGAAAGGGCTGGTCCATACTTTTCGAGTCTAGCAAAAGTGAGTTATGAAAAAAAAAATAAAGTGAGTTATGATATAGTTTGAAAATTATTTCTAAATCTCTTATAGACTACTTGTGTCATTTCTACATTAGAAAATGCATTTACTCCTTCTGAAGTAGTGATGCTGTTTCATTCACCTGTTTATCTTATCTCACAAATTTGAAGTTTCATCTACCACCTGCAGAATTTGATGAACATTTGTACAGAGCGTAGATTGATAAAGAAGAGGAGGGAAATCCACCCTCTGTTTCACTCTTGGCATACATATGGCTTTCTGTAGTAATTCAATGAATTCTAATTTTATTTCTTTTGCCTTTTATAGTACCTTGTGTTTGTTTCAACTTTCAGTTAGGTGGTCAGTTTCATGAGATATCTAAGAAAGCCATCCTTTATGTGTGATACGTACACTTAAGATGATGTATGCTACCAGGATTTAGTGAAGGCCTGTGATTTCCTCAAATTGATTGGGAGATTTATTGAAGGATTATATATACTGGCTACTGTAGAAGTCACTCGTAGTCCCCAAGGTGATTAAGGAGAAAGAATGAAGATCCAGGTCCCAGGTTTGTTTTTGTTGGTAAAAACTTTAGAATATAATAGGCGACCTTTAAAGTCTCGTTTCCACTGAGAGTGTCACATGACCTTTTGGTTATATATTCAATATATTTTTTTCTCTTTGGGGACCTTGGATGTTACTGTCACCTGAGAAAAATCTTACAGTGTAATTCTAAGTTCTGATAATAAAAATTTACACTAATGTAAACTTCATGCTGTGTAATGGTTGGACAATACTGAGGGAATCCCCAAAATTGTGTTTATGCAGATTTGAACCTTATTTGGGCAACCTAAGTGTCTTTCTACTACTTGCCATAATGTACATCAATTTTCTTCTTTATGTCATACTTATTTATGTGATGTGCTTGTGTCTCTCTTTCTTACTCTTCTATTTTCTCTCTATTCTTGCTTTTTTTAAGTTACCTTTCCCTTCTTTACTTTTGCCAGTGACCTGTTCACACCCAAAGATTTCTAATGACCATAATTGAGTAAATCTTTGAGGCTTTTAAACCCATGTGCCCCTTAGGGTTCTCAAAGTGTGTTCTCTGGACCACAGAGGATCGGCATCACCTGGGAACTTTTTAGAACTACAAATTCTTGGCCCCCCTCGCCCCGCAGACCTCCTGAATCAAAAAGCCTGGGGGTAGGACCCAGCAATCTGTTTCACAAGCCCCTCAGGTGATTCTGATATTCATGTGATGCTGAAACCCTCAGGTGTTTCATGTAAAGTTGCTACATGAAACAGAAAAGGGGAGTGAGGAGTTAACCAGTTATTTATGCAGTTTTGAGAAGCCTGACTTCCAACTGCTAGGTCAAGAGCAGAACCAGTCCTGACGTTTTGCACAGATTAACACATACCTGTGAAGCTTCATGAATGTTTGTTCTGCCACTTCTTATCCTTTGTATTCTTTCTGTCTGTGTCATATAGGTCTACTTAATGTCAAGTGTGTTTATTTCTCTATCCATGCATGCTAAGAAAATGTTTATAATGACTAAGAAGAAGCTTCTTGGAGAAAACGTGGCATTTAAAAATACTTGCTTTTAGAAATGTACTTGTGTTTTCTTTGCTGTATAAAACAGTTTGAATTTTTTTTTAATAAATTTATTTACTTTATTTATTTATTTTTGGCTGTGTTGGGTCTTTGTTGCTGCACGCGGGCTTTCTCTAGTTGCAGTGAACTGGGGCTACTCTTTGTTGGGGTGCACGGGCTTCTCACTGGGGTGGCTTCTCTTGTTGCGGAGCATGGGCTCTAGGCGCGCGGGCTCAGTAGTTGTGGCTTGCGGGCTCTAGAACGCAGGCTCAGTAGTTGTGGCGCACAGGCTTAGTTGCTCCACGGCATATGGGATCTTCCTAGACCAGGGATCGAACCCGTGTCCCCTGCATTGGCAGGCGGATTCTTTTTTTTTTTTGACTGTTTATTTTTATTTTTTTAACATCTTTATTGGAGCATAATTGCTTTACAATGGTGTGTTAGTTTCTGCTTTATAACAAAGTGAATCAGCTATACACATACCTATATCCCCATATCTCCTCCCTCTTGCGTCTCCCTTCCACCCTCCCCATCCCACCCCTGTAGGTGGTCACAAAGCACCAAGCTGATCTCCCTGCGCTATGCGGCTGCTTCCCACTAGCTGTCTGTTTTACATTTGGCAGTGTATTCATGTCCATGCCACTCTCTCACTTCATCCCAGCTTACCCTTCCCCCTCCCTGTGTCCTCAAGTCTGTTCTCTATGCCTGCGTCTCTATTCCTGTCCTGGCAGGTGGATTCTTAACCACTGCGCCACCATGGAAGCCCAAACAGTTTGAATTTTATTAAACATCATTTGAGTAGGCTGCTAGAAGATTTTGAAAAGGAACAATAAAAGCCATTTATTTAGAATCTTACTGTAATTTAGGAAGAATATTAAGTGAATTCAGCTATGAGTATACTTGCAGTTCTTTTGAGTTCTGAATGAAGACTTAAAAGATCCTTCATACTTATTTATAAACTATACCAGTATTGAAACTGATTGAGTGACTGAGTTCAGTTATTCCCCAGCCCAATGGATAAAAAATTTTTGCAAATTTGTACAAAAGACTAAAAAAGCACTGCCTAAGATAATGCTGCGGGCTTCCCTGGTGGCGCAGTGGTTGGGAGTCTGCCTGCCAATGCAGGGGACACGGGTTCGAGCCCTGGTCTGGGAGGATCCCACATGCCGCGGAGCAACTGGGCCCGTGAGCCACAATTACTGAGCCTGCGCGTCTGGAGCCTGTGCTCCGCAACAAGAGAGGCCGCGATGGTGAGAGGCCCACGCACCGCGATGAGGAGTGGCCCCCGCTTGCCACAACTAGAGAAAGCCCTCGCACAGAAATGGAGACCCAACACAGCCATAAAAAAAAATAAATTAAAAAAAAATTAAAAAAAAAAAAAAAAAAAAGATAATGCTGCACTGAGAAATAGGATGCTAAAATTAAACTCTTTTAAGTGTGCGTGAATGGTTGACCTGAGCTGTAATATAGGTATTTTTTTCTCTGTAAAGGATTGTCATTTTAATGAAATAATTTTTGTATTTTAAGAAAAGTGCACATTCTAACCATATAGGAAACTACCAATAGCATGCAACTTGGACATCGTTTTACCTTCTGGACAGGATCTATTCTTAGCTATAAGACATGAGCAAAACCAACTCAAGCTTATTAACATTGGTGACAAATTTTTAAAAAGAGGCACAAGGCAAAGGGTGACTCAGATGATTCTGAATAAAATTGGATATTGTTTGTTAAATCACTAATCTTGCCAAGGTCATACTAGCACTGATTTTTTTGTTGTTATTTTGACAGATCCAGGTTGATGAAGTCAGAAAGCTGGTATATTTTGAAGGCACCAAAGACTCTCCTTTAGAACATCACCTGTACGTGGTCAGTTATGTAAATCCTGGAGAGGTGACAAGGCTGACCGACCGTGGCTATTCCCACTCTTGCTGCATCAGCCGGGTATTAAGTCCCTGTTTGAAAAGGGTTTCCTGTCATATAAAAAACCCTATACTCATGTAATACTCCTTTTCAGTAATGTGAAGATTGGTGAAGTTGGCCTGCAAAAACCTTAGCCTTAACTTTAGAATTGTTTATGTGTATAAATGGTCAGACTCTTACCATACTCCAGCTGTAGCATCAGTGCAGATGTAGCAACAGATAACCTTTTTTACTTTTCCCTGGGGAAAAGTAATTGTTTTTCCTTTCTCTAGCATTGTGACTTCTTTATAAGTAAGTATAGTAACCAGAAGAATCCACACTGTGTGTCCCTTTACAAGCTCTCAAGTCCTGAAGATGACCCAACCTGCAAAACAAAGGAATTTTGGGCCACCATTTTGGATTCAGCAGGTACTCATTTCCCTGAGCCTGATCTTAAGTAGGATTAGTACATTAGGGCACTAAACCTGTGTCATATGTCCACATTTCCTGAACAGAGTATTCCCGTCTCTTATCACCACCTGTCCCTGAGTTGCTGGGTTCCTGATTGATCCCATCCCTCCTAGTCTATCAATTATCAAATAAGACTGGTTACCTCCTACTCCAGGCAGGAGCAAGTCTGGAAGGCCTTTTTGAAAATAAAATTAAAATAGTCAAGATACCAGCTAGGAAGTGATTTATTCACATGTTTGGATGAGTTCCCAGATAAACAACTGAATTTGAAGGTAATATATACTGAACTAGTAAGACTCTTGAGCAGGGAAGCCGCAGTTTTAAGGAATACCCAGCTGGTCACTTTCTTAAACTTCTACAGCACTTGTAATGGCCATCTTAATAAAAGATAGAACACTCATTCTGTATGGGAGTGAAGAGCACTGTGAATTACCTATTTTTAAAATGCTTGATTTCTTAAACATGAAGAATGGACTAATTTTTTATATCTTTTAATTCATTTTATCCCCAAATCCTTTTTTTCCTGTTAGGTATTTTCACTCTTAAATATCTCCTAAGGGATTAAGAAATTAGTGCAAAACCACAAGGTATAAGTATGTTCTGATGTCCACAATCAGAATTTGTGATATGGTGATGATCTCTGCTTAGACTGTAACATCATCCAGTATGCACAGATTTAGTATAGGTCTATATCACTTTGGAAAACCAATTGATTAAGTTAATTTGTGGTTTCAGTTTCCCATCAGGTATATGGCTTAACCATCAATAAGTTACACAAACTGAGCACAAAGTATTTGTGTTCTGCGTGTGAATACCTCCTGGGCTCCAAGGATTGTTCATAATACTTTGTGTCTGCTTCTTAAATAGATAATTTGATATGTTCACTAGATTTACTTTTTTAAAGATAACTTCGTGCTTGATTTCTTGCTTATCATCTGAAGGGGGGGATGGTTAGTTATTTGTGTATAGAGTGGTGGGTTTATGGTATCTTTTCCTTGCTCTCAGATTGCTGAGCTCCCATAAGAACTCCTTTTACAGACTGTGTTACCTCCTCTCAGGTCCTCTTCCTGACTATACCCCTCCAGAAATTTTTTCTTTTGAAAGCACTACTGGATTTACATTATATGGGATGCTATACAAACCTCATGATCTACAACCTGGAAAGAAATACCCGACTGTGCTGTTTATATATGGTGGTCCTCAGGTGGGCATATTTATATACATATATGTGTGTGTGTGTATTTTTTCATTTTCTTTTTCTTTTTTTTAGGTGATTTGTTTTTTAAATGTCTGGTCAATTGTTTAAGTTAAGATTTGAGCATTGCTGAGCCTCTGCTATTATTGACTCTGGCTTATGCTCTAATTATCCAATTTAGGAGTTCAGGAAGCTGGGTTTTGTTAGATAGCTAACTCGAAAATCAGTGTCAATTTCTTCTTTTTTTTTTTTTTTTTGGCCTCACCACGCGGTTTGTGGGATCTTAGTTCCCCGACTAGGGATCAAACCCGGGCCCTCACCAGTGAAAGCACAGAGTCTTAACCACTGGACCGCCAAGGGAATTCCCTCAATGTCAATTTCTTAATTTACAGTGAGGACTGTAACTGTCATGGGGAATGTAATATGTCAGTAGGTAAATATGTTGCTTTGTGGGTAGAGAACTTGTTTTGGAAATGATATTAAATAATTAAATATCTTGGTAAATAAAGAGTCTTAACATATTTTTGAAAGCCTTGGTAGCCTAATGAATTCCGTCTCTTCATTCTAAGGCCACATCTCTCAAGCAAGCTATAATACTTTTTTTTTTTTTTTAGAAGGGTTTTTGGCTTTTTATTAATTTATCTTTGGCTGTGTTGGGTCTTCGTTTCTGTGCGAGGGCTTTCTCTAGTTGCGGCAAGCGGGGGCCACTCTTCATCGCGGTGCGCGGGCCTTTCACTGTCGCGGCCTCTCTTGTTGCGGAGCACAGACTCCAGACGCGCAGGCTCAGTAGTTGTGGCTCACGGGCCTAGTTGCTCTGCGGCATGTGGGATCTTCCCAGACCAGGGCTCGAACCCGTGTCCCCTGCATTGGCAGGCAGACTCTCAACCACTGCACCACCAGGGAAACCCAAGCTATAATACTTTAATCAGCTAGTTAAGGCAACTGCTATACTGCTATTCAGCACTGTAAGAAGTTTGCACCTTGATCTTCTTGTTTCCACCTTAAATATTAGCATGTGAATATTAAGCAAATTTTACTGACTGTCAGAGTAAAGTATTTTGGATAGGTGAATTGGTAAATTGGTAATTTTTTTAAATGTTTAATCTTGGTTATATATCTTACACTGAGACCCTGTAGAAATTAGAATATAATTACAATGTTTTTCTAATACAACTCTCTTGGACTCAGTAAATATCCTTTATAATTATACCCAGTTATTCAGATCTGGAAATGTATCTAGATGTAAAGTTATCCAAAAAATAAAAGTAACTACATAAGCCATAACATCTCAGCAATAACCATCATATATCAAGTTAAATCACTTTGCCATTGTTTAGTGTGTTTTACAAACAAAACGTGATTCACATTTGTATAATTGTCATCTACACATGAATTATGAAAGAATTAAATTAGACTTCTCTTAAAAACTTTGAGCCAAATCTTTGTAAACTTAAAAAAAGGTGTAATACAAAGAAATTCAGGGGAGAAGTTACAGGACACTCTCAGAAGCTTTACATGTTTTGTTATATTATTTTGATATTATGACTAAGTAAGAAGGGTGTTTCTCCTTCCCAATGAAGAAATGATATATGAGATATGTGGAAAACACACTATAAAAACTAGCTGGTTATTTAGATTTTTAATACTAAAGGACTCCTTATATTAGTAATTAAGTTTTAAAAGTCTAAGCCATATGAAAAGGTAGTATCGCTAATCATTAGGGAAATGCAAATCAAAACCACAATGAGATACCACCTCACACCCCTTAGGATAGCTATTATCAAAAAAAAAAAAGGAAAATAATAAATGTTGGTGAGGGTGTAGAAAAATTGGAACTCTAATACATTGCTGATGGGAATGTAAAATGATGCAGCTGCTATGGAAAACAATATGGCAGTACTTCAAAAAGTTAAACATAGAATTATAATCTGATCCAGCAATTCCATTTCAGGATGTATACCCAAAAGAATTCAAAGCAAAAACTCAAACAGATACTTGTACACCAGTGTTGATTGCAACATTATTCACTATAGCCAAAAGGTGGAAGCAACCCCAGTGTCCGTTGATAGATGACCGGGTAAACAAAATGTGGTACGTAGAGGAATATTATGCAGCCTTTAAAAAAAAAAGGAAATTCTGACTCATACTACAACATGGATGAACATTGAGGTCACTATGCTAAGTAAAATAAGCCAGGCACAGAAGGATAAATATTATATTTTTCCACTTGTATAAGGTACCTAGAAGAAGTAAATTCATAGAGACAGAAAGTAGAATAGAGGTTGTCAGGGACTGGGGAAGGGTTAGGGAATTATTGTTTAATAGGTTTGAAGTTTCTGTTTGGGATGATGAAAAAGTTCTGGAAATGGATAGTGATGATGGTTGCACAACAGTGTGTACTTAATACCACTGAATTATATACACTTAAAATGGTTAAAATTCATGTTTTACCATAATAAAGTCCTCGCCATGCAGTAAAAACAAAATTCTTTAATTGTTTGGAGTACCTTATGAATCCAACTGTATTTTTTTGCACTTATAGAACAGTTTCTTTCTCAAAGTGTTCTTTGGAAGCATTCATATTTGGCGAGACCACAGGAGAATCTGCTATTCAGTTTGCAGGGAGATTTCCCCATAAGACTTTGCGTGATAGAATGCATTTGGCACTTCAACCCACTGGGGGATCATTCATCCTTATGTTTGATGACCATGTGGATTAGTTACGAAGAGGCTCCTTAATGTAAGATCAGATCTTTCTAATAGCACACAATAACCTTGCAAAATTTGATTAAATCACATAAGTGGTCCAAACCTTTTTTTTTCTTGGTGTATATTCAGGTCAAAGTGGGAATCTTTTGAATAGCAACAGTGCCACAATTCATAACATGAGGTGAATTACTTCATCACTAAATGCAGCAATGTCTGTAGTCGGACAAAAGTAAAACCAAGGAAAGCAACAAATATTTCCCATTAAAGTCATCAAGGCTTAGTTTTTTGAGCTTTTCATTGATAACAGTAGTGTGTTTAAAAATGTTTATTTAACAAATATTTATGATACTTCCTATGTGCCAGACACTGTTCTGCAAACATAAATGCACAAGAGAGCAAGTTAAAATAGCAGAACACAGGTTTTGAAGAATTGATACTGAAGAAAACTTCTGAATTCTTAGTGCTGAAGGGCATTATGTTTAAGTACCTCCTTCTAAGAAGAAGCAGGCCTGGAGGCTGCAAAGGCAGAAACACTGGCTCTGGGGGAGAATGTTCCTATCAGGCAATTGAGGCCACCTTCTGTGATTGACAGCAGGCAAAGAAGTGAATTAGTTTTCTTATATGTTCATATATGTGTTCCTTGCCTAATACTTCTTTTTTCAGCTCCCTCCCTTTAAAAACAAGCACCTTTGCCCACCAAACCCCTCCTCCCAAGGTAGAAAGGGAAAACATCATTCTCCTATGTCTGTTTTTCATTCATTCAGCAAATAGTTATTGAGTTCCTATTATGTACCAGGCACTATTCTAGGCAGTGAGGATACCACAGTGAACAAGTCAGACTAATGTCCCACCCTCATGGAGATTAATGAGGAAAATAATAAACAAGCAGACATATAAATTATATAATTTCATATAATGGAAGTGTTATGAATAATTGTTGGGAAAGAGGATGGCAAAGTGACTAAACTGAGGGTTCTGACTGGAAGGTCAGGGAAGCTCTCTGAGGTTGCAGAGGATGAGAAGGAATGAGCCATGTTAAAGATCTGAGGGCAGAGCATTGTAGACAGAGGGAACAGTAAATGTCAATGTCCTGGGGTTAGAACCAACTTGATATAGTTGATAGTAAGGTTAGAGTACTGTGCTCAAGGGGGGAAATGGTATGAGATGAGGTCACAGAAATAACCAAGGGCTAGATAATGTAGGGTCTCAAAGGCAGTGGTAAGGAGTTCAGATCTTACTCTGATCTAAACCCCCTGCCATTATGAGGAGCTAAGCTATAAAGTCGTACCTGATTTACATTTTTAAACATCGTCCTGTGGCTGTGAGAACAGACTATACGGAGGACAAGTATAGAAACAGAAAGACCAGTTTGGCAGTTGTTGCAGTGGCGCTAAACATCCGAAAGTTCAAAAGGAGAAGGTTCTTTACACCGCCACCGCCAGTCTAGCCCTTTCAATGCTCAGTAGATATTTATTGAGTAAAGATAGCATCGATGTTTATTTTAACTCCTGGCTGGCTTGGTTTTCCTATTGGTTTCAGCCAGAGAACACTTTCTCAATTTTGCCAGAACCGTTTTTTTGTTTGTTTATTATCTACCTTAGTATCCACCAAACGTTGAACTTCTGTAACTTTCTGCCCATTAATTAAAGTCTTCTTTTCACCAGAGAGTATATTTCTGGTGAAGCACCAAACTACATTTAATTTCTCAGTCATTTTGAAGTATAGTTTCTAGGGCAATAAAGATATTTAAGAATTATCTTACCTTTTGCACTAATTTGTGTAACAGGAAAAAAGAAGCTGACTGGTCATAGTAATTCATTAAAATACTTCAGTTTTCCCTCTACTGGTCAGAGACAATCCCAGAAAAGACAGCTAGGGAGAAAAAATGATCTTATTCTGTCATTTGAATGGTACAGTTCTTCCTCAGGGTAGAAGTAATCATTTTAGTAATTTTTTCTATGGGGTAGGCTAAATCACTTATCTTGTATGTAGTTAATATCTAGGTTATAATTTTAAAGTCTGTAGTTACTCAGTAATTCCTCAGAACTTTTGAGTGTGAAGTTAAGAAAGAAAAGAAGTAACATAAACATGAAAAGATTTAATTTAAAAGTAAATAAGGGGGCTTCCCTGGTGGTGCAGTGGTTAAGAATCCGCCTGCCAATGCAGGGGACACGGGTTCAAGTCTTGTTCCAGGAAGATCCCACATGCTGTGGAGCAACTAAGCCCATGCGCCACAACTACTGAGCCTGCGCTTTAGAGCCCATGAGCCACAACTACTGAGCCCGCGTGCCACAACTAGTGAAGCCCACACGCCTAGAGCCCGTGCTCTGCAACGAGAAGACGCTGCAGTGAGAAGCCCGCACACAGCAACGAAGACCCAACACAGCCAAAAATAAATAAAATAAATTAATTTAAAAAATAAAAATAAATCAGGGAGAGGGGGAGGAGGGGAATTGCTAATCAATGGGCATAAAAAATTCTTAATTATGCAAGATGAATAAATTCTAGAGACCTGCTGTCCAACATTGTCCTATGATTAACAATACTGTGTTGTACACTTAAAATTTTAAGAGGGTCCATTTCATGTTGTGTTCTTGCCACAAGAAAATAATTTCATTTTATAGGCAAAATAATGTTAAAAATTTAAGCTTTCTGTCTTTTGCAGCATCCTGCCTCTCTTATGCTTTTGTATGCTACCATATAATAAATTTCACTGAAGTTGTATTTCTTGCTCAGGTGCAGTTGGTGAATAATCGGTTTAAAGGAATCAAGTATTTCCGATTGAATACCCTAGCCTCTCTGGGTTACGTGGTTGTAGTGATAGACAACAGGGGATCCTGTCACCGAGGGCTTAAATTTGAAGGCGCCTTTAAATATAAAATGGTGTGTGAGCATACAAACATTTTTCTTTTAAAGACATTTACAACTTTTGGTGCATTGTTTGGTGTGAAATCCCAGAGAAAGAGTTGGGGGAAGGCACTGTGAGTGTGTGTGCACGTGTGTGCATGTGAGCATGTGTTATGGTTTGGGGGTGGGAGGAAAGGTACAACTTGATATTCACTAGGCTATTCATGTCTACCTATATGTAAATTTGGGGAGCTGAGATAGAACCACTTTTATATAGAAACCCCCTCTCTTTCTATTTTTTATGTCCAGTTTAGCCAGAAGCCAGTCCATTTAGTTTTCAGCATCCTGTACACTATTAAGAGGAGTAATTGAGATTTGTTCTGTCCTCTGTGAAGAGAGAAACCAACTGGTTAGTGCCTTCCTTGTGACAAGCCTCTTTCTCTCTACAGGAAGCTTTAAATGCTACCTTTTAGAGATGCCCCATGTCCTTTCTGCTGCTTTGGGAAATGATGAGAATCCGATGTTCCTTTTGCACAGTAAGGCAGTTACTGTGTTTGCCAGTGTATTGGACATGCTGAGTAAGACATGGGGATTTTCTCCCACAGCCAGTTCTTTGACCTTATGTTGTATTCTCATGTAAGTTTTTGTTTTTATTTTTGTTTTTGGCTCAGTGAAGTGAGATTGTGTGCACTGGCAGGCCTAGTAATACAGACAGGGTGGTGGCGATAGGAATTAGGACTATACAGGACTTTAAAGAAATTGTATGTTCAGTTCCTAGAGGTAGGTGATGGGGAAATAGGAGGATAAGGCGTCAAGAGTGATTCCTTCTGCTTTATTGCATTAAGTTTTAAAAAGGAGAGAGAAAATTAGTCAACCATTTAAGGGGGCTAATTTTTTATATTTGGGTATAGGAAGGCTTGTTACAAGGAAGATGCTGACCTCTTAGCAGACAACAGAACAAATGGAAATGGGAAATACCCATACGGCAAGGGACATTTTGGGTCACAGTAGGAAAGAACTTTATGACTAAGGGGTAACTAAACTCTAGGACAGGCTAGCAACAGAAGCTATAGGCTCCTATCTCTAGAGTTAAAAATTTTTTTTTCAAGCAACAGAATTTCCATTGATAATGAGTTCTTATCTAAAAAACTACAGGTATTTTTAGTAAGAACATCTATCAGCTTTAAAAGCACTCTTATAATAAGATTTTTATTTATCAGAATCAGTGAAATGCTCTCCCTTTTTTACAGGGTCAGATAGAAATTGACGATCAGGTGGAAGGACTCCAATATCTAGCCTCTCAATATGATTTCATTGACTTAGATCGTGTGGGCATCCATGGCTGGTCCTATGGAGGATACCTCTCCCTGATGGCATTAATGCAGAGGTCAGATATATTCAGGGTATGTGATTTCCTATGGTACTTCTTTTTGCAATAAGGGTGGAATTTTCTATAAATTGAGATATGAGGAAATGCCAATTTTCTGAAGGTTTACAAAGTTGACAGTACTGTGAAATGTTAGGGTTTGTGTGTTTAATAGCCGTGTGAAATAATAGATATATCTTGTCAACTCGTGAGACATATGTTTACGTATCTTTATCTACATTTATCTATATAAAATAGTTGTCAACTTGATCAGTTACTGGCTATTTATAGACATATGCCAAAGATTGTGGGAGAGAGTCATGATCAGTAAAACACACATTCATATTGGGTTGTTCTTATTTGTGTAATTGTTGGACTACAACCTCTGAGGGCAGGAATCTGTCTGCCCTACGCTGTATCCTCAGCAGCCAAGCACAATGCTTGGCACATAGTCGGTCCTAAGTAAATCTGTACTGAATGAATAAACTATGAAATATATAAACAATGATTACAATTCTATAAACAACTTCTTAGAAAAATATGTTAGAAGAAAATATAAAATGATGCTAACAGTTGTTAAGGGAATGGGAATTATAAGTGGCATTTTTCTTTTTTGATATTTCAATAACATGATTTTATTTTACAGTGAAATTTTTTTATTTTTAAGAATAAAAACTATAGGGTTTTGTTCTTACATGTATATTCAGATAATCTTTATTTATAATAACCACAAAATGAACTCTGAATACTGCCATAATTTTCCCAGGCTTGCAGCTGTCAAGAAAGTAATTACAGTATTTAAATCAATATTTAAATATAAAACTGTGTGTGGGAGACTTAAAATGAGGCAAGTATTTAGTGCTTAAATATATTTCATTCATTGTTTTAAATTCTGTACTGCCAACAGAAGCTAAAAAAAAAAGACTGCTTTTTGCTATATAAAGCTGACACTTGTCCCATATTTTTTCCCCAGGAGCAGGAATGAATTTACACTGAGGCATGCATATGGTCTAGTTCAGCCTCCCCTTTTAACAGAGGCCCATGTTTATATTTCATCTAGCCCAGGCTAAGGATTTGGTGTGTGGCACATCTGTGGAACATGAAGCTAACTGACTCACAAAGTATCAAATTCTTGACCTTCGCACTCCCCTTTGATTTTCTGAGTTGCCTGAGACCATGTATGCTCCAGTCCTGGGGCTAAAGCCTAAGGATAATTTTAGCCTGTAAATTTGCAGTTACAGACTCTCAGTGCTAGCCATTCTTTTCTGGACCACACTTGACTGTCACTGTTATCTTATGCAGGTTGCTATTGCTGGGGCCCCAGTCACTCTGTGGATCTTCTATGATACAGGCTACACGGAACGTTATATGGGTCACCCTGACCAGAATGAACAGGGCTATTACCTAGGATCTGTGGCCATGCAAGCAGAAAAATTCCCCTCTGAGTAAGTTTAAGCTTTAAAATTAAAATTATAAATTTAAAATTGTATCTTTAAAAATTGTCTTTAATAATAAGGAAAACTGTAAACATGACAAAACCAAAACTAATATTTTATAGAGTGCTAGAAGACATAGCTGTTTGTCAAAGCTGAATTATAGGCCAGTTCATATAATTTGGGTTTTTGTACAAGTTATATTTGAAGCAGTTGCTTAAGTGATAAAAGAAGCTTAATTAAGTACACAACTGTTTCAAGGTGGAAAAAATTCCATTTCTGCTTACATATATTTTGCAAGTAGCATATATGATTTTTCTTTTTCTAGGGACATGCTATAATTATTGATGTGTGCTAATATCTTAATAGGAAATAGAACACATGATTTAATTTAAAAAATTTTTTTTTACATGTAGCATCTGGTTAATATATTACTAATTTAATATTGAAATGCTGAATCCTTTTTTTAAAATAAATTTATTTATTTATTTATTTTGGCTGCCTTGGGTCTTCGTTGATGGGCGCAGGCTTTCTCTAGTTGCGTGGTGCGGGGGCTACTCTTCATTGTGGTGCGGGGGCTTCTCTTGTTGCGGAGCACGGGCTCTAGGCATGTGGGCTTCAGTAGTTGTGGCACGTGGGCTCAGTAGTTGCGGCTTGCGGGCTCTAGAGCGCAGGCTAAGTAGTTGTGGCGCATGGGCTTAGTTGCTCCACGGCATGTGGGGTCTTCCCGTACCAGGGCTCAAACCCGTGTCCCCTGCATTGGCAGGCGGATTCCTAACCCATGCGCCACCAGGGAAGTCCCAAAATGTTGAATCCTTATTCTAATATTACAGTATAAGGAAGTTAACGTAGTTAGTTGTGATTAGTTTTAAGGAGTTAAGTGGTTTTCCCAAATACTCTTATTTTGCCTAATCCTCTGATATTTCCATTTTTCCAGACCAAATCGTTTACTACTCTTACATGGGTTCTTGGATGAGAATGTCCATTTTGCACACACCAGTATATTACTGAGTTTTTTAGTGAGGGCTGGAAAGCCATATGATTTGCAGGTGAGTTCTTTTACATTTTCTGATTAAAATAGCCATGATTAGTGATTGGTTACTTTGAAATATAATAAAGTATGGAGTAAGGTTGAATTTTCAGCTATGGCCACACTCTGCTTAAGAGAACTAAAATAATAGGCATAGTTAGTAGTGCCTCTAGTTAGATAAAAATTAAGATCCTGTGGAAGTCAGGATGAAAATTGTCCTATCAGATTACATGACTTGTGTATCTGTATCTGCTTTCAGTTTGTAATCATGGACAAGATGACAGGAGTCCATTCACTATCCTCCTTTGCTTTTCTTCTTCCTCTTGGAAGGGTAAAGAAATGCTACTTGATTTCATTGTTATAAAGGAGTTTTAGGACCTGATTACAAGGTCTTTTAATTTTCTTCTATTTTATATTGACATTGAAGCAGAAACCAACAAGTTACTTACCTCCATTGCTCCATTACTCAAAAAAAAGCTTTTAAGAGAAATTTTTCCTCCTTTCTTCCTTGTTTCTACTCCTTACACGGATTGTTCTCATAAGAAATGAAAAATATTACTTTTCCCTTTTTTGTGTTTCAGTTGACATTTATGTAGGTAAACTATGAGATGTTTGTCTATAGCAGCAGTTTTCAAGCATTTTGGTCTCAGGACCCTTTTATATACCAAAAAGCTTTTGTTTATGTGAGTTATGTCTATCAGTATTTCTCATATAAGATTAAGACTAAGAAAATTTTAAAATATTCATTTATTTATTTAAAATTAACAATGATAAACTATTACATGTTAACACAGATCACATTTTTAATGAGGGAGAAAATTTTTCAAAACAAAACAATTTACTGAGAAAGCACTGTTTTACATTTTTCTAAATCCCTTTAATCTCTGGCTTAATAAGAAATACATCTAGATTCTCGTATCTACTTCCACATACAATCTGTTGTGAAATGTTGTTTTGGCTAAAGTAAATTAAGAAATTTTGGCCTCAAAATATGTAATTAAGAAATGGGAGTAATATTTTAGCTTTTTCAGATAATCGTGGATATTCTTCTTTGTTGCTACACCAAAACTGAACAGATGGTAGTTTCTTAAAGGTTAGTCTTAGTGTGGAATCTGAAACCATATCTGTAAACTTTTCATACTCTGCTACACTACAGTCTGTTGGATCTTGTACTTCAAATGGATCTTTTACCCATGCATTGGTCATCTGGAAAATATTGGTTCACTTCTAAGTGTTGACCCATTTCATCATACAATATTTTTTAAATCATATACATTGATATTACCACTGATCTCAACAGAAAATTCTCCAAGTATTGGGAAGCTCATGAGCTAGGAGTGGTAGATGCAAGTTTTCCAAAATTCTAATTTTCATTTAAAAGCTCAAAATTTATCATTGGCAACAAATACTGTCAATGCTGTCCTTGAAGTGACTGGCTCACATCATTTTTGAGAAAATGTTTGCCAGATAGCCAAGTCTGAATCACCATAGTTGTCATTCTTTCAAGTGAAAAATGGAGTTCCATTTAAAAACTCAGTTGTAGGGACTTCCCTGGCTATCTAGTGGTTAAGACTCCGTGCTTCCACTGCAGGGGGCGCGGGTTCGATACCTGGTCAGGGAATTAAGATCCCGCATGCTGTTCGGCGGGCCAAAAGAAAAACAAAACAAAACAAAACTCAGTTGTACAAGTCCTTTTCCTTGAGACATTGTGTAGCAGAAGTGCTTTATGCCTTCTTCCCATCTTATCACCACAGAATATAAAAAGACCTCTGCTCAAGGGTTGCAACTTAATAAAATTCTAATTTTTACTACTACTTAAGTGAAACTGGTATTTTTTCTTGTGTCACTGCCTTGATTCACCCACTATTGCCTTTCATTATCAGTGCAAATGCCAACACAGTGAATAAAGGCAAATAATGTCTTAGTTTTGATCTGAAAGTAGTTTTGACCTTGTGTATCCCTGGAAAGAGTTTATGAGGACTCCTGAAGTCTGCAAACCACACTTGGAGAACCATTGATCCTTCTGTAAGCTTAGTGGTACATAGGGAATTTTAAAGAGAAGGCCCTTTAGATAGGATGTATGTGTATAATATCTTGGAGAAGCTCTGCTCCATGTTATTAATTCTGTTGAAAATCTCTGGAAAGCTTTGGAAGGAGATGTGTTCCTAAATTCTTATTTTGTGTATTTTGATTTTGTTGTTGTTGTTTTTAAGATCTATCCTCAGGAGAGACACAGCATAAGAGTTCCTGAATCTGGAGAACATTATGAACTGCATCTTTTGCACTACCTTCAAGAAAACCTTGGATCACGTATTGCTGCTCTGAAAGTGATATAACTTTGACCTGTGTAGAACTCTGGTATACACTGGCTGTTTAACCAGATGAGGAGGTTTAATCAGTAGAGAATTGATCATCACATTTTGGTACCTGCCACATAACATCTACTTCTGAAAGTATATTTGGTGCCATGCAGGTGTTTACAGCTTGTAGATAGTAATCTAATACCTTAACCATACACAAAATTAAATGATGCATATTTCTAAGGGACCCAGCAATACCATGAGAATTACTGAAAGAAATAAGACATTAGCACCATGTATCCATACTACCTTATTTTCATTTTTTAATAGCATTATGAAACCTCATGGACTTAATTAGTGTATTTTTACAGTATACTTCTGAGTTTGTTAAAATATGATATTAGTGATTGGTTTGGTTCAATTCCAGAATCTCTGACTAGTTACAGATTTGATAGCACTTAAATGTAATTGAATAGCTTATACTACATTGCTTGGGGTGTATCCAGCATGTTATGAACTAATCACTATTAAACCTATGGCTTAACTGGTCATTAATGATTTTTCAAGGATAACTTAGTAGCCTCCTAAAGACACTTAATTTTGTTTCATTCAGACTCTGACCAGTTTTTAACCAATTTAAACTGTATCTAGTATAAATAGTTCTCTTTGATGATATGACCGAGTGGGTTTTTCCTTTCACATAAAGGCAACTAACTGTATATGTAGCATGGATTTAATTAGTCTTATAATATTGATAATTACAGGCAGGAAAATTTTAATCAAATGATTAGAGCTTAAATATTTGCAGGCAATTTCTTTCCCTTTAGGAAAAGAAAAAAGTACACATTCACTTGTATTTTTCAGAAAATTTAGTGGTGCCAGTTTCCATTGGGTATTTCCTCATTGAAATGTTCCAGAGTTTTAGGGCAATGGAGGGGAATTTTGGTGGGGTGGGGGAGACCAGAGTGTGGAAAACGGCAGGGAGAGGAGAAGGCAAGGGTCTGCTTAAGATCTAAGAAGAAGTATAATTTGACCAAAAATACTCATGAAAAAGTTTAGGAATTGAAATTTAAACTCCTAGAATATTAGTTAAGGAAACCAGATTAAGAAATCACACTCTTGCCAACACAGGTACAGACTAACATTATTCAGGGGAGGAAAAGTTCCTTAGAGTTCTTTTACAATTCTAATTCTAATTTTTTTTATTTTCTTCTTAATTTTGGAAACCTTACAAATTGAAACTTTCTTTAACCTTTTTAAATTATTTGAGTATTATTTAGATATTGTGAGCTTAAAGAGTTTCCAGACAACCTCTTTACCATAAACTGATCCCCAGCAAGGCATGGCTCTCTTTTGCAATGTTCAAAGCTTGTAAGTGATTTCTTGAATGACCATGACATTTTTCTGGTTTAGCCCTAGCATTTGACTATTAAGGGAGCTCGTAGTGCCGATTGGGATCTGCCATCTTAGAATCTTAGGGTGCTAGATGGGTCACATTGGAGCCGGTGGCAGAGAAGGCACCTATGAGTTTGACAAGCCTCAGTGTTTGGAAAGTACTTCTAAACAACACTCCAAAAAAAAAAAATTACTCTTTTCTTTCTCACCACTACAGAGAGAGTAGATTCCTGCCCTAGAGAGCACAGCCTCCATTAGTAAGGATGGTGACTGTGCGTGAGATGTGGACTTCGTCACTGAGGGCCGCATGGGAGGTGGGGGAGGTCCAGAGATGGCAGGGTGACCTGGCTGTGCTGTCTGTGGAGGGGGATTGGGTTTTGCTGTTTTTGTATTTATACTGTATAATAGGTACCACACTTTTCCCTGTGTCTGTATATGTATTGATTTTCTTGTTATGATATTTTCCCATGCCAATATTTGTTTATATTTTTTTCAATGTTAAATTAAATTGATTTGGGTAACTTTTCTTCCCCAAGAAAGTATTTTCCCCCATGACTTAAGTATGTATCTGATTACTGAAGATGGTTTTTGTCTGGGGACTAGTGGCGTCTTGACGATATAACCTTATATAATATGCAAAGTAGAAATGGTATACAGTGGCTTTTATACAGCTACTCATTTGAAACCTCTTACCCAATAAGGCTGTTTCTTCAAAATGGCATCTCATATTTTACCAAAACAAACCTTAAAGAACCTCATGGACTCTTGAATTCACAGGTGTTTTCCTTTTGCATCTTGCCTTCTGCTTTCCTCCCACCACAAGGAATGCTTCTGTTATAATTCCCAGTCAGTTAAATGCCATTCTTCCATAGGGGGAAAAATACCTGACTGAATTCGCTTACAGAAAGACAGCTCGATTGAATTTGATTTTAAAATCAGTGTGGAAAACATCATAGTCAATTCAAGCAATCAGTAGAAATCTCACTAAAACTATTTGTACCCTGTGTTTGGGTAACAAACTAAAAGGCAAGAGTATAGCCACATTTTTAGTGAGAACCAAAAAGCACTAGCTTAAACATCAAAGGGGGGTTTTGCAGGTTTGATAATTGGGTGCACTTGAACAACCATCAGTAGTTATGGTTGCTTCTGCGTTTTTGAGCAGTGAGACTCAAAATCTAAGATTCATCTGGGATGCTTATGAAAAGAAGTGCAGTCTTGAACCTCACTCTTAGAAATTTGGATTTCATTGATTTAAGTGGAGACCAGGAATCGCATTTCTAACAAGCTTCCCAGGTGACTCTAAAGCAAGTCATTTGTGGGCTACTTTAAGAAACTTCTGTAGAGAATGAGTTGGATTAAGAAAATAATAGGTGATTTCTACACTGGACTGATTTACAAGAACCTAAAACAATAGTCAAGATAGCTGCTCATCTGTGATGACTGTTGGCCCTTTTTTCACTCTGAAAAAAGCAGAAGGTATCATTAACTGTCTATCCCCTTGGTCTGGAGATTAATTTTGGAATGAAGGTTTTTCTGTCTATGCCATTCCTGGCTTGTTTCCAAAGCCTCATACAAGAGGATGAAGTCACAATGCATGCATTATTTTTCAGAAGAATGAAATATAGATATTGATGCTTACTTTACTTGTTTTACTTCTTACAGAAGGTGTATCCCACCTCTCTGTAACATTGTTCTCTCTTTAGGTGGAATGATTCCTATGAGATCTCTCATTATTACAGAATTGTAAAATTTTCAAGCTGTTATATCTTTGATATAATCTGATGTTCTCATTATTTAGAGGAGGAACCTCCATATAGAGAGAGGAGAAAATATACCCATGGTCACGCAGCCAGTTAGTGTTTGGTTGGTGCTAGACTCCATCCAGATATCCTAACTCATGGTAGTTAAATGATATGTAGAAAAGGCAAATTTTTAAAGAAGTATTTATTAATATATTCCTATGAAACATTTTAAAGATAACATAAAATGGTTAATTTTTCCATTCTAAAGTAAATGCTAAGCATGCTTATTAATGAAGCAGTACTTCTAATTAGTATATGACATTCTGAAGTTAATTAAAATTGTTAACACTAAATGTGTCTTCCTTGGTGTAGTGGGGGGTTTGGGGATTGGGGTATAGAGTGCTTGCTTAAGCCTGGGAGCCCAAATTATAGCTGTTTAAAGTAAGCAAAGAGACATGGCCATATCTAAACTAAGATATGTAAGGTGAGTGTCCATTCCCAGCAGACATAAAGGAATAAGGAAACTTTCCTGACTCCCACCTTCCCAACCCCACCCAGCCCCAACTAATCCATCTTGCAGCCTGAAATATGGAGACATGTTAGTTCAAGGTGCTGGTCAAGAGACAGTTCTAGGTAATCATTTGAGAAGTCCCTCAGAGAGAGAAAAAGTTGTGTTCGTATGTTTGTTTTTACATAACCCAAATACAAATTTATGTTGTATTCAGCACAGTTGGAGTTCAGGTCTTTAATTTTAGAACATAAAGTGCCTGCTGTTTTAAGCATTGACTTATATAAAAAGAACTGCATGTCTCACTCCAGTAAGTTTATGGGTTTTCTCATTTTCAGCTACATGGCTTTTAATCATGTAAAATGAAACATTAGTTTTGTTGCATTTTATTACAGGTTCTTTGTTGCAATAAAGATGCTGCTAAAATGTAATTGATGTAAATTTCCCTTTTTCCCCCATTCCCCATTTGTACAATCTTTGCCTTGATTAGTGGCAACTGTGAGTGATTAATACACACGAACAAGGTCATGTGCTTGCAGTGGCGAGCGGAGACTGCAAGGTGATTACGTGGGGTTTCTAGTATAAACACTAACTAAAAATGCATCCAAAGCCAGAGGGAGATGTGCGGAGACCTGCTTTGTACCTGTAAGTGGTTCCCTACAGCCAGCGTTGGTACTGCAAGGGTGGGTGATGCTTGGAGCCAATGATTAGCATAACCTCCCTGAGCAGCTAGGAGTTTCTCTGGAATGCCTCTTGGAGTTGACAGTGGTTTCTGCATGCTCCCCAGGAAATTTCAAGGGAGTTCAGTGTAATACTTTCTTCAGAGATTTCTTTGACAATTCTCTGGTCTTTTGAAGCTGTACTAGAGAAAGGGTAGGGGAAAGAAGCAGATGAACCCCTCTAAAATTAGTAAATTTGGGTTTGTCTAATAATCCTTCCAGAACAAACCCTCACTCTGGATTCTGTAATCCTCTAAAGTTGTATGCAAAATATTGCATGAATGAGTGGAGGTGCATTCTGGGGAGAAGGGCTTTGGCGTTATCAGATTCTCAAAGGGATAATGATTTTTAAACCACTGCTATGTTATGTATTAGGGTCTTAAACTTTTAATTTGTATACAGAAATTTTTAGAAATAAAGATTATCTTTAAACAGGGTACTGCTATAGACCTATCCTTTTCACCTCATAACACGTTAAAAAAAAAAAGACATCTCTGTGACTCTGGGATAAACTGAGGTACACTGGGTTAACCTGTTGAGGTTGCTTGTCGCCAGAAGTAACCAGCCAGACTCACCCAAACTCTAAAGAGATTAATACCTCAGCACACATGTAATTCATTTATGGCACTCCAGATGGGAACATTTTATAGACTACTCTGGTGTCTTTAATTTAGCCAGGATTTATTGCTAATCAAAAATCAGCTTTCAACCTGGCCATAAGCATCCTACAAAGACTGTGCTGGCGGTACACACTTCCCAGTGGCTCTCGGGCTCCAGAGCTCCAGAGTCCTGTCAGAGCAAGTGTATGGTCTCAAGACCTCTGGACGTCCCTCTAGCCTGACCTTACCCACGCAGTGGTAATGAGAAACAGGGATTGATCCCTTGGTGCTTTGGAGGGGAGCAGAGTCGAAACAACTGTATTTTGAGGATCTAATAACCATAACTTTATTTGGGGCTTGGAGTGGTTTGGGGAATCACCAGGATTTAAATAAGTTAATCAGCCTAGTTCCATCCACGGATCTGGTACCCTGGCCCTGCCACCCTGAAGAGGTTGAACTCCCATTGAAATGGATTAGATGGGATTCAACTCTGACATAGGCAATGAGATTTTTGAGTTTGTGTGTCCCTTACTGAAAGATAACACTCTCTAAATTGGCTCCCAAACTTAAGTTCTTGAAATAGAAGTTTGGGAACAATTAAGATAGTTGTCCTTAGCCAGTTTCAGGAATCCACCCCCCCACCCCACACCATCTTCACTAGAAAGGCACTCTGCAGAAGGGCAGAGTTTAACATTCTACTCACAGGTGACAATTATTTGCAGGAAGGTCCTCTGGCCGGGTAGGTTCTGGAAAACAGTGCTCTTCTGTGAAATGGACTCTCCGTGTTGGCTTGGTTTCTGGGCATGTGTATGGTCGTAGTTATATCCCTCAGCATGCGTGTGAGTGCCACTGTCTGTAGTTCCTTGGGTACTTAATGATGTGTTGCCTAGCCAGTTGATTGTTTTTCGTTGTCTCAACCGTCCATTCCTCCTCATTCCTGTCGCTGCTCCTACCTCAGTCTAGGACCTGTAATGTCATGCTGGGCTGGAGTAGAAGGTGAAGATTAAGAATTCCAAGTGACTTCAAAGAAGCAGTTCACAACTGTCATTCAGCAAATATTTAGTAACAATCATGTGCTAGGCCTGTGTAGGCCATGAGGAAACAAAGATGAAGAGGACACAGCCCTTGCCCTCAAGAGGTTCTCAGGACCAACTTCACCTCCCACCTCACTAGCACACCCGGTAGGACACCCACTTTCTTTCTTTTTTTTTTTTTTCCTTTAATGCTTTCATTTTATTTATTTTTTTATACAGCAGGTTCTTATTAGTCATCCATTTTATACACATCAGTGTATACATGTCAATCCCAATCTCCCAATTCATCACACCACCACCCCAACCCCCTGCCGCTTTCTCCCCTTGGTGTCCATACATTTGTCCTCTACATCTGTGTCTCAATTTCTGCCCTGCAAACCAGTTCATCTGTACCATTTTTCTAGGTTCCACATGTATGCATTAATATACAATATTTTTCTCTTTCTGACTTACTTCACTCTGTATGACAGTCTCTAGATCCATCCACGTTTCAACAAATGACCCAATTTCGTTCCTTTTTATGGCTGAGTAATATTCCATTGTATATATGTACCACCTCTTCTTTATCCATTTGTCTGTCGATGGGCATTTAGGTTGCTTCCATGACCTGGCTATTGTAAATAGTGCTGCAATGAACATTGGGGTGCATGTGTCTTTTTGAATTATGGTTTTCTCTGGGTATATACCCAGTAGTGGGATTGCTGGATCATATGGTAATTCTATTTTTAGTTTTTTAAGGAACCTCCATACTGTTCTCCATAGTGGCTATATCAATTTACATTCCCACCAACAGTGCAAGAGGGTTCCCTTTTCTCCACACCCTCTCCAGCATTTGTTGTTTGTAGATTTTCTGTTGATGCCCATTCTAACCCCCACTTTCTTAAAGGCATGATAAATTCACACTTTCCCATGCCAGTCCCTAATCAAATTCAAGTTGTACCCGACATTCAAGGCCCTGTGTCACCTGACCCAGCCTCACTTTCCCTCATCTGGGCTCTTCATTCACCCACAAGCATCCTGAAGTTTTCCTCTTTCAATTAGTAGAACTCATGCTTTGAGGCTAGACCCAGGTTCCTCTTGGCACCCTACAGAGCTTACATGGGAATCTTCCCCACCTGATGTAGGTGATATTGCAAAATGGTACCAGCATCAGCTTTGGAGCCTGGCTTCAACACTTATGTCTGCTACTTGCTAGCTTTATGGGCTTGTGCATGTTTGTTTACATAACTCTCTGATCCTCCATTTCCTTAGGTGAGAAATAGGAATAATAACAGAACCCTCCTCAGTGGGTTATTGTGAGGATGAAATTTGTTTAATATACTATAAAGCACTTGGTGCCTGGCATGCAATAAAAGTGGTCAATAAAGATTATCTTAGATTTAGCACTTTATTTTATACCATACTGTTTGCCACTGATTTTGTTTCTGCCGTTAGATTACAGACTGTGAGAGTAGGCACTATATTATACTTGGTTAATTCTCCCCATCATACCTACTATAGTCAGATATGTAGGAATCACTTATTTGGTACTTGAATACCAAAAAAACTTTTAAATGAAAAAAATATTTTGACCTCCCCCACTTAGGGTTATCTGATTGATAGGTTTAGGTTCCTGAGCACCCATCTACCGATTCACTTGTAAGACTGTGAAAGAAACGAAATTCTCCCCAGATTTAAGCTTTTAGGATTCCTTCTCTGAAATGTCATTGGGATTTTTATTCTTTGTTCCCCACTGAGGCTTTAGGTCTGGAGGAGTGGTTCTTCTCAGCCCTGGTTGCTGTCGCCGTTGCCAGGAGAGCTTATAAAAACGCTAATGGGGACTTCCCTGGTGGTCCAGTGGGTAAGACTCCACACTCCCAATGCAGGAGGGCCGGGTTGAATCCCTGGTTGGGGAACTAGATCCCGCATGCATGCCGCAACTAAGAGTCCACACGCCACAACTAAAGATCCCGCATGCCACAACTAAGACCCAGTGCAACCAAAATAAATAAGTAAATATTTTTAAAAAATAAAAATAAAAACGCTGATGTCTGAGTCCTTCCTGGGATCAATTACATCAGCTTGGTGGGTGGGGAGGAGGTGGGCCATATTTTACTAATTTTTGATAAGCTCCTTAGGTGATTCTAATGTACAACCAGAGTAATGTACAACTTTGAGGTAGAGCAATGAAAGACTGCGTTCATGGAATGTAAGGGCCAGAATGGATTCTTAGAAATCATCTCATCTACTGCTTTACTTCACAGATGGAAAGCTGAGGCCCAGAGCCGGTAAGTGATTATACTGGAGCCATCCCAGCTGCTTAAAGAGAATCCGCACTTGAGCCCAGGTCTTCTAGCTCTGTATTCACCTCCCAGAGCAATGTTCTCCCGAACCAGAGCTTAACAGAGAAATTTGCCAAAGTGAGGAAGCCAAGGCTGTGCTGCCAGGATGGCCCTGGCAGAGGTGGAGGGAGTAGAAGAGGCCATAGGGTCCCAGGCCCTCCCACCCTTCTTTCATCCAGAGAAGCAACTTAGCTTTTTACTTATATATGATTGGGGAAACTAGTTCTGCAGTTTAAAAGAAGAGGTCAAAAATCAGTGACCCCTCCCATCATTTTAGAGATGAGGAGACTGAATCCCAGAGAGGACCGCAAAGCCACATACCTGTCAAGTGGCAGAGTTGGTACCAAAAATCAGACCAATTTCTTGAGGTACAGGCAGGTAAAGTGGCTTCCACAAAGGCACAGAATCAGTTGGTAGCTGAACAGAGACACTTGAATGCAGTCTCTAGGACTCCTACTAAATTTCCTAAAATCTCTGGGACTTCCCTGGCGGTCCAGTGGTTAAGACTTCGCCTTCCAATGCAGGGGATGTGGGTTTGATCCCTGGTTGGGAAGCTAAGATCCCCCATGCCTCGCAACTAAAAAGCAAAACATAAAACAGAAACAATATTGTAACAGATTCAATGAAGGCTTTAAAAATGGTCCACTTCAAAAAAAATCTTTAAAAATAAAAAATAAATTTCCTAAAATCTCAGATATTACCGTTGTTAAGATATTCATATCAGAAATATAAAACTGTGAATAAGAATACATATTAAAATCAAGGAAATATGGTATTTGCCTGAAATCTGAGTTCCTTCAGGGACCAAGCTCATGCTGAGCTCAGAAAGCCTGTACTGGGTGGGTCTTGGATATGAATCTCCCTGAACTTGCCCAGAGAAAGAAGGGGGAGCATGAGAAAGACTAGAGTATTTGAAATCTGATAGACTTGGGTTCAAGTCCAGCAGTTGTGCTCTTGAGCAAGCCCTTTGCTTCTCTGACCTTGGACTCTAAAGTGGGGTTCTAATACCTTCTTCATAGAGTTGCGGTGAGGCCAATGTGTTGGAAGTGATTTATGAAGTCCTGATATTGATCTGACCTCATCTCCTCCAAGGAGTGCAGGGCTGCCAGTGGGAGCAGTCTTCTCTCCAAGACCTGAGCTGTTAGACCCAAGCCCTGGGGAGAAGATAGCTGCTGGGCGGGGAGAGGCACATGACTCAGCCCCAGGGATCTTGGGAGAATAGCAGGTTCCGGGACATGAGTAAGGAGGGGGTTGGGTACAGAAGCCTCCCATGGGGGTGACCAGACTCTGCCTTGACCTCAGATACTTCCCATCTGCCTGACCCAAGGCAGATCTTCCAGAATTACACATTACTTTGGATGAAGGTATAATTAACTGTAAGACCCTTGTTAGGATAACATGTTTTACCTGTGAACAGGTGGCACATTTCCCTCTGAATACCAGCTGCTAACATCTGTGTGGTGAGTGCCCCACTGCTTATACTATATTTCCTCATGACAGCATCATGTTCAATTTGATCTTCACAGTAAGCTACGAGACATCACTTAGGCAGTGTTATTATTCCCCTATGGGTTTTTATTTTCTCCAGAGAAAGAAATGAGGGTTCAGAGAAGTTGTGTGCCTTGCCCAAGGTCACAGTGCAGAAGCAGAATGCTAATCCTGGCTTCACTCATTCTTGAGCAAGCAACATGAGTTGAGCAGCTGCCATGGCCTGGCTCATGCTGAAGGATTCAGGGATCTGCGGATGCTCAGAGAAGTCAGACACATTCTCTACTCTCAGAGGGTTCTCAATCCAGAAGTGGAGATAGATGTGTAAACTAAAGAGGGTCAATACAAAGAGAGAGATGTTGAGTGCTGAGTCCTTTGTGAGTCCCCAGGAGGCAGGGCAGGACAGCAGTTAGGACTGTGGGCTTTGACCCGGAGAGTCTGTCCTCTTGACTCTCACTGAACCACTTCCTACTGTGTGACCTTGGGCAAGTTACTTACCTCTCTGTGCTTCAGTTTCCTCTTCTGGAACATAGAATTAATAATGGTACTACTTCATGGAGTTGCTGTGAGCTTCAATATGAAAAACACACGCAAAACTCCTAATATCTGGCATATGGCACTCAACAAACATGAGCAATTGTTTTCTCTGGGTAGTGGAAAAGCGGATGGTCAGAGAAGGCAGCACAAAGGAGGCAGCTTTTGGATTAGGTGTTAAGGAATGAGTTTCTCCAGGTGGGGGGAAGTCATTCAAGGCAAAGAATACACACAGACATGAGGGGATAAAAGTGCGGAGCTGGCACACTGGGTGGCAGGAAACTGAGTGTGGGCTGGGCAGGAATATGAGAGGAAAAGTTGGGAGTGCTGGGATAGAGTGTGAGGGCCTTTTACGGTGAGAGTCGAGGCGGGTGTGCATCTGCCCCCGCTCTTCTGTTGGCTTCACCTCAACAGGCCTAGTTTGTCTGAGAGACCAGAGGAGAGGACGGGTCATGGAATAGATATACTTTCATGCGGAAAGTAAGGAGGAAAAAGGCTGTTGGGTAGGACAGGCCCAGGGGGAAGACTCTGGCCCCCAGCGCTGGGGGAGGACACAGTCTCCAGCAGGGAGGGTGCAGCTTCCAAAGATGGGTGGACAATGTGACCAGCATCATCTACCTTCAGTTCTCCTGAAGGCAGTGCTCCCATCCTGCCGTGGTCAGTGTGTCCAGCTGCAGGCAGAGCATCCAGAGACCTTGGGAGAGAGCAGGTCTCAGCCCACTGCGCCGGGTGTGCAGGGGCCCTCATAAAAGGGGACCAGAAAGAGCCATCCAAATCTCAGGCTTGCTGGGGCAAGGTGGCCTTGAACAGAAGTGGGTGTCGAACAGCAGTGGTTCCGGCAGGAATTAGTTGTTGGGCTCAGCAAGGTGGTGTAGAGAGCTGTGGAGGAACGATGGTTCAGGGCTGGAGGGCACCCATCTGAACAATATAGAGACCTGCATCACCTTTTTTTTTTTTTTTAAGTTTTAATTTTATCATGGTCACAGAGGCACATAGCTTAAGGAGTCAAGTTCTAAAACAAATCTCTAAATAACATGTCTGTAATATTACTCTATGATTTTTTTTCAGTTTTTATTCATTATCTAGTGGTATCCTACTGTGAAAGACTAGAATTTAGCTGTTTTCCCTCCCATTTCCACCAAACACACACTCCCCACCCCCCTCATCTTTTCAATAGAGTAGTTCTATTGTAATTTTACTTAGATTAATATTCAGTGTTTACACCATTATAACTACGTAAATGTATTCAGAGATGAGTCATGTAATAAGTTTTGAATCATTTCCATTCATGCAGAACTTTCTGTTTTATCTAGTTAATTATCTTTTTTAAAAAAATATGTATTTATTTCAATCCCAAACAACCTTTCCACTGATTTTTCTGTTTTGTCTAATTGTTAGTATCTACAATGCTTTTATTAAGTACGTTTTCATTGCCAATATACATTCCAGATATTTAATGAGTTTAATAGTTCCCCGACCAGGGATCGAACACACACCCCCTGCAGTGGAAGTGTGGAGTTTTAACCACTGGACCACGAGGAAAGTCCCTGTAGTGTTGATTCTTTAGGGAAATATGTTCTGATTTCCAGGCAATTGGTTTATAAATGTACTGTAGGCATGACTCTCTGTGTAATTCTAGTTTCTGCCCTCAAGGAGCTTCCAGTGTCATCTGAGACACAAGACAGAGACAAATGAATCATGTAAATGAAGAAGCCACTGTACAAGGCAGAAATAATCCAGTGCCTATTGAGTGGTACAAACGGATTGGTGAGGACTGGAAGGTAACCTTGAAGGAGCTGAGACTCAAGTAGCGTTTTAAGGATTGTATATATTTTTCTATTGTGGTAAAATATACATAACATAAAATTTACCATTTCAGCCATTTTTAGGTGTACAGTTCAGTGGCATTCAGTGCATTCACCTTGTTGTGCAACCATCACCATTTATTTCCAGAACTTTTTCATCATCCTTAACTGAAGTTTTTATGTATTTTTTTCCTAAATTACATTTACTATTTCTGTTTACAAAAATAATATGTGTTTGATGTAGACAATTTTTTTTTGTACTTTATATTCTTTCCTTTATATACTCTTCCAGAGTCTCTCTTCCATTACCATTCTGTTTTGGTATGAGGAAGGGTTTTGGGGGTTTTTGTTGTTGTTGTTGTTGTTGTTTTGTTTTGTTTTATTTTTTTTTTCGGCCATGCTACGTGGCTTGTGGGATCTTAGTTCCCTCACCAGGGATTGAACCTGCACCCTCGGCAGTGAAAGCACGGAGTCCTAACCACTGGACCACCAGGGAATTCCCTCAATGTAGACAATTTGGGGAAAAAAAAAAAAAACACAAAGAAGAAAATTTAAATATCCCATAATTCCACAAAAACATTAACATTTGTTGATAAGAAAGGGGTGAAAAGTCATCTCAGGGTGAGAAAAGACCCATCCCCCTGGCTCAGAGGATTTGAGCAGTGGTATAGTGTGGGAGATGGTTTTGAATATGGAGGGTGAAAATATTCTAAACATATCTACCTTTTGTATCTTCCTCAAAGGGGGATGAATGACCAGGAAAAGGCAATAAATAAAAGCTAGAGAAACATAATAAATACATTAAAAAAAAAAAAAGGGGGGGGGTGATGAATGAAAGAGGCAGCAAGTGGTTCCAGTAGTGAACAACCCAGTAAAGACTCTAGCAGCTGTTCTGGTTATCTAGTAATAAAAAACAAACACCCCCAAACTTAGTGGTGTAAAACAACAACAAAGCCATGCATTCTTATTACTGTTGCTCATAGTGCTGGGGGTTAACTGGTGTCAGGGTCTCCTACGTGGTTGCAGTCAGACAGGGGCTGGGGCTGTGCACTGGGAAGGTTTCCTCACACATTTGGCTCCTGGGCTGGAACAGCTGGGGCTCCTCCACCACCTCTGTCTCCACGGGGTCTTCCCACATGGTCCCTTCTCTCCAGCATGGCAGCGTTAAAGTGGCCAGACTTCTTACGTGGTGGCTCAGGGATCCAGAGGCATGTGTCTCCCAGAGAAAGCCAAGTGGGAGGTGTGGCTTCTTTCACGACACAGTCCCACCTCCATGACATTCAATCCTTTAGAAATGAGTCACTTACGCCAGCCTCTGTCCAAAGGGAGGGGAAATAGACTCTACTTGAAGGGAGGAATGTCAGAGAACCTGTGCACCCTCTGTATCTGTGGGCTCCGTATCTGCAGATTCAACCAACCACGGATGAAAATTAAAAAAAAAAAAAAATCCAGAAAGTTCCAAAAAGCAAAACTTCAATTTGCCATGCATTGGCAACTATTTACATAGCATTTACATTTTACTTAAAAATATTTTTAGCGTAATCCCTGGTGGTCCAGTGGTTAGGACTCTTGTGCTTTCACTGCCAAGGGTGCAGGTTCAATTCCTGGTCAGGGAACTAAGATCCTGCAAGATGCGCAGCCAAAAAAAACAAAAACAAAAACAAAACAAAAGAAAACAAAACTATTTATATAGCATTTACATTATATTAGGTGTTATAAGTAATCTAGAAATATTTTAAAGTGTTTGGGGAGGTTGTATGTACATTATATGCAAATACTACGCCATTTTATATGAGACTTGAGCATCCACAGATTTTGGTATCCGGGGGGGGTGGTCCTGGAACTGATACCGCACAGATACTGAGGGATGAGGGTGGCTGTATTTTAAAATCACTACAGTGGTAGATTCTGATATCTATTCTAGAATGATGTGAATGCCACAGATCCCTACAGCTCATCCTACAGAGCGAGTGGTTCATAAATTCTTGATTTAGGGTCATAGAGTCTACTGAGGTCTTAGAGATTACTCAGACAAACGCTTGCCAACACTTTTTAATGCTCAAACCCCTTTCACAGTAATATGCTGTTTGAGAACTCCCTTAGTGATTTAAAACACTCACCATTTTTGCACAGTATATGATAAAGGAGTAACTTTTTAAAAAAACATTCATTTAAAAAACATTCACTGGGCTCTTACTATATGCTGTGTGCTGTGCTGGATCCCAGGAAAACAAGAGTAAGCAAGATACACATGGTTCCTGCCACAAGGAACTTACTGTAGGGCAGTAGAGCCAGACAATTTAATGAAGTATATCATAATAAAGTGTGTTAGATGCTCTGATAGAAGTACCAACTCACTAATTTCTCTGGTTCTGATCTCTCTGTTCAGATCAAAACGGCATTTCCAGGGTTTTAACGTTTTTCACTTGGCTGCCAGGCCAGGCAGACACGTCACACTCAAGATGTTAAAAGAGCAAATTGTCTCCCCTCTCCTCTGTCTGGCTCTTCCCTCTGTTCTCTTTATTTGATAGCGTCCCATCCACCTGGTCAGACTAATAAAAAACAGCAGTCTTCTAGCCTTTTCCCAGTTTCTAGACCCCTATGTTGACCTGTTCCCAAGATGTTACCTCTCTATTAGATTATCTCAAAGAAGTTATTTTAAGAAAAAAAATTATAACAGTATATTGTTAATTGAGGACAGTTTTAACATTTAATTAAACTGAGTTAAAAAACACTCAACCCTATTTAAGAAGTGATGGGTGCTGATTTTAGTCAGCAAACAAGACTAAATGAGGACCAAATGAAATTTCATCCTATGTTATAGGGTAAAAAATAGACAAAAATTGCTTTAATTTTATGATTGTATTTTGTGCTAAAGTGAAAAAAAAACCCTAAAAATTTTGAGTTTTATTTCTGAAATGTGAAATATAAGATTTTAGGATATATTGCAGGGGTCCCCAACCCCCGGGCCATGGACAGGTACCAGTCCGCAGCCTGTTAGGAACCGGGCCGCACAGCGGGAGCTGAGCAGCGGGCGAGCCAGCGAAGCTTCAATTGCTGCTCCCCATTGCTCCCCATCGCTCAAATTTGTCCATGGACAAATTTTCTTCCGTGAAACCAGTCCCTGGTGCCAAAAAGGTCGGGGACCACTGATCTATTGGGAGGTACTTGTCAACAAATAACATACTACAGATACAGTCGGTCTGACTTTCTGGTAAATAAAAAGCCAGATTAGATTGAATTATCATTAGATTTTATTTTTTTAAACACTGGCTTTTGACATATTAGTCACTAATGACTTTGTTGTTGTTGTTGTTGTTTTTAATATTTATTTATTTGGATGCACCAGGTCTTAGTTGCGGCAGGCGGGCTCTTTAGTTGCGGCATGCGAACTCTTAGTTGCAGCAGGCATGTGGGATCTAGTTCCCTGACCAGGGATCGAAACCCAGGCCCCCTGCATGGGGAGCGCAGAGTCCTATCCACTGTTCCACCAGGGAGGTCTCTCACTAATGACTTTTGATTAGAAGACTGTAACATTCTCTTCCGATGATGATCAACCAGAGGTAAATTTGCAAAATTATCATTCTCTCCTCAGCATTAGAGTTTTGTAGTTTAGCCATCAGTACTCCTCATACTTCCTGTCATAGATCCCGTGGTCCAACGTGGCTATTAATTAAACAACCTATAAATAAGATTGAAAACAATTTAAGCTGTTTAATGGTAGAAACCGTGACAGTGTCCATCGGCCCTCCACCCATGAACATCCCCCCCGCACCACACACGCACCTGGAGGTGTTCCATGGTACCATTTGAAAGGGGAAAATAACAGAATACTTTATTTACTTTTAATAACTTTGTTTATTTTATTTATTTGTTTTTGGCTGCTTTGGGTCTTCGTTGCTGTGCGCGGGCTTTCTCTAGTTGTGGAGAGCGGGGGCTACTCTTCGTTGCGGTGCATGGGCTTCTCATTGCGGTGGCTTCTCTTGTTGAGGAGCACGGGCTCTAGGCACGCGGGCTTCAGTAGTTGTGGCGCACGGGTTTAGTTGTTCCACGGCATGGGGGATCTTCCCGGACCAGGGCTCGAACCCATGTCCCCTGCATTGGCAGGTGGATTCTTAACCACTGCGCCACCAGGGAAGCCCTATTGATTGATTTAAAAAGAAAGAAATTAAGACCAGTGCCATATTCACTTTTAATGGTGTGAACTCTTTGGAACTCCTGGTTAGAAATGTGCATCATCCCCCAGCCCTCTTATTTTTCTCCGTGATGCAGCTGAGGCTCAGGGAGAGGAAGGAAGTTGTCCAAGGTACCAGAGCAAGTCTGTAACAGAGGCAGGACGAGAACCATGGCTCTTCTTCCCTACACTGGGTTTGGCTGGCCTGAGCCTGTCACACCTCACACCTGCTCCCCACCCATAGCCTGTGTGCTAAGATATGAATGCACAGAAATTAATTGGATTTGTGTGTGTGGCTTATGGAATTAGTGGCACTTTTTATGTGGTGACAGATTGTTTGTTCATTTATCCATTCGATTGATCAGCTGCTTTCTAGGCAACATGCAAGGACTGCTCACCTAGCCCCGGTCTCCCTGTTTGGCTTCATCTCCCACCCCTACCCTCCTGCCCAGTTCACACCTCCTACATTCTGCTTATACTGGTTCAGGTATTTGTTTCCTCCAGAAGCTTTCTCTGGCTTCCCCAAGTTTGGCCTGGGTGCCCTTCCTCCCTGCACCCAATCCCAGCCTGTATCACACAGTATTATAGTTGCCTGTCTACTTACCTATAGGCTAAGTAGACTCACTTCTCAGACTAAGCACCATGCAGGCAAGAACCATCTTGTTCACCGCCCTGCTCCCAGTGCCCAGGGCCTGACCCATAACAGGTGACCCGTGAATATCAATGCAGTTAATTATTGGCTCTGCCACTTCCTGTGCCTTCATGCCACACACAGGGCCTCTGCACAGAGTGTTTCTTCCCCCACCATCAGTTCTTCCCTCCTTAAATTGTCAAGACCTAGGTCAAACATCTAAAACAATCAACAATTCTGTGAAGACTTTTCCCTCAACAGTCCCCCACCACACACGGTTAGTCCTTCCTTCTCTAGCTCCCATTCTCCCTGCCACCGCATGCCACTTAGGACACAACTGTCCCTGTGAGCAGTGACTTGTATCTTTTATCCTGGCCCCCTGGCACCTACACAGTGTCAGATACTGGTCAAGATGCTTAGAATTCAGCAGTGAACCCAGCACACAAAAATCCCTGTCCTTACAAAGCCCACTTTCTGGTTGGGAGGACAGACTACAAATAAAATAAGTAAAACGTAGAGCATGTTAGAAAGACGGGGGATAGGGACTTCCCTGGTGGCGCAGTAGTTAAGAATCCGCCTGCCAATGCAGGGCACGTGGGTTCGATCCCTGGTCCGGGAAGATCCCACATGCCGCGGAGCAACTAAGCCTGTGTGCCACAACTACTAAGCCCGTGTGTCACAACTACTGAGCCCGCGAGCCACAACTACTGAAGCCCGCACGCCTAGAGCCCATGCTCTGCAATGAGAAGCCCTTGCACCACAATGAAGAGTAGCCACCGCTCACCACAACTAGTGAAAGCCACTGCGCAGCAATGAACACGCAAAAAAAAAAAAAAAAAAAAAAAGTCGAGATATAGGGAGAGTGGGGCGGGGGAGTTGTGAGGATATGAGGGGTGGAGGACAGAGCTCCAGACCTGCACTAGCTGGGCAAAGGTCTAGAGGCTGGAGGGAGGGGACTGACTGCTATCAAGTTACAGCAAGGAGGCTGGTGTGGCTGGAGAGGCAGTGAGCAAAGGGGATGGCATAGGAGGTGAGGTCAGAGAGGTAAAACAGCCCTCCAGATCACATAAGCTTTCCGGTCATAAGAAGGACTTTAGCTTTTGCTCAGAGCTAGGAGGCATTGGTGGGTTTTGAGCAGAGAAGTGGCATGATCTCGTTCCCATTTTAATAGGATCACTCGATGCTATATTGAGAAAAGACTGAAGGGGGAGAATGACATAAACAAGTGAGGGGCCTATTGTGACAATCCAGGTGAAAGGTGATGGTGCTTGGATCAAGGTGGTAGCAGGAAGGTGAAGTGTGAAGGATGTGAAAGTGAAGAGTTAAGGATGGCTCCAATGTTTCTGACCTGAGCATCAGGAAGGATGGAGCTGCTAGGATCTGAGATGGGGGAGACTGTGGGAGAAGCAGGTTTAATAGGGAGGATCAGAGCTCAGCTTGGGACCTGTTAAATTTGTTTTTGTTTTTTAAAATTTTTTGGCCAAGCTGAGCGGCTTGCAGGGATCTTAGTTCCCCGGCAGTGAAAGCACGGAGTCCTAACCTCTGAACCACCAGGGAATTCCCTGGACAGGTTAAATTTGAGATGCCTATTAGCCAATGGAAATGTTGAGCAGGTAGATGGATACACAAGTCTGGAGTTCAGGGGAGATGGTCCAGGCTGAGATATAAATGTAGGCATCTTCAGCATAAAGATGTAATTTAAAGCCTTGATGACCAGATGAGACCACTAAGAGAAACAAGTAGGAGTGATGGGCTAAGTCAAATGCTGCTGATGGGCCTGGCAATGAATGAATAAATGCCAGATCCCGTTAGACCTGCAAAGTGCTGGTCATTATTGTGGGTTAGCTAGCAACAGATGGGTAAAGTACCTTCTGGGTACAGAGACAAAATGGCTCTAAGCCATGGGAACACTGGAGGTAGAGGGGATGAAGAACCATGGCGTCTTGGTCTTGGAAAGGACATTAAATAGGTCATTCAATCTGTACTCCTCTCCCTAGACTTTGCCTGATCATTGAATCCCTGGCTTTAGAAAAAGAACTGTTTGTGGGATACTGAGACAACCAGTCTGGCTAGGACAGAGAAAGCACAGTTGAAAAATGAGTGGGAAATGACCTTCTGGAGTCAGAAAATCAGGGTTCAGGTCCTGCATCTGCTGCTCCCTAGCCTCGGGTCCTTAAGCAAGTCACTTCACCTCCTCCAGCCTCAGTTTCCCTGCATGTAAAGATGGGAGCAATCAAACCTTCCTTGTCTCTCCCAGGGTTGCAGAGAGGTCTGAGTGTGGCAGTGCTTGGGGTAGAGTAAATGCCCTGCTGGGGTTGGTTATTCCAAGAGCAAAAGAAGCAGGTCAAGTGAAGCCATCAGCTTGGAATGGCAATATAAATGGGGATGCGGAGGGAACCGCCATGTCCTCAGCGGGTCTGCCGGTGGAGAAGCTAATGAGGATTCAGGCCAGGACCTGGGCTGGAATGGACTGGCTCAAGTGGCAAGATGGGGTCATCGGACAGAAACGCAGGCCTTGAATCTGCCTCCAGTGAGCTTGGAACCGAGATGTTGGAGACCCTGAGGCAGCGGCAGAGAAAAGAGACCCCGAGGCAGAAAGAGACCCCGAGACCCAGAGACAGACGAAGAGACAGACCCAGAAACAAGCTGCCCAAATGGAGGGGCCACGGCGACCCGGAGAGGGCGAGGCAGAGGGGCGCAGACCCCAGCAGAGCTGAGCCCCTGCGCGGCGCAGGTCACAGCGCGCGGGCCAGGGTCCCCTGCGGGGCCCGACCGGCCGCGCTCGCTGGGCGCCCCAGTCCGGGCTGCTCGCCCAAGATGGCGATGGAGGGGCGGGCGAGCCGGCGGCAGCCCGGGCCCCCGCGCCGGCCCCCGCTCGGGCCGGGGCCCCCGAGGCCGCGCCCCCGCCCGCGGCGCCGCGCCTCCCCGGGCCACTGAAGCCCGGCGCGCCCTCCCCCGGCAGCGGCGGCCGAGGCGCGGGGAGGAGGCGGCGGCGGCGGCGGCAGCCCGGGCCCGGCCCCATGGCGCGGGGGGACGCTGGCCGCGGCGGCGGGCTCATCGCGCTGACCTTCTGCCTGCTGGCCGCGCGCGGTAAGGGCGGGCGCCGAGGCAGTGGCGGGAGCGGCTGCGGGGTGACTATGCGTCGGCACCCGGGGCTGCGCCGGCTGTGGGGCCGGCGCGTCCCGAGTCCCGAGCGAGCGCGAGGGCCGTGGGGCGCGGGCTGCGCGTCCTTGTGCCCGCGATGCCTGCGCTTTGGGGTCTGCGAGCCGCGGCCGGGGACGTTTGCGGCGCGTACTTGTCCGCAGGGGGTGTGTGTCCTTGGTCTGCGGAGTCCGGAGTGAGTGTGTGTGTGCGCGGGCGCGCGCGACCGCGTGCAAAGAGTGGGGAGGGGGCTTCTGCGGGGCGTACGTGTCCGCAGCGCGTGGCCGGTCGCGGCGTGGCATCGCGGACCGTGGCTGAGGTGCCGGTGGTTTGTGCGGGGCGGGCTCTGCCTTTACCGCGCGTGTCTCCGGGTTGGGAGTGTAAAGAGGGGGGGTGTGGGGGGGTGTGTCTGCACCTCCATTTGTGTGTCGAGAGCGTGTGTAATTGTGTTTATGGGGCTGAGCTAATATTTGGCCTTGGCTTTCGGAGAGTGTCCATGCCCTTGGTGGGGGGACAGAAGCATGAGATTGCGGATTGACTGGGAATAGTGGTGATAAAATACTCAACTTTGTCCGGTGGGTGTGGTCCCTGAAGCTGGGTGGGGCTGGGCGGAGGGGGTGGTGAGCGCGGGAGTGTTGCCCCTTCCGAACCCGAGGCCGGGAGTGGGCTGGGGGAGGGTGCAGGAAACCAGTTGCTTTCGTGGACGTGTACGACACCCGCTCTCAGGATGGGACGCGTGTCACTCCTGCCCCACCCCCAGGGGCAGATCTGAGAAGCGTGGACGGGGTCAGCAAGGCCTCCTCCAACCCCCCACCTCAGTGCGAGGTGAGGGTGGGTAAGAGTCAGGGTTGTCCTCGCTGGAGAGAGGGCCGGGGATGGGGTGACGCAGTCCCAAGCGTCTCTGCCTAGGGAGCCTTCTTCCACCCCCAGCTCTCTCCCTTTCGGCCCTGTGTGCGTTTCGGGGCGGCCCAAGGGGAAGGTGGTTGGTAGGGCTGGGGAGGGGGATGGGCTGCCCGCTTTGTTCGCCTAGTTCTCGCCTTCCCAGCCAAGGGGGGAGCTGAGGATGTGTCCGGAGCCAGTCGGGGAGGGACTTGACGGTGGGGGTGGGGAGGGGGATTTCTCTCCAGCTGCTGTGGCTTTCCAGAGAGACTCAGCCAGGCCACGTGGGAGGGAGGCAGGGACGGCGGAGGGGGGAAGGAGCCTCCGCCTGGCCCGCCCCGGCCCATCTCCAGGAAGCCCAAACAGCGGGTGGGAAAGTCTCGGGAACTACTCGGACCCCCTCTCTGCCTACAAAGACACGCCCCTTTTCAGACCTGACTGCGGACCCGGCAGGAGGCCGCCTGGGGGCGGGGTCCCGGCGGCTAGGCTAGAGAAGTGGGGGGCCTGGGGTTGTCAGGTGGAGGGGGAGGGGAAATGCCAGAGAGGCGTCCGTCCTGGAGGCCAGGGGATTAACGAATAGTTGGGCCCACCCTCTAATGCTCTTCTGAGAGCTCCGGACCGGGCTCGGGGTCATCTAGCAAAGCGGAATCAGGGCTGGGAACTGCACTCGCTCGGGCATTATGGAGTAACGGTGGGGCCTCCCTGCGAGGGGCTCAGTTTCCTCTCTGGGGCTCCCGAGTGCACAAGGCAGGGGCAGGGCCCGAGCTGGGGCTCCCTTGGCAGCAGTGTGCGTGGCTGAAGCAACTACTCTGCTCGCCCTCAGTCCTAAATCCTTTGAGTGTGCAAAGCTCGTCAGGCCTGGGGACACTCCTATAGAGTTCTGACTAGCCTCCCCGACCTGGACGGAGGCCATTTATTCATTCATTCAACAAATATTTACTGAGTACCCTTTTCGGCTAGCACGTGACTGGTGCCTGAAATATAGTAAATAAGGAGGAGACTGACAGGTAGTCTAGAAAGGTCAGGAAAGGCTTCCTCCAGGAAGTGGTAAATAATAGAGCTCAGTGCAGAGGGTCAGTTGGCCCTGCAGGAGAGTGATGATGGGGAGAGTTTTTCAGAGAGAACAGCATGTGCAAACGCTCAGGGGTGACTTCGTTTAGACCGCTGAATGAAGCTAAATCTGGCTGGAGTTTAGAGCACAAGGCAGGAGGGTGGGGCAGGTTAGAGAGGAATAGGACAGGGGCCACAGAGTGTCAAAAGAGAAGGCTGAAGATGGAGGCTGGACCCAACTCATGAAGGGGCTTGTAAGCCCCACCAAGGTTTCTGGCCTGAGAGCCTGCATGAGCCCTTGGAGGGTTTTAAGATCAGCTTTGCATCAGCTCACTCCAGCTGATGTGGAGAATGATTGGACAGGATGGAGGCAGGAAGCTGAAGCTTGGGAGGCTGTGGTAGTAATCCAGAAGAGAGGGTGTTGCTGGCAACTAGAGTAGTGGCAATTGGGATGGCCACAGTGGATTCTAGAGATATTTAGGAAGTAGAATCGGCAGGATGTGAGGATAGAGTGAGTTTGTAGGGAGTGAAGGAGAGAGAAGTAAAAAATAATAGACACTTCAGCAGCCTCGACATGGCAAAATGAAGGGCTGGTGTTGGAGTCAAGATAGTGACTGCCCGTCTCCCCCGAACACTGCTCTTGGGTCAGGGCTTGGGAACTGGGGAGATGTATGCGAATGGGACTCGTGTCTGGGGGTGGTGGTGGGATGCCGAGTGCTCTGTTTTCACCACATGCAAGAAGTGGGGCTCTCCCTTCCACCCAGTCAGAATTTGGGGCGTGGTGATGCCAGAGGTCAGTAGCAGGAGGGCTCTAAGAACAAGAGCTGCTTTCTCCTCACCGGGGAAACTCCCCCCTCCATCCCTTTCTCAGCCCAGAAGCTCAGAGACCAACTTCAGTTAGTGGGGGTGTTGGGGCCCTCTCTGACCTCATCTTGGAGGTTAGGAACCAGGTCAAATATATTGCATTGGCCAAAAAGTTCGTTCGGGTTTTTCCATAAGAAAAATGTTACGGAAAACCTGAACAAATTTTTTGGCCAACCCAATAGTTTCTCTTAATAGTGAATCTAAATAATCCAGAAGTTATCTAAACCTTCATTGATCCTGTATGTATTTTCATGGCCCAAGTAATCATACATTATGTGTAAATCAGCATTTCCTTTCTTTTCTCCTAAAGGTACGTTGTTTCAAGTTGAGTAATCCCACAATTAGCGTCATTGAATGTCAGCGCTGAGGGGAACTTAGAAATAATTTTAGCATGAACCCATTTTACAGATGAGAAAACTGAGTGACTTCCCAGAGTTACATGGATGGGGACTGAACTGGGACTTGAACCAGTCTCCTGGCTCTTGGAGCAGCCATACTTTCCCGGGATTTGGTACACATGAACCCAAGTTCAGTCTCTCTTCACCCTCTCCCCCTCACATGAGAAGTTATCAACAACTTTGGGCTTGGCCCCCCTCAGGTGGTGTGTTTGGTTCTGGGCTCTGGAATCCACTCTGCTCCACCCATCCCCACCCACTGCATCCTGTTCTGCCTCCGCTGTTTCTGAGGTACAGAAACCAGACTTGACACAGAATTCCAGATGCAGAACAGATGTCATTGCCAAGCAGGCCTGGGGGCTCCCAGCTCCTCGGGTTGGGGAGAAGGAAGAGGAAGAGTGGCTCTGACGGGGGAGGACCCCAGCCGCAGCCTGGTCAGAGGCAGGTGACAGCACCTGGGGGCAGAGAAGAAAACCAGAGAGAGGATGACCTGGGCCTGACATGCAGAGAAATGGAATCCTTGTCCTTGGGGCTGGCTGGGCTGCCAGCTACTAGTGCCTCACTGCTGAGGCTGAGGCATTCCTCTGGATTTGAGGGACTGTGGGGTCACTGTGGTCCGGGAAGCAGAGGCTCAGTAAATTCTCTCTCAGGTGCAGACCTGAGCATGGAAGCTGGTGCAGAGCCAAGACTTCCAGATGGTTAGATAAGGGGCTCATTATCTTGTCACATAGTTTGGAGCTCTGGCAAATGAATGGAGCATAAGAGAGACAAGGTTGGGCACACAAGGAAGGTATTTTTTTTTTTTTTTTTTTAAGGATTTTCTTTTTAATTAATTAATTTATTTATTTTTGTCTGTATTGGGTCTTCGGTTCGTGCGAGGGCTTTCTCCAGTTGCGGCAAGCGGGGGCCACTCTTCATCGCGGTGCGGGGACCGCTCTTCATCGCGGTGCGCAGGCCTTTCTCCATCGCGGCCCCTCCCGTTGCGGGGCACAGGCTCCAGACGCGCAGGCTCAGCAATTGTGGCTCACGGGCCCAGCTGCTCCGTGGCATGTGGGATCTTCCCAGACCAGGGCTCGAACCCGTGTCCCCTGCATTAGCAGGCAGATTCTCAACCACTGCGCCACCAGGGAAGCCCCGGTATTTTTTTTTTAAACATCTTTATTGGAGTATAATTGCTTTACAATGGTGTGTTAGTTTCTGCTTTATAACAAAGTGAATCAGCTATACATATACATATATCCCCATATCTCCTCCCTCTTGCGTCTAAGGAAGGTATTTTTAATCAGACTATCCATATAGCAGAAGAGGTGAGGTAGTGAGCTCCCCAGTCCTGGTAATGTTCAAGTTCAAGAGTTTCTTTCAATGTGAGTTTGCTGTTGTGTCTCTGTGCTTTTTTTTTTTTTTTTTTTAATTTATTTTTTGGCCGCGCCGGGCGGCTTGCAGGATCTTAGTCCTTAGTGCCCTGACCAGGGATGGAACTTGGGCCCACGACAGTGAAAACGCGGAGTCCTAACCACCAGACCACCAGGGAATTCCCTGTCTTGGTGCTTTTTAAGCATTTTGTTACGTGTCTCATAGATGCCACATAGTATGCTAGGCAGTTTCCACGTATATTATCCACATTATCCCGAGCCCTGAAGGGAGTTCCTATAATTTTTCCAGATAAGGAAGTTGAGGCTTGGAAAAGCACGAGGGGCTCTGTGTCTTATCTTTTTGAGTGTGTCTCCGCATGTCCACTCATCTGTTCAAGAACTGTTTATTGAGCGCCTACTATGTGCCAGACAGTGTTTTAGGTCCTAGGGAATTAGAATGCTGACTAGGACAATAATCTTGGGCTTGTTGCCTCACTGGCAGAAAGACAAGTCAAAAATCTAGAGTGCTAGTTGCAATGACCCAGGTGCCCAGGGTCCTATGGGGCAGAAAAAAAGGAGAGGCGTCTAAATCAGAACCCAGGATGGCACAGCTACTGAAGGAAGAGGGAGCAGCATAGGCAACGCATGGAACAGCAGTGTGCTTTCAGAGAACGGGAAGTGGTTTAGTCTGGAGGGGACCCAGGGTGACAGGGAACAGGAGGTAGGCAGGTCAAGCTGAGTGGCTTTGCTCTCAAGTCTGCTGAGGCTGAGCCTGTCTCCTGAGGATCACAGATGAAGGGAACGCTGCCTTCCCTGTGTCCCAGGCAACCATCCCAAGCTCTCCTTCCAGCTGTTGTGGGAGGGGCTTAGTGTGTGGTAAGGGAGGTGGCCAAGGTGGGGGGTGGGGAAGGAGGTTTCTGGAAGAAACTGACTTGTGTCTCCTGGGAGAGGAGAGTGGTGATGGCGTCATGGAGAATTGCCCATGTGGACCGAAAACAAGCTGTAAATCTGGTGGGCCCTGAAATTCAAAAATGACAAGGCATTGATGTTTGTGGCAAGTTCTTGGCTTAATGAAGGAGGCATCTCGGCTTTGTCCCCCACCCCATGGCCCAGTCCCAGCCTCTCTCCTGAGAGTTCACTGAAGAATGGAACCCTGGCTTATGCCAGGCCCGCACTAGTCCCACGGAACAGCACTGAGCTGGCCCTGGGGCTCAGCAGCGAATCTCCTTTCTGTCTGGGTTCTAATTGGCCTCATAAAATCTAATTTATCCTGTAAATGGGTAAAATAATGTCAGAAGAAGGAGATTGAGAGATGGCCCTGGGGCTCCTTAGCATAGAAGCTCCATGTCTCTGGCAGGGTCCCACCGAGGAGACTGAGGAGAAGGGATTGTGGGAGAGGGAGTTCCCCTCGAGGCAGAAAGCTGGCCAACAGCAAGTGTCCACTATGTCCACCCACTACTTAGAGGGAGCACTGAGAAGTGCTCCTGGGAGGGGCTTGGTGGTCCTCCATGACAGGGGACTGGGGGGTGGCAGGAAAGGGGCAGCCACCAAACCACTGGACAAACAAGGTCCACTCCCCAGAGCATCACTTTTCCAAAAAGATTTGGTGGTGTAGGAACCACATTTACATTAAAACAAACACTGCTGTGTAATGGAATAGGATGCAAAATGTGCCAGAGTTTTAAAAATAAAAACATTTCAGGTAGTCAGCAAGCCTCCTGAGTACGTTCTCCTCTGCCGCTGGGAGAATTTTGGTGAAAATGAGAAATGTGGCAACTCTTCATTTTAAGACTGGGGAAACCGAGGCTGAAAGGAGGAAAGCGGACCCAATGTCATACAACCCATGATGGACCCAGAACTCTGACCCCAGGCCAAGGCTTGTCCCACCACATCCCATGGTCCGCCTTAGGCAAGAAGGCAAGAGGAAGAATGGGTAAGGGACCTCCAAGTGGCTACATGATGTGAGACCCAGGAAAACCCTTCCCTGGGGAAGGCAGGGGCAGCTTCACGGAGGGATGTGGCACCTGAGGTGAGCCCCTAAGGATGCACGTCCTGGGCACAGAAGTTGGGTTGGGTGCTGGGGCAGAGAGAACGCTCTTATTTGGGAGCAACTGTCTCCTCAATGCTGGGTTCACGCCCAAGATGTCCAAGAAGAACAGTTTCCTCAGACTGTCTCCCAGAGAGGTGAGAACCTCCCCTTTTGGACCTCGGTTTCCCCATCTATAAAATGAGCCATCTCAGGCTCTGCATACGTTTCCATCAACGTGGGCCGGCTTGGGCTCCTGGCACAGCCCTGTAACCCCCCAGGGATCCCGGGCTCTCCCCACATCTACATCCCTGTTGGTTTCCCATTCTGCCTCGCCTTGTTGGGTGCTGGGCTCCTCCGAGGTGGGGCAGCCAGACATCTGCTGATCCATGAATATTCAGGAAGGGAATTGGAGCCTCCTCTGGGCTCCCCAGCAAGCCCCGGCCCCTCTGGCCGCCGTCCTGCCCGCCGGAGCCCAGGCTGCTGACAGACCCAGCAGCTGCTCGGGCCCCAACTGTTCACATTGTTTGTTCAGCGCAGCGGGGGATTTTCCAAGCCCCGGACGTGCTTTGGGGGGTAGGGAGGCTGCCGGAGGGCTCAGGGATTCGTGTCATGTGGGGCTTTTCTCCCCTGAAACTCAAACCGACTGCTCAGCGGCTGGAATGGGGCAATTGGAAGTCACTGGGCTGAGAGCCCGGGCTGGCCTTGCCCCCACCATGTTTGCATCAGAATCCAGGGCCTCAGATAGGGAAGGGACTGGATGTTAAGAATAGCGATTTGCATTTGTACATCCCTTTCCAGTTTACGAAGTGCCTTTAAAGAATGAGCTCCCATTCTTTGACTGATGCCCGTTAGGCTCTGGGCTGGAGACCTGACCTACATCACCTTGTTTAATCCTCACAGGCTCCATAGTATCGCCTTCATTTTTACAGATGTGGAAACGGCCCCAGAGAGGTAAAGTGGCTCGTCACATAGCTGGTAGGTGGAGCAGCCAGACTGGAACCTTGATCTTCTGCCCCAAGGTCAGATGCTCTTTCCACCCCAGCACATGGCCCTCAGTGATGCGAATGCCAGTTTGGCTTCCCCAGTTAGACTGGAAACTGGGTGAGGGCAAGGGCTGCCTTCTCCTCGCTGCACCCACTAGTAATGCTGAGCCCAGCTGTGTAGCTGGAGGTGCCAGCGGAGCTTTTAAGAAAGGCAGAGGCCTGTTCAGACCCTGTCTGTCTGTCCTTCCCACTGTGGTGTCAGAGGCCTGGCTTCTGCCCTGGCCTCCTTATCTCAGCCAGTTAGGACCTCTCTTCTCCCCTCAGTCTTGATCCTCTTCAGGGGTTTAAGTGTTGGCATATATGTGTGTCCAGGTGTTGATGAGTGTGGCAGAGACGGGGGGAGCACGTGTTTAGGTATGGCAGGTCGTGTCTATAGTTTTGTGGGTGTGCCTAGATGATGTTCTCTCTCTGTTCAGGAGTAGGTGAGTCCAGTTCACTGAATAATCCTACCATCACAGAATCTTCGACATCACCCGCTACATTTGAGTAAACTAGAGCCCAGAGGTGGAAGTGACTGGCCCAAGGCCACACAGCTAGACTGTGACAGAGCCCGGTCTAGAACTGAGGGTCGCCGGAGTCCTTAGCCATTGTGCTTTCTGCATGCCCCTGATAGGGCTCTGTCAGCCCTGGCCTGCCTTGTAATGAGTATGGACCATTGTCCTCACCTCTGTCCCTGGCTCACTCTCAGATGCACCACTGTGCCTTTAAGCAAGGTGTCAGGCCAGAGGATAAGAGGGCACCTTGGGCCATTGAGCTTTTATGGGACAGGAAGGCAGCAGGGCAATCGTTTGGAAGATACAACTGGAAGAGAACCAGCTATTTCTCTATGAATAACGGTTACTGGGCCTTGCTGAGATGTTGGTTAAAATGATAAACATTGGCATTTGTGTGTTTTTGCCTTGACCCTGGGATGGCATTCCCTTCCTCCATTGTTCTCCTGCTCTTCCCTTTGCGTCCAGGGCAGTGTTGGAGCTGCAGGCTCTTCTGGGGCATCTGGAGAAGGTCAGGGGACTGGGTTCTGCACTGGCTTGCTGCGTGGCTTTGGGGGAATCAGCTGCAGGAAGGAGAGCTTACCTCTTCTAGTCACTGCGGCAGAAGTGGTTTGGGTAATAGTGGTCAAGACGATCTGTAGGATTCCAGGAGAGGGAATGACATTACTGAGCCCCAGTTCTGTGCCAGGCCAGCCACTGTGCTGTACTCCTTTACCACACAGCATCTCACTGACCGCTCACAACAGCCCTCTGAGGAAGGAATGACTATGTCTTTTTAAATTGAGACGCAATTCACATACCACAAAATTCACCGTTTAAAGTGTACAAATCAGTGGTTTCAAGTATATTCACAAGGTTGTGCAACCATCACCACTATCTAATTCTAGAACATTTTCATCACCTAAGAAATAAACCTTCGATCCCTTAGCCATCTCTCCTCATTCTTCCCTCTCCCCAGTCCCTGGAAACCATTAATCTACGTTCTGTCTCTATGGATTTGCCTATTCTGGACATTTCACAGAAATGAGATCATACAATATGTGGCATTTCGTAACTGACTTCTTTCACTTTGAGGAAAGTTCAAGGTTTATTCATGTTGTAGCAAGTATCAGTACTTAATTTCTTTTGATGGCTGAGTAATATATTTATCTATTCATCAGGTGATCGGGCATTTGGGTTGCTTCTACTTTTTTGCTAAGAACTGTGTTATTTTGTGGATGAGGAAGTTGAGCAGCGGGGGAAGGATGGGAACGAAGTGCAGCCGTTGGCCCAAGATCACAGTTAGTCAGAGGCAGAGCCAAGATCCAGATACAGGTCTCTCCATTAGACCTCTTTCTCTGAGGTTTGTCCTCCTCGACCCAGGGTGGGTGACTCGGGCTCTGGAGGCTGTGGGATGTAGGAGGACACACACTGATGACCCTGGTGCCCCCTCCTCTACGCAGGGGAGCAGCCGTTGCCTCGGAAGACGACCGTGTCACTGAGCTGTGGAGCAGGGCCGCTGCAAGTGATCCTGGGCCCGGAGCAAGCCACGGTGCTGGACTGCGGTCTGGGGGCGGCTACTGCAGGACACCCCCCCAGCGTCACGTGGAGCAAGGATGGAGGCATCCTGCCCGAGCACAACCACCTTCGCCTGCTACCCAATGGCTCCCTGTGGCTGTCCCAGCTGCCAGCTCCCGACGGCACTGACCCTGGGGCTTCAGAGGTCATTGAGGGCAGCTATTCCTGCCTGGCCCGAAGCCCCGTTGGAGTGGTGGCCAGCCAGGCTGCGGTGGTCAAGCTTGCCAGTAAGTGCCACATCTTGGACTGAGCTGAGGCCCATAGGACGTGGGGTGTGGGAAGTGTGGTCTGCAGTTAGATACTTGCACAAAGGTTTGTCTCTGAGCCACGCCCCCTTTCCCTGCCTCCTGTCCTGCTCAGTGGGTCCCTTCCTGGTATTGTCTGCCTCACTGTTCAATAGTCTCACTTCTTCCCTGCTCTTCTGCTCCTCCTCGTTTTCCTTCCCTGTGAGTTTGAGAGTCTAGACTTGTGCTCTCCTCCAGGAAGCCCGCCAGAGAGGTTTGTAAGCGGGTCAGGGGCACAGAGGTGCTCCCCACCCCCATAGCAGGTGGAGTGTGTAGAGCCGAGCTGTGTTGTCCAGCTCACTCACTCTTGGGGGGTTCTCGGGAGGCACAGATCACCAGGAAAAAATTTGGGGGCCAGAAGAAATGCACATCTTACTGTAGTCCAACCATATGGTGATGTAAGGCAGGGGGACTTTGGAATTCATTCTGCCTGCAGCATCTGACCAGTCATCACCACTTCTTATTCTCCGACTGCCTCTTTCCATCTGTGTCTCCGGTGGTCTGAACTTTTTTTGCATGTGTTTCTGTCAACCTGTGTCTCTCTGTGTCCGTGTGTGTGTATGTTTCCCGTCTCTGCTCGCTGTGGCCTCCTTTCTTGTGTTCCTCTCCTGTCCCTGCGTTTTCTCACTGTCCTCATCCCCAGCACTTGCAGGCTTCTCCCTGCACCCGCAGTCTCAGACGGTGGAGGAGAACAGGACCGCTCGGTTTCAGTGCCACATCGAAGGGCTGCCAGCACCTGTCATTACTTGGGAGAAGGACCAGGTGACGGTGCCTGAGGAGCCTCGGTGAGTGTCCCGTGGGCAAGAGGAGAGTGGGTCCCAGGGGGCAGCCAAGGAGGGCTCTGGCATGTGCTCAGGAACTGGGCTTCTTAGAGTCAGGGTGGCTCCGTTTGTCCAAACTGACTTAGGAGCCAACCACCACCTGACGCTCAGCCCATTTCTGGTCCCAAAGAGAAGTTGGGTCAGAAGTTTTTGCTCCCTGGGAGGAAAGCCACCCACCAAGCTATGGGGCTTGGGTAGAGAGCAGTTATCGAGTCCTTCAGAGCATATGTAGTCCAACCACTTGCCTTATTGAGAAGGAGACCAAGGGCCAGAGAAGAGCTGTGCTTTAACCAAGGCCACACGGTGAGTCATTGGCAGAACGTTTGTTGTTCGTTCCGGGCCCAGAGGCTGCTGGGAGGGTTTCCCTTTGCAGGTTCCTCTGGAGTTTCTACCTTGGATGCATAACTTCTCTTCTTCTCTCAGTTCCATTCAGTGGGGTGCAGCATCTGATAACCAGGTCGTAGAGGTCCTTCCTGTTTCACCCTCCTCTCTCCCCATAAAGGCAATGGAGCAATCCTAGGGAAGGGTTTCTAGGGCAGAAGAGAAGCAGAGGCTAGACCCAGGACCTGATCCCTACTGCGGCCTCCTGGGAAGGCCCAGATGTACACATAGCATGTCCAGAAAGCACGAGGCTCATTTGCATCCGTGGTCTTGGAATTGGACTCATGACTCGGCTGCCACCACATGGAGTCTTACACCTCTGGAAACGTGGCTCCAAAGGCCTTTCCCAGCCACCCTGCCGTCCTCTCCCTGCATCTCTCTAGCTGTAGTTACCAGCTCACCCTCTCCTCTCCCAGCAGAGGTGGGATTCCTTAGGCTCAGAAACACTGGTTTCCAGATCTCCCTGCCCTGAAACTAACCTGTCTTCAGTGTATTGAGTTGTGCCAGCTCCTTTGACTTTTGCCCATGTCTAGGTAGGGGTGAAAGTGTAAGAGAAACTTCTAGATAGAAAAGGCCCAGGCCACATCTCTGCAACAGTTGTAAGTGAGGAAGAAGGGTGAGAGGTCAAGATAAAAGTGATCCTGTTGACTTTGGTGATCAGTCAGCCCCACTGGTCCAGTGGGTTGGATTAGATCATGGTTTCCAAAGTGTGTTCTTTTTTTTTTTTTTTTTTAATATTTATTTATTTATTTATTTATTTATTTATGGCTGTGTTGGGTCTTCGTTTCTGTGCGAGGGCTTTCTCTAGTTGTGGCAAGCGGGGGCCACTCTTCATCGCGGTGCGCGGGCCTCTCACTATCGCGGCCTCTCTTGTTGCGGAGCACAGGCTCCAGATGCGCAGGCTCAGTAATTGTGGCTCACGGGCCTAGTTGCTCCATGGCATGTGGGATCCTCCCAGACCAGGGCTCAAACCCGTGTCCCCTGCATTGGCAGGCGGATTCTCAACCACTGCGCCACCAGGGAAGCCCCAAAGTGTGTTCTTTTTTACAACGTTAGTCCCTAAAGATGATTCTTGAAAAAAAAAGTACTCCGCGGTCAAATAAGATGAGGAAACTGCCTATAAATCTCCCTCTTGGAGTTGACAAGGCCCTGAGAAGCCCTGTACTGAGAAACCTGTTTAACTTGTTTAACCAAATGCTTCCTAGACTCATTTGCCCAGAGCCCCTTTTTCAGGAACCCTGTTAACATCCTAGGAATGAGCATTCCAGGGAGGAGACCTTGGGAATGCTAACGGAGCCTTCCTAGCACTGACATTTTAAGTTCTATGCCTCTTTTTTTTTTTTTTCTGGCTGTGCCGCATGGCTTGTGGGACCTTAGTTCCCTGACCTAAGGGATCGAACCCATGCCCGCTGCATTGGGAGCACAGAGTCTTAATCACTGGACCACCAGGGAAGTCCCAAGTTCTACGCCTTTTAAATGTGGAGCCTCTCACCGCTGTGAGAGAGTTGTTGGGTGAGAACCAAGTGAGAGTGTACTCCTGGGACAGCCCCCAGAGAGGGTGGGAGAGAGCAGAAAACTCTCCCCGCGTTAAAAGTCACAAGAGGCTTCACTTAATTAGAGCTGTGTTTTCTCACTTAATCCTTCCCATGATCCTTCAAGGTAAGTGTTCCTTAGTTTTCATATTTTCCTCTGTTTACTTTTAGTTTATATTCCTATTAGATGCATTTTTCAAATTCATATAAACAAAAAAGAAGAAACAAAAATGGCTCGTCTTCTTATCACCCATAGAAAGCCTCTGTTAGTTTTGATGTCTAGCCTCTGGACTTTTCCCCTGTATGTTTATAAATATTCTCTTTAAAATTTTGGATCATATTGTACATACTGGACTTTTTGTTCAGTCACCTTTTTTTAGAAAACAAAAATGGGATTATATTGCAACTTCTTTTTTTTCACTTAACACATAAGGAACCCCCTTCCAGGTCTATCTGTATGGCTGTGGCAGATACAGTTATCTGAATTCTTAAATGAGGGAACTGAGGATCAGAGACAGAAGTCAATTGCCCCAGGTCACACAGCTAGTGCTGAGAGTATCTGACAGCGGAGCCCTGGGGTGGATGATTTGGTGGTTGGAGTGGGGAAGCCACAGGGTCTGAAGAAACTCCTGTTGCAGGCTGGCTTAGAGTTGGAGTGGTCCAGCTGTGCTCAGAGCAGAGAAGTTACTTCCCCAAAGTTTCTCAGCAAACAGAGGAGTTCCCTCACCTCCCAACATCTAGTTCAGGCCTCTCCCAGGAGGCTGGAGCTGCCAGTTCCTGGCCTCTGGGAGTGTTTGCCCCCAAGTCCTCTGAAAAGTGATCCTCATCTATAAATAAGCCAGGCTCACATGTCCCAGCACATTGTGTGTGGGGGGGAATAAAGAAATATCTAAAACAGCAACCTGATTATGCCCAAGGTATGTATTTTTACACATACCCAGATAGAGTTCACATAGAAATATGCTATTCATAAACTCAACCCAGTGATTTGAAGGAGACCATATGCCTTGGTGTAGGCTGTGCACATATGCAGTTAATAAGCACACTCTGTCAGGGTCTATGTGCATATTTTGGGAACTGATGGTAAACACTAGACCCTGAGGCAATTCCCTGATACTTATACTAATTTCTAATGATAGGGGATAATTTTTCTTCCATGGAAACCAGTAATCAATGAGAACAATGTTTCCCAAATCGCAGGCATTCACAAACCCCTGTCATATTTTTGGCCATCCCTCAACCATTTATACAACATTTAATACATTTCTTCAAATCGACTCTCTCTTTTGTAACTTTAATACATACTAAAAAGGAACATTATCTCACTGCAGTAAAATGGAAAACCAGCAGCACTGACCTTAAATAGAAGGTAGCCATAAAAATAAATATATAACCACTGGAATAAAAACCTGTGTCTAGATCCACTTGAAATCATTTTGTTATCACCATTCACTCACACTTTAAAACCATGGCACTAATGGATTTAATTATTGCAGGCTCCCTAGTCCAGTCCTCTGCCCTACCCATCTCCTAGGGCCCATCGTGTCTGTCAGCCTCATGTGACCCTCGGCTAGTGTCCCTTTTCCCTGGGTGGATCTCTGAATGGCTCAGGGTGGAGGCTCCTTGGCCCTCAGGAAATTCAGAGCAGCTGTCATTTCTCCTCTGTTCTTGAATCCCTGGGTCCAAGTAGCCTTTTGCGGGCACGGGCAGCAGGCTGAGGCTCAGGCTTGGAAAGAGAATGGTCCCTTCCTTTTAGCTAGAGGTTGCTTTTCATTCTATAAGTAGCTATTTTGTTTTATTTGAAATTTCAATTCATTTTAAAATGATAAAACATACTAACTTAAAGGGAAAAAAGTCACCTACAAACTGAGCACAGATAGCTGTTACCATTATCTAATGAGAGCTTATGACACATTAACAGGGTCGGGGTTGTGAAGTAGGCAGGAATTATGAAACCCATTTTTCAGATGAGAAACCTGAGGCCTGGACATGTGATGTCACTTGCTAAAAATCACATATGTTGGAATCAATTCTCTCCTCTATGCCACAGCTGCTTTTATATTAGAGCCAGGAGTTACAAAACAAAGTGTACAAGGGCACATGCTTTTTTCCATTTAAATTTTTTAAGTTTTATATTTCCAAACTAATAAATGTTCACTGTAACCAAGAAATTTAAAAACGCAACAAAAAAGAGCCCCACAGTAACCCCACTCCCAGAGAAAACCTCCCACGAATGACGTGAGCATTACCACCCTTGACTCTTTCCGCACACATCCTAGCATATCATTTATCTATTTTCCAAAAATAGAATTGCTTCATAAACACTGATTTGTGAATTCTTTCCCCCCACTAACCAATATGTCTTGGACATTCTTCCAAGGACAGAGCTTTTTAAGACACATTTTAACAAAGCAGAAGATTTTAACTGAACACTAAAAGTGGTTCCATTTCACTTGTGTCGGCTCTAGCAACAGCACCACACCCGCATTCATTCATTCAACACACGTAATTAAGGCAATGTTACTTGTCAAGGGAGGTATTAGCTCTTGGATACCTGGAGCATAATTTCCCTGGAAAGAGTGAGAAACTTTGGGGTTAGGAAGTGTGGGCAGCTCCTGGCGTGAATCCTGCTGACAACAGCTATGGAGACTGAGGAAGGAGGAAGGGTCTTAGAGGCAGAGAATATTAGGTGGAGGAGAACTGGATGGGGATGGGGGCCTTGTTTCTGAGATGGGTCCTGCTTGTCCTTCCCCACTTGTCATTTCCCATCAAGTTTTCCATGGCACAGGCTGGGTCCTGGCCCAGGATTTTCTCTCCAACCACCCTTCCCCTTCTGGTCCCCTCTCCCCTGTGGGTCCCAGCACTGATGTGGGCAGCTCTTGGAGCTGAGGGTAAGACTCTTGGGCAGAGGTGTGTTTGCCTGTGGGCTGAGGGAAGGAGTGATGCAGGTTTATGTTTTTTCTCTAAGTCTTTGGGCCACAGCAGATTTCTAGGCTCATGGCCAGAATTCTCTCCCAACACCCTTGAGCTAGTTCTTTTCTCCTGTGTTTAGATTTTTCTCATACCCTGCTTTTCCCACAAGCCAAGGGATCTTCATCAAGTGCACAGCTGCCCCATTCCCTCCCTGACCTTGGCCTAGCCTACATCCACAGGCCACTTGCTCTAGTGAGAAATTAGAACTCTCATCCTCGAGCTGACCCTGCAGGGATCACAGCTAGAGGATTCAGGAAGACCCACTCCCTCCCTGCTTGGGCCAGAGCCCATTCTGCTTCCCACCACCCTGGCTTCCATGGGCACTTCCCTGCCTGGGATTGCACTGTCTCTCAAGCAAGGTCTCTGGGCTCTTCTAGCCCAAACTGCTTTCCAACCCTCACCAAAAGGGTGGAGAACACCACTCTCATCCATCCTGCCCCTCCTCAGTAGTGTACGTGTTGACTGGGACTTGCTGGAGACCACGTCCCTTCCACTGGCATTCTCAGCCATCTAATGGCTGCTGAGATAAGCAAGTGAGAAGAACGTGGGATTTGGCACCAGAAGCCCTAGGTTCCAGTTTTAACTCTGCTCGAGCTGTGAGACCCTGGGAAAATACCCTACTCCCTCCAAGACTTAGTTTTGTCACCATTAAAATGAAGGCTGTGATCCCCTCTATCTCTTGGGCTTGTTTTGAGGTTCAGATGAGATAGTGTAAATAGAAGGGATTTTATCAGGGAGAGAGGAGGTAATACAGGCAGGGGGTAAACAAATTCAAACTATACAGAAGGTTATTTAAGGAAAATTAAATCTCCCACTGACAGGTCCCAGAATCCCAGGTCCCCTCCCCAGAGATAGCCACTATTACCAGGGACATTCAGTGCAAAAGCATATAAGTGTACACGTCACACACACACTGTTCTGTACCATACATATTTTGGAGATGGTCTTATAGCAGTACACATGGAACTGTCTCCTTTTAACAGCTGCCTAGCATTCCATTGTGTGAATGTACCCAGACCGATTTAGCTAGTTCCCACCCTACAGATGGACATTTGGACTGTTGCCAGTCTTTTGCTATTACAGACAGGGCTGGAGTGAATATCGTTAGACATACGTTTTTGTGTACATGTACGAGAATATCTGTGGGATGAAGTCCTTGAAGTGATGTTGCTGGTTCAAAAGGCACATGCAGGTTTGATTGTAAGATATCACCAGCTTGCCCTTGAAAGAGGGTGTATTGATTTGGCATGACCACCAAGACAGGACTGCCTTCCCCCATTCCCTCATCCACAAAGGGTGTTATTAAACCTTTTGACTGAACAAGCTATGTGGCCCAAAAGAAAAAAAGAAAAAACAAAAAGAAAATTAAAAAAAACAAACACAAAAACTTTTGACCTTTGGGACTTCCCTGGTGGTGCAGTGGTTAAGAATCCGCCTGCCAGTGCAGGGGACACGGGTTTGAGCCTTGGTCCTGGAAGATCCCACATGCTGCGGAGCAACTGAACCCATGCGCCAAAACTACTGAACCTGTGCTCTAGAGCCCGCGAACCACAACTACTGAGCCTGCGTGCTACAACTACTGAAGCCCACACGCCTAGAGCCTGTGCTCCGCAACAAGAGAAGCCACCGCGATGAGAAACCTGTGCACCGCAATGAAGAGTAGCCCCCGCTCGCCGCAATTAGAGAAAGCCCGCGCACAGCAACGAAGACCCGCAACGCAGCCAATAAATAAATAAATTTTTAAAAACTTTTGACCTTTGCTAATCTGATAGGTGAAAACGGTATCTTGTAGTTTTAATTTGCATTTCTTTTATTATGAGTGAAGCTTGAAAGTGAACTGCTCTAGGTATTTCAGGCCGGAGGGGAAGGTGGGTCCAGGACTGTTTGGGCATGCTGCCCTCCCCGAGGAGCTCCTGCCCACCTCACGGGTGCCCTCTCTCTCTCTTCCCAAGGCTCATCACCCTTCCCAATGGGGTCCTCCAGATCCTGGACGTTCAGGAAGGTGACGCAGGCTCCTACCGCTGCGTGGCCACCAACTCAGCAAACCAGCGCTTCAGCCAGGAGGCCCTACTGCGCGTGGCCCACAGAGGTAAGGGGGCTGGCTGGGTGCGGAAACCTGGGGGTTTCTGGAGTCGGCCATTTTGGAGCTGGGAGGGGCCTCAAGTAGTCCAAGGCCTGCCTTCCAATAAGTGACTGGCGAAGCGATAAAGCCCAGAGAAGGCAGGGCCACCCAACAAGTCAGAGATAGAACTGGGGCAGGAACCCAAGACTCCCAGTTCAGGGCTCTCTTCCTGCGAGGCTGTGTGTTCCCTTGAGTTGGGTGGAGCGTCCAGGGCTGGGGACGGGGATGGGGGCGGGGGGGGGGCGGGGGGGAGGGGAGGCGTCTGTGGAGGAGTGTCGGTGCCCTGAAGCCCCGGTCCCCGGCCCTCTGTGTGCCCTGAAGGGGATTCACCCTGCTGCTGCTTGCTGTGCATCTGGCTCCTCATGGTCTGGGGCTCGTGTTCTCTCCATTTCTCTGAAAATCTCCCGTCCCAGGGTGATGCAGTAGGAAGGACACAGGCTTTGGGGTCAGAACGACCTGGTTTGAATCCTGCCTTGTCTACTCACCATCTGCGTGACCCTGGGTTCCTTATCAAATGTCCAGCTCAGGGAGGTGGTGAGAATCGCTGAGATAAGATTGGGAAGTGCCTGGTGCCTAGCAGGTGCTCAGTAGATCTCACTCCGGGCCTCCCACAAGGGCCCTCCCTTGCCTCCCTTTGCCATGGCATCTCCCCATGACCCCCGCCCCTCCGTTCATCTCTTCCCATCCCCCTCCTCATCCCCTACACCTCCACTCCTACCCTGCTTCCTAGGGCTTAGCTGATGCGCTGAGTCTGGTTCGCTGTCCCTCCCGTGCCCGGGGTCTCTGCCTCCACCTGCTGGACAAACCGGGTATTTACCATGTTGACCCAGGGACCCAGGGTCACACTGAGAACTTGGCAGAGAATTAGTGCTCAGGGGGCTGCCAGGCTGGCAGAAACTCGAACCCATCCCCTGCCTTTCCCACCTGGGAATCGAGGCGCTGTGGAGAAAGGACTTGCTAGAACTAGAAACTATAACTGTTGACTCCAAGTTCAGACTCCAAGTCTACTCTTGACCCCGCTGGTTCTCTGCCTGGAGGGTGGGTTCAATCTGACAGGGAAGAATGGGGGTGGTGTGTCGGAGGTCAGGTTATTCCTCTCCTGGCTCCCAGAGAAAGAGCTCTGAGTTCCAGTCCCAGCTCTGCCGAACTATGCAGCTGCTTTCCCATCTGTCAGCCAGAACCCTGGCTGCTCCCTGCCCCACCTGCCTCACCAGGTGACTGTGAGCATCAGGTGAGGTGCTGCATGTGAAGACGCCTGATGGTAAGGCTGCCTGCTGGCCTGCCCTCTCTCCAGGGTCCCTGGCATCCATCGGGGGGCAGGACGTGGTCATTGTGGCAGCCCCGGAGAACACCACCGTGGTGTCTGGCCAGAGTGTGGTGATGGAGTGTGTGGCCTCTGCTGACCCCACCCCTTTCGTGTCCTGGGTCCGACAGGGTAAGTGGAGGGAGGGGACCTGAGGGCATGGGAGAGGAAGGGTGTGGCATCTCACGCATCCCCAAGTCAAGGAGCTATAAGGGTGACCATGCAATGGTCACCGACCTTTGGTGTGGTAGGAACTAACTCCTGTCCCAGGGCTGAGTGTGGGTAGGGAGCCTGGACAAAATTAATCAACAGTCCGCGTAGCAAGTTTCCTTTACGAAGCACGCTAAGTCTGCCACTCACAAAATCACTCTTGAGACCTCACTTGGGGGGTGGGGCACTGGGCTCGGTTTTCCACGTTATGTTTCCATTCCTCACAACAGTGAATGTGTGAGAGCTGGAAAGGGGCCAGCGAGTCAAGTGGAACTTGGACCCTCTGCTGGTCTGTTTTTTTTTTTTTTTTTTTTTTTTAATTAATTATTTATTTTTTTATTTTTGGCTATGTTGGGTCTTCGTTTCTGTGCGAGGGCTTTCTCTAGTTGTGGCAAGTGGGGGCCACTCTTCATCGCGGTGCGCGGGCCTCTCACTGTCGCGGCCTCTCTTGCTGCGGAGCACAGGCTCCAGACGCGCAGGCTCAGTAGTTGTGGCTCACGGGCCTAGTTGCTCCGCGGCATGTGGGATCTTCCCAGACCAGGGCTCGAACCCGTGTGCCCTGCATTGGCAGGCAGATTCTCAACCACTGCGCCACCAGGGAAGCCCTGCTGGTCTGTTTAACTACACAGCACCTCCTGGTCCACCCAGTGTGCGGCCACCTTTGTGTGCCTGGCTTCATGCTGGGCACAGTGAATAAAAAAGGGGGGGCCTGCCCTCTGAACTCACAGTCTGTTCGAGGGAGATAAGCACACATCCATGACGAGAGGCTTGACAGTATCAGGCAGCAAGTGATGAGTGCCAAGTGGGAATGCGTTACAGGAGATGCTATCGATGCTATCAGGGTAATGAGGGTGCTGGCCAAACGTCACCTTGCAGTCTACTGAGCATGCAACCTGCTCTCCTGCTGGAGCCCTTGGAGGAGGGTAGGGGCCAGGGCTATTATTCTCAGTGGGCAGATGAGGAACCTGAGGCTCAGAGAGGAAGATGGAAAGCCAGGACCCAAACTTTAGAGCCTGTTCTCTTTCTGGTACACCACCCCTTACAGCCCTGTATGGAAGAAAAGCAAGGATTATCTTTGTTTCCATTTGAGATAAGAAGTGACTTGTGCCAAGTTGATGGCAGAAGTAAGTCTTAAACTCAGCTCTTTTTTTAAAAATTTATTTATTTGGCTGCGCCGGGTCTTAGATGAGGCACGCGGCATCTTTGTTGCGGCCTACGGAATCTTTTAGTTGCGGCATGTGGGATCTAGTTCCCCGATCAGGGATCGAACCCAGGCCCTCTGCATTGGGAGCTCAGAATCTTACCCACTGGACCACCGGAAAGTCTCAAACCCAGCTCTTTTTACCCTTTTTCCCCTGGTTCAGTCTACGACCCCACACTGCCTCCTTTTTGTAAGTTTGTATCTCACATTCAAGACTATATTGTGATGAATACATAGAGTTTAAAGAAAAATAAAAACCCAAATGACTACATACCCCCACCAAGCTGATGAGAAAGAACAGTGCTGGTATCTGTGCCTCCCTGACCTGCCCAGCCTCCTTGGACTTGTGACACTTGCCTAGTTAGGGGGATCCTGGGGCCAGCAGGACCCTCATACTATTATTGCGGTAAGCCTGTGGTGTCACCCAGAAGTTCTATTATCAGTGTTTCTCAAATCCTGACCAGGCATCAAGATGACCAGGGAGCTTCTTTTTTTTTTTTTTAGTTTTAAATTTTTTAAAAAATTTTTATTGGAGTATAGTTGATTTACAATGTTGTGTTAGTTTCAAGTGTACAGCAAAGTAAATCAATTATACATATACATATAGCCACTCTTTTTTAGGTTCTTTTCCCATATAAGTCATTACAGAGTATTAGGTAGAGTTCCCTGTGCTATACAATAGGTCCTTATTAGTTGTCTATTTTATATATAGTAGTGTGTACTATATGTCAATCCCAATCCCAGGGAGCATCTTAAAACTGCAGACTCCCTCCATTTATGCCTGGAGAGTCATGACCCAGGATTTTTAAATGCTTCACAAGTGTCCGAGGTCCTTCTACAGAAAGTGTGGTCTTTGGACCTACCTCCTGGGCATAGTTAGAAATGCAGAATCTGGGGTGCCCTAGGCCTCTGCATCTTAACAAGGTCTCCTGAGATCCTGTGACTTGTGTACACAGTAAGGATTTGCGAATTGCTGTCCCAGAGGGTCCTGACACCTGTGGTTCTGGGATCTCACTTGGAGAAACTCTGCTAATAGCACTCCTGGACAGAGACTGGGAAGAGAGAAGCTGGAAATGGACTTCATTCCTGCCCCTGGGCACTGTTCCTTTTCTAGGAACTTACTCCACTAAGTCAGGGGAGGGGCATGGCTTTTTTGTTTTGTTTTGTTTTCTTCTGATGGCAAAAGTTGTACGTATTCATTGTAGAAAACTAGGGAAAAGGAGAAACAGAAAACAACCCACCACTCAGAGATTAAAATTGTTAACATACGAGCATATTTTCTTCCAGATTTTTTTCTATGCACATGTACATTTTCCCCAAAAATTGAAAGCATGCTATATTTACAGTTCCAAATCCTATTTTCATTCAACAGTATATCATAGACATCTCCCCATCTTTAAAACTTTTTTGAAAATAATTTTAATAACTATGATAGTCCATCATTTGAATGTCACCATAATTTAAGTTGCTAGTTCCTGCTATTGAATTTTTAAGTCCTTCCCAGTTGTCCACTATTACAGTTAACACTGCAGTGATCAGCCCCGTTCACAGCTCCCCACCACAGAGTGCCCACAAGTGGAATCCTGGCTTCAAGGTCAAGGTGGAGCCCTTGTTAGCCCTATCAGCAATTACCCTTTCTCAGGCATTGCAACATAGCATTTTAAAAAACTTTCCCAATTTGATGGGTGAAAATGAACATCTGTGTTTTGATGTGCATTTCTTTGATTTTGTGAAGTTGAACACTTTTTTGTTTATTGGCCATTTGCATTTCTTCCCTGGATTTTCTGTTCAGGTCCATAAGGGAAGGGCTTTTAAAATGGTTTTCACTTCACATCAAGATAAACGTCTGCACAGATTCAGATCTTTGGTTCTGGTCCAGACCTTTCCAGCCATATGTTCATCATAGCATTGGGCTAAGACCATATGGGAGGAGTGTCCTTCTTGAGAGAAATGAATTTAATAATAATGGTAATAGTAATAACTGACTGGTGTACCGAGCATCTCTTATGTGCCTGCATTGTGCCAGCCAGTCCCACAGACTTTATTCGTTACACTCTCAGAGCAGCCCTTCCAGCGAGGGACCATCTCCCCATTTTACAGACAGAGACACTAAGGGCTCAGAGGAGGTCATCGGTCTAGCAAGTGGAGGAACTGAGATCCCAGCCAGAGACTGTTGTGTTCTCTTAACCCGGGTGTAGAGGGTCTCCCGAGGTCCGGAGGGTGGATGGAGGGGCAACCCTCAGCTCCCCCCTCCAGCGCTCTCCCTCCTCCCGCAGATGGGAAGCCCATCTCCACCGATGTCATCGTCCTGGGCCGCACCAACCTACTAATCACCAGCGCGCAGCCCCGGCACTCTGGCGTCTACGTCTGCCGAGCTAACAAGCCCCGCACGCGCGACTTCGCAACCGCAGCCGCAGAGCTCCGCGTGCTGGGTGAGGAGGGGAGGAGGGTGAGGGAAGGCGAAGGACCGCGGAGTAGGTGTTGGGGAGACCGGACTGGGGCGGGTTAGCTAGGGCGAGGCCGGGAGGAGGGGGGGGGTAAAGGGGCGAGTGGGTGTGTCAGAGGGACTGAGGGGCGGTGCTGGAGGAGGAAAAAGGGATAGGGCGGGGGGTGGGGCATTGGAGGGGACAGACTAGGTAATTAGAGGAGAGGAAGTGGTGGAAAGAGATTGGAGGATGGAGTGGGGGCGGAGGGGAGGGGTGATCTGGGTGGGACCCAGGTAATGTGGGGAGGGGTGGGACTGAGGTTACTGGGGGGAGATGGAGTGGTCTGGGTGGAGAAAACTGGGGTCAGGGTTGCTCAGGGCTGGCAGAGGGATAAATCTGATAGGTAAGGGATACTGGGAGGTAGGGGAGAAGGAAATGGTAAGTGCGGGAGCAGGGTTAGATCCAGGAGGAACCAGGGTATTTAGGGGAGGCCGAGGAGGCCTGGGGACAACTCGGAGAGAGAAAGAGAATGGTCAGTGTGGGGCTGGGGTAAAAGGCGGAAGAGAGCTAGAGCTGCACTGCCGAGGGTATTTTGGGGGGACGGGTGAGTCAGGAAGAGGTTAGAATGAGTGGAGGGGATGCGGGAGTCCGTCGGGTATTGGGGGGCGGGAGCCAGGGCCCCTAGTGGCCGGAGCGCGCGGTCAGCGTCCCCCTCCTCTCCCCCAGCCGCCCCTGTCATCTCGCAGGCGCCGGAGGCGCTGTCGCGGACGCGGGCGAGCACCGCGCGCTTCGTGTGCCGCGCGTCCGGGGAGCCGCGGCCCACGCTGCGCTGGCTGCACGACGGAGCGCCGCTGCGGCCCAACGGGCGCGTCAAGGTGCAGGGCGGCGGCGGCAGCCTGGTCATAACGCAGATCGGCCTGCAGGACGCCGGCTACTACCAGTGCGTGGCCGAGAATGGCGCGGGCACGGCGTGCGCCGCCGCGCCTCTGGCAGTAGTTGTGCGCGAGGGGCTGCCCAGCGCCCCCACGCGGGTCACCGCCACGCCGCTGAGCAGCTCCGCCGTTCTGGTGGCCTGGGAGCGGCCCGAGCTGCACAGCGAGCAGATCATCGGCTTCTCCCTCCACTACCAGAAGGCACGGGGTAAGTCTCCCCGGGGCTAAGAGGCCCCAGCAAAGACCTACGCGGGGGCTCTGGTTGGGGGGAGGGAGGGGGGCGCGGCACAGGCTGGATGATTGAAGGGTTGCCTTTGGGGACAGGATAGAACGGGATGGGGTGGGAGCCCACAGGAGAGACCTGTGTAGAAATGGGTTAGTACATTTCTCCCTCAGCCACAGTTTGTTATAAGAGAGGAGGGAGAGGATGCTTCTCCTCGCAGGGAAAATGGCTTGGCATTCCTGGAGCCAGCGTGTTAATTGCAGCAGGAGTCACTTCAGTTAGAGGCTAGAAGAGACTTCCTAACCAGTGGAGGAATTAATACAGTGGGACTAGAAGTCAGGGGAGTTTATACTCTCCCACCGAGATTATCTGGAATGATTTAGCTATAAGGAGGCTATTCTAGGAACTGGGACGATATGAAGGGTCCCCAGACAGCTTCCAGCTGGCAAGCCCTCGGGGGTTGCCCTGTGACAGACCGTTTGTCCTCTAACCCTAACCCACTCAGGCATGGACAATGTGGAATACCAGTTTGCAGTGAACAATGACACCACTGAGCTACAGGTTCGGGACCTGGAACCCAACACAGACTACGAGTTCTACGTGGTGGCCTACTCGCAGCTGGGCGCCAGCCGCACCTCCACCCCAGCACTGGTCCACACACTGGATGATGGTAGGGCTTCTGCACCTGCAGTGGGCACCTTGGGGCCCATAGAATTCCCTGGGGATGGTAGCTCAGCTTCTCTTTACTAGTGTTCGCCAAGGCACTTTTACCTGCCTTATGCCATCTTTTGTGCGCTGTAAGGGAGTGGGCGAGGGTTCTTCTCCCTAATTTACAGTTGGGAAAACTGAGGCCCAGAAAATTAGTGACTTGCCCAAGGTCAGTAGTACAGCTGGGACTTGAGCCCAGGTCTCATGATTGCCTGTATCAGATGGCCCTTCTCCCTGACACCCACGTACCATCCAGTCAGACAGGAGCCAGTGACAATCCATCGGATGTAGACGATTGTGCCCCCGACCTTATTCTGGCTTCAGGGTGGGAAGGATGTCCCCTCATCTCCAGCTTGGGGCTCCCCTGAGAGGCTCCCTTTCCTCCCTCAGATCCTGGTCCTGGGCCTACTTCTGACTTGCTGTGTGACCTGGGCAAGTCTCTGACCGCTCCTGGGCCTCACCTTCCACGTCGGTGGAGCAGAGCTCACGCTGATGTTCTTCTGTCTCAGTCCCCAGTGCAGCGCCCCAGCTCTCCCTGTCCAGCCCCAACCCCTCGGACGTCAGGGTGGTGTGGCTGCCCCTGCCCCCCAGCCTGAGCAACGGGCAGGTGGTGAAGTACAAGATAGAGTACGGTTTGGGAAAGGAAGGTGAGTGGGGGCAGGACACGGGGCTCCACCTGGCTGGGAATCATTGGTGTGAAGGGTTGATCAGAGTGGCTGGGGGCCTGAGCGGAGCTGTGGAGTAGGGCAAGGTGAACCTGAAAAAGGGGAAGGTGGCTGGGGGTTGGGAGGGCAGGAGAGAAAGGGAAGGCGAAGAGGGCTAGCTCCAGACATGGGGAGGCCTGGGGTCTAGCCCCACCTCCTCTACGGCTGCGGTGCGTAAATCCTGTTGAGTCCCTGCCTCAGTCTCTTTGTCTGTGAAATGAGGCAGGTAACCTAGGTAATCCCTGGGGTCCCTTCCAGCTCAAAAAGCAGATGAGGGATAGGGAGGTGGAGGGTGTGCTTGTGGGATTGAGAGAAATGAGGCATGGGGTGGGGGTGTGTGTTAGGACAGATGTCAGGAATCTAGGGGAGGAGGTGTGAAAGGGATGGAGAGATTGGAGAAGGCGAGTGGCTGGGGGCCAGGATGAGGGTGGGGAGGGAGGGAAGGGTGAGGAAGGGGGCTTGGGTGGATGGCAGGGCTCCGGAAGGTAGGCAGTACTTGATGGCCTTCACAGCCAGCGCCTCGTGCCCGCGCCCTGGTGTGTGCGTGGGGTGGTTACTGACAGCTCCTGGGGCGGTGGGGGGTGTGTGCCATGATTCTCCCCCTCTGAGCCGAGGCTGATGGCTGTGTCAGCCAGAGTTGGAGGCCCAGGAGTCAGCCCTGGAGCATGGAGTCCGTCCGGGCACTGAGGGTCTCAGGCTCCGATGGGCCGTAAGGAACCAAGATCTGAGGTGGAAAAGTCGGTGTAGGGGAGTTTAGGAGTCCTGGTCCTTAGGTGGCCACCCAGAGCCAGTCTCTTCTGTCCCAGCAGATCAGATTTTCTCCACCGAGGTGCCAGGGAACGAGACACAGTTTACACTGAACTCGCTTCAGCCCAACAAGGTGTATCGAGTGCGGATTTCGGCCGGCACAGGGACGGGCTACGGGGCCCCCTCCCAGTGGATGCAGCACAGAACGCCCAGTGTGCACAACCAGAGCCACGGTACGGGGTCAGAGGGGACAGTCAGGGTGATGCGTGTGCCTGTGTGGGTGTATGTTTGCCCTTGGAACCCGGACCCAGCCGCCTCCTCCATCAGAGACATTCCATGGCTCCCCCTGCTCGATGGGCAAGGGAGGATGGGTGAAGAGGGGAAGGGCTGGCCTTTGCAGACACCCCTGAGCTCGTGTTTCCTTTCCATCTGCTGTGTGACTTTGGACAGACCATTCACAACTCTAAGACTTCATTTACTGCCAGGTGTGGCATGAGGATTAATTAATGTAAACAGAATGTTTAGTACATAATTAAAACTTGTTAAATAGTAGCTGCTTCCATGATTATGATTGTTGTGGGTTTGGTTGAGAGGCCCAATAGTAGAGTGGTTAAATGCGGTCAAAACCTGTCGCACATACTATCTGTGTGACCTTGGGCAAGTTACTTTTACGAGGCTCAGTTTTCTTATCTGTAAAACAGGGATAATAGTATTTTTGTTATTTTATAGGGTTGTGAGAATAAAGTTAAAATACATGGTACAAAGTGCTTAGAACAGCATCAGACACATAGTGAGCTGCCCACTCTTAGGCTTCCAAGTAGGGCTCCCCACTTCCAATGGCTCCATCCCTCCTTCCCAGCTTTAGCAATCCCTGTGATACCCTTACCTGCCGGTACTCATGCATTCATTCCTTCAGAAGAATTCTAGAGCCCTACTCTAAGCGAGGTACTGTCAGCCCTGCCCCAGAGGTGCTCCTTGCTAACCTCTTTGCAAATGCCCAGGAGACATCCCTGCATTCTCAGCACTTGTGGAAGAGTAAGTTGTCCTCTAGACCGAGCCTGGGCCTGGCCCTTAGGCTGGTGACTGAATGGTGATGCATTGGGAGAAGGCTGGCAAGGCTCCCACTCAATGCTGTCTTCCTGCTTTTTGCTTCCTCGTGTCTCTTCCCTCCTCCCTTCCCTGGCCTCCTCCTCCTCCTCCCTTCCTGCTCCTCTGCCCCCAGTCCCTTTTGCCCCTGCAGAGCTGAAGGTACGGGCAAGGATGGAGTCCCTGGTCGTATCATGGCAGCCACCCCCTCACCCCGCTCAGATCTCTGGCTACAAACTGTACTGGCGAGAGGTGGGGACAGAAGAGGAGGAGGCAGATGGCGAGAGCCCTCCAGGGGGCCGTGGAGACCAGGCTTGGGATGTGGGGCCTGTCCGGCTCAAGAAGAAAGTGAAGCAGTATGAGCTGACCCAGCTAGGTGAGGAGGGCCAGGTGGGGAGGGATGAGATGGATATAGCTCCAGCGGGAGACAAGCTGGGTCAGTGGTTGGAGATGGAATCTCCCTGGGGATGAGAGAACGACCCCAGAGGTTCCTCTAGCCAGTGAGTGACCCCCATGACCTTCCCCAGTCCCTGGCCAGCTGTACGAGGTGAAGCTCGTGGCATTCAACAAACACGAGGATGGCTATGCGGCAGTGTGGAAGGGCAAGACGGAAAAGGCTCCCACCCCAGGTGAGGGGGCTGGGGAAGCGGGGGAGGAGGTCTCAGTCAGCAGGTCTGCGTGTGGCCTCCTTTCCCTTTCCTCTGGGCCAGCTCTGGTGGTCAGGTTGTCTGGAAGCTTCAGCCACCCGCAAACCCATTCTACTAGGCTCTTCTAGGTTACAGAGAGAAGCTCCAGCTTGTGCACTGTCTTGTAGGTCTGCTTACTGTGTTTTCATTATCCATGAACAGTGCTGATATGGAAGGTTTGGACAGAGAAAAACCCTATGGTTCATCAGTGACTTCTGACTCCAAGTTTGACCTTTAAACAATTTTTAAAATACATCCACCTACATTGCACCGTCTATCAGATTATTCCTCTGCTCTAGGCAGGGAGGGTATCCCTTTGTGGCCCACCAGGAAACTGAGGCTCAGGATCTTAGTTGGGGCTGCTGCAACAAAACATTATAGACTGGGTGGCTTGAACAACCAGTTCTGGAGGCCGGGAAGTCCAAGATCGAGACCCCAGCAGAGCCAGTGTCTGGTGAAGAACTGCTTCCTGGTTCATAGACCATAGGCCATCTTCTCGCTGTGTCCTCACATGGCAGAAGGAGGGTTGGAGAGTTCCCTGGGGTCTCTTTTAATATATATTTTATTGATTGATTGATTGATTGATTGCTGTGTTGGGTCTTCGTTTCTGTGTGAGGGCTTTCTCCAGCTGTGGCAAGTGGGGGCCGTTCTTCATCGCGGTGCGCGGGCCTCTTCACTATCGCGGCCTCTCTTGTTGCGGAGCACAGGCTCCAGACGCGCAGGCTCAGTAATTGTGGCTCACGGGCCCAGTCGCTCCGCGGCATGTGGGATCCTCCCAGACCAGGGCGTGAACCCGTGTCCCCTGCATTGGCAGGCAGACTCTCAACCACTGCGCCACCAGGGAAGCCCCTGGGGTCTCTTTTATAAGGGCACTGTTATGGACTGAAAATGTGTGTCACCCCAGAATTCATATGCTGAAACCCTCCACTCCAATGCGATGCAATAGGAGGTAATTAGGATTAGGTGATGTCATGAGGGTGGAGCCTTCATGAATGGGATTAGCACCCTTATAAGAGTCACAAGAGAGCTTGCTTCCCTTTTCTGCTCTAAAGATACAGTGAGAAGTCAATAGTCTATAACCCAGAAGAGGGCCTTCACCAGAACTTGACCACACTGGCACCCTGATCTCAGACTCCAGAACTGTGAGAAATAAATTTCTGCTGTTTATAAGCCACCCAGTCTATGGTTGTTTGTCATAGTAGCCTGAACAGGCAAAGACAGGCACTAATCCCTAAGACAGGACCCACCATATGTTCAAATTTCAACATATGAACTTTGGGGGGGCACAAACATTCATTCCATAAAACTTTTCTACATCCTTTACAAACATTAACTAATTTAATTCTCATAACAACCCTATGAGGTGTTGGTACTATTATCTGCCCCACTGACAGAATGGGGAATGGAGACACAGAGAGGTTAATTAACTTCTCCATAGTCACACAGCTACTAAGTGGCAGAGTTGGAATTTGAATCAGGGCAGCCTGGCTCCAGAATCTGTGCTCTTAATTGCCATGATTTGCTGTCTCTCTCTATTACATTCCTACATACTAGTGTTCCACAGTCTGCTATCTGTATGCTCTTGGCAAAAATCACTTAAATTCTTGGGATCCTCAGTTTCCTCATCTGTGAAGTGGGAATGGTGCTATCCAACTCACAGGATCAAAAGAGACTGGGTAAAAGAAAGTGCCTTGGGAACTGCAAACCACTATACATATTAAGGGATGAGTATCCTCCCTCCATTCCCACACTCTAATTTTCACCCTCCAGACCTGCCCATCCAGAGAGGGCCACCCCTGCCCCCCGCCCATGTCCATGCAGAATCAAACAGCTCCACATCCATTTGGCTTCGGTGGAAAAAACCAGACTTCACCACAGTCAAGATTGTCAACTACACGGTGCGCTTCAGCCCTTGGGGGCTCAGGAATGCCTCCCTGGTCACCTATTACACCAGGTGGGAAGAGGGGGCTGATGCTGTGAAGGGGGCTGAAGAGCAGACGGTGGGGAAGAAGGCAGCAGGTGGTGATGAGGAGAGGGGACCTGGGGGTTCAGGGACATTTCATGACTCATGTGTTAAACTGGGGGCACATTGAGGGTCTGATGACCAGATGGTGACAGATGGAAAAGGGGAGTCCATCCAGTCCCATCCCCTCACAGGAGAGCCTTGTACTCAACCCTAGGAAACGTCACGCAGGACAGACCTATTTCTTCAACTTCACGTGATGGGGAAGAGACAGCCCAGCTGCTGTCCTGAGAGGTCCCCAGTTAGATGGGGAGACAGAGACCCTGACCTGGGGAGCTGTTTGTTTGGCAGAGGAAACAAAGCATAAAAAGAAATAGATATATACAGTTGCAGCTGAAGTAAAATTAAGTCAAGGAAAAGAAGCATCAGAGATGGTCCCTTGGGTAGAGAATGATGTGGATTAATCCAGGAATGTTTCCTGGAAGAGGGGCCTGGCTTGGGGATTGGACATGGAGCCCGATACATACATACAGTACATCCAGACCTCTCTGCAGGTCCTCTGGAGGGTGTTAGTGGCCCCCATGGGGCTGGGGTAGGGGAGTAGATTTGGAGGGGCCTGCCCTGCTAGGGGGGTGTGCCTGAGAGCCCTGGTCACGTTTCTTGCCTTGGCAGCTCTGGAGAAGACATCCTCATTGGCGGGCTGAAGCCATTCACCAAATACGAGTTTGCGGTACAGTCCCACGGCGTGGACATGGACGGGCCTTTCGGCTCCGTAGTGGAGCGCTCCACCCTGCCTGACCGTGAGTGGCCCCCAGTCCATCTTTCAGGGAACTCCTTCTTGCCCCAGCACCCCTCTTGTGAAGCACCCCTCAGAACCCTATGAGTGTCCGTCATTTGCTCTGCATCTCTGTAGGCAGTCCTGTGCTGGTCTTAACCATATTTACTCACAGACATCCTAACATAAGATTTAGAGGAGTGGTTTCTTTCAAGAGGCTGTGGGAAGACCTCAGTGAGCTGTGAGGGGGGCCAGGTCTGGAGGCAGGCATCCTGGGTTCTGCGTTTGGGTCTCCGACATCCCCCTAACACACACGGAGACTTAGGCAGTCCCCTTCCCCACGAAGGGCCTGTGGGTCCACATCTGTCAAAAGAGAGGATGGGACCATTCGCTTTGCAGGTCTGTGACTCTGGAACCCTCTGGAAATGCATCTGAAGACAAGTGGATTTTTGTTCTCACAGCAGAGGCTCTTTGGTGCTTCCAGTCCTAAGACTGCTCACCTTTCTATTGACAGACCTTTGTCCCTGATCTGAAATAGGAAGACACATGTAGGGTAGGGTGGGGAGGCCCTCTACCCTCATGGATTCACTTTTTAAAAAACTGCTTACAGGTTGTTTCTCACCCACCCATGACTTCAGTTCTTATGGTCTTAAACTGTGTGCGGAGTTTAGGGAGACCCCGGTGTTTTCTCCAAGGAGACTCTATGATATTGGATCCCCAGCACAACTGACCAGGCTACAGAGGGGGGAATGTTTTCTCCTTTCGCAGATGGGGAGACGAGCCTGAGAAGCAGAAAGTCACCTAGGATCAAGGAGGGTTCTGGCAGCCCATGGTGCTGTGGCTCTGTTATGCCTTAGAGCCCTGGGTCCCCATCCCACCCTCTGTTGGGCCTCGAAAACCTGAGCCCCCAAATCTCTGTCCCTTCCCAACACACCAGCCACCTTGTGTCCCTCCTTCTTCCCCTTCCTCATTCACTCCCGCCCCCCAGGATCAACTTCTTCTCTGAAAAAAAAAACACAAAGCCTTCCAAGGTGCTGCTTCTCCCACTGCGGTTCCCCTGACCCTGAGGACTTGTGCCAGAGGCAGGCGTAGACAGAGGCTACACAGGGCATCAACCAACTTTACTTGAAGATTTCAGGTGGCAAGGGGAGTTAGGAACTTTAAATGATAAAATATTTCAAACACTCTTTTTATATTAAATGTTACCACGGAATAGATGAATTTAAAAGAAAAGGTAAGCTTTCCGAAAACTTCTGAGCTCTGCCCCTAGGTCCCTAGAATACCAGACAGTGTCTTCAACCCTTGGAAGTATTTGGGTGTGGAAGTTTGAGGAGCTCTGCTCCAAGGAGTGGAAAAGAGTTTCTGAGAGGGGACAAATGGTGGTGAAGCCCCTTCCTCAACTGTATTCCAGAAATTCCCCAGTGAGAGACCAGACCTCATTCTGCTTTGTGGTTTGTGGTTTGTTCCAGTGAAGGAGGAAGCAGGGAGGCTAGGTCCTCATGCCCTGGCTCCCAGCTGCCCCCAGAGCTGGGGCTCTCAGTGACCCTGCCTCTCCCCGTCTCCCCTCCTGACCCCCAGGGCCCTCCACGCCCCCATCCGACCTGCGCCTGAGGCCCCTGACGCCATCCACCGTTCGGCTGCACTGGTGCCCCCCCTTGGAGCCCAACGGCGAGATTGTGGAGTATCTGATTCTCTACAGCAACAACCGTACCCAGCCTGAGCACCAGTGGACCCTGCTCACCACCGAGGGTGAGGGCTCACGCCCCAGGGCATCTGAGCAAGAGTTTCCCCACCCTCTCCCCACTTTCCAGCCTCCCCAGTGGCTGGTTAGTAGTGAGCTCGCCGCTGAGGTTTGTTCTAGGAGGAGCAGGCAGAAGCTACCGCCTGAGGGGGAGAAGCAGATTCTCTCAGGGCCACTTCCCAGCCCATCCCTGCAGCCCACCCCGACCCAGTTCACCAACCCTGCTCTCCCTGCCTTCCCCACGCCCCCCCCCACCGCAGGAAACATCTTCAGTGCTGAGGTCCACGGCCTCGAGAGCGACACTAGGTACTTCTTCAAGATGGGGGCACGCACGGAGGTGGGGCCTGGGCCCTTCTCTGGCCTGCAGGATGTGATTACTCTCCAGGAAAAGCTCTCAGGTAAGAGGCAGGAAGGCAGGAAGGGGTGGAGTCCATCCTGGGGCAGCCCAAGCTCTCCAGAGCCCCCCCCAACCCAGTTGACTTCTAACCCTCAAGCCATCTCTTCCAAGGTCCTGCCTCTGGGCATGACTACACTTTCATTGTTTTGGACAAGTGCCCTCTTCATCTGGTGTGGAGAGGACAAATTTGAAGGGAAGATGGGTGTGGTTCGGTGGTGATTCATTTGAGAGGTTAGATTTGCAGGAGACTGGCTTGGTTTCTTTGGGAGATTGCTTTGATTGGAGGACTGGCTTGGAAAGGTGACGAGATTTATGGGGTGGAGGTCTTGGGCAATGGGACTGGCTATGTAATCTGCAGGGCCCGGTGTGAAAGGAAAATGTGGGGTCCCTTATTTAAAAAGGGGGAAGAATTTCCAGATGGTGACAGCAGAGCATTAAACCAAGGCCAGAGCCCTTCTAAGCATGGGCCACATGCCCCTCCAGGTGTTGCACACCTGCAAAACCAGCCCTGTTAGGCAGGCAAGAGGTGTGTTTCACTGAAAGGCCAGGCTGATGGGGAGGAACCACAACTTCTGGATGCCCAGTGAGAGAGGTAGTGGTGGTCTCTGTGAGTCCATGGGGCCCTCCTGTCCTTGCCTGAGAAGATTTCACGTGTCCAAAGGGTGAGACTCAGGCCAGGGGTCTCTGGAGGAAGCCGCAAGTCCTGGTCTATGAACCCTGGGTTCTCTCCTGCCCTCCACCTGTTCTGTTCCCTCCCTCTCCCCCGCCAGACTCTTTGGACGTGCACTCTGTCACGGGCATCATCGTGGGCGTCTGCCTGGGCCTCCTCTGCCTCCTGGCCTGCATGTGCGCTGGCCTGCGCCGTGGCCCCCACCGGTGGGTGAAGGAACCAGTCTGACCGCAAAGAGGAGAGGTTTCCAGAAGGGCTGCAGAGATGAGGGAGCAGGGAAAGTGGCCATGACTTGCTCTGGGCACTCCCAGCAGCCCCATTAAAGTTGACTCTGGGATGAAGGGGTTGGGAGTGATGACCTCATGAGAGTAGGGGGTGGGTTTAGGGAAGCCCCCCAGCATATCCCTTCAGCAAGGGCAGGCGTAGGTAGAGCTGCCTCTCTGCCGCTTCCTTGGTAGCTGAGAGCATCTTGCAAAGAGGGACCCCAAATCTCCAGATGCCTGGAGCCAAGGGAGGAAGGACCCCAGTGTAGTGTCACAGCTGTTTTGAACAATCACAGAATTTCTTATTCATTGCACAGACCGGGAAATTAAGTCTCAGAGATGTGTAGGAACCTGCCCAGGGATACAGGCTGGACTAGATACCAGTCCCACGCCCACCCCTCTCTTTGACCACTGTGCTGTCCCCCATCTTCCCTTCCAGGGAAGCCCTCCCGGGCCTGTCCTCCACGGCCACTGCTGGGAACCCCACGCTGTACTCCCGAGCCCGCCTTGCCCCCCCCAGCCCCCCGGCTGCCCATGAACTGGAGTCCCTTGTGCACCCCCGTCCCCAGGATTGGTCCCCACCACCCTCAGACATCGAGGACAGGGCTGAAGTGCACAGCCTTATGGGTGGTGGCGGTCCTGACTGCCGGGGTCACTCCAAGAGAAAGGTGAGCCTGGGTAGGTCCAAGCCCCACACTGTGGCTCATGCCCAAATAGGACACCAGGGGGCGCGAGAGCGCAATGTGTGACCCCGTGAGAGAGCCCCTTCCCTCCTCCCCCCTCCCCTTCCTGGGCCAGCTGCAGAAGAAAAGGCACACTCTCCCTCCTCCTTGAAAGGGTTGGGAGGGCAGGGAAGCAGATGGGCCTCCATCCCTGGCAGAATAGGTCAGCCTGGTTCTCAGGAAGGAGGGGAGGGCCCCCGATGGGCTGTTTGCGGTTGATTCGGGGTGGCCAGAACACCCAGATCCCTCCTCATCCTGGGAGCTGGGGAGACCTCTAAGACCCGGCTCTCCCCAGTATGGGGAAAAGAGGCTGGTCAGTTTGGAGGTGGTCAAGTGGGACCGGGATCCGGATAAGGTGAGCCCACACAGGGCAGATCCCCTCCATCCTAGCCGTGGTGGCTCATCCTGCATTCTCTGACCAGCCAGCTCAAACCCCTGAGTCTTTCCTCATCCTTTCCCTGCCTCTGTGGTGAAGGAGACCCTGCCTGGCTCAGAAACCTCTGGGCTTTTCTGCAGGAGGATCTTTCTAGCCTCAAATTCACCCCCAGACTCTCAGCCCATTCTGTGCTCCTCCCTACAGCCTTGGGGAGGGAGGTAGCAAGGGGGCCAAGAGAGTCCATGGAGGGAGCTCCATCCACTTCCCTCATACTTCACAGTCAAGCTCTCAATGCTCCCACTTCTCTTCCTGTGCAGATCTCCTGGGCTCAGCACGGTGGGCCAAGCTGGGCAGGTTCCTGGGCAGGCTGTGAGCTGCCCCAGGCAGGCCCCATGCCCTCTCTGACCCGGGCCCTGCTGCCCCCTGCTGGAACCGGGCAGACGCTGTTGCTGCAGGCTCTGGTGTATGACGCCATAAAGGTCAGTGTCCTGGGAGGAGCGGGGAGGGAAGGAGAGGAGGGTCCCCGCGTTTGTGCAGAGCAAGTAGTGAATCCTCTGGAGAGCCCTGGTGGTAACTTCCCTGGGGCTAAAAGTCTAGCCAGCAGATCCGTGGAGCCTCTAAAGGTGAGTGGATGGAGGGCAGGCCAGTTTGGGAGAACCTGTATTTCTCTGGGTTGGGGACAATCCCTCCTCTACCTAGACGTAAGTGGGCCACCGCAGAATTACATGGATCTGACGGTGCACCCGGCCTGAGTGCACTCAGCCCTTCTTCCTATTCACTGAGGCCCTGACTGAATCTGGTACTTCTGGAACTCCTCAGCAAGGGCAAATGCGTAGTATTTCCCTGCCTTCCCATGGATCTGATCATCATCTCTTTTAGGACAGTCACCGTTCTTCCTTTACCAACTCCCATGTAATATATAACGGGCTCTGGGCTGGGGGTCAGTCTCTCTCCGTCCCAAGAATGATGGTCATTCTTCTGATGGTCACTCTCAGTGATGGTTTTGTGTCCTCCTCTCTGACCAGGGCAATGGGAGGAAGAAGCCGCCCCCAGCCTGCAGGAACCAGGTGGAGGCCGAAGTCATTGTCCACTCTGACTTCAGTGCATCCAAAGGGAACCCTGACCTCCACCTCCAAGACCTGGAACCTGAGGATCCGCTGCCTTCAGAGGCTGCTGACCTCACTTTGGGTGTTATGGATCTCAGGCAAGGGGCAGACTGGCTGGACAGGGAGCTGGGAGGGTGTGAGCAGGCAAGCCCTGGGCCAGACAGACTTACCTGCCTGCCAGAGGCAGCCAGTGCCTCTTGCCCCTACCCGGACCTCCAGCCCAGTGAGGCTCTGGAGGAGGCCCCAGGGAACAGCTGCCAGCCAAAGGCCCCCTGCCCTCCAGCAGCCAGCCCAGGCCTGCCCAGAGCCCCAGTCTCCTCCTCTGCTTAGCTCCCTCGAGGGCACAGTTTAGGGCAGGCTGGTATGGCTCATGGGACATGACACGTGTGGCCACACATGTACACGTGTCTGCCTGCAGGTACTGACCGTCATCAAGCCATTTGGAGCCTCCTAGGGTGCTTTGGCTCAGGGGAGAGGAAGAAGTGGATTATTCACTCTTCCCCACCCATGCTCTGTGACACGTGTGGTAGGCGAGAGACACATGAAGCACAGCTATACGCGCTGTACACGTGTGAAGCGCATGTGCGTGTGCTGGTTGGTGAGCTGGGAAACCTTGGCCCGGGCAGTGGTCACTACGGCCTACTCCGTCCTCCATGTCAGGACAGTGCCCCAGCGTGGTCCGTCCCCAGCCCTGTGGGCCCCCACCTCCGTCACCCAGCCTTTTATTACACACTCTGAGAGTGTCTCCAATGCCCTGTCTGACAGAGACAGCCCCAGCCCACTTCCTGTCTGGCTGGGCTGAGTGCAAGCAGGCTCTGAATGCCTAACGCTTTAGCTGCATCACCTCTGCCATGTCCCCGGTGCCCAAATTGAGAGGGTGACTCTGGCTCCCCTCAGAGCAACTCTGCATCTAGTGTTGTAATTGGGGAAGTGCCTAGTTTTGAAAATCTGCTTTCTCTTGCTCTCCCCTCCTTCCTCCCCGCTCACTCCTCTAGTGTCTGTCTCCCAGTCCCCCTGCTTTCCCAATCCTAGTGCCCTTCTCTTCCTCCCTGATACCCTTTCCTTTCCTCTCTGCGCTTTCTCTGTCTCCTCTTTCCGTCTGTCTCTGCTGTCTCTCCCACCTCTCCCACACTGTGTCATGTGGTTCTCCTGCCTGGGTTCAATCTCTGCATCCTTCCCTAACAACATGACTACCTCATGTCTGTTCAAGGCCAGAGCGTGACTCCTGTGTCTGCCATCCACTTCACCTGTCATCCTCTCACCCCCTTCCCATCTGTGCCTCTGTAGGCCCCTTCCCCAGGCAAACTGCCTACCCCCAGTGCAGGTTTGGATAAGACCTTTCAGCTTCCCTTGCATCTTTCTGCCTGTGATTGAGATCGGAGGGTTCTCCTTGGAGGGGATAAATGCAAGTCATACAAGGGGGTTTTTGAGACAAGGAAAGGGGAACACAACCCAGAAGCTTGGGGTAAAATTACTCCCTCCCTTCTAGGCAGGCAGGCAGATTTGCTGGATGGAGGGGTTTGGGGACCTTCCTTCCCAGTTGAAACTAGAAGGGTAGAAGGGGATGGAAATTAGGGGCTCCATGGCCCCACCGCTTCCCACTCTGTGCACCTTGATCATGAGCTGACGGCATGGAGGTGGAAGGAATCTCATCCTCTTGCGGTGCTGGAAGGGAGGGCTTCACACAGGACAAGGGTGATGGGCTCATTTCATTTTGTCTTTTCTTTAAATTCAATCCTGAAGTCATTTTCTGTTGACCCACCACACAGGGACAAGCTTGACTTCTGTTTCCTGTGGAGAGAAAACAAGGTCATTTATTTGATTTTGCACCTCAGCCTCTCATAGGAGCATCGAGTATGCGGTCTTTTCTCCCTGCATTCATCTTTTCTAACTGAGCAGCACATCAAGGGTTAACTCTGGCTTCTGGGCCAAATTAGAAATAACCAGTCTATCTTTCCTTTTTTTTTTTAAATGGTGAAATGTCTCTCAGCGGAGTTGCAGCTTTCTCAGCCCCTTTCAGCATCTGTGTTTATTACACTCGGGTGTCACTCACGTTTGACATCCGCACCTACATTTCCTCCTCCTCCCCCTCCTTCAGGCAGCCTATGATAACACTAAAGATTATTAATGTTGGTTTTGTATCTCGTTAGGACAGAATTGTCACTTGTACTATTTCTGTAGCATTCAGCGTTGCTGTGGCGAACACTACTGTATATGTTTCATCACTGCTCTGAAGGTCAAAAGCCTCATTTTATTTTGCTGGTTTGATTTTTTTATTTTCTAAAGGAAAAAAAAAAAACCCAAGAACTGCCCTGAATTAAATGGCTGGTTTAACAGTAGGCTCTTAGCATTACACCACATAGTCATTTTTCATGTTCTTGTTTAACAGGCAGTGAGGTTCTGGTTTAAATTAAATAGCTGCAAATGAGACAATTTATAACCCATTAGGTTGGGTGGAAAATTGTTTCTCAAAAGCAAATAAGTAATAAATCTGGTATCTGCCTATAACTCACAGTTGATAAGAAAGTGGCCATTACTCACTAGCATTATATATGATTTGGTCTCTGGGTAATTTGGAAGTGTTAGGTTTGTGTCTTTGCAACAGTATTTTTATTAGAAAAGAGTCCATTGGCCTTTTACAGGGTATTAATCCCTTTGTCATCTACCATCGATGCCTTACGTTTTTTGAGTCTCATTTAAAAACCTTTTCTTGATGCATGACAAGTGTAATCGGTACCTGCTCATTTATTTGTCTGTAGTTTTGCTGTATTATTTAATTATTTTTCCAGCGTTTTTTTCTCCTTACAAGTATGATATTCTTTAGTGTTAAGCCAAGGCATTGATCATGTATCTGTCCCTATAATGAGTTAATAAACTATTTTCCAAAAATGTTCTCTTTTGGAACCAAATGACTAGAATTTCCTCAGCCTTTCTGCACGAGAGAATGTATTTCCTACCAGGATGGGAAATGTTGGTTTTTGAGGGAAAGAGCAGGTGGTCATAAGAAAGAACTGATCTATCTCTGAAAAAAAGGTAACCCTTGTACATTGCTGATGGGAATGTAAATTGGTACAGCCACTGTGGAAATCAGTATGGAGGTTTCTCACAAAACTAAAAATAGAACTACCGTATGACCCAGCAATCCCACTCCTGGGTATATATCAAAACAAAAACAAAAACGCTAATTTGAAAAGATACATGCACCCTAGTGTTCATAGCAGCATTATTTACAATTGCCAAGATACGGAAGCAACCTAAGTGTTTCATCAACAGAGGAATGGCTAAAGAAGATGCGGTAAATATATACAATGGAATACTACTCAGCCATAAAAGAGAATGAAATTCTGCCATTTGCAGCAACATGGATGGACTTGGAGGGTATCATGCTAAGTGAAATAAGTCAGGGAAAGACAAATACTGTATGATATCACTTATATGTGGAATCTAAAAAAATAAACAAATGAATATAACAAAACAGAAACAGACCCATTAGACATAGAGAGTAAACTAGAGGTTACCAGTGGGGAGAGGAAGTGGAAGGGGCAAGATAGGGGTAGGGGGTTAACAGGTACTAACTTCTAGGTATAAAATAAATAAGCTACAAGGATATATTGTGCAACACAGGGAATACAGTTATAACTATAAACGGAGTATAACCTTTAAAAATTATGAATCACTGTATTCTACACCTGTAACATATAATATTGTACATCAAGTATACTTCAGTAAAATAAAATTTTAAAAGAGAACAGGTTACTCAGAATCCTAGAATAGGAACCCTCCCCACCAAAAAAACAAAAACAAAACCAAAAACGAACTGAACCATCTCCCTCCCTCAACAAGCACTTCAGAAAAGCACCTAAACTTAGGAAAGATGCTTTCTTTGATGACACTCTTTTAGGCTCTTCGGGGACCTCTTTCCATCTGGACACACATTTTTTAACTTTCTTGGGTGCAAGGGAGGAGTGAACCACCAACTCCAGAGATTTGGGCTCAACAACTCTTCTTTGTTAACTCTGGTCTCCAAAATTGCCCATGCCTGCATGTTCACACATGTGGGCACTGTGCCTACAAGCTCAGAGACCCATACATGCACTCTCACCTTCACGAACACCCTTGTGTCCATTAACTCAAACCTAAGCACAATAGTCACACAGCAAACTCCACACTTACACCCCACACACATCTCAGGATCACAGTTGGCAGCTACTCTGTTAAGATCTTTACAGTGCCTGGAGTGTGGTTGCTTTTCTACTGCAGGGAACCAAGAGCCAGAGGCTGCCCTGCCCAGGACCACCCCCAAAGTGGCTAGTGAGCCAGCCCCAAGTTAATTGACAGATCATAGGGAGAGATACTGCACATTTTGCATGCAGGAGAATAGCCATTATTTGCATATCACTCTCAGAGCAAGCGTTGTGATAAAGAAGAATTAAACACTTGTCAAAATGAATTTAAAATGACAGCATCCCAGGACACCAATTTGACCTCTCCTGAGTCTAGGACAAGCCAAGAAGGGGTTGTTGAGAATTCAAGCCCTGCAGGAGGGAGTTCCAGGACTTTGGGCCCACCGGAGGGCCCCCCTCCCCTCCCTTTCCTATGGCCAATAGAAGCTCATCATTCCTGCCCTTCCTCATAATGAGATTGGTTTGGAGCTTCGGTGTGTGCCCGACCCTGAATTTCTCCATTGCCTCCTACTGGTCTCTCGTGTGTCTCAAGTCCTGCCTTTCAAGCTCACCTTCCAGTTGCTACTACAGAGTAAGGAGTCCCTGGGCTGCACAAACCCCATCACTAGTAAACTTATCTGATTTCTGGAGGCCTTTTCTTTACTCATCTGCACCAAAGTTAGTTTTATATATGGTTAACATTCCTGCTCCAAGATTCCGGAGTTGGTATGGAAAGAGATGTAATTACTCCTCTGCCAGACCAGTCCAATGCCAATAGCTGAGTGAGGCAGAGACTACTCTCTTTAAGCCTCCTGCTCCTTGAACTTAGTAGATGCGCAGTAATTTTGATGGACTAGCACATCATGCTGGACTCAACAGAAGATCATTTAATAGTGAGTGGCCACGACTGAAGATCTCTGAGGGCGAGCATGGGGATGTATCTCCTAAGAGGCATGCCTATCTTCCGTAACACTTCTTACCCGAGGCTGATGCTGTCTCCTTTTATGTTCTCTGACATGAAACCTTGAGTCTTCTTTGTGGCATAGAAATGTAACTGGAAATTTTAACTTTCAATATGCTTTCCCAGTTACCAGGCTATTTGTCATGACCTGTGTCCTTTAAATTTCCCTATGAGTGAGCAGGGGAGATATGATTATCTTTCAGATGAGTTCCAAGAGTGACTGCCTGGGTTTGCGGGGCTAAACAGCGGGCAGAACATCGGAACCGGGTCACTTTAGTGTTCTCATTGTCCTGTTGGTTCCGCTCTCCCAGGGCCCGGGATGAAGCTGCCTTCCCATTTCTCCTACCTCTGTCCACCCAAGCGCCAGAACTCTTCAGTCTGAAGAGGCCAGTCTTGCAGCTAAACGTCCTAGCCTTTGGCTGGAAGGACCGGAAACCAAAGGAAAACCGAATCTTTGACAACTTTGTGCAGCTTTTAGGGAATTATCTCGACAATATAGACTTGGACACGGTGCAGGAGGGCGCAGCAGGAAGAGTGGGTCAGAGGGAATCCCGCTGCTTTGCGGGTTTCTCCGCAGCCCAGAGCCATTCGGCGGTCCGCTGGGTCTCCACTTCCCCAGTCGCCCCCAAGTCCGGGGCTGGCCCGCGGGGGAGGGGTACGGGGCTGCAGCTCGGGACGGCGCCCGCCGCTCCGGCCCCAGTTCAAAGCGCAGGGGGCGCGTCCGCCGCGCAGCCGGGAATGTCCGGCCGCTTAAAGCGCTCGCCGGCTCTTTTGTTCCCCAGACCGGGCCTCCGGGGAGAGGGGGCTGGGGGAGGGGACCGGGAGGGGAGGGAAGGGGGGCGGCGGGCGGCGGGAAGAGGGAGGGGCGGGCGCGGGCGGTGCGAGTGCGGAGCGCGCACCCCGGGCGAGGCTGACAGATCGCCGGGGTGGGTGCAAGATGGCGCAAGCGGCCGCGCTCCCCCTGCGCCCCCGGCGCTCCTAGGCAGGCATGTGGCCCCAGCCCCCAGCCGCCCGGGCTCGGCCCCGGCCGGAGCCCCGGCCCCGGCCCCGGCGCCGGCCCCGCGGGACGCTGTGAGCCGCGAGAGGCCCCAGAGCCGCGCGTTGCCGAGCCGAGCGGACCGCGAGCCCCATGGCTGCTCCGCGCGCCGCGCCCCCGCGCTGCCGGCCCCGGCTCCTGCTGCCTCTGCTGCTGTTGCTGCTGCTGCCCGCGCCGAGCGACGGTGAGCTAGGGCGCCCGCGAGCCGGCGGCTGAGGACCGAGCCCCGGGAAGGGCGAGAAGGGAGTAAGCGGGCGCGAGGGGCGGACCCGGGGAGAGCGGCGCGGACCTGCGGGTCGGAGGGACTTGCCCGAGAAGGGGAGGCGAATGGGACGGGGCGCTGAGGCCGGGTTGCCGGGGGCGGCAGGGGGATGCTGAGGATGGAGCCCCCCGAAGAGAGACCGGCATTCCGTCCGCTGCGTCTCCAGGACTCAGGGCAGTACCCGAGCCCTGACCGAGGGGCAAGGAGCGCGGCAAAGCAGGAGCTCGGCGGGCAGGCTGGAGTTGGGGAGAGGGGGAAACGAGCCATGGGAGACCGCAGGGCTGAGGCCCGTCCGAGGGGGCGAGCTGGGGTGCTTGGAGCCCAGGGGTGGGCACAGAGTGGCCCGAGGCGGCCGAGGCAGGAGACAGCAGACCCCGGGGGCGGAGGCCGGGACCGAGCGGGCTGCGCTGGGCGGAGAGAGCACGTCGTGGATTTGGAGCCGGGACTGGGACACGGAGTGCGAGGGAGAGACCGAGGATGAGGAGGAGGAGGAAGATTCCCGGCGGGCCGCGCGTGGGGAGGGATAAACCCGAGAGACACCCCGCGAGCTGAGGAAGGGGGGAGAGAAGCCGACCGAGGGCTAGCGAGCGGCGGGGATGCTCACGTGCCCGCCCTGCCCCGGAGGGTGCACACGCAGAGCTCGGGGTTTGCCGGCTTTGCCGCCCGGAGCTCCGTTACCACCATCCTGTTCCCTCAGTGCCTGTAACGGGCCCATCTCACGGGAGAGGGGCGCAAATCTAGTCCCTTCCCCTCCCACCCCAAGTTCTCAACAGACACTCCTCTGGGCAGTATTCTCTCCCCTCTTAGCTCGGGAGAAGCGGAATATCGCGGCCGCCTCTAGCAGAAACTTTATCCCCCAGTTGCTGTACTGGGCTTGGGGTGGGGAGCTGAGGCTGCTGAAACGCAGTTCCTGGGAAGGATGGGTAGGGATTTGAAGGGGCGTGACCCTCAAATGTCTTAAAATACGAATCACCTATCCCTGAGGGTGGGGGAAACGCCCCTAACCCCAGCCTTCCTCCTCCTTTCTCCCCACCCGCCGCCCCATCTCCCCCCAGCCAGGGAGGGCGCTGGTCTGTTAGGGAGGGGCCAGCTCCCGGATCGCTAGTTCCTTGGAAATGTGAGGAGGGGTCTGTGGATGCCTTTTCAGCCCAGGTGGGTTCATTCCTCCTAGAGTGAAGTTGTAACTGGTCTGGTAAGTTGCTCGCTCGGCATCATGCCTGGGATTGGAGCTCTTGTACTTCCTCTCCGGCTTCTTCTGATATCCTGATCACCCTCTTCTCCCTTCTCTTCTTTCCCCTCCTCTTCCAGTTCTTTCCTCTTCTGCAGGAGTGAAGAGGTTGCTGGGAGTAAAGGTTCTAGGAACCTCCCTCTTTCTAAATTTTGGGAAATCTGAGTAGATGTTTGGTATCCCTCATCCTCCTTATGACAAAGGCAAAAGAAGCAAAGCAACCAAAACCCAGAGCATCCTAGGGGTGGGGCAGTGGAGCTGGACCATCGCCTAGCCTGTACCCGGTACTGGGCCCACACACCCTTCTCCCTGCCAGGCGTCGGACCAGGCCTCAGATGGTTTTGCCAACAAAATGAAGCAGTGATTTATTACTATCTCACTTTATATTTGTTTAGAACTTTTAACTTTTCATAGTGCAGTGCCTTTGAGTCTGTTAGTCATATTTAACAACCCTACGACGCAAGCCATATTGTTGTTCCTGATTTAAACAGACGAGGACCGAGAAGCCCGGAGAGGTTGAATACTTTACCTGAGGTCACACCCTGAAAGTCTGTGAGGCTTCAGTGCTTAACCGGGGTGACCACAGAAGTGGCAGCGGCTGTATTGGAATCAGTGTTGCTTTTAGATCCCAGATTTGCAGCTATTAACTCTGAGGCCTCGGACAAGTTGCTTAACATCTGTGGGCTTCAGTTTCCTTTTCTGTAAAAGATACAAATAAAAAAAAAGATGGTAGAAACAATATCCATCTCTCTGAGATGGTCTGTTGATTAAGTAACTATACTGCATGAGATGCACAAAGGTCTATATATTAATAGAGATTCCTATTAACATCACAGAATGATGGGGATGGGGTACACAGATCCAGAGAACTTGAACACCTTTGTCTGCTCATTCCACACTAACCTCTCCTTTTCCTCTCATCTCCCCCGCCTGATGCAGGTCTTGGCCACTCTGCCGAACTGGCATTTGCTGTGGAGCCAAGCGATGATGTTGCAGTCCCTGGGCAGCCTGTAGTGCTGGGCTGCAAGGTGGAGGGGACCCTTCCAGTGCGAATCACCTGGAGGAAGAATGGGGTGGAGCTGCCGGAGAGTACCCACTCCACCGTGCTGGCCAATGGGTCCTTGATGATCCGCCACTTCCTGCTGGATGGAGGAGGCGGCCCTTCAGATGAGGGGGACTATGAGTGTGTGGCTCAGAACCGCTTTGGGCTGGTGGTCAGCCGGAAGGCTCGAATCCAGGCTGCAAGTAAGTGGGTGCCCTTACTTTTTTTTTTCCAGGCCATGGGGGGATAGAGGGAGCAGTTCCATCTTATGCAGCTTCTGAAGCCCTAATTTCTCAGCATGGGTCAGTTGAGAGGGGCATAGCAGTAATTTGCGGTGGTGGAATTATATCATATACTCATTTAACTGATTGGAATGCAATTTGACAAGAATGTAGCCAAACACTGTTGTGGGAAGAGGGAGAGAGAGACAGCAAGCTTTATCCAGTTCTTGGGTCAGTGTGTCTTAGTTTCCATATGCCTGTATATTGTGAGCATCCCAGTCTATTGGGTATGATTTTTGTGTTTAAATATAAACAATTGTCATACTTCGGGGGTAATTTAAGAGATTTTTGAAGGGTAATTTTGGTTACGTGCAATTTTTCATTACGTGCTGACTTTCAAACCTTTTGGGTAGAATAAAACCTCACTGTACCAGTGATGACATTCTGAAGCTTGTCAACAATTTGCTTTACAAAAAATATGGTAGAATAATTTCAGGGTTAACACAATGATGACATTACTCCCACTCACCTTCATGCTAGTGTACTTTTTAAAAAATTTCAGCTTTATTGAGGTGTAATTGACAATAAAATTATAAGATTTTTAAAGTGTACATTGTGGTGACTTGACATTTGGTGTGCTTTTTAGATTGGGAGAGAAGAGGTGTTTCAGCTCTAGACTTGTGCTTTGCTTGTGCTGATGGACCACCAGTAATTGTGATGAAATGATGGCCATGCTTTACTGCCCTTTCCTGCAAAAAGTCTGTTGTTGTTGTTGTTGTTTAATCTGTATACACTCATTGTTACATAACAATGAATTTTTACATAAACCAAAATTATTTATGTATCTTGGGAAGGTGGCAGGCTGTGAGGGTAGGAGGTCATGGTTGAGAACCACTGCTCTTGAGGAAGGGCAAAAGTTTTGCCAAGTGGAAAATGCTCTCCATCCCATATCTCTCTGCTTCTGTGGGGGGGTGTCCCTTAAAGGGGTTGCTTTAACTTTGGTTGGTAATCATTTTAGGGAATACTTATAAAGCAATTGCTGCATACTGGGCTCCCTGCCTAAGTGCTTTACATGAATTATCTCATTTAGTAATCGTGATGACACTGGAAGATAGACAGTTATCATCCCTCTTTTACAGATGAAAAAACTGAGATTTAGGGGGATTTGTGACATTCTGGTGAGCAGAGGAACCAGGACTGCAGTCTAGGTATTCTGAACCCTGCACAGTCCCACTTAACTCCTGTGGCACGCTGCCTCTTCCCCATCTGATCGCTGACAAGTTTCTTCCTGGCTCTGAGGGCATTTGCACAGTTGCTCTGAACGGCTGGTGAGTGATGAATCATTCTGAGGCAGGAGCCCTGTAGTTGGGTTTAAGATGCCCCTTTGTTCTAAGGATGGCTCATCCAGGCCCCCATATGGAGCTCTCTGGGAGGCAGCCCTGGACCTTGAGACTGAATCACTTCTGGCTCAGCGACCCCTCATCCCCCGGTCCTCCTGGCGGTGTAGGGGAAGGCTGGTGCAGCTTCTGAGCAGATGGCTGGGTGTGAGGAAGAGAAGCGTGGACGGAGTGTAGGGACCCGAGGAAGATTTTCGGGCGGGAGAAAAGAGACTTCTCAGGGAGCTGCTCACTGGCTTGTGTCACCACTGAAAGTTAGATGGCCCCTGCATCACCAGCCTAGAATTCTGGGAGATGAATCCCCAGGTGTTTATATATAGCTAATTGTAAATGTGCTTTTCTGTAAATGGTAATACCTTCAAGATGTCTGGCTTCCTTAAACTCCTAACAGTATAAGAAAAGTGAGCTGTGGGCTCTGGCTGGGGGAAGGGCCAGTGGGCGAGGTCAGCTTGGTTAATCCTTTGGGGTCCTGGGGACAGCTGGGGGTTTGCCTCCAAACACTGGCAGTCTGATGCAGCCTCTCTCCCCCACAAGGCTCGTGGCCCCATGGGGAATGCTTGGATACCAAGCAACCAGGTGGCTGGATCCCCTTTTCTCACTTCATAGGCTGATGTCCCTAGGAACCTCCAAAGCTGATTAGCTGCCTGGGTTTTCTCCTTTGGTAATAACTCCCTGCCCGCATGCCCGCAGGCAGGGCAGATGTTGTGTGACACGGGAGGGTGCCTTCTGAAAAGGTGTGAGGTGCCCTCCAGAGCCCCCGATTCTCCTGCCCGCTCCACAGGGGCTGATAGGGCGGGGGTATGCTAAGCACCCCTCACAGACACACAGTCCACCCAGTGGACTAACCCAGTGAGGCAGCTAGGGGTCCAGGTGAGTGTGGGCAGGACTGCTGGGGCATCCAAGCTCTGGGCCAGAGGCCGATGGCTGGGAATGCCCCCTCTCCCATCCCAGTGGGCTTGGATGCTGTCATTGAAAGATGTCCTGCCCAGGATGGGCTACACTACAGGCTGATTCCTTGGGGGCTTTAGTTCCAAGCATCTCCTTTTTAGGACAGTGGCTCAGGGTCCTAGGAACACTCGTGCTTCCAGCATGTCTGGTTTCTCTGCCTTGCTGTTCCATGTGTTTATAGTTTGGGGGCTGAAAATTGAGACACTTGTTAAGAATGAGACCCTGGACAAGTTAATCTCTCCGTGGCCCAGTTTCCTCACCATTATGCGAAATGTGCATATAATCCTAGTTTGTAGGATGGTTGTAAGGACTAACACACCCCATGCTTTGCCTGGCACAGAGGAGGCGCTCGGTAATGGAGTCAATACCTTTTTCTTCATTTAAAGGTGATTCCACTGATGTTGCCAGCAATAGCAGACTGCCTGAATCCGCTCCCAGCCCCCCAGCTTTCTCCCGCGCTGGGATTCAGTTAGGGAGTACTCTAGGGAAATTTCTCAAGGAGTAGAATTATTGGAGCCGGAGTACAACCTGTTCTGTTTTAACCCCTTCGTGGGAGGGCCTGGGGATTCTCCCAAGCCTCTGAGCATTGTCTGAAGCTTGGCTGGCCTGTGAGACCCTCTGCCATCCCTCTGGAGGGGCTCCAGGAAGGGCATGTGGGTCACCCGATCCAGTGGGAACATGCATTGACTCACACCTGTTGAGGTCTGTGTGCCTGGATGACTCCAAGGAGGGATGGGCTACAAGGAGGGGGGATGACTGGGAGGGAGACCCACCGCCAGCTCTCCTCAGGCAGATGCCCTCATTTCCTGCCTCTCACTTCCTGGCCTCAGTTCTTGGTCTCAGGCCCCTTGGGAAACTGGAGCTAGATGATCTAGATCAGGACTTCTCAGACTTTTCTGTGCCTGTGAGTTACCTGGGGATCTTGATAAAATTCAGATTGTGAATCAGTAGGTCTAGGCCAAGGCCTGGGGTTCTGCAGGTCTAACGAGATCCTAGGTGATGCCAATGGTGCTGGCCCACAGGTGCGGAGGAGAGCCCCCTCCCATGTCAGAATCCCTGGCTCGGTGGCGGGGGGGGGGGTCTGTGGGCAACACAGTGAAGTCCATAGAATATGGGCTTCAGAGCCACACCTAGGTGGGTCTGAACCCCAACTCTGCCACTCACTGATGATGTGTTCTTAGCAAGAGTTACTTTGAACTCTCTTGAGTCTTTGTGCTCTCATCTGAAAAAAATGAGCATAATCCCATCAGCCTATCAGGGTCGTTGGAGGATTAAATGAGGTGATGGATGGAAAGCACCTGGCACAGGACTTGGCCTCTAGGAAATGCTCATTAAGTATTATTGTTAGTGCTAGGTATTGAGCGCTAATTTAGGATGAGGACCAGCCTGTTCCAATGCAGGCAGGGCTCTCAAAGAGCCAGGAATGTCTCCCCCGCAGCCTGGGGCCATCCTGACTGGGGTGCCCCGCAATGGTTATGAGGGTGGGCTGTGGAGGCAAACACACCCCCAGCTGGAGGGACTTGGGTAACTGGACTCTCTGAGTCTGTTTCCTCATCTTTAAATTGGAGGAAATAATACTTACCAAGGAGGAATGCTATGAGGATCAGCTATGAGAATATGCGTAAAGAACTTAGCACAGTGCAGGGTACGTAGAAAGTGTTCCTTAGATACTATCTTTATCCTGGGGAGGTAACAGAGGTGAGAAACGTGAAATTCTAAGCTCCTTTAGATGTGGTGGTTCCGGGAAGGCACTGGTGAGCCCAGACTCCTAGAAAGAGGCAGCGGAGTATGGTGAGAGGAGCGGAAGTCCAATTCTAGTCCCCTGCTGTCTCCACCCCAGTAAGTCACCTACGTCTCAGGCCCTCAGTCACCCACTCCTAAAGGCTGAATCATTCTCAGCCTGTCTGAGGGAGGGCAGTTTAACTAGCTACTCTGGAATCTCTTTCAGCAGCAAGACCCATGCTTGTGTGGATCTGGGGGCAGGGTCTGGGCAGAGGTCTGTGGAACCAGGTCTGGGTGGGGGGTTGGGAAAACTTTGGGCTGGAGCTGCTGGGTGGTACAGCTTGTGTGAGGGGACCCCGGAGGGCCTCAGTGTAGACAGTGGGATGTGCAGGGAAGTGGTTCCTGGTGCAAACCCTGGAAGCCTTTGTCACCTGGAGGCCTGGGATGTGGAACCCAAGCTTTTCTTTCCTCCTTGAGGGGCAGCTCAGCCACAGTAACCCTGAGGAAGTCTCCCCTCTGCCCCTTGCACGCGTCTGCCTACCCATTAGAGCAGGAAGCAGGCGCTGCAGCTGAGGTGCTGCCGGTGTGATGAGTGAGTGGCCATGACAAGGCCTACTCTCACGCCAGGCGGGTCACCCATAAGCATGCTGTGGCGCAGAGGTAGGTGCAAATGGGTGCGGGTCGGGGCCTTCTCCCTGCCAGTCAGTACTCCACACACCAACCCCATTTGGTGTTCCTGAGAAGCTGTGAGATGTGATGGAAAGGCCCTTGCCTGGACACAAGGAGTCCTGTGTGGCTCTGGGCAAGTCACTTACCCTCTCTGGACTTTGCTTTTCTCATCGTAATATTGAGCATTTGGACCAAGGTTCATCTCTGCTGTACCGTATTAAGGCTTCCTTTCCATCCAGTCAGTCCTTGGCACATGCCTACTGCCTTCCCTGAGCCTTTTCCCAGTCTATTCTGCTCGTCCCTTACCCGATCCCTCCCCAAAGACCACTTAGTTTAGAGTAATTTCTTCTTCCCGCTCCTAAGGCGGGGAGTACTTGTGGTCTGCGGCATTCAGGCTCAGCCCTCCTCTCAGTGAGGGCTGCTTGCATTGTTAAGTAACTGTTTTGTGGCTGGATAGTCCATCTGTCTCCTCAACTAGACTTTAAGCTCCTAAGGGGCTTCTCTTCCTTTTGTATTTCTCACATCCCCTGCCTGTGGAGCTTGGTAAAAACTAAATGAACATGTGGCCTTCTGGGTGCAGAGCTCTGTCTCTCTTGGCTTCTCTTTTGCTTTCTCTCTGTTTCTCCCTACCTCGTAATTGATAGCATAGCTCATAGGAACAGAAGCTTGTGAACAGGGAGGATCGGCAGGGGAATATAACACACTCGGGGCAAAATCATGGGGTGGCGGCTGCCGTGTGTTTATCTCTAGAGGAGCTGAGACTCTCTCTTCCTCACCAGATGGGGTGCGAATCAGAGACCAAATTGCTTGGTAGCCCTCATGCCTGGGTTTTGGAATCTCCTGCCTTGGACTTTATTCCCTGGCTGGATGAAGGCTGTGTCCCCAGGCTCACTGGCCCCAACTGTGGGGGGAGGACCGCCCCTCACCCCACCAGCAGGACTTGAGTGTGGAAGTCGAAAGCTTCTGGTTCCCACACCTTGGCTCCACTGTCGCAGGCAGCCAGCTGGCCCCTTGAACACAATGTGCAAATCTTCTCTGTTCCTGTTCCGGCATTGTCCGTGGCCGGGCGCCTTGGCTGGGAATGTGGGCCGGTGAATAGGAGAGGCATTTGCAGCCTGCAAATGAAACAGGCCCCCAGCCCCCCTTAGCCCCCTATTCCCTCCCCACCCCCAGGGAGAAAGGACTTTTTCACTTCTGGCCTTCTTGTATTGCCTTTCCTTCTCCTCTCCAAAGTCCCTGCAGCCATGTGCGTGCGTGTGTGTGTGTGTGTGTGTGTGTGTGTGTGTGTGTGTAAGAGAGACTTTTCACAGCAGCTTGAAGGTTGTTCAACACAGCCTTCAATAAAAGTAGAATGGAACAGAAGGGCACCCAGGATGGAAAACCAAACAGCTCACTGCTGTCTTTGTTTAAATTGGACCAAGTGATTCCAAAAATGTCTGCCTGTGTAACTAACCTATGCCTCCCTAAGATCTCTGGCCGTAGCCTTGCTGCAACAAGAAATGTAGAGACCAGTAGTGTGTGTGTATATTGCCACGTGGGCCCCTGTGGGCACCTGAGCATACAGGTGTGTGCTGAAGGAGGTGCACGGGGCTTACGATTGGGGTCCAGCTCTCCTCAAAGGAGTCTCCTGTGGGAATCCCTCCTCCCTTGAGCAGTGTGACCAGGCTAGAGATCTAGAGTGGACAGAACTGGTGTAGGGCAAGAGGGAGTGGTAGATAATTCTATTAGGTCCTGCAGCTGAAGTGAGGGAAGAGGGAGGAAAAGCCTTAGGTCACTGGTGGAGGGTGGGGCTTACATGACAGCCCGGCCATAGTACCTCTGGGGAGTCTAGGCCATAGTTTTCTTACTCATTAGACGAGTGCCAGCAATCTGGCTGCAATCCGAGCCTGCTGGCCGGGGCTGCTCCATCCTCCATCCTCCCTCCCCCACCCCAAACCCCCCACCTCCCCACCAAAGGACCGTTCTTTGATTTCTGAGCTCGCTTCCCCTGCCCCCAACTTTGTTCACCCTGTTCCAAGAAAGGCTAACCCTTTGTGACTGCCTTCAAATGTAAGGGAGGAGCAGAAAAGAGAGTGACCTCTATGGATGGGAGCAGTCCCGGGGGCTTCCTAAAGAGGGGTGACTGGACAGATGACATTGTGACCCAGGGAAAGTGGAAAGGCAGGGGCCCAGCAAGGGCCTGAAGAGGGGCAAGCAAGGAGAAGCTTCAGGCCAGACCCCAGACCACAGGGAGATGGAGGGGGTGGGAGTATGGGCTTAATCCAGGCCAGCGCCACCTGATTCAGGCAGAGGGCTCCAGCCCACGCTCTCCATCTCTTCTCTGGATCTTAGTCTCGGGGCTCCTCAGTCTTTGACACTCCCACACTCTGCCCCACCTCTGCCTTCCTGTGAGGCCATGTTTAGGGTCTCTGTCTTTATCACTCCTTAGTCCTCGTTTCTCCGGCCCTACCGTCTTCCTTTCTCCTGCTCTCTTTATTGTTCTGTCCTTCCTCCTGCCTCTTTCTCCAGTTGTAGCAATTCCAATTCTGTGTCCACCATCCTCTGCTGCGCTTGGAGGGAGATACCTGTGTTTCAGGAGGAAAAGTAGGTGAGCTCAGGCTTCAGCATAGAGCAAAGACATAGGAAGAGGAGAGTCTGAGAGGGTGAGCTTCGAAGAAGACCCTGAAGGAAGGGGTTTGGGGCCTCCCCAGCAAGTTGGAGTCTCCCTGGGGGCACACCTTCCCTGAGAGGAATCTGAGAACACTGGCCCCTGCTCGGGGCCTGTCTCTGAGCCCGGACACTGACCACAGTGGGTGGGTGGGGGCAGCCCCCGGGCTGCTCTCTGGAATGCTGGTGTTGGGTTGCAGTGCAGATGCGAGCAGTGATAATGGGCAGGAACTGGACTTTCTGGTCTGGCTGCTGCCCCCAAGGCCATTGGAATGTGAGGGGGGGACTAGCAAGAGGCCCCAGGGACTTGGGGTGGGCAGATGGAGACCAGACCACCTAAATGGAGAGGAGGAGGAGAGAGAACCCAGTTCTAGCCCTTTCACTGAGTTGCAGGCTACAGCAAAAGAATCCTAAAATTCCTGGTTTGTCCAGGACCTTGGAGGTCTTCCCAGCCTCTAAGTAAATCACAGGCATCCAGACTACAGGGGACACTTTGGAGCTCAGCTGGTCCCACCTTCTCATTTTACAGACTTGAAAACTGAGGCCCCAAGGGGGTAACCTGCCCAAGGATGTGATTGGTCCTCCAGCCTGGGCAGGTTACAGAGTCCCTTGTGCCTCTTGCCTTGCCCGGTGCCTCACTGCTCTCTGGTTGGGGAAGGGGGAGATCTTTTTATATCCCCTCCAGGGCAGACTGGCACATATATTTCCATTTTTTGTGTGTGTCCTGCCCAACCCCAGGCTGTGTCTGTGGTTGTAGTTCTGGATGTGAGTGTTAGCCAGCAGATCTCGGGTATGGGCTTCTGACATCCATGGCATATTTCGGAGAGCCTCTGAGTTTCCAAAGCACCCCGTATGCTGAGCTGAGTGGTTTGAGGGCTACCTAAGTGCTGGTGCTGGTGATGAACTAACCAGTAGTAGTGGGAGTGGTCCTAGTGATATGCGGCTGCACTATCCTAAGCCCTCTGTGTGTTAATTTACTTAATTCCCACGGCATTTCCATTGGTAGTGTTACTAGTCCTATTTTACTAGTCCTATTACTAGTCATTTTACAGATGAGTAAACAGAAGCCCAGAATGGTGAATTAACTTGCCCAAGGGTACACAGTAAGTAGAGAAGCTGCGATTGAAACCCGGTCTGCCTGACCCCAAATTCAATGGCCTGAGTGTCCTTAGTGGGGGCGAGTCCCTTGAGAACATAATCAGTATTTTTGCCTCAGAAATAGAGCCAGGTACCTGGGCACATGCAGGGTGGGTGTACCGGAGCATTGGGAACAGAGAACAGCTTAGAACCCCGGCCAGAGTGGGAGCCACTTCCGGGTGTGCCAGACGGGGCTACGTGCCCCCAGCCCCAGCTGCTGCTGGAGGCCTGCGGAGAGTCTGGAGGGCAGTTAGGCTGGGATGCTCTGCAGAGAGAAGTCTTGTCCTACCTGTGAGGCTGGGCAGAGGGGCTGGGTACGGGTTCCCAGCAGGAGAGGAAGCTGGGAGGGTACTGGGGAGCTTGAGATAGAGGTGGGAGTTAACATCTTTCCAGGAGGAAAGACACGTTCCCCGCCCCCCGAGGCCCCCTCAGCTCCCTTTCCCTTTCTTGTTTCCCACATAATGACGCTGATTGCTCCACATCTGTCATAATTACTCTTTGTTTGAAAATTCAGAACAAATCACAGGAGAGGAACTGGTGTGGCTCGGGGAAGGATCCTTCTCCCCAGGGGTTCTGGAGGTGGGGGCCGGGGAGTAGGGAAGAGACGTAATCAGCCTGGAGGACGCAGGAGCCAGGCTGCTGATTGTCCTTGTGTTGTCCCCTTGCCTGGGCAAGCTGGCCTAAGACCTCGTGGAGTTCTGTGGCCCCCACCGCGACCACAGTCCCTGCCTGCTGTGGTGGCTGGGAGATTCTGCCACCACCCCGACCTGGGTGAGGGGTCTGTGCGAGGCCCCTGCTCCCCTGGCCCCACTGAACAATGTATTGGATGGCGGGCTTCATGGTAAACCCAGCAGCACCGCGGGGAGGGCAGGCTGTGCCTGCTGGGAGGGCACAGGGCCTTACTGGCAAGGGGAATGGGCAGTTGCGGCTGGGGTCCCTAGAGCAGGGCAGACTTTGGGTCTCTGGGTGAGAACCAGGAATGGGGGTGGACAGAGCACCAGACCAGACCCTCTTGGGATCCAGCAGCAGCCCTGGGTGCTCAGCGTTTCTTCACCCTCACTCTCGGCAACCTGACTTCTGGGGTAGGTCCTGGTTCCTGCCCCCATCCCTACCTGAAGGCCCTTGGTCTGGGGGCTGATAATTCCACGGGGCATATGCTCTGGCCTGTGGCCCTGCCTACCATGGACCTGCCTCCACATCATCCTCCCCACCTAGCCCTTTCCCACCTGGGATGGTGTCTGCAAATTCGGTACTTGTGTGGGGAGAAATCAAGGACAACCTAGAATTCATCCCCAAACCCTGCCTGTAATAAAACCCCGCTTGCTCTTGCTGTGGGACTGTGGTGGGACTACAGACACCCTCAGGGAGCTGGAGCCAGTGTGAGATGCAGATAGACTTGCATTGACGACCGGCTCTGGGTTCAAGTTTCCTCCTTCCCTTAAAGTTGTTAGGCCTCAGTTTGTCTTGGTGGGAAATGGGAGGGAGCACTGCCCTGCCCATCTTTCAAAGGGGAGAGGATGAGGAGGGTCCAGGCATTTGTAGAATGTAGGGTTATGCCCCCCATCCACCAGTGGAGGCACCCTTTATTCAGGCTTCAGAGATCACTGGTGTCAGCAGGGCAGAGAAGCTAGGGGGAGGGCTGAGTCTCGGAGACCGGACTTTACGGGAGGTTCCTGACTTGGACTGGTTTGGAGGGGACATCTCCTCTGGCCTCACCATTATTGACTGAGGGTCATGGTAGGAGCCTGGACTTGACATGGACATCATCATTACTTCCGTGCCCTCCTTGGCTCCCACTTCAACAAGAAGCCGCTTTTAATATGTAAATATTCAACTCATCCCTGTGTGACTTGGGACCCACAAAATCCAAAGTTCACCTTCCTGGACCTCAGTTTCCCCATAGGTGGAAGGTAGTGTGGAGAGGACCAGATTACAAGGTTCCTAAAGTCCCTTCCCACGTCTAAAATGCTGAGACACTGACTTGTTTTGTCTTGAACACAGTTCCCTCCTCCCCGACTCTCCTCTCTACCTGTCCCCAGGCTGGCTCTGGCTCTCTCCTCCACCTCCCTCTCCCACTCCTCTCTCTCCTGCACTGGGCTTGGCCTCCTCCTTTTTGAAATATCGGGATCAGAGTTCTGCAGCAAAGCTCTCTTGTCATCCTCACCCTCTGTCGCTCCCCCAGCCCGGTCGCCGCCCGCCTGGCTCCCGGCAGCGCATGTGTCGGAAGTGGCCGGCAGGGTCCTCACAGCCCAGGAGGGGTGTGGCGGCGTGCTCGCCCATCCTGCGCGGGGACTGCCTCTCCGCCCTGGGGCGAGCATGGTGGGAAGAGAGTGGACCGGGGGACGCGGGGGGGGAGGGGCGGGGGGTAACCGCGCTCCGAAAAATGACCCTTCTCCCTTGCGTCGGGGAAGAGGGCTGCCCCCCACCTCCAGCACCAAGCGAGGCTACTTCTCCAGGAGGCCCGGCTGGCTCGGCTGGCCAGCACGCGGCAGAATCGATGCGCATTCAATTAACCTTACCGCGCCGCGCAGTCTCTGAGCTGTCAAGTCGCCAAGCCCCGTGTGTCTGTGGGTGTGAGAACGTGTATGCATGTGCAAGTGCGTATGAGTATCTGTGGTCTGCGAATGCGCGTGTGTCCTCGCTGGAGCTCCAGCATGGTGCCTCGGGGTCACTATTTCCCTGGCCTTCACCGGGTAACTCGGGAACTGGCTCCCACTAACTGGTGGCCTCCAGCTGGTCTTGGGGAGCAAGATGGAACCGGAGAGTGGAGGTCTCGGCTTCCCAGCCCCCTTCCTCCCAATTGGCTTGGGGTGTAGGCCAGGGATTTCTGACGTGGGGCGGGAGATGGACAAAAGTTTGTGGGCAAACCTTTGAACAGGCAAGCTCTACTAGGGGAAGGAAGCAGAGCAGGTCCCAGAGCCTTCATAGAATGGCGGACTGAACAGAGATGGGCGCTTGTCACCCTGACAGCGCTTGGGAGTGCACTCACCCAGGGGCAGGCAGGAATGGGGAGAGGGGAGCTTTCCAGGTTTTGCTGATTCATCCTGACCCTACACCCCCTCTCCCCCAGCCTCTTGCCCATGTTTCTCACATCACTGGTGTGGAAGCTGAGATCCAGAGAGAGGGCCTTGACCCAAGTCCTGGGTGTACAGAACTGGGACTGAAAGCGGTCAGATGCTATTTCCAATGTGCTGATTGGCCAAATGGGATTTGGGCTCTAACTTCAGAGCCAGGATCTTAGAAAACTGAAACCCAGTATTTGGCTTGTGATAAACAATTCTTGGATCTTTTTCTGCCATCTTCACATCTGGCTTGTTTTTTCCTCACCTCGCCCCCCACCCCCTCATGGGTTATCTTTGTTTAGCCTTTTATATCCCAGCTTATATGGAATGTCACCTTCTTTCTGCAGTAATTCCCCTCACCCTAATTGTCTTGAGGTCTCTTAAAATTGTATTCCAGACCTCTAGTACCTTAGAGAAACCCTGTCTAAATTAGTCCCACATGAAGATTGGGTTAGAATATTCTTGATTCCACTATATCAGAAGACCAGTAATGATATTACATGGAATGAGCCTCAGGATTGAGCCTGTTTGATATTCCTGCTCTCCTGCGTTTCTGATTTTGCTTCTCAAGTCAGTCATTTTCCCATCTAACTGTGACAAAATCAAGATTATTACAAGCAAGGCTGGTAAGTGTAAGGTTGACAGGATCAAGGCTTTCCTGAAATAAAGCTATATAGCTTTTATTACATCAATTCAAGAAGGATGCCCAGCTTTGCTTTTTTGGGGTGGGGAGAACCAGAAGACACCGGTCTGTTCTGGGACAGTGTATATAGCTTGTTCCTCCCGCTGGTTTGCACAGTCCTTGGCAGGAGGGGCTGGCTCCTCTGTGCATCCTCAGCGCTAAACACACGGCTTGGCCTGGAGTTGGTGTCTGGGGAGGGTGAGAATGGGGAGCTGTGGGCATATGAAAAGGAGGGTAGGAACACCCACCCTCTGGAGCTCAACAGCCTGGACTTGGGGGAGGGCAGGTAAAACTGAATCAGATATTACTCAAGGGCCTACTGGGTGGTTTCACCTAAGCCAGTCTCCGAAGGCTTCCGAGTCCCTACTGTCAGGAGCTGAGAGCAGCCATGTCTGCATCTAACTGTATCCTGAGTCTCCTAATCCAGCTTCTTCTAGTCTTAAAAGGCACCCCTATCTCCCTATTCTGTTCCCTTCCGGGGTCCCACTGCCGACCATTTGGGGGAGGATTGGGACTGGACTGAGCTGCAGGTGCCATGACTGAGTGCTGAGTGGGAAGGGGTTGGCCTGGTGAGTTCAGATCCTGGTTTGCCACCCCAGGAGAGGTGGCTGCTGGTACTCAGTCACCTCAGGGTGGAACACCCTTCCAGGCACGCTATAGAAAGTCCCAGGATGCCAGACCATTGGCCTCACCCCCGGAATAGCTAACAGGCCAGTTCCATGCTGGGAAGTGTCCCTCTTCCCTCGAGCTTCATGTGCATCCTCTTTGGAAGGACTATACCTGCATATACATGCCTACCTTCCTGTTATCTTGAAAAGTCATAACTATGATAACAAAGCATCCTGTGAATGCATGTTGCTGTGGGAATGGATAAGAGGAGAAGACACACATTCTCATTATTATACTCATTATCTTATCAAAACAGTCACCCATGGAACATTATTTTTAAAGTTACTTATGGTCTTGGGTTTGGGGAAAGAAGAGATGCGAGGAAAAACAGGCTTCCTTTAAAAAAAGCACTTTTTTAGTTAGAAGTATTGAATTTGGGCCTGGAGGCTCCTCATGTTTTATGAATAGAGGATCTTTTCCAAAGTGTAATTTTCTGGGGATTAGACATTCAGGCACTCTTGTTGAAATCTGGACAAACCATAAAGACACACGTATAGTAATATATAATAACAATTATACTTGTAGTTTCTGTTTGAATGGTCATTTTAGTCTTGTAAAATGAAGCTAGTTGCCTGTATAGCATTAGAATGATCTCTGATCTACTACCAACTAGCTGTTGCTTCCTTGGATAAGCCCTTTCTTTTCTCTAGATGAGGGGACTTTAAGCATCATTCCTAAGGGTCCTTGGGTCTGTGGAGGGGGCTCAGGGGCTGGAGATGGGGAAAAGAGAAAAGTCAGATTGGTGGGGCTCCAAGCTTCCTACATCTACCACATCCACAGCAGCTCTGCTTTATCTTTTTGTTTTGTTTTGGAGTTCTTTAAACCAACTAACTAGGCAGATCAACTAAGTAGGCAGAAGAGCCTAAGCAGGGGAGTAGTTCAGCAGCAGCAGGTGCTGGGACGCCAAGTGGGCTTAAGATTCTAGAGCCTTAGGCAGAAGAAATATGACTCTAAGATGCAGATTTAGGAGAATTATAAAGAAAAACATTATGATCATATTGGAGGTTATGACCAGGGTTAAATTAAACCCTAATTCAGAGTCGGGTTAGAAAAACAATGACCTATACTTAGATTTTTCTCTCCTTTTAAAAAGCATGCTTTTCATGTATCACTGTTACAACTAGTGCTAGGTAATGTTAAATGTGGTTGATCAGTCAAAACAAGGAACCATTTTGGCTGCTGTTTAGTCTCTGAACAAGTGTTATCCATTCTTTAATTTTATTCTCTAATAAATGGATGGATGGATGGATGGTCCTGTTTCAGAGTCTAGTTATGGGCTGCCCACAAAGGGCTTATAATCTAGTTGTGGTAACATGGACATTAGAACATTAGAAAAGATTGCTGCCTCAGAAAGAGCTCTGTAATATGCGTCGTAAGCGGTGCTAGCTAAGGGCTACTGGGTCAGCCCAACAGCCTACTGTTGATCTGAGCAACAGACCTTTTTTATCACTTGAGAAGCCTGATAGAACATTGGATCTTATGTATGACATTCCTCCTTTAGGCAGAAATAGTCTAAGAGCCCATCAGAAGGGATTAGGAAGTACGTGCTTCCAGGAAAAGGATACTGGAACTGAAGGATATTAAAGGATATTAAAGGTCAGTTCTCAAATCAGCACATCTCAAAGAGCATCTGTCCTATACCTACCTGCCTCTGAGCTGAGTACACTGAGGGATAGAAAGATAAGACACCTCCTGATCTTGAAGGATGTAATCTCCTCTTCCCGCCCCACCAAAAAGCAACTTTATTTGGTGGTGACTGTGAAGAGAAGGCAGCCTGATAAAGCACAGAAACTGTTGAATGCATAAACAGTGTGATCATCAGCTTGTCCATGTGCATCGTGATTTCCTTTAGTGCTGATTTCTAAGCTGAGCCCCTCACATCCTTATACAGGAAAAAAAGGAAATGCCTGAGGCTAGTCCGGTTCCTGATAATGAGTGGGCTTCCATAGGCAAGTGGTTGGAACTCCAATCTTACCTTTCCATCCACCTTTCTCATGGGGACCTTTCTTGGATCAAAACAATGGCCTTGGTGCTTCCGGCATTACCTCCGAATCCTGAAACCTGACTCTGCAGACCTTGGATAATTTGGACCTCCCCTTTCCAACCATTTCCCTCTTCCTCCCGGAACGTGCCAGTCCCTTCCTCAGTCCAGGCTCCCCACAGCTCCCCATCTTCCTGCCCCTTCTTTTCAGAGTCCTGTTCCTCTCCTCACATCTCTCCCAGCCATTCTCTGAACTTCTCCAGCCCTTTCAGCTGGTGGCACACAGTTGAGTACTGAGGGATACAAATCCCCGACTCCTCCTATTGTTTCATGTGTTCCCAACGAAATCTAATTAGGCTGTCGAAGGCAGGGCCGTGCCTGTTTTTTTTGCTTTTTTTTTTTTTTTTTCTAAGTCGGGGACAGAACCGGGCGACCGCAGTAGGTGCCGCTAAGAATCTGCGGGTGGAGAGGGGAGCCCCGGGGCTGTCATGTGTCCGCCAGCTGGGCTTCCACGGGAGGCGGAGGGATTCTTCCCCGGGGAGACCGGACCTCCTTCTTCAGTTTCCCCGGGCCAGCCCGGTCCTCCCGGACCTGGGCCCAGCCGGGGAATTTGCCCCCGCCGGGGGGAGGGGGTGGCGGGAAATGGTGCCTCGCTCGCCCCAGCGACATCAAACCCTCGTTTGGCTTGCGAGGACAATGGCTGTCTTATTTTCTCCATTCGCCGCGCACAATGCCGGATTCTCTCATTCACCCGCGGCGGTGCGAGCGAGGTAATTAGCCAGCGCCATTCAGCGCGGACACTATTGCTATGCGGGGGGGCGAGGACGCCCGCGTCGGCGGGGATTAGCCGCGGGTCGGGGTGTGCAGCTGCGGCCACTTCAAAGGGGCCCGGCGGCCCGGCCGGCTGTGGGAACCGGCGCCGCCTCCCTCGGGAGCCGCGCCGCCGGCTCGGGCCCGGGCCCTGCGGACGGGACGCGGCCGGTCCTCCCCGTCCCGCAGCCGCCCGCCGCTCTCTCCTTCGGAGCAGGCCCGGCGCTGCGCGGGCCCCGAGCTCCGGCGGCCGTCGTCGCTCCCCATCACACTCCCACTTTCATCAGGACCTCAAGTGCTTTTTTCTTTGGAGTCCCGGGAGTCAAAGGGCAAAGAGGGGAAGGTGGGGGAGGAGCGAGGGGGGGGGGATGGGAGCTTGACACAAAGCGATGACCTCTGCGGAGTGGAGCAGATGGTCCCACTTACTCCTGCCGCCGAGCGAGCGGCTCTCAGGGCCCTGACCCCGCCCGGCAACCGAATGCCTGCACTGGGGCCCCGCGGGGGCCGGGCTCCCACATGCTCCTCCACCCGCCCCGCCGCCCGCTCTGCGCCTGCTGGCATCGGAGTCACACTGCCTGGACTAGTCGGCCCCGTTGCTCGCGGGGGGTGTGGGGGGTGTGCGGGCGGGTGCTGGGCTGAGAATCTGCCCTGGTCGGATGCTGGAGCCCGAGGCGAGATCAGGGTTCTCGAGAACCTGCCAGGCCAGGAGTTCCCAATTCTGGCCGTGCATTATGAGGCAGGCTCCTGCACTTTCACAGAAATATAGGTTCCTGAGCACCACGCCAGACCAAGGGAGTGGAGTCCGGAAATCTGCATTGTTACCCAGCACCCTAGGTTATTCTGATACACAGTCAAGTTTGAGAAGGGGGTAGCGGGTGCCTAGTCCAAGTCCTTCATTTCATTGAAGAAGTTGAGACTCAAGGAGAGTCAGTAACTTGCCCACCATAGACAATGAATTGCGGCAGGGTGGGGACTTGGGTGGAAGAGAAGATAATGGGGAATGATCCCCAAGACCATATGATCCTTAAAGCCAGCATTCAGGACACAGTTAATGAGGACTTACTATTTACCTAGTATTTATTCTAGGTGCTGGAGGTAGAAAGGTAAATTAGACTGTTCCGTGCCGGTAAGGGACTCATCGTAGGCTACTAGTAGGCGATTGATGTGTGAGCAACTGATTCTAATAAAGTCTGGTAAGAGCTAGGAGAGAGGCACAAGGCAACACATTCGAGGCAGGAATTAATTCTGCCTCCTTTGGGGGATGTGGAAGGTGGGGTGCTAGTAGAGAAACTGGCAAAAGAGTCCCAGGCAAAGGGCACAGCAGAAGTAAAGGAATATAAGCATGAACATCTATGATATGCCTAGGGAAGGCAAACTTGTCTCACACGGTCAAAGTACAAATCACATGAAGAGAGAATTAGCTGCATTTGAAGCTGGAAATATGAATCAGGACCTAATAATGGAGACCTTGAATGCCATCCCAAGGAGAGTACCTTGATTCAAGGCAAGGGAGAACCACCAAAGATGTTTAATGAGCATATTGGATATTCAGGAAGATAATTATGGCTTCAGGATGGAGGAAGAAGAGGAGAGAGAGAGCACTGGAAGTGGGAAGGCTGGAGGGGGGAGCTATTACAGAAACGGTTGAGAGTGATAAGAGCCTAAGCCAAGGCTTCCCTGGTGGCCCAGTGGTTGAGAATCTGCCTGCCAATGCAGGGGATACGGGTTCGAGCCCTTGTCTGGGAAGATCCCACATGCCGCAGAGCAACTAGGCCCGTGAGCCACAACTACTGAACCTGCGCGTCTGGAGCCTGTGCTCCGCAACAAGAGAGGCCGCGAGAGTGAGAGGCCCGCGCACCGCGATGAAGAGTGGCCCCCACTTGCCACAACTAGAGAAAGCCCTCGCACAGAAACGAAGACCCAACACAGCCAAAAATAAATAAATTAATTAATTAATTAAAAAAAATATATATATATATATAAAAAAAAAGAGCCTAAGCCAAGGCAATGGGAGGGAAAAGGGAGGTTAGACCAGGATTTGGTGACCAGTTAGCTGTGGGGGAGAGGGAGACGGTGAGGCAGTGACACCTTGGTTTGTTTTAGCTTGGGTAGTTGGTGCATGATGAGGCAGTTAATAAGAGGCACAGGAAAAGGAAGAAGTTAGGGGTGGGTGTGGTGATTCCTTTGAATTTAAGGGAAAGCTCTTTTTTTAATTGGAGTATAATGGCTTTACAATGTTGTGTGAGTTTCTGCTGTACAATGAAGTGAATCAGCTATATGTATACCTATATCCCCTCCCTCTTGGACCTCCCTCCCCCCCACCCCCGACTCCATCCCACCCATCTAGGTCATCACAGAGCACCGAGCTGAGCTCCCTGAGCTCTACAGCAGGTTCCCACTAGCTGTCTATTTTACACATGGTAGTGTATTTATGTCAAACCTAATCTCCCAATTCATCCCACCCTCTCCTTCCCCCACTGTGTGTGTCCACAAGTCTGTTCTCTATATCTGCATCTCTATTCCTGCCCTGGAAATAGGTTCATCTGTACTGTTTTTCTAGATTCCACATACATGTGTTAATATGCAATATTTGTTTTTCTCTTTCTGACTTCACTCTGTATGACAGAATCTAGGTCCATCCACATCTCTACAAATGACCCAATTTTGTTCCTTTTTATGGCTAAGTCATAAATCACAGCAATATCTTTTATGACCCACCGCCTAGAGTAATGAAAATAAAAACAAAAATAAGCAAATGGGACCTAATTAAACTTAAAAGCTTTTGCACAGTGAAGGAAACCATAAACAAGACAAAAAGACAACCCTCACAATGGGAGAAAATATTTGCAAAGGAAGCAACGGACAAAGGCTTAATCTCCAAAACACACAAACAGCTCAATATCAAAAAAAACCAAACAACCCAATCAAAAAATGGGAGGAAGACCCAAATAGACATTTCACCAAAGAAGACATACAGATGGCCAAGAGGCCCATGAAAAGATATTCAACATCACTAATTATCAGAGAAATGCAAATCAAAACTACAGTGAGGTATTATCAGGTCACACCGGTCAGAAGGGCCATCATCAAAAAAATCTCAGGGAAAGCTTTTGAAACACTCTACAGATGATTCCTAGGGCTTTAGTAGACCTCCGACAAGTGGAAGGTAGCAGTGGAGTTTCCCAAATAAGTCTACTTCCAAGAGTTGGTAGCCCTAACCAACCAAGAAGGTTCATGATCCTCCCATGGAATGTAGGCCTCCCTCTTCCCCCAAACTGATAAGGCTTCTTCTGGAGTGCTGTTGGGGTGGAGGATCTGCAGGCCTTAAACTATTGGGGTTCAGTGCTGAGCTGCCAGAGGTCCGGTAGAGCCATGAGAGGTAAATACAGCATCAGATCAAGGTTTGAGAATCGGAGAGGGGCCTTTCATGGGTGGAGAGAGACGATTTTACCTAGTGTTATCCTAGACTCTTTTTTTTTTTTTTTTTTTTTTTAATAAATTTATTTATTTATTTATTTTTGGCTGTATTGGGTCTTTGCTGCACGCGGGCTTTCTCTAGTTGCGCCGAGCGGGGGCTACTCTTTGCCGCGGTGTGTGGGCTTCTGGTTGCGGTGGCTTCTCTTGTTGAGGAGCATGGGCTCTAGTCGTGTGGGCTTCAGTAGTTGTGGCATGCAGGCTCAGTAGTTGTGGCTCGCGGGCTCTAGAGCACAGGCTCAGTAGTTGTGGTGCACGGGCTTAGTTGCTCCGCGGCATGTGGGATCTTCCTGGACCAGGGCTCGAACCTGTGGCCCTTGCGTTGGCAGGCGGATTCTTAACCACTGTGCCACCAGGGAAGCCCTATCCTAGACTCTTAATGGCATGGACCTTAGAGATTCTCTTGTCTGTCGTCCTCCACTCCTCTATTTTACAGATGAGAAATCCAAGGTTGGAATTGAAAGGTCACATAGAGAATCTGTGACAGAGCCAGGCATGATCCCAGGTCACCTCTCCATTACCTAATGCCTGCTATATTAGTCCCTACAAATCCTAATATATGGCTCTGGAAATTTGGGGGAAGTATCTGTTTTTGTTGAGTGGTCCTCATGGTCATGTGAAAGCAATTTACTTAATAGCTCCAGCCTGGGCCCCCTAACCAGACGCCCTTCCGGGAGGTGAGGGAGATCCGGTATCCTGACCAGAATGACGGAAGTTAAGGATGTTGTGGGCCCGGGCAGGTTTACATAAGGAAGATTGGTGACCTTGACACGGGCGGAGACATGCAGTCTATGGAGAGGGGCTCTGCTGGGCCTGGACATTTTCAAGTCTAAGGCAGAGAGAGATTCCCAAGTCGACTCCCAGCCCCTGACCCTGCACCCTTGGCTGGTGCCTGGAAGCACATGTGTCTCAAAGGCTACAACTGGATGAGACTTTATAACTTGTCCAACTCAACTCCCCCATTTTACAGAGGAGGAAACAGAGGCCCAGAGAGGGGCTTTGGCTTTATCAAGATCCAGTTATTAAAAGGACTGAGTCAGTCACAGCTACCCTTCCCTTTAGCACATCCACCTTCCGTCTCCCCGCCCCCTACCCCCACTCACCCCATGGAAGCTGCTAGCATCTCACAATGCTTTGTCCTCCCCCTGCAAAACCAGGAAAATAAACTACTCCTCTATTTTATAAGGCCCAACAGGTGACAGGAGTAAGCCTGCAGGCCCCATCCTTGCAGCTTGGTTTCCCAGTTTGGTGATTTGGAAATGCTCATGGAAGAGCTAGCTGGGGACTAGTGTCTGGGTTGTTTATTTACCTGTGTTAATAGAATCTAGGAAACATGTGTGGGCTCAGTAACCACTAGTGGGCTAATAACACCATCTTATCATGGTGCTTATCTGCATTAGTTACGCTCTATGAAACCCACCTCAAACCCTGGGGGAATTCAGTTAAAGTGAAGCCTGCTGTGTCACGGGTGTCTCTGAATGTGCGTAGGCATGGTACTTTTTTTTTTTTTTTTAATTTATTTTATTTTTGGCTGTGTTGGGTCTTCGTTTCTGTGCGAGGGCGTTCTCTAGTTGCGGCGAGCGGGGGCCACTCTTCATTGCGGTGCGCGGGCCTCTCACTATTGCGGCCTCTCCTGTTGCGGAGCACAGACTCCAGACGCGCAGGCTCAGTAGTTGTGGCTCACGGGCCTAGTTGCTCCGTGGCATGTGGGATCTTCCCAGACCAGGGCTCGAACCCATGTCCCCTGCATCGGCAGGCAGACTCTCAAACACTGCGCCACCAGGGAAGCCCCAGGCATGGTACTTTTAAGGGTCTAGGATGTTGTGTGCCTCTGTGATTTTCTGTGCCAGTGTTTGCAGGTATGGTTAGTCATGTTTGAGCAGCATTTGAGTGTGTGTGTGTCTCACAGCTGTGATGCAGGGAAAGAGCACTGGATTTAGAGTTAGACCACTCTAAGTTCAAATGCCTGCTTTAGCATCATTAAATGTTAATGTGTGATCATCATTAAATGGCTGTGTGACCTTGGGCAAGTTACTTAACCTCTCTGCACCTCAGAAAAGCTAGTAATCCCTACCTCTCAGGGTTATACTGATATAATATCTTACCTTTGCCCATCAGTGGCTTCTGCAGGTTTCTGTTTTTCAGGACCACATTACTATGATAGTACCTAAGACCCTGGCTCTGGTGCTTTCACCTTTCTGATATTTCTAGGAGCTTGGGTAGAAAACCTAAGGACAGGGCCTGTGGAATGAAGGGAATTTGCTCCAGGGGTGCCAGAACATTCTCTCGGACACATTAGCAGTCAGTAGATATCTGTTGAATGAATGCTTAGAGTTGATTCAGTGGGTGTGCTGTGTAAATAGGACAGAGGACTGTATTTCCCAAACCAGGACACATCCTCTGACTCATTGCCTGATACGTGGGATGAAAAATAGGGCGAAATATTTGAATTTGGGACTGCTTTTGAAAACCTAGCAGTGGGGGTGGTAGGGTGGTCACGTGGGGTGGGTGATACTCCTCCCCCGAGTGTGTAGGGTCCACACTGAAAGCAGCGGGCACACCCACCCAGTGGCACATCCAGTATGCCCCATCGGGCAGGCACACCACCTGTGTCCCACAGCACACTCTCCCCCAGGCGCACTTCACTCCCTCCACGGTGGGCTGGAGGCAGGGGAGGGAAGGCGAGCACACGACTTGATCCGGAGGAAGAACTGGAGCCTCTGAATTGTGGGCTGAATACTTAAAAGTAGGGCTTTGAGAGGTTTTATTCTCCTTGGGTTGTAAAAGCCCAGCCCAGAGGCTGCGGAGAGCCCCAGATTGCCCCTCCTGCAGCTGTGCCTTGGGTCTTACCATCCGTTGGAATCGAAGATCAGACCATAAAGGTTCGATGCTCACCAGCCTACAGTGGGCCAACAGCTGGATGCAAGGACTTTCCCAAGCTGAGTCTGGCCCCCCACTGTCCCCCACCTCCCCCCCCCCATTTGTCAGAGGTGGCTGCCAGGAGGGAGGGGAGAGACGTGGATTTATGGCTGCTGACTTGAAAGACAAAGTTGCCTTTTGTGTTAGAATTGGGGGGGGCGGGGAGTGGTGAGCTGGTGGTGGTGTGGGAGGGTGGGAGGGAGGGGCTGGGGTTCGGAAGCCCAAGGCAGGGGGTAAGGGGCTTGAAGAGGCAGACAAAAGGTTCCAGAGGCTTCTCAGAGCAGGGTCACCAGGCAAAGGCCCAGATGAATCAATCACCCCCAGCAAAGCTGAGCAGGGCCTCTGAGCCATCGCCGTCTTCTGGGGCTGTTTGTAAGCTCCAGACACCGTCCACACACACCAATCCAACGCCCAAACCCCACACAGTGCATCCCTCCCACCCCCCGCAAAAAACACCTACTCTTTGGATTCAGAACCTTAATTCAACTCTCAGACTTCCCTTTGGAGAGCCAGGGAAGTAAATACAGGTCTTCTAAGTTCATACTTTCCTCCACTCCAAATGTCATCAGCCACTCAATGTAGGGGATCTTCCCTAACAGAGCCAAAGTAATGGGCAAGGTGGGGACCCAGATATTGGGGAGACTGGGACAGAGTGTTGGAGAGGGTAAGCCTGGGCCAGAGAACCCTGATGACAAAGCCAATATCCCACTGGGACTGTGGCAAGTTGCCAGCCTCCCCAGGACTCCGGGTTCTCTGCCTTCACCTCTCTCCGTCCCATGCGCATTTAGAGAGGACATTTACAAGTGCTTTGCGGAGTTTAAAGAGCATGTGGACTTGGCTGGCCTCCTCACCCTCCAGGAGTCACTCTGCCTGGTGGGTCTGGGCGGAGGCCAGAGTAGCCACCGGGTGCCTGAGTTCAGCAGGTGCTTTAACTACACCTTGGAGAGCCACATCCATCCCCCGGAATGAGCCTGGCCAATAAAGGCATGAGTTTATGGGCTTCATAAACATTTTACTAGAGAAATCAAGGCCTCAATTACCCAATGGCTTCTTCCAACTGACAGCTCGCCTACTGGGGCCTCTGTGAAGCCTCCGGGCAGAAGTGAAATAGAAGCCAAGCTCTGGTTTATACCAGGCTGCCCCCTTCCCCCTGCACTGACCCTCTCACCATTCAGGCCTTGCAAATTCTGTCTTTACTCACTTCTCCAGAGGGCTCTGCCACTAGCTCTCTGAGCTTTTGCCTCTCCATGGGAATATGGCTACCCTCTTGGAGTAGATAGCCATCCACCCCCAATCCTACCATGCTCTTCCATAACCTCTCAGCACCTTTTAACTCAAGATTCTACTATTTTCCCTCAACAATCACTGGCAAGTATTTGCTATTTTTCAAGGACTGTGCCAAGCACTTTACAAATAAATCTCATTGATTCCCACGAGAGCAGCAGCTCTAGCAACATGAGCTATTGTCATCCCTATTTTATAAGTGAGAAAATAGAGGTCCTGAGAGACTAACTTGCCCAAGGTCACAGAGCTAAGAGTGGCGGAGGTGAGTTTTGTACCCAGTTCTGTCTGATTCCAGAGCCTGTACCATTAACCTCTTCACTGCATTGCTCCCTCAAAATGCTCTCAGCAAGTATTTCCCCACTAGAAGTAGAAATCGTGCTGTGTGAGGCCTTCTCTGCCATGCAGTGTGACAGCCTTAGGATGCGATCAAATGCGGGCCTTGTCAGCAGTCTCTGAGTCCGCGTGGCCAGGAGAGGAGGGATCTGGCAGGGGCAAAGCTGGGCTAGTGATGAAGATGGAGAAGAAAGGGGGCTTTCTGGTGGGGCAGCAAGAGAGAGGGAGCAAGACAGAAAGCAGCTGTGGGTCTGAGGCCTTGCCTTGGGTGTGGACCAGTGCTGTCCAAAAGGATTTTCTGTGATGATGGAAGTATTTTATTGGTGCTGTCCCATAAGGTAGCCTATAGCCACTTGTGGCTATTGAACACTTGAAAGGTAGCTAGTGAGCCAGAGGAACTGAATTTTTAATTTAATTTTAATTTAAGTGGCCACATGTAGCTAGTGGCTGTCATATTGGACAACACAAGAATGCTCACTACAGATGATGGCTGAAATCTGCTCCAAGTTCCCTGCTGGCGTAAGGCCCTTTGGGTTCATACCATCCACAGGGTCTTCAGGCTCAAGGCATCTGAACATCATTTCACATCACAAGTGGCTGAAGGAATTAAGGGTGTTTCCCCTCAGAAGCTGTTTCTCAGGGAACAACCCAGACCTCAAGTATTTGAAGATCTGTTGTGTGAAGAACAAAATTGGCTGTGTCTTCTAGAGCGGCACTGTCCAACGGGAGTATAACGCAAACCACATAGGTAACTTTAAGTTTTCTAATAGTCACATTTACAAAAAAAGTAAAAAAAAAGAAACAGGTGAAGTTAATTTTAATAATAAACTTTATTTTACTTAATATATACAAAATATTATTCCAACATATAATCATTATTTTAAAATTATTAATACTTTTTTACATTTTTTGAACTGTTTAAAATCCAAAATATTATCATTTCAGCTTGTTATCAATATTTTAAATTATTAACTATTATTATCAATTAAAATTATTATTTTTCCAACTTTTAAAAAATATTTATTCATTTATTTATTTTTGGCTGCATCGGGTCTTAGTTCCGGCACCAGGATCTTTCATTGTGGCGCACAGGCTCTTCCTTGCAGTGCGCAGACTTCTCTCTAGTTGTGGCATGTGGACTCCAGAGTGTGTGGGCTCTGTAGTTTGCGGCATGCGGGCTCTCTAGTTGTGGTGCCCGGGCTCAGTAGTTGCAGCGCACCGGCTCAGTTGCCCCGCGGCATGTGGGATCTTAGTTCCCTGACCAGGGATTGAACCTGCGTCCCCTGCATTGGAAGGCGGATTCTTAACCACTGGACCACCCGGGAAGTCCCTCCAACTTTTTAATTGTGGTAAAATAAACATAACATAAAGTTTACTGTCTTAACAATTTTCTTTTTGTCTTAACCGTTTTTAAGTGTTCAGTTCAGTGGCATTAAGTACCTTCATATTATTGTGCAAACCGTCACCGCCATCCATCTCCAGAATTCTTTTCATCTCCCAAAAGTGAAACTCTATTCCTGTTAAACAGTAACTCCCTATTTCTCTCTCCCCACCAGCCTGTGGCAACCACCATTCTATTTTATGTCTCTATGAATCTGCCTACTCTAGGTACCTCATATAAGTGGAATCATGCAGTATTTGTCTTTCTGTGACTGACTTACTTCACTTAGCATAATGTCCGTAAAGTTCATCCACATTGTAGCATGTGTCAGAATTTCCTTCCTTTTTAAGGCTGAGTAATATTCCATTGTATGTATAAACACATTTTATTTGTCCATTCACCTGTTGATGGACACTTGAACTGCTTTCACCTTTTAGCTATTGTGAATAAGGCTGCTATGAATGTGGCTGTACAAATATCTCTTCGAGACCCTTAATTCTTGTGGGTATATACCCAGAAGTGGAATTGCTGGATTGTATGGTAGTTCTATTTTTAAGTTTCTGAGGAACCTCCATACTGTTCTCCATAGTGGCTGCACCAATTTACATTCCCACCAACAGTACACAAGGGTTCCAATTTCTCCACATGCTTGTCAACACTTGCTATTTTCCGTTGTTTTTTGTTATTGCTCTGATAGTAGCCATCCCAATGGGTGTGAGGTGGCATCTCATTATGGTTTTGATTTGCATTTCCCCAATGCTTAGTGTCTTTTTATTTTGTACTAAATCTTCAAAATCCAGTGTGTATTTTACACTTACAGCCCAACTCAATATGGACTGGTCACATTTCAAGTGCTTAATAGCTGGCTACTTACTTTATTAAAAAAGATTCTCAAGGGGAAAGTTGGGGCATTGGGTGGAAGCATATGGGATTCAGCTGTGCCTCTAGTATAAGGAAAAACATTACAATCATCTGAGCTGCGTGAGGAGGAGCAGGGCATTCGGGGTGTCCCTGGTCCTTGGCAGGGATGGATACAAGGAAGGGGACTTTGGATGGCCTTTGGAAGAGTCTGTAGGTCGTGGTTATTCCTCTTGAATGGCGGTATGAGTGGGGGCAGTCGGTGCCTCATACCTCCAGTGCTGCTGGCTTCTGCAAAGGCTGTGTTTTGAACTCTCCATCCCAACAAGCCCACTGATCTCTTTGTCATCACACACCAGATAGGAGTCTGGCTGTAGCCAAAGGGTTGGAGGCTGGGCTTGGGGTATGCTGCCGGCTTCCTTCCCAGCACTCTGCCCCGACCCTTCCTGCCCCCCCAGCGTCCCCTTGGAGCCTGTCTAATCAGATCCAGGCCTGACCTCGCCAGAGGTCATGGACCAGGAGGAAAGTCCCCCTCCCCTCCCTGAGCCCCTCTAGATCTGGCTCTCAGGAGACTCCCCTCCCCTCGGGTGATTTATAGGGGTGTCCAGGAGCCATTTCCTGCTGGTTTCTGCTCCCTTCCAGCCCGGTGGGTTGCTGGGCTGTCTCTGTGAACCCTCTTTCCCCATAGCCTAACTGTACCCCTGGCGGGGACAGGGAGCAGCTGGGAGATTCCTTCTCAGACTGTTTGAGGACAAATGTGCTTTCTTCTTCCTTTCTCCATAATGACGCCCAAGCAGGCCTCTGTCCTCCCTGTCACTCTCTCTGGTCCTCACACAGGAGGGGCGTCCCAACACGACCCCCTCCCATGACCCAGCTTGAAGTGAGGAACCCGAAACGGCGCCTACCTGACCAACAGGTGTGAGCAGGAAGATAAAGCATCGTTAGCCGCAAGCCACAGCACCACCTTCATGTCCACCAGCCCCATACACAGTGCTACCCACATCGGCCACAAATAGTGCCTCCACAGTGGTTAAGAACCCGCCTGCCGGGCTTCCCTGGTGGCGCAGTGGTTGAGAGTCTGCCTGCCAATTCAGGGGACACGGGTTCGAGTCCTGGTCTGGGAAGATCCCACATGCCGCGGAGCGGCTGCGCCCGTGGGCCACAGCTGCTGAGCCTGCGTGTCTGGAGCCTGTGCTCCACAACGGGAGGGGCCGTGATGGTGAGAGGCCCGCGCACCGCGATGAAGAGTGGCCCCCACTTGCCGCAACTGGAGAGGGCCCTCGCACAGAAATGAAGACCCAACACAGCCATAAATAAATTAATTAATTAAAAAAAAAAAAAAAAAAAAAGAACCCGCCTGCCAATGCAGGGGACACGGGTTCGAGCCCTGGTCCGGGAAGATCCCACATGCCACAGAGCAACTAAGCCTGTGCTCCACAACTACTGAGCCTGAGCTCTAGAGCCCGCAAGCCACAACTACTGAGCCTGCATGCCACAACTACTGAAGCCCACGCGGCTAGAGCCCGTGCTCCGCAACAAGAGAAGCCACCGCAATGAGAAGCCCGCGCACCGCAACAAAGAGTAGCCCCCGCTCGCCGCAACTAGAGAAAGCCCGTGTGCAGCAACGAAGACCCAGTGCAGCCAAAAATAAATAAATAAAATAAATAAATTTTAAAAATAATAATAATAATAAACTATTAACAAATAGTGCCTCCAGCCACTGTGCCCACCACTGTCAACCACACAGTGGCCTGCAGGATGACTTGCTCAGGGGTCAGCGTTTTCTGAGGTCCAGTCCTCAGCCCCACATCCTCGTGGTTGCCCAGGGACCCTCTCCCAGAGAGACACAGTGAGGGACAGCTGAGCTGGCTCCATGGCCTGCTCGTACAAGCCAGTGCAAGACAGACACGTAAACCAAACGTGTTCCCCCTCTGAGAGATCGGAGATCTAAGTGGCCCTGAGAAACTTTCTCCCCTGACTTCCTGAAGAAGTCAGCAGTGAACTCGGAGTGAGTGGACGATTCCAAGAGACCCCAGCTCAGGTGAGTGTGGACAAAGGCCTGTACAGGAAGGCGGCAGGAGTCTGAGGTGGCAGGCCCTGCAGAGTACCTGTTCACCCCTTCATCTGTGGAGGAAAGGACCAGCGCTCCTATTATGGGAGGCAGGGTTCCCAGAGATGGGCCATCATGTATACTTTAAGCTCTAGGCAACATCCCTTTAGCCATTAACTTGTAGCAAAAGCAATAGAATACAAAGGTTAAAGAAAAAGAAACAGATCCAACATGGAGTCAGGTTTGTTCTTCCCTTTGATACCCTGACACTGCCTGCCCACGGTCTCACTGCAATCCCCCAGGACACCGAAGGGATGTACAGGGCTGACCCAAGGGTTGAGTAGGGGTGGGAAGAAGGGGAGGGAAGAAGGAGCCTCAGATAAAGAGGACCACACCCTCCTATTGCACCACCTCCCCCGACCACACTGCGTAACCAGCTGGGCTCCAAGGGATGGGACTGAGGAACCATCTCGGGGGCTCACTGTCGTCCCTGCAACTTGTAACACAGTGCCAACTCGCAGCCAGTGAGAAGAGGCTGGCCCAGCCTGCAGTCTGCCCTGGGGTCACCTGTCCTTGGAGAGTGAAAAATTTGCTGGGGACACCCCAGCAGAGGGCTTGGGGCATGGAACTTGTGATTTCGGGCCAGTAGAGCCACCAGCTGGGCCTGGGTCTCAGTTTCCCCTTCGTAAAATGAATGTGTTGGCTTTAGATGAGTGGTTTTCAAGCACTTTTAAAAGCAAAGCTACCCTTCAAATGAAATGTTTGGTAGAACTGCAATTAAGTAAAGCTGATAGAGAGGTTTAGCAAGGTGCTGCTCTGATGGAGGAGAGATGTGAAGCCCTGGGTGGGGAGGGGCCCCAGCTGCATCCCAGGGGCCCCTGGGGACCCCTCGGACTCTGTTGTACAGTGTGAAGATGATCAGACTGGCTCCTTAAGTACCACCCCTTCCTGCTCGAGCATTCCTCTGCAGCATCTCATTCAACCCATGCTTTTTCATTGTTTAGTTTTAGGGGGAGAAAGAAGCTAGAGGGCAAACTTTCTCCATCCAGAGCGCCCTGATGAGAAGCAGCCCTTTCCCTTGCATCTCTCCTCAGGCCAGCTCCTAGCTGTAGGCGCCTCCAGGGAGCCCAGAATGGGGGCTAGAAACACAAAAGGATTCGGGTTCCTTAATGAGGAGGCATCTGTAGTCAGCAGAGCCATTAGTCCCCGCCCCAAGTCCCTGGGGGGCTGCAAGCTCCTCTCCAGCTGGAGTGAGGAGGGGGCAGGCAGTTCCCCAGCTCCTGTAGGGCAGGGCTGGGTGGGGGGTGCATAGACAGCTGACCCAGGAGCCTGGGTGCCCTCTCCGCTCGCTTGGGCTGCCTCCAGCCCTGTCCTCCTAGAGGTTGAGGCCTGGAGGCAGTAGAGGGGCCCTACCAGTGCCTCAGCCCCCTCCCCCAAACCTCTGGGCTGACCTGCAGGCCCTTGGCCAAACACAGCCTTTGGCCTGAGACTGGGCAGGCTGACCTCACAGTGCTCCCTGGGGATCATCTCACTGAGCCTGATGGGGACACCAGCTGGGGCACTTGCCCCCATCTCCCGCCCCTAGGGCCCCAAGGTGCCCTTTGTAAGGACTATACCTACTCAGGGACATGTGTGATTGATTACCTACACAGAACCAGAATCACACACCAGCCACAGGAGCTGAGGGATACAACCCCCCCCATTCACATCCAGCCTTGGACACTCACACCACATACACAGAGGCAGCCATGTCCTCCCGGCGAGCACAGCTCTGCACACACGTGCAAGGAGGCGCTCACACCCATCAGCCGTACTCCCAGGAGGCCCTGAAAGAGGAGGAGGCTGGGCTGGGGATTTTTATGCATGTTTATATTTAATGAACCACATGCAAATGAGATGGAGAATGTGCCACAAAAGAGTCAGCCCCCAGAGACTCTGGGAAGAAGGGCACAAAGGCTCGGCCTCTCTGAGCTGCCCTGGAGTCCTGAACAGACCGGTGGATTGAGGGGGCCTGAGATGGGGTGTGCCCACCCACAGCAGGGAGCCAGGAGCAGGAGCCAGGACAAGCTCCAGTGTCCCTGCTGCTGTGGGGAGAGGGAGGGCTCCTTCTGGGAGGGGACAACTGTCCCAGTTGATGGAGTGTTGGAGGGGAGGGGCTGCCTGCCTGGACAGATGGTGAGCCTCCTTCCCGCACTTGAAGCAAAGTGGATTTTAATGAAATCACAGCCCTGGTGCTGAAGCTGGGAACCCACGTGGGAGGGGCCCCTTCCCTGGGCTTTACAGGTTGGGGAGTAGGGATGGATGGGAGTGAGGGTGGGCAGGAACACTTCACCAGCCTAAAAGGGGGTGGGGGGCATGCACCACGGCCCCTCCCATGATCAGAGCTCAAGCAGTTAGTTCAGATCCCCAAAAGGTGGGGAGGCAGCCCCTGAATATTTATGACACGTTGAAATGTTGATTGGTAGGTCTGACTGTCTTCTGAGAGGCTTGTCACCTTGGATGGTGCACCACCTTCTTGGGGTACACTGAGAAGCTGCAGAAGAACTGGGGATAAGGGGGTGATGATGAAGGGCAAAGAAAGCTACTGGGTGCTGGTAACCGGGGTCTAACGACCAGTGTCCCTGCTGGGTGACACTGGACTAATCGCTTCCCCTCTCTGTTTCCTATTCTGTAAGATGTACAGTATAATACTTAGCACTTGCATACCTTACAAGGAGTTTATAAAAATAAATCCGAAAGCAGCTGTAAAAGTGGGGAGCAGGCCTTGGGAGCAAGGCTTTCTCTGACTGGCCTTCGTGGGTCCGCAGCCCAGGATTTCCGTGTTAGAGGTTTATCATCCAAGAATTTGTCCAGACCTTTCTCAAAGTGTCCCAGCCCGGCCTATACCATCCCTTAGGGGGAGATGTTGCCCACAGGTAGGAGGCAGGGTAAGTGCTGATGTGCCCCCAGCAAGCTGTTGCCCTGCACCTGCCAGCTCGGCTCGGGGGAAGACACCCTGCCCCCTGAGCCGGGTGAGCTCCAGGGCTCCAGGACACAGGCCTGAGGCCCCCCATGCCCTCTCCCGTCCCCTCTGCACCTCAGCAGTGTGCCTTCCCCATACACATTTCCTTTTCTTTCTCCAGCCATGTCCGACTTCCACGTGCACCCCCAGGCCACCGTGGGTGAGGAGGGCGGTGTGGCCCGCTTCCAGTGCCAAATCCACGGGCTTCCCAAACCCCTGATCACCTGGGAGAAGAACAGGGTCCCCATTGACACAGACAATGAGAGGTGAGCCTCGGGTGGGGAAGGCAGAGGGATGACCAAGAGGCAGGCCAGTCCAGTGTCTGGGCCTTGAAGGAGGCCTGCCTGCGGCCTCCAGGGTGGTGTTTCTGCAACTTTGTTGAGATTGAGTATCTGTGTGGTTTGTGGGCCCAGATTCAACACTTGAATGCATGCGAAGGTCTGTGTGTGATTGTTGTCAAGGCTGGAATCGCAGGTGCATCCACCTGTGAGAGTCCCGTAGTGTGTCTGTGATGACAAAAGTGACATTGGGATAGTGGCTGGGTCCTGGGCTGTGTCCGTGATGCTGAGTGACCCTGTGGCCAGTGGTGCTGTGCTTGCTTATGGTTGACCGTGCCCTCCCGCCACAGGTACACACTGCTGCCCAAGGGGGTCCTGCAGATCACAGGCCTTCAGGCTGAGGACAGCGGCGTCTTCCACTGTGTGGCCTCAAACGTCGCCAGTGTCCGGGTCAGCCATGGGGCCAGCCTCACTGTGTCAGGTGAGGGTCCTTGGCCCTGTCTGGTTCTTCTCCCCCACCCTCAAATCAATCCCTCTTCAACTGAGCCCCAGAGCCTGGCCAGCCAAGTGCACACAGAGCACCTTATGAGCACAAAGCTCTGTGCTCTTCGGGGTGAGGGTTCAGGAGGCATCCGAGGCCCCTCCCTGGCTCAGTTCTCCTTGAGGAAGCCCACTCTCTGCTTATGGGTGGTTGGGTGAGGGTGGCTCTCCCACTGCTAGAGGCCCTGCGGGGCCTGGCCAGGGAGATGAGTGTGAGCAACGTCCTGGGGCCGCTGGCTTCTCCTCTCTACGCATGGGACCCAGCTTCTGGGCTGGAGCTTGTCTCCCACCCCCCATGTCCTAGGCCGTGTATTGGGGGTGGGTGGGTGTGGTGAGGAGGTGGGAAGGGTCCCAGATAAAGTGAAGAAATACGGCATCTTCCTCCCAGGCTCGGGCTCTGGGGCCTACAAGGAGCCTACGATCCTCGTGGGGCCTGAGAACCTCACCCTGACTGTGCACCAGACCGCCGTGCTCGAGTGTGTCGCCACGGGCAACCCGCGCCCCATTGTGTCCTGGAGCCGCCTGGGTGAGCCCCATCCTGCAGCCCCTGCCTCTCCCACCCCTGGGAGGGCCAGTCTCTTCACCCAGCTCTGGGAGGAACTTGGAATCCTGTTTGTTCTCCGTGGGGGTCCGTTCTCTTCGAGGCCTGGGGAGGGGGTGGGTTCCCCTCTCCTTGGCAGGACCAGGGAGGTCCGCCTGCCCACTGCATTCTCCCTCCCTCTGTGCAGATGGCTTAGCTCCCCAGGTTACCTCGTCCAGTCCCGGCAGTCCTGCGCCAGCTCCCCTCCCCCATGCTCCCCTCACTCTGGACATCTCCGTCGGGCCCTCCAGAACCCCTCTGCAGCTCTCAGCACCCCTAGTCTCTTTCCTGTCCGGCTCATCTCTGCCCTCTACACCCTGGCCATCCTCCCCAGTGATGCAATCCCAAACCCCTCAAAATCTCAGCCAGTTGTCACATCCTCTCTTGGCCCCCCAGTCTCTAACCTGGCCCCCTAAATCCCCAGCCTAAATCCCTAGGCAGCTGAAGGAGAGAAATGAAAGGGTGCAGATGGGCCCACATTGTCTGAGTGGAAAGGTCACTGGGGGAAGGAGAGTCTGGAGGGGATGGGGTGGGGTCGCATTCACAAGGAGACTGTGCCACATTGTAGCAGCTGAGTGATCCGGGAAGGAGGGGGCAGCAGGCAGGATAATGGAGTAGATTTCACCACTTCAGGGACTGAATGGGGAGCTGTCTCCTCGCATTCTGACTGTGCTAATCTGATCCTGGGTGGGGGGAGGGCCCGGGGACTGGGAGAGGCTGGAAAGAGTGGCCTCACCATTAGGAGGAGCCCATAGGCCCTGCAAGGACCATCTGGTGCAACATTTCCCAAAGCGAAAATCTGCAAGGGGAAAGAATGGCTTGGTGGTCTAACAAGTTTGGGAAACAGAGTAAACCAGATCCCTTTGCTACAGGACTTCTCAGAGCCTTTATATTAATGCGCATTGTGACAGCCAAGGAGTGGAATGGATATCTGACCAAGGAACTTTTTTCAGGAGAGACAAATCAAGCTGGGAAATGTCCATGTAACCCAAACCCCTTACTTTCCTGTTTGAGAAACTGAGGGGAAGGGACTTGAAGGTCACCAGTGAGGCAGTGACAATGTTAGGATCAGGAGCCAGTTCTCTCCTGCTGGGTGAGAGTTTTCTGTGCTGCTCCAGCCGCCTCCACAATGCCATGATGCTCGGAGGGAAGAGTCAGAGACTGGGGCTCCCTGGACGATTGATGGTGGCCGATTCCAAGTCTGGACGTTCCGGCACACCTACCTCCCTGACCCTCCCCTTCCTCTTCAGATGGTCGCCCCATTGGGGTGGAGGGCATCCAGGTGCTGGGCACGGGGAACCTCATCATCTCAGATGTGACCGTCCAGCATTCGGGCGTCTACGTCTGTGCAGCCAACAGACCCGGCACCCGGGTGAGGAGGACGGCACAGGGCCGGCTGGTGGTGCAAGGTACGGACCTCCCCACCCCACATTCCCTGCCTCATCGACATCCCTGGCCCAAGCCCAGTGCGGTGTACTCACCCACTTTCCTATCCTTGCCCTAACCTTGCCCCTGCCCCCTCTCCAGGGCCCCAGCCCAGGCCAAAGGCAGCAGCTCTCTCTCTCTCCCCCTCCCCCAGGAATGTGTATGTTGGGAATGCAAGGACATTCTTGGTCATCGGCCCCTCCAGGTGCCATCGCCACCCCCCCCCAGTCATTTCCACTTTGTCATCTCAGCTGGTCTCCCCCACCTGTGTCACCCCCATGTGTCCCTCCCTCCATGTGCTGTTCTCATTCACACGTGTGGCACTTCCACGCTCACACCTGCCTGCATGCTCTCAGTGTGTTTGTCATTTCACACTCTCACACCCCAGCTCCTGCCACACACACACACACACACACACACACACACACACACAAACACACAGAGCTGGCCTCCACTCCCATGGTATGTGGGGCCTCTGCAGCTGACCAGGTCATTGTGTCCATCCTCCTGCCCTGGGGCTCAACTGTCTCCGTGAACAGACTTGGAGTCCCATTCTCAGGGGTTTTCTGTGGTTGTTCCCTCCCAGAGAGCTGGGGAAGAGGTGGGAGAGAGGGGAATTAGGAACTTAAATGCCCATTTGTTTAGCATTCCATGTGCTGTTAATCTGTCCAAATGAAAGTGATGGAACATTTCATTTCTCTGGTGTTAATGGAAGTTTGAGGCTTGGGATTGGAGGAGAGTGGAACTGAATGTAGGGGTGAGGGGGGCTGGTACTGAGGGCTCATCCATCTCCCCCGTCATTACCGGCCTTCGGCCTTCGAGGTGCAGCCAAACCTATTAGCACATTTATTTATTTAACAATTTCCTGAACAGGGAGCTCAGCTTGATTGCTTTCGGATACAAATGTCAGTCTTTTAAATAGTCATTAAAATGGAGTCCTCTCTTGGGTCTGTCTCTCTGGGGTGGAGGGACGTGAGGGCCGCCACCATCTCCCAGAGGCTAGGCTGGGGGTGGAGGGTGGGCCCCACCTGGAGGATTCTCCCCAGGGATGGGGTGGGTGTGTTTGTCCCCTACCCACTTGTTCCCTGCAGACCTCTGGCCCTACCCTCTTCCCCTTCCTCAGTCCTTCACTCACAGCTGTCCCCTCCCTGTCCACCTGACCCCTCGTGACCCTTATGCTTCTCTGTGCCCGCCCCCACCCCAACCCCAGCCCCAGCAGAGTTTGTCCAGCACCCCCAGTCCATCTCCAGGCCGGCTGGGACCACAGCCATGTTCACCTGCCAAGCCCAGGGTGAGCCGCCCCCTCATGTGACGTGGTTGAAGAATGGACAGGTGCTGGGGCCAGGAGGCCACGTCAGGCTCAAGAATAACAACAGGCACGTGTGTGGTGGGTGTGCCGGAGTGAGGCCCAGATGGTAGGAGGCTGTGCACCTCCTACCAGGGAAGAACACTAAGATGGGGGTCTGGAGACTTGGGTTTGAGTCCCAGGTCTGCCCCTAACTTGCTGAGAGATCTCAGACAAGCCTATTGTCTTCTGGAGGGGCTCAGTTTCTCCATCTTTCAAATGGGGAGATTTGGCCAACCTCCAAGGGATACTCCGCAAGGAGGAGGGGATCTGAGGCTCTCCCTCCCCCTGCAGCACCTTGACCATTTCTGGAATCGGCCCTGAAGACGAGGCCATCTACCAGTGCATGGCCGAGAACAGCGCTGGCTCCTCTCAGGCCAGCGCCAGGCTGACCGTGCTGTGGGCCGAGGGCCTGCCCGGGCCCCCCGTCAACGTGCAGGCGGTCTCTGTGTCGTCCACTGAGGTCCGCGTGTCCTGGACCGAGCCCCTGGTCAACACCAAGGAGATCATCGGCTATGTCCTGCACATCAGGAAGGCTGCCGGTGGGTGGGGACCAGGAGGGCGAGGCTGCCTCTGCACCCCCTTCCTCTTACTCACGGTTTCTGATCCCACACGTGCTGACCCAACACCTTCCCTCTTTCTCCTGGCTGCACCCTGGCTGCCCTCATTTCACCAGTGTGGGTAGGATACCCTCATGCCCCTTTAATCCCCTGCCCTACCCTTGGCCTCCCCAGACCCACCAGAGCTTGAGTATCAGGAAGCAGTCAGCAAGAGCACCTTTCAGCACCTGGTGAGCGACCTGGAGCCCTCCACTGCCTACAGCTTCTACATCAAAGCTTACACGCCCCGGGGGGCCAGCTCAGCCTCCGCCCCCACCCTGGCCAGCACTCTAGGTGAAGGTGAGGTCTGGGTGTGGAGCACAAAACCACAGACACTCAGGGTATTAGGGGAGAACCCCTGTGCACCGTTGTTCAGGTTGTGCACTGCACAGAGTGCTTCGCCCTGAGGCTGAGTCGGGGCTGGGTCTACTTGGAGGAAGGGGTGTCCTTTTCTTTTTTCTTTTTTTTTAAAACCTGACAACATTTTATTTCTTATTTTTTCTTTTTGGTTGCACTGCGTCTTCATTGCTGTGCGTGGGCTTCAGTAGTTGTGGCATGCAGGCTCAGTAGTTGTGGCATACGGGCTTAGTTGCTCTGTGGCATGTGGGATCTTCCCCAACTCGAACCCGTGTCCCCTGCATTGGCAGGCGGATTCTTAGCCACTGGACCACCAGGGAAGTCCCAGGGGTGTCGTTTTCTAATTCACGTAAAGGTGCTATTTGAGCGAGCAGAGGCCCTGGGTTAGAGGTCAGAGAGCGGTCAGGCTCTGGGGGTGGGTGGGGGGTGTCTGGGTCATTGGTAGCAGGTGGAAGGGTAGAGCTTCAACCACCAAGTCCTCACATCTCGGCCTCCTTCTCCGCCCACAGCCCCCGCCCCACCCCCACTGTCAGTGCGGGTCCTGGGCAGCTCCACCCTGCAGCTGCTGTGGGAGCCCTGGCCCCGGCTGGCCCAGCACGAGGGCGGCTTCAAGCTGTTTTACCGCCCAGCAAGCAAGGCCTCCTTCACCGGCCCCATCCTGCTGCCTGGAACTGTCTCCTCTTACAACCTCAGCCAGCTCGGTGAGGCGGACACGGCTGGGGCCTGGGGAGCTGGGCAGGGGTGTGGTGCCTGGTGCCAGGAGGTGGTTCACAGAGGTCTCCTCCAGTTCAGCCCGGGGACAGCCGCCTGGTGGGGCCGGGGGCGGTCCCTCAGCATCCTGGCCTTCCCCCCAGACCCCACTGCAGTGTACGAGGTGAAGCTGCTCGCTTACAACCAGCATGGGGATGGCAATGCCACAGTCCGCTTCGTGTCTTTGAGGGGAGCATCTGAGAGGACAGGTGAGGGCTGGGGATGGGGTCTGGCTAAAGACTGGCCCTCAGGAAGAGAGGCCGAGGGAGGAGGGGAGCAGGCATCCAGGGAAAGCAAGAGGGTAGAACAGTACATGCAGCCCTGGAGAACATAGGCTTAGACCTGAGTTTGATGTTTGGCTGTGTGACCTTGGGCAAGTTACTTAACCTCTCTGAGCCCCAGTCTTCTCCTTTGTAAAACAGGGATAGTAATACCTGCTTTATAGAACTGTATGGAGGATGAAATGGTCCATGTAAAGTGTCATTCCTAGTATTTGGCACAAAGTTAGTGCTCAGTAACTGGTAAAAAGAACCTAAAGGTTGGGCTGGGGTCCCATTGACAAGGGCAAATCGTATGTCGAGCAGCCGAGGGAGAAGGAACCCTCAAGGGCTGGGTGTCTGGGAGCCACAGCCCCCAGCCTGCCGCTGCTTCCACCCCCAGCCCTGAGCCCACCATGTGACTGCCGGAAGGAGGAGGCCACCAACCAGACGTCTACCACAGGCATCGTCATCGGCATCCACATCGGGGTCACCTGCATCATCTTCTGTGTCCTTTTCCTCTTATTCGGCCAAAGGGGCAGGTGGGTCCTGGGCCAGGGAGTGGGTGCTGGGCCAGCATGGGGTGGGCAGGCCTGGAGCAGGAAAACCGCAGGGGAGGCAGGGTTTGGGGTCCCTTGTCTCCATCCTTTTGTTCTTGCTCCTCCCACATCCCTCCCCCTAACTCTTGGCTCACCCCCTAGGGTCCTCTTGTGTAAGGATGTAGAAAACCAGCTCTCCCCTCCTCAGGGCCCCCGGAGCCAGAGGGACCCTGGCGTCCTGGCACTGAATGGGGCGGGACGGGGAGAGCGGGGCCAGCTGGGCCGAGACGGGAAACGTGTGGACATGAAGGAACTGGAGCAGCTATTCCCCCGAGCGGGGGCCGTGGGGCAGCCCGACCCCAGACCCACGGTGAGTGCCCCCCCCCACCCCGAGCCAACCCCCTCCTTCAGGCTCCACCCTCTTCACCTTGGTCACCGGCCGCCAAGCTGCAGGGCTTCTCCAGGCACAAGACTGGTGGCTGGTGCTTCTCTCTGTGCCCCCGGGTCAGGCAGGGAAGCCTGGAGACTGAACCCCCGAGTGGGATTGGCTCCAGAGCCTGACCCTCTGGCTGGGGGCTCATGGGCCTGTGGCCCTCCTGCTGACGCCTGTGTGACTGGCCCTTTCCCCAGCAGGACCCCGAGGCCCCTGCCCTGTGTGAGGAGACCCAGTTCTCCATGCTGCCGCTTCAGGGGTTCGGGCTCCTGGAGGAGATGACGTCAGAGGCCAAGGCCCCCTGTGTAGGCCCCCTCGCTGCCCTGCCACCCCAGGACATAGGCCCCGGCCTCCTGAGTGAAGGACCAGCCGCCCTGCCAGCTCACTCGGGACAGTAGCCAGTGTCCGGGAGGCTCTGGAGGGAGCAACCCCCCATTCTCAGGTCAAAGGCAAGATTTCTCCTGTCATGTGGGATTCGGATGGGGGCTTCCCAGCATTTCTGTCCTGACTGCTCCTCTAATTGTCAAGACTTACAGTAGCCTTGGCAAGGGACCCCCTGCAAGGACCTGGAGGGGTTCCTGCAGGAGCCCCTCCCTTGGGCCAAGGCCCCCCCCCCAACCTCTGCCTGGTACCCACATGACTTGGAACTGAACTAATGTTTTTCTTTAAAAAAAGAACAAACTTAAAATTTAAAAAAAAAAAAAAAAAAAAGAGAGGGAAAGAGAAGAGAGAGAAAGGTGAATTAGACTCCAAAAATGTGCCCCTGCTGTGGCTGGGCCCCTGACACTGTCACCCTCCACGACTTGTTTTCTCAGGATGGATTTTTGCTGTTTTGGCTCTCAGCACCTACCTCAGCCGGAATGAATGTCCTCAGGGGAGTGGGGCCGTGGCCTCAGCCCCCCCGCCCCACAGAGCCCCGAATGTACTCCTACCTCGAGCCCCTTTAGGGGCACCCCCTCTCCCTCCCCACATTGTTGTCCAGAGTTTAGAAAAAAAAAAAAAGAAAGAAAGAAAAAAAAAAAGCACTTCCCCATTTCCAGGTGTGAAAGAAAATGTCTACCTCGAGGCTCGCTGGCTCTCGGGCCTGTGCTGTATCATTGGACCCTCCCTCCTGGCTCCTCACCAAGGGTGGGCTTCTCGGGGCCTGCAGAAAGAAAGATGGAATTGGTCAAAGAAAATGTGAAAAAAAAAAAAAAAGCCAAAAATAAGAGGAGAATTTGTTCCTGGGAACAAAAACTAGCCACTTCCCAGCACGCTGCCAGCGCTCTGTCTTGTCTGCCCGTCCACTCCCATTTTGACCCTCTCCGCCAACTCATCCTTGACTGGGACCCCCAGGACCCTCTCTGCACGTGGGCCTTGGGAGGGTGGGCTGTCACCCCACAGCCTGCCTCCTGTCCTGCCCACAGAGCCGCTGGAGCAGACTGGCCTCCGGAATGTACTGTGTGTGTGTGCAAGGGGGGGGGGGTCCCAGCCCACTGTCCCATGGGACGCTGCCAGCTGGACCCAGCCCCTGGACAGTGGAACAACCAATGTCAGCAGATGTGGCCGGAAGCTATTTTTCTATAAGGTGTGTTTAAGGATTTATGTTCTTGTGACTTCTTGTTTCTCTTTTCTGTTGTGTTGTTCTTTGAAAGACTTAAAGATGAAGAAAAAAAAAAAAAAACCAAGGAAACAAATACCTATTTTTGGTTACACTCAGAAACATTTTTTTAAATAGCAGAAAGAAAACTTTTTTTTAAAGGAAAAAAAATGTGCATTCCTTAAGTATGAGATTAGACCATAAAGTCCCTGACCCCCAACCCTCTAGGGACCCCCACCCCGAACTTTAGTGAATTAGCTGAAGAAGGTACACTTGGTGGTGTTTTCCTGGAAGACTGCAGTTTCACCTGTGTGGACTCGGGGAAGGTCGTTGTCCCTTCTCCCCAGTACTGGGCCTGAGTCCAGGGCACCTCAAACCTCCCAGGCAGTACCCCTTGGTCCCTGCAGTGACTTCTCTGCACCTCCCTTCATCCTGGAACCCCCTCTTCCCAAGGGAAGGGTGGGTCCGGGGGAAGGGGGCCACCTGGCCTGTCTTGGGTTTTGTCACACTCATTTTGACTGAATAAAAGTCCTGTTGCCAAAGTGGATCTCGGGTGTTTTGGTGGCTGTGTCAGGTCCTGGGGGAGGGGTGGGAGTGCTGGGATTAGGGGAGCCAGGGTGGCGAGCCAGGTGGACCCTGACAGGGTCAGAGCCCGTGGTGATAACAGCAGACCCAGGGGTACTACTTACAGGCACCGTGCATGCTGGGTCTTCTCCGCAGGTGGGGAGGCTGCCTAGGTCCTCACGACCCCCTGGGAGGTCGATGTTCTAGTTATCGTCATCTCCTCTTACAGATGATGAAACCGAGAAAGGATAAGAGAAATGAAGGAAACATCCTAAATCTCACACTGCCAGTCTCAGCAGGATCAGAGTTTGTGTCCGGGCCAGGTCGCCAGGTTCCAGAGTCTGCATTCTGACCACTGCTTGTGCCTCCTTAGCTGGCAGTGAGGGATCCGAGACCAGTCCTTCGGCCCTATAGTGACCGACCACCAGTATTGAGCCAGCTGCTGGGCGGGGCTATATGCTTTTCATGCACTGTCTATGAGAAAGGACTGTTTTCCTCCCCATCCTGAAGTTGAGGAAACGGGGGCTCTGACTGGGTGACTGTCTTCAGAGCACACAGCCAGACCCCTGGCCAGCCCTCTTTATTCCTCCCTGTCCTCTCTTCAGTCCAGGCTCCTGAAGCCAGGTATCTGGGGCTGCCAAGGCTGAGGATAGACCAAGAGAGACTTGGCTTAAAGGTGTTGTGCTGACAAAGATCAGGAGGTCTCAGTGGGCCTCAAGCTTAGTAAGAGGCAATGGTATAATGCAACTGCTTAGACTGTCAGTGTCCCCTCTGCTGCTGAAATGGAAAGCCAGGGCTCACCCCTGGGAGGCTCTGCAAGTCTGGAGGGTGGGGTTCTATACCCAGAGGCATCTTTTGAGAGGATAGTGGTTTGCAAGCTGGGTTGTCCAGCTCTGGCTAGGGGCCTGGGGGAGCCTCCCTGCCCACCCTCACCTAGAGCAGCTCTATTTTTACCTGTCTTACATGTTAGACCCCACATGAGATTTCATTTGAAAACAGGGTACTGCTCCTAAAAGAAACATTTTAAAGCCCCTGGCCTGGCACTTCTGGAAGAGGCCAGAAGGGGTGGTTGGGGCTGATGTCAGACCAAAAACAGTGATGGTGCTGTGGATACTGAGCTGAGCAAGGGAAGCCTGAGACCGCCATGGTACCTGTCCTGAGTCTTGGGGGAAGTGGTTGATTGATTTTCCCAGAGGAAAGAACTAAGTCCACATGTAGACATAATACCTCACCTTTCTTTACACAGAACTCCACAAACACAGAAATTGTTCATCAACCTAAGCCATCCAAGGACCACCTGGGGAGGTGATGGGTCGTCATGTGGTGGAGCAGACAGTGAGGGGATGGGAGAGCAGACCAGGTAACTTCCAGTGCCCCTGTCCCTCCAGAGTCCAAGATGCTAGTACCTCCCCCAGGGAGGGACCCAGAAACCTTTAAAAACCGCCTAATATGACTCATGTAGATGTATGCAAATTGCACACAAATCACATGCAAATACAGGAAGGGCCTATTCTAACAAGTCCCTGAACTAGGCTTCCGTAAAGGGAGAAGCAGGGTTCCAATTAGGAAGTTTAGCAGAAATTGGTATCAGCTGAGTGGCCCAGCTGGACTCTGGGTCCTGAGGTCTCAAAACAATCCAGCAGCCTCAGGCTGAATTCCGTGCTTCCCCCCTCAACACGTGCAGCGCGCGCGCGCGCGCGCGCGCGCACACACACACACACACACACACACACACACACACACACACGAGTCTTTGGGCAGAAATCAGCAGCAGCCAGGGCTTGCAACCTGCTCCAATTACCTAATGCTCTGTAACAAAGCACCCCACAAGTCAGTGGTTTAACCTAACATCTCTTCTGCTCAGAAATCTGCAGTTTGGGCGGGGCCCAGCAGGAATAGCTGTCTCTGCTCCGCTGAGGCAGCTTGAAGCCTGGGGGCTGGAATCATCTGAAGGCTCGCTGGTCTCACGTCTGGTGGCTGATGCTGGCCCTCGGCCCCGTCACCTACCTGTGGCCTCTCCATGGGCCTGGGCTGCCTCACAGCCTGGTGGTGGCTGGGAACCAGGGATCAGCGTCCTGAGAGAGACAGAGCCAGGCGGAAACTGCGTCATCATTTAGAACCCAGCCCTGGACGACCCACAGTGTCACTGCCATGTTCTATTCTTGAGGAGCGAATCACTAAGGCCGGCAGATCCAGGGAGGAGAGTTAGAGTCCACCTTTTGATGGAAGTAGAGTCAAAGATGTTGTGGACATGTTTGACCCCGGGACCACTTTGGGGGGACGGGTGGAGAACAAATGTGAACTGGGAGGCTGGGCAGTGGGAAGGCTCCCCACGGTGGCCCTGGGGTGTGATGGGAGGGGCGCAGGATGACAAGGAGTGCTCCCAACTCCTAGCCAAGCCCTGTTTGTGGGTCTCATCCCTATGGTTAGTGAAGATTGGTCTGGGGGGCGGGGGCAGTCCTGAGGTCACAGGGAGGGAGGACCAGGCCCCTGTGAACACCTAGCAGGGGCCTTCTCCACGGCCAGCTCCCTCTCCTAGTGCAGTGAGGGGTGAGGGACCCAGGAGAGCTGGTGCTAACCTGAGATCCCCACCCACCAGGGACGGTAGACCCAGAATGACCCCAGAATGACACAGGCCGAAGGGACCACTGGCCCCCCTTGTGAGACAGACAAGGCAACTGAGAGCCATGAGGAGCAGGAGTTGCTCAAGATCACAGAGAAGTTAGAGGCAGAGGCAGGGCTGGAAGACAGGACAGCCACACCCCGCCTGGAGCCCTGTGCATTCAACCCAGTCAGGCCACAGTAGGATGCTCGTAGACTAAGCCCCAGAGCCCTGAGGGAGGGGAGAGGGAAAAGGATGGGGCTGGGGGAGTGTGAACATGGAGACTGGGGGCGGGCAGTGTGGAGAGTAGTCACCCTGCTCAGGACAGGGTTGGGGGAAGCTGGGCTGGCAGCAGGAATGGGGGAGTGGGAGCAACCAAGGATGGGGGGGCCTGTCCTGAACTGAGTTCAGGCTAGAGTCAGGGAGTGGGACATCTAGACCCATGCCCCTCCCACAAAGAGGTATTACAGGGACTGCTCCCCTGGGCCCTCATGGAGCCATCTGGGTCAGGGAGGTGGGGGGAGGAGAGGCTGAGAGGAGGGCCCAGGGAGGAGCCAGGCTGACCAGGAAGGATAGGGCCTTGCTCCTTGAGCTCAAGAGGGGTGTAGTTGAAACTGGAGCTCCCAAGTTCACAGGTAGCCTGTTGGTCACCCTGTGCTCTGTACCCATCGTCAAGATGCAGAGACTGGCCCTGCCATCACTCCAAAATGCCCACAGCCTGGCCCGACTCTGGATTAGGCAATAGTTTCTTTGATATGACGCCAAAAGAACAATCAACAAAAGAAAAAAATAAATTGAACACCATCAAAATGTAAAACTTTTGTGGTTTAAATGACACCATCAAGAAGACAAAAGACCACAGAATGGAGAAAATATTTGCAAATCACATCTCTGATAAGGGGCTTGTATCTAGAACGTATAAAGATGGGAATTCCCTGGCGGTCCAGTGGTTAGGTCTCGGTGCTCCCACTGCCAGGGACCCAGGTTCGATCCCTGGTTGGGAAACTAAGGTCCCACAAGCCGCACGACACAGTCAAAAAAAAAATGTGTAAAGAACCCTTATAACTCAATAATAAAGACAAGTATCCCAATGGACAAAGGATCTGAATAGACATTTCTCCAAAGATACACAAATGGCCAATAAGCACATGAAAGAAATAAAAAGTAAAACCACAATGAGACACCATGGTGATGTCTCAATGAAACATCATTGTACAATGACACCCTCACACACTGCTGGTGGGAATGGAAAATAGTACAGCTGCTGTGAAAAACAATCTGTCAGCTCCTCAAGAGGGTGAACATACAGTTACTATATGACCCAGAAATTCCATTTCTAGGTATATAAACAAGAAAAATGAAAACATATGTGTATACAAAAACTTGTACAGCAATGTTCATAGCTGCATTATCCGTAATAGATAAAAAGTAGAAACAACCTAAATGTCCATCAGCTGATGAGTGCATAAACAAAATGTTATATAACCATACAATAGGATTTTATTTAGCAGTAAAATGGATAAACCTTGAAAACATTATGCTAAGTGAAAGAAGTCAGTTACAAAAGACCATATATTATATGATTCTATTTACATGAAATGTCCAGAATAGGCAAATCGATAGAGACAGAAAGATGATTAGTGGTTCCCTAGGGCTGGGGGCTAGGAGTGGGGGGATGGGTAGTAACTGCCAAAGGGTAACAGGGTTTCTTTTGGGGGTGATGAAAATGTTCTAAAATTGATTGTGGTGTTGATCGCATAACTGTGGGTATATTAAAAGCCACTGGATTGCACATTTTAATGAGTGCATTGTATGGTATGTGAATTACAACTTGAAAAAGCTGTTGTAAAAAAAAAAAGAAAAAAGAGTGCCTGACAGGACTCAGTTCATGTAAGTGAAGAGTTCAGTTTGTGTTCAAATGATCCCATTGTTACAGGCAGAGAAACTGGGGTGGGCAGAGCAAAGTGACCCAAAGCGGAAGGGGTTGGTGAACGAGATAAAGAAGAAAGTGAGCTTGAAGGGATCTCTACTCCTAGCCTGGCCTCCCAGGAGCTGGGGGGAGCCTCTGGATGCAGCATCCCCGCCCGCAATCTCTGCGCTCCTGGGACAAGGGCTATGATTGGAGGATTTTGCTGCCACCCCGTGGAGTTAGCGAGGATTACAGCTACAGGAACGAAAGCCTGATCTCAACCCACGTCTGACTGAAGCTTGCAGTTAAGATGAGCTCAGCCCCACACAGGAGAGAGAGACCCAGCCCTCGGTGAGCTGACAATATGAGCTTGAATTAAAAAAACTGCAATTTATCCAAGTACTTGCTTGGATGGGTAAAGGCAAGCTGTGGAAGCAGAAGAAAACGTGATTAATTGAAGGCCAGGATTAAGGAAGACTTCGAAGAAGAGTGGAGAAGGGGGAAAGGACACCCAAGGCTGAAGGCAGAGGGTAAGCAAAGCGCAGGTAAGATCACAGAGCAGCCAGGAGGCTATCATTTGCTGCATGGAGGCTGGCATTTAGTGGATACTCAATAAATGTATGAATGAACGATTACTAGATTTCCAGAGCATATGCTTTTTACATGTCTGGTGTATCTGAGGAAAGCCTTATGTGGCTTTCCAGGTGGAAAGGGAAGTAGAAAGAAGGCCAAATAGCCTGCAGTTTCCTCAGGGAAGGGAAAGAGCCTCTATGGAGTCCTTGTGCCACAGTGATAATGATGATTCCTCTGTTATCACTTCTTGTGACGTTTAACAGAACACCTCCACATTACCTCCTGTGAGTTTTCTCACAGCCTTGTAGTGAGCAGGGCTGCACTTCCTGTCATCCTCCCATTTAACAGATGAGGAAACGGAGGCCCAGAGAGGTGAGGTGGTGGAACTGGGGCTTGAACCTGGACCTCCTTTTTCTAAGCCCATGCTGGCTGCTGACTGAGGACAAGGCAGGGTGGGGGAACATGGGGGGAGGAATGGTCTAAACTGGCTGATACGGAGATTTTCTTCTCAAACGCTGAGGAGAGATCCAGGAATGTCAAACCCTGAAGAGGAGGGTTGAGGAGTTGGGGCATGTCCTAAAATGCATGTTGGGTCAGGAACCTGCCATAGCTCCCCAGTGCCCCTGGAGTGGTCCAATGCCTTTAGCTTGGCATTCAAGGCCCTCTCACAAGAGGTGATGTAACCCAATGGTTAACAGCATGGGTTAACTGGTTTATGATCCCCACTCAGCCACTGACTGGCTGTGTGACCCAGAGGATGTCCCTTAACCTCTGGTGCCATTGTTTCCTCTTCCATAAACTATGGACAAGCGTAGCACATACTTCATAGGTTGTTGAGAGCAGTAAAGAAGTCAGTTATGAAAAGCAGTCAGGATTGTGCTTGCTATTATTATTATTATTATTAATCAGAGCAGAGCCTAATTTTCTGTCCGTCATCCACACCAATCCTCCAAGCTGGGCTCCTGGCTTCTCCAGAACACGCCAGGCAGTGGTGCCTCCAGGCCTTTCTACAAGCTGTTCCTTCAGCCTAGAATGAGACTGTTCGATCATCCCTTCTTTCCAGATCCTTCCAAACATCACCTCCTCCCAATCCTCCCTGATCCCCTCTGACTAGAACCACCTCTCCTTCCTCTGCATCCTCTCATACAGAACTATTTCTTTCTGTAGCATAAAATGCACATGATGTGTGTCAGTCATGCCTGCTTGGAGAGCTTAGGATGTGAGCTTCCTAAGGACAGGTGTTGGTTTCTTATCTCTTTATGACCCTCCTGTGCTGCCATGGAGCAGCACTAAATAGTAAATGCTTGAGTACTTAGAAAGCAGGAAAGCAAAGAGGGAGGGATGGAGAAAGAAAAGATGAAGAGAAAGAAGGAGAGAGAGATGAAAGGTGGACTATAGAGGAAACCGAGAGACACCTGAAGAGAAACCAGCTCCATTCACCTTCCAACCACTTCAGGGAAAAGAAGGCAGTGACTGGAGACTTTGGGTCATTTGCAACTCTTCCTTGGGTCTGCTTTTCACCCCTTGAGCCATGGCATTGGAACAGACTTCGAAAACCTCAGGGACTTCCCTGGTGGCGCAGTGGTTAAGACTCCGCGTTCCTAATGCAGGGGACCTGGGTTCCATCTCTGGTCAGGGAACTAGATCCCGCATGCCACAACTAAGGAGCCCGCCTGCCACAACTGAGACCCAGCACAACCAAATAAATAAATAAATATCAAAAACAAAAAAACCGAAAACCTCAAAGTGGCTCTGGACTTGCTCTTCAGCCCCTCTGAAGCTCAATTTCCTCATCTGTAATAGAGATAATAATGGTACTTATCTAATTGGGTTGTTATGAGGATCAAATGAAAAAATAACGGGAAAATCCCTGGCACCTGGTCCACGGTAAGCACTCAATAAATGCTGTGTATTATGATGGTGATGGTTCGGTGATTCTAAGAATTCCAGACCTGTCGGAATAAAGGGCTGAGCACTGCTGGGGAGGGGCTGTGCTTCCTAAGCTTGGAGAGATGCCTATTGTCCTAGAGCGGGGCCCAGTGGTCACATAGAGGTCACACCATGTCGTGTTTTCTCCCAGGCCTTCCCACGGGCGCCCCACCCCCCACTGCCCCCAACAAGACACACAATAAAGACTCCTGATTGCTTGATGAAAGGAAGCGGATACACAATTCATTTCAACTTTAGACCTAACCACCCCCCAACCTTTCAAAAAGAATTGCACACCCTATTCCAATTTACACACTGAACCCACATGGAATTTTCCAGCGGGTTCCGAAGCCTTTGAAGTGACCAGACCAGACTATTGATTTATTTCCAACTAACCTCTCTCTTTGAACCCAGAAGGGTCAAGGTTAATTATATAATAAAACACACTGTGCCCAGCTGCCCCCTCTGCGGGCGCAGGGAACCCCCAGACCTTTCCGAGGCGGCGAGAGGTGGATCGTGTTTCTGATCCCTTCCTCGCATTCATTTCCTTTATCAGGGCCCATTAAGAGGAAGAAAAAAAAAACCTACCCCCTCATTTCCTCCCTGAGAGATAAATTTTAATTTGCTGGAAACCAACAAAAGGGATATAAGCTAGGTTTCCAGGCTGCACCCTGTGGTTGATAAATCTTGCTGGGAGCACCTATTCTGGAGCCGGTTGGGAAAGGGGGTCGGGTAGGGGAGGGAAGCAAAGGGGTGCAGACCCCCGAGTCTGCCTCTCCCACACAGGGGGAAGGGAGCCCCAGAGGGCCTGACTCAGCGGATGCTTCCAGCATGGCCGCGTCCCCGTGAAGCCTTCTTTGCCCGTTGAAGTGAGTTAACCCACCAGCCACAGCTTCTCCTGTGTGAGCTCAGTTCCCACTTTCCCAGATGATGGAACAGGCTCTGAGTGGTCTCAAAACTGGTCCCACTTATCACAGGTAGGAAGTGGCAGGGCCAGGACTGCAATCCAAGATTTTGTTCTCCTTGTAAAATAATGGATTCTTCCCACCCACCCCCATCCTCCCACCCCAGGGAAACAATGTAAATGTTCTTTTCAGTTCCATCGTTTAAGGAAAAAAGATTCAAAACTGTTATCTAACATACAGTCCGTTATCAAATGTCCCCAATTGTGCCAACAATGTCCCTCTCACCCGTGTTTTCCCCATCCGGGATCCAGAGACTTGCCCACTCCCTTGGTTATCCTGACTCTTTCCTCTCCCTTCTTCTAGAACAGCACCAGCCTTTCCTGTTTTTCCTGACACTGACGTTTCTGAAGAAAAAAGGTCAGCTGTCTTGCAGAGTGACCCACATGTGGATTTATGTTTCCTCCTGACTATTTAGAGTGTCCTGTTGTTCTCAAACTCAGGTTCGCCCGCTCGTTGCTCAAGAATCCAATACTGAGAGACAAGTATCAGGTAAAAAGGAAAGACGGCTTTACTGAGGAAGCCGGCAACCCTGGGGAGAAGGTGAACTCATGTCCCAGAGAACCAACTCCCCAGGTTTTGCTCAGAAATTATGTAGGGAAAAGAGGAAGGGGCTACATGCTGGGGAGAGGGCTGTGGGGTGTGTGATCAGCTCGTGGACATTCTTCTGATTGCTTGGTGGTGAAGTAACTGAGAATCAACATCATCAACCTTCAGGTTCCAACCAGTCTAGGGTCTAAGTGCTTGTGAACAGCAGACAGTTAACTTCTTCCACCTGGTGGGGATTTCAGTCTCTGTAAAACAGCTCAAAGGACGTAGCTCAGGATATTATCTCTAGCCCTATAGGAGGAACTAAAGGTCCTTGACTTTGTTTAATGGCTAAACTATTATTGTTTTGTCTTGTTTGACTGTTTTCCTTTGCTTCTGCATTTTCCTCACTTCTCTGATTAAATGTATTCTTTGGAACTGGGGGAAGGCCTGGAGGCTAAAGTTTTTCTACAGACAAGCGGCAGGCAGAGGACAGGGTGGGAGGGGAGGTTCCAGCTCGGTTATAGTATGTAGGGCATCACATCTGGAGGCCCACGGGGCCAGCTGTTTTTGGCAAGGGACCCAGGATTTCCAGCTCCAAGGCCAGTGCTTATTCTCAGCCTCCTGGGGGCTTCCTGGCGCGCAGGGAAGGAGTGTGAATGGTTCCACCTGGGGGCGCTGTCAGCACTGGCCACCAGAGAAGCTCGTTCTCTGGGATTCTTCCAACCCCACAGGTTGCAACCTTGAACCTTGGGAAGAAGTCTGCCCATCACGGCCTATTCTTCTCTCTGGAATGTTCCTAAGTTTGTGTCAAGGCTTCATACCTCCATGAGGCTGTCATGACTCTATGGCAGAACCAATGCTCCCTCCTTTCTGCTTCCGCAGCCCTGTGTTTCTGCCTCATTGCATATCTTGTCTCAGTGTAGCCGAGGTCACCGTTGATGGGGCTTGCTGAACAGCCTGGAAGAGGTGCCGGAGGATCAATTATATTACATGCCATATTCTAAAGAGTCATGAATATTCTCTTTGACCATCTTCCTCCCTATTATCTCATGGCTTCACCTTCACCTCCAAACCTCTCTCTCTCCCCAACTCCAGTCTATACTGGATTTTCTCTTATTCTTGCCCACATCCCTCCTCCCTCTGGATCAATTTGGTTCTTCTTCAAGTAGCTCTATGCCTTTCAATTTTTCAAAATTAATTTAAGGGACTTCCCTGGTGGTCCAGTAGTTAAGAATCCACCTTCCAGTGCAGGGGATGTGGGTTCGATCCCTGCTCGGGGAACTGAGATCACATACGCCGCGGGACAACTAAGCCTGTGCGCTCTAGAGCCCACGCGCCACAACTAGACAGCCCGCGTGCCACAACCACTGAGCCCGCGTGCCGCAATGAAGATCCCGCAACTAAGACCCGATGCAGCCAAATAAATAAATAAATAAATATTAAAAAAAAAACAAAACTCAGGTCTCCCAACTTTCAGTCCCAAACATGTAGAAAACTATTGGCATAGAGATAATACCTGTAAGAATGTGAACTCCCTGGAACACCCATCAATATTTTTAATATAGAGTAGTTAACCTCTTAAAAATAAATAAATAAATAAAAATAATTTAAGTTAAATAAGCAATACACAAAAACATTCTCACTGTTAAAAAAAAAAGTAGAATATTACGGAGGTCCCCCCTCCATTGTCCCAAGCCCAGTCCCCCTCCCAGGGGTAATCATTGCTGTTGCGTGGTATGGTATCCTCCCAGGCCTTTTTCCATGGAATTATAGATTTCCATATGCACTCAAGAGAAATATATGGTATACTAAATAACGCCATTTATATTTTCTGTTTCCAATTTTTGGTGCTGTAGTGGACACCCTTGCACCGTCTCCCTGTATTCATCGGTGTGTGTTTCTCTAGAGTAGGAATGAGAGGATTTGCTGGATCCTGGGGCACAGGTCTGTGGAATGACTGCCCTGCGTGACTGTGTGTCCTTACTGTCTGCCTGCAGACCGTGAGAGGATTGGGCCTGTTTCTGTCTTGCACGGGCAACTTCCTTCCCTCCCAAGGCAGCTTTGCAGATCAGAGAGCATCCTGGGAACTTTGCCCATCGGTAAATGCCCAGTTCAGTCCCAACAAGCCCCATCTATCAATCTTAGCTGATTTAGAAAGGATTTACTCTCTAAGTATTGCAGCTGTTTTCAGGTTGGAATGATCTGTTTTTTGACCTGGCCTCCTTCTCCAGTTTCTCCGTGTCCTACCTTCTCTCTGTCCCCTGGTCCCTCTCCATTTCCCTGACCCCCCTTCCCCACATACTTGCCTCTCTGACCCTCCAATCCTCCTCAGCCAGGCTGGACAGTAGCCCCGGAGCCGGGGCTGGGAGTGAACGTGCAGCCCCCAGGCCAAGGCCCCACTCGAATCCCCACCCTTTGCTCCTGCCCAAAGTGGGCACAGGAGTCCCGCCCGCCTCTGCCGTCATGCCTCACAGTGACCCTGCAAATGTTGTGGCCTGTGTATGTATTATTTATTCAAGAACATTATATGTTTAAAAAAGTCTAAATCACAAGGCAAAAAGTAATGGCACCAGGGCTTCCCTGGTGGCGCAGTGGTTGGGAATCTGCCTGCTAATGCAGGGGACGCGGGTTCGAGCCCTGGTCTGGGAGGATCCCGCGTGCTGCGGAGCGGCTGGGCCCGTGAGCCACAATTACTGAGCCTGCGCGTCTGGAGCCTGTGCTCCGCAACAAGAGAGGCCGCGATAGTGAGAGGCCCGCGCACCGGGATGAAGAGTGGCCCCCGCTTGCCACAACTAGAGAAAGCCCTAGCACAGAAACGAAGACCCAACATAGCAATCAATCAATGAATCAATTAATCAATAAAAAAATAAATCTTTAAAAAAAAAAAAAGTAATGGCACCATAATGAAATTGTCATGTAATACAAATAAAACATCTGCATAAAAATACTTAGCATAGAAAAATTTCAATTAAAAATAAAACGTGTCTCTTTTCACATTCCTACTGTTCTCTTAACTGAGATCCTCTTTTTTTTTCCCCTTTTGTTTTGATTCAGATCAACGGAGAGGGCCAGTGCCTGATTTTAGTAATGGACGATAGCCTCCCTTATATGGTACAGACTAGATGCCACACACCCATGCTGACACACTTAAAACTAAACTTATGAGGTAAATACCACTATCATTATGCCTGCTCATGGATGAAATATTTCAGGCACAGAGAAGTTAAGTGACTTGCTTGAGGTCACACAGCTAGGAAGTAGAAAAGCTGGGATCAGAACCCAGACAGGGTGGCGCCAGTGCTAGGATGGTAACCACTGTCCCACACTGCCTCTCAGCCTTAATGTGGGCAACTCCCACCCCCCAATTAGGCACAGATGTTTGTTTTCCAAAGCACTATTCTTATTCTGATATCTCACTTGAATCTCTCAATGACTCTATGAGGGAAGGGAAGACCCAGCTTATGGGCCAGCACAATGCCCCGCACCCAGCCTCACAGACAGACCCCAAGAAATGGTAGCTTGTGACCAAGGGCAGAGATGTGGGTAGGTGCCCAGACTTGGCAGTGCTGTGTAGCATGCAGCACTTGGCGGTGTGTGTGCGTGAAGTTGTGCGTGAATGCGTGAATGTGTGAGCATGCGCACATGCATGTTTGTGCATGTGTGTGTTTGCATGCACGTGCATGTTGTGTGTGTGTGTGTGTGTGGGCATGCACTAGTGTGTCCAGCCTGGCCGTCTCGGCATGACCATGTAGCCCTGCGTTGGCCCCGCTGCGTCTTTCATCCCCGCAGGGAGCAGCGCCTCAGTCGGGCGTAGTGGGATCAGCTGTGTCACTGAAAGCAAGGGCTGTTCAGATCATGGGCAGTACTGTTTGTTTCTGTCACACTCTTATCTTTACTCCCCTGAGCCCAGACCTTAGCATCATAAAATGTCAGAGCCTGGATGAAAATGTGGAGATTATCTAACTCAGGCTCTCCCTTGACAAATGGGGAGACCGAGCCCCAGAGAGGATATTGTTAACATTAAACACAAAATGGAGACCGGACTTGAGAATTCCCTGAGCAGATAAAACCGTGTAGGTCCTGAAGGCAAAATGAAATCCAGCTTATTTCATGAAGGTAAGTGAAAGTTAACTTAGGTTATTTGTTGTTAATGCCCCTGACAATCATAAGAGAAACTTTAGTCTTTTTCCTAAAAATGGTATGAGATGATCACTTTAAACCTGCCAGCCGAAACCCCATTGTAATCACCAGTCATTGTAAACGCTAATATCTTCCTCATTTTCACTTTATAAGCCATCCTATAACTTCATGCCCCTGAGCTTCGTATCAATCTCTGAATTTGGAAGCTCCCAGTTTGCGAACTGTTTTTATAGGCATGATAAACTCTTACTATTTACTGATTTGGTGGTTTTAGTTTAGCTATTTCCGGATTTTTGACAGTACTCACAACTGGAGGAGGTCACCCAGCTAGTTAGGGGCGGGGCTGGGATGAGAACCCGCATCTCCCCACCCAGTTTCACGCTCTTGCCACGGTCCTGGACTTTTGTCTGCAAATAATAGACCAAAGCTTCCCAGGCTGCGGCTGAGGCTGCCTCAAGGCTGGAGAAGGTGGTCGGGAGTCGGAGCTGCTTTGATGTGTGCACCGCTGTGCCTTCTCCACCTTCTCCTCCCGGGGCTGGCATACCACCCTCTCTGGGAGAATGTTCTGTTCTCATGCTGATCAGAACTCTAGCGGGTGAGCGAATATGCCTTTGATTAATTACAAATGGAAAATGAATAAATTCTTAGTTGATAAATGCAGTGAGAAGAAATAGTAAATTGTGTCTTTGATGAAGGTCTTGGGAATGTTTGTGGAATGAATGAATGAAGCATGACAGGATAACAGGAGCCCTGGGAGAGACTGAACTTGAGGGGTTTTTGGTCTCTTCATCAAAAGAAAGGGTCAGAAAGTCCCTTGTGTCACCTCAGGAGGTAAATTACCTTTGAGGAAATGAAGAGGCTTCTCTATGGTGGAGAAGGGGTTCCCCTAGACAATAACTCAATTGTTCTGGAAAGGGGGTGTAATTAGAATTCCTATGTGTTCTAGTGACCATCCTGGGGCTGCCCTTAGAAAGCCAGGATGGGAAAGGGGTCTTGAGGGGCGGCCTCTGAAAGGAGGGGCAGCTGGCACTTGCTGATTCGGGCTCTGAGGAAACAGAGAGGTGTGTGCTTGGGGCTGCCCTCTCAGCTATGTGGCAGGCTGAAAACAAGGAGGGGATCCCTTCATGCCCTGAAGACACCCAAAGCAAGGCGCCATCACTGAGTGGAGGTCCCCATCTATATGATCAGGCCACTCAAGACGGCTGTTCTCTTGCTCTCTGGACATCCCCTGCTCGACCAGTCCCTGCCTCACCTACACCCAACTCACCTGACTGACCTTCCCTCTTAATCATAGAGCCTAATCAGTAAATGCCTACATACTTGCCCCCGGCCCCAGCTGGTGATTGTTCTAATCTTTAGATCAGGACATCTCCACCAAGATAGCTTATGAAAGGGGCAGTGAGGGGCATGCGCCTCTGCCGGTTTCCCTGGCAACTGATGAGCCAACCTGATGTCAATTCCCTCTGTAACTGAAACCTCCCTCTTTACCCAGGAGTAAAGACTGCTGGTGAGGTGTCCCTCCAGGATCTTACTTCAGCCATGTAAGCTCCCCTATCCATTAAACCACTGATGTCTCTGTCGCTGACTCCGGGCTCTTGCTTCAGTCTTGAGGCTGGGCAAGTACAGGGCTTGCAGGCCTGCGGGGTGAGCCCACCGCTGCCCTTAGCATGCATGAGGTGCTGTTTGCACGGTGACGTGGTGTGGGCAGAGCAGTTCTGGCTGCAGGGACTGGCTGGACAGTGGGGCTTCGGTGTGGAAGGCACCAGAGGCTCTCAAGCCTCCAGAGTTTGGAGCAAATGGTGTGTGTGTGTGTGTGTATCCGACTGGTTTTATTTGCCTCTTTCTGGATCAGGTAGGTCATGCCTGTTACTGAACACATAGGGAGGGGCTCCGCAGGAAGCCGCTGAGTTACTGCCTAGTTTTGGAAGATGAGAGCAATGTTTTATTTTGCATATCAGTTTTAAACATCTCTCTTTTTTTTCTTTTTAATTTATTTTTATTTATTTATTTAGTTGGCTGCGTTGGGTCTTCGTTGTTGTGCTTTCTCTAGTTGTGGCGAGCGGGGGCTACTCTTCGTTGCGGTGCACAGGCTTCTCATTGCTGTGGCTTCTCTTGTTGCAGAGCATGGTCTCTAGAGCGCAGGCTTCAGTAGTTGTGGCACATGGGCTTAGTTGCTCCGCGGCATGTGGGATCTTCCTGGACCAGGGCTCGAACCTGTGTCCCCTGCATTGGCAGGCAGATTCTTAACCACTGCGCCACCAGGGAAGTCCTAAACATCTCTCTTTTGTATCCATCTTCTCATTTGTTTCTCACCACACCCTGTGAGGCAGGCAGGGAGGTACTTACCTCCATTTTCTCACAGAGAGGATTGCCTCCTGTGGAGATCATTTAATGAGAGACTGTCTTTCTCCTGCTGCTTCCTTTCACATTTCCCAGGACCTACTATTTCCATGGTCCTGACCAGGGACTACAGGAAGGATGAGACTGAGGCTGTTGGGTGAAGCTTCTAGGATGGGAGGAAAGCCAAGCCACAGGGTGACATCCAGCAGAACACCTGAAACCAGGTGTGGTGACTTATAATATCACTTCGATAAGGGTTCAGAAAGGGAGTGTCTAGGTCTTTTCCTTTTCCAAGAGTATTAAAATCAGTTTGTTGAGTGCCATGAAAATTCCTCTTGAGGCAATAGAAAAATTTCAGAGAAAGTAAACAGAAAAGTATACTGAAAATATAAACAGAAATTAGTGAGGAAGAAAAAGATACACTGGAGAGAAATGTCAAACTCCAAATTTAGTTCTTTGAAAAAGAAAACTAATAAAATTGACAACTTTTTCTTTTTAATTTTTAATTTTATTTTATTTTTGGCTGAGTTGGGTCTTCGTTGCTGTGCACAGGCTTTCTCTAGTTGCAGCGAGCAGGGGCTACTCTTCGTTGCAGTGCGTGGGCTTCTCATTGTGGTGGCTTCTCTTGTTGCAGAGCATGGGTTCTAGGGGTGCAGGCTCAGTAGTTATGGCGCACGGGCTTAGTTGCTCCGCATCATGTGGGATCTTCCCAGACCAGGGCTTGAACCCGTGTCCCTTGCATTGGCAGGCGGATTCTTAACCACTGTACCACCAGGGAAGCCCCAAAATTGACAACTTCTGACAAGATTTATCAGATCAAGAAAAAGAGAAGGCATAAATAAATAAATAATATTGAGAATGAGAAAAAGGGACATAAGAGACGGCAGAAACCTAAATAATAGATTATGAACAACTGTGTGGCAATAAATCTTAAAACTGCAGAAAAGGTATTATCTATGTATCTCTCTTAGAAAAACTGACTCAAGAAGAAATAGAAAAGTTAAATGTCTATAACTAATAAAGACAGGACTCACTAGCAAAGTGTCAGGTCTAGAATGACATTTTACCATTTGCAACAACATGGATGGACCTGGAGGGTATTATGCTAAGTGAAATGAGTCAGTCAGACAGAGAGAGACAAATACCGTATGCTATCACTTATATGTGGAATCTAAAACATAAACAAATGAACATAACAAAACAGATCCACAGACATAGAGAACAAACTAGTGGTAACCAGTAGGGAGAGGGAAGAGGGGTGGGGCAAGATAGGGGTAGGGGATTAAGAGGTACAAACTACTATGTATAAAATAAATAAGCAACAAGGATATATTGTACAGCATAGGGAATATAGCCAATATTTTATAATAACTTTAAATAGAGTATAATCTATAAAAATATTGAATAGCTATGTATACCTGAAACTAATATAATACTGTAAATCAACTATATCTTAATTAAAAAAAAAAAAAAGGAATAATATGACCAAGTTGGGCTTTCCAATGGACTGAATGTTTATGTCCCTTCCCACAAAATTCATATGTTGAAACCCTAATACCAGTGTGATGATCTAGGACATGGGGCCTCTGGGAGTAACTAGGCCATGAGAGTGGAGCCCTCATGGATGGAATTAGTGCCCTTATAACAGGAAGCCACAGTGCTAGCTAGTTCTCTTTTCTGCCCTGTGAGGATACAAGAAGTCAGCTGTCTGCAACCCGGAGGAGGGGCCTCATCAGAACTGGAACCATGCTGGCACCCTGATCTCAGACTTACAGCCTCCGGAACTGTGAGAAATAAATTTCTGTTGTTTGTCACCCACTTTACAGTATTTTGTCATAGCAGCCTGAGCTAAGACAAGTTTATCCTAGAAATGCAAGATTGGCTCAACATTTGGAAATAAATGTCATTCACCACATTAACAATTTAAAAGAGAAAAAGCATACGATCATCCTAATAGATGCAGCAAAAACTTTAAACAGAGAGTGTAAGCAAACATCTGATAAAAGGTGTCTAATACTTACAAGAAACATCCTACTCAATGGAAAAGCATTTCTTTTAAAATCAGGCATAAGATAAAGAGGATCACTATGATTTCTACTTCACATTATACAAGATCAACATCGTATATGCTAAGTGCTCAATAATATAAGAAAAAATATCAGAAAAGAAGTTTTAAAAAAATGTGTAGGGGCAGAGTCAAGATGGCTTATTAGGAGGACATGGAATTCGCATCTCCTCACAACTAGGGCACCTACCAGGCACCAGTGGGGGACCACGGACACCTAAGGGGACGGGAGGAACCCCCAGTGACCGGATAGGATGTGGGGCATGGGGGGAGTGAAGAGGGAGGAGAAGTGGAGGTGGGACAGGACTGGCACCCCTGAGGGGAGGCTGGGGGAGGGTAAGGGATTGGGAGGGCAGAGGATCAAAAGGGAGTGTGGCCATGTTTCCCCTGCCCACTTGGGCCCCCAGGAGCCTGCTGATATCCAGGGCCTGATCCTCTGCCCACCGAGGCCCCCTCCAGCCACGCGGGTCCTGAGGGAGTGGGAGGGAGGGAAGGGGGAACAAAAGTAAAGGCTGGACCTCCGGGACCGGTACCCCTGAGGGGCAGCTGGGAGAGGGAAGGAATTCCTACACCCAGCGGGACCCACCCATGGTTAGGGGTCCAGGGGCGAAGGTGGAGACCCTGGGGGATATGATGGGGGAGGGGTGCAAAGGGCTGGAAGGGAATGCAGCCGGTGCTTTCCCCGTCCACTTAGGCACCACGGGCTCCCGGGCCTAATCCTCTGCCCTAGGAGCCTCCCTCCTGCTGCACAGAGCCCAAGCCCCACCCACACACCCTCACTCACGGCCCTACCACCAAACTCCGAAACTCCACACTCCAGAGGCCTTCCTTTCCACATGCTGCCTCTCCCTTTCTCCGCAGGTCCTAAGCAGAGGCCCCGCCCCACATTCAAACGTCACCCCGCCACCCGCCTAGGTCCCGCCTCACCCTAAACCCCGCCCCTGCCTAAGTTCCACCTCCACTCCCGTAGCCACGGCCTTTTTTTCTTTTCTCTTTTCCTCTTTTAGATTGGGGTTCTGTTTGACCTTGTTGATTCACTGTTGTTGATACTTTTATATTTTTATGTTTCCTAATAAATGTTTTATTTTTCTAATTTTATTTTATTCTTTATACTTTGTTAGTGATCTCTCCTTTTGGCTTGTTGCCCCTCCCCCCCCCTTTTTTCTTTTTTTCTGCTGTGGTTTTATTTTACCTTGTTGCAGTTGTTTCAATTATAGTTTTATTTTTCCTAATATATTTTTTATCTTTCGAATTTTATTTTCTTTTTTATTCTTTGATATTGTACTGCTCTTTTTTTGTTCCTTTTTTTTTTACTGCGCCATGAAGCTTGCGGGATCTTGGTTCCCAGCCTGGAGGTTGGGCCCGAGCTCCTGTGGTGGGAGCTCTGAGTCCAAACCGCTGGACTAACAGAGAACCTCAGACCCCAGGGAATATCAATCTGAGTGAGGCCTCCCAGAGGTCCTCATCTCAGCACCAAGACCCAGCTCTATCTAACTGCCTGCAAACTCCAGTGCTGGGCGTCTCAGGACAAACAACCAGTAAGACAGGAATACAGCACCACCCATCAAAAAAAAAAAAAAAAAAAAAACGAAATGACAAAAAATATGTTACAGACGAAGGAGCAAGGTAAAAACCTACAAGACCAAATAAATGAAGATGAAATAGGCAACCTACTTGAAAAATAATTTAGAGTAATGATAGTAAAGATGATCCAAAATCTCAGAAACAGAATGGAGAAAATACAAGAAACATTTAACAAGGATCTAGAAGAACTAAAGAGCAAACAAACAATGATGAACAACACAATAAATGAGATTAAAAATACTCTGGAAGGAATCAATAACAGAATAACTGAGGCAGAAGAACAGATAAGTGAGCTGGAAGATAAAATGGTGGAAATAACTGCCAGGGATCAGTTTAAAGAAAGAAGAATGAAAAGAATTGAGGACAGGGCTTCTTTGGTGGCGCAGTGGTTGAGAATCTGCCTGCCAATTCAGGGCACACGGGTTCGAGCCCTGGTCTGGGAAGATCCCACATGCTGCGGAGCAGCTCGTTAGCAAGAGAGGCCGCGGTAGTGAGAGGCCCGCGCACCGCGATGAAGAGTGGCCCCCACTTGCCGCAACTAGAGAAAGCCCTCGCACAGAAACGAAGACCCAACACAGCCATAAATAAATAAAAATTTAAAAAAACTCAAGCAACAAAAATTAAAAAAAAAAAAAAAAAAAAGAGAATTGAGGACAGTCTCAGAGACCTCTGGGACAACATTAAACGCACCAACATTCAAATTATAGGGGTCCCAGAAGAAGAAGAGAAAAAAAAAGGGTCTGAAAAAATATTTGAAGAGATTATAGTCAAAAACTTCCCTAACATGGGAAAGGAAATAGTCGATCAAGTCCAGGAAGCACAGAGAATACCATACAGGATAAACCCAAAGACAAACACACTGAGATACATATTAATCAAACTATCAAAAATTAAATACAAAGAAGAAATATTAAAAGCAGTAAGGGAAAAGCAACAAATAACATACAAGGGAATCCCCATAAGGTTAACAGCTGATTTTTCAGCAGAAATTCTGCAAGCCAGAAGGGAGTGGCATGACATATTTAAAGTGATGAAAGGGAAAAACCTACAACCAAGATTACTCTACCCAGCAAGGGTCTCATTCAGATTCGATGGAGAAATTAAAACCTTTACAGATAAGCAAAAGTTAAGAGAATTCAGCACCACCAAACCAGTTTTACAACAAATGCTAAAGGAACTTCTCTAGGCAGGAAACACAAGAGGAGGAAAAGACCTACAAAAACAAACCCAAAACAATTAAGAAAATGGTAATAGGAACATACATATCAATAACTACCTTAAATGTAAATGGATTAAATGCTCCAACCAAAAGACACAGGCTCACTGAATGGATACAAAAGCAAGACCCATATATATGCTGTCTACAAGAGACCCACTTCAGACCTAGGGACACACACAGACTGAAAGTGAGGGGATGGAAAAAGATATTCCATGCAAATGGAAATCAAAGGAAAGCTGGAGTAGCAATTTTCATATCAGACAAAATAGACTTTAAAGACTATTACAAGAGGCAAAGAAGGACATTACATAATGATCAAGGGATTAATCAAAGAAGATGATATAACAATTGTAAATATTTATGCACCCAACATAGGAGCACCTCAATACATAAGGCAAATGCTAACAGCCATAAAAGAGGAAATTGACAGTAACACAATCATAGTAGGGGACTTTAACACCCCACTTTCACCAATGGACAGATCATCCAAAATGAAAATAAATGAGGAAACACAAGCTTTAACTGACACATTAAACAAGATGGACTTAATTGATATTGATAGGACATTCCATCCAAAAACAACAGAATACACTTTCTTCTCAAGTGCTCATGGAACATTCTCCAGGATAGACCATACCCTGGCTCACAAATCAAGCCTTGGTAAATTTAAGAAAATTGAAATCATATCAAGTATCTTTTCTGACCACAATGCTATGAGACTAGATATCATTTACAGGAAAAAAACTGTAAAAAATACAAACACATGGAGGCTAAACAATACGCTACTAAATAACCAAAAGATCACTGAAGAAATCAAACAGGAAGTCAAAAAAATACCTAGAAAAAAATGACAGTGAAAACACGACAACCCAAAGCCTATGGGATGCAGCAAAAGCAGTTCTAAGAGGGAAGTTTATAGCAATACAATCCTACCTCAAGAAACAAGAAACATCTCAAATAAACAATCTAACCTTACACCTAAAGCAATTAGAGAAAGAAGAACAAAAAAACCCCAAAGTTAGCAGAAGGAAAGAAATCACAAAGATCAGATCAGAAATAAATGAAAAAGAAATGAAGGAAACAATAGCAAAGATCATTAAACTAAAAGCTGATTCTTTGAGAAGATAAACAAAATTGACAAACCATTAGCCAGATTCATCAAGAAAAAAGGGAGAAGACTCAAATCAACAGAATTAGACATGAAAAAGGAGAAGTAACAACTGACACTGCAGAAATACAAAAGATCATGAGAGATTACTACAAGCAACTCTATGCCAATAAAATGGACAACGTGGAAGAAATGGACAAATTCTTAGAAAAGCACAACCTTCCAAGACTGAACCAGGAAGAAATAGAAAATATAAACAGACAAATTACAAGCACTGAAATTGAAACTGTGATTAAAAAATCTCCAACAAACAAAAGCCCAGGAACAGATGGCTTCACAGGCAAATTCTATCAAACATTTAGAGAAGAGCAAACACTTATCCTTCTCAAACTCTTACAAAATATAGCAGAGGGAGGAACACTCCCAAACTCATTCTATGAGGCCACCATCACCCTGATACCAAAACCAGACAAAGATGTCCCCACAAAAGAAAACTGCAGGCCAATATCTCTGATGAACATAGATGCAAAAACCCTCAAGAAAATACTAGCAAACAGAATCCAACAACATATTAAAAGGATCATACACCATGATCAAGTGGGGTTTATCCCAGGGATGCAAGGATTCTTCAATATACACAAGTCAATCAATGTGATACACCATGTTAACAAATTGAAGGATAAAAACCATATGATCATCTCAATAGATGCAGAAGAAGCTTTCCACAAAACTCAACACCACTTATGATAAAAACTCTCCAGAAAGTAGGCATAGAGAGAACATACTTCAACATATGAACGGCCATATGTGACAAACCCACAGCCAACATATTCTCAATGGTGAAAAACTGAAAGCATTTCCTCTAAGATCAGGAACAAGACAAGGATGTCCACTCTCACCACTATTACTCAACATAGTTTTGGAAGTCCTAGCCACGGCAATCAGAGAAGAAAAAGAAATAAAAGGAATCCAAATTGGAAAAGAAGAAGTAAAACTGTCACTTTTTGCAGATGACACGATACTATACATAGAGAATCCTAAGATGCTACCAGAAAACTACTAGATCTAATCAATGAATTTGGTAGAGTAGCAGGTTACAAAATTAATGCACAGAAATCTCTTGCATTCCTATACACTAATGATGAAAAATCTGAAAGAGAAATTAAGGAAACACTCCCATTTACCATTGCAACAAAAAGAATAAAATACCTAGGAATAAACCTACCTAAGGAGACAAAAGACCTGTATGAAGAAAACTATAAGACACTGATGAAAGAAATTAAAGATGATACAAACAGATGGAGAGATATACTATGTTCTTGGATTGGAAGAATCAACATTGTGAAAATGACTATACTACCCAAAGCACTCTACAGATTTAGTGCAATCCCTATCAAACTACCAATGGCATTTTTCACGGAACTAGAACAAAAAATTGCACAATTTGTATGGAAACACAAAAGACCCCAAATAGCCAAAACAATCTGGAGAAAGAAAAACGGAGCTGGAAGAATCAGGCTCCCGGACTTCAGACTATACTAAAACTACAGTAATCAAGACAGTATGGTAGTGGCACAAAAACAGAAATATAGATCAATGGAACAGGATAGAAAGTCCAGAGATAAACCCATGCACATATGGTCACCTTATCTTTGATAAAGTAGGCAAGAGTATACAGTGAAGACAGCCTCTTCAATAAGTGGTGCTGGGAAAACTGGACAGCTACATGTAAAAGAATGAAATTAGAACACTTCCAGGAATTCCCTGGTTGCACAGTGGTTCGAATCTGCCTGCCAATGCAGGGGACACAGGTTCGAGCTCTGGTCCAGGAAGATCCCACATGCCGTGGAGCAACTAAGCCTGTGCACCACAACTACTGAGTCTGTGCCCTAGAGCCCGCGAGCCACAACTACTGAACCTGCGTGCTGCAACTACTGAAGTCCGTGCACCTAGAGCCCATGCTCCACAACAAGAGAAGCCACCGCAATGAGAAGCCCACGCACTGCAATGAAGAGTAGCCCCCGTTCTCCGCAACTAGAGAAAGCCTGCGCACTGAAACGAAGACCCAATGCACCCAAAAATAAATAAATAAATAAGATTTAATAAATAAATAAATCCCGTTTAAAAAAAACAAAAAAGAACACTTCCTAGCACCATACACAAAAATAAACTAAAAATGGATTAAAGACCTAAATGTAAGGCCAGACACTATAAAACTCTTCGAGGAAAACATAGGCAGAGCACTCTATGACATAAATCACAGCAAGATCCTTTTTGACCCACCTCCTAGAGAAATGGAAATAAAAACAAAAATAAACAAATGGGACCTAATGAAACTTAAAATCTTTTGCACAGCAAAGGAAACCATAAACAAGACGAAAAGACAACCCTCAGAATGAGAGAACATATTTGCAAACGAAGCAACTGACAAAGGTTTAATCTCCAAAATATACAAGCAGCTCATGCAGCTCAATATCAAAAAAACAAACAACCCAATCCAAAAATGGGCAGAAGACCTAAATAGACATTTCTCCAAAGAATATATACAGATTGCCAACAAACACGTGAAAAGATGCTCAATCATTAGAGAAATGCAAATCAAAACTACAATGAGGTATCACCTCACACCTGTCAGAATGGCCATCATCAAAAAAATCTACAAACAATAAATGCTGGAGAGGGTGTGGAGAAAAGGGAACCCTCTTGCACTGTTGGTGGGAATGTAAATTGATACAGCCACTATGGAGAACAGTATGGAAGTTCCTTAAAAAACTGAAAATAGAACTACCACATGACCCAGCAATCCTCCTACTGGGCATATACCCTGAGAAAACCATAATTCAAAAAGAGTCATGTACCACAATGTTCACTGCAGCATTATTTACAATAGGCAGGACATGGAAGCAACCTAAATGTCCATCGACAGATGAATGGATAAAGAAGATGTGGCACATATATACAATGGAATATTACTCAGCCAGAAAAAGAAATGAAATTTATTTGTAGTGAGGTGGATGGACCTAGAGTCTGTCATACAGAGTGAAGTAAGTCAGAAAGAGAAAAACAAATACCGTATGCTAACACATATATATGGAATCTAAAAAAAAAGGTTCTGAAGAACCTAGGGGCAGGACATGAATAAAGAGGCAGACGTAGAGAATGGACTTGAGGACAAGGGGAGGGGGAAGGGTAAGCTGGGACGAAGTGAGAGAGTAGCATTGACATATATACACTACCAAATGTAAAATAGATAGCTAGTGGGAAGCAGCTGCATGGCACAGGGAGATCAGCTTGGTGCTTTGCGACCACCTAGTGGGGTGGGATAAGGAGGGTGGAAGGGAGATGCAAGAGGGAGGGGATATGGGGATATACGTATGCCTATAGCTGATTCACTTTGTTATACAGCAGAAACACAATACTGTAAAGCAGTTATACTCCAATAAAGATGTTTTAAAAAAATGTGTAGAGGGAATTCCCTGACAATCCAGTGAATTACAGTGAATCAGAACTCTGAGCTCTCACTGCCAAGGGCCCGGGTTCGATCCCTGGTGGGGGAACTAAGATTTCGCATGCTGCATGGTGTGGCCAAAAAAAAAAAAAAAAAAAAAGTTAAAAAAAAACTGTGTAGGTAGAAAATTCAAAATAATCTACACACAATTATTAGAGTTAATGAGAGAGTCAAGTGAGGTTGCCAGATGTAACATCCTATAGACGCGTCAATTGCATTTCTATAGAACGGGAATGCACAATTAGGAAATGCAATTTTAAAAATTAACAAAAGATACATCTTTAGTAGAAAAATGTAACACTTAATTGAAAAATAATAAAGAAGACCTAAACATATGGAGAGACAAATCATGTCCATGAGTAAGATGAAAATTCAATTCTCCCTCAATAATTTATGGATTAAATTCAGATCCAATAGGGATTTTCATGGAAATCAACAAGGCAATTCTAAACATTTTTGGAAGGACAAAGGATAGCCAAGTTAGTTCTGGAAAGAAAACCAAAGAGGGGGATTAAGCCTACCAGTTTCAAGTATCGCTATAAACCCACAGGAATTAGGATATGTGATGTTAGCTCAGGGATAGATAATTTAGACCCATGGAATAGAATAGAGAGCCCAGAATGTTTATGGCATTGATTGTGGTAACAGTTTCATGGGTCTGTACTTAACTCCAAACTCATCAAGTTGTACACATTAAATATATGCAGCTTTTTGTATGTCAATCATACCTCAATAGAGTGATGTGAAAAAAGAAAATAGTGTAGAAACATTCCCATGCATGTGAGGAAAGCTGATGTATGTCAGAGTTGTCACTGCAGATCAGTGGGGAAAAAGACATCAATCAATAAATAGTGCTGGTGCATGGTACTAGTGATTTATTCAATAAACATTCAGTGACAACACCAAAAAAAAAAAAAAAAAAAAAAATGGTGCTGGTGCCGTGGGACCACTAAGCCCAGGCACCACAACTACTCGGCCCATGTGCTCTGGAGCTCATGCACCACAACTTGAGAGCCCGCACAGCTAGAGAGCCTGTGTGCCGCAACTAAGACCTAAAGCAGCCAAATAAATAAATATTTTAAAAAATAAAAACCATTACTCTGATATGAAAATAACCTTTAAAAAAACAAATCAATAGTGCTGGGCTATTGTCATCATTTTGGGGGGGAAATAAAAATGATCCACACTTCACACTCTATACAAAAATTCAGCTCCTGGTGAATCAAGGACTTAAATATTAAAGACATAACTTTAAAAAATATAGAATTGCTTTAATAACTTGAGATAATGAATTATTTATTAAATAAAACACACCAAAAAAGCACAAATCACAATAAAAATTTTTTAAAGAGATCAATCTGACATTAAAATTTAGACCAGCTCACCAGGAGACACTATAAGAAAAATGGACAGGGGGCTTCCCTGGTGGCACAGTGGTTAAGAATCCTCCTGCTACTGCAGGGGACACGGGCTCCAGCCCTGGTCCGGGAAGATCCTACATGCTGCGGAGCAACTAAGCCTGTGCACCACAACTACTGAGCCTGTGCTCTAGAGCCCGCGAGCCACAACTACTGAGCCCACGTGGCATAAACTACTGAAGCCCACCCACCTAGAGCCCGTGCTCCACAACAAGAGAAGCCACCGCAAGGACAAGCTCGCACACCGCAGCGAAAAGTAGGCCTCACTCGCTGCGACTACACGAAGCCCGCGCTCAGAAACGCAGACCCAACGCAGCCAAAAATATATAAATTAATAAAAAAAGAACACCACTATAAAACAATTTCATGATTACCAGATGGACAAAACTTAAAGTCTGAGCATACCAAGGGCCAGTAAGGCTGAGAGGCAATGAGAATATACACAGGCCATTTGGTGGAAGTGTAAATGGCTACACTCACTGTGGGGAAGAATTATTACACGTGCCTCCCCTAAGAACCTGCAACTCCGTTCCACACTCGAGGGACTCACCGGGAATAACATTATTATTATTTTTAAAGCGCTCTTTACTCTTTTAAAGATTCACTTTTTTGAACTTATTTTTGACTGCGTGGAGCCTCCATCATGACACGCAGGATCTTCGCTGAAGAGTGCGGGATCTTTCGTTGTTGCAGACGGCATATGGGATTGTATGTCCGTGACCAGCGATCAAACCTGTTTCCCTTGCATTGCAAGGCAGATTTCACTAGACCACCAGTGAACTCTCAGATGTAACACTCTTCTAATAATCAAAACGTGGAAGAAGCAAAACAAACTAACCAACTCTAAACCCATAAAGGAAAACCGAAATTTATAGACTGTGTGTTGTTAATACATTATAATTCCACAGAGCTGAGCTGTACAGTATTATCATTGGCCACAAATACCTCTTGCGCCCTTAAAAAGGTGACTGGTCTTAATTGAAATGTACTGAGCATAACACACGCATCACATTTCAGAGACTTCGTAAAACAAAAAAAAATGAAACAGTCTCCCAATCTTCCAGTTTGATTACATGTTCAACAGTAACTAGATGTACTGGACTAACCAAAACCTATTCCGGTGTTCTTTTACTTTATTCCACGTCTAAAAAAACGAAAACTTCGTCTACGACTACTTCACACCGTTTAACAAAAAAAAAAAAAAAAAAAGAAACACACTACCCGTATCCACTTAATTGTTGTAATCTTCTTTCAGCGGTAATACAAAACCCACTGAAGCACCATTTCAGTTTGAACTCATGCCGGAGCACTCACAGTCGTAGCAAATATAGAACACATAAAAACGATGTAAAGCTATAATTATTAAGCTGCAACCGAAACTATGAGCGGTTGATAATAGTGTTATCGTGAAACGTTATCGACGCGGAAAACACCGTATACAAAATTAAAAAGCAAAAAAAGGGAACACCGAAGAGCTTAAACAAACTCTCCTTTCTTCACTTTTTCTACCCCCTATAATTCTGACTTTGTAACAGACTTCAGTAGCCTTGCCAAAGCAAGGCCTCAAAAAATTGGTTTAAAACTCAGAGTTGTTCCTCTCCACGGAAATCTTTAGTAAAAGGCGAAAGATTTATACGATCTGAAGAGAAACCAGAGTATGACAAATGTTTTTGTAACTCACACCTGGGGTAAGAGAAACTCCTAGAACACTGATAGTGGCTAGTTAACACCAAGATCCAGTGCCTGAACAAAAATTTCTAGACTAGTCTGTAAATAAAGGGTCTAATCTTAGAAAATATAACTAGAAGATAATTCAAAATTTTGCCATTTAAAACTTGTACTATGTGCAGTGCACTGTGGGTATGCAAATAAGGCAAGCCCGCGTCCTTTCCATTCGAGAAAGATCTTAGTATTCACACAGTGCCCCTGCATCACCACTAGGGGGCGAAGCGGAGGATTGGCAGGCTGGCATCCACAAGCCGGACTGATCAAAGACCCACGTTTTAGGTTTTGTACATTTGTACGTCTGAGTTTGATTTCTGTTAAAGACTTTGCTGTTAAATTGGAAAAGAAAAAAATAGCAAGTAAGTAATCGGCACAAAATTCAGGACCGTGGTTTCTTCCTTTGGTGGAGTGAGGGCATTCGGGAGTTTTAAAATTTGACAATTTCCTTTTTCTTAAAATGAGTGGTGGGCGCACAGGTGTTTTGTCTGTTTTGCACCGTGCACGTCCGGGATGTACACTCTAGAATATTATGCCGCTTGTGAAAAATTCGTAGCAGTGTCTTCTTTAAAATTGCAGCTTGCGGAATTCCCTGGAGGTCCAGTGGTTAGGACTCCGCGCTTTCACTGCCTGGGCCCGGGTTCCATCCCTAGTGGGGGAACTAAGATCCCTTAAGCTGGGCGGCAAAAAAAAAAAAAAAAAAAGGAGATTGCACCCTCCGCTCGGTTTCAGGTTTCCTGCCTCCTCATCTGATGCTACTTGTGGCGATGAAATCTTGTATTTCACTTTCAGACCTCGAGTCTCATCCTGTATTTTTAAAATGAGCTGTACTCTCCTCAGCGGTGCTCAGATGCTGGGTCGCCCGGCCTACACAGACTCCTTAACTATTGTAGTAACTGAACCATCTTGGGAAAGGAAACTAAAGCTCCTTTTGTTTTTTTCTGGCAGCTTGTGTCAATGTTCCATTTCCCAACTTTGACACCTTCTCTGAGCTGTCATGTTTGTTTGCATTTCTTTTTGCTGGTTCTTTTGCTAACAAGTCGATCACATTTGACATATATTTGACTTAAATTTGTCTAATACATTTTAAAAACAGCTTTTTGGGGGATATAATCCACTTACCATAAAGTTCACCAATTTAATGTGTACAATTCAATGGTTTTTAGCATATTCACAGACTTGTGCGATCATCACAATCTAGTGGGTTTTTGTTTGTTTGTTTGTTTTTTTAGGTTTTTTTGGCCTTCCCCGAGGGGCATGTGGGATCTTAGTTCCCCCAACAGGGATGGAACCTGCCCCTCCTGCAGTGGAAGCGCAGTCTTAACCACTGGACCAGCCAGGAAGTCCCCACAGTGTAGTTTTAGGACATCTTTATCAACCCAAAAAGAAACTGTACCCATTAGCAGTTATTCCCCATCTCCCCCATCCCCCAGCCTCTACCAAACACTAACCTACTTTCTGTCTGCACCTACTCTGGGCATTTCATATAAATGGAAGCATAAAACCTGTGGCTTTTTGTGACTGGCTTCTTTCACTTAGCATAATGTTTGTGAGATTCATTCACACCTACGTTTGTTTTGATACTCTTTTGCATTCTTGCTGTATTTCACAGAGTAATGGGGAGTTAAAGACCCATGGAGATGCAAAGTTCCAGTCCTACGATGATAGCTATTTACCTCACAGGGTTTGGCCTGGGGCTAAGGCACTGAGGGGACAGGAAAGGAGCAACTCTCTGAAGAGTGTTTCCCTGCTCCGAGACTGTAGGGGACCTTTGGTCTCCTTCATTCTAGAAGGTCCTGGGCAGCTTTCACTGGTTAGACGACCACAAGGAAGGTTAACTTTTTTTTTTTAAGTAAAGGAAAGGGCTACTTTTCACAGTGGGTATTCAATTAATAGGACTCATTACTTGTATTTATTTATTAATTAAATTTTTATTTATTCTTGGCTGCATTGGGTCTTCATTGCTGCGCGCTGGCTTTCTCTAGTTGCGACGAGTTGGGGCTACTCTTTGTTGTGGTGCATGGGCTTCTCATTGCGGTGGCTTCTCGTTGCGGAGCACGGGCTCTGGGCACACGGGCTTCAGTAGTCGTGGCACGTGGGCTCAGTAGTTGTGGCTCGCGGGCTCTAGAGCACAGGCTCAGCAGTTGTGGTGCACGGGCTTAGTTGCTCTGCGGCATGTGGGATCTTGCGGACCAGGGCTCGAACCCGTGTCCCCTGCATTGGCAGGCAGATTCTTAACCACTGCACCACCAGGGAAGTCCCTAGCCTTGCCTGTTCTTGTGGATTGTTCTCTGGTTCTCATTTGTTGTGGCTGGATGCCAGAGGCCACAGCTACAAGTGGCAGGTCTGAGAGTTGGAACGACACCTAACCCTTTCAGATTCTGCAGTGGAGAAGCGCGCTCCTGTGGAAGGTGAACTGAACCTCTAGGTCTCAGCTCTTGTCCTTTGCTCATTTCTGCTGCAACGTCTGTTTGCCACAAGGAGGTGCTGCTTCCCTTTTAGTGTTCAATTCCTGCCACAAGGCCCACCTCTTAAGGTCAGGGATTCCAACGTTTTGCTCTCAGACCTCAGTGAAAGAATTTTGAAACTATGTTTCTCTTGCACATTTTAAAGATCATAGGTACAGTTTTCGTAAGATAACTTACAACATATGTTTAAATAGATGCAAAAGATGAATATTGTGCATTGTAAATATTGATACTCTAAATTGTTACATCACTTAACTTTTTTTTTTTTACATCTTTATTGGAGCATAATTGCTTTACAATGTTGTGTTAGTTTCTGCTGTATAACAAAGTGAATCAGCTATACATATATCCCCATATCTCCTCCCTCTTGCGTCTCTCTCCCACCCACCCTTTCCCACCCCTCTAGGTGGACACAAAGCACCAAGCTGATCTCCCTGCGCTATATGGCTGCTTCCCACTAGCTGTCTGTTTTACATTTGGCAGTGTATACATGTCCATGCCACTCTCTCACTTCATCCCAGCTTAACCTTCCCCCCTCCCTGTGTCCTCAAGTCCATTCTCTACATCTGCGTCTTTATTCCTGTTCTGCCCCTGTTATATCACTTTAAATTGTAACCAGTGGAAGGTAAATATCCAAGAAATTTGATACCTACCGTCTGTAATTTTTTAAAAATAAATTTATTTATTTATTTATTGGCTGCGTTGGGTCTTCATTGCTGGGCGAGGGCTTTCTCTAGTTACAGCGAGCGGGGGCTACTCTTCGTTGTGGTGCGTGGGCTTCTCATTGCGGTGGCTTCTCTTGTTTCGGAGCACAGGCGCTAAGCACGTGGGCTTCAGTAGTTGTGGCTCGTGGGCTCTAGAGCGCAAGCTCAGTAGTTGTGGCACACAGGCTTAGTTGCTCCGCGGCATGTGGGATCTTCCCAGACCAGGGCTTGAACCTGTGTCCCCTGCATTGGCAGGCGGATTCTTAACCACTGCACCACCAGTGAAGTACCTGTAATTTTTTTTTTAAGATTTTGCATAATTCCTTTTGATTCTTGAACTTTTTTTCCCGCTTCCATTTCCCCAAGAATTTAATACAATTATATTTTTATACCTGAAAGTATTTTATTGATCACCCAATCATATTCTTCTATGACAAAATAAGTACATTAATTGAATTTTAAAACTTTTTTCACATCCTTTAAACTTAAAATTTTTAAAAAATATTTATTTATTATTTAGGCTGCTCTGGGTCTTAGTTGCGGCACATGAGATCTTCGTTGTGGCATGTTTAGTTGCGGCATGTGGACTCTTAGTTGTGGCATGCAGACTCTTAATTGTGGCGTGCATGCGGGATCCAGTCCCCCACCCAGTGATCGAACCCGGGCCCCCTGCTTCGGGAGTATGGATTCTTACCCACTGGACCATCAGGGAAGTCCCTGAACTTAAAATTTTATGCACTAATGTTTTTCTTCTGGATTGACTTATTACAGTTATTAGTACATGCTTGATCAATACAACATAAGTATATTAAAACTTTTGATAATTATTAAACATAAAAGTGTCGGGACTTCCCTGGTGGTCCAGTGGGTAAGACTCTGCACTCCCAGTGCAGGGGGCCCAGGTTCAATCCCTTGTCGGAGAACTAGATCCCGCATGCATGCCACAACTTAAGATCCCGCACGCTGCAATGAAGTTCCAACATGCTGCAACTAAGACCCAGAGCAGCCAAAATAAATAAATATTTAAATAAATAAATAAAAATAAATAAAATAAAGTTTCCAAGAGATACTTTCCACCTCTTACATTGGCAGAGAACAACAACAACAACAAAAATTTAAAAAAAAAAGTGTCATTTTGTTGCAACAGCATTTCTTAATTAGATGGATGCATAGTATTGGGTTGGCCAAAGAGTTAGTTCCGGTTTTAATATCTTACGGAAAAACCCGAATGAACTTTTTGGCCAACCCAATACTTATTGCTAGAGAAGACAGAGTTCAGTTCCAAGGCTTTCTCCCCCCCCCCCCACCCCATTTTTATAGCTGTAACCTGAGAAAGCTTTTCCCCATAAATCAGTAGATGGAAGGAGTTTCAACAGTGTCACTACTGTGACCAAACAGAGCTTGGGTCTGCCTGCCCATGTGTCCAGTAAAGCCATTCCCCTGACACTGAGTTCTGGTGAAGGAAAGTGCAGCCTTCATTGCAGGGTGCCAAGCAAGGAATCCAGATAGTTAAGGCCCAATGGTTTTCAGGAAAATGTTTCTAAAGACAGGGTGCAGGAGAGAGTTGTGGTGTGAGTAATCAGTTGTGGACATTCTTCTGATTGGTTGGTGGTGAAGTAATAGGAAATCAACATCATCAATCTTCAGGCAGTTCCAACGCATCTGTGGTCTATGTGCTTGTGGTCAGCATACAGTTAACGTCTTTCTCCTGATGGGGATTTCAGTCTCAGCAAAACAGCTCAAAAAATATAGCTCAGAATATTATCTGTAGACCTTGAGGGGGAACTAAAAAGTCCTTGACTTCGTTTAATAGCTGAACAATTATTTTTTTGTCTTGCTTGACTGTTTTCCTTTGTTTCTGCATTTTCTCACTTCTCTGCTTAAGTTTATTATTTGGAACTTGCAGAAGACCTAGGAGGCTAAACTATTTCTACAAACAGGAGGTAGGCAGAGGACACTGTGTGTGTGTGGGGGGTTCTGACCTGGGAAGACCCCATACTGTCCTGCTTGGTTATACTACCGTATAATGAATTATCAGGTGACAGCTGAACTAAGTCCTCCTTGAACTCTGTTGAAAGAAAAGATTTGGAATTCTTTTATTTTATTTGTTTATTTTGGTTGCATGGCGTCTAAGTTGCAGCCTGCAGGTTCCTGCACTGGAAGACGGATTTTTTACCACTGGACCACCATAGAAGTCCCCCTCCATGATTATTTATATTATCCACACATAGAACATACAACGTTTTGGAAAAACCTGTTTGATTAAGTAAATTGTGTTATTAACATCAATTTTACCTGTTTCTCTTTGATCAAGCTTCTTTTTTTTTTTTAATGATTATTTTTTCTTTTATTTCAGTGTTTATTTAGGCTGCACTGGGTCTTGGTTGCAGAATGTGGGCTTATTTAAGGCTTCTTAGTTCTAGCATGTATGCATGCAGGATCCAGCTGGATTGAAACTGGGTATCCTGTACGGGGACCACAGAGTCCTATCCACTGGACCACCAGGAAAGCCCCAATAAAGCTTTTATTTGCATAGCATCTGCAAGACATGTAACTCTGTGACCCCCACCAGAGATTAAAGAACAAAAAAACCCAGAAACACCTAAAACTACACCTGATCGGACACAGATTTCTAGAAAATTTTTTTGACTTCAATACACCCACATAAATAGCCAAACAAACACTTGCAAATCATCTTGCTGCTAGAAATGAAAACATAATAATCCTTTTTAAAATATAATAGTTCTTTCATTCTTACCACAGTTAGGTAGCCTTGCCAAAACAAGGCCTCAAAAAATTATTGTAAGACTCAATTGTTTCCCTCCACGGAAATCTTTAGTAAAAGGCGAAAGATTTATACGATATGAAGAGAAACGAGAGTATACCTAACAGCCTAGGTAACTCATTTTTCCAGTAACTACAACTCCTAGTTCACTGATGGTGGCTATTTATCCCCAGAGTTACTGCTGGAATAAATTTATTCAAGGAATTCTGAAAATAATATTTTCATACTTAGAAAAATTGAGTAAGAAAGAAATTTTTATTAACTTGAAAACTATTAAACTATTTGCAGTGTATTATGGGTATGCAAATGAACCTGAATAATCTCCCTTTACACTCCGGAAATATCTTAGTACTGTATTCAACCATTGCTCTGGGGCCACCTTTAAGGGGCAAAGCGGTGGCTTGTCTGCCTGGGATCTTAACTTCGTCCTTGTCTACTAGAGACGTTATGATTTTATCTATTTGTACACTGGGACTATGCTATCTTTTAAATAAAATAATTTTCTGATCGTTGGGGCGGGGGTGGGCCATGAGAATAGCAAAGTAATGGTTAATATGAAATCCAGGATAGTGGTTACCTGCAGTGAGGAGTGAGGGGTAAGACTGTGGAAAGGACCACAGAGGTTTCAAAGGTGTTGGCAATATCTTTTTTTTTAAACTGGGGGGGAGGCATCAAGTATTCATTTTATTACTTTAAAAATTTTATTTATATATCATATAACATTGTATATCATATTCATGAACATTATGAATCTTCCCCATCATTGAGGTCTACTTTTATGTCATTTCATACAGTTTTATAATTTTACCATAAAGATTTTTTTGGTTAGAATTACTTCACTCTTTTTTTTTCTTTTAAAATTTTTAACATCTTTATTGGAGTATAGTTGCTTTACAATGGTGTGTTAGTTTCTGCTTTATAACAAAGTGAATCAGCTATACATATACATATATCCCCATATCTCTTCCCTCTTGCATCTCCCTCCCACCCTCCCTATCCCACCCTTCTAGGTGGTCACAAAACACGGGGCTGATCTCCCTGTGCTATGTGGCTGCTTCCCACTAGCTAGCTATTTTACATTGGTAGTATATTTAATTCCATGACACTCTCTCACTTAGTCCCAGCTTACCCTTCCCTCCCTGTGTCCTCAAGTCCATTCTCTATGTCTGTGTCTTTATTCCTGTCCTGCCCCTAGGTTCTTCAGAACCTTTTTTTTTTTTTTTTTTAGATTCCATATATGTGTGACAATACGGTATTTGTTTTTTTCTTTCTGACTTACTTCACTCTGTATGACAGACTCTAGGTCCATCCACCTCACTACAAATAACTCGATTTTGTTTCTTTTTATGGCTGAGTAATATTCCATTGTATATATGTGCCACATCTTCTTTACACAGTTGTCTGTCGATGGGCATTTAGGTTGCTTCCATGACCTGGCTATTGTAAATAGTGCTGCAATGAACATTGGGGTGCATGTGTCTTTTTGAATTATGGTTTTCTCTGGGTATATAACTGGTAGTGGGATTGCTGGGTTGTATGGGAGTTCTATTTTTAGTTTTTTAAGGAACCTCCATAGTGGCTGTATCGATTTACATTCCCACCAACAGTGCAAGAGGGTTCCCTTTTCTCCACACCCTCTCCAGCATTTGTCATTTGTAGATTTTCTGATGATACCCATTCTAACTGGTGTGAGGTGATACCTTATTGTAGTTTTGATTTGCATTTCTCTAATAATTAGTGATGTTGAGCAGCTTTTCATGTGTTTCTTGGCCATCTGTATGTCTTCTTTGGAGAAATGTCTATTTAGGTCTTCTGCCCATTTTTGGATTGAGTTGTTTGTTTTTTTAATACTGAGCTGCATGAGCTGTTTATATATTTTGGAGATCAATCCTTTGTCTGTTGATTCGTTTGCAAATATTTTCTCCCATTCTGAGGGTTGTCTTTTCCTTTTCTTTATGGTTTCCTTTGCTGTGCAAAAGCTTTGAAGTTTCATTAGGTCCCATTTGTTTATTTTTGTTTTTATTTCCATTACTCTAGGAGGTGCATCAAAAAAGATCTTGCTGTGATTTAGGTCAAAGAGTGTTCTTCCTATATTTTCCTCTAAGAGTTTTATAGTGTCCGGTCTTACATTTAGGTCTCGAATCCATTTTGAGTTTATTTTTGTGTATGGTGTTAGGGAGTGTTCTAATTTCATTCTTTTACATGTAGCTGTCCAGTTTTCCCAACACCACTTATTGAGGAGACTGTCTTTTCTCCATTGTATATCCTTGCCTCCTTTGTCATAGACTAGTTGACCATAGGTGCGTGGGTTTATCTCTGGGCTTTCTATCTTGTTCCATTGATCTATATTTCTGTTTTTGTGCCAGTGCCATATTGTCTTGATGACTGTAGCTTTGTAGTATAGTCTGAAGTCAGGGAGTCTGATTCCTCCAGCTCCGTTTTTTTCCCTCAAGACTGCTTTTGCTATTCGGGGTCTTTTGTGTCTCCATACAAATTTTAAGATTTTTTGTTCTAGTTCTGTAAAAAATGCCATTGGTAATTTGATAGGGATTGCATTGAATCTGTAGATTGCTTTGGGTAGTAGAGTCATTTTCACAATATTGATTCTTCCAATCCAAGAACATGGTATATCTCTCCATCTGTTGGTATCATCTTTAATTTCTTTTATCAGTGTCTTATAGTTTTCTGCATACAGGTCTTTTGTCTCCTTAGGTAGGTTTATTCCTAGGTATTTTATTCTTTTTGTTGCAATGGTAAATGGGAGTGTTTCCATAATTTCTCTTTCAGATTTTTCATCATTAGTGTATAGGAATGCAAGAGATTTCTGTGCATTAATTTTGTATCCTGCAACTTTACCAAATTCATTGATGAGCTCTAGTAGTTTTCTGGTGGCATCTTTAGGATTCTCTAAGTATAGTATCATGCCATCTGCAAACAGTGACAGTTTTACTTCTTCTTTTCCAATTTGGATTCCTTTTATTTCTTTTTCTTCTCTGACTGCCGTGGCTAGGACTTCCAAAACTGTGTTGAATAACAGTGGTGAGAGTGGACATCCTTGTCTTGTTCCTGATCTTAGAGGAAATGCTTTCAGTTTTTCACCATTGAGAATGATGTTTGCTGTGGGTTTGTCATATATGGCCTTTATTATGTTGAGGTAGGTTCCCTCTATGTCTACTTTCTGGAGAGTTTTTTATCATAAATGGGTGTTGAATTTTGTCAAAAGCTTTTTCTGCATCTACTGAGATGATCATATGGTTTTTATTCTTCCGTTTGTTAGTATGGTGTATCACATTGATTGATTTGCATATATTGAAGAATCCTTGCATCCCTGGGATAAATCCCACTTGATCATGGTGTATGATCCTTTTAATATGTTGTTGGATTCTGTTTGCTAGTATTTTCTTGAGGATTTTTGCATCTATGTTCATCAGTGATATAGGTGTGTAATTTTCTTTTTTTGTGTATCTTTGTCTGGTTTTGGTATCAGGGTGATGGTGGCCTCATAGAATGAGTTTGGGACTGTTCCTTCCTCTGCAAATTTTTGGAAGAGTTTGAGAAGGATGGGTGTTAGCTCTTCTCTAAATGTTTGATAGAATTCACCTGTGAAGCCATCTGGTCCTGGACTTTTGTCTGTTGGAAGATTTTTAATCACAGTTTCAATTTCATTACTTGTGATTGGTCTGTTCATATTTTCTATTTCTTCCTGGTTCAGTCTTGGGAGGTTATACCTTTCTAAGAATTTGTCCATTTCTTCCAAGTTGTCCATTTTATTGGCATAGTAGTAGTCCACTATGTAGTAGTAGTAGGCCACTACTACTATGTAGTAGTACTATGTAGTAGTGGCCTGTAGTAGTCTCTTAGGATGCTTTGTATTTCTGTGGTGTCTGTTGTAACTTCTCCTTTTTCATTTCTAATTTTATTGATTTGAGTCCTCTCCCTCTTTTTCCTGATGAGTCTGGCTAATGGTTTATCAATTTTGTTTATCTTCTCAGAGAACCAGCTTTTAGTTTTATTGATCTTTGCTATTGTTTTCTTTGTTTCTATTTCATGTATTTCTGCTTTGATATTTATGATTTCTTTCCTTCTGCTAACTTTGGGTTTTGTTTGTTCTTCTTTCTCTAGTTCCTTTAGGTGTAAGGTTAGATTGTTTATTTGAGGTTTTTCTTATTTCTTGAGGTAGGCTTGTACTGATATAAACTTCCCTCTTAGAACTGCTTTTGCTGCATCCCATAGGTTTTGGATCATCATGTTTTTGTTGTAATTTGTTTCTAGGTATTTTTTTATTTCCTCTTTGATCTCTTCAGTGATCTTTTGGTTATTTAGTAGCGTATTGTTTAGCTTCCATGTGTTTGTGTTTTTTACGTTTTTTCCCTGTAATTGATTTCTAATCTCATAGCGTTGTGGTCAGAAAAGATGCTTGATATGATTTCAATTTTCTTAAATTTACTGAGGCTTGATTTGTGACCCAAGATGTGATCTATCCTGGAGAACATTCCGTGTGCACTTGATAAGAAAGTGTAATCTGCTGTTTTTGGATGGAATGTTCTATAAATATCAATGAAATCTATCTGGTCTATTGTGTCATTTAAAGCTTGTGTTTCCTCATTAATTTTCTGTTTGGATGATCTGTCCATTGGTGTAAGTGAAGTGTTAAAAGTCCCCCACTATTATTGTGCTACTGTCGATTTCCTCTTTTATAGCTGTTAGCATTTGCCTTATGTATTGTGGTGTTCCTATGTTGGGTGCATATGTATTTATAATTGTTATATAATCTTCTTGGGTTGAACACTTGATCATTATGTAATGTTCTTCTTTGTCTCTTGTAATAGTCTTTATTTTAAAGTCTATTTTGTCTGATATGAGAATTGCTACTCCAGCTTTCTTTTGATTTCCATTTGCATGGAATATCTTTTTCCATCCCCTCACTTTCAGTCTGTATGTGTCCCTAGGTCTGAAGTGGGTCTCTTGTAGACAGCATATATATGGGTCTTGTTTTTGTATCCATTTAGCGAGCCTGTGTCTTTTGGTTGGAGCATTTAATCCATTCATGTTTAAGGTGATTATTGATGTGTATGTTCCTATTACCATTTTCTTAATTGCTTTGGTTTGTTTTTGTAGGTCCTTTTCTTCTCTTGTGTTTCCCACTTAGAGAAGTTCCTTTAGCATTTGTTGTAGAGCTGGTCTGGTGGTGCTGAATTCTCTTAGCTTTTGCTTGTCTGTAAAGTTTTTGATTTCTCCATCGAATCTGAATGAGATCCTTGCTGGGTAGAGTAATCTTGGTTTTAGGCTCTTCCCTTTCATCACTTTAAATATGTCATGCCACTCCCTTCTGGCTTGTAGAGTTTCTGCTGAGAAATCAGCTGTTAACCTTATGGGAGTTCCCTTGTATGTTATTTGTCGTTTTTCCCTTGTTGCTTTCGATAATTTTTCTTTGTCTTTAATTTTTGTCAATTTGATTACTATGTGTCTCAGCATGTTTCTCCTTGGGTTTATCCAGCCTGGGACTCTCTGTGCTTCCTGGACTTGGGTGACTTATTTCCTTTCCCATATTATGGAAGTTTTTGACTATAATCTCTTCAAATATTTTCTCCTGTCCTTTCTCTCTCTCTTCTCCTTCTGGGACCCCTATAATGTGAATGTTGTTGCGTTTAATGTTCTCCCAGAGGTCTCTTAGGCTGTCTTCATTTCTTTTCATTCTTTTTTCTTTATTCTGTTCCACAGCAGTGAATTCCACCATAGTGTTTTCCAGGTCACTTATCCGTTCTTCTGCCTCAGTTATTCTGCTATTGATTCCTTCTAGTGTATTTTTCATTTTAGTTATTGTATTGTTCATCTCTGTTTGTTTGTTCTTTAATTCTTCTATGTGTTTGTTCTTTAATTCTTCTAGGTCTTTGTTAAACATTTCTTGCATTTTCTCGATCTTTACCTCCATTTTTTCCCTGAGGTCCTGGATCATCTTCACTATCATTATTCTGAATTCTTTTTCTGGAAGGTTGCCTATCTCCACTTCATTTAGTTGTTTTTCTGGGGTTTTATCTTGTTCCTTCATCTGGTACAAAGTCGTCTGCCTTTTCATTTTGTCTATCTTTCTGTGAATGTGGTTTTCCTTCCACAGGCTGCAAAATTGTAGTTCTTCTTGCTTCTGGTGTCTGCCCTCTCCCTTCATGAAATTCTTAATAATTTTTGAGCAAAGGTTCTGCATCTTCATTTTGTACTGGGCCTCAAAATGTATCTGGTAGAAATTGTTTTGATTAAACTAATAGCATTCTCTTCCTAGTATATTGCATTTTTTTTTCTTCTTGCAGTGTAGGTGGATATTGAGATAATCATAAGTTTTCCCTTTTAATATATGAATGTGGGAAATTACATTCATAGATTTTCCACCATAAATTATCTCTGCATTTATATACTAAACTCAACAATAATGGATTTTTAAGAAGACTTAATTTTTTAAGAAAAGTCTTAAACTTATTTTAAAATTTTAAAGTAAAATTATGAAGATAATGTGGAGTTTCTGTATACCCCACACCCAGTTACCCCAATCATTAACATGTTATTGTTAATATGGTACATTTGTTATAATTAATGAATCAATAGTCCGTAGTTTATTCAGATTTCCTTGGTTTTTATCTAGTGTCCTTTTTCTGTTGAAGGATCCTACCCAGGATACTACACTGTATTTAGTTGTCTCCTTAGGTTCCTCTGGGCTGTGAGTTTCTTAGACTTTCCTTGTTTTGATGACTTTGACAGTTTTGAGGCATACTGATATTTTACAGAATCCTCTTCTGTTGGGATTTGTCTGATGTTTTTCTCATGATTAGACTGGGGTAATGTGTTTTTGAGAGGAAGACCACATAGGTATATTGCCATTTTCATCATTTCATTTCAAAGATACATACATCAACATGACTTATCACTGTTGATATGATGACATTAATCACCTCCAGAGAGGGGAGAGGGGATGGAGCTTGAATAAATCACCAGTGGCCAATGGTTTAATCAACCATGCCTAAGTAATAAGGCCTCCATAAAAATCCAAAAAGGGTGGGGTTGAGAGAGCTTTGGGGTTGGTGAATATGTGGTGATGCAGGGAGAATGGTGTGCCCAGAAAGAGCATGGAAGTTCTGTGCCCCTTCCCACATACTTGCCCTGTCATCTCTTTCATCAGGCTATTCCTGCGTTCTATCTTTTTAGATAGTAAGTTAACTTTTATTCTGAATTCTGTGAGCCACTGCAGAAAGTTAATCAAATCCAAGGAGGGGGACATGGGAACCTCTTATTTATAGCCAGTTGGTCAGAAGCACAGGTGACAACCTGGACTTGAGATTGCAGCAAAAAATTGTGAGACATGCAAAGATAGAGGAAAATGTGACCCATACACTGGGAAAAAAAAAAGTCAACAAAAACTGCCTGTGAAAGCAACCAGATGTTGGTTTAACAGGCAAAGCCTTCAAAGTAGCCATTATAAATATGTTCAAGGAATTAAAGGAAGTGATTAAAGAAGTAAAGGAAGGAATCAGGGCAATGTTATATCAAGTAGAGAATATCTTATTGATAGAAATAAGATACAAATTATTTAAAAAGAAACAAATGGAAATGCTGGAGTTGAAAAGTACAATAATTGAAATGAAAAATTCACTAGAGGGGACTTCCCTGGTGGTGCAGTGGTTAAGAATCTGCCTGCCAATGCAGGGGACACGGGTTCGAGCCCTGGTCCAGGAAGATCCCACATGCCGTGGAGCAACTAAGCCCGTGTGCCACGACTACTGAGCCTGCACTCTAGAGCCTATGAGCCACAACTCCTGTACACAACTACTGAGCCCACACGCCACAACTACTGAGCCTGTGTACTGCAACTATTGAAGCCCACGTGCCTAGAGCCCATGCTCTGCAACAAGAGAAGCCACCATAGTGAGAAGCCCGTGGACTGCAATGAAGAGTAGCCCCTGCTCTCCGTAGCCAGAGAAAGCCCGCATGCAGCAACAAAGACCTAACACAGCCAAAAATAATAAATAAATAAATAAATAAATTCACTAGAGTGCTCAGCAGTAGATGTAAATTGACAGAAGAAAGAACCAGCGAATTTTTTTAAAAAATAAATTTATTTTATTTCTTTATGTTTGGCTGTGTTGGGTCTTCATTGCTGCATGTGGGCGTTCTCTAGTTGTGGCGAGCGGGGGCTACTCTTCATTGTGGTTGTGTGGACTTCTCATTGCAGTGGCTTCTCTTGTTGAGGAGCACAGGCTCTAGGCACGCGGGCTTCAGTAGCTGTGGCACACGGGCTCAGTAGTTGTGGCTCACGGGCTCTAGAGCGCAGGCTCAGTAGTTGTGGCACACGGGCTTAGCTGCTCCGTGGCATGTGAGATCTTCCTGGACCAGGGCTTGAACCCATCTCCCCTGCATTGGTAGGTGGATTTTTTTTTTTTTTTTTGGAGGTGGATTCTTAACCACTGTGCCACCAGGGAAGTCCCAGAACCAGCAAATTTGAAGATAGATTGATAGAGATTATGTAATCCAAAGAACAGAGAGGAAAACAATGAAGAAAAATTAACAGAGCCTCAGAGAAATGTCGGACACCATTAAACACATCAACATATGTGAAATGGTAGTACTAGAAGGAGAGAAGAGAGAAAGGAACAGAAAAAATATTTGAAGAAATAATAGCTGAAATCGTCCCAGATTATAGCAAAACAATCACTTTCACATCCAGGAATCCATTGAACTCCAAATAAAATACATTCACCAAGTTCCACAAACAGACACAGCATAGTAAAAATGCCTAAAGCCAAAGACAAGGAGTGAATCTTGAAAGCAGCAGGAGAATAATACCTCATTTCTTACTCATAAGAGCCAAAAGGTAGAAGCAATCAAAATGACCATTCACTCATGAATGGATAAACAAAAGGTGGTATAGCTACATAATGGAATACTATTCAGCCCTAAAAAGGAATGAAGTACTGATACATGCTAAAACATGGATGCACCTTGAAAACAAAAACATTATACTAAGTGAAAGAACAAGTCACAAAACACCACATGTTATATGATTCCATTTATATGAAGTGTCCAGAATAGGCAAATCTAAAGAGACAGAAACCAGATTAATGGTTGCTTAGGGCTGGGGTAGATGGGAGTATAGGGTGGTGATAGCCTAAATATATAGGGTTTCTTTTTGATGTGATGAAAGTGTTCTTAAATTCACTGCAGTGATGGTTGCACATATCTGTGAATATACTAAAAACTATTAAGTTTTACACTTTAAATTGTTTGGGCTGTGGATTATATCTCAATAAAGTTGCTTCTAAAAAATAAAAAAAGAGAACCACAGTGACATGGAACTAGATAACCCAGCTTGCTCTCAAGAGCTCCCAGACCCTGAGAGTGGTATCCTCAGAGACCTTTCCACACCCCCTAGAACATGGGTATTATCACCACGATTCTCATTTCATGTATGAGAAAACATACTCAGTGAAAACAAATTTCATGTATTCATCCAACAAACAATCCTTGAGGCCAATGAGGTGGCCCTGATACTGAGCAGGGCCTTGTGGGGCTCCTGGGCACAAAGCCTTTCTGTCTCCCCATTTCTTTGATTACAGGAAACAGCCTTCATTCGGCCTCCATGACCTTCCCTGAGTTCCAATGGGCAGATTCAAGCAGTTGTTAATTAGGGAAGGGAGGGGATGCAAGACCAGGGAGAAACAAACATTCAAGAGCAACCTTGGGGCAAGGTCCTGTTTCACCATCAACGGATACACATTACAATATCTTTGAGCTATTTTGCAGATACTGAAACCCCTCCAGGTGGGAAAAGTTAACGATTAAGGATGGTATGCTGCCCACAAGCATGCAGACCCCAGACCAGTTGGACCTGAGGGTTGATGATGCTGACTTCTGAGGCAGGAGATAGATGGGCTCCAGGCTAGGCATTTATAACTGGCCTCCTATTCACACCTCCTGCGGTGAGAAGAAGATGAGCAGCAAGCCGGACATTCATTACCGGCCCGTTTACATTTCCTGAAGCAAGAGACAAACGGGCTCCAGGACTACATATTTATGACTGGACTCCTGTCTATATTTTGAGATCTGCACCTCAATATAAAAACCAGCAACAGGAATAGGGTAAATAACCAGACATTGGACACTTTTATGGCAGGGACAGAGAAGGGCTAAACCCTGTTAAAAGATCAAGAGGTCATACATTTCCCATCCTTGGGGCCAGGGAGACATTGCACATGCGCAGAAAGGCTCCTTGGGGTCAAAAAGGAGGGGGCACCACCCCATAATATGTGATACTAAGGCCATCCCATAGGCCTCTGGGCTGTAATCCATATTGGAAGAAAGTTGCGCACGCATGTTGGGGAGGGTCCTAGGGCAGGTCAGGTGTGGAAACAGAAACCAGATAATTGGCCAAAGGTAATCAAAGACCTGGAAGCACTGCCCTACATAAATGACTTAACTGCCTCTTTACTGCACTCCTCATTAGGGAGGATGCCCACACCCTTACTCTCTGGGTGTGCATCTCTGCCTTGCTTCTTTTTTTTTTTTTTGAATTTTATTTTACTTATTTTTATACAGCAGGTTCTTATTAGTTATCTATTTTATACATATTAGTGTACATATGTCAGTCCCAATCTCCCAATTCATCCCACCACCCCTGCCACTTTCCCCCCTTCTGCCTTGCTTCTATCTTAACTAAACAAACTGTTTCTCTGTGTGCTCTCCCACTTGTTATTGTGCTATGTCTCTAATAATAAACATTGTACCTGTTTTTACAGTTTTTGCCTCCGTGAGAAATGCATTTTTCACTGGGGGCAAAAGCCAGGGGGTGTGGTGGCTAGGATTCCTGGTTTTTATCCAGGCTACCCAGGTTCAATTCCTGGGCAGGGAATTAACATCTTGCTTCACGCCACCACTCACTGCTGCCTCTCTGAGATCACTCCTACTTACCTCACCACCAACCCATCAGAAGAATATCCACAAGCTGATCACGCCCTCTTTGAACAATTACTATAAAACTTCTCACTATCTTCTCCAAGTAGGGGGATGCACGGTTTTGAAGGCATTAGCCCGTTGTAGCCCCCTTTGCCTGGGAAACCAATAAAGCTATTCTTTTCTACTTCACCCAAAACTCCGTCTCCGAGATTCAATTCAGCCCTTGTGTACAGAGAAGCTGAGCTTTTGGCATCAGCCCTGCCTAAGGGCCCACAGTGAAGAAGAGGTGGAAGGAGGGATGGTTCCCAGGTCACCTGCCCCCCTGCTGCAGGCTCTGCCTTTCTGGGCCTGAGCTTCAGCAGCCGTGTTAGAACTCCTGGGTCCCATGAGGCTCCCAGGACTTTGGGGGCACTAAGGGCCTTTTCTGAGGCCATAAGGCTCTCAGACAGTTTTTGGTGCTTCTGGAGCAGTACAGGCCCCACAGCAACCGGAGGTTTGATGCAGACTCCTGGGAGCAGCCAGCACTCATTCCCCAGCCTGGGAAGCCCTGTGGTGGCTGCGGTCTGGTCTTGCTCTTGCTCCCAAAGTCATACATACAATCCGACAGCAAGGACCTCTGCTCTGAGCTCAGGGTCCTGCTCAGCCTGGATGCAGAAGGTGGAGAAGTTCCTCCCTCAGAGGATGCTGGAGTGTGGAGGTGTGGGTAGGGTGTTGAGGGGCTTCTTGGTGTAGGTATTAGTGATGAGCTGTGCTTAGATTTCCATGTGACCATGAGGCCAAAATGTGGGGTTTTCTCTAATGGGCAGAGGGCATGGGAGTCTTGTCCCTTCCCTCCTGCAGAGGTGGGTCAATCTCCCCTCTGCCCTCCCCCATTACTTGTCTCCTCAGGCTCCCTTTCATGCAGGGCCCCAAAGGGGGATCTTGGCATGTCTTGTGAGAGGCGAGAGACTTTAGCAATGCAGAGAATTCTGGAGGCTGAAAGGCAGAGGAAAGCTCTTTTAGTTTTCAGAATCCCAGATTTACCCCATCTGGCTGTGCAACCTTGGGCAATCATGGCAGCACTCTGAGACTCAGTTGCCCTGGGTGTTAAATGGCTCCTTCTGCACGGCCCGTCTTGGAGGGAAATAATTCAAGAGGGAGGCAGTAAGTAGTAGCAATTCCCCAGGCGAGACCAGGAGGCTCAGCCCGCGGAGCTGGGACAAAGACAAGTCCAAGGGTGGGTCAAAAGGGGGCCTGGGTCATTTTCTACTCGGGGCTTCAGTGAGGATGGCCCGCAGCAGCGTGGGCGACTCAGCCGGGGCCGCACACCTGGCAGCTGTGGGACACTCACTCGGGTCGGGCGTACACACCCTGCACCGGGGAGGGGGTGGAGGCGGGCGCGGGAAGGGGCGGGCCCTCGCTGGGCTGGGCGGAGCGGCAGCCGCGGTCGGGAGGGCAGGTAGGTCTGGGCGCGCGATGGGGCGCGGGAGTCCATCCGGCGGGCAGCGCGCGGCGAGTGGACGCGCACGGCTGGCGGAACGCAGGCAGCGCCGAGGGCAGCCAGGCGAACGCTGGGGCTTCGGCGGGGCCTGTCGGAGGCGGGGCAGGAAGGCCCGTGCAGCGCCTTAGCCTCGCCGGGCGTTGGGAGGGGGTTCGGCCCGCGGTCCCCGTTGGGGGTGCCCACCCACCCCAGGCCTCTTCAGAGGACACGTGTCAGTACGTTGTCGTCTCACCCCATGTCATAGCCCCTCCCCCAGGCCTGGAATCCCCCGTCCGTCAGGCTCCATTATCCCCAGGCCCAACCCCCCGCTGACCCGCGCGCGGTCCCAGCCGGATCCCTCTCCTCCCTGGCCCGTCTCCCTGGGCGGCGAGCGGCCCGGCCCCCGCAGAAGACACTCGTCTGCACGTTCTTACCCCTGTCATCTCATCCCTCTGCCTAACTCACCCCAGGCCTAGGGACTCCGGCCCATTGTCCCCGGACCCAGCCCCTCGCTGACCGCAGGCTCGGCCCTAGCCCCCGCCCGGCGCGTCCCCCCCGGCAACGCGCCGCGACCCGGGATGCAGCCCGCAAGCTGGACGACCGTCAGGGAGGCGGCGGGCCGTGACGTGCTGGCCGCCGACCTCCGCTGCAGCTTCTTCGCCTCGGCCCTGCAGAGCTACAAGCGCGACTCGGTACTGCGGCCCTTCCCCGCATCCTATGCCCGCCACGACTGCAAGGACTTTGAGGCCCTGGTGAGTGTACTTTTACCCTGTGCTGTCCACTGCTTCTCAGGGCACGTTGTCTGTGGAACTCCTGTTAGTGACGGTACCAGCCCCCGGACTTAACATTCCTAGCCTGGCCTTGGGGAAGGTTTGTTTCCAGGAGCTAAGAACACTCCCGACAACCTTCACACTCCCAGGTGACTCTCAGGGGTGAAGTGAGGAATTCAACAGTTGCATAGGCCTCCACAACATTTCCTAGCGTGGCTTAGGGTGTTGATCTGAATCAGCTGGTTCTGCTAAATAGGAAGTTATCTATCCCTTTGCAAATAATGAGACACCATAAGTCACCAAAGCCACCCGGACCTCATCTTCAGATGAGGTAATATGTGGCCAGTACTTTTATAAATTATAACATATGTACAGTACACATGTGAGCTGTTATTTCTCTGATGATTCAGGAGGCAGTTAATTTCTTGCAGAGTTCACCTCAGGGTCAGCATTCCAGATATTAGTTATCTTTGTAATCCAAATGTTTGGAATTACCTAGAAAAATATAACTTGCCAAAATTGATTCTGTAAGAAATACAAAGTCAAAAGCCTATAATCATTAAAGACATTGAATTAGTAGTCAAAGATTTTCCCTCAGAGAAAACTCCAGGCCTACCCAGTTTCGTTGGTGAGTTCTACCAATCACTGAGGGAATAAGTAATTCCAGCTTTACACAATTCTTCCAGTGTATTGAAAAATAGGGTAGTGTAATCTTGATACTGAATCTAATAAGAATGATACAAGAAAAGAAAATTAAAGGCCAATGTCACTCAAGAGTATAAATATAGAAATCCTCTATAAAATATTAGGATCCTGAAACTAGCAATATATAAGAAGAACAATTTCTTATTAATAGGTTGGGTTTATCCCAGGAATACAAAATTAGTTCAACATTAGAAAATCTCTTAATATTATGAACCACATTAACAGAATGTTGATCGTGTTTAGAATCAACATGTTTAAAATTATCTCCGATGAGGTGGTCAGTATTGGGTGACCCTCTTTGCTATTGCTCCCAGGTGGTCAAGGGACAAAGGCCCAGCCTCCTGTCCCCTACCTGGTCCATTGCAGCTTAGGCTGGGAATGTGTTGAGGGCACCTCTGGTCTTGACCACAGTGCACAGGGGTTTCGGGTACAGGGGGTGGGAGGTTGGAGAAAGAGGCAAGCAGATTGACTTCCCCCATGGTTTGTTCTGCAAATTCAGATATTTAATTTTGTGAGTTTGTGATATCAGAGTGTTGGGGATGAAACTTTCTTCAGTTTTGTCAGTGGATATTTATGGAGCTCCTGTTGTGGGCCAGGTGCTGAGAATACAGAATTAAAGACTCAAGGAGAGGTTAACAGTCTGATCAGCTATACTATGGGATAAGCCCTATATATACAACATGGAAGCCCAGAGCAGGACTCCAGGCCTTGGCAGTAGGCTGGAATCAGGGAGCACTAACCAGGGGCGGTTATGATGCCCTGCTGAGTCCCCAGGGACATGGAGGATTTCGAGGAGCAGAGGAGAGGAAAGGGGTATTCCAGGAGGAGTAGCAGGATGGGCAGAAAGCCAGGACCTCACCAGGAAGGATAAGTCTGTACTTTAGTGTGGCTTTCATGGGGAACAGAAAGAGATGAGGCCAACCGGAGCAAGCAGGACTGGGCATGTCCTGCCCAGATGTGTAGACTTTATCCTTCGGCTGTGAGGTCATTGGTGACATCCAGGATGCATTTCTGAAAGACCCTTGTGGTGGCAGGGTGACAGAGGGATCTGTTCAGGAGGAGTAGAGAGAGGAGGAGAGACTGGGGGTCAGAGGGACCAAACTCACCAGAGATGATGCCTCACAATGCGCTTTATTAATTTTTGCCAAGAAACATCCAAATGGATTAGAATGCTCAGTGTGTTCTCTTTCTGCTGGAACAGAATCGGGTTACTTTGATGAATATGAGATAAATACAAAGGGATCTTTGGAATTGCTTTGATTTATTCATGCCTTTTAAAAATTTCGTTTTAATTACACAAGTAATGTTTGATTATATTCTTGTTGTAAAAAACTCAAGTGATAAAGTATAAGCTCCCCTGATAGAGCTCACCCTGTCCCATATCCTTCCCCATAGGTATCAGTGCTCTCAGTTTGAGGCATACCCTTCCTCCCATACCTGTAATCCCTTAGGAGAGCATTGGCAATATGGGTAGCCCCAAATAGCCACCTCCTCGGTAGAGACAGACTGTCCTGCACATGGGGCTCCCTTTGGGGACAGTTTTAGACAATGTACTCTTTCTCTTGGGGGCCACTGGAGAAACACAGACAGATTCTTACCATCCCACCCTGTTGCTGTATTCCTTATTGGGCACCGGTGTTAGGGAAATAAGCCCAGGCCATGCAGATTCTTGGCTTTCTGTTAGGCATGGCTTTCAGGAGCTCTTTCTGAGGAGAGGCCCCCCCCACCAGGCAGGACCTGGCACGACCTCTGGGGGCAGGAACATTCTTAGATAAGCATGCTTTAGGTTTCGTTTTGCCACATGTTACATGAGTTAAAGAAAAGCTGTCCAGAACTTAGCATCTAACCTGTGTCTCTCTGACTCAAAGTTTAACTTTTTTAAAAAATAAATTATTTATTTATTTATTTATTTATTTATGGCTGTGTTGGGTCTTCATTGCTGCGCGAGGGCTTTATTTTTAGTTGCGGTGAGCGGTGGCTACTCTTCGTTGCTGTGGGTGGGCTTCTCATTGCGGTGGCTTCTCTTGTTGCGGAGCACGGGCTCTAAGTGTGTGGGCTTCAGTAGTTGTGGCGCGTGGGCTCAATAGTTGTGGCTTGCGGGCTCTAGAGCGCAGGCTCAGTAGTTGTGGTGCACGGGCTTAGTTGCTCCGTGGCATGTGGGATCTTCCTGGACCAGGGCTGGAACCTGTGTCCCCTGCATTGGCAGTATTCTTAACCACTGTGCCACCAGCGAAGTCCCTCTCAGATTACCTTTTTCTTTCTGTTCTCAGGAGGACTACGTGTAACTTGTTTAACCTTCCTAACAACTCAGCGATGTAGGTTCTATTATCATCTCTGTCACCATCAGCTAATCAGTATATGTGCCGGTGGCAGACATCCTCCAGCTCCAGGTGATGCCGGTGTGTAGTCAAGGGTAGAGAACCACCCCTTTAAAGGGTTCCCGTGATGACTCTTTTTATGAAGCGGACTCTTGTAGACTTTCACCCCCTATCTGTTTTAGTAAATCTGGATTTTCATACCTTAGGTTTATGCAAAGCAAGGTGTACCTGTATGTAACTGTGCAGTCCATCTTTCCCACCTTCATCTCAGCGGCCCACCACCTCCACCCATCCTGCCCACCCCACTTCCAGGTGTCACTCTGTTTGTCAGGTCCCCAAGGCTGGTGACCTTGGCTATACCTTTGGTTCATTTCCTTACAGCACCTCCACCCACAACTAGTAACTATGGCCTTTGGCATCTTCCTAGACAAGGAGTTTTTTCAGTTCTTTCCTGCTGCCAGCCCTTCTAGGACAACATTGCTTAACACCTAAACCTGAGTATCCCCACCTTTTCCTGGTGGTAAGAATCACTTGTGGCAACTTCTGTAAACACAGATTCTTGGGCTGCCTCCCCAGGAGATTATGATCTGGATTGTTGCAAAGTGTCCACTGGGCTGTCCTGCCGCCTCCTGACTCAAAGCAAGGAGATTGAATTGTCTCCTTCTAAGGTCACTGGTCCTCTCTCTCCTCTGCTCACCCCCTGCTGGTTCCCTGTCCTTGGCTTCTCAGTCACCCAGACCACCTCTTTCCTGAAACTTCCTTTCTCAAACCCCTGTGACCGCCCCGCACCACCCAACATTCAGGACTTGCCCAGGCTCCCTCAGCCACTTCTCCAACTGAATCCTTCCTGATTCCTCAGAGCAGAGGCTGCGAAAATGTGGCCTGTGGGATGACAGGTTTTGTTTGTCCTCTGGTCTTTTAGAAATTCAGAAATTAAAAACAAAGTGGGGGGGGGGGAATTCCCTGGTGGTCCAGTGGTTAGGACTGTACCCTTCCTCTGCAGGGGGCATGGGTTCCATCCCTGGTCCATCAGGGAACTAAGATCCTGCAAGCTTTCAGGTGTGGCCAAAAAAAAAAAAAAAAAAAAAAAAATGCGGCTTACTGATTTCTTTTAAAAAGAAAAAAAATCTGAGTCTCCATAGTTTGGGTAGAGGTTGCCCTTGGGCAGAAAGCAGCTGGAGCTGGGGGGTTGGTGGCTGGACCCTTTGCTAGGCCAGGGGTCTCCAGTTCAACACAGTCCTTACTATTCTTTCCTAGATAACCCCTTACTCATTTTCATCACCTCTCTGGCCCTGGGGACATTTGAGCCCTGGACCACCTTTTGGGACAGGCACTGTTTCCTTCTCTGCCTCCTCACCATGTTCTTTCCCACTGGGAATGCTCTTTCTCAAATTCCTCCCCCTCACTCCAGGTCCCACTCTCATCCTACTTGCTTTGAAAACCTTTCCCTTTGCCTTCCCCCCAGCCCCCAGAAACGCCTGCCTTCCTCCTGCCACTTTCTCCTCAAGCCAGTTGTTGATAAATGCCTTCCACTGTCACCAACTGTGGTTCATAACTCTTGTCTAGATGGAGGGTTTTCTTTCTCCTGACCCTGCCCCATACTACACATGACATACATCTTTCTCCCTACCTTTGACAGGGCTTAAGTATACCCAGTGGCAGTCTTGGTTGTGTTATTCAAGAAACATACCTAAAGCTTCCCAAGCAGCCTCTTAAAGTCCTACTTGGATTGACTCTTTGGGCTAAAATATTCAGTCCATTACTAAATTTCTCCATTGATTTGGTAAGAGAGCATCACAGAGAATGGACTCTGGAGTCAGGCCACCTGGCTTCATGTCTCTGACTTGCCAAGGAATAGAGTGTGACCCTAGGCAAGGTACTTAACCTTTCTAAGCCTCAGTTTCCTCACTTGTATGTATGTATGTATGTATTTATTTATGTTTTAAAATTAAAAAAAATTCTTTTATTGAGGTTTAGTTGATTTACAGTATTATATAAGTTTCAGGTGTATAACAGTGATTCACAATTTTTAAAGGTTATACTCCATTTATAATTATTATAAAATATTGGTTTATTCCCTGCACTGTACAACATATCCTTGTAGCTTGTCTAGTTTGTACATAGTAGTTTGTACCTCCTAATCCCATACCTCTCTCCTGCCCCTCCCCCCTTCCTTCTTCCCACTGATAACCACTAGTTCTTTATATCTGTGAGTCTGTTGCTATTTTGTTATATTCACTAGTTTTATTTTTTAGATTCCACATATAAGTGATATCATTTGTCTTTCTCTGTTGGACTTATTTCACTTAACATAATACCCTCCAAGTCCATCCATGTTGTTGCAAATGGCAAATTTTCATTCTTTTTTATGGCTGAGTAGTATTCCATAGTGTGTGTGTGTGTGTGTGTGTGTGTGTGTATACACACACACACAAACACCTATCTTCTTTATCCATTCATCTGCTGATGGACACTTAGGTTGCTTCCATATCTTGGCTATTGTAAATAATGCTGCTATGAACGTTGGGACGCATGTGTCTTCTCAAATTAGTGTTTTCCTTTTCTTCAGATATATACCTAGGAGTGGTAGGTGGGTAGGTAGGTAGATAGCCATTCTGACCCGTGTGAGGTGATACCTCATTGTGATTTTGATTTGCATGTCTCTGGTGATCATCTTTAAGCTAGGCTGTCGTGAGGATAAAATGAGACGAGACATGCACAGCATTTAGCCCAGTGCCTGGCACATGGTAAGGCCTCAACAAATCGTAGCTATTACTATCTCATTCTGAACTTCATGTCAGGTTGCAGGCTGCCCTCTGGGACTCCAGGATATGTAAGATGTGGTTGGTCCTCAGGAAGCGTTTGTCTTAAGCAGATTTGAGATGGTCCCAGAGAGTCAAGGACCAACCTGGGATTCTGCACTGAGCACAAGGGGAGCACAGAGGTCATGGGGGGTCCGGGACAGGGCAGGTGACTTTAGGCTGGATTTGAAGACTGAATGTCATGCTGGGCAGCTGCAGAAGCACAGGGGAGGAGAGACATAGGGCAGCTGAGGAACAACATGGGGGGAGCAGGTGGGAAGTCTGTGGCAGGAGGTGCTCTTAGGCAGAGGCCAGCCCAGATTCTGAAGGGCCTTGTTAAGGGGAGGTTTGCTAGATTTGGCAGATTAAAAAATATAGACCGAAATACAAATTTGAACTTCAGAGAAGCAACAAATAATTTTTTTAGCACAGGTATGCCCCAAATGTTGCATGGGTTATATTATATTTAAAAAAAAATTGTTGTCTATCTGAAATTCAAATAACTGAGCAGACTATGTTATCTGGGTGCCCGGGAGGAGAGCTCGCACAGTTAACCTCCCTCGTTGCCATCCACATCCCTGACTACACGCTGGTTGCCAGATAAAATACAGTCTCTACCTGGTCCTCAGAAAGCCCTGCTCAAATACAGACAAGTTTGGTCACAAGAGGAAGAATCCTGTTAACTTTTTGTAGCAGATTGATTTTTCAGAGTAGCTTGAAAAGTGAAACAGGACATTAGGGAGGTCAGCTGAGGGGTTAAGAGTGGGGACGAGGGCAGCCCTGCAGGACACACAGGCAGCAGTGGGCAGGCAGCAGTGTGTCTGAGGGCCTGAGCCCTGGAAGAGGCCTGGGCCCAGCTCAGAGTTGGGAGAGTTCTCTCCCACTTCCACAGACTGAACCCCTGAAAGGGGCCTGGGTTAACTGACGGTCCTTTTGTGAGGCCCCCTGTGCCTTGATCTGGACTGTTGGCAAAGGCTGCGGCTCACAGGTGGGATTTGAGAGCAGTGATGGGAATGGTAATCCCAGTGGTAATCCCAATGGGAGAGAAGACTGCTCTGGCTCTGGCATAACAGGTGTGGACCAGCAGTAGAAAAGAGGGACAGGGGAGGCCGAGGTGTACCTGAGGGTATGTCATTCGGAATGCATCTTCAGGTACCCTCAGTGGCTCCATGTTGCCTACAGAACAAAGGCCAGAGTCCCCAAGGGGGATACAAGGCCCTTCGCTGGCTGATCTCAAGTCACCTCACTCCTGTTCCTCCTGGCGACCCCTCCCCCAAACTCTAGGCTCCAGGCATACCGAACTGTTTGCAGTTAATGATGACAACAGTCGTGGCAGTCCCACTAACTTAATACCTTCCTGTTGCTCTAAGCACTGCACTAGTTTAACTTGGTTAACCTTCACTGGCATCCTGTGAAGTGGCTCACATTGTCCCAATTATATGTTTGAGGAAACTGAGACACAGGAGGTTAACTCACCCAGGTCACACAGCGAGTAAGGGGTGTAAGAGCCCAGGTTTGGACCTGGGCCGCCCAGGAGGAGGGCTCGCACAGTTAACCTCCCTCGTTGCCATCCACATCCCTGACTACATGCTGCACTTCCGTGCTTCTGTGCCTTTGCCTGTCCAACCCGATCACACGGACACCTCCCCTTTGAAGACTTTCCTGACCACTCCCTTTTCTCAGAGCGCCTACCCAACAGGAGTCCTGCCTGGTCCCTTTTGTAGTTTGTATCCGTCTTTGTTATCACAGTGAATTTTTTTTTTTATAAATTCTATTTATTTATTTATTTTTATATTTATTTTTGGCTGTGTTGGGTCTTAGTTTCTGTGCGAGGGCTTTCTCTAGTTGCGGCAAGCGGGGGCCACTCTTCATCGCGGTGCGCGGGCCTCTTCACTATCGCGGCCTCTCTTGTTGTGGAGCACAGGCTCCAGACGCGCAGGCTCGGTAGTTGTGGCTCACGGGCCTAGTTGCTCTGCGGCATGTGGGATCTTCCCAGACCAGGGCTTGAACCCGTGTCCCCTGCATTAGCAGGCAGATTCTCAACCACTGCGCCACCAGGGAAGCCCGTGAATAGTTTTAAGTCATAATTATTTACCTTTCTGCCTCCCTGCTGTGTAGCATCAACACTTGTGGAGCATCTACACATCCATATTTTTATTTATTTATTTATTTATAACATCTTTATTGGAGTATAATTGCTTTACAGTGGTGTGTTAGTTTCTGTTTTATAACAAAGTGAATCAGGTATACATATACATATATCCCCATATCCCCTCCCTCTGCATCTCCCTCCCACCCTCCTTATCCCACCCCTCTAGGTAGTCACAAAGCACAGAGCTGATCTCCCTGTGACATGCAGCTTCTTCCCACTAGCTAGCTATTTTACATTTGGTAGTGTGTGTATGTCTGTGCCACTCTCTCACTTCGTCCCAGCTTACCCTTGCCCCTTCCCTTGTCCTCAAGTCCATTCTCTACGTCCGCATCTTTATTCGTGTCCTATCCCTAGGTTCTTCACAACCATTTTTTTTTTTTAGATTCCATATATATGTGTTAGCATATGGTATTTGTTCTTCTCTTTCTGCCTTACTTCACTCTGTATGACAGACTCTAGGTCCATCCACCTCACTACAAATAACTCAATTTTGTTTCCTTTTATGACTGAGTAATATTCCATTGTATATATGTGCCACATCTTCTTTATCCATTCATCTGTCGATGGACACTTAGGTTGCTTCCATGTCCTGGCTATTGTAAATAGAGCTGCAGTGAACATTGTGGTACATGACTCTTTTTGAATTATGGTTTTCTCAGGGTATCTGCCCAGTAGTGGGATCGCTGGGTCATATGGTAGTTCTATTTTTAGTTGTTTAAGGAACCTCCATACTGTTCTCCATAGTGGCTGTATCAATTTACATTCCCACCAACAGTGCAAGAGGGTTCCCTTTTCTCCACACCCTCTCCAGCATTTATTGTTTGTAGATTTTTTGATGATGGCCATTCTGACTGGTGTGAAGTGATACCTCATTGTAGTTTTGATTTGCATTTCTCTAATAATTAGTGATGTTGACCATTCTTTCATGTGTTTGTTGGCAATCTGTGTATCTTCTTTGGAGAAAGGTCTATTTCGTTCTTCTGCCCATTTTTCACATCCATGTTTTTAAATTGGATCCTCACGGATGGCCTGCAAGGCATGTAGAGATAGTTTTTTCAGAAGCCTGAGGCTATTGATTGAATCTTTAGAAATAGAGACAGGAATAAAGCAGCCCTGAAAGGTTTCTGATTTTCAACTACAGGGTTAAGAAATAAACCCCCCAAGGTTGGGAACAGTGAACTATCTAGAAAGAGGGGAAAAAGCTACTGGTATTCATGAAGTACCAACTACATCCCTAGGAAAGGTATGTGTTGTCCAGGGAGAAATACAAAGAAGAACAGAAATGGACATACACTGTATAGACCAGACCCTGAGATTCTGTTACCTTCTTTAATCTTCCTGACCATCCACATGGAGATAGTGGGGTTCCTGTGTTGGAGAGGAGATCGAGGCTCAGCCAGGTCTAGTGCTTTGCCTAAGGAGCAGGGATTCAATCTGAGATCTGTCTGCTCTTTCCTCTACATCCAGGAAACAGGAGAACTAGAAAAACACAAGACGGTCCTTGGTCGCCGCGAGTCCTGGCCATTCTGGGGAGAGAGTATTGGGGCTGAGTGCTTTAGGGTTTTGGAGGAGAGGGGGTGCCTGGGTTGGTAGAGGCGGGGAAGGGGCGCTCCAGGGGACTGAGTGAGCAAAGCTTGGAGGAGGTACGTTCACAGATGGCATCAGTCTGCAGTGGTGCTTTAAATGCCATGCTGGGGAGATCTGGCTTCTAGTCAGTTTTAGTTTCTGAGCAAAAGCTACAGATACCTTGTAGCTCTCTGCTAGTCCAGGTCCACGGTCCCTTATCAGAAATCCTGGCACCAAATCTGTTTCGGAGTTGATCCTGCCTGATTTTACGAAGGCAGTATTGTCCACCTCAAGACACCTGTCACAGGCCACACCGGGGACCAGCCTAAACCAGAAGGCTCTGGGATGGATCACAGCTCACAGGAGGGCATTCCATTTCTGCAGAAGTCCTTGCTATGGTCCACATAGAGGTCCAGGAGCTCGTCTTGCCCCCGAGAGTGACAGCTCAGGTGTAAGGAGATGAGATTCACGTTGGGTGGCCGCAGGAACTGCACTGGTCTAATGAAGCCCCATGTTCCATGGAGGCTGGTCCCTCTAGTAAGAACACCATAGACATAGCTGCCAGTGTCCTCACAAAAAGTCACCACACTCAGGGAAACCCAAAACCATGGATTCCCCACTCAGTTTCCTCCAGTCCAGATGCAGTTACCGTTCTGGGTCATCTTTACCAAAAGCAGTGTTGCCTGGTTCTGTATGTAGTTGCTATATTACCTTTGTCTGGTCTCCAGGGGAACAGGTTAACAGAAAATTAACTCATGCTGAAGGGAAAAGGCTTTGTAACCCTTTACCCACATGTGTATATACCATGTATTTGGTAACACCTCCAGCGGGGTGCATCTCATAATCAGTTATTAATAGTCCTGCAGCAAAATGCATCTCATCAGTAGTAACACAAAGTGGGATAATTAAGATTAAACGAACCTCACATCAGCTCAGGTTAGGTTTTGTACCAGTTGAGTTACAGATAACCTTCCAGTGTTCAGAACATTTGGAGTTGGGCAGTATTTGGAAAGGGATCGTAAACCTGTTGCATTTCCCTCTGAAGAAATTCCTCGGAACATGAAAGAAGTGCAGGTCGCCTGCCTTACCACTAGAGGGCACCGGGGGTTACTATCATTTTGTCCAGGATCTTTGCTAATGGAGGTTTTCCTCACTTCAGCTTGCAGATGCCAGTAAGCTACCCAACCTGAAAGAACTTCTCCAGTCCTCAGGAGACAAAGACACATGGGCCTGGGACCTGGTGAACTGGATTTTATCCTCAAAGGTCCTGACAATCCACAGTGCAGGAAAGTCAGAGGTGAGACTTTGGTCTATAGGATCACAGATTCCTGGGCCTGGAGGGCTCTGGGACCTCTTTGTGCACCAGCATGACCTGGGAAGCTTATTGAAAATGCAGATTCCTGGACCTTGTGTCCCCAGAAATTCTGATTCTGTGTCTAGAATGGGGCCCAGGAACTTATACACTGGAAGTACGAAGCTGTGTTCTCCCTCTTACTAGCTGGTTACTTGAGCACTGGCACTACAAAGCTGTGTTCTCCCTCTTACTAGCGGGACCTTGAGCAGGTTACTGGGTGCATTTCAGTACCTCAGTTTCCTCATCTGTAAAATGGGGATAATAATAGTATACTTCCATCAGGGAACTGGCTGTGAGAATTAAATGAATTTTCTCACTTAGAACAATGCCTAAGGGCACATGCTAGGGGCTCAGTAAAAGTTGGGTCTCACAAGCACCCCAGGTACTTCTGACAAGGGTGGACCAAACATTCCAGCTGTCAGGAAGCAAAGAGGCAGAACCCGAAGTGGTGGAAATCCTCAGGCTCTGGGTTCAAATCCCACTCCCATCTGTTATTGAGTCTTCTTTTCCCCATTTGTAAATTGAGAATATTAATAGTTACCTCAGAAGGGAGCTATAATAGAATGTGTCTCACCTGCAGTATAGTCTCTGGCACAGGCCAGATATTCCATAATTTGGCTTCCCTTGCTTGGCTGCGATCTCTCAGGGACGGGCTGGGATGACAGGGATCAGAGTGTAGGACAGGCACATCCCTGATCAGGTGTTCTTTCCTGTAAGCGGCAGCAGGAGTTTGTACTGTTCCTCACTTAATCAGTTTTAATTTAAGAGCATTCAATTTTATAAGTTCCTGCTAAAGACAGAAATCCTCCTTAAGTGGCATAGAATTTGGCATCTCGGTTTCTGGTGTCTAGGGACATCCTCCATCCATGTTCGATGGTAAGATAACATAAACAGCCCTGGAGTGGGAGTCAGGAGACCTGTATTCAGGTCGGCCTGGGCTGCTAACTCCTAGATGATCTCTGGGTTTCATTTTTGTCATCTGTTAAATTTAGATTTATTCATTCATTTACTCATTCCTCACAAGGGCATCAAGCGCCTACTGGAGTTGGGTGCTATTGGTAAAGTAGATAAGGCAGTTGCTCCTTGATTTTTGATTATAGTAGTGGAAATCCTCAGGCTCTGGGTTCAAATCCCGCTCCCATCTGTTAAGTTCCATTAAAATATGGAGTGTTGGGACCCAGGATTATCAACTTTTTATTGTGCCCAAGTAAGGATATTGTCTACCATGTATCATTTTATAAAACGATATTTTAATGCAAAAAAAAAGGATGGTCCTGACCTCAGAATAAAGGACAGTTCTTCCAAAGAAGGGATCATGGCAACCTTACATCAATGTAAATATATCTGTTAAATTGCCCTTATTTTTGTCATATAATCACAACCCAGAGAAAACTTTAACACAGACTGGCTTTGGTCTGTGACGTACTGTTTGGAAATCTTGGAAATGGTGTGGTCTCTGCCCTGAAGAGGATTATTACCCTTTAGGAAGGAGCTTACCCTTCTGTATCAGCTAACTTTCATTGCATAACAAACCATCCCCCAAATCTACTGGCTTAAAACAACACTGATTGCTTCTCGTGATTCTGTGGGTTGGCTGGGTGGTTCTTATTAGTGGGGCCAGCTCACCTGGGGCTGATCTAGGGTAGCCTCACTTATGTGTGTGGGGCTTCAGCTGGGATGGCTGCTGTGGTTGGGGCCTTCCTCTACGAGGCCGTCATCCTGTAGAAGGTTAGCAGGGCTTGTGAAGGGTTCCCAGCAGCAGACAAGGAAGGGCAAGCTCTTTTCAAGTCTCTGTTTGCCATATGTTTACCAAGGGAAGTCACATGGCCAAGCCCAGATTTAAGGCGTGGAGAAATAGATTCCATCTCCTGATGAAATCTTGGTGGAATTCCACCTGCATTGCAGAGGGGTGAATGGACAGGGATGGGAGGAAAAATTTTTGTGGCCATTTTTGTAATTTATCACACTTTTCTACCTCCTAAGATTATTGTAAAGATGGAATGCAGGAAATAGATGTGAAAGTGTAATGAAAATTAGAAGTGATCTTTAGTTAGAAGGAGCAATTCATGCTTCTCAGTTAGCCTACTGTAGGGAAAAATATTGTTAGAGGAAAGCAGCCTTGAGCTATAAGCTCTGAGCTTGTTTATAAACTGATGTTTTTATTCCTGTGAAGCCAGTTCTTCTCATGAGCAGAGCCCATAGGCGTTAAACCCGAGGCGTTGGGAGGCCATTTTGGCAGCACATTTAACCAACTTCCCAAATAAATCTTCAACCTCTTGCATGTTTTCAAGTTTGAAAAGATCCAAAAGCTGACTGGTGCCCCTCACACGCCTGTCCCCGTGCCGGACTTCCTGTTTGAAATTGAGTACTCCGACCCAGCCAACGCCAAATTTTATGAGACCAAAGGAGAACGAGACCTAATCTACGCCTTCCATGGGAGCCGCCTGGAAAACTTCCATTCCATCATCCACAATGGCCTGCACTGCCACCTGAACAAGGTGGGGCCCAAGGCTGCTGACATGGCGGGGGGTGTGTGTCAGGGCTGGTAGGGGTGAGGGTGGGTGGGTTCACTAAGGCCTTGCCACTCAAAGTGTGGTCTGCAGACCAGCAGCAGCAGCATTGCTCGGGAGCCTGCGAAAAGGCAGAATCCTGGGCCCACCTGACCTTCTGAGTCAGAACCTGCCTTTTAACAAGATCTCCAGGTGATTCCTATACTGATGAATGTTTGAGAAGCATCGGTTTAAAGATGGTTCCCAGCCTTGGCTGCACATTTAGAATCACTTGGGGAGCTATTAAAAATCCCAATGCCTGGCCGCATCCCCAACCAATGTGGGTCCCGGGCACCAGTATGCTTTCAGAGCTCACCAGGTGATCCCAGTGGGTGGCCAGCCCTCGCTCCTCAGCATGATCCCTGGACCAGTGGCGTCCACGTCACCTGGGAGCTTGTTGAACATGTGGAATCTCAGGCCCACCCCAGACAACCTGATCAGAAATCACAATTTAACAAACTCCCAGGTGATTCATATGCATGTTGAAGTTTGAGAAGCACTTGCCTAGGGGACCCGCCAACAGAGTCAGCCCTTGGGGAAACTGAGGAGAGGAGCTCCCTCCTTGAGCACCTTTCCTTCCTTTTTTAGGAGTGTCAACCACCCCTTCTTTGCCAGCACTTATTTTGTCCCTCAGTGAGGTGAAGGAGGAAGAATACAGACAGGAGCCAAAAAGACCACCTTTGCAGCTCTGCCATCCTGGGAAGTTTACTTAACCTCTCGGAGCCTCGGTGTCCTCATCTGTAAAATAGGATTCCATTACCCACGTGCTGGTGCCCTGCTAGGATTGAAACAGTTCATGTATGCAAAGGGCTCTTCCTGTACTTAAGTACCAAGGAAGCAGTGGCTGCTGTTAGAGGCTGATGGAGAGCGACTCTGGGGCGGCTGGAGGGCTGCAGCCTTTCGCCCAGTCGTCCCAGCATCTGCCTTGTCTGGGGGGCTGGCTCCACGAGCTGTGGGCTCAGTCGTGGCTGATGCAGCCCCGAGGCTGGAGAGACTTTTCCAGCACTGCTGCAGCTGATTAGCACAGTTGGCTTTTGTGAGGATGATGAGCTTGTTTACACTGGCTCTCAGCTTATTATTATGGCCAGGCTACTGGAATCCAGGGGGCCTCTGCTTCACACCAGAGCCCACCTGGAGAAGTTGCCTGCAGATTCCAGTCTTGTAACCAAACCTTCACTTCAGTGCCTGAGGGAGTTGCTTAGAACCTGCTTAGAAGCATCTCATCATAGTCCTTTGGTGAAGCGGATGCTCTTCTGGCCTCCTCTGTCTGGGTTTTCAGTGAGGGGCTTGCTTGAGGGAGCCTACCTGCCAGTTGAAGCTCTGAGATTGTTTTTCTCGTAGGGATACCCCAAGTTTCCTGCTGTTGTGCTCTCCTGCTCATGGTTCTTGAGTCTAGGGATGGTGTATACATGGCAGGCATAAGCAGAAATAGATGTGGGGTCAGATCAGAGGACATCCATGTCCTCGGAGAAGGTCTGTGTTAACTTTTGAGACATGGGGACACTGTAACAAGGCCAAGGAAAGGCTTGTTTCATTTCCCCTAAGCGTCACTTAATTGGCTTAGCGTTGTGGAAGCCTGGTGCCACTGACTAGGATGTTTCTCATTAGCAAGTAGAGGACATTCAGTGAGCTGTTTGAGGCCATTCATCATCTTAAGATACGGACACTGTGGCCCAAGGATAGCATCTGAATTACAGCTCATGTCAAATTCCATCCACTGGTAGCAGTTACCTAGAATGTTGTGCTGAGAAGGATTCTGAGTCAGTATGAATGAGTGCCATGATTGATATTTTTATGTCAGCATCATGGTTGATTATTGATGTCTACTGTGGGCAAAGGATGTGTTTGCTATGCCTGCTGCAGCCTCAGCTTGTAGGTATTTCACCTGAGATCCTTGTCTTTCACCTGGCATGCTTCCTCGTGGAGGACACCAAATTAGCACCACCACCAGGGACCTGCCTCCTAGAGTTTTGGACATTTTCTTGGTCAACACCAACACAAAGAGCAAAACTTACCCTGTCCCTCATATAGGCCTGCCTTATTTGGTTACAATTTCTGGTCTGAGATTTGTTTCTTTTCCAAGTAATGACTCAGATTACTTCCCTTAGTCACTCAGGTGTTACCCCCTCCCTGTACATAAGGACATGACTTTGCTTCTGCAAGCCTGTCAGTGTAACCATGCTTAACACATTCATGTAGCAGGAATTAACTGATATACTACGACATAAGAGCCTGTGACGGCATACCCACCCCTGTCTTGTGCCAGGTGTTCTGTGCGGTGCTTTATGTGCATCATCTCATTGAATCCTTGCCCATGACCTTTTATGAAGGAGACACGGTTATCACCACTTTGTAGATGTAGAAACTGAGACCCAGAGAGTTTATATAACTTGCTAGCTTGTTAGAGGGATAGGCAGGATTCAAACTTGGGTCTGTCTGACTCTTATACCTGTGGTTTTCTTACTCAGCCTTAAGCACTGGAACTACTAGTTTGACAGCTTAGTTAGCCACATCCACAATCAGTTAAACTGTTGTCAGATAGGAATGTGTTTTGTAATAACCCTATGACGATGTCATAGGATTATTTGATCTTATGCCTTTTGCTGGGAAAAAAAAGAGGCTTGAAGATTGTGTTAACAACTCTGTTGAAGAAAGACCTGTGTCATCTTGCTGTGCCAACTCTGCATTCACCCAGCCCTGTTTCTTTTCTGTTGATCTCTGCCATTTCAGACATCCTTGTTCGGGGAAGGGACCTACCTCACCAGTGACTTGAGCCTGGCTCTCATTTATAGCCCCCATGGCCATGGGTGGCAGCGCAGCCTCCTGGGCCCCATCCTTAGCTGTGTGGCCGTGTGCGAGGTCATTGACCATCCAGACGTCAAGTGCCAAACGAAGAAGAAGGGTGAGTGAGCACTTGGCCCAGACCTGGGCTGCAGGCCTCTGGGTGTCAGGTTTTTGCCTTTGGCCCAGCTGTTGGGTGGAGCACCCATTGCATGCCAAGGGATGGGCTGGGTTAACAATGTAGGACAGGGCCTGCCTTCAGGGAGTGAGCAGTCTCCTTATGGACTGAACACACAGTGGAAAAGATATCACTGACTACAGGGCAGTGGGTAGGGAGTGCCAGCTGAGAGGAAGGGGCAATCACGGTGGGTCCAAGTGCTCAAGGAAAGCTTTGGGGGTGGAGAAGATGAAAATGAGTGTGTGAGGCCAGAGCACAGTCTCACTGAAGGTAGAAACTGGATCTGATTCACTCTTGGGCACCTGGTGTCGGCAGGGAGTCTGGTACATACTTGACATTCAGTAAACATTTGCTAAACTGAAGCTAAAGACTTGCGTCCACACCCTATTCCTCCAGGCTGCTCTGGTGTGTGCTGGAGCCCCCAGAGGATGTGAGGGGCACCTGAGGCCATGGGGGTGAATCCTGGGTTCTCTAGGGAGCAGATGAATGGTGGGCCACCTCAGTCCACTCTCCTGATATGTGCCTTAGATCTTTGCCCCGTGCCCCCTGCTGTTTTGCCCTCAAAGGCAGAAGTCATAGAACTGTCATTCTAGTCTCCAGAGCTGGCCTGTTGGTTCCACTGAGAAAAGGAGAATTGAGAAAACTGTTCCTGGCCTTTAATGTAAAGCAATTGGAATCCTGAGGAATGGGCCCAGGTCTGATGCCACTCTCCCAAACCAGACAGCATGAATATTCACTTTTATAATTCTTAGGAAGTCTGCAAACTGTGACATTAAACATTAGGACAAAACCTTGCAACATCTGCTGTCACGAAGCTTTGGCCTTTTGTGGGTTTTTTTTGTTGTGTTTTGGTTCTTTTTGGTAAAGCTTTTTCATGTTACTAAAAGGAAAGGTTTTCTTTTGTTTTTTTAAATAAGTCTTGGTACAAAAGGTGGAAGATAAGTGTTCTAAGACGCTCGAATCTAGAACGGTTAATTTAAAATGCTGTTAAAAAGCTTGTTTCAGATCAAGTCCTATTTCTAGTCCCAGATTATTTTTTTGTTATGGCCATCAGTCTGCTTCTTCCCTTCGCTTTCCCCACTCAGTTTTTTTTTTTTCTCTCTTGTATCCCTTTTAGTTTCCTATTCCTTTTCCTCTTCCCGGCCGTCTGCTTGTCGGACTCTCCTATTTTTAAGTCCTGCTTCACGTACACACACAGCCCATTCCTCTGCCTGCCGAGGCTTCTCCACCCTCAGGACCAGGGTGATTGACCCGTTTCTATTCATAGTTTGCTTCTGTTATTATTGTATCTTCCCCCTGTAAAGTTGTGCTTTATCTCCTTATTTAGATTCCAGGGAGATAGATCGCAGGAGAGCGAGGATCAAGCACAGTGAAGGGGGAGACATCCCTCCAAAGTACTTTGTGGTCACCAATAACCAGCTCCTGCGAGTGAAGTACCTGCTGGTGTACTCACAGAAGCAGCCCAAGAGGTGAGAAGGATGGTCCCTGCATGAGGTCCAGGAGAACAACTAAAGGCTGCATTCATAGTATTGGGTTCTTAGTTATCAGCAGCTCCTCTCCCCCAGCCTTAGACCTCAGCTATGTATAAAATATATTAAGCACTCCGCTTTATGTAAGGGGTAAGAAGTGAGGAATACAGGTCGAATAAAATCTGGTCCTGGCCCTAAGGGACTGTATATTCTAGTGAAGAAGAGCTTCGTTAACATAAATAACTTGAGAGACTGAATGAAGCCAAACTGTGAAGCCCCTTCGCCACTTGGGCTCCTGATCGCAGTCTGAAACCCACTCATTGGCTTGCGCTGAGAGGCAGGGTGGTGCCAGGATCTGGCTGGGATTATGTGCCGTCCAGCTTGGTCACTTCCCAAGGTGGCTGTCGAACCACCACCTGCTCCTCTCTGGACCTGAGATGCTTCGTCTTTATCTCTAAAATGAGAGTGTTGAATCCAACAGCAGATGAGGCCTTCCAGCTCCTAAGAACCTGAGAGTGGTGGATTCCTCATGCCATCTCAGCATTGTGTTTTCGGGGGGTATGGCAGGGCTCTCCAGGGTTGCGGGTCACTTTGACATTTTGTCACATTGTTGGGGGTCCATGGTAGAGTCTCTCATGGGGATGAGCAGCAGGTGAGCAGGTAAGACAGGAAAAGAGTTATTGTTAATACTCTTGACTCCTACTTGTACACACCAGTGGATTCAGAATTCAGTATCTAGTAAAATCCTCCCTCCTTAAATCTGGTAAATATGTACAGGGTTCCTAAGTTTGGGGGACATTATCCTTTGGTTTAAAATCATCTGGCTTTTTCAAGTTGAAAATTCCATTCCTTTCCCACTTCTTCCTGGAGTGTCTCTCTAGTGCACACTTGGATGGTTTAGATCATCTCCCAGCGGGCAAAAGAGGATTTCCCCTGCCCAGAATGATACCTGTGCATGTCTGAAAGTGAAAAGACTTTTGCTGAATACCCTGCCACCTGCTGTCATCTGGTCAGACACCCTTAGTGAGGTCATCCTTCTAGATACCAAAGTCTTGCTTAAGAAAAGACAGGTTATGAAAGGTACAGGAGGAGCTATAAAAGAAAAGATCAGGATGAGCTCATTGCATAGCTGTCTTTGTACATTTAGAAAATGTTCTGGTGAAAGGCGTGTCAGCGCCAGGGCAAATAGCCCCAGATTTTTTTCTTTTAATTAATTAATTAATTAATTAATTATTTTTGGCTGCATTGGGTCTTTGTTGCTGTGCGCGGCTTTCTCTAGTTGCGGTGAGCAGGGGCTACTCTTCGTTGTGGTGCACGGGCTTCTCATTGCGGTGGCTTCTCTTGTTGCAGAGCTCGGGCTCTAGGTACACAGGCTTCAGTAGTTGTGGCTCACGGGTTCTAGGGTGCAGGCTCAGTAGTTGTGGCCCATGGGCTTAGTTGCTCCGCGGCATGTGGGATCTTCCCGGACCAGGGCTCGAACCTGTGTCCCCTGCGTTGGCAGGCGGATTCTTAACCAGTGCGCCACCAGGGAAGCCCAGCCCCAGATTTTTTGAGCAAAGGAGCACGCACAAAGCTTCTTTTCATGGCTCACTCAGAGGATGAAATTGATCATTTCATCTTCTTTGAGCCAGAAGTTGTTGCATACACTTTAAAAATATGTTTTTCTCTTTGTTCCAACATCAACTCTTTTTTCCCCCTGAAGCAGGGCTTCAAGCCAGCTCTCCTGGGTTTCCAGCCATTGGTTTACGGTCATGATAACCCTGTATCTGCTGCTGCTGCTCATAGTGAGTGTCATCAACTCCTCAGCTTTCCAACACTTTTGGAATCGCGTGAAGAGATGATCTTTCTGGGCCTGGTGTGGGGACCGCCGCAACCACGTGCCTTATGATAACTTGTTCTGTCCCTCCCGGGCCTCACATCCAGCCAGGTCAAGCCTGGGGGCCAGTTGGGGACCACAGGACAATTTTTATATGCCATAAATGTATCAATCGCCTTTGATGATGCTCTCAGCCACACTCTAGTCAACGGAGGCTACTGGCCCCTCACTCTTAGGTTTTGGGGGAGATTTTCTGTCTGCGCCTTCCTAAATAGTCTTAGGGAGTTGGCTTTTTTGCCAGGGCCAAAGGAGAAAGTCCTGCTGCATTTAAAAACAAAGTGTCCAAGCTGTCAGTGGGGTGTTTACAATTGCTTCTGGCGGACTTTGGCCCTTCTCTAACGCCTTCTGGAAGGCGGAAATGTGTAGTAGGGACTATAAATCACTAGGCGTTTGCCTTGTTTTGACTTGAGATACCCTAGAGGAACAGTCATGTTTCCCATAAAAATCGGTGGGATTGTTTTGAATTCCATCAGCCTTTGTATGTGAGTGCAAAACACTTCCACAGTTTTCTCACATCAACAGATAGCCTTCTGCTACAGCTGTAACCCCTCCGCCCCAACCATGGATGAGAAAGGAAGGAGTCAGAGAACTGATAGAAAACAAAGAGCAACTCAAGTCATCTTTTTCTAAAAATTACCAACTGCTGATTACAGCTGAAATGGAACCAAGTGTTTGTTTTCTGATTTTTTTTTTTAAAGTAGCTATTTGACAAATTCGTCTTTGTGAGCTGAGTAAAAGGGGAAATTTCTAAACCTAGAGCACCATTTGGCCAGTGTCCCCAGCCTCTTTCCTGGCCGTGTTTTAGAGAGAAGGATTTGAGCTGCAGGCCTGCCTCCTGCTCTCCTTCTCACAAACCTGCCTTGATTGTGGCCTGTTAGCCACAAGTGCCACACTGCAGGCCTTCTGTGGGCGGCTGGCCTTCGAGATAGAGGCCTGCCTCGGTGTGCCACAGATGTGGGTGGGCTGAGCCTCCCTCACAGGGCCCGCAAGTCTCTGGGACTCAGCCTGGGCTTTAAATGTCCAGGAAAAGCCTCAGGCTGCTCAGAGAGCCCTGGTTCTACCTGCTGTATTCTCTGCCCCTCCTTCCTGCCCCGTGTCAGCTGTCATGGAGCCCTATCTGATTTAGGGGGGAGATTTCTGTAAAGAATGTGGAAATTCACTTTTCTATAATTTGTGAGGTTGTGAAAAAGCCACTATCATGGTTTTTACATTGAATATTGGAGCACTTCAGAAATAATAAAGGTATTTTCCTAATTTCCAAGTTGCCTTTGTGACTGCTTTCAGCCTCAGCACGAGGCTGCTGTGTATTCATCGTTGGGAAAAATTTTATCCTTCCTTGTTCGAGGTGGCCGTTTGCTGGAGAGTATATATCTCCAGGATATCTGTAGGCATTGAATTTATAGTTATTGATTTAGCAAATATGAGCCCCTACTGTGTGCCAGGCACTAGAAATAGGAGCAGAATCAGGTCAAACTGCCCCTGCCGTCACAGAGCTGACAGTCTAGCAAGGTAGGCAGACGGACAGACATTCTCAGGAGTGAAGTTGGCATTATATGGTATCATAAAGGAGTTTTGGAAGCTACTTGGCAAGGAATCTTAACACGGTCTGGGGTCAGGAAATATGGAGGTGACACCCTGGAGCCTACAAGGCACCTTACACGTACTGATTTCTTTAATCCTCACAACAGATAAGAAAGTGAAGGCCCAGAGAGCTGAATAGGTTGCCCAAGGTTACATGGCTAGGAAGTGGCAGAGCTGGGGGTTGAACCTGGCTTCAGTGTCCGTCTCGTAAGCATCAAGCTCTTCAGCCCCACTGGGCTCCTAGGAAAGGTGACGTTCAACTGAAACCTGAAAGAGACATTGGTGTCAGGCTAAGAGGTGGAGGAAAAGCGTTTCAGGCAGTGTGAACAGCGCAAAGACCCAGAGTTCTTGCTGGAGAAGCTGAAAGCAGGAGGGTCCTACAGGAAGAGGCTGTGGTGGGAAATGAGGCTGGAAAGGTGGGCAGGGAACAGATCATGAAAGACCTTAAAAGTGGTGGGCTGGGGAGAGCCATTAGATTTTAAGCAAGGAAGTGATATGATCAGATTTGGTTTGTAGAAAAATCACTCTGGCTGGTGGTTGGAGAATGGATTTAGGATTATTTTGAAGATTAAAAGAACTGATGGTTACAGTAGCTTAGCACAGAGCAAGTAGCTGATTTGTTTCAGCTGCTATTATTATTATCGTTATTATTTGTTTTTAATGGCCCAGCAGAGGAGATGAGCATGCAAAGGAGACAGAGCAGTAATGCCCAGGGACCCTGGAACAGAGAAGTGTCACAGAAGTGAAAAACGAAGCCTTGGTGAGCACTGTCAAATGCTGCCAAGCAATCGAGTTTATACCTGAGAAGTTCTATTGGATTTACTGAGTTGGAGATCATTGGTGAACTTGGCCGGAGCAGTTTCCATGGAGTTCAGCATAGGGGATATGAACAAAGTCTGACTGCACAGATGTGAAATGTGCACAGTTTCCAGGTGTTCTCAGGCAATATTTATTTAAAACCTAATCCCCTTTTTTTGAGGCTTCTGTCCCCTCCCACTCCCACCCCCCCCCCCCCAAAAAAAAGAGGTTGTATAATACCTGATGTGACTGTGGGGCAGGCACTGGGCTTATGATGGGGACATGAGGATGGATGAAGAACGGTCCTGTCCTCCAGGAGCTTCCAAGCCAGTGGGCTCCATGGGACAGGTACATTTTGATATGAGGGAAGGAAATTCCTGGAGCCTAGAGGGTTAGAATGGACAGGAGGGAAGACTAGGACAGGGCCACATTATGACTTTCATGAGCCCTGGGCACTTTTGCCTTCATGGGCCCCTTCCTCTAAAAAAAAAAAATCTAAAATTATACTGTAGGGGGCTTCCCTGGTGGCGCAGTGGTTAAGAATCCGCCAGCCAATGCAGGGGACACGGGTTCGAGCCCTGGTCCGGGAAGATCCCACATGCCGCAGAGCAACTAAGCCCGTGTGCCACAACCACTGAAGCTCGTGCGCCTAGAGCCCATGCTCTGCAACAAGAGAAGCCACCGCGATGAGAATCCCGTGTACCACAACGAAGAGTAGCCCCCGCTCGCCGCAACTAGAGAATGCCTGCGTGCAGCAACGAAGACCCAAAAATAAATAAAATACATAAATTAAAATAAATAAATAAATAAAATTTTACTGTAGGACTGTGTTGGTAAAGATGAATGTATTACTCTTATGTACTAAAATGTTTTCTACCACTTAAAAGCTCATTTTCCCCCTTCTAATTTTATTTTATTTTATTTTTAAAAATTTTATTTATTTTTGGCTGCGTTAGGTCTTTGTTGTGTGTGTGGGCTTTCTCTAGTTGCGGCAAGGGGGGGCTACTCTTCGTTGCCGTGCGTGGGCTTCTCATTGCGGTGGCTTCTCTAGGCACGGGCTCTAGGCACGCAGGCTTCAGTAGTTGTGGCTCGCGGGCTCTAGAGCGCAGGCTCAGTAGTTGTGGTGCGTTGGGCTTAGTTGTTCCGCAGCATGTGGGATCTTCCCCGACCAGGGATTGAACCCGTGTCCCCTGCATTGGCGGGCAGATTCTTAACCACTGCGCCACCAGGAAGGTCCCCCACTTCTAATTTTAAAGGGAATTAAATCCTTTTCGTAACGGGGACTCTAGGCCCTGTGCCTACTATGAGTAGTGGACTAGGGTCATGGGGGATAGTGTGAGATCCTTGGGTACCTGGGAATGGAGAGGCAGGAAGGAGACAAACTCTGAAGGCTCGGTTCTGTTTAGCACCGACCCCACATCTAAGGCAGACCCCCTAGGCCAACCAGCTCAGGAAAGGGCAAAATTGGGTTCTGGGGGTTGAGAGCTCAGGGGGCTCATGCTGCAAACACTTTCATGGGGGAGGAAGCACCAGTCTCCTTGCTGACAAACCCGCTATGGGCCAAGAGCTTCCCCAGGCGGCTGATGGCAGACGAGACCAGACGGTGGTTCAGTTGGAGCCACCTCGCATCAGAGCCCCAGCTGCCTTGGTCCTGTCAAAGCAACCTCATCAGCCTTCTGTCACCGATGCCACTGTCAGGGGGAACAGTTTTGGGAGGTGGCAAGTGGACCTCTCACAGGCTAGGTCCCTGCTTTTGAGAAGGGCTAAGAATCCAATGAGCTGTCAGTTTCCACCACAAAAGGAAGGATTTTACTCTGTAGGCTTTGGATTAGTGTATATGTGTATGTGAGAGAGATGTGGAGTAGGGATGTGGGTCACTATTGTTTCTTTTCATTTTGTTAAACACTGATTGTCTGCAGAACCAGTGGTGGGTGGGGAGGTTGTGATTTTAAAAGCCCAATTCAGATATTTTTCTTTAGAACATGACCGCATGCATCTGAGCCCATTCCTGCTGCTAAGCCCAGGAGGTTTGTACTGGCTTGGAATCAGCCATACTCACCCTCCCCGTTGCCATGGTGATTCTTGGCAGGGAGTCGGGCAGGAGCTGGATTCGGCTCCCCAGAAAAAGACCAGGACCACACCCCTCCCTAAGCCCCTTCCACAGCCCTCCACTCTCCTCCTCTCCACCCTGCCCCACCTCGTGAGTTTTCCATCTCTTGGCCTTTGTTTGTTTTTGCTTTTGTCAGTCTCTCTCCTCTGGATGGGTTACTGTTTGTTTCCAAACTGTCTGGGGCAGTGCACCCTGCAGACAGTGTCCTGGGCTGCCTCTAGCCCTGATCTGGTTAGAATAAGACCCTCTCCTTTGTGCGAATCTCCAACCTGACATTTGGGACATCCAAAATAAATTGTGACATTCTGAAGTGAGATGGAAACCACCATTTCCACCCACTCCTGCTGGCACTCTTATCCACTTGGATAGAGTTTTTAGAAAATTTCCAGTATTCACTGCAGTGCCCACATAGTGCAGCCCTGAGAAGGAGAAGCAGCATTTACCGAATACCTACTCTATACCAGCCACTGGGCTAGGCTTTGCTTGTGTTAAAAATCTGATGGTGAAGGTGATGTTTCCTGCACTAAAATTTAACTGCAAGCTGCTTGAGGGCAGGGCCTAGGTCATCTTTGTAAACCCAAGTATCTAAGACATGGTGGAAGTTCAAGTAAAGTTTGTTGACTGAATAAATGGAGGAAAGGATACAAGAAACTTCTTTGCCATGGTAGAGGGTAATGTCAGCAAAGGTGACTGAAGACAGACGAGAAAAAATTCACTGGCAAGCCAATGCGGATGGGTGAGGGTTTCAGAGAATTTTGTGGACATTTATTGCTTGATTTCAGGGAGTCCCATTTGCTCTCTGTCACCAAAAGTACCTTTTGGCAGTAGAGTGGGGTGGGCAGAACAGAGTCTTTTAAAAGTTTCATTTGAAAGGCTCAGACTTAAAATGCAAATGGTCCTGAGAGATTAAACTATTGATTTGATGCTTATTCATACACACATGTGAAGGACTGATGAGGAAGCCTTTCTTAAGAACAGGTTTTAGTAAGACTTGTGGAGCTGGGGGTGGTGGAGGGGGCGGGGGAGAGGTGAGAGAGGAAGAAATCACTGGAGATTCAAGGGTGAGAGGAGCTTTGACCATGTGAGGAGGTAGGGGGAGAGGGCTGGGGCCACTGGAGTCAGAGTTTGCTTGATACCCGATACCCCTTTGGCTCAGTGAAATAAGCTTGTGGTGCTGACAGACCCTTCCAGCCCTGGCAACACTGGTCACTTCAGTCAAACTGCCTGCTAGTGGGACAAGAAGGAGACAAGGCCAGTCTGAATTCCTGGGAAGTATGGATTGCAGACCAGCTGAAAGGTGTAGTTTTTTTTTTTTAACTGTTCTTAAGCAAGTCCAGGCTATCCCAAATGGGTCCATAACACGTTGTCTATCAGAGGTGTCTAGGGATTTAAAACTAGCACATCAATAATATTTTTAGAGGGCTTGAAGGTGCTTGAAAAGCATTTGTCATAGTTTTTGACCCACTGATTTCCTTTGTTTGACATCTGTTGTTCTTGGCCCCTGTGGTCCGTATCACTCTCCTGGTACCTACCGCAGCTTCTCTGTGGGGAACCACCCTCTTTTCACTCTCACTGGATCTTGGTAAAGCTGACTGCCCCTCTCACCCACACACTCTAGGGGTGGACCAGTGGCTGAGGCCCGAGCCAGTCAGCAAGTTGCACCCCCCTACTTCCGCCTCAGTGATTGGTTCAGACATGGGCATGTGACCCAGTCAGAATCCACAGGAGATTTGTTTTCGGGGGCTGCTGGGAAAGAGACTTTCCTTCCTCCTGATGCCGTCGTGCTGCCTCGTGAAGCTTCAGACTGACGCCAACACCGTGGAAAGTAGAGCCAAGAGAGGAAGAGGAAAAGAGTCATGATGATGATGTTTGAGTACTGAATGCAGTCATGCCTAAAGCTAGGCCTTTCACTTAAGTGACCAATGAATTCCACTTTTTAACAGAATTTAAATTGGGTCTTGGGAATAAAAGGAGGGGGGAGTCCATAACTTATACCCATTGTCATCCCCAGTGCTCCATTATTTTTGGTGTAAACCTTTTATTGCATATAGAAAGATGTGGTTTTCAGATGTGTGAGTCAGGATTGATGAATTTTGACTCTCCTCACCCCTGGACTATACCCACAAGGCATTCAAACCTGTGCAAAATGAGAATTGGGCAAATCACCTGAAAAACACCATGTTCTGGGTTATTCTGCAGCCTGAGCATCAAGACGCTTCCTTGGGTCACTTGGACTCCTCCAGAAAGTCTTCTGGCCTAGGGAACCCCAGAGCACTCTGAGGTCTGCGAGCAGCAGTAGGTAGATGTGACCAGGGTCCGGGGTTATAAACTATACTGGAGGGTCCTGGCCCTCAGGAAAACCAGAGCTTGGGTCTGTAGCAATAGAAGGAATGAGGGAGAAAGGCACTACCATTTATTAAAGTGCCTCCTGCATGATGGGCATATTGAAAGAATTATTTAATCCTCACAATATCCTTTCAAGGCAGATAGTATTACCTTTATTTTACAGGAGAAGAAGGAGGCTTGGAGAGGTGACTACCCAAGGTGAGAAAGCCCGAAAGAGGCAGAGCCAAAGCTGACTAGCTGCAAGGCCGCAGCTAGAGGGGCTGCCTGAGCAAAAGGGATCTGGGCTGGTGGTGTAGGGAGGCTGGAGTGGGCAGCGTCAGCTCAAGGCATGCCAAATGAGCTCCCTCCCCAGGAGAAGACTGTTAGCTGTGCCGTGTCTCATAAGCAGGGGGCACCTGGATGCTGGAGGTGGGACCTCGGGAAGTCTCCATCCCCGCCCCCCGCAACGGCCACACTATTAATGAGAGCTTCAGGCTCAGCTCCATTCACCCTTCCAGCTCTGTTACTGCAGACCCAGGAGGTGAGCTCTGAGGTGCACATGGCACTGAATGTGGGGCAGGGAGGGGCGGCCTCTTCCTTCCACCCCCACTGCCTGCTCAGAGCTTGGGCCATCAGCCTTCTCTGATTAAGTTGACTTCTTCTAAACCTTGCATCCAGGGGCTGCCAGCAGCCAAATCCCCCTGATTGAGATGTTCCCGACATCAGAGAATAAACAGCCTCCCCTGTCCAAACAGCTGTGCTGAGCAGCATTCCTGTCTCTCAGCCTGCTCAGCTGGGTGGGGCTGCAGCCCTGTGTGTACCTCCAGCGGAGGCCTGGGGGACCTGGTGAGTGGCTGGAAGGGAGAGGGGAGGTGGCCATCTGTCTTCAGACTACACAGGACATTCCTGTGCCTGAGTCCCCATTTCGCCCCCCTGCCAAGCATCTCAGCCTCAGCCACTCCTGGCACAAGCTCTGTGTTTGTAACAATGACTCTGTGACTTCAGAAGAGGTCAACACCAGGCCACTGTCTCTGGGTTTGGAGCGCCTTTACCCTTGCGCAGAGGCTGCCTGGCGAATTTGAAACTCATACAACATTCTAGCTAGATCTGAAGTCATCACACCCACATGGCTTGTTTTACAGACATAGTGAGTCAGTGCAGAAGCAGGATGAGACCCCAGGCCTTTCTTGCTATCCACTACCTTGGGATGGAGGATCCCAAGGCTAGAAGGATGTGAGGGGCTCTGAGTGAGAGGCACTGCCCATGTTTTTGGAGAGGAGCAGAGGTGTTTTCACCCTATGCCTGTTTTGGAGATCAGGCTTGCGGCCGAGCCATTTCCTGAGGAAGCAAGGCCTCTGGAAAAGCACTGTTCACCAGCCCCTCCTAAATCTGACTGACCTAAGCCCCTCCTGTTGGGAGTAGAGCTGGGACAGCAGGACCTGAGTGGGGCTCTGCCACTGTCCACAGTCCAGCGTCCAATGGAGGCTTGGCCAGGGCCAGAGGGCAGATTACTTGGGAAGGGGGAGCCCCCCAGCACACAGCATCTGCTTCTCTGCCCTAGGGCTCTGGCCTGGACTGTTGGGGAGGAGAGAGAACAGCCTACCTCAGCCTGTCTGCAGAAGGAATTCCTCTAGGAGCCCCCTCTGGCCACAGACAGGAGCAGGAGGGAGGCAGAGAGGAGGAGGAGGGAGGCAGACAGAAGGAGGAGGGAGGCAGACAGCGTGGGAGCCCAGGGCAGCCTGAGGGTCTCTGTGGACAGGTGTCTTACTCAGTCTGTCTTGGGCCTATGGCTTTGTCTTCGTCTAGCTACGTGTATCAGTGTGGATTCATGTGACTGTTCCATGTTTGTATGTGTAGGTGGTTACATTTCTGGTTGGAGTTGGATTCCTCCGTGGGAAAGTGTATACTTATGTGTTTGTCTGCATGTGTATATGTCCACCTCTCTGTGTAAGCTCGTGTGTGTGGGTATCATCAAGGGAAAGTGTGGGCCTCTGTGTCTTTGCATAGATGAGTAGGTTTACACCTACCTACAGGTGGAAGTGCACATGTGAGCATTTAGGTTATTTTGGTACAAACATGGACTTGTCTTTGTAGATGTAAGTTTAGGCATATGTGTCTTTGAGAGCGTGGACATGTATTTGTCACTAATATGTTGATGAGTCTCTGAAAGCATGTATGCCTGTCTATTTATATTTGTGCAGAAGCATTCATTCACTCAATCTTCGATTCATTCATAAAGTGATTTGCTCATTTACTAACAGACATCTTTAAAGTGCTTGTGCTGTGACTGGGCCCACACTGGCACAGGGAAGTTAGAGAGGTGTCTAGGGTGGCTCCTAACATTTGAAAGACCCAGAGCAAGAGTACAAATGAAGGCTTATGTTCATGTCTAAATATTTAAATAAGTCAAAACAACAAACGGCTAAATGAAAGACTCAATCCTAATAACTGGAGGGCTGAGTTTGATTTTGAATTCCTAGCTCCTCTGATTTTTGTGCTGGAACACAGCAACACAGAGTAAGTGGCCCCAGCCTCTCCTTCCCCATCCCAGCTCCACCCTGTACCTCGAGGGGCCTCGCACGCATGCGTGACTCCTCACACGTGTCCAAACTCCATGTATACACCCCACCCCTTGGCCACCCTTTGGGCCTAGGGGTGCCCACACCATTGGCAAAGTCTGCCCATATGGCTCTGAGCAGGAAATAATAGGGTCCTATGTACCTGATTTGTAGTCTAGGAGTGGGGCATGGGCTCCCAGTGGGCCCATCCTCTTGACCCCATGGACTTCTCACTGTGTGGGATGGAAGGGGCCAGAATAGAGCCAGAGTGTGGCCATCTAAAGGGTAGACCTGGGGACTTCCCTGGCGATCCAGTGGTTAAGACTCCACGCTCCCAATGCAAGGGGCACAGGTTCCATCCCTGGTCAGGGAACTATGATCCTGCATGCCGAGTGGCGTGGCCTAAAAATAAAATAAATAAAATAAAATAAGATTAAAATAAAATAAAATAAAATAAAAAAGGGTAAACCTGGAGTAAGGACCCTTCTTGCCTGTTTCCTCATGGAACTGTGTCTCTGCATGTCTGCCTGTGTGGTTGTCTGTGTATGGCTATATATGTGTTTCTCTTTGTCTTGTCTTCTAGAGGGCAGAGCCCACAGCTTTTCTTCCACCCTTCCCTCACCTGACTTAGTGAGGACTTAGGGCTGTGAGACAGGCTGGGATGGTGGGAGAAACACTGACCTAAGTCTGAGCCACTGTCCTATGCTCAGCTCAGACTCACTCTGTGATCTGGCCTCAGTTTCCTCATCTGTTAGAATGGAGAGGTTGGATGACCATGTCTTTAATTTACAGGCTTGCTTGCTTTACAGAAGGAGTAGGGTTGATTTCCTGAGTTAATTACTTTCTAGAAGTTCAAATTGGGAATGCCTAATTGTAGATGGTCTATGTTCAGACAGAACCAGGTTTGAGTCCCAGCTTTGCCATATGAGTTGTGCCTCCTTTAGAGTTACTTGATCTCCCTCAGGGTTGTTGTGAGGATTGAATAAGATAAATGTGTGTAAAGCGTTGAGCACCATGCCAGGCTCACAGTAGATGTTCAAAAAACGTTAGCTTCTGTCCTGATACAGGGTCTTTCCAGCTTTCTTACCTTACAAATTCTGTTAGTAGACATATTGACTAACTGAGATAATTGGAACCACATGTTTAGGGATTTCTGGTGCTATGTTGGTTGGGGTGGGGAGAGGACAGTTGGGTGAGAAAGTCTGGCCCTTTCTTTTCTTTCTTTTTTTTTTTAAATTTAGGTCAGTTCTTCCACACGTGTACTTTTTTATTTATTTATTTATTTATTTATTTATTTATTTATTTATTTATGGCTGTGTTGGGTCTTCGTTTCTGTGCGAGGGCTTTCTCTAGTTGCGGCAAGTGGGGGCCACTCTTCATCGCGGTGCGCGGGCCTCTCACTATCACGGCCTCTCTTGTTGCGGAGCACAGGCTCCAGACGCGCAGGCTCAGCAATTGTGGCTCACGGGCCTAGTCGCTCCGCGGCATGTGGGATCTTCCCAGACCAGGGCTCGAACCCGTGTCCCCCGCATTGGCAGGCAGATTCTCAACCACTGCGCCACCAGGGAAGCCCTGGCCCTTTCTTAAGTGCCTTCTAAGAAGCTGCCAACTCAGATCTGTGTGTGAGACGCTCCCTCCACCCCATTCTCTGATGTGGACCCTTGACATTTTCTTAGTCTTACGAAAAGCACTATGAAACACAGATTCAATGCCCTCTTCTGACCTGATTCTTCCCTGAGCCCATCCCTGGTGTCACAAGACGCTGAGCTAAGTAGGATCAGGCCACAGGGAAAAGCTGGGTCAGGTAAGGCCTCAGGCTGCCTGACATGTCTGGGCCTGTCTGACCAGCCCCAGTAGTGGGCAGACCCCTCTAGGCAGAGGGCACCTGTCTTCCATGATTGATACTCCTGGGAGGGTATCACTGTGCTCCTGGTGCAAGTGGCCTTAGGATCCTGGAGCACTGGGGAGACTGGGGAGATCTCCAAAACCCCTGTCCCCTCAAGTCTTCTAGAATGGCTGAGTTCCAGCAGGAATAACACGGAGAGGGTTGGGGGAGGGCAGGTGACAGCATCTGTCACTCAGGGCAGGTGGGGGTGACCATCTTGGGAATCCCCTGCAGCCTGTGAAAACTGGCAGCTCTTGGGCTCTCCTGAAATATCCCTGACCTGGAGGGAATGAGGGAGGGGTCTAGGGCCTAGCCAGGGTTGCTGAGTTGTGAAATGCTCTGAGTATGAGCTCAGGGTGGCTAAGGCCCTGAGGGAGGCCTTCAAGGAGAGGGTCTGCCCTAGAGGTCATGCTGGCTGTCCCTCTGACTCCCCACACAATGGGTGTTGGAGAATTGGTTTGATGATCTCCCAGCTCCAGGGATGACTGGGAGGTGGGAGCAACTTAACCTGCAAAAGTCCTTTTGGGGATTATTTTGATATCCCCCTATCATCACTGGGCTGCTCTGTTTGGGGCCAGAACTGGGAATTTTCCTCTTTAAGAAAAAATTGAAAACAAGGGCGCAAGTGGGTTGAGTCCAAAGTAATGTGTTTAAGGAAATTTCTGCTTCATGCTGGCTAGGACAGGGAATGTCTGGTCAAAGAGCTGCTGACGGCCAGGGTCTCTGTAAGTAAACAGACTGCCTCCAATGGCCTCCCTGAGCTCATTTCCCTCAGCAGTGTGCGAGGAGGATGATGTCACCGGAGCAGGGCCTCCTGGTCATGGAGTTTGTTGGTGAGCAGGATGGAGGCCCAGTTATTGCCGGCGGTCTAGCTGCTGCTTCCCAATTACTGCAAACAGCTGCTTCCCATACAAGCCGTTCTGACACCCTCCTGCACATACTCATCTGTGACAGGACTCCAGCCATATTTATGACCCCACAGCCGGGGGTGTTCCTGGGGAAACTCGGGATTAACTGTGAAGTCCCCAGCTTCCATGCAAGGCCTCTTCTTCAACCAGAGAGCTGGGTCTCCTCTGGTCTATGGAAAGGGGTACCTAGGTTGGGTTCAGTTGCAAGGAGTGGCCTCTGGAATTACAGGCCCATGTCCTGCCCCCGTGGTGAGCGGGCAGTGGCAACATGCACCACTACCTGTCTCCTGGGGCCAGACAGCCAGGTCCATTGGGGGAGTTTCCATGAGCGAGGGCCCAGGTCAGGGGAGGCTGGGAAGTGGGGTGGGGAAGAAACCACAAAGCTCTCTCTGTGTTTCCTGCACAGGCTCTTCCTAACCACAGCAGTCGCCAGGTAAGGCTTTTATGGGGTTTGGAAGCCCTGCAGCAGAGTTGCTGAGGACTAGCTGCCAGAGGTTGGGTCATGCTCTGTAGCTTTCCCCCTATTCACCCTGTACCACCTTCACTTTACCTCCTGGCTGGGCAGTGGGGAGCAGTGAGCCTCCAAGTAGACAGGTGGCCAGAAGCTTCTTGGGGGTGGGCCTCGGCTTTTCATTTCTTTGTGTCCCCCAGAATCCTGACTTTACAGGGGACTTATCAGTCACACAGACCCACCCCACAGAGCAACCAGTCCACTCAGAGCCTACCTGACCTACCTCAGGCTGACTGAAAACCTCAGACTGGGACTTCCCTGGTGGTCAAGTGGTTAAGAATCTGCCTTCCAATGCAGGGGACGCAGGTTTGATCCCTGGTTGGAGAACTAAGATCCCACATGCCACGGGGCAACTAAGCCCACGCGCCGCAACTACTGAGCCCGTGCACTCTGGAGCCCACATACCACAACTAGAGAGAAGCCCGTGCGCTGCGACGAAGAGCCCACACGCTGCAACTAAAACCTGATACGGCCAAAAATAAAGAAATAAATAAACAAACAAACCCCAAAACAAGCAAAAAAACCCTCAGATTGACCAGCAAGCTCACAGAAGACTCACTGCCTGCCTGATGTGCAGCTTGACTGATGAATAAGTCTACTTATTCAACAAATAATAATTGAACACCTTGTTTGTGCCCAGTTATGCTGGGTGCAGGGGATATAGTGAACAAGACAGAAAAGGTTCCTGCTCTTAGGGAGCTGACAGTAAGTAAACAAAACAATGACAGGGTGTGGTATATATATTATGAAGGAAGTAAACAGGATTCTGTGGGAGAGAGTATCCATCAGGCCCTACCCTGCATATAATGGTCAGGGAAGACCTCCCTGACACATAATCTGAGAACTGGGGGATGAGAATGAGAGAAAAACACACAAAGAGCCTGTGGAAGAGCTTTCCAGATAGAATGAAAAGCAGTGCCGAGGCCTTGAGATGAGGAAGAGCTTGGTGTTATCTTGGAATAACCAGAAGACCAATTTGACTGGAACATGGTGAGCAAACAGTGGGCGGCATGTAGATGAGGTTGAAGAGGAGGCCAGAGCAGACCAGACAGGGCCTTGTAAGCCTCAGTAAGGATTTAGGTAGGTGTGAGGGGAAGGCCCTGAGGACTTTAAGCAAAAGCATGACACATACTCAAGAAGAAATAGATAACCTGGATAACACTCTATCTACTATAGAGATTGAATTTATAGTTTCAAATCTTCCCACAAAAAACTTCAGACCCAGATGCCTTTACTGGTGAATTCTCCCAAACATTAAAGGAGGAAAAATTACCAATTTTATATAAAATCCTCCAGAAAATTGAAAAGGAAGGAATACTTCCCAACTCATTCTGTGAGACTAGCATTACTCGGATACCAAAACGAGACAAAGACATGCCAAGAAAGCAAACTACAGACCAATATGTGTCATAAACATAAATGCAAAAATTTAATCAAAATTCTAGCAAAGTAAACACAACAATACATAAAAGGATAATTCATCATGACCAAATGGGGTTTACTCAGAAATGCCAGCTTGGAGAAATGTTTGAAAATCAATTAATGTAATTCACAATATTAACAAACTGAAAAAGAAAAAAAAAATCACCTCAATAGATGCAGGAAAATGATTTAACAAAATCCAACATTCATTTTTGGTAAAAACCCTCAGCAAAGTAGGAGAAGAAGGGAAGTCCTCCAATCTGGCATCTATGAAAAACCGAAGGCTAACACATAATAGTTAATGGTTAAAGACTGAATACTTTGCCTCTACAATTAGGAATGAGGCAAGAATGTCTGTTCTTAACTACTTCTGTTCAACATTGTAACAGAGGTCCTAGCCAGTGCAATATAGCAAGAAAAATTAATAAAGGAGAAGAGGGACTTTCCTGGTGGCGCAGTGGTTAAGAATCCACCTGCCAGTGCAGGGGACATGGGTTTGAGCCCTGGTCCATGAAGATCCCACATGCTGTGGAGCAGCTAAGCCGGTGCACCACAACTACTAAGCCTGCGCTCTAGAGACTGTGAGCCACAACTACTGAGCCTGAGTGCCACAACTACGGAAGCCCGCACGCCTAGAGCCCGTGCTCTGCAACAAGAGAAGCCACCCAATGAGAAGCCCACGCACCGCAATGAAGAGTAGCCCCCGCTCGCTGCAACTAGAGAAAAGCCCGCGCGCAGCAACAAAGACCCAACGCAGCCAAAAAAAAAAAATTAAAATGAATAAATTAATTAAAAAAAAAAAAAAAAGAATTTCCCAACCCTTCCAGACCTGACTCAGCATCTGGCAGGGGCCATCCACGCAGGAGCCAACGTGACTGTTAGATGACAAATCTGTTCATATCACGCTCCAGTGAGTGACCCTTCAACAGTTTCCTGCAGCTTTAGGCCAAAGACAAATATTCTCACCTGCCTACAGAGACCAGGGATCTGGCCCCAGCCCACCTCTGCAGCCTTGTCTCACACCTTCCTCCCCTGCTATCTGCCTCCAGACACGCTGGCTGCCTCTCGGTCACCTTGCCTCCTGTCGTAGGGCCATGGCCTATGGTTTCCTCTGCCTGGAAGGCTCTTCAACTCGCTTCATGAAGTTCGCATCCACTAATGCTTCAGATCTCAACCCAGATGTCTCTTCTTCAGGGAATTCATCCTTGGGTCCCTGGTCCAGGTCTTACTAATGTGTAATACAATTTCTCATGGCTCCTTGTACTCATCTTCCATAGCACTGTCAAAGTTTACAGTTATGTACATATTTGTAATATTATTTTATTAGTGTTTGTCTCCACCACTATATCATAAGGGAGGGTTTGTATAACTCACCACTCTATCACAAGTGCCTTGTCCAGTGCTTGGCACACAGAAGGAGTGTGTGGTGGTTTTAAAACATGTCTGCAAATTTTTTGACACCGTTCCCAGCAAGGGATAGAGTCAATTGACCTCCCTTTAAATATGGGCTGGTCTAATGACTTGCCTCTAGTTAACAGAATGTGGCAGAAGCAATGCAGTATGACATCTAAGGCTAGGCTATAAAATGTAATATGGTTTCCTCCTGGCCTGATTTCTTTTTGAATGCTCCGTTTCAGAACAAGCTGCCATGCTGTGAGTATGCCTAGGCCACATAGAGAGGGCACATGTAGGTGTTTCAGTTAAAAGCCCCACTGAGAACTTAGCCAACAGCCAGTATCAACTAGCGGACATGTACTGAGGGAGGCTTTGAGATGATTCCAGCCTCAGCTGCCATCTGACTGCAACCACATAGACCCTGCAACCGTAGCTGAGCCCAGTTACTCCTAGAACGGTGAGAGATGAAAAAATAAATGATTGTTGTTATTATTATATGTCACTAAGTTTTGGGATGATTTGTTACATAGCAGTAGATTGGAACAGGGTCCAATAAGTACTCATTGAATGAGTAAATGTGGAGAGGTCTGGTTGAAGGAATGTAGCCTGTGCTTTAGCTTGGTGTAAGTTTTGGTCGACAACTCTCAGTTTTTCCTTCCCCAAGAGGCCCTGGAGATCCTGGAAGCCCCAATCCAGAAGTCTGTACTCCTCGTACTTACCCAAGAGGAGACTCGCAGAAACTCTGCTCAAGACAGGGAACATGGCGGGGCCATCAAAAATTAGCTCTGGTAAGAACCTCAGAGAGCATTCATCTCATTGGGCATTCTTAATCTTGGGCCCATGCATGGTTTCAGGGGAGCAAAAACACATTTCCTCTGTGTGTGTATTTTCCTGGGGAAAGGGTCTCTAGGCTCTAATTTTTATCAAAATTTTTAAAAGCCTGTGTCTCCAAGGTGTTAAGAACTACTGATTTAGCACAATGATCTCAATTTCTGGTTAAGAAACTGAGAACGCTTCATTTTCTCGTAAAAAGGTGGACGAGATACCCTAAATAAGCTTCATTCTGCAAACAATTCTGGATAAAAGAAAAAAAAACCAACTTTTTTTAATGCACTGATGAGCTGGCAAGAAAGTGAGGAATACTCAGGCCAAAAAACTCAAGAATCCAAAGAGGTAAGTTGAGCTATTTTATTTGTTTGTTTGTTTATATTGTGGAGATCTCTCTCTCTCCCTCCCTCCCTCCCCCACCCACCCTTTCTCTCTCTCTCTCTCTCTCTCTCTCTATATATATATATAGTGAGATCTACCCTCTTAACAAATTTTTAACTGTACAGTACAGTATTGTTAACTATAAGCACAATGTTGTACAGCAGATTCCTAGAACTTTTTCATCTTGCACAACTGAAACTTTATCATTTTTATTTTTTAACTCAGTAAACTTGAACTTGGTCGTATGGGGTGGGGTGATATGAGAGAAACCAGTGATATATTAGTAACTGGCTCTCCAACAAAACAAAGTACCCTGTTTTTAGTGTTTGCTGATTTCCACAGTGTAAATACTCTCACCATAGCCAATTTCAAGCTCTCAATGGTACCAGGAACTGACATGCGAAATTCCTAAATATTGGTTCTTCTGAGCTGGTAGGAGCCAGTTCCAGCACACTACTGCAAGAAACTCAAGCCTCCTCTAAGGTTGGAATTCTGGTAAGACCTTCCTCACATAAGATTGGGACTTCAGTGAATGAATAAACCAGATAGAAGCACCACCATATCCCAACAGACTGAAAAGAAAAATGCCCATCTTAATTTCCCTTTTCTCAGGAGAAAATAAAATAGCCCCTGCAAATTCACAATATAAGCCATACGTATGTCATTTGAAGCCCAAATTCACACTACTTAGGTGGTGTGAAAAATTTCAGTCCAGCATTTAACTTAAATTGGGCCCAGTCTGGTTAACACCATAAGCACCTGGCAAATCAAACACAAACTCTCTTGGAAAAACCCACCTTCACCCCAGGCCTCAAGAATTCCCACAGAGAAAGCTCCAAAGAAATAGTAGCTCCTAGTTGAAGATCACAAAACACTCAAGGGAACAACAGATGGTGGAAACAAGTCTACGCTGACTTCAGATATTGGAATTATCAAATAGTATAAAATAACTATGTTTAAAATGCTGAAAGAGTAGAAGAGAAGCTTAAAAATTTGAACAGGGAACAAGATACTCTGAAGAAGGACCAAGTATATTTGAACAAGAAATAGAATGTCCCTCTAGAAATTTAAGATATTGTAACTAAATCTACAAATTCAATGGTTGTGTTTAATAGAAGATTAGATACAATTGAATATATCAGACACAATAAAATTAGAAGTGGAAGATAGACCTGAAGAAATTCTCTAAAAGGCAGCACAGAAAAATAAAAAGATGGAATATATGAAAGAATAGTTAAAAGACATGGAGGATAGAGTGAGATGGTCCAAAATACATATAATCAGGTTTCAGAAGGAGAGGAGAGAGATTATGGGACAGAAGTAATATTTGAATAGTTAGTGGCTGAGACTCATCCAGAAATCCATCAATTCATGCAATCAAGAATCTTGGTAAATCCTCAAAAGAATAAATAAAAAGAAATCCACAAGTAGACATATCATAGTGAAGCAGATTACCAAAGACAGAGAAAGTCTTAAGGTCAGATTATTTTCAAAGTAGTGACAATTAGACTAAAACAGCTGATTTCTTAATAGCTAGAAGATAGCAGAATTATATTTTCAATGTGCTGAGAGAAAATGACTGTCAACCAAGAATTCTAAAACTAGTGAAAAGATATTTTAAGAATAAGAAAAAATAATGACATGATGTGACATTATTTGCCACCAGCAGGCAGAAAGAAAGTGATTCCAGATGGAGGGAATTAAAGACAAGAAGGATTGCAGAGCAAAGAAAGTGGTATCTATATGAGTAAAAACAAATATTGTATAAACAGTACTAACAATGTCTTGTAAGCTTAAAAAAAGATAAAATTCAAATACATAAAAGTAATATATAAGCTAAAAGAGGGGTGACTAGAATTAGTTCTAATGTCCTTGCTTTATTTAAGAAAAAATAGAAGATACTGGTTAACTTCAGACAGGCAAAATAAGCATATTAAAGTTTCCAGTATAACCTCTAAGAGTAGCAAAAAAAAAAAAAAAAAGGTATAATTTGCAAACTAGTAAAGGAGAAAAATGGAATAAGATAAACTAATCAAGAAAACAAAGAATAGAAAAATTGAGAAAAGGCAGGAAAAATACAAATTAATAAGGTAAAGTACATATACGTACACACATAAACATATATATAAATGTATGTGTGTGTATGTATCAGTATTTCAATAAATGTACATGGACTAAATGCTTCAGTTAGAAGAAAAAGATTGCCAAACTAGACAAAGCAAATGAATCCACCTATAAGCTGTTCATAGAGGCGTATCTAAAACATAATACAGAAAGATTGAAAGTAAAAGGATGAAAAAAATCTGCCAAATACTAAGCAAAGGAAGATTGATATATCTATATTAATTTTAGTCAAAATAGACTTTGACAAAAAAAAGCATTATGAGAGACAAAAGGGTCACTTCATAATGATTAAAAAGTCCAATTCATCAGTAAGATGGAATAATCTTACATTTATATGCACTTAATAACATAACTTCAAAATAAAGCAAAAAGAAAAATCAAGGAAACCAAAATAAAAACAAATTCACAATGCAGTGGGAGATGTTAACACACCTCTCTCAGTAACTGATACATCAAGCAAACAATCAGTAAGAATTAGGAAAGTGGGGTCCATAGAGGGGAAGTGACAGATGTTCCTTCATCCTTGCACAAACATTGAGTGCCTGGATGTCCCAGATACCACAATTACATGCTTTGCCAGAAAGAAAAAATGCTTTTAGTACTTTTATGAGTGAGAATTTTAGTACCATTTTATAAATTGGGAGGCTGAGAGACATGGAGAAGTTAAATAATTTGGGTAAGATGCTCTTCCTCAGAAATCTTTAATGTCAAATCCTACTGCCTTACACAGCCTTTGACCTTCCTACTTGTGGACAACCTTAATCCCCTTATATCTCCTCCTGGACTTTAACTTCCTGGAGACCTCTGGTCCAGTCTTTTTAGCCCCTCTCATCACTCTTCCTTCTTTCCCAGCCTGACCTCTGGAGGGTCATTTGAATCCCTCCCTCCTCAGTATCCCTGATTCCCTTGCATCCCTATCCTCTTGGGCTCAGCCCATCCTTGTATCATGCCTGTAGCCCACCTTCTCTGCTCCTGAGACTGGCTAGCTTGCTGAGCCCTGCTGGAGAAAGATGCCCATCTCTACAAATTCTCCCAGTTCCTGGATCCCAGTCTCCCCACTAATTCTGGGATCTTGCTCCATCAGCTTTACTCACCCCCATATCTATAAGACCTCATTCTCTTGGCTCTTTCTCCTTAGCCTAACAACTTGCTCAAGTCTCTTCCATTCTAAAAAGGATCCTCTCCTCCCCTTTCCGGCCACCATGTAACCACTTTGCTCCTCTCCACATCCAAGTCTCTCCAAAGAGTAATTAACAATGTGTCCACTTCCTCATTCTTTGTAAGCTGGCTTCAGCCCCCATCACCCCACTGAAACTTCTCTTTCTAAAACTACCAAGAATCTACTAATTACCAAGTCCAAGAGATATTTTTCATTCTTGTTAGAACCTGGGCTCCCCAGGCCTCAATAGCCTTAGGATACAAATGGACCTACATGAATAAAAATGAAACAATAAGCACCAAATTTCACCCATTCTTTGCATCTACCTGCTGAGGTAGGTGAGGAGACCGTCTGGTCCACCCACGTATTTCTGAGAGTCCACGGGCCATTGCTCCTATTGACTCACAAATAGCCTGATTCAGTAGGGCATGTCCGTGGCTCTACCTTTTCCTGCTTTGGTTGAGGCAAAGAGCCCTGTGGAGGGGGAAATGCTTCTCTTTGCTTTATGAGTTCCCAAAGCAGATTTGTTTGCTCCTTGAAATCCTACATTTTTTTCTTTGCACTATTTCCCTTGGTAGGACTCAGACGAGTCCAGTGGGCCAAATTAGGTGTTGAATCTGAATGCAGACTCAGAAGTGAGTTCAAATTCTTCATCCTCCCACTCCCCCTGCTTGCCCTAAGCACTAAGGTGTTTCCTGTGGGTCAAGTTCATACACTTGAGTTCTTCCTGCAGTGAAGCAGGCCCTGCTGCTTGGCTACTCAATGGCTATTCCCCCTTCCTTTTGCCTAACAGCCCCTGACCTTATTCAGGTACCTACTTTCCTCTGAGAACTACTTTAGGAAAGTAGTTCCAGGCCTAGCCCCAAGGGGAGAGTCACCATTAGTCTATCGTCATCAAAGTAGTCTCAGGCCCCCCAGCTAGTGATTGTTTTAAGCATGGACTTCTTCTAAATGTCCCATTTCCATGAGGCTGAAAAACTGAGGCTCAAGGTCACTAAGTTCAAACCGTGTCTTCAGGGTAAAAGCTGATTTCATTGCTTAGAATCCACTGCCCTCTCAATTCTAGCTTTTGTTTCTTTCTGGCCTGAGTATTCCTTACTTCATTGCCAGCCAGGATGGGTTTTCACACAAAATTGCACTCTTTCCTGGCTTCTTCCTCTTCCCCTATTATCCTGCTTCCCCTTCTCCCTAACTGGTTTCTCCTGGGAACATTTCTTTACTAAATCATCTTTACTGAATCTTCATCTCAGAATTTGCTTCTGGGAGAACCTGACCTATAGCATGGATTACTTTAAGAATCTGATGAAAGTTATGGGCCTTGTCTCCAGAAAAATACACATACACGCATTCAAAATGTTATGCCTTTTTGCTCCCCCAAAGCCATCCATGGACCCAAGATTAAGAACTCTGGATAAAATGATCTTTGGGGCCCCTCCATAGCTAACTTTGCTGTGTCTCTGGGTGGGTTTGAGGAGCTTAGCTTTGAGTTTCTGAATTGAGGCTTTCAGGAGTGTGGGATCCAACATCCCTTTAGTGGATTTCTTTTCTGTCAGATTCTTAGTTGAGAGTTTCTGTTGCTCTCACTAAAAAAAAATTTTTTTTTGCCACACCACACAGCTTGCGGGATTTTTAGTTCCCCGACCAGGGATTGAACCTGGGCCCTTGGTAGTAGGAGTGCCTCCGCACCACTGGAGCGCCAGGGGAATTCCCTCAACTAAGAACCTTGATAGAGACACTGCCACATGCTGCATCTTCCAGCACCTCCTGACTCTTCATTGTCCCCACCACACCATGCGGGTTTTACTAATGCTATCTTCTCTGCCCAGAGTGCCCTTCCTCTTCCTTTTTGTCCAATTGCCATTCATTTTTATACTCAGCTCTGACACCACCTCCTCCAGGAAGACTTCCCCGAGAGTCACCCTTGGTAGGATGCCCCAGAGGGATCCCAAGACAGGTGGCCCACACAACCCATGCAGTGATCTCGTTTTATGGGGATCTGTTTATGGGTTCATCTCCCTATCTAGGGGGTAAGTTCCTCAAAGTTAAGGACTGTGCTTCATTCTTTTCTGTACCCCCAGCACCTATTTCAGGGCTTGGTACATAGTAGAAACTAAAAATATTTGTAGGATGAATGAATGAATACCGGTAATTTGTGGTGGAGACAGGGCTTAAAACAGTTTTTCTGTTTTAGGCTTCGAAGACTCTGCATTTTCCACCTAGATACCAGGGGCTGGGGGCAGGCTTGTTTGGGATGAAAGTTTTTTCCAGCTCGGTAGTCCCCTGTTCCCTATGGCCTTGCTGAGGCTGTTGATGATTCTGTAGAGGCCACAGCCCAGCCCAAGCATCCTAGAGCCTCCCTGTGCCCACACTTAATGTGCCTTCAGCTGGAAAACAAACCTGGGCAGGAGAGCACTCCCTGAGGTGGTGGTCATGGTCTCTGCTCTTCCTGGACCCCCCTCTGGTGGCCCCAGACTGGTAACTAAGCTGTCCGCTCCTCCTTCCTGACTTTTGTGCTGGGCCCCCGCACCACGCTCCTGTACCTCCCTCCCTCTCCTTCCCTCCCTCTGGCCAGGAGCCTGGGACCCCAGCTGTGAGTCAACCCCAGAACAGGGTGTCCAGCCTCTTCTTCCCATGGCCGAAGTCGCCCATGGGGGCTCTAGCTCTCTAACCCCCCGTCTAGTCGCTGCCCCTTTGAGAACCTGCGGCCCGGGGAGGCTGAGGGCTCCAGTCTCTGCTGGGGAAACTGGACTCTGGCTGAAGCCCCCAGGCAGGGGCTGCACTGCCCCAGAGAGAAGCTGTTCTCCTGCCTGTGTCCAAGGCCGGCTCTGGGGGTGAAGGCATCCCCGGAGAAGCGCGCTGTTCTCCACTCCGCCACCCCGCCCCAGGCGCCCGGCTCTCCAGCTGTTTTCCTCCTCTGGGCTGTGGAACCTTCTGCAGATCCCCTCTCCTCAGGATGAGGAAAGCAGATGGCACTCTCCCCGCCAAGGCCCCCGAGTGTCCTCCCGCCTCTCCCAGCAGGCATCTGGCTCTCTGCTCGCTTCTTTCTCCTGTGGCCGCCGCCCTTCTCTGCAGTGACAGGTGACGGGAGCAGGGTGCCCCCCACCCCTAGCCTCAGTCTCCGGGCTCGGGGCCTGTGTCTGGGGAGGGGAGGCTGGGTCCCCCTGGGGAGGACCCGGCCGCCCAGCAGAGGGGACACCGGGCAGGTTGGCCGGGCCCCCGGCCTGTGGCTCAGAGGCGTCTGTCTGTGGGCAGGGCCGGCTTGGAAAGTCACGGCGCACCTGCAGGACCCCTCACCTGCCTTTTCAGAGTGCTCTCCCTGCACCCCGACGGTGGCTCTCAGGCGTCCCTGGGGTCACATTTTCAGGAAAATGGGCGTGTGGCGCCCTCGCCCATCAAGGCAGCAGCCGGCGCCTGGCAAGAGTCCCCTTAGGAGGAGCTTTCCCCTCAGAGCAGCGGTTCTCAGCTGCGAGTGAGAATCACCAGAGAGCTTTATAAAACCCCCGATGTCCCAGCCGCACCCACACCGGTTGAATCAGCACCGCCGAGGAGGGGCGCCGCAGCGTGGGCCTTAAAGCTCCCGGATGGTCCAGACGGGCGGCATTTGAGCCTCACAAGGACGCTGAAAGACAGGTACTGTCGTCATCCCCACCGTACAGGCGGGGACATTGGGCTCCGAGAAGTGAAGCCACTTGCCCGGGGTCAGAGGGCAAGTGGGAGGGGTGGGACTGGAGTCCCAAACGGGAGGGGCGGGTGGCCCCCCTGCTGGCCGTGGATCTGGGCTTCCAGGGGGGCTTCGAGTGGGACCACGAGGTCTCAGGCTGGCCCAGGAGCCTGGGCCTCGGGCTGGCTCAAGAGCGGGCCCTGTCTCCCCACAAATGCGAGACATTTCTGCCACCTCCTTCTCCAAAGCGCTGGGCTGGGCCTCCTCCAAGCCCCAGAACGCGGTGGGTCACTGCCACTCACCCAGCCAGGTCCTCTCACTGGAACAGCGTGCCCTTTGGTGACGGGGAGGATGCATTTTTGAGGTGAAATATTGTATAACAGCCAGGAACGGAAAATATTAAAAGCCCACGGGCGTCAGTAAGGTTCACAGCAGGGCCAGAAAGTTCAGAAAAAAGGAGGAAGGCTCCCTGAAGTGGAGGCCATGGGGTGGGGCGGGATCAGCTCGACCACCCACACCCTGGATCCCAGGCTGCCTCCGTCTTCAGGGCTAGCGGGAGCCTTGCCTGGGCCACAGGAAGGTCCCAGGGTGGTGACCCCAGGCGGAAAGCCCCATAGGTGTATTAGGTTTGGTCTACCCTGCACGGCAGAGGGCATGGTGGGCATAGGGGAGTGGGGCCAATGAGGGTGGAATATCTTACTGAGAACATGTGAGGCCGGGCTGGCCAGGTTCTGAAGGTTCCAGGTGCTGGGATGCTGAGGAGGTGAGACACGGTCCCTGTCCTGTAGGGGTTTCACCATAGAGAGCGGGCAGGCAAGGAAACAGACAATGTCAATAGAATGTGATAAATGCTCTGCTGGAGGGTTACACAGGGCACAGGGTTTGTAGGAGGCAGGAGATGGGTAGTTAGCTCAGCCCCAGGCTACCAGGAAGGGCTCCTAGAGGATGTGGTACCTGGCTGAGTCTTGCTACAAATAGATATTAAAAGAATGTTCACAAAGCTGGAGTGTGGGTACATGCCATTAGAAGCCTATCTCTTGAGTGTTTGGAAAAGAGACACAGAGACATAAGCAAATGGACCCATTTTCCCCATGGGGGCCCCTGCCATCTCTCCCTTTCCCTCTGCCCATCACATACACACTAAGGTACAGACACACTTGTAGTCACAAACAGTTACATATAAACACATACACATGTACAAGGTAGTGGAGAATGTACTAGCATTCTTCTCGGTGAGAGAGCTGTCCCTGTAAAAGTTTTTTTTTTTTTAATTAATTAATTAATTTATTTATTTTTACTTTTGGCTGTGTTGGGTCTTCGTTTCTGTGCGAGGGCTTTCTCTAGTTGCGGCAAGCGGGGGCCACTCTTCATCGCGGTGCGCGGGCCTCTCACTATCACGGCCTCTCTTGTTGCGGAGCACAGGCTCCAGACGTGCAGGCTCAGTAGTTGTGGCTCACGGGCTTAGTTGCTCCGCGGCATGTGGGATCTTCCCAGACTAGGGCTCGAACCCGTGTCCCCTGCATTGGCAGGCAGATTCTCAACCACTGCGCCACCAGGGAAGCCCCCCTGTAAAAGTTTTAATAAGAACTGGAGGTAGGAGATGAGGCCCCAATAGCTGGAGATCTGTAGGGACAGGGCATCAGAGGCTGGGAGAGCTGCTCTGTTGAAAAGTTAGAAGGGTCGGGAGGGAGGGGTGAGGAGCAGTGGTGGAAGAGGAAGAGGAGGGAGCTCTAGGGCCCATCTGATCCTCTCATTTTATCGTGGAGGAAACTGGGGTCCAGAGAGGGAAAGTGAAATGCCTAAGGTCACATTGTACTTGGGGGTCAGAGCTGACTGTGGGCACACAGGCGTCACAACATGCCCAGTCGGGCTCACAGGCTCCCACACAGCCACTCGCAGTGCACACTCACAGAGCAGGCACACAACCTAGGCTGCCGTTATTCCCACCTGAAGCTGCTCAGATCCCTCATTAAGCTGGAGCAGCTGAGTCAGCCTGCCTGTCCGCGTCCCTCTCCCACTTCAGGCCTTGAGGATCATGAGGCCCGTAGTGGGAAGTGGAACATTCGGGAACCTGGGGTCAGGCTGCCTGTGGGTCTGCTCTGAGCATCCCCTGGAGGCTTCCTCAAGCAGGGCAGGCCGTTCGCCCCTAGAACTGACTCAGAGCTGCCCAGGTGTCAGGAGTCATGGCTGGGCCTGCATCCTCAAGGGAGGATGTCTCAGTGTCTCAGGGCAGAGCCAGAAGCCTCAGCAGACCCAGAACTGGGACTGTAGTCCCCTAGCTTCACATCTCAGTGAGATGCCAGGGAGCCGACTGGAGGCCTAGCTGCAGAACAGGAGACCTGCTCCACCGTGGCTCTGCCCCTCCCTCCATGAATGGCCTTGCGTAAGTCCCTTACCCCCTCGGGATCTATGAATTTATGACATTGAGCCAGGTGCTGGGGACACAGAGATAAGGCATGGGCCTTGCCCTTCAGGAGCTCACAGTCAATTGAAAGAAGACAGCATTTCCAGGTGAAGCAAAGAGCTCTTCAACTCAGGGTGGGTCTAAGTGGGAAATGATGGGGCTGGGGCAGCTCAGAGGTGGGGAGTGGTGTGGGCTATAGGGCTCAGGGCATGTGTCTGCCTGTTTTGGGTAGGAGGATAAACTCCCATATTGTGCATGTAACCCTAATGCTGCCACCACACCCCAGATCCCCATCTAACTGTAACTGCAGACCCACTGCTCCCTACTTAGGGAAGCACTATTACTCTGGTGTTTGGCTGACAGTGGCCACTGATTGGCTTAGGCTGAGCATCTGACCTAAACCCAGTCCATCCACCCACTGGCAGGTGACTGGTGAAGTGGGCTTCTTGGGAATCGTTCCACCCAATAGGGGTGGAGATGGCAACTAGCTGAGCCCATCAGAATGGCTCCTGGTGGAATTTGAACTAAGAAAGTGCAGAAGATGGACCCATGAGGAGCAAGAGGCAGGCAGAACTACCATATAGAGAGAAGCAGATACCCCACAGGAGAAACACCAGGCAGCCTGAGGGGCTGAGAGAGGGGCCTGCCTCAGCCCAGCTCTTGACTTCAGCTGTCTTTACAACAAGCCTCCATTTTTTTTCAGAATGGCCTGAGTGAGTCACCATTCTTGTTCCCTAAAGTGCATAACCAGCTAAGGAGCCCCCTCATCTCCCTGGCGTTCCAGAGAGCAGCCAACTCTCTCCTCCATCCTGTATGAGGCCACTGTGAGGATATGGGAAGATCAGAGGACAGGAAATTAGGAGACCTGGCCTGGGTTCAAGCCTGACTCAAGTTCCTAAGCATCCCCAAGAGCCAGGCCTTGGCAGAAGCCTGGTACACCTTGCACAGTGTGCTTTCTCCTTCACTGGTTATGATCAGGCTCAAATGAAAATGACAGATGAAAGCAGCCAGAAAGGTAAAGGTAGCTGCTGCCTACTCAGGGCATTCTTCCGCTGTTTGATGGAAGCTGATTAGTTGGGTGTAGAGGATTCAGAACCTCTCTGTTCAAGGGGCCTCTAGGGAGATCTGAGAGTCATTGGAGAGGAGGGGCAGTTCTGGATCCAGCAACGTGCTTGACAGTCTTAGCAGTCTCCTCGGGCAGTTCTCAGTAGACCCGTGTCTGAGTCCTGGGGAGAGCAGAAGGGCTGTAAGTAAAAGCTAAAAGAGCTGTTCCACTGAAAAGTCTGTCTTATTTGGGCATAAGCAGTCCTGTTTTGGGATCAGGCAAGAGAGGCATTTGTTCCTGCCATGCTACTGACTTTTGTGCATGGAGAAGGCTCTAGGGTGCTGGCATCAATGCTTTGAAGAGCCACAGTGTTAAAATAAAAAGGGGGGGTGGTCAATGGAGAACCATTCCTTTCAACAAATAGTGCAGAAATAATTGGACATCCACATGCAAAAAAGGAACCTTGACTCACACACTTTACACCATGTGCAAAAACTAGTTAAAAATGAATCATAGACCTAAAGGTAAAACCTAAAACTCCTAGAGAAAACATAGGAGAAAATCTTTGTGACTGTTGGTTAGGTAAAAATTTCTTAGATCCAACACCAAAAGCACAAATTTATAAAATAAAAAATTGATACATTGGATTTCATCAAAATTAAGAGCTTCTGCTCTTCAAAAGACACTGTTAAGAAAATGAAAAGACAAGATACAGACTGGGAAAAAGTATTTTCAAAACATATCTGATAAGGACTTCCCTGGTGGTCCAGTGGTTAAGATTCTGTGCTTCCACTGCACGGGGCCTGGGTTTGATCCCTGGTTGGGGAACTAAGATTCCACATGCCTTGTGGCCAAAAAGTAAAAAACAAAAACAAACAAAAAACCCCCCATATCTGATAAAGGACTTGTATCTAGAATATATAAAGTACACTCAGATTTCAGTAATGAGAAAACAAATAACCTAATTACAAATGGGCAAAATATTTGAACAGGCACTTCATCAAAGAAGACATAGAAATGGCAAATAAGAGTATGAAAAGCTGGGGGCTTCCCTGGTGGCACAGTGGTTAAGAATCCTCCTGCCAATGCAGGGGACACGGGTTCGAGCCCTGGTCCGGGAAGATCCCACATGCCATGGAGCAACTAAGCCCGTGCACCACAACTACTGAGCCTGTGCTCTAGAGCCCATGAGCCACAACTACTGAGCCCGCGTGCTACAACTACTGAAGCCCGCACGCCTAGAGCCCGGGCTCTAGAGAACCCACCACAATGAGAAGCCACGCACCACAACAAAGAGTAGCCCCCACTCGCAGCAACCAGAGAAAAGCCCACGTGCAGCAATGAAGACCCAACACAGTCAAAAATAAAATAAATAGGGCTTCCCTGGTGGCGCAGTGGTTGAGAATCTGCCTGCTAATGCAGGGGACACGGGTTCGAGCCCTGGTCTGGGAAGATCCCACATGCCACGGAGCAGCTGGGCCCGTGAGCCACAATTGCTGAGCCTGCGCGTCTGGAGCCTGTGCCCCGCGACGGGAGGGGCCGCGATAGAGAAAGGCCCGCGCACCGCGATGAAGAGCGGTCCCCGCACCGCGATGAAGAGTGGCCCCCGCTTGCCGCAACTGGAGAAAGCCCTCGCACGAACCGAAGACCCAACACAGCCAAAAATAAATAAATAAATAAATAAAATCAAGTAAAACTTTAAAAAAAAAATAAATAAATAAATAAATAAAATAAATAAATTTATTTTTTTTAAAAAAGTATGAAAAGCTGCTCAGCATCATTGGTTACCAGGGAAAAGCAAATTAAAACAAGACGCACTACACAACCATGGGAAACGCTTAAAAACGGTCAAACATGAAACTTTAACAGTATCAAGTGTTGATGAGAATGCTGAGCAGCTGGAACTCTCATGTTGCTGGCTGGAAAGTAAATGGAAAAATCACTCTGGGAAACAGTTTGACAGTTTCTTATAAAGTTAAACATACACTTCACATATAACCCAACAATCGCACTCCTAGATATTTACCCAAAAGAAATGAAAAACATGTTTACACAAAAACCTGTACATAAATATCCATAGCGAAAATGTAGTTGCTAAAAACTGGAGACAACCCAAATGTCCTTCAACTGGTGAACGGACAAAGAAACTGTGGCACATCCATACAACAGAATACTACTCAGCAGTAAAAAGGAATGAACTATTGACACATGCAACAACATGGATGATTATACTAAGTGAAAGAAGGCAGACTTAAAAGGCTCTTACCAGGGACTTCCCTGGTGGTCCAGGGGTTAAGAATCCGCCTTCCAATGCAAGGGATGCCGGTTCGATCCCTGGTCAGGGAACTAAGATCCCACATGCCGCGGGGCAACTAAGCCTGTGCACTGCAACAGAGCCCATGCACCACAACTAGAGAGAAGCCGGTGCACCACAGTGAAGATCCTGCACGCCACAACCAAGACCAGACGCAGCCCAATAAATAAATATTTTTTTTAAAAAATGCTCATACCAAAGGATTCCACTTACAGGACATTCTTGAAAATGCAAAATGACAGGGAAAGAGAACAGATCAGTGGTGGTCAGCAGCTGGGGATGGGGGAGAGGGCTGACTGCAAAGGGAGCTTCTGAGGTGATGGAAATATTTTGTATCTTGATGGTGATGGTGGTTATAAGATAGTTTGCATTTGTCAAAAATCATAGAACTTTCCACTCAAAAAGGGTGACTTCTACAGAATGAAAATTATGCTTCAATTTTTAAAAATGGGAAGTGGGATTCAAATTTCTTCTTCCCTTTCTTTGCCTTCCCTGTCACTGGCCAACATTCTGTCCTCAAAGCTCTTGTTCTCCTGGGGGGAAAAGTGCCCCAATTCAGCCACCCTGAACACTGCTTTGCTTCTGGGAACAAAAAGCCAGCCCACTAAGAATGGTCTGTGCAGGCCCATGTCTGTTTCTCTTCCTCTGTCCCACCCTGTCTGGCTAAGCCTGCTCACCAAGGCCTTTCTAACCTCCATTTCCCCGTCCCTGCCTGCTCACCCGGGCCATCTGGAGTCCCACATCTTTATGGCCCAGGCGTTGTGTGGGTGAAAGATTCTGCTTGGAAAGAGGGAGGCTCCTTACACTTAACTTTCCACAGCTCTAACCCATTAAACGTCCACGGGTCCCAGGAATGCACAGCCAGAGAGGACAACTACCTGGCATCCGCCTCGCCTCACCCCTGACTGATGCCACCCCCATCACTACTGCAGGCTCTTCTGGGCTGCCAGCAAGCATCATGGTCAGAGCTGAAGCCGTACCACAACCAGAGCCACCTGGGGCCTCTCAGGGGAGTCATGAAAAGAGGCCTCGGGTCATGGGAAGCAAGCAGCAGAGTCTGGTAGATGCTTCGGGGCGAGCCTGATGAACCACCAGGGCAAACACATCCCACTGAGTGTGACTAGTCCAGGAGGGGAGTGTGAACACTCTTGCGATGACTCCCTGGTAAGTGTGCACCCAGTAATCCTGTACAAAATCATGAATGTGGGTGTCCCTGAGAAACAGCAGGGCACCGTGGGGACACTAAGACGTAAACTCAAGGCTGTGACCATGGTGAGTCACCACAGGGACAGTGAGGTGACCTTTTTTTTTAAGCTTGAAGAACATTCTGTGATGACCACAGTGAGCACACTACGCAAGGTGGAGGGCTCTACCTGACATGTCTTGGGAGATCTGCCAGACCATGGCCCATTCTCAGGGAATCTGCTCCCACCTACAACCTGTGCGGAGTAAGCACACCCTTACAAGACCAGGTGCTGACCGGCAGGCGGCAGTGCGTGCAGCAACCCGTGTGGCTTACATAGTTCTGAAGGTTTCTTTGTTTTTCTTCCATTTTCCAAGCTGGAGTTGTTATTATAGTTGCTCAGCTTTGCTCAACTCTTCTGGAATGTGTTGATATGGTTACAGGGTGAGGGGAAGTCATACATGGGTAGGTTTGCAGCAGAACAAAGGGAGTGTAAATGCTGAGGTTGACAGCTGTTAAAGTGGTCTCTTGATATCAGGATTCAACTACTGGTATCAAGGTTAGTAGTTAGACATTTCGGGTTGACTCCTACTAGGAAAGGGGTGGTTGTGGTTGTGGTTGTGTTTTAGGTGGGTACGTGTCACTTTTTACTTCCTAGCATCCGTTCTTCCTACTTCTGGGGACAGCACCACAATTTTCCTTTGAGAAAAATCAGTCCATGTGATTCCAGTGGGATGATCTACCCCTACCTCTGGAGGTGGGCTAATCAGAGCTTTCCACCCACATGGTTACAGGAACTGGGTCAGGAATGGGCCAATGAAAGCCCTTCCCAGGACTTCTGCTGGAAGCCGCATGCTTTTTCCATTGGAGATTTGAGATGTGCTAGAAGGGAGTCTGGAGCTTCTGGAAGATAATACATGGGAATGGCATCTGTTCCAGTTACTGTTGCTGTGTAACAAACTACCCCAAGTCTTAGTGGCTTAAATGATAATCATTTTATCATATCCCCTGAATTCTGTAGGTCAGGATTTCATGTAGGGCTTGACTGGGCCATTCTGCTTTTTATGACTTTGATTGAGGCCACTCAGTGGCATCCATCTGGTAAATGAGCTGGTCTGTCCTAGAGGGTACAAGACAGCTACACTCACATGACTGGTGATGTGAGGGCTGGAAGGCTGGGCTCAGCTGGGACTACCCACCAGAACACCTACACCAGGCCTCTCTGATTTGGTGGTCTCTGGGTAGTTAGCTGGCTTTCCCCAGAGCAAGCATCCCAAGTGGAAGCTGCATGACCTTTTCTGACCTAGCCTTAGAAGTTCACCTCATTCTTGGTTACAAGCAAGTCATAGCCCAGCTCAGATTCAAGGGGAAGGAAATTAGATTCTACCTCTTTTTTTTTTTTTTTTCATTTGTAGAGTATAAGACAGAGTGTCTTACAACCTCTTTTTTTTTAACATCTTTATCGGAGTATAATTGCTTTACAATGGTGTGTTAGTTTCTGCTTTATAACATAGTGAATCAGTTATACATATACATATGTTCCCATATGTCTTCCCTCTTGCATCTCCCTCCCTCCCACCCTCCCTATCCCACCCCACCTCTTGATGGCAGAGTAGGGCAGTCACCTTGTACAAGAACATGCGCAATGGGAGCTATCATTGCAGCCAACTTGGGAAAATACATACTGTGCTACTGCCTCCTTGGGAAAAAAGCCATCTCAGAGGAAGCAGTTGAGAAATGGAAAGAGAGCAGTCCTGATGATATTGTTTGAGTCCCTGGATCCAATTTTTCCCAGGACTTCAGTTATAACAACCATCAGTTTCCTTTCCTGCATAATCCAATCTGAGTTATGCTTTTGTCTCTTGCAACTGAAAGATCTTTTACTCTTAGCGTGTATATCAGTTATCTATTACAGTACAACAAATCACCCCAAAACCCAGTGGCTTAAAACAATGATTATTATTTCTCACGATTCTATGGGTGGCTAGACCATTTCTCTGCTGGTCTTACCTGGCTCACTTATGCAACTGCTGAGGTGGAAAATTCAAGATGGCCTCATTCACATGTCTGGCTGTTGGCTGGGGGCCTCAGTTCTCCTTCATGTGGTCTCTTATCCTCTAGGAGGATAGATTGACTTCTTTATATGGTGGTCTCAGGACTGTGTTCCTGGGGAGTGAAGGCGGCAAAGTCTCTTGAGTGTCATTTCTGTCATTCCTTTGTTCAAAGCAAGTGACAAAGCCAGCCCAGGTCAAAGGTGAGTAAAGAGACTCCACCTCATAATGGGAGAGTTGCAAAGAACTTGTGGCCATATTTAACCCACCACAGTACGATAGATAGCTGGATCATGTTAGATGGGGACATTTTTGAAATTAGTGTATGTATGGGAAGCAGGGTGTATGTGCCAGGCAGGCAGAGCCAGAGTGTTCTAGTATGTTCTTGCTGAGGAGCATATGGCTGGAGTGTCATTTCCATGGTGTCTCCTCTGAGCTGAGGGCACCCCATGACAAGGTCTACACTAGGTCACCGGTTCCCAGGGGCAACTCTGAGTTGAAGACCTACTGTGTCTGAGTGACTTCACCTCTCTGAGCCTCAGTTTTCCCTCTATAAAATGGGTGTGGTCATCCCTGCCTCGCAGATCAACTGTGAGGCTGAAGATGAGATGATGACCATGAATGTGCCTTGTATATTACAGGATGGTGAACATTATCATCTGAGACCCGAGAAGGAATAGTCAAGGTGGACCTAGGTGGTCAGAGAGGGCAGGAGGGAGGAGACTGAGATGGGGCATCGAAAGGTGGGGGACATTCACATGGGAGGGGAGGAAGGGCTGTATTTCAAGATGGGAAGCTGAGGAATAAAACTAAAAAGGCATTGGGTTGGAACAGTGACAGACTGTATCTAGGACAGGGAGGAGAACAACAGGGTCAGAGAGCGAGCTCTCCCACTCCCGTAGACTCTGGGTGTCTAGGCTCCCATACATACTGGGTCAGCAGCCCCTGAGGGTTACTCAGAGCTACAGTCAAGTCTTCCAGTCTCCAGGGATCATTAGTGGCTTGTCCCTACCCAGGCCTGCAAAGCCCCCTCAGGCTGCAGGGAGGCAATGATGGGAGCATGGGAGAGGTGGTCAGAGAGCATGTTAGAGACACAGCACCTTCCTCTGGAGCCACCAGCATCATGTCAGACCCTTCCCAGTGTTCCCAAGCTCCTTTCCCCTCAGCAGGGTGGGGACCCCTGGCCTTAGGCTTGGGTCACAGTTGGCCTGGCTAAACTTGGCTCCAAGCCCCTCAATCCCCTGGATAGAGGTGGGAGTGACTGATGGGTTTCAATGTGTTCCAAGCCAGGGCTTGGAGCTGTAGCAGACTAGCCTGGCCTGCAGAAGCCCCAGGTGGCCACTCATGGCTGGTGCTGACCCATCTGGGCCAGGCCCTGGACAGTCCAGATCTGTGGCCGCCTCCCAAGCCCTGACTATCCTAAGGTCGTGGCCAAGGAGAGCAGCGGCCTCTCCCTCAAAGGAGTCCTGGGAGCACTGGCTGGGAGCGGGCTCAGATTCCACCAGTCTAGCCCTGTGCAGTTCACAGCTCAGCCCCACTTGGGGACAGGAAAGGATTCTTTGATGGGGGAGGTAGGAGGACATGAGCTAGAGGGACACAACTGGCTGGGCTGTAATCAGAACCCAGGGATTCTAGCTCACAGTCCCTCAGCCTGTGCCAACCATGACAATACCCTCTGGCCACTGGGGCAGGATAGATGGGGCCTCAGTGTGAGTTCTGGGCCAAGCAAGGACACCTAGGCAGGAATCATGGCCTAAGGAGCTCCACTTTGCCAAGCCCTCACCTTATAGGCTTCCCTCCTCCCACTACAGAAAGAGAAGAGAGGGGTGCATTTGGGAGGCTGGGGAGACCTCTTTCACATACTCTGGGGTTCCATTGAGTAGAGGCCTTGGAAAGCAGCTGATTACCCTGACCTTGACCTCTGGTCCTCTGGTTTACCTTTCCCCACCTTCCTCTCCTGTCTACCTTGCTCTCCTTATCTAGACTCTGTGGTCAGGTAGCTTCTCTGGCCTCCCTCCTGACCTCTGGTGAGATTCTTTGGAGCTGTCATTTCTTCTTTTCTCTCCTTTCTGCAGTGTTTGTTGTCAGCATCTTATCAAATCTTGTAAGAGCTGGTGGGGGACTCAGAGCTCACTCAGTCCAAACTCCTGTTACACAGGTGGGGACACTGAGGTCCAGGGTCACTTGGGTCATTGCTTGTCCAAGATCACACATCAAAATTAGCAACAGAGCCAGCACTAGGCTTTTGACTCCCAAGTTCCTGTTTTTCTCCTGTTATTTGATCAGGCTATTGTGGTTCAGCCTTTGTCTGTCCATGGACCAGCAGAGTTCTCAGGGGCTTCACTCAGTTCAGAATTTGCCTTCACTTAGTTCAGGCTAAAGCTGCTTCATGGCTTGGCTCTGATAATAATTGGACCAGACTGGGCCTACTACAGGATCTATGGACCAAAAGCTGGGGGCCAGGAGGGAGACCAGGCTCCAACAGAAAAAGCAAACCAGCTCTGTGCCCCACATCTGCTTAGGGGCTGTCCCTGCTCAACATCCTTCCTCCACCATCCTCCTCTCCCCCAACAGCTCCTGTCCAAGATGATGCTCAGAGAAACAGAGCTCCTAAACCCTTGTTTGTACACACACACACACACACACACACACACACACATACACACATTCACATAGAGAGAAAGACACAGACACACACACATACAGCATATACACAGGCACAGACACACACAACCACACACGCACAGCTCTCTGGATAAGAGTGTGCACAGCTACACTGTGGGATCATTTCCATACAAGGCTCTTTCCTCTGAATGCATGGACACATCTCCTCCCTATGGCCTCCCAGTGCCCAGCCTGGAGCCTGCCCCCAAACAGGCACTCAGTGAGGGTGTGTGGAAAGAGTGAGCTGACACTGGTGTGGAGGGCCACATGGGCCAGGCCTCCATCTCCAGGCCCTGCATGAGGCAGAAAACCCAGCCCAGGCCAGATGAGCCTGAGACATGAGGCAGGCCTTGGAAGCTCCTGCTGTCTCCCTGGCTCACCCCTCCCCATCTTCTGCCTCCACCTGGTACTCTCTCCTTGTGTGGTCTGTTAACCAGCCGCATCAAAATCACCTGGGAGCTTGTTAGAAATGCAAAGTCTCGGGCTTCACCTCAGACCTACTGAACTAGAGAGTCTGGGTGAGGGGCCCAGCATCTGTGTTTTAACAAGCCCTCCAGGGGATTCTAATGCACGCTGAAATTACAGAACTGCTGCCTGTGACGACAGGCAAACTCATGCTGCAGGGGAGGCGGGTGAAGTCTGGAAACACAAGCATCTGCCTGTGCCACCTATGGGTAAGGCTGCTGTTCACTGCTGGTGGCACCCATACCCAAAGTCAGACACACACACACACACACACACACGCACATATGAGCATCTGGCAGGATCTCAGAGAATCCGCATGCAGGAGCTCCTCTCGGGTCCAATGGGTATAGGCAGGTACCCAAATTGAAGCAGGCAAAGGTAAGGAAGAACTACTCTCATCCTGTGCCCCACCATTCCTCTGTCCCTTGTCCCCTCTGAGGTTCCCTAAGTGCTCCCTCAGAAGCCACAGAAGCTGAGTAGTTGCCCAACTCAGACCAAGCTCCCCAAGCTGAGAGGCGAGGTGATCTGTGGCCCTAAGAGAGCTTGGGGTATGTGCTAAGGCCAGCAAAGTTCTTTCTCTGCATAGGTGGTGCAGGGCCAGGGCCATGCGAGGGATCAGCAAGCAAAGCTTAGGCAAGAGCATCCCACCTCCTGAGCTATGAAATGCTGCTCACATGTAGAATTGCCCTTGGCCGCTTCCCAGGCTGCTCAGTGCCCAACAGCCTCCCCACCCATCCCTCTGCTCTGGCCTATGGAGCCCCAGGCAGCTGCCCACCTGGCCCATCCCCAGGCCCTGCAGCCTCTCCCTCTGAGGATCTGGAAGCGAAATCCGGGCCCCTGGAGTCTGCAGGGGATGTGGGGAGGGGTGGGGAAGGCCGAGCTTCCTCAGGCTTGGATCTGGTTTCGCGGCCGCTTCCCGTGGTGCATTGCCACAGGCTGAGCCACCAGCTGTGCTATATAAGGCCCAGTGGCTGGACTGCTGGGGAGAGGAAGACTTGGACTCCCCAGCTGAGGAGTCCCGCTCAGGACACGGTGAGCCCCACTCCTACTCTCCTCAGCCCATCCCTGCACCCCACTGCCTGGCTCAGCTATTCCTGATCACCCCTTATCTCCCCCAGAGAAGACTCCCCTTTCTGCTTTGGAGTTCTCTCCTTTCTCCCATTGACCCAAGGTCTTTTCCCTCCCCCACCTGAGGATAGGGGCCCTCAGAGGGTCCCAGTCAGGATCTCTGTACCTCTGGGCGCTCTGCTTTTTTCCTGCGGTCAGCCAGTCTTCTTTCTCCGAGAGTTCTGGGACCCGTGGGATGGGGAGCCTCACCAGCAGAGCATATGCTGAAGAAACTTCCACGGGCTGCCAGATGGGAAATGGTTTTTCCACAAGGTGCCTCAGGCCATTTCGGCTTCCCAGATGGTTGCGGAGCAGTTCCAGACTGAACGCTGTGCAGGCCCACGGAGCGCTCAGCCCTCTGCTCAGAGCCTGGGAGCTTGGGATGAGACACACGAGAGCTGGAGACCTCGGGGACACCCGTGCTCTGTCCTCTGGGCTGAGAAACAGGTGGTGGTGGAGTTAGTGGGCTTAGAGCTGGATGCTGCAGCATGGGATTGGTCTGTTCTTCTGGGACAACAAAGTGCTGTTTTTTAAAAAATACATTTATTTATTTATTTGCGGGGTTTTTGTGTTCTTTTTTTGGCTGTGTTGGGTCTTCATTGCTGCACGTGGGCTTTCTCTAGTTGTGGTGAGTGGGGGCTACTCTTCGTTGCAGTGCGTGGGCTTCTCATTGTCATGGCTTCTCTTGTTGCGGAGCACGGGCTCTAGGCGCGCGGGCTTCAGTAGTTGTGGCACGTGGGCTCAGTAGTTGTGGCTTAAGGGCTCTAGAGAGCTGGCTCAGTAGTTGTGGCGCACGGGCTTAGTTGCTCCGCGGCATGTGGGATCTTCCCGGGCCAGGGCTTGAACCCGTGTCCTTTGCATTGGCAGGTGGATTCTTAACCACTGCGCCTCCAGGAAAGTCCCAACAAAGTGCTTTTGAATCTTTTTTCTAGAAAGGAGGAATCTCTCTTTTCTCACCACACCCTGGACTTTGGAGGTTGAAGGGAATCACTTTTGAATTTCCAGGCACTCGTCCGATTCTGGGTTGGCCAGAGCTCTGGGGAGAGAGAAAATTGAGCGGGAGCCTGGGCCGCTCCCCCTGCGTCCTTGCCCTATTGCCAGGCCTGCTCTCCTCTCCCCGTAACCCACGCTCAGCAGTTACTGGGGGGCCCTAGCCTCTCCCAGTGCGTCCCCTCTGCTCTCCCTCAGCAGGCTCTGGCTGTGTAACTCCCAGCCACGCCCCAAACAAACAGGCCAGAAATGTGTTCCAGCCGCAGCCAGTGCACATCTGGGAATGTGTTCATGGAGGTGGTGTGTCTAAAGCATCTGCACCCTTCAGCTGGCCTGCCCTGTGAGGCGCCACCGTAGTCGGGGCAGGGGCTGCATAGCCTTAATACGTAGGCCTGTTGTGTGAGAGTGGGAGCCCCACCAAGGGGTAGCAAAACATGCCCCCAAGCCCGGGTCTGGAAAGTGATTAATGAGTCACCCAGAGGCTGCCGCGGGTGAGCCCAGGCCCCTCCTCATTGTCAAGGAAACTTCTCACCCCTACTGTCACTTGTGTCCTATCTCGATGTGGGACCCTGGCACCTGGACCCGGGGTTTGAATCCAGGTCTGCCTCATGTGAACTCAGAGTCTGACTCTCTGCATCTTCCAAGCTGCCCAGATTTGCAATTTGGGCAGGTGTCACTCTCACAAGACTTCATTCTGTCCACCTTTCACCCTTGATAGGTCAAGAAATAGTTCTGCTCAAGCCCTAAGAGGTGACTCAGAGAAGTGGAGCCTGACAAGCTTTGTTTCTTTGCAGGTCACTGATCTGAGAAACTTCTCAGGGGATCACGTTCCAGGGACAATCCGACTCTGTGAAGGAGCCCTCACTCAACTCCTGCCACGTTCCCCATGGGACCTGGAGGAAAGATGGTGGTGATCAAGGCCTGCGTGTTCTTCTTCCTGGTCCTAGAGGTCACCTCTCTGTTGGGTACAGGCTAAGTATCTACTGTCTCTCTAATTCCCCACTTGTCATAATGAAGTCACTATGGTCTGGGACCCGGCTCTGCATCTGCCTTAAGCCACAGCAGTGGCACTAAGACCTGAGGCTGGTTTGTCTATTTATTCATAATTTATACCCTGCTTGTTTTCCTAAAGGATTTGAGATAAGTCCCAATATTAAAACTCACAGAACAGAATCTTTTAAGTGAGGAGCAGGGTAAGTGTCACTCAGAAGGCGGAAAAAAGATAAGAGGGTTACCACCGCCCCTGAGTGTTAAGTTTAGCTCTGAGCTTTCTGATAGCCAAAGCAAAAGGGATCACTGAGTTCTCACAGCCAGATTTTTGGTTTTAGTTTCATGAAAATTCATTTAGACCCTGTAGCCAAATTTCACAGAGACACCAGAACCCCTTCTGGTCTCCTTGTCCTCTGACCCCATTCTCTGGTGACACTGAGTTCTCAAGGGAACAGGTGGAGAGAATTTGCCTGGTGGGCTCCCCAAGGCTTCTAAGCATCAGAGCTCCCAGCACTATCCTGTATACTCTCTCCCATCTCCCCTTCCTTTCCTGATTTCTAGCCACATACTCAGGTAAAGCAAAAATATGCTCAAAATCCTCTCATAAAGCAGCGAGCACTGCAGGCTTTGTGACCACAGATGCAGGAACAAAGGCTGTCTCAGCATCTTGCCAAACCCTACATGTGCCCACCTCCTGCCTTGCTCTTTCTACCCTGACAGCTGCTGTTGGGGAAGATGATTAACATTCAGCCATCTGAGGGGAAATCAGATTAGTTTGATTAAAAGAGCTCCTATCACCCCAATTAAGCAGCAAAGAGAATACTGATTTGGCTCTCTCATGTGAGAGTTAATTACCTTTCAAAGCTTTTGCAGTGCTCTGCTCTGCTTTCTCCTTTCCATTTTGGAGCCCCCAACGCAGCCTCCGGTGGCGTGGGCCTGGAGGCTCACTGCCTGTGGCCCGAGGTCCCTATACCCTTCCTCAGGCAGACTTTGCCAGCCTGGGGTCAGAAAATTAAAGGACCACTCCTCCAGTTAGGCTCTATGAGGGTGAGGGTGGATTCCCAAAGCCAAACTTTGCCAGGAGAAGGGAAATGGACATCTATTGTCCAGGTCTTGAGCTAAAAGGAGTTGCTAACACTTATTCAGCAAACATTCTGTGCTAGGCATTGTTCTAAGTGGATCTTATGAATGAGCTTATTTAATCTCTACAATCCTCTGAGATAGGAACTATTATTATCCTCACTTTATGATGAGAGGTCAGATGAGTTAAGTATCTGGCCCAAGGTCACACAGTCAGGAAGTGGCAGAGTGACTGGGGCTCACAGTCTCAATCTCCGTATACTTCAGAGATGTTTACTTTGTGTTACCTCATGGAATCCTCATGCCAACTGGACCACCATATGTGCGGTGGGAACTAATATGTCCATTTTACAGATGAGGAAAGTGAGGTTCCATTCCGCCAAGAAGAACAGGCTCAAACCCTAAAGTAGGAGCCCCAGCTGCTCAGCAGCATCCCATGGTCCCTTTCTAGAACAAGAGTGAAAAGAGAACCACCATTCGTTGACCATGCGCTGCATGCCATGTCCCTTTACCTTCACCATCACCCTGAATATGCACCAGGACCCTATGATGTGGTGATTGTTGATGCAGCTCTATTTTATGGGGAAACAGATTTAAAGGAATAAAGCTTTTGTGAAGTCACACAGCCAGTAAGTGGCAGAGTGGGGATGTGAACCCACACCCAGTACTTATGTTCCATCCTCCACATCACACTGCTTCCCTATGTCTTGAGAGACTAGTAGCAGGACCCTGCTGGGCCCCTGTAACTGTTTTGGCCTCTCACTTATCCTCCTGGCCCTCAGGGAGGCAGATGATGCTCACTCAGTCGGTGAGAAGAGTCCAGCCTGGGAAGAGGACCTCAGGCATCTTTGCCAAGCCTGCTGACCCCCTGGACAGTGAGTTGTGGCTGAAGCAGGGAGTGACTGGGGGGAGGGTTTTTACTGAGCTTGCTAAGAGGATCTCTGCAGCCAGGGAACAATGTCAGGGCTCCATAGAAACCCACTTTTTTTTTTTTTTAATTTTCAAAAATGTTTTATTTGTAGCTACTTGGCTAATGGTCATGGTTGTAATATATATATATATATTTAGATATCTTTTTTTTAACATCTTTATTGGAGTGTAATTGCTTTACAATGTTGTGTTAGTTTCTGCTGTATAACAAGGACCTAGAGTCTGTCATACAGATTGAAACCCACTTTTAAAAGGCATTTGGGGACTTCCCTGGTGGTCCAGTAGTTAAGACTCCATGCTTTCCACTGCAGGGGGTGTGGGTTCCATCCCTGGTGGGGGAACTAAGATCCTGCATGCTGTGCGGTGTGGCAAAAAAAAAAAAAAAAAAGGCATTTGGCCTACATCTCTGTCCAGCCAGAGGGACCAAGTATATAGGACAGCTCAGAATCATGAAGCTGCCTGATAGCTTCCAGAAATGCTGTAGGGCTTGCTGGGGCCAGAGCACAGGCTGGCAGGGAGAGAGTGGGGAGATGAGGATGGAGAGATACCAGGGGCCAGCTCACCAGCACCTGAATGCCTGGTTAAGAGAGTTAAAGCCAGGAGTGATGTGGCCCAAGCCACGTGGAGAAAGCTCACCCTGACTGCAGTGTTTGGAGAGGGGTGGGGATGGGTTCGGAGGAAGCTGGAGGTAGAGACCCAGGCAGGAAGTTTCTGACATGGTACAGCCAAGGCTGCTGAGAGCTTTAACAGAACCTTTGGCAGTAGGGTGTGCAGAAGTGTAAGAGATTGGAGAGATGCTGGAGAGAGAGATGCGATGAGGGCCTGAGACCAGTGAGGGACGGGTGAGGGGTATTAGGGATGACTTGCAGAGGTTGAGCTCACCTGGAGCTCCAGGGCCTGGCTCCTCTCCTACCTGGCTCTCTCTCAGGTCCTGGGGAGTGGACAACGTGGTTCAACATCGACCACCCAGGTGGGTGGGGCGACTACGAGCGGCTGGATGCCATTCACTTCTACTACGGGGACCGGGTGTGTCCTCGGCCCCTGCGGCTAGAGGCTTGGACCACCGACTGGATACCCGCAGGCAGCACTGGCCAAGTGGTCCATGGCAACCCCCTTGAGGGCTTCTGGTGCCTCAACAGGGAGCAGCGGCCTGGCCAGAACTGCTCCAATTATACCGTGCGCTTCCTCTGCCCGCCAGGTGAGCCTGACCAGTCCCCACCCGCTACCTCCCACCAGCCTCTGCAAAGGGAGAGCCAGGACCTGCGTCCGGCTACGGGAACTCTGGTTATCACACACATACACATGCTTTGACTCCATAATAACCCATTAGTGTCATGAGAACCATAATCTTCCCAATAGTGTTCTGTGTTGATGGGTAATTTCCTTTCAATCCACTTTACTGAGTGCATGTGGCACGGTGGTGAAGACCCCAGGCTCTGCAGTTGGGCTGCTTGGTTTGAATCTGGGCCTACCATCTCTACTGCGTTCCTTAGGCAAATGTTCTGAAGCTCTCTGAGCCTCAGGTTTCTCACATGTAGAACAGGGGTAATATTAGTAATCCTTCGTAGGGGTTTTTATGAGGATTAAATGAGATAATGAACGTAGAGGGCTTAATGCAGGTGAAGGTCCACTAAGTGTCAGTTTCTATGTTAGTTCTTCTGTGCCAGACACTGTTAGTTATCTACATTACTCAACCTTTACAACTGACCTGTGAGGAATCTCCATTTTGACAAGTTATTCCAGGTTCAGGGAGTTTAGGTAACTTCTTGGGACGACACAGCTGATAAATGGAACGCTGGGATTTAAACCCATGCCTGTGTTTGCAGAGCCCAAGAGTTCGTGCTCTTTCCATCCCCTCTCCCCACACTGGATAATTCAGAGCCAGCTGCAGGCCTGCCCACTTCTTGGATATGCACGCTCCCCTCCCAGGATCCTGCCAGTGAACACGGCCTGACCCTGCAGGCCCAGGAGGCAGTGGTGGTCGTCTGGAGTGGGAGCTCAGGCTGAGCAAGGTCTCCTGAGTGAGGTCCGAGGCCTCCATTCTTGTACACAGGCCTCAGACCAGAGGTGAGGAGGGTGGGCAGAGGGGGCTTGATGTCACTGAGGCCCCAGGCCCTGACTTCCCGGGGGGCCCTTCTTCAGGAGCATGGGTAAAGGGTAAGATGGTGCTATCCCTGCACCTCCTAGGACAGCGCATCAAAGTCCCAGTGCTTGGCCAACAAGTCCCTCTCAGGGCCACCCCTAGGCCATTCGGTGTTTTTGTAAAACTTAGAGACACCACTTCCTCAAGACTCTTGATGTCCATCTGTTGGAAAGATCATTGCAGGAAATAGAAATATCAGTGACATCTATGATGTAAATGGAGGCCTTGCTCTCTGAGAAAAAACAGCCTCTGGGTCAGATTTCCTGACAGAGTCCCTTTGAGAGGGAAGTCAGACCATCTGCTGCTCCTGCTTTGCAGGATCCCTGCGCCAAGACACAGAGCACAGCCTCTGGAGCCCGTGGTCTCCCTGGAGCAAGTGTTCTGCTGCTTGTGGTCACCCTGGGGTCCAGACCCGAACACGCACCTGCTTGGCGGAGACGGTGTCACTGTGCAATGATGCCACCGAGCAGGGTCGGCTCTGCATGGAGCAGGCCTGTTCAGGTACTACCCCTGCTCTTGGTACTGGGCAGGCATGGGGCTGGGGCTGAAGCAGCCTAGAATAGATTAGAGGGTCAGACTGAGACAGATTCATCCATTCATTCATCAAGTATTAACTGAGCATCTATTACGTGCACCGATGGGGGATGTAGAGGATAACATGGGAGCATAGTGCACGGTCAATTATTATAGCTTAGGGGAATTGAGGAAGGCTTCCTAGAGGAGGTGTCCTGAGCTAAGTCCTGAAGGATGAGTAGGAATTAGTCATGCAGGCTGATGAGGAAGGGTAACAAAGGCCTAAGGGGGAGAGGAAGCATATGTGAGTCCACAGGCTGGGACGTGACTGAAGGAGGGCCAGAATCCACACATGCCCTCCTCATGTGGCCCCTTCTTCCACAGCCTGTGACCTGACCTGCCCCATGGGCCAGGTGAATGCTGACTGTGACGCCTGCATGTGCCAGGACTTCGTGCTGTATGGGGCTGTCTCCCTCCCTGGGGGTGCCCCAGCCTCAGGGGCTACTGTCTACATCCTGACCAAAACACCTAAGCTATTGACCCAGACGGACAGCAGCGGGAGGTTCCGAGTCCCTGGCTTGTGCCCTGATGGCAAAAGCATCCTGAAGATCACAAAGACCAAGTTTGCCCCTATCAGTCTCACAATGCCTAAGACTAGACTGAAGGCAGCCACCATCAAGGCGGAGTTCATGAGGGCAGGTACTTAACTTCTCTGGGATAGGGCTGGGGAGAAGGCTGGACTTTTAAATAAAAGGATTACAGTACTAAGAGCTGGCTTCCCAGGTTGCCCAGAGTAAAACTCAAAAATCCCCAAGTCCCAACATCATCTGCCAGACCCCCCATTCCTTCTCTTCTCTCTTCCCCTCTCCTCTCCTATTATAGTCCCCTCCACCCACATTGAGTCACTCTACTCCTATCTGTTCCTCAAACACACGGGCACACTCCTGCCTCAGGGCCTTTGCACTTGCTATATACTCTGCTTGGAGTGTTCTTCCCCCAGATATTGGCATGGCTTGCTCCCTCAAATGTATGAGTTCTTTTCTGGTCACCTTATCTAACATAGTCAATTACAATACAGTATAACGTTTGAAGGGCATAGAGAGAGAGGCTGGGGGAATTCAGAAATGGTGCAGAATGGCCAGAAAATTCTGCTGGAGTCAGCAGAGCAGCCAGCACTGTCTCAATGGCAGTGTTTGGGAATCTTGGCTGGTACAAGGTCCCCTTGGTTCTCCACTGCCTCACCCAGATGCTGCCCAAGAGGCCATGGGAGCAGGTTCCAGGCTGCGTAGATGGAGGGAGTGGACTCCATTCTGGACCAGCTACTTATTAGGACCATTAGAGAGGGGCTGGGTGGTGTGTGTGAAGTTGTACAATTTTAACACATGTCAAAATACCTGAGGGAGCAAGGCTCTGGAGAACCTGTCACAAAGAAAAACCCAAAACACCATGTCTCATCTTCTGTCTCAGAGACTCCATACATTGTGATGAACCCCAAGACAAAAGCACGGAGAGCTGGGCAGAGTGTGTCCCTGTGCTGTAAGGCCACGGGGAAGCCCAAACCAGACAAGTATTTCTGGTGAGTATTCTGCCAGCTGCCTGGCCCAGTTCTCCTCTTGGAAACCAGAGCTTTCTTGCATTGGGTCTGGACTTATTAATCATGACAATAACCGATAGAATAAAGTTACAAGTAAGGCCCTGGTGCAGAGCCAGGAAACGGGCACTTACAAGTGGGGGCCAGCAGGGTTGAGGCCACCCAGACAACGAGCAAGCCCTGTTGTTGTCCTATCAAAGCTGGGGTCCCCCCAGAGCAGCTCTGGTCTTGGGGTCCTGACTCATATCCTTGGGACACAGAACCAGGTTCCCCAGCCCTAATTTCCCAGACAAGGGCAAACAAGGTCAGTGTCCCCAGTGGCTGTCCTTTACCCTTCACAAACATTTTATAGCCATTATCTTGTTTGACCCTCTCAACAATTCTATGGAGTCAGCTAGGAATCACTGCTCCTATTTCATAGAACAGGAAGCTGAAACTCAGATGTGAAATGATTTGTCTAAGGGTCCATAGCCAGTTAGTGGTGGGGCTGAGACTCAGAATCGAGTCCCCTGACTCCCAGACCAGTCAATGTTCTTGAATGAGCTGAGTCAGTGGTGGTGTTGGTGTCTGCAGGGACCCGTCCACCATCTGCCTTGCTCCTGGCACTGTCCCCAAGGATACCAGCCCTCCTACTGCCCCCTCAGGCTGTCCCTCTCCATCCCTTGCAGGTACCATAACAGCACACTGTTGGACCCCTCCCTCTACAAACACGAGAGCAAGCTGGTGCTGAGGAACCTGCAGCGGGACCAGGCCGGGGAGTACTTCTGCAAGGCCCAGAGTGACGCTGGGGCTGCAAAGTCCCATGTCGCCCGGCTGACTGTCATAGGTAAGACTGTCAGGGCCCCTGGGGAACCCCTGCTACAGCACTGGGGAGCACCCCAGTGGGCATTCCTGGGCAGTAAAACCTTGGGCTTTTCTGGACTGTGCACAGTGCTGTGCTCTCTGGGACACAAAGATGGCACAGACCTCGATCCTACCCTCACAGAGCTGCCACTCCAGGACGGGTGGAGAAATAAGAGACAAGTCAGTAAAGATGGAAAAAATGTAGTTAAAACAGGAGATAAGGAGTTGTGGACTCTATAGATGAGAGACAGAGACCTTCCAGGTGGGAGTGACTATGGCTGGTTGCTTGAGGCTTAAGTAGTGGTTCTCTGCCTTGGCCGCCCATTGGAATCATCTGTTGAGTTTTTAAAAATACTGACGCCTGGGTCTTACCTCCAGAGAGCCTGATTTCATTGGTTTGGGATGTGGCCTGGTCATGCACAGGTTAAAATCTCCCCCAGGTAATTCTAATTTGCAGCCAATGCTGTGAATCCCTGGTCTTAAACAATGGCCAGGGTCTGTGTGTATGGAGATGGGAGCATTCCAGATCAAGGGGCCAGCATGAGCAAGGTATAGAAGTGGGAAACTGAGGGGGCTTTACAAGAAAGGGGGACCTGATTAAAGCTGGTTTCTAGAAGTGAGCTGGAGGAGGAGAGACTGGAGGCCAAGACCAATCAGTAAACTGTACTTGGAAAGTGAAGGAGAAGGAGGATATCTTAGTTATTGTCCTAAACAAAACCAAACAAAAGGCAGAAGAAATTTTGTTGGAAGGATTTTGAAATATTTCAGAGACCAAGAAAGTTGAGTAACACACCTCAGGACAGGCAGGACACAGGGCACTTGAACCTTGGCAGAGGAGATGTGGAAAACTGTCAGCAGTGGTTCCCAGCTCATTATACCAATGCTCCCTGCTTGTCACAGTTATTCTTTCTTTCTTTTTTTTTTTTCAGTTATTCTTAATACTTTAAATTTTTAATATTTTCAATTAAGGATTTTTTTACTATTCTAAAGTTAAATTTACAGATAATAACTACATATAATTTCCAAATATATATGCACATGGCCCTAATAACATAAAAGGGAAATACAAAGAAAATAATTTTAATACAAAATAGTATGTATTTCAATATGTAAGTGCTTTGGCATAATGACACAAGAACATCAACCAAGAGGTCAGACACTTGCACTTGAATCCAGTCACCATGAATGTGACAGCTACAAATGCTGATGGATACAGGGGCATCATTTCACATTCCTTGGGCAATTGTTGTAGGTACATGATTTTTCTGAGACAAGAAGCAATTCTTGGTATTTTTCCAAGCTAAACAAAGTACAATCTTAGCTTGATTTATATGGTAGTTGCATTCTTGAAAAATTCAATGTATGGTAAAGCCATGTAGAAAATACCAGGCTCCGATAATTTTAAACAAGTTTTCCACCTACATGAATGTCTATAGAATACATGAAAGTCAAACAGGATGCAGAAGAATTCTTTATGAGAGACAGTGTCAGGCACTGCAGAAAACAGAGCTGCAAGGCCCCCTGCCCACTATAAGTCAGTAGCACTGCCAATTTTGGTGGTAACTCAAAACACCCTCACGAATTTTCAAGACCCCTCCAATTAGGACGATTACTCTAGTGGTCTCAGCAGCAAACTCTGTTCCCTGTGTGTGAAATGGAATTAGTAATAGCTGTTCTATCTCCCTCAGAGGAGTTCTGTGAGAGTTGGGATCACACAAGTACTTTGAAAACCCTAAAGTATGGCAGAGAGGGGAGGTTGAGGTTCCCTTTATGTAGGAAAAGAACTTGCATTTAATATCCAAACTATTTCCCTCCATAGCCCCCGATGAGACTCCTTGCAACCCAACCCCCGAGAGCTACCTTATCCAGCTGCCCCATGATTGTTTCCAGAATGCCACCAACTCCTTCTACTATGATGTGGGTCATTGTCCTGTCAAGACCTGTGCAGGGCAGCAGGATAATGGGATCAGGTGCCAGGATGCTGTGGATAACTGCTGTGGGATCTCCAAAACAGAGGAGAGGGAGATCCAGTGCAGTGGTTACACGCTGCCCACGAAGGTGGCCACGGAGTGCAGCTGCCAACGGTGTACGGAGACCCAGAGTATCGTGCGGGGACGCGTCAGCGCCTCTGACAATGGGGAACCCATGCGCTTTGGCCACGTGTACATGGGGAACAGGCGTGTGAGCATGACTGGCTACAAGGGCACGTTCACCCTCCACGTCCCTCAGGACACTGAGAGGCTGGTGCTCACATTTGTGGACAGGCTGCAGAAGTTTGTCAACACCACCAAAGTGCTGCCCTTCAATAAGAAGGGGAGTGCGGTGTTCCATGAGATCAAGATGCTTCGGTGGAAAGAGCCCATCACCTTGGAGGCCATGGAGACCAACATTATCCCCTTGGGGGATATGGCTGGTGAAGATCCTGTGGCTGAGCTGGAGATCCCATCCAAGAGTTTCTACCGGCAGAACGGGGAGCCCTACACAGGAAAAGTAAAGGCCAGTGTGACCTTCCTGGACCCCCGGAATATTTCCACAGCTACTGCTGCCCAGAGTGACCTGAACTTCATCAATGATGAAGGAGACATCTTCCCCCTTCGGACATACGGCATGTTCTCTGTGGACTTCACAGATGAGGCCACCTCAGAGTCACTTAATGTTGGCAAGGTGAAGGTCCACCTCGACTCAACCCAGGTCAAGATGCCAGAGCACTTGCCCATGATGAAACTCTGGTCACTCAACCCAGGCACAGGGCTGTGGGAGGAGGAAGGTGACTTCAAATTTGAAAGCCAAAGGCGGAACAGAAGGGAGGACAGGACCTTCCTGGTGGGCAACATGGAGATCCGTGAGAGGAGGCTATTTAACCTGGATGTCCCTGAAAGCAGGAGGTGCTTCATCAAGGTGAGGGCCTACCGAAGTCAGAGGTTCTTGCCCAGTGAGCAGATGCAGGGTGTCGTGGTCTCTGTGATCAACCTGGAGCCCAGGACTGGCTTCTCCTCCAACCCCAGGGCCTGGGGCCGCTTTGACAGTGTCATCACTGGCCCCAATGGGGCCTGTCTGCCTGCCTTCTGCGATGACCAGTCCCCTGATGCTTACTCTGCCTACGTCTTAGCCAGCCTGGCTGGGGAAGAACTGGAAGCAGTGGAGTCTTCTCCTAAATTCAACCCAAATGCAATTGGTGTCCCTCAGCCCTACCTCAACAAGCTCAAGTACCGCCGGACAGACCATGAGGACCCACAGGTCAAGAAGACAGCTTTCCAGATCAGCATGGCCAAGCCAAGGCCCAACTCAGCTGAGGAGAGCAATGGACCCATCTATGCATTTGAGAACCTCCAGGCATGCGAGGAAGTACCTCCCAGTGCGCCCCACTTCCGGTTCTACCAGATTGAGGGGGATCGATATGACTACAACACGGTCCCTTTCAACGAGGATGACCCCATGAGCTGGACTGAAGACTACCTGGCATGGTGGCCCAAGCCAATGGAGTTCAGGGCCTGCTATATCAAGGTGAAGATCATGGGGCCACTGGAGGTGAACGTGCGATCCCGTAACATGGGGGGCACCCACCGGCAGACAGTAGGAAAGCTGTACGGAATCCGGGATGTGAAGAGCACGCGGGACAGGGACCAGCCCAATGTCTCAGCTGCCTGTTTGGAGTTCAAGTGCAGTGGGATGCTCTATGACCAGGACCGTGTAGACCGCACGCTGGTGAAGGTTATCCCCCAGGGCAGCTGCCATCGAGTCAGCGTAAACTCCATGCTGCATGAGTACCTGGTCAACCACCTACCACTGCCGGTCAACAACGACACCAGTGAGTACACCATGCTGGCGCCTTTGGACCCACTGGGCCACAACTATGGCATCTACACTGTCACTGACCAGGACCCTCGCACGGCCAAGGAGATCGCACTTGGCCGGTGCTTTGATGGCACATCTGATGGCTCCTCCAGAGTCATGAAGAGCCATGTGGGAGTGGCCCTGACCTTTAACTGCATAGAGAGGCAGGTGGGCCGTCAGAGTGCCTTCCAGTACCTCCAAAGCATCCCAGCCTGGCCCTCCCCCGCAAGCAGTGTCAGGGGAAGAGCGCCCTCAAGGAGGCAGCGGGCAAGTCAGGGTGGCCAGCGCTGGCGCAGAGGGGTGGCCTCTCTGAGGGTTTCTGGGGTTGCTCAGCAGCCTCTGAGCAACTAAGGCTTGTGGTACTTCCCTTCTCCCCACAGCCATTGTGAGACTGATGCCCAAACTGTCACTCGGTTAATTTAAGCCCATCTGTTCTGGTGCAACTTGCTCGTTTGTTTCTTCATTCCCTTACTTACTGTCTTTGTCCCGTGATACTGATTGGCATGGAGCCCCCAGAATGTCAAAATGAAGCCTCTTTGCCCTGTTCTTTACAAGAAACACAGGAAATTGGCCACGGGCAAACTCTGTGGCTTTGAGCATTCTTCATTTAGTGCCATACATGGAAATGTCCTTCATTTTCTTTTTTGCATGGTTTTGCCCACCTCTACAATAATGATAATCTGATGTTGAAGATCAAATAACCAATATGAAACATATTTCTTGGCCTTGCTCCACAGGATGTAAGCAAGGCCTCCATCACAGTTCATACATATAAAAGGTGGTAAAATATTTTTACTTGAATTGTAAATAACATTTATTTCTTTGCTGAATCTGGAACTCTAGTGCACGTTCAGTGTTACACTGTTGAGTATAGGGTAATCATAGTTCCTCTACCAAGTCTGGAAAAAACATCTGGTATCCACAACTGCCCTAGGTTGCTAATTATATTAGCGTGTTTCCCTTTATATTTGCTTTTGTTCTTTCTAGAAGCCCAGTGTGGCCCAGAACAGATGTCAATAAATGCACATTTTGTACTTGATTTTGAAGTCACAGACCTGTCTTTAAACCATTAAACTGAGCCAACTGCTCAGAGGGACAGAGAGGTCTCTGGAAAGTGGTCACCAGGTGGCATGAGGCACAGTGCCACCTAACCCTAAGTTACAGGGCTGGATGACTAGGCACATATTCTACTGGTCAAGTTTGTTCTCATAGATCATGTTTTCCATTTGCAGAGAAGAACAGAGATTCCTGGAGTTGTGAGCCCCTCCCAGATGTTCTGAGCCCCTGAGCAAAGCTGAAAACATGTCCTGATTTTTTTTTCCTTTCTTTCATTCCAGTAATGGGGAGCTTATACAATGGCTTGGCCCAGGGTCTGGCAAGCTGGCCCAGTGGTCCTTTGGCATTCCCCCACAGCCTGCTGCCTTCTCCAGCTGGGCTGGCTGACCTCACTCAGAAGTGATGGGCTTTTTCTTTTTTTATTCCAAGCTCTTCTAAAGATGCCCAGCTTTTCCAGACACCAGCCTCTGTGTGTAACAGCCTCTGCCAGGTAACGAACTCTGTCCCTTGAGTAGAATGACTGGATGACTGATCCAAAAGGACAGGGTTTTTTGTTTTTGGAAAAGGTGTTTGGTTTAAAACAGTAAATCAGAGGCCACTGGATGGTACCAAAGTGATCTGGGAGGCATCAATAGCCAGGGATGTAGGGTTGAGTAAGATGCACTGATTGCCTCTTTCCCAACCTCTCCAGAATCTACTAGGAAAGAGGCCAAGGGGATTGGGGGAGGAGAGGGCATCATTTACAATCAGGACAAAAAGCTCTCCTTGATCCCCTGGCTGGCCCGGTGCAGTTCCTTCTGGCCACCTCTGGTCTGGCCTGGATTTGTACTCTTGCATCAGCATCTGCCCAGCTCCCAGGGGTTTGGTTCATAATCAATTAGAAACTTCTCTGGCTAAGCACCCCATCCCCATGACCTCTGAGAAAGTGGGTGTATGTAGGGCTGGGGCCTAGTGGCCTTTGATTGCTCCTTGACCTACTTCCAGACTATGCTTCCCAGGGAGTGGCTCCCACTGACTGCATGGGTTGGGGGTTGGGAAGCTCGACTGCCCCTGCCAAGGGCTCTGTGGTCAGCTATCCACAGCACAGATGCCTCGCTGCTTCAGGAGTGAGTATGTGCTGCTTCAACCTGACCATCCAGTTCCCTTCAAACTCGCCAAGAGGCCACTGGGAAAGGTGGGCTGACTGGGCTCCCAACCTATGGCCTTCCCTTTCTGTTCTCCACTGAGGGCCTGAATAAATAGATTCCAGCAAGCAGTAGCTGGTACTTCATTTTTCTTTCTTCACTCATCAAACATTTATTGAGTGCCTATTCTATGCAAACCCATGTGTGTAAGTAGACAGGCCTTCATGAGTATATAAAATATACTACACATAGTGGCACCAGATTTGGAGGGGACGGCGGTCAGAGGAGGCTTCTTAGAGGAGGTGACATTTAATTTGAGGTCTGAATGATAGCTAGGAGCTGGTTTGCTGAAGGTGTGGCTGTCAGGAGCAAGGGGCACAAGCTTGTGCAAAACCAGGAGGTGGAGGCTGGGAAGGGATGGCAGATACCTCTCTTTCAGACAGGAAACACTATTGAGTTGAGCTCATGACACCTACTTTCTAAGCATCTTGCTTCCAAAGACAGTTGTGCTCCCTGCTAGCTGTCTGACTTTGGTTGTCATTTTCCTCACCTATAAATGAAGGGGTTGGGGAACTTCCCTGGCGGTCCAGTGGTTAAGACTCTGCACTTCCACTGCAGGGGGCTCGGGTTCGATCCCTGATTAAGATTAAGATCCCGAAGGCTGTGCGGCGCAGCCTAAATAAATGAATAAACAAACAAATAAATAAATGAAGGGGTTGGTTGTACACCTAAAACTAATACAATGTTATGTGTAAATTATATCTAAATTATCAGTAAATAAATAGCAAAAAATTTAAATGAAGGATTTATCTAGATTGAATCTAAACCACCTCTAAAGTCCTTTCTGTGATTTTCAGTGAGGCTAAGAGCACAGTTCCCAAGATGCTTTTGCTTTAACAAACAGCTGATGATTCACTGGGTGTTCCCTTTCCCTGTGGAGACTCTGCAGACTGGATGGACAAAACGTTCAGTTCAAAAAAGCCCCGGGTTTTTGTCTCAGACTGCTGTGCACTGGCTGATAACTCAGTTACTGAGAGTGAACTGTAAGAAGACAGACACCAGATGGCGGGGAGGAAGGGCACAGGCAGGAAGACAGAGGGGCCAATCAGGCTGCTTCTGTTTCCAACCAAGGACGTTCCAGGCAGAATGCTCTCTACAGTTTGGAGATTTCCAGTAGCTGAGTTGGTAGAGAAAAATGTCACCAAGCTCTCTCAATCTTGAAAGATTGAGAGAACTTAGACAAGCCAAGTTGGAAGCCGTGCAGGATAGGTGGAGTTCCAGGCAAAGGGATCAGCTAGAGCCAAGGAGTAAAGATGGGACCGCACACTGGAATACTTTTGGTTATAAGTAACAGGGGTGCCAGCAGACATCAGGAAGGACCAGAACTGGGAACTGCAAAGCCATCAGAATCTAGGCCATCACTCTCAAGCTGATTATGACTTATGGCAATTTGGTAAATTATACCTTTGTAAATAGAACTGAAACATGTCTTTTCTCTCTAGCTGATCCCTCCAGAAATTGGAATCTCTTAGTTTCCCAGCAACTTTATCAGGCAAGTAAGGACGGCTACCTGCTATCAGGTACAGGAGTCTCAAGGTACTTGGGGGGAAATGGGAGGAATTCACCCAAATCTATAGATATCACAGGCGGAATCTGTGACAAGCCCTTGGCGTGGCTTTCCTGCCCTTGAGAGGCCTTTTAAAAGCTTAATCTGAGGGACTTCCCTGGTGGTGCAGTGGGTAAGAATCCGCCTGCCAATGCAGGGGACAGGGGTTCGAGCCCTGGTCCAGAAAGATTCCCACATGCCGAGGAGCAGCTAAGCCCATGCACCACAACTGCTGAGCCTGCGCTCTAGAGCCCACGAGCCACGACTACTGAGCCCGTGTGCCACAAGTACTGAAGCCCGCGCGCCTAGAGCCCATGCTCTGCAATAAGAGAAGCCACCGCAATGAGAAGCTTGTGCACTACAACAAAGAGTAGCCCCCGCTCGCTGCAACTAGAGAAAACCTGTGTGCAGCAACCAAGACCCAATGCAGCCAAAAATAAATAAATAAATAAATAAATAAATTTATTTATTTATTAAAAAAAATTTTTTTGGCCGTGCTGTGGTTTGTGAAATCTCAGTTCCCTGACCAGGGATTGAACCCAGTCCACAGCAGTAAAAGCACTGAATCCTAACCACTAGACCACCAGGGAACTCCCAGAATTTGTTTCTGATACTTACAAAACTTTTAAGATAAATAGGGGAGATTTGGGGAGTGGTAAAAGGATTGATGGGCTTTGGATTGTTTCCGGAGCCACACCACCAGTCCTGTAAAGACTAGGTCTGTAAAACAAGGACAGCTGTTTTTACTTCCTCAAAGAATTGGATGGCCACCTCAGTGATATCAAAGGACTGGCATACCCATCCACCTATGTTGGAATGCTTTTCTTTCCCTAACTTAGCTTAAGAGAGAAGAAAAAAAAAAAAATCTTATCAGGCTCTGATAGATGACCTCTCATCTTGGTAATCCATTTACAAAACCTTTTGAGGATCCTCCCTGGGTTTAAGAAATTCTATAACTATGACTCTCAGTTTGACCTTTGATATGAAGAGGCTCACTTACAGCTTCAGATGGTACCATTTCTAAAGGTAAGCATTTAACAGTCTCTTCAGAATGGAAAGGCAATTCAGATTACTAGGTTCAGATTACTGGGATTACTAGAATGAGTACTCAAATAAAGGAGGGTAGAGGAGAGCAGTTGTTGCGAGTCTTAAAGGTTTTCTTTTTTGTTTTAGGTACCTTTTTACATCATTAATCTTTCATTAGCTTCCTACAACAACTTTCAATGAGGCTATTTTGGAATTTTGAAGGTTTGGGGGGGCTTCTGTATACCAGTTAACATAGGTACAATAGCTTAAAATGATAGCTTTCTAAAATTTTAACAATTTAGAAGTCTTTCCAATTCAAAAGATCTGAGGGGCTAGCCCTACAAATATTTTCTCCTGCTAATCTAATCTTAGAAAGGAGAAAAATTCTTACCACTCTTGTTTCCAGTAGACCCTGCAGGCAGGGACCCAGCAGACTGACCGACATAGTTAAGAACTTCTGTGGCTTTCTCAAACTATGTGTGAAAAATCAGTTTTGGAGTGCCCAAGGAACCCCAATTTGGCCATTCCCGGGATGGGGTTCCTGTCGACGAAAGATTAATCGGTCAATCTAAGAAAGAAATGGAAAGTTTTATTTGAGCCAAATTTGAGGATTATCACCCAGGAAGAGCATCTCAGAAAGCTCTGAGCACTGTTCTGCCCCTTAGAAGTCAAGGCACAGTTATATACATTTTTTGAGACAGAGAGCTGGAAATCAAATTGTTAGGGGAACCACTAACTGAAACTGCCTGCCCTGGCCAGGCACCATAGTAACCACTTGCATGAGTTATCTTAAACAGGAGGTCCTGGTAAGGAATGGAGAACTAACAAGTTACCACAAATGGGAAGAAATCGGGAAAGGTCAAAAGGAGAGAGGAGACTCCAGTCCATATGTCCTACCAACTTCCCAGAATCTTTCTCGTTGGAATCCATCTTGGCTGAGTGATGTGCACACCACCAGGAAGGACCCTGAGTCAATGATTGGCCAGGGACTTCCCTGGTGGTGCAGTGGTTAAGAATCTGCCTGCCAATGCAGGGGACATGGGTTCGATCCCTGGTCCAGGAAGATCCCACATGTCACAGAGCAACTAAGCCCGTGCACCACAACTACTGAGCTTGCACTGTAGAGCCCATGAGCCACAACTACTGAGCCCACGTGCCACAACTACTGAAGCCTGCGTGACTAAAGCCCGAGCTCCACAACGAGAGAAACCACTGCAATGAGAAGCCCGCGCACCGCAATGATGAGTAGCCCCTGCTACTAGATGCAACTAGAGAAAGCCCGCGTGCAGCAACGGAGACCCAACACAACCAAATAAATAAATAAAAATGAAGAAAAAAAAGAACGGCCAGAGACAACCGGGAAACTAACCCAATTACCATAAAACCCGAGACTGTGAGCCATGTAGCAGAGAAGTTCTCCTGGGTTCCCTTACCCTGCTGCTCTCTGCCTGGGCACCCCTTCCCAGTAAAGTCTCTTGCTTTGTCAGCACATATGTCTCCTCGGGCAATTCATTTCTGAGTGTTAGACAAGAGCCCACTCTCGGTCCCTGGAAGGGGTCCCACTTCCTGCAACAAAATGACGTATTATTGACAGTTTACATAATCCAGACCTAAGTGTCACATGGTGGGTCACGTGGCTCCTTACAAGATCAAGAAGGAATGTCATCTTTTAAGGAGGTGTCTTGTTGATGCTAAGGGAATGTTGCTATTTATGGTTGAGCAGCATCCTTCTGATGGGGGAGGTTTGGTCGATGCATAATGCAGATACACAACGCACAGTGGGGAGAGAGCGGAGGCCAAAGGGCAGAGAAGATTTTTTTTTAAATTTCTCTTGTCTTACATAAAATACGACTTTTATTTCACATTCCCAATTAAGAACTTGCAAGTGAAACCACGTACCTCAGATTGGGACTTGAACCCATGTGCCGGGACTCAAACCCAGCCTAAACCCAGATTAGGACTTGAACCCACATGGCCGGGACTCGAACCCAGCCAAAACACATGGTCTTCCAACTGATATCACACACCTGTGTGATCAGAACTTAATGAAGCTCAGGTCCTTGATGTCTCATGGCAGAAAGAATTCAGTGAGAGACCAAGGGATAGGTAAGAAGTAGATCTATTTAGAGAGAAACACACTCCACAGACAGAGTGTGGGCCATCTCAGAAGGTGAGAGCGGCCCCAGGGTATGGGGTTGTCAGTTTTTATAGGGGTGGGTAATTTCATAGGCTAATGAGTGGGAGGAGTATTCCAGCTATTTCGGGAAGGGGAGGGGATTTCCAGGTACTGGGCCACCGCCCACTTTTTGATTCTTATGGTTGGCCTTGGAACTGTCATGGCGCCTGTGGGTGTGTCATTTAGCTTGCTGATGTGTTACAATGAGCTTATAACAAGGCTCAAGGTCTAGTGGAAGTCAACTTGACTTGTCATCTTGGACCCATTTGGTTCTAATCAGTTTATGTCATGTCCTCGGGCTACGTCATTCTTTCAAAGGTTGTGCCCTGCCCCCTTCCCTCCTGTTTTACAAGCATGCATAATCCCAGCTGGTATTCCCATAGGTTGCTGCTTGTCTGAGAGCTGTTTCACCTTTGAGGCACAATTTCTCGTTATCAATTTGGTAGCCTAAATCAGATATGAGATACGATCTGAACAACTTTCTGAGGGCAGTGTGGTGGATCAGAGGTGTACTGCTTCTGAGTCTAGCTCCCCAAGGAGTTACCCTTGGGTAGCTTGACGATTTTACATGTCTCGGTTTCTCCCTCTGACAGTCTAAAACTGCTGTGGATGCTCAGAGTCTAAGATGACCAGTCTTTATATCGTGTGTCCCCAGATGAGCAGTATTTACTTAATCGTTGTTGTGGGGTTCCCCTGTAGGACCGCTACAAGTCATGAGGGTTGATCCTCAGACACTTCCACTAGGTTCTCAGTCACCTGAGAACACCTTGTGTCTGGAAGGAGCAGATGTCCCTTGTTTCTCAGAGCTGAATTAATTTAGTCTCTCATTTCACTAGCAAAAGTTTTGTTTAGACCATGTATCAACTTTTTTTTTTTTTCCAGTTTAGGCCAAATTTAATAAAAACTCAGCCACCTATGTTTCCCTGGGCCTCCTGCCCTGATTCCCCTAGGTCCCTGCCTAGGAAATGCACCAGTACCCCTTAAGACTCCCAAGTCTTAAGTGAAAACAGCTTGAATAAAATTTTGGGGATCATCACTTAAAAGCGTCGGTTTGGCTTAGACTTCAGGTGTCCTCTAGGGGGTATCTCTGATATCCTGCCAACTATACCATGCATATACTGATGAAAAAAATTAATCAATAGTCGATCTAAGAAAGAAATAAAAAATTTTATTCAAGCCAACCTGAGGATTATAACCCAGGAGGGTCTCTCAGAAAGCTCTGGAAACTATTCTGCCTTTTAGAGGTCAAAGCACAGTTATATGTTTTTGAAACAAAGGCTTATATGTCAAATGATGTAATTATTGACAGTTCACACAATCCAGATCCACAGTAAAAAGCATGGGTCATGGGTCATTATGGCCCCTTACAAGATTAAGAAGGAAGGTTATTTCCTAAGGGGTGTGGCCTTTTATGAGATTAGGAAGGAATGTTAGGCAGTTCCCTGGTGGTCCAGTGGTTAGGACTCTGTGCTTCCACTGCAGGGGGCACGGGTTCGACACCTGGTCAGGGAACTGAGATCCCGCATGCCACGTGGCATGGCAAAAAAAAAAAAGAAATGTTATCTCGTAAGGAGGTCTGGTTAATTCAGATGTACAATACACACTAAAGTGGAGGGAAGAGACCCAAACAGGCAGAGTAAAAGATTTGCTTAAATTTTGTTTTGCCATGAAATATGAATTTTATTTCATCATTCTCAATTTTACTCAGTCTTGTTCTACATTCTCTATTTGTCAACCTGTCTCTCTGACTGTCTCTCTTTCTAAGTCCCTCTCTCTAGTCAGTCTGTTTTTCAGTCTCTCTTACTGTGTGGTCTTTCCTCTCTGTAGGAACCCCTAGTTTCTTTCCAGATCAGCTTTCTCTGCTCCCCAGGGTTCATAGAAGAGGTGGCCATCTCTTAAAGCTAATGAAGAGCCCTAACCTAAGCCCGGGTTCCTTGGAGATTCTGATTGGCTCATTTTGAATTGGGGCTGTACCTCTAGTTCAAACAACTGTGGCCATAGTGGGGAATGGAGTATAAAGGGCAGTCCTATGATACAGTCATAGTTGCTGGGGAGGTGGCACAATTCTCAGAGGAAAGGGATCTTGGAGAGTTGGGGAGACGCCCCTGAGAGGTGAATACTTTCAGTGGGACAGTGAGCAGATCACTGTGGGTGTACGGTCAGGCCATTCAAGATGGGTGTTCTCTTGGTTTCTGTACATCCCCTGCTCAACCAGGCCCTGCTTCACTCACATGACCATCCAATTGTCTTAATTATAGGACTTAGTTAGTAACTATCTACGTGCTTGCCCCCTGCCCCAGCCGCTGGTTTCCTTGGTAACTGATGAGTCAACCTGACTTCAATTCCCCCTATAAATGGCAGCTTACTTCTCCCCCAAGTAGCGAAGGTTGCTGCCATGTCTTTCCTGCTGTCTGCCATGGGGTGTCTCTCCAGCACCTTTTGTTTTGTTTCTTTAATAAATTTATTTATTCATTTTTGGCTGCGTTTGGTCTTTGTTGCTGCTCGCAGGCTTTCTCTGGATGTGGCAAGCAGGGGCTCTAGGCGCGTGAGCTTCAGTAGTTGTGGCTCGTGGGCTTTAGAGCGCAGGCTCAGTAGTTGTGGCGCATGGGCTTAGTTGCTCCGCGGCATGTGGGATCTTCCCAGACCAGGGATCAAACCCGTGTATCCTGCATTGGCAGGCGGATTCTTAACCTCTGCGCCACCAGGGAAGTCGCGTACCTTTTGTTTTGGACGTGTAAGATCCCCTGTCCAATAAACCATTAATGTCTGGCTGTCTCCGAGCTCTTTGGTCTGGAGGCTGGGCTACTACAAGGCTTGCAAGGCCTGCAGGGTGCAGTCCAACAGTGGGTTTACTGGGAGTTTAGAGTTTTCCATTTCCAAACATCAGGGGACTTTAAATACATCGAATGAGATCTGTGTGGTACCAATTCTTTGAAATCTGTTGTGTATTACTTCGTGACCTAGTACTTGGTCAGTTTTTGTAGTTTCTATGTGCAATTTTTAAAAAAAATATATTCTCTAATCATTGGGTGCAGGTCTCCATACAGGACCATTGACTTATACTTTTTAATTGTTTAGTTCCATAAATGAGGAGTGTGTTGAAATCATCCACTAAATGATGTGCTTGTCAATTTCTCCCTGTGTTCTTCAATTTTGGCTTTACATATTTTGAGGCTATGTTAATAGATGCCTATTATGTATTGAATTTTCATGCCTGCTTGTGAGTTGAATCTTTTATCAATATGTAGTTAGGTTCTTTGTTCCTGTAACGCTTTTTTTGTCTTAAAGTTTATTTTGTCTAATAATATAGCTCCCAACTCCCTTTTTGGTTAGTATTTGCTCAGTATGTCCTTTCTATCTTTTTACTTTTAAGCTTATGTGTCTTGTTTAAAGATGTGTTTCTTGTAAACAGCATTATAGCTGGATTTTAGTTTATTTTATTCAATCTAACAATGTCTTTTAACTGCAAGTCTAATAAGTACATATGGTGATTACAGTTATATTTGGACTTCTTTTTACCATCTTACCTGGTGGATTTTTTTTTTAAATCACTTTTATTGTCAGCTTTTGGATTGAGTAATATTTTTCTTATTCCATTTTTTCCCTCATATTGACTTAGAAGTTTTATACCTTTTCTATTCTTTTAGTGTTTTCTCTTTTTTAAATACATTTATTTATTTATTTATTTATTTTTGGCTGTGTTGGGTCTTTGTTGTGGTGCACAGGCTTCTCATTGCAGTGGCTTCTCTTGTTGCAGAGCACGGACTCTAGGCATGCAGGCTTCAGTAGTTGTGGCACGTGGGCTCAGTAGTTGTGGTACGTGGGCTCAGTAGTTGTGGCTCACGGGCTTAGTTGCTCCACGGCATGTGGGATCTTCCCGGACCAGGGCTTAAACCCGTGTCCCCTGCATTGGCAGACGGATTCTTAACCACTACGCCAACAGGGAAGTCCTGATTTTTATTATACATATTGATTTTAACAAAATCAAAGTTAAACAGTATCTTTGCCCCTCAAACAATATTTTAATTCCTTTTTATTTGCCCTTCAAAATATTTATTTTATAAAAAAAATTTATCATTTTATACAATGTTTGTTTAAATTTATTTGCATGTTTACCACCTCAGATCTTGCTTTTAAAGTCATTTTCTTCTTCCTGAAGAATATCTTTTAGAAATTATTTTAGTGAAGATCTGTTGTTGGTAGAACTATCAGGTTTTTTAAATTGAAATTTAATTTACATACCGTAAAATTCACAATTTTTTAAAGTGTACAATTTAATGGCTTTTAGTATATTTTAGTATATTCACACCATCACTTTCTAATTCCAGAACATTTTCATCCCAGAGAGAAACCCCATACTCATTAGTAGTCACTCCCTGACCCTCGTCCCCCAAGGCCCTGGCAACTACTTTGTCTTTATGGATTAGCCTATTCTGGACATTTCATACAAATGCAGTCCAGCAATATGCACTTGTCTCTTTCACTTAGCATGTTTTCAAGGTTCATCCATATTGTAGCATGTATCAATATGCCATTACTTTTTATGACTGAATAGTATTTCATTGTATGGATATACCACCATTTACCTATTAATCAGTTGATTAATATTTGGGCTGTGTCCATTTTTTGCCTATTTTGAATAATGTTGCTATGAACACTCCTGTACAAGTTTTTGTATGAAAATATCTTTTCAATTCTCTTAGGTATATACCCAGGAGTAGAAGTTCTGAGTCATGTAGTATTTCTGTTTTTTCTTTTTTTCATAAATTTATTTATTTATTTATTGGCTGCGTTGGGTCTTCGTTGCTGCGCACAGGCTTTCTCTAGTTGTGGCTAGTGGGGCCTGTTCTTTGTTGTGGTGCGTGGGCTTCTCATTGCAGTGGCTTCTCTTATTGTGGAGCCCGGCTCTAGGCACGCGGGCTTCAGTAGTTGTGGCACGCAGGCTCAGTAGTTGTGGCTCGTGGGCTCTAGAGTGCAGGCTCAGTAGTTGTGGCGCATGGGCTTAGTTGCTCCACAGCATGTGGGACCTTCCCAGACCAGGGCTCGAACCCATGTCCCTGGCATTGGCAGGCGGATTCTTCACCACTGCACCACCAGGGAAGTCCTCATGTAGTATTTCTGTGTTTAACTTTTGAGGAACTGCCAAATTGTTTTCCACAGCAGCTGCATCATTTTACATTCCCACCAGCACTGTATGAGGGTTCTAATTTCTCTACATCCTTGCCGCCACTTGGGTTTTTTCTGCTTTTTTTGATTTATAGCCATCTAGTGAGTGTGAAGTGGTATCTCATTGTGGTTTTGATTTGCATTTTCCTAATGGCTAGTTATGTTGAGCATCTTTTTACATACTTATTTCTTTTTACTTATTATTTATTTTATATACTTACATACTCATTTGTGTATCTTCTCTGGAGAAATGTCTATTCAAATTCTTTGCTCATTGTCTTATCTATTTGAGCTGCTACAACAATACTATCAAAGACTGAGTGGCTTATAAACAATAGAAATGTATTTCTTATAGTTCTGAAGGTTGGGAAGTCCAAGATGAAGGTGCTGATATGTTTGGTGTCTGGTGAGGGTCCACTTCCTGGTTCAAAAGGGCAAGAGTGCTCTCTGGGGCCTATTTTATAAAGGCACTAATCCCATTAATGAGGGCTCTACCCTTATGACCTAATCACTTCCCAAATGCTCCATCTCCTAATATAGTCACACTGGGGATTAGGTTTCAACATATGAATTTTGGGAGGACACAGACATTCAGTCTATAGCACCCCCTTTTAAAACTGGGTTATCTTTTTACTGTTGAGTTGTAAGAGTTCTTTATATATTCTGAATACTAGGCCCTTATCAATACTTGATTTGCAAATATATTTTTCCCCATTCTATTGGTTGTATTTTCACTTTATTGATAGTGTCCTTTGAAGCACAAAAGATTTTAATTTTGATAAAGTCCAATTTATTTGTTTTTGGTTGCTTATGTTTTTGGTGTCATATTTAAGAAACTGTTACCTAATCCAAGGTCATGAACTTATACCTAGATTCTCTTCTAAGAGTTTTATATTTTAGCATTTGCATTTAGGTCTTTGATTCATTTTGAGTAAATTTATGTATATGTATATAGGTAGAGATCCAACTTCATTTGTATGTGGATATCCAGTTGACCTAGCATTATTTGGTGAAGATTCTTCTTTCTCGTTGACTGGGCTTGGCACTCATTGAAAATCAATTGACTGTAAAAGTGAGGGTTTGTTTCTGGACTCTCAATTCTATTCTATTGCTCGGTATATTTATTCTTATGACAGTACCACTCTGTCTTGATTACTGTAGCTTTGTAGTAAGTTTTGAAACCAGGAAGTGTGAGTCTTGCAATTTTGTTCTATCATCTTTTATTATCTGAAAATGTCTTAATTTTGTCCTAATGCTTGAAGACAGTTTTGCCACTACACAAACACTAATTCAATTTTAGTCATATAATTTTAACAATTATATTTTTAATCTCAAAGTTTTTGTTGTTGGGGTTCTTTTTCAAAATATTTGGTCCCTTTTTTTTTTTTGGCCTCACCGCGTGGCATGTGGGATCTTAGTTCCCTGACCAGGAACCTTCAGTGGAAGTGCTGAGTCTTAACCACTGGACTGCCTGGGAAGTCCCCTCTGGTCACTTTTTTTTTCTTTTTAAGATTTATTTATTATTTATTTATATTTATTTTTGGCTGCATCGGGTCTTAGTTACGTCACTCGGGATCTTCGTTGAGGCACTCGGGATCTTTCGTTGTGACGCCTGGGCTTCTCTCTAGTTGTAGCGTGCAGTTTTTCTCTTCTCTACTTGTGACGTGCAGGCTCCAGGGCAGGTGGGCTCTGTAGTTTGAGGCATGCAGGCTCTCTAGTTGAGGCGCATGAGCTCAGTAGTTGTGGCGCGCAGGCCTAGCTGCCCTGCAGCATGTGGGATCCTAGTTTCCCGACCAGGGATTGAACCCGTATCCCCTGCATTGGAAGGCGGATTCTTTACCACTGGTCCACCAGGGAACTCCCCCTTCTGGTCACTTTTGATAGCCTCCAATTGCTTGCTCATTTTAAAAACAATTCCTGAGTTTACTTTTGATTCTTTTAAACATTTATATGACAATTTTCAACCTATGTAGTAAGATAAGAATTTGCCTGCATGTTCATGGAAAATTTTCTTATTTTTTTAAAGCTCAACCATGCAATAAAAAGTGTATTTCATCCAAGACAATCTAATAGTGAATCCTGTGGAATACAGTGCGGTGGTTAAATGCATGACTATAGAACCAGGCTACCTGGGTTCAATATTGGTTCTTTTGCTTACTGGCAGTGTAATCTTGGACAAGTTATCTAACCTCTGTGTGCTTCAGTTTCCTCAACTATAAACTTGAGAAAATAATATGTACCTCACGGGGCTATTTTAAGGATCAGTTGAACAAATGTATGAACACAGTATATATTAGTAACTGGAGGTTTGTACCTCTTAATCCCCTTCACCTATCTTCCCTACCTCCAACCCCGCCTCCCTTCTGGTAACGACCAATTTGTTTTTTTGTTTTCTGCATCTGTGAGTCTGTCCTTTTATTGAGTTTTAAAAAAAATTTATTTGGCTGTGCTGGGTCTTAGTTGTGGCACGCAGGATCTTTTTATTTGCAGCATGCGGGATCTAGTTCCCTGATCAGGGATCGGAACCCCGGCCCCCTGCATTGGGATCACGGAGTCTTAACCACTGGACCACCAGGGAAGTCCCTGTCTTCTTACTGAGTTCTTGCATCCACTTCTCTGTTTCCTCCTTTTTTGTCAGGCTCTCAGAGAACACTTTGGCTATGGTTAATATGCCTGCTTCTAGCACCGCTCCCCTTTCTAATTTACTCACTTCTGGGAAGGAGATCCATATGACCAAATCAGTATTTGAAATGAGTAAATAGACACAGAATGAGATTCTGAAGGCCCAGGTATGAGCAAAGTATATGAACTTTGAATTGCCAACTTTGCAACATCTATTTTGGTGGCTCAGAAGCTTTTCTCTTCATTTCTTCTTATTGACTAATTTACCAACAGGTACTACATTACACACACAGCCCAGTGGATGCTTGCAAGTAATAAATGATTACAACTGTTACCAAAGCATAAATATCTCTTATTGTCTAATATTACGGCTAAGGCAAATTAATTGCAAATTGTAAAGGACTTATAAACCAAGGGTCTGTATCCTCTCTGTTTCGTCTCTCTTCTTCAATTTTGCATTTGAAATCAAGTGAGCTCCTTACAGTGCTAAGGTATAATGGAATAGGGTGAGATCGTCAACAAGTTGGCCAGAAAGCATAACTAAAAAGGAATTTTTTACAGGCATAAAAGGAAAGCCATAAATTACAGCATTGCACAGTAAAAAAAAAAAAAAAAATTAAGCACCTACTGTATACTACGACTCAGAATCTTTTATTCACATTAACCCTAGGGGGTCAGGAGCACCCTGATTTATAGTTGGAAAAACAGGCTTATGAAGTTAAGTAACTTGCCAGAAGTCACACAGCTGTTGAGTGACCCAGCTAGTAGACACACAGCATTCCTTCTACCCCTGACATCTGTGCCCTGTAGAAAATACTAAACAAGCATTCCTAGCACTGTCTTCAAGATCTAGTACACCAAAAGTTCCAATGGATTAGCTTTAAGAACACTTCCCCCCATCCTACAACCCTTCTACCCCATGGATTCAAAGAGGGAAGCCATGGTGAGTTAGTGCCATCTGCTGACCATCTCCCTGAACATCAGGATGAAGGACATTCCTCTAGCTGAGGACACGGTTGGGGATGGGAGAACCTTGTGCCATCTTAGGTCACCACCCCCCACTCAAGGACAGACCCAGGAGGACGGTGAGCATCTTCTTGTAGAATCCTTGGTCTCCCTACAGTACCAAGGCTGGGCAGTGATTTACTGAGGGAGAAAGTGGTGGTAATTAGAGGAAGCCTAAAATAGAGGCCTTGAGAAATAAAGGAACAGGCTTCTACCACCACAGAAAACACACCTCATTCATTTCGGCAAATAAAACTTAGCATTTCCTGATTCTAGTATTCTAGCAATAAAAATGGATTCCTGAGCCCCACTCCAGACTATTTTATCAAAACCTTCCCTGGTGGCGCAGTGGTTAAGAATCCGCCTGCCAATGCAGGAGACGGGTTCGAGCCCTGGTCCGGGAAGATCCCATATGCCGTGGAGCAGCTAAGCCCATGCACCACAACTACTGAGCCTGTGCTCTAGAGCCCGCGAGCCACAGCTACTGAGCCCGCGTGCCGCAACTACTGAAGCACGCGTGCCTAGAGCTCGTGCTCCACAACAAGAGAAGCCGCCGCAATGAGGAGCCCGCACACCGCAAGGAAGAGTAGCCCCCACTCATCCCAACTAGAGAAAGCCTGCGCACAGCAACGAAGACCCAACACAGCCAAAAAATTAATAAATTAATAAATAAATAAATTTATATTAAAAAAAACCCTTAGGGAAAGGGCCTAGGTGTATTTTTTTTTATTAAAAAAATTTCTTTTTATTTTATTTTTTATAATGATATTCTTGTCTGCTTACATTCTTTTTATTTATGTATGTATGTATGGCTGTGTTGGGTCTTCGTTTCTGTGCGAGGGCTTTCTCTAGTTGTGGCAAGCGGGGACCACTCTACATCACGGTGCGCGGGCCTCTCACTATCGCGGCCTCTCGTTGCCGAGCACGGGCTCCAGACGGGCAGGCTCAGTAATTGTGGCTCACGGGCCGAGTTGCTCCGCGGCATGTGGGATCTTCCCAGACCAGGGCTCAAACCCGCGTCCCCTGCATTGGCAGGCAGATTCTCAACCACTGCGCCACCAGGGAAGTCCTGTATTTTTAAAATTAATTAATTAATTAATTATATTTTTGGCTGCGTTGGGTCTTTGTTGCTGCGCACGGGCTTTCTCTAGTTGCGATGAGCGGGCTTCTCATTGCGGTGGCTTCTCTTGTTGCGGAGCATGGGCTCTAAGCGCTCAGGCTTCAGTAGTTGTGGCTCACAGGCTCTAGAGCGCAGGCTCAGTAGTTGTGGCGCACGGGCTTAGTTGCTCCGCGGCATGTGGGATCTTCCTGGACCAGGGCTCAAGCCCATGTCCCCTGCATTGGCAGGCAGATTCTTAACCACTGTGCCACCAGGGAAGCCCGGTGTTTGTTTTAACAAACACCCTGGGTCATCCTTAAGAGGAGGAAGGATGGGGGTAGGGGTGGTCACTGCCTTCATGAAATGGCAGCGTTTTAGGCCCTGATGTGAGATATTTCTGGGTAAGGAGTGAAGATTCTGTGAATCTCTAAAATCTTACCAGCTTTTGGAGGAAGATACAGGGAAGTTACGAAACAGTAGTGGAGATTAGGGTATGAATCCTGGTTCTGCTGTGACCTTTGGCAAGTTACTTAAACTCTCTGTGTCTTGATTTTCTCAGCTGCAAAACCGGAATGCAGATAACAGTACCTCACCGGGTTGCTGTGAGAATCAGATGAGAAGGTGGATGTGAAAGCACTTTGTAAAGTTCTGTACAATGTTCTCAGTATTACTTTGAGTCTCATACTACTTACAGACATGAGCCTTCTTTTTTTTTTGGTCCTTATCTTTTAAAATATAGATGTTGAGTTCCTGTTATGTGTCTGGCAGGATCAATGTCTGCTGGTCTGAAGAATCAGTGTTCAGCCATGAAAAAGAAATGTCTTTATTCAGAAGATACAGTGATTCCCAACAGAATGATGACTCTCTTAAGAGGCTGTATGAGAATCTCTGGTGGAGGAGAAGGTAAGAGTTTTTCTGTTTATCAAAAAGAGCCTTGGGTTAAAAAAGAAAAGATTGAAAAACACAGTTTTCAAATCAGGAGACTTGGGCTCTATTTCTCTTTGTTTCTGACTCAGTATGGGACCTTTGTCAAATCCCTGCTTTTTCATAGGCCTGTTTCCTCATGTGAAAAATCCAGTGCTAGATTGTATGACTCACTGACTCTAACCATAAAAATATTTTTCACTTAGCAAGTCACAGTGTTTACAATCCTGGAGGTAGAATCAAGCATAAAAGGAAAAAGTTTTACATAGAGTGGAGACATAAAATGTTATGTACTTTTAGTTATGTAGTTCACAAAAGGTAAATAACTCAAGAAGTCAACTCAAGTGAAACTATTTGAGCTGGAAAATTATATTTGACTTTTTTTTTTCAGCTTTGGCAAAATTTTACTATTTCATTGCATATTTTTAGACTATTATTTGTAGTTATTATAGTCCAAGGTAAATAAATTTCTCTTTCTACAAATCTTCTACAGCTTTCAGTGTCCAGGTCTGTCCTTCATTATCCTCTTTCACATTTTGGAACAACCTAGATACTTTTTTATTTTTTTATTTTTGGCTGCGTTTGGTCTTCGTTGCTGCGTGCAGGCTTTCTCTAGTTGCGGCGGGCGGGGGCTACTCTTCGTTGCAGTGCACGGGCTTCTCATTGTGGTGGTTTCTCTTGTTGCAGAGCACAGGCTCTAGGCGCGCGGGCTTCAGTAGTCACAGTGCGTGGGCTCAGTAGTTGTGGCGCATGGGCTTTGTTGCTCCACAGCATGTGGGATCTTCCCAGACCAGGGATAGAACCTGTGTCCCCTGTATTGGCAGGCCGATTCTTAACCATTGTGCCACCAGGGAAGTCCCCAACCTAGAAACTTTATTTCAAGTGTAAAACTAATCTTTTCCCATTAATAAACAAGAACATATGCCATTCATTATCCTGTATTTGACTTTCTTTTCAAAGCACCATTAGCCTATCAGAAAAGAGCTGAAAGTAGGTGTGATATGGAAGTATTTTGCTCCAAAGAGCTGATAAGAACACAAGTGTTTGCCATCATTCTCCTGATAGAGGATCCATATTGTCACAGGGAAAATCTCAAATGACTCTGTGCTTCCAAATTGAGAAGTTAAGGGGGGGGGCCTGATAGGAACCTAACCAGAGGTTTCCCATGAAGTACCAAGTGAGAGAGAAGGGTCTTAGTATGCATCTAGAGCCTCACTGCTCTTTGCCCAGACACCAAGCTCTGCTCCATCTCATGGCTACCTGGTCATACCCTGGAGCAAAGACATTGTCCCAACCTGTGAGTTTCAGGTCAGGGAATGTACACTTGTAAAATGGAACATGCTCCTTTGTCAAACAGCCACGTGGTTCCTAAAGAATGATCTTTTACATTTGAACCTTTTCTAGCACAGATGATATTTTATTTAAACGTGACACTCCTCTGTGCTCAAGTACCAAATGCAAGTCTTGGTATATCCGCATGGTATAAGTTCCCCAATTTGAATAGCACTGTAAGATTTATACCATCAAAGAGCCTAGCACAAAGTTAGTGTCCCAATACAGGCTTGTTGGGTGCTGATCCTAATAATCCAGGTACATTCTGACCCACAGAGCATAGTTTGGGGGTGATGCATTGAAACTACCAAATTCATGTTGCCTGTGTGATGAAAGCATTACCAGTCTGATGCCAAAGCCACATGACCTTTGCTCACATTTGATAAAAAGTTAAACCGAGTTTTGTACACCTCCCTTTGTTTTGTACTTTCTAGGACAAAGTCTACACTCTGCTAATCAGGCACCTCCTGAGAATTCCTTCTGGGACACTCAATCAGTTGGATCAACCATTGTATAAATTTGTAGAATTTGTGTCTATTAACACTTCTTTGTCAATTATAATTTGCTCTGATTTTATGTCAGATTTTCTGAAGACACCATCCCAGCTTTCTGCCAAGCTAATGTAGTTGGAAGATAATTACTTAATCAAGTATTTACTGAATTTCTACTGTGTATTCAGCCCACGTTTATAATGAAATACCTGCCTTCAAAGACTCATAGTACAGTTGGGAATACAGGCTAAATACACAAAACATCAGCCCATAAATAAAATTGAATACTCAGTTGTCCTTGGAATGATAGAATATATTATGAAACAATATAAAGATATTCCTATGTCATCATACCATTGGCACATATTTTTGTTTTACTTACTGTCTTATCTTTCCCCACTAGAATAGAAGCTCCATGAGAGAAACTTTTTTGTTTTGTTCAATGCGATTTCCTCAGTGCCTGGCATGTAATTGGTACTCAATAAGTATTTGTTGACTGAATGAGTAAGTCAAGTTTTTAGAATGGACAGAGAAAGGGAAGGCTTCATGGGGTGCCCCCAGATGAGCCTTGGCTTAACAATGCTTTTATTCAGCTTGCTTTATAGCAATCTATAGATTTTAGCAACCAACTTCTTTATTTCTATAATAAGAAGAAAATGTGTATATAATTGAAATAGAAGGTGGGGTGGAATGAAACAAATTTAAATTGGGTGTTAAGAGTCCATGTGACCTGCTTAGCTTACTGCTACAAGAAGTTTGTCCTAGAATCAGTGGTTTTCAAACATTGTTTTAAAGCAGAACAACTATATTTTCTCTTTTTTAAAAAAATATTTATTAATTTATTTAGTCTGCACTGGGTCTTAGTTGCAGCACGCTGGATCTTTTAGTTGTGGCATGCGGGCTTGGACTTCGTAGCTGCGGCATGTGGACTCTTAGCTGCGGCATGTGGACTCTTAGCTGTGGCATGCATGCGGGATCTAGTTCCTGGACCAGGGATTGAACCCGGGCCCCCTGCATTGGGAGAGTGGAGTCTTACCCACTGGACTGCCAGGGAAGTCCCACGACTATTTTTTTTTAAAATTATTTATTTATTTATTTATTTATTTATTTTTGGCTGTGTTGGGTCTTCGTTGCTGCACACGGGCTTTCTCTAGTTGCTGCGCGTGGGGGCTACTCTTTGCTGCGGTGCGCGGGCTGCTCATTGCGGTGGGTTCCCTTGTTGCGGAGCCTGGGCTGTAGGCGCGCAGGCTTCAGTAGTTGTGGCACTCGGGCTCAGTAGTTGTGGCGCACGGGCTTAGTTGTTCCGCGGCATGTGGGATCTTCCCGGACCAGGGCTCGAACCCGTGTCCCCTGCATTGGCAGGCGGATTCTTAACCACTGCGCCACCAGGGAAGTCCCCCACGACTATTTTTGCAAACAAAACCGCAATAAATGAAACAGATAAAACCAGAGCTGCTCTGATTGACTTTGGAGGTGGCTTGGAGGAGGATTTGGGGAGGTTCACTCTCTTAGTCCCCTAACCCCCACCAAAGAGCTTTGGCTTCTGAGGGATTCTAGGAACACAGTTTGAAAACACTGGATTGAAGGAATTTTAGAGTCTCTATTCTCTCAAAATTCTATTCATGAAGGCAGCTGAGTTAAGACCTGGGCTCCCTTCTGGTCTCTGTCACTTTAAGCTGAAGGAGTACCAGGAGTCAGCACCCGGAGAGACAAAAAAACCTATGTGGTCTGGGCTAAGGCCAATGCCCCTTCTCACGGCCAGACCAGGGGAACTAGAAGCCACATTTCTCTGATCCAAGACTGAAGAGGGCTAAATAACTGACTCTGGCTTGGGTGTCGTCGTCCCCCCACCCCCTCCGTCCCCATCCCCTCCTCCGCCAGCTCAGAACTTAAGGTATCCAAGCTCACTTGGCAATTTCTCTGGGCTTTGGAGTTTATTAGAATCTTATATACAAAGTAAATACTCTGGTGCCAACCCAGACGGGAAAAGAGTATGATTCATTTGTCACCATCCTGCACTTTGTCAGCTTTATTTTGGGCTGCGTTGGGTCTTCGTTGTGGGCTTTCTCTAGTTGTGGCAAGCGGGGGCTACTCTTAGTTGCCGTGCGCGGGCTTCTCATTGCGGTGGCTTCTCTCGTTGCGGAGCATGGGTCTCTAGGCTTCAGTAGTTGTGGCTTGCAGGCTCTAGAGTGCAGGCTCAGTAGTTGTGGTGCACGGGGTTAGTTGCTCTGCAGCATGTGGGATCTTCCCGGCCCAGGGCTTGAACCCGTATCCCCTGCATTGGCAGGTGGATTCTTAACCACTGCGCCACCAGGGAAGCCCTGACCTGCTTTAGATATCTAGAGAGGAACCAGCCAAACAGAGGTCTAAGAGTAACAGGAGAGAGATTCATGAAGTAACTATTTACCAGGGTGTGCTCAGGTTTAAGGGAACGGACAAAGGATTGTAAAGCACCCAGGGACTAGCAACGGCCTGAAGAGTCATCACCACTAGGCTTGAAAAAACAACGAAAGAGAGCTGTCATCCAACAGTTGTTGCTTGAGGAACTTGGTAAAAAATACCACCACTTACATGTTTCAAGTCAGGAAACCAAAGGTAAGTAAAAGATAAGGAACACAGGATGGGGAACCCCCGAAGGGAGGAACTTATCGACTCTTACAGAATCGGCGGCTTTCTAGACTCCTCCTGCGGCCGGCTAAGCCACCGGTCTCACTTTGACCTTCCCAGCCACCAGTAGAAAATGACCAGTTTACTCTTACGAGCTGGGACTACAACTCCCGGCATGCATCTCTCCGCTACGAACGCAAACTTCTCAACGCTAGGATAAAGCGACTTCCGGAAGAATTGTGGGTCGGGACTTGTAGTTCCGCATGGGGGGAGGTCGGCCTTCTGCCGTAGCGTGCTCATTGGCGCCCAGGTCACCGCCCCCTTCCCCTCGCCTACGTCGGTGTCACACGCACGCACGCGCGGCGCGTGCCCCCGTCCCCTCCCTAGGCCTAGGACGCAGGCGCGCGCAAGCCCCCCTGGGCCCGGTAGGCTGGCAGGGTGCGGGGGGAGGAGAAGGGGGAGGGGAGGGGGTGTTAGGTGTCTATTCAGTAGACGGCTGTGGGGCACTAAGAGTGCGAAGGCACTGCTGCCAGGCGGGTGATCTCTGCCCTGGGCCTAGAACCGACAGGAGAGTCCGGAGCCAAGCCAGCGAACCCCGCGAGTAGCAGTCGGCCGCTGAGACCCGGAGGGCGGCAGGGGCGAAGCCCCAGCCTAGGCCCCGCGGAGATGTCGGGCTGCGGCGCTTGTACTTGCGGCGCCACAGCCGCGCGGCTCATCAGCTCCTCGCTCGCCTCCGCGCCAAGAGGTAACGAAGTAGTCCCTCACCTGAGCTCTTGACCCAGCAGTGTCCCAGCCGGCGGCGGTGGGGACCCCGGGGAGGGCGAGAGGCCTCCCCCACCCCGAGGGTATGAGGAGGTGCTCGGTGCTTCGCCTGGTAACCCCCTCTTTCTCCGTGGCATGGGTCTCTGCCAACCTCTGGATCAGCTGGTTCTCACATTTGAAGTGCAGCCCTCGGGCTCCCCCACCCTCCCGCTTTCAGGCTCTCTGACTTTGGGCCCAGAATGTGGTCGCTTCGCAGAAACCCTGAAAGAGGCACGCAGTGCTCCGTTCGTTAAAAAGTGTCCCCAGACCCCACTCCGCAGGTGACTGCCGCCTGCCCTGGCTGCGGCTCCTCTTCCGGAGCCCGGCCGGGTTCTCCTCGGGTCTGTCGCGGGCTGCGTGAAGGGCCCGGATAAGGAGCCGCCGCTGTTGGGGTCCCCCCGGGGCCGCGGGGCGCCGAGCGGGCCGTCCCGGGCGCAGGCCGCGCGGGGGCCGCGGTGTCACAGTCATTGTGCTGCCGCTCACACCGGGACGTTAAGCGGACTCGCACTACTTTTCGGGGGCCGCAGCAAAGCGCCCGGGGAGATCGAAATTCCCGCAGAAATTGTTTCTGAAGGGCTTAGGTGTCTCAGGAGTCAGTCGTTTGCCGGATTTCCTAACTTGACAGTCCCAAGTAGTTTTTTAAGGGTGGCGCTTGTTTTCCTTTCTTTTCTGTTTATCAGGAGCTGTGCAAGAGTGGCAACCCCAGCCAAGAGATTCCGGAAAAGAAACCATTTTTCTCTTCCCTAAATCTATGAATAGCAGACAAAGAGGCTATATCCTGTTATAATCACTAACTTCTAGACAAATTCGTTTTGTTTTGGATTATCAGTTTATGATCTTTGGATTAGAAAAAAAAAAAAGCCCCCTTTTCGGAATTTTTAGCTTCACTGTAAAATCCTTACAGTTTACTAAATGTTTATTTTCCAACAGTTTGTTTAACAGAGGGATTCAATGAGGTTGTGTGGGCAGAAGCATTTTGTAAAATGGTACATAAATGTAAAGGAGTGAATTTAGTCCCAGGACACTGTTAATCCTAAACAAGTAGACATCCCTATTCCAGGAATATGAGTTGCAAACACTCGAAAGTGACAGATATTTAAATTCATTTATTTGACAAATTTGTTGAGGGCTTACTATGTGTCAGGCCCTGCTTTGGTGCTGGAGATGGAGGGGTGAATAAGTCCTCATCTTCGAGTTTAGAGGAATAGACAAAGAATAATATTGTTTCTGGCCCTGTATAAGGTATGTGTGTGTTCTCCTTGGGCAGGGAAGGCTTCTTTGACAACATTCTTTGTCTCTATCAATTGTCCCTGAAAACTGTGAGTTATAGGGACTGTGCAGCTATTTGTTTATTTTTCTTTTCAAAACAACAGTTGCTTTCAAAATTAAATCTTATCATTAGGTAAATCAGCAAAAACTAATGACTTATTTAGGAATTATCTATTTGTTTCTCAGTTAATACAAGTTTACTAGAGGTTTTCAGAAATACCAAACCATAATTTTCACTGTAAAGGAGTAAATTAAACCTAAAATATGAGACATTACCCAGTATCATTATGGAGTTTAATATTTTTATGACAATGAAACAGCAAATGGTTTTCACATGGATTTAAGACTTTCCCAAAGCTAAATTACATAAAATGTTTGTTTTCCATGGTAGAAACTCTAAAAGTATACATAAGTCTACAAGAATATAAAGATGTATTTTTTTAAGGCCTGAAAAACCTTGAAGAGGGTTATTTTTATTTAGAATTCTTGGAAAGAGGAAGAGAGGTGAAAGATAGAAAAATCAGAATTGAACTTTAGCTAGTTTATTATTCTTATGTACAGAGTTAAGAATTTCAGCAACATAATTTAAACGAATAAAAATAATTTCATCAATATAGTCTTCTAACAGGAAATTTGTACAATGAATTAAGAATAAAAGGGGAGATTTCAGAGCTCCTCTGAAGTACAGTGCTAGTCTCTATTTCTGTTGGTTTATCTGTCATGTTAGACTTTAAAAAAAATTTTTTTTAGACTTTAAAAATTTTAAATGGTAGTTTGAAAAATTAATTTGATAAATTGTCATACTAGACACTGGATCTGTTTTCTTTTTCTGTTGGGCTATGTGTATCCAATTTAATATGTTTTTCTTCACTATTCTCTTTGAATATGAAACCTATAGTAAAGTAAAATTTTTAAATATTTTTTCTACTTGAATTGCTGGTGGTTTCAATATTGATGTATATTTTTAAAAATGTACTTTGCATATATAACAGTCAGTTTGCATTCTAAATATATGCATTCAGAAATGTTTGATTCCATTTAAAAACTTCTGAGTGACAAATACTTGGTTTGAATTTGGCTGTGAGAATTGTGTGATCCTGTGTAACTCCCTTGATTTCTGTATGCTTTCTGTTCTTGTCCATTGAAAGGGTGCCACCTCATGAAGGTATAAATGAAGATTTGAAGATGCTCAAACATGTTGGTGGGCATCCATAATTTTCATGATAGTTACATAATGTGCCTAGCTTAACAGTTTTTAGCTAGATTTTAATTCCCTCCCTCCCTCCCTCTCTCTCTCTCTCTCTCTTTTTCTCTCTCTCTCTCTCTCTCTCCCCCTCTCTCGTAGTTAAATCCAATACGAATTAAATAAGACAAAGTGAGTAAATGATAGAGCATCTTTATTTCTAGAATAGCACACTGTTTCCTTATCAACATTTCTCTTTTCTTGGGCATGTTCATCTTCAGACCAGCAGACTAGCAGTCTTAGTGAAAACCTATCAAACGTTTTTAAACTTGAGGAAAGCTATAATAGGAGTGATGTTATTTTTCTTTATTAAGAAGTATTCAGTATTCCTGAAGTAATAACTTGGGCATAAAATAAAAATTTGAGATTATTAAAAGCAGTAAGCATCTACTAAGTTGCCAGCATTGTTTGCGAGTTTTTGTTGAATTTTGTTTCCAATTTGTGTTGGAGGTTAGAGGACAGGTGTTTAAGAGAGCATTTAACTTGATTTGCCATTTCATCAGTTGTTACACACTTAAAATATTGTCACTACAAATAGATAGTTTTAAATTTTCGTTAGTTCTTTTGCTCTATTTCTAAAATGCAAATTAAAGATCGTTTAATCTTTTAAGCTGAATCATTTGTATGTTTTTGGAGAATGCTTAGTTCAAGATTGAATATAGGAAGTCAAGTATTTAGAAATTGAATAAATTACCCTCCAAGTTCTTAATAGCCCTAAAATCGTTGTACCTTATTCTAGTATATATTTTTTAAAAAACAACTGCTCTGAAACTCAAAGCTTTATCCTTATGACAGAAGTTTTGTAACAGGTTTAACTTTTGACTGTCTTCTGTCATTGCTGCCAAGTACTCTTTCGAAACATACTTCACATAAATACTTCCCTTTTTGGCTTTTAGGGGTTTTTCACCGGGGTTCACAGGCTTCCAAAGGGCCCAGGGATAGAATTCAGAGGTTCTTTGAACTTCATTTTCACTAATCTGAGTGAAGGATAGCATTTCCTTCAATTACGAATGTAGGCCACACACCACAGTAGTATTAGCAATACCTGTGGATTTGTCACCAATCAAAATCACAGATATTTTCATATCACATTACACTACTGGTATCTCAAAATATTGTTTATACTTGACTACTTTGAAATCATGGTAGTTACATTAAAAGCTGTTAGATCTTATTTAATTTTGTTAGTTAAGAAGAATATTTTTAAAGAGAAAAACAAATACTGTATGCTAACACATATATATGGAATCTAAAAAAAAAAAAATGGTTATGAAGAACCTAGGGGCAAGACGGGAATAAAGAGACCTACTAGAGAATGGACTTGAGGATACGGGGAGGGGGAAGGGTAAGCTGGGATAAAGTGAGAGAGTGGCATGGACATATGTACACTACCAAATGTAAAATAAATAGCTAGTGGGAAGCTGCCTCACAGCACAGGGAGATCAGCTTGGTGCTTTGTGACCACCTAGAGGGGTGGGATAGGGAGGGTGGGAGGGAGACGCAAGAGGGAGGGGATATGGGGATATATGTATATGTATAGCTGATTCACTTTGTTATAAAGCAGAAACTAACACACCATTGTAAAGCAATTATACTCCAATAAAGATGTTAAAAAAATTTTTTTTTAATATTTTGATAACTACTTCAGGATAATTGGTTTCCTTTGTTATGTATTTTATTCTGTACATTTAAAAACATTCTGGGGCTTCCCTGGTGGCACAGTGGTTAGGAATCTGCCTGCCAGTGCAAGGGACACAGGTTCGTGCCCTGGTCCGGGAAGATCCCACATGCCGTGGGGCAACTAAGCCCACGCGCCACAACTACTGAGCCTGTGCTCTAGAGCCCACGAGCCACAACTACTGAGGCCCATGTTCCACAACTACTGAAACCCGTGTGCCACAACTACTGAAACCCGTGCGCCTAGAGCCCGTGCTCCGCAACAAGAGAAGCCACCTCAATGAGAAGCCCGCACACTGCAACAAAGAGTAGCCCCTGCTCTCAGCAACTAGAGAAAACCCGCGTGCAGCAGCGAAGACCCAATGCAGCCAAAAATTAAATAAATTAATAAATAAATAAATTTATTAAAAAAGAAATTCTGAATAGGCCTCACCAGACTGCCAAAGGGCACAAAAAAGGGTTAAAAACTCCTGATTGGGTTGCTGCAATAATTTCTGTGAGGATTTTATATGATTGGTGAATGACTGGTCATTTAAATTGTTTTCTACAGTGGTTTTAAAAAGTGGGGTGCTCAAACCAGCAGCATCAGCATCACCTGGGAACTTGTTAGAAATGCATTCTTGGGTCCCACCTCATACCTTCTGAATCAGAACCAGGGAAGATCCCCTGCAGCCTGTGTTTTAACAAGTTCTCCAGGTGATTCTAATGCATGCCCAAGTTTGAGACCCAGAGGTTTAGTATTTATAGCATCTTGTTGGTGTAGCCCTTAGATTATATCAGTAGAATATTACAACAGCTCTTCAGTACCATACCATCAGGGCCAGCAAAGAAATTCTTAAATTTAGATTTTTAAATGATATGAACATGTTTCTCAGATAGTATTTTCTGTGGTGACTGTATGGTTGCATTGGTTTCGTATGTTACTTGATAAATTATTTAAGGTGAAGGACACTTTTTCTTTCTATTCAAGTAGATTTTAAAAGGATCATGTTCATAATTTTTATCTCTCTTAAATTCCCAAAGATAATTTTCTTTCAGCTTATTTTCTAATAATATTAGATATTGTAAATTGTTAAATACTATTTTAAAAGATGTAAGTGGGAAATAATACACTCTATCTGATACTTCAGGGCTAAGTTTTGTTCTAAACATCCAAGTACAAATAGCCTCACATAAAGCTTGTTACAACTGTAGTTTTCTTTGTGAATACATCATAAAGGTTCAATTAAAAAGTTACCCTTGTTACATAGATTATAATAAATTATTGTATTATGCTACCTTTCATATTAACTTATAATGGATGTTTTCAAGCACACACAAAATAGAACACTGAACCCCAAAATACCTGTCACCCAGCCTCAAGGTGCATTCAACTTTCTGCATTCTTGATTTCATCTATCCCTCTCCTCCATGACTTTTTCTAGACTTGCTTTCTAGATTGACATAGTCTTTAAATCATATTATGTCCTTGGAAAAACATTAATGTTTAGCTTAAATTTCATAAACTACCTCAGATCTCATTCTAATGAGAGAGTAATAGCTAACATAATTTACTGCAAAAAATGGAAATGTTACACTTGAGAAAATTTGAAATGTCTTTTGAAGATGTTTCTTAGAAGGAAAACATCAAATGTAGTTTTTTGTTTTTTTCTTCCTCATTAATAGTCAAGCTTAATAGTATTAAGCAAAATTTTACACTCTTTGGGTTAGGGACTGGGATGTCATAATCCTTTATTGGTGTTCTTTGTGAATTTATATAGAAATGAGAAAATTTGTTTCCTCTTACTTGTATCTTTCCTGAGTAGTTCGGTGGGTTCATTTTTGTACTTCATGGAACTGGAGATGGCCTATGGTGATAAGGAAAGAAACTAGTTCTAACAGTAAAGAAACTAGTTCTAACAGTAAAGAAACTAGTTCTAACAGTGTACAAAATTGTGTTGGAAAATGGGAGTCGTTAAAAAAAGTTATATAATTAAGCAATTGGTTTTGAATTGTTTGACGTACATAATTTTAAGCCAGTTTTTGCATTTGGATACAATATATACAAGTGTGCATGATCTTTTAAAAGCCCTAACAGGTGTGGGAATGAAAATTTAAGTCCTGAGTTGTGAATTTTGCAGGGAATAAAATGAGGGAGGGAAAATCAGTTTCTTAAATTTATCTAAATGTTAACCCCTTGGTTGTTTATTACCTCCTAATAACACTCTGCTGGGAAACTTCCTTCTTGGGGATTCATTAATGTATATTATAGCTTATGCAAGATTCTGAATAGCTCTAGGGTACTGAAGTCTATGGAATTTTGTTTAACCTATTGTATGACCATTCAGTTTTCTTGTGTAGGGAACAGTCTTTTAAAGACCAGCTTGGGAAATGCTGCCTTATGGGAGTATGGCTCTTTTGCCATTGACTATAATTTATTCGGAGGCCTGTTTTGTATTTATATGCAAAAAAGCAGGAGCCAGCAAACAATGGCCCCATGGAACAAATCCAGCCACACCCATTTGTTTACATATTGTTTACACTTGCTTTCACGTTGCAGGGAGAACTAATGAGATTGAGAATACATATATGGCCCACAAAGCTGAAAATACTTAACTATCCTCGTCTTTTACAGAAAAAGTTTGCCAAATAAGTCAGTGATTAACCTATGTCTTTTCTAAGAATTTTAACTTCAAATATGGCAAAAGGTTAAAATGTTTGAAAGCTGGATGGTGGTTACACAATATTTTTTTATTGAAATGTATTTCTCTTTTCTATAGGATTGAAATATTTTATTAAAACGTGATTTAATGAATAGCACATAACTTTTTTTTTTTAATATTAATTTTATTTGTTTATTTTTGGCTGTGTTGGGTCTTCGTTTCTGTGCGAGGGCTTTCTCTAGTTGCGGCAAGCAGGGGCCACTCTTCATCGCGATGCGCGGACCTCTCACTATCGCGGCCCCTCTTGTTGGGAGCACAGGCTCCAGATGCGCAGGCTCAGTAGTTGTGGCTCACGGGCCTAGTTGCTCCGCGGCATGTGGGATCTTCCCAGACCAGGGCTCGAACCCATGTCCCCTGCATTGGCAGGCAGATTCTCAACCACTGTGCCACCAGGGAAGCCCAGCACATAACTTTTAAAAGAACATTTGAAATTTGTTGCCATTGTTGCAGATATTACCCCCATATAACCAAAGAGACAGATGAGTTCACGTCAATTGTTTATTCTCATTGGTAGAAATAATATAAGATGTATAAGAATATAGGACATAAATGGCCTTTTTCCCCTACAGGTGAGGCAGATGTTGAACTACTTATTTTTCACACTTTGAAAGAGCCATTCATTGTAATGACCTGGGTGGTCTTTCCTTACTTCCAAAGCACAGGTCGGGCCAGTTTTTGAAGATGGTGTAACCAGTTTGTACTACTGCTGTGAAGACTATAGCTTTTTCAACCTCCTTTATGCTTGAGGGATTTTTGTCCCCAGGGGACTTATTGAAGGTGTGTTAATATTTGATGTGTAGACTAAATTTCATTGTATTTTCAGGTATTTCTTGTGGTCGCATTCATATACCAGTTTTAGGAAGGCTTGGGACCTTTGAAACTCTGCTTCTACGAAGAGCTCCTTTTAGAGCCTTTACAGAAACACCAGCATACTTTGCTTCAAAAGATGGGATGAGTAAAGATGGCTCCGGAGATGGAAATAAGGTATTTTATCTTTATTGGCATCTATATACATATTTGAGTTCCCTCATTTAAACAATTAAATATAATAATACTACTCTGTATTTCATTGGTTTGTATGTTTTCTGTAGGAAATGTGAAATATATAAAATGATCTGAAGAATTTTACATATTTTTTAAAAAAATAAATTTATTTATTTATTTATTTTTTTGGCTGCATTGGGTCTTTGTTGCTGCGCGCGGGCTTTCTCTAGTTGCGGCAAGTGGGGGCTACTTTTGGTTGTGGTGCGCGGGCTTCTCACTGCAGTGGCTTCTCTTGTTGCGGAGCACAGGCACTAGTTGTACGGGCTTCAGTAGTTGTGGCTTGCGGGCTTAGTAGTTGGGCTCTAGAGCGCATCCGTACTTGTGGCACACAGGCTTAGTTGCTCCACGGCATGTGGGATCTTCCTGGACCAGGGATCGAACCCGTGTCCCCTGCATTGGCAGGCGGATTCTAACCACTGTGCCACCAGGGAAGTCCCTACATATTTTTATTTTGTGTATCAGTCTGAGCCACAAAATAGTTTGATAAGCATTGCACTTAGTAAGCAGTAGTTAAAATTTCTAACACCCCAAAGCAGTAAAGAAGCTTCATTAAGGCGTAGAGAACGGACATGTGGACACAGGCGGGGAAGAGGAGGGAGGGACGAATTGGGAGATTAGGATTGACATATATACACTACCATGCGTAAAATAGATAGCTAGTGGGAACATTCTATAAAGCACAGGAAGCTCAGCTCAGTGTTCTGTGACCACCTAGATGGGTGAGATGGAGGAGGGTGGGAGGGAGGTCCAAGAGGGAGGGGGTATATGTATATATGTAGCTGATTCATTTCATTGTACAGCAGAAACTAACACAACATTCTAAAGGAATTATACTCCAATAAAAAAAAAAAACTATGTAGTCAGTCTCATGGTTGGTTGGATTGGGAATAACCATCATTTTCTGCTTCCACACAGGTCTTACAACTCATGATAGTATAAACCTTACTTCATCCTCTACCTAAAAATCTTAGATATCTGTATGACTTAATGTTAGGCTACTCTGTAGCTAGCAAGTAGATGATTGGTGATTGTATTAGGTCAGTGAGTTATCAATTTTTTTTTATTATGTGAATTTGACTAACACTTGAGTTATTAATATATGTGAGACAAAATGCTAGGTGCTTTCATATCCACACTTAATCCTAACAATGACCCTCTAAAGTAGGTGAAATTATCCCCATTGTAGAGATGATAAAAGTTAGATTCAAGAAAGTTGAGTCACTACTTGCCAAGATAATAACTCCTGATTCAATTTCATTGAAATGTAGTTTTTTACCTATAGTAACTTTTTTTTAGTTACTAGTGTTTATTGATTTTTTTCCCTTAGTGTTTATTGATTGTCATTGCAGAAAAGCTAATTATTATACATGCCGGCACATACCATGTGAAGAAGGAATGCAGTAAATATATGTATTTACTAGAACTGATTTTATTTTTTTTATACCAGTGATAGTAGAGATATAAATTATACTAATAATTCCATTCTAAAAATTGTAAAAATTATAAGATTACAAACAATATTGTTTATACTTAAGTTACATGGTGGTTGCCTGAAAGTAATAATTGACTCTTTTTTTTTTTCTTCCACAAACATTAGAAATCAGCAAGTGAGGGAAGCAGTAAGAAGTCAGGCTCTGGGAATTCTGGGAAAGGTGGAAACCAGCTTCGCTGTCCTAAATGTGGCGACTTGTGCACACACGTAGAGACCTTTGTGTGTAAGTATTACTTCTTCTATTCTTCTTTTTCCCTGCCTTTTCTGTAAGTCGTTAATTGCATTATATACGTTGTATAAACATATACATTATAAATACATACATTATATAAACCAGAATTATTTTCTTCCTGAACTTACGTTAGTCTTTTACGTTCACCAGATACTAAAAATCTCCTGGACTAGTAATGCTTTGCACTGTGGTATAAGGTAATGTAAGAAAACTCTGCTTCTTTATTTTGCTTACATGTGTTTATTTTAAATTTGGATTTTGTGGGTTTTCATGTATGTAACCATTAAGCTGTAGAAGAAGCAAGGCTTATTTATTCTGTATTTGTTCTTCAAATACCTATTAAGCATCTCATATAGCAGGAGATTGTCAGTTATTCAAATATTAAGGTATTTTCCCTCTCTGAGTACTTACCAGAGGTGCTAAGTCCTCAGTTCTAGGAAGTGTCTGATAATTATTAGTGATTCAGACACTAAGAGAAGGAAGACATCAATAGTCCTATTTTTGCTGTTAGTGTCAGTAACTATTTCTGAAATGCAGAGATGCTACTGCTGATATTTTATTTAATGAAACAGATAAATCATTTCCTACATGATTAGAGTTGATGGTAATGACTCAAGAGTGAATTACTTTGCACTACCATGGTATCTGCTATACTATCCAATTGTGAAAAGATTGATGGTCAGGTTTGGCAGAAGTTTCAGTTTCTGATGATTAGCTAGAGAGGATTCTCTATATTCTAACTCAAATATTGAGACTTCAGTTACATTTTCACATCTATCATTAATATTAATTGGCCACTATATGAAAAAGTATTACATGTAGCATATCTTTACAGTTTTGGAAAGACCTTTAAAGTGGTACCATTCTATATGAGGTTCTCTTCGTGGCTTTGCCTAGTAAGAGATCAAAGAGAAGAATCAGTATGAATGAAAATTAATTTGGATTGCAACATAAAATGAAAGTGGTAGAATTGGATGATATAACTTCTAAATAACATTTACTATTAACACATTTGGTGTCATATAATAAAATTCCAAAAAGTCTGAGGATTGCTCAATTCATACTGGCAGTGTCATATTACATATGTTTTAATCAAGAAAATTTCCATTTTTTTCCCCCAAAGAAAGATTTCAACCTTTATAGGCCTATAATTCTACTCTAAAAATAATTTCCTAGAATAGAAAAGGAAAGAAACTAACATTTAATAAATGTCAGTATGTATAATTTTATTCTCACAATCTTATTTTTGTCAAAACAGGGAATATCCTCATTTTTATAAATGAAGTAGCTAAAATTAAGTTTAAGTAATTCATCCAAGGTTATAGAGCAGTGAAGATATCTTATTCAGAAATTCCTTTCCTATTCAGAAGTTCCTGTCCTTTGTACCAACTGGAATTCTTTAGGGATAAACTAGTTCCTCTTGAGATTAAATTTTTCTTTTTATACAATGTTTTCATAACTTTCCAGGTTGTATTAATCACTGAAGGTGATTGTTAACATACAGATTCCCACCTTCCCTAGAGATTATCTAGATAAAAAACACTATAGTGTTATCTAATCAACTCAAGGCTGTTTCCTTTGGGAATTATAATTAGGGAGGGAGATGTGGGAGTAGAGAATGTGGAAGAAAAGAGTAAAAGAAGAGTACATTCTTATAAAGCATCTGTTGAGTCAGACACTGCTAGGCCCAGGAAATACACAGATGAGCATGACACTGCCCCTTTCCTCTGGAGCTGTACTGCATAGAAGTAAGCGGCCCCAACAGTGAGGCCCTCTTCCTTGGGTTTGCTGGCCCATAATGAAAGTCTCTCCAGAATGCATCCCTTTTGAATGCTGAGGATCTTCTGTGTCTACTCACTGAAAATTGGATCATCCTGGTTCTAAAGAATTTTGTTTGATCGTGGGTTATTCAGTTTGTTTGAATCTGCATTTATTAGTTATTAGTTCATAAACATCTTTTTATGTGCTTTTTGTTTGTTTTTGTTTTTATTCTTTTATGTGCTTTTTAGTCACTTGTAATTCTTTTGTGAATGGCCTGTTTAAGTAATTGTCTACTTTTTTTGTCATTTTAAATTATTTTTAATTACCCGAGGAATACATATGTATATCTCCCTTTGTAAAAAAAAAAGTAGAGCATTGTAGATAATGTTAAAGATATATTTCTGTAATATGTCTTCATTGAACACATAACTTTTAAAAAGCATAAATGGTTTCATATTGTTCATGTTTTTGCAAATTGCCTTTTTCCCGACTCAGCAGTGTTTTGAGAGCTTTGTGTGTTAATACATACAAGTCCTTTCTTTTAAATTTTAATTTTTTATTGAGCTGTTATTATTCACATACCATACAATTCACCCTTTTAAAGTATACATTTCAGGAATTTTTAGTATATTCATGAAGTTGTACAGTCATCACCAGTATCTAATTCCTGAATATTTATATCACCCCCAAAAGAAACCGCATACCCCTTAGCAGTCACTTTCCACCCCTTCCCCTCCCAGCCTTGGCAACCATTAACCTACTTGCAGTCTCTATGGATATGTCTATTCTGGATATTTAATATAAATAGAATTATACATTATGTGACATTTTATATCTGGCTTTTTTTACTTAGCATGTTTTCTCGGTTGATCAGTGTTGTATTATGTATCAGTACTTCATTGCTTTTTATGGCTGAATAGTATTTCCATTGTTTATCCATTCATTAGTTGATGGACATTTGAGAGTTGTTTCTGCTTGTTGGCCATTATGAATGAATAATGCTACTGTGAACATTTGTTTACAAGTTTTTGTGTGTACTTATGTTTTTACTTCTCTTGGGTATATGCTTAGGAATGGAATTGCTGGGTGAAATGTTAACTTTGTTTAGCTTTTTAAGGAACTGCTACAGAGGTAGTAGTTTTACAACCATTTTACAACCCCACTAACAATGTGTAAGGGTTCTAATTTCTCTACATCCTCTTCAACATTTATGTCTTTTTTTATTATAGCTATCATAGGGATGGGAAGTGGTATCTCATCATGGTTGTGATCTACATTTCCCTAATGACTAAAGATGTTAAGCATCTTTTCATGTGCTTATTGACCATTTGTATATCTTCTTTGGAGAAAAGACTAAATTTTTTGTCCATTTTTAAGTTGGGTTATCTTTTTATTGTTGAGCTATAAGAGGTCTTTATGTATTTTGAATACTAGACCCTTATCTAGATACGTGATGTGCAAATATTTTTTCTCATTCTATGGGTAGTCCTTTCCTTTTAAATGCTGTATAGCAGGAGTCAGCAAACTTTTACTATAAAGACCAAATATTAAATATTTTAGACTTTATGGGCCATATGGTCTCTGTTGTGACTTTTCTCCTTTGCTGTTATAGTGCAGAAGCAACCATAGACAATGTAAAAGAGTGGGGATGGCTATGTTCCAATAAAATTTTGTATGTGGACACTGAAATTTGAATTTCATATAACTTTCATTGTCATTTTTTTAATGTAGAAACTGTTCTTAGCTCATTGATCTTGCTGTGCATATTTCATCTCACAGGTATATTTGTAGTGATTTTTATGTTTTCTTATAGTGGTATTACTCTTGCTTGACTGACTGTAGAAATAAAATGGCATTTTTATAGATACCAGTATGAATGTGTAGAAAATCATCAGAAATTGAAATAATATCTAAGATTCTTGATTATAATGATATATATTATTTAATTTTTTCTTGCCCATTTAAAAAATAACTTGTCAAACATGAATAGCATCCCTACTTTTATTTAAGGTAGAGCTTTTAGTTGTTTTTTTTGTTGTTTTTGTTTTTTGGTCTTTATTTCTTTTTTATTTTAACTTAAGGGAAAATTGAGATATTTCTTTACAGAAAAGGAAAGAAAGTGCATGGATTCTAAATGTACAGTTTGATGGATTTACATATCAAATATTCCCACACCCCAGAAGGCTCCCTCTTGTTCTTTCCTAGTCACTAACCTCTCTTCCCCCAAGGCAACTACTACCTTGACCTCCATCACTAGAGATTGGTTTTGCCTGTTCTTGTACTTCATTTAAACAGAGTCATAGTGCATGTTTTGCTTTTGGGTAGAGCCTTTAGTTTTTATTTTTATGTATATAATACTTTTTGAAGGCTTACTGTAATTACGTTTCTCATAGGTTAAGAATAAACTTTCCTGCAGTGGTTTGGAGATTTTATGTTTGACCCTGAAACTTTTTCAAAATCATGAAGAACTTTCATTTAAACAAATATCCTGAAAAAGGTTTTACTAAGGTAGTCTTTCTTCTGTCGTGGGTATATTATACAAGCATGTTTACTGGAATCAGTATTCTGTTTATAAAGGAATATAGGATACCTGTAGTAATCATTTAAAGGAAGGAGGTTTATTTATCCCCTGATAATTTAACAAAATCAGATTTTGCCCCTTGTTTTTAGGAGTAAAAAATATGCATTGCAATGCTTGTTTATTTGTTTGTTTTTCTGAAACAGCATTTTGATAAATAAAATTAAATCCTTGAACTTGGGTATATGTTGAACATGTTTCAGTGTAAAACTGTATTGCAAGTATTCAGGTAGAATTTAAGCAACCCTTCAAACAGTAAGCAGAGAGGAATGTTATTTGTCAGTGTTTCTCTTTCCCTTTCACCTAATTTCTTCAGAGAAATATTTTGTTCTTGTGTTCTGAGGCCAGATTTTTCTGTCACACAGTCTGAACTAGATTAGAGGCTTCTCTGCCCTTTAATCCTTCCCCTGTTTACTGGTACCTTATCCTAAAATAAAGCCACTGTCTTTCCCACTGATGGGAGATGGTGATAATGTGTTTGGGCTTGTGTTAATCAAAGGTACTTGGAATAGCTTGATCTTTTTCTTTAGGGAAGCACTTACTAGATGATTGATAAATGGAATACACAAATGACCCCTAATCTAGTTTAAAATTTGTGGCTAGAATTTATCCAGAATGTATTTTTGTTTGGCCTTGTGTTTAAGAACAGACACATAAGAATTAAATTGGCTGAATTAATAATTAAATTTATTTTTAAAATGCGGAATTGTCTATTTTTTTAAAATTTAGATTATTTTGTGAAGATTGAGGTGTGCTTGCCAGCACAGTTTTTCTTGTAATGTATGGATAGGTAGTTATAATATTCCCAAAGAACAGAGATTCCCATGGTTTTAAAAATTCTTTTTACCTGTCTAGTTAGGTTACACAAAGGTAACACAAAAATGTATTACCTAGACCTACCAACGTGTAACTAATTCCTATGTACCTTTTGCTCTGTATCTGTTAATAGTCTGTATGGGATTCTCTACCATGTGAGCGGGGGCTACTCTTCATTGCGGTGTGCAGGCTTCTCATCGCGGTGGCTTCTCTTGTTGCGGAGCACGGGCTGTAGGTGCGCGGCCTTCAGTAGTTGTGGTGTGTGGGCTCAGTAGTTGTGGCTTGCAGGCTCTAGAGTGCAGGCTCAGTAGTTGTGGCACACAGGCTTAATTGCTCCGCAGCATGTGTAATCTTCCCGGACCAGGGATCGAACCCGTGTCCCCTACATTGGCAGGTGGATTCTTAACCACTGTGCCACCAGGGAAGTCCCTGACTCCCCGCTTTGACTGCCGAGGGCCCAGGTTCAATCCTTGGTTGGGGAACTAAGATCCTGCAAGCAGTGTGGTGCGGCCAAAAAAAAAAACTTCGGCGAATGGAGAAGTCAAAAGAATTTCAACTGATCTTTTCTCTAGATGCAGTCTATCACAAAATGAAAGAACCTAGTTAAAATGAACAAAGTGTAGTTTACTGAACTCATCTTTATCATCTATTTTAGGTATAAACTAGGCTGTTTGTTGTGGCTAGTGGAGTGAACTACAAGCATTTTTGTCAAGTACATAGGTTTCAATTTCAATGAGTCTTTAAGGTTAAACACTATTTGAATTATTTTTCTCTGTCCTTTTACAGCATCCACCCGCTTTGTGAAGTGTGAAAAATGTCATCATTTTTTTGTTGTGCTGTCAGAAGCAGACTCAAAGAAAAGCATAATTAAAGAACCTGAATCAGCAGCAGAAGCTGTAAAATTGGCATTCCAACAGAAACCGCCTCCTCCCCCCAAAAAGGTATAGGTCTTAGTTCAGTCTTATAAGCACTTTATCTTGAAAACATTTCATTGCTCCCCTCCCTCCAGTTTATATTGAATCTTAATACTAGTATCTAAACAAGTGTTATAAGTTCTTAATATGGACTATATCTGGCTAAATTGTTACTGATATTTGATACTTGAAATTTAGGTATGGAATCCATTGCTGTTTTCCCATGTCATGATCACTGTATTCATAGCAATGAAATATAGTTGATGATTATTAAAGTAGTGTTAATGCTGAGTTAATCTAAAATGATATCTTTAAAATAGAGCAGCTGGGGATTTATTTTTGTTTGGGCCCCTGAATAACACCAGCCTGCAATTTTTCCCCCTTAAGTTAATCTACTTTATGGTAAAACAGCCTCAGGCTAACAATGGAAGCAAGTAATTTTTTCCTGACCAATGTGCCAGGGCTCTCCTGTATAGCACTGTGACTTTTGTGGTGTGGGCTCTTCCTAGGAGTCTCAGATGGATTGTGATTTAGCCATGTGAAACACAGCAGAGTGTACCACCAGCTTCATTGGGTACTTGGCGTACACTTTCTGAGAAGGAGGAGCCCTGCTCTGGGCTGTGTGCCCTCTGTTCTGGCCATATCTCAGATGTTTGCACACTTACATTATTTGTCACCCTCTGCTTCGGTTTAGCTTTCTTCTGCTGTTTAGGTACCAGTGCATTTGTCTCCGCAGATGTGCTATGGCAGGTTTAATAAATCAGGGTATAATTTGTGAGGAATGATGATTTTTAAAAACCGTAATCAAATACATATGGTCAACGACTATAGAATTTGTCATGTAAAAATAAATGAAGTAATGGAAAATATAGCTGTTAAGCTTTATGTTCCGCACTAATTTGTGTAGACTTCAGACATCGAGTCAAAATTCTAGAGAATAAAGTTCTAGAAAATAACTATTTTCAGGAGTTAGTGAATATTAACAGTTAATTTCTGTTTCTAAAAGCTGAAATAATTTATCCCAGGTGCTAAGCTGTTGGCAGTATCCAAGTTTCATCTAGAGCTTTAGTTTCTACCAAGAATAAGGCTTTTAGATTGCCATTTAGATAAAAGCATAGCTTTAAAGTTAATATCTAAGAAGAAGCTAAATGTTTATGAGCATTAAAACACATTGATACTGGTGGTATAATGGTCTTTGATTATATAATGCTTATTTTGAAAAGGTTAGTTTTATAATATGTTGTCTTTGTGAAGAATATTATTCATATTATTGAGAGAGGTGTAAAAAGGATTTTTTAAAATGATTTACATTAATGATGATAGCTTTAGACCCATGGTGGCAAGTGTAGGTATTCTAATTGACTTTAATATTAACTTTCAAAAATTAGGATCAGTGACATTGTTTATAGACTAGAAACCGGCATAGCACTAGAGGAGTACAGGGATACTTTGTTAAGCTAGAGAACAAAAGAATTGTGTTTTGTTCCTTTAAAGTTTGGGGCCTCTGAATCATTGCTACATAATGTGTCATGCCCTTTGCATTTTGTTTTGTTTTGTTTTGTTTTGTTTTGTTTTGTTTTGTTTTTAAACCTAAAGGGAGCAAACATTCATTCATTCGTTCATTTATTTATTTATTTATGGCCGTGTTGGGTCTTCGTTGCTGTGCGTGGGCTTTCTCTAGTTGTGGCGAGCAGGGGCTACTCTTCACTGCGGTGCAGGGGCTTCTCATTTGTGGTGGCTTCTCTTGTTGCGGAGCATGAGCTCTAGGCGCGCAGGCTTCAGTAATTGCAGCGCGCGGGCTCAGTAGTTGCGGAACGCAGGCTCTAGGGCGCGCGGGCTTCAGTAGTTGTGGTGCACGGGCTTAGTTGCTCCGTGGCATGTGGGATCTTCCCGGACCAGGCATTGAACCCATGTCCCCTGCATTGGTAGGCAGATTCTTAACCATTGCGCCACCAGGGAAGTTGTGGCATTTTGTTTTGGATGAGAATCTTTGTTCAAATTTAAAACTGTAAGTAAATGTACTCAGTATAGGACTTTCCCGGTGGTCCAGTGGTTAAGACTCCATGCTTCCACTGCAGGGGGCGCAGGTTCAATCTCTGGTAGGGGAAGTTCCGCATGCTGCACGGTGCAGCCAAAAAAAAAAAAGTGTGCTCAGTATGTAACTTTAATGTGCATATTTTGTGATAGCTCATAGTAAATTGTTCATCTCTAATCATTTTTCAGATTTATAACTACCTCGACAAGTACGTTGTTGGCCAGTCATTTGCCAAGAAGGTGCTTTCAGTTGCTGTATACAATCATTATAAGAGAATATATAACAATATCCCAGCTAATGTGAGACAGCAAGCAGAAGTTGAGAAGCAGACATCATTAACTCCTAGAGGTTAGTGTTTTGATAATTGACCAAAATAGAGATTACTGTGCTTTAGAGGTAATCCTTATTTGGAACTCTTTGCTTTTGTCTTAAAATACTTTTAGTACACTACAGCCTTTTTCAAAATACAGATCACTTCCCATTAGTGGTTCATGAAATCATTTCAGTACATTGCCAACAGTATTTACAAAAGAGTTAATAAGTGTGAGTAGAAAATACCAGAGTACGTTAACAACTTAAGTATTATTTCTTAAAACTTTTGTTTTCAGTTATATGTACATGGGTTCTGGTATACAGATTGAGACATCATTTTTGAATTGTAGACTTGACCACAACTAGTTCCCCATGACTGGATCATTGCAGTGCTCTCTGTGTGACTCTTGAGTTCTTCTCTTTTGGGTTCAGGATACAGAATTTCATTTGCCTAAGTCAGAGATATATGGAGATGATAAAGCTTACAGAACATTTTCAGCACTCTTTCCTTTTAGTCCCCAGCTACATAGTGCAAGGTTCAGGACAAATTTTTAAGTGATTCAAAGTATAATTCCTATTAATGATAGATTCTAATGTACCAATATACTGTGTAATGTCAACTTACTGTGGACAATATTGTGTGTGATATTAATAGAATGATTTTATTTAAAAAACTATGAATAGAGTACAGTGTAAATATTTTAAGGGTTTTTTTTGTGTGTGTGGTTTTTTTTTTGGCCAGGGAGCTGTAATTTCTGACTTGTCCTACAGTGTATCATTTTACATTCTTTTAGTCATCATTTTACAATTTTAGGGAGTTCTGCTAAATACTTTAAGTATTAAATTATTTTTAGTAGCTACTAAATATATAACTGATTGGCTTAATGAAGACACTTGTTCACTGGTTGAGCTTACTGCAAAATAGTCATGTAGTAGGATCAGTTACTTTTTTAGAAAGTATAAATCATAGTAACTATTGAAAGACTTGGAACCTTCATTTTTATAAGGTCCATATCGCGTTGTTTAGTCATGGAGCAAAATGATTTTTTCTGATTCCTTCAGTCAACAAATTAATAGTTAAGCTCTTCTAGGTGCTGGAAAAGCAAATGGTTACATGGTATTTATAGTATGAGGGATTTAAACTCTTATTAAAGACCTAAATTATTACTACTCTTTTCTTAAAATAGATAGCAGCTTTGTATTTGACAAATGTGAATATTAGCAACTGGACTGCCATCATTAAGCATCTTTGGGGTTTTTTTAATATAGAAAGGAGGTAGCATATAAATTCTTTCATAATGTGAAAAGCTGAAAGGACGTTAATGAACATATTCTTTAAATATATTTGGAAGAGGGCAAGAAGTGGAATACTCCTTGTTTGTTCCCCTAAATTAAGCAAATATATAATATTTTCACATTGCCATTTTCATCCTCTTTCTTAGAGTTAGAAATAAGAAGACGGGAGGATGAGTACAGATTTACAAGTAAGTGACCTCTCTTCAGGTCCTCCTCTGTAATCATTCTTCCTTTTGAGATTTACCTCAGTGAAGTTTGTCAGCAGTAGTAATGGTAGACATGTATTTGCTTGTGTATTACTAAGAAAGATATTGTATATTATCTAAGCCTGTTTGTTATACATGGTATATATAACTTTGGAACAGTTTCATAGCTAATTTGTGTAGTTTGTAGATGTTGGGTTATTTTAGATATTTGATCTTATCTTTTCTGTTGTGATATTTCTTAAAGCATAATGTAGAGAAATAAAAAGTACTATATGCAGTTCCTCTAGATCTGCATATTAACAGAAGTTGTATTTTTAAAAATCTGTAGCTTGAATATTATATCCTTTTTTTAAAAAAACCATACAATTAGAGTTGGTCTGCCTGTAAGTGACAAATTTTAGGGGAGGCAGATTATCTTCCAGCTACTCTTTGCCAGAAACCACACTGTTTATTTTTTGGTGTTTATGAAACTTAGTGTAGACTTGCTAATTATACATAAGCACCAACTCATTGTTGCGAGCCCTAGACTGCCCCTATAATCATCAGATGGTCTGATGGAGGGTGTGGAAGGACCTGATACACCAAAGATAGTGGCCATTCTGATGTCTTGAACCCATTCTTTGGAGGTGGATATAGCTGCCATACAGAGGGAGAAGGTTCCAAAGTTATTATAAAAAGATTCATGTTGTCACAAAAGACAAAAAACAATAGATAAGCCAGTATGAACATTTTTCACTTAAAAGTTTGATACTTTTACATTTGCCTTTGAACCAAACAGTATTATACATCTGCTATTTGAAGTGTACTATATATTCAGGATGAGCTATGAGAATATAACTAGTTTACCAACTCTGGCATGAGATTTATTAAATGTAATAAAATATGCTATCAATATATATTCGTAAATTTGGGCAGGTGGCTGATGAAGCTACTATGAATTATTAAAGAAAAGTCTGTAGTGAGTATTTTGAAAAAATATATGTGTAGTGATTTTTTAAAAATGTATGTAGTGATTTAATATAATATAAATGTTAACAAGTAACAGTATTTAAGAACTTAGGCAAAATAATTTGTAATTACATATATTGATTGACTTGGAAATTAATATTTTGAGAGCTTATATAGAATTTACTTTCATGTATAGTTTAGTCTTCTCCTATGTGGGGCATTAGTTTTTAAAGTTAGGGCATTAGGCCAAAGTCATATATAATTAAAATATTCTTGGATGTTCCTTTGGAAATCACATATTAGAGACCAACATATGTCTTTTTAACATGTTAAGATTGATGCTTTTTTCCTCCATCATTGGAACATAAAGTTTTTCTGAAGTTAAGCACGAAATGAAATAGTTGGCTTGCATATAAGGGCTATGTTATACAAATACTTAAACACAAGAAAACGGTAATACTAATAGTAAATTCTTCCAAAGCACATATAAAACTATCTGCCAGGCACTGTTTTAAGTGTTTTACATGTATATACTCATTAATCTTCCCCAAACCTATGAGACAGAAACTATTACTTTCACTACCATTTTACATATAAGAAAATTGAAGCACAGAAATTTTAAGTAGTTTGCCTAGGGCCATATAGCTGATGAGCAGCACACAACTAACTATTCTAGCCTGCTTGCTCATAGTCCTTATTATAGAGAGCTGCCTATGTAGTGAGAGATGTGCAAGAACAGAGACTTAACTGAAAGAACAGGAGAGTTATCTCAAGTTTACCCTGGGGCATATTTTCATAAATGGAAAGACAAACATAATTTGTTCTGTACTATTTAAATTATTCCTTTTTTAAAAAAACTTAAATCATAGAGTAAGTTAAATACATGTGTCATATGATTTCACTGTAGTCAATATGCTTCTTGCGATTTTGTCCAAATTACCTAAATCATCTTTTCCCCATTGGGCAGACCTACTTTTCGGCCAAGCACCTTCTTATATTGTCACAATTCCTAACTAGATTTTGCTGAAATAAAAAAAAAAACTTTTCTTTTTTTTTTGTTTAGTAGGGACAACTATCTAACTGAACTAATATAGAAGACTGCATTTTTTTTGCCTGATGTGAATTGTACTGAGACATAGCATTGTGATTTATTCGCTGATCATTAACCGTCAAATGGAGCACAGTATAATTAAATTCAAATGTTTATTGAATGCCTATTATTTTTGATGACTAGAATAACCCTTTACCAAAGGGTGTGACCCAAAGATAGTTTCAAAGTGACAGCCAGATAGAATAGGACTATAATAATATGTCTGCTGAACATCTGTCTGTTGGTTTGATTAAAATAATAAAGCATTGGAAGATACTGATATTCTTAGAAACAACCTAAAAATAAATCCAGAAAATATAAACAAGTATGATATGAGCACAGATACCTTAACTGCTGAGAGCCAGGAGCAATATGGATATTTACAAATCTGGCTAATTGAAAAGAGTATTGGGATTCTTTCCTTCAGCCAAGAGAGAGTGAGAATAAGATTTTTTTTAAGGGTTCCAGCTGATAAACTGTTAGTTCGCCAACAATATGATTCTCATATAGTTAAGATTATGTCTCTAATAAAGGAACTGCAGTGATCCAGTTGAGATCCTGTAAAATCAGGAATTCAGATAGGGCCAGGGATAATGAATCTTACCATAGTTGGTTTCTCTGGTAGACTCACAGGATCATTTTTAAATGTGGAAGAGACTGTTTAAAGGTCATATGTCTCAGTATTTTCACTAAGGAAGCAGGCCCAGTAAAGCTAAGTGACTTGCCATGCTCCTACAATAGAACCGAGACTAGAACCCAAGTTTCCTATTTCTCAGTTCAGTGTTTTTCCCTTTCTCTACAGCCCTGCTTATTTTCATTTGTACTGAAAAAAATAATATACCTTTGTTTATCTTTCAAAGTGCCTCCAAATCAATTGTGTTTTGTTCTTTTTTTTTGTTTTTTTAATTGGCTGTGTTGGGTCTTTGTTGCTGCACGCGGGCTTTCTCTAGTTGCGGCAAGCGGGAGCTACTCTTCATTGTGGTGCGTGGGCTCCTCATTGTGATGGCTTCTCTTGTTGCAGAGCATGGGCTCTAGGCATGCAGGCTTCAGTAGTTGTGGCATGTGGGCTCAGTAGTTGTGGCTCGCGGGCTCTAGAACACAAGCTCAGTAGTTGTGGCTCATGGGCTTAGTTGCTCCGCGGCATGTGGGATCTTCCCAGACCAGGGCTCGAACCCGTGTTCCCTGCACTGGCAGGCGAATCCTTAACCACTGCGCCACCAGGGAAGCCCTTGTGTTTTGTTCTTAAACACAGGCATAGAAACATAAAGTGTACATATGACTTGCTCAAGATCATATAGCTATTTAGAGGCAAATAAAGGACCAAAGCTAAAGCTTTCTGACTCCTAGCACTGTTCTCCTATTCTACTGCCTTCTTTTCAGTAAAAGTATAGTCTTCATACAAGTTTATATAAATAAGGAAGGTAAAAATAATCCATTTCCTTTGCTTGAGGTTCCCTGAATAATCATTGTGTATTGTACATTTGTCATTAGATAATTTGAGGTTTTCTTCCTTTATAGGTAAGGCAAAATGTTAGAATATTTAAATTTTTTCTAAATAGGTGATTGGTTTTAGATGTAGGGTTTTATTGGGCATTTTTTCAAGTAAAATCAAATGAAGCTCTAGTAATTCCTTTGGCATTTTTTCAGAGTTGCTTCAGATTGCTGGAATTAGTCCACATGGTAATGCTTTAGGAGCATCAATGCAGCAACAAGTAAACCAACAAATACCTCAGGAAAAACGAGGAGGTGAAGTATTGGATTCTTCCCATGATGACATAAAACTTGAAAAGAGTAATATTTTGCTGCTTGGACCAACTGGGTCAGGTAAATAACTTACTGAAAAATCACTACTCATTTAAAAAAAAAATAGAATATAAATGATTCTGTAACCTGTGTCTTCTGACTGGGGGATTCTCACTCTTAAGAAGAAAATCTAAGGCCAATCTTATGGTAGTTATACAGGGCTTAGAACTGAATTTGAGGTGTTGGTATTGCCCTTTAGGCCAGTCCCTAATATCTTAACAGGAATAATGAAAATAGCATACCATTATATCTGAGTAATAGTAGAGAAAAGATGTAACACTAATTTTTCTTATTATACATTCTTCACATTTAATTTGTATTGCATTTTTGTAGAGAAATTGTATGACAACATATTTTTAGTAAATTTTTAGTTACTGTTTCTATTTGTAGGTAAAACTCTTCTGGCACAAACCCTAGCTAAATGCCTTGATGTCCCTTTTGCTATCTGTGACTGTACGACTTTGACTCAGGCTGGATATGTAGGTGAAGATATTGAATCTGTGATTGCCAAATTGCTCCAAGATGCCAATTATAATGTAGAAAAAGCACAACAAGGTATGTTTCAGTGTAGTTTGTCCCCAGATATAGTCTGTTGGGGAAGCAGTCTAATAGCAAGAGAATATAATTTTTATTTTGAGTCAAGGAGTAAAATTCTATAATTATATAAAAGTAGCTATGTTAAACATTTTCTAGCATACTAAGGGCCACAAAGTTTGCTTTGCCTTAATGTTATAATATGGCTACTAGGGTGAAAACAGGCTAAATTACTATTCCATTAGATCTTTAATACTATCATTGTTTTTCCTGTTCTGACTTTCCTCTAGACTCGTAATGCTGGGGTGGGGTAAGGGAGGGGATAAGGACAAGTGCAGGAGAGTGCAAGATATATACAGAAACAAATTAGGCTATTGACTTAGGAGATGTCATAGATGCTGCATTTCTCTTTTCTCTATCTATCATCTGTCCTTGTTTACATGAAGAGCTTGACAGCTTCCTGTCCAAATTCCTTTAAGACAAGAATATAGATGGGAAAAAAATAAGCTAAAATTTTGCTAATACCAGCCCTGTATCCACCTTCTGCTTTCACACTATACCTCTATCTCAGCTTCTTAGAATAAAGAACCTGAAAACATTAGTGGGGTAGATAACTATTGTCATAGAGAATTGGTTATCATACCCAAGTGATATTTTATAGAATAAATTATAAAACGTTTGCACAAAATGATGAGTGGGAAAGCTAGCAGTGTATTTTTATAGTATTAAGCCATTGTATATGTTAAGTGTTAAAGATTAAATAACCTTGCTCTCTAGCTACCTAGTTGTTTAAAGCTGAGTTATCTTGTGTATATCTTTTTCATATTATAAATAGAATCCTCCTTAAATTATAGGAATTGTCTTTCTGGATGAAGTAGATAAGATTGGCAGTGTGCCAGGCATTCATCAGTTACGGGATGTAGGTGGAGAAGGCGTTCAGCAAGTAAGCAGTTGAATATTTTGTTCAAGCCCACTAAAAGGAAGGGAATACATCAACCTCCCAAATATTGTACGTTTGGTTTCACATTCAATTAGATTCTGTTTTGTTTATTTCTCCTACTCCAAACTCCACATACCATTTAGTTCAGGTCCTAAGAGAAAGCTGTTGGCGATTTTAAATACCAAATTACCTTTGTTAGGAAATTAAAAATATTTTAAAGAAATAAATGAAATTTAATTTTTGTTGGTTTTATTACACAAAGGCCCAGTTAAACATTTCTAGAGGACTCTTGAAGAAAGTTCTGGTTCTAACTAGACATAAATGAACTATGTACATGTATCTTATTCTTTTCACTTAATTAGAAGATAAAATAGAGTTTTATGCCTTATAGAGTCATACTTAAAGTCATAATGATCTATTGGGCAACGACCTTTTACTGGTAACTAATTATGACATAAACTACAGGGTAAGGAAAACTGCTTTTGTTTTTTTGACCAAGACATAGACAGGTACAGTCACACTTATAAAATATGCTGGATGATGTTTTTTATAAAGGAATCTCAAAATATAGGTATTCTCAAAGTTTAACACTAGGAGTAGAATAGAATTTTAATTTGCATGAAAGACAAATCTTCAAATATTTTCAATTTTTGAATGTTCCCACCATGGTTGGATAACATCTTAGAGAGCCATAATTCTATCTTTATGTCAGAACTATGTCTTTACCATCAAAAACAACCTCTTGGGTTGACTGTTTCCTGAATGCATCAGGAGTCCTATAACTATTCCAAATAAATTTATGAATAATTAATGTGATAGTATATTAGATTTTCATGTTAGTTATAGAAATGTGGGAGTTTTCTTCAGTTATGCTCATTGACCATAACCACATATTATTTTCCCCATTGAATCCCATTACCTAAAGTATAATAAATAATACACTTATATGATGATGCCATAAATCACTTATTCTTTATTTAGGGCTTATTAAAACTACTAGAAGGCACAATAGTCAATGTTCCAGAAAAGAATTCTCGTAAGCTACGTGGAGAAACGGTACAAGTTGATACAACAAACATCCTGTTTGTTGCATCTGGTGCTTTCAATGGTTTGGACAGAATCATCAGCAGGAGAAAAAATGAAAAGGTAAGTTTTCCTGAGTGATTACTAGGAGAGAGAGCACATTTGAAGTTAGAGGATGGACCCTCAGTTTCTAATCTCATATCTGCCATCTGCCAGTTGTGGATTTTTACGAGTTAGGTTTTCTTAGAGTATACCAGAAATATATGCCTAGTTATTTTTAAAATTTCAGAGTAGTAGTTTGGAAGATTTCTAAATATCACCTATATATGGGCATTTTTAAAGTATAACTTGATGATTTCAGTTTTATATTTCATCTAAGGAGTTTTTAATTATTTGAGGTAGCTGCTGTATCAATAAAAATTCTACTCATTTCTCTTGCCCGATTCACTGGAGCCCAATAAAGAGCTTGTCTCCATTGCTCCTGCCCATAGCGTCTACATAGATCACTGCTGACATTCACAAATGGAGGAAAGCAGTTTGGAGGTTGGAGGAAGGGTTGTGATCCCACCTAGTTTTATAGATGTTTCTTAAACATTCTTATAAGCCTTGATTTTAACTGGAACTTACTTTTTCATATCCTCAAAGTTCATGCCCAATACCTATTTATTGATTGGTTATGATAAAATGTAATGTCGGCATAGTGGCAAGAAGCCCGAAAACATGCCTGTTTTCCGTGCTTTTGTGTTTTACATAATAGCCACAAATGATACCTTTTATATAATATATTCTACGTAAATGAATATATCATACATAGATCACCTCTTCGCTATATTGTTTGCTTTAAGTCTCCTTGGCCTTGCATGTTTAGTAGTTTACTTTAGTTTTTAGTTTAGTAGTAGTAGCTACTAATGTAGTAGTTTAGTAGTAGTAAAAAAAAATAATAAAATAACGCTGCTAATAAATGGTTGCCTGTGTTAAGTCCTTTGCATAGCCTAGATGAGAAACCTCTTGTACAGATACTGAGCCAGGTAGTGTTGTTATTCCTCAATAAGGTTAGATTTTTATTTTTCATATTAGTTAATTTATGTTTTTCTTGCTTTTGAAATTCTGTATAAATTAGCCTAACAAATTAGAAAGAAGAAATTATTTGTGTGTGCGCCCACATGCACACACATGCATGTGTTTGAGAGAGACAGATGGGGGAGGGTGGGGAAGAGAGAGAGAGAACTTTATATTCAAAATTCTGTAACCAAAGGCAAGGACCATGTTCTTATATTTATTTATAATTCATACTTCCAAAAAGAATTTGAAGCTAGAAACATTTAGAAAAGAACAATTAAAAGTATTGTTAGTAAAGAGATCAGAAACATACAAAAGGAAGGTTTAGGTCATTTCAGCTTAGTGGAAATTAAGTCACTCTGTTTAGCTTTGAACTTCTTAATGAAAAGTAGGGGGAAATCGTGAGCTAGTTTTTATTGCCTGAAAGAGGAAGGGTATGATGTCTTCATGAGAGACAAAGATTTAAAAAAGAGTTTTTCACTTAGATTTTTTTTTTTTAATTTATTTTGGCTGTGCCGGGTCTTAGTTGCAGCATGCAGGATCTTCGTTGTGGCATGTTTAGTTGCGGCATGCAGGATCTTTAGTTGCAGCACGCGAACTCTTAGTTGTGGCATGCATGTGGGATCTAGTTCCCCGACCAGGGATTGAACCCGGGCCCGCTCCATTGGGAGCGTGGAGTCTTACCACTGGACCACCAGGGAAGTCCCTGTCACATAGATTTTTAGGAAAAGAAGACAGAGACATAAGAGAGTCTGCAACAGTGATTTTATAGAGGATTAAACACATCCATTTGGCTACTGTTTTTATCAAACCTCATTGAAAGCCAGGAGTACAATATAAATAATATACCTCTACCTCTACCTCTTTCCTAACCATATGAAACTGCTTGCAGTCTTAAGTTTTATTCCTATTGCCTTTGCTCATGTCCTCCCCACCTCAGTCCAGTTGGCAAATATGTGTTCATTTTTTTTTAACACAATAAACATTTATTTCTTGCTCAAACAAATCCAGAAGTGTATTGGGTGATAATACGTGTTCATTCTTTATGACTCAGTCTGTTAAATGATTAGGCAATTCCTCTGTGAAGACTTTCTTGGTCACCTCCTACCCTCCGTCCCCAGTATTTCCTCTTTTCTTTCTTTCCACTGCTGTAGTTTCCTGTACAGTTGTCCTTCATTGCACCTATGATGCTTTAATATCTTCATGTGTTCTCACTGTAAATAAGTCCCTTTAGGTTAGGATAAGGGCTGTCTTCAGGTTTGTATCCTCAGTGTTTTATAATAATGCTTAATGCTTAATAAATGTGTATCCATATATATAATAAATGTGTATATATATTTATTACTATATATGCCTATATTGTATATATAATAAATGCTTAATATATGTTTAAATTATTGAATGAAAGGTATTTTGCTTTCTGATAACACTAACTGTCCACATACACAGCTTAGAGTATCAGGAATGGATTTTTAACTTAGGTGTTTTCTCATATATCATGTACTTCTCTTGTTCTTTTGACAAAAGTTGTATGACATATCAAAATTAAACTTCGGACAGTTGCCTGGAGTATAGTTCTTTTATATTGACTAAAGCAAGATCCATACACCTTAGATACACAACTTTTTGCAGCAAAGTTACCATTTTTGTTTGATGTCCTTACATGTTCTTTATAAAATCGAAATTATTCTAACTCATAGGATGTTCTAACTCATAGGATATTCTAACTCATAGTATGCAACCCCAAATCACGATTTTAATAGAATGCTTAGCAATGACTTAAGACACTTGTGGATAATTTCGTTTTAAGTCTGCTTGTTCCATAGGCACTACTCCTGTTTACAGTATTACAAAACTGACTTTGGTTACAGAATAATTACTATCTCTGTTTCCACAGTTCTTGCACATTTTGGAAGCCACACTAGTCTAGAGGTCTCAGAAAAATCCTGCAACATCATTATATGAGTTCTAAGGGACTTCCCTTCACAGTTCTTACTTACCTACTTTTACTAGAATTCATTCTTTGAGAGTTGGTTAGGTTCTCAATTCTGAAGGCAGATAGACCTGAGTTTGGATCCTGGCTTTTACCACTAGCAGCAGTGAGAGCTTTGGTCAAGGTACTTAACCTCTCTAAGCCTTTTTTCTTCATTGTAAAATATAAATGATAATACTTTCTTCTGTTGTGAAGATGGCATGAGATATGCATGTAAAATGCTGAGCACGATGCAGCTTCATTCTGTTATTTATAATACCTGTCTTTTCTTTGGCAGTATCTTGGATTTGGAACACCATCTAATCTGGGAAAAGGCAGAAGGGCTGCAGCTGCTGCAGACCTTGCCAATCGAAGTGGAGAATCAAATACTCACCAAGACATTGAAGAAAAAGATCGTTTATTACGTCATGTGGAAGCCAGAGATCTCATTGAATTTGGCATGATTCCTGAGTTTGTGGGACGGTTGCCTGTGGTAGTTCCTTTGCATAGCCTAGATGAGAAAACACTTGTACAAATACTAACTGAGCCACGTAATGCTGTTATTCCTCAGTACCAGGCCTTATTCAGCATGGATAAGGTTAGATTTTTATTTTTTATACTTACTTAATTTATGGGGGTTTTTTTGCTATTGAAACTCTACATATGTTAGCCTAACAAATTAAAAAGCAGTACTTATCTGGAATACCAGCCTGTTCCTCACTAAATATGGATCTAGGAATCAGGGAAGGCACGTTGTGTCATATTAGACACTTAGGAGTTGGGTTTATTTTTTTCTTAATTAAAATCGACATTGTAGCTTAAAGCCCAAGGATATATATAGAGAGAAATTGTGCTAGCAGCCTACCCCTAACCCCGCAAGCCAGGCACACAGGATTGTCTTTTCAGCCTTGATATTCTAAATGCTTTCATTGTGACATACTAGGTATACTTTTTTCTAAAGTTAACTCTCACATCTACTTCTCTGCAGCCAGACACCTGGAGCCATATATCTAATCAGACAGCAAATGTTTGGGTTTTCTGAACCTAGTGTCTCAAAATATCAGTCTCCTTCTCTCCATCGCCACTGTCCCTACCTCAAGTCAGTCTCCTTTATCATTCTTCACCTTGACCCATGCATTTACTTCCTAATTGGTCTCCCTATCTAAAGTCTGTCTCTGACCACCACCACCAAAATATTAGCATCTCCCACTTTACTTCCAGGATGGATCTTTTTAAAATTATTGAACACAGTGTCCAACAAATAGATATTAAGTTCTTAATAAATACTTAATGAATAAACACAAAGCTAATTATTTCACTTCCCTCCTTAAAAATCCTTCAGTGGTCCTCTAGCCTTATTTAGATGCCCCCACTTTGGTGCTCTCTTAGCACCATGTGCAAACACTATGCTGTAAATGCTCTTTTGCTAATTTGTCACCACCCAATACACTTAAGTTTCATGAGGGCAAAGGTGGTAACTGATTCATCACTCAGTTTCTAATATATAAACACACAGGGGTTCAATAAATGTTGAATAAAGTCCTAGAAAATCCATGTTAATGTAGAAAACCTTCAAGGACTAAGGACAAACTTGTGATTCATACTGATACCTTCCCATAGGTTAATTCATAGAAACAAGTGCTTTTTTTTTTTTTTTTAAATTATCTGCTCAATCACTGGTCTTTAAATTTTATTTATTTATTTATTTATTTATGGCTGTGTTGGGTCTTCGTTTCTGTGCGAGGGCTTTCTCTAGTTGCGGCAAGCGGGGGCCACTCTTCATCGCGGTGCGCGGGCCTCTCACTATCGCGGCCTCTCTTGTTGCGGAGCACAGGCTCCAGACGCGCAGGCTCAGTAGTTGTGGCTCACGGGCCCAGTTGCTCCGCGGCATGTGGGATCTTCCCAGACCAGGGCTCGAACCCGTGTCCCCTGCATTGGCAGGCAGATTCTCAACCACTGCGCCACCAGGGAAGCCCAAAACAAGTGCTTTTTGAAGGCAAGGTTCTGAAGCACCATGAGAGATAATTACCTCACTTAAATTTTACATTTTCTGGATGTAGAAATTAATAAACAAAAGTTGTTTAATACCAAGATTTTATAAAATCTGATGTTCCAAAGTATTTTGATTTTGGGAGGGTATATTAACTTCTCAGTAAGTTTTGGAATTTGTGGTAATTTAGAGAGACTTGTCTAAAGTTTTACCTTTGTTCTATAGGATGAGAGGGTTAGTAACACTCTTTAAAATGAATATTTTCCAGAAACTAAGTTATAGTCTAAAAATGCTTTAGTCTGAAAGGGGATAGGGTCAGTCAAGACACAAAGATTCTGACCCTGTGTTTCTGAGTATTAGTGAATCAGTGTACTTAACTCTCTGGAACTTATTTCTTTACCTGTGAAGTCAGGGTATTAGTCTCTTTTTGTTCTAAAAAGACCAGTAATGGTGGTAGGTAGTAATAGTTAGTAGATCAAATACTGCATGGTTATATTAGGAAAATATCATCAAGTATTATCTGAGTTATTTCTTTTGAATATATTTGTAGTGTGAACTGAATGTTACTGAAGATGCTTTGAAAGCTATAGCCAGATTGGCACTAGAACGAAAAACAGGTGCACGAGGCCTCCGGTCCATAATGGTAAGTTGGCATAAATTTACAGAAACTAGATTATTTCTTGGTCTGAATTTTGAGAATATTAAACCTTGATGTTATCCTCTGGAAATACATCCAGAAAATTGGTCTAATATTTTTTGTGATTTTTTTTTTTTTTTTTTTGGTCACAGTATATTATATTTTTCTTTTTTCTAAAAAGGAACTTCAAGGTGTTTGCAACAAAGGACATACAGTTAATATGATTAATGAAATAGAGGAAATCAGGATCATGGGAAGGAGAATTTCAGAAAACTCTACATAGGCCTTTTGACTTAAGCTCCAGAGTGCCTTCTCAGAACCATTGAAATCCTCATTGTTGTTTTTTGTTTGAAATTAAGTTGTAGATACTGTGGCATTTTACCCCTAAATTCTTCAGTATGTTATGAACTCACTATTTTTATTTTGTTACAAATCCTAGAGACCCAGCCTACTTTGAGTCACCACCCACCCTCTTCCTTAGAGTTCTCTCCCCTACTCCCCCAGGTCTGGCTGTACAGTGGGTTACTGTTTCCCTACATGCTCCCAAAGCAAGCACATATTCTGTTCTCTTAGGATTTCACTGCTAAATATTACTTCTCTCATCTCAGTAGGACTTTTTGATTAGAACTACACATCCATCACAATTTGAGATTTTACTCTTTAATGAAGGCCTGGACTTCAGGTGTTGTGACAGAATTATAAGCATGTAAACTAGAAGAACAGGTGATATAGTTGACATTTTTAGAAAATTTGATGTACTCAACCAGTATTTTCCTTAAGATGGAATATAATCCAGCCCCTACTCATAGGCAAAACTAGTTTTCTTTAGTAAATAACTTTAGATCTACTGCAGCACTTGAGACAAATGCCTGTTTGAAGTCATAGCTTGGTAGAGATGATTTAGGATTAAATTGTTTTCAAATTAAGGATTACTAGTTGACCTCCTTTGGTCATAGAGTATGTCAGGAATGCTTCTGAGTAACATCTGAATCACATACAAAATGAAGGTACAGTCTTTTTGTATGTGCATGGTGACCTAAGTAGGCAGAACTACAGACAAAAAGCCTTCCCTTATAGAATGACTTCTCTCTGAATTTAGTTAGAAGCTGTTTTAATATGAAGAATATGAAAGCTTTTACATTGACTTTTCAACATTCAGTTACTGGTGCATAACAGGGACTCCATAATATTTGTTGAGTTGATGAATTTGATTGATAACCTATAGAATACAAGCATTTTATATGTAACCTCAGTTTTCCATGTAATTCATTACTTTTTTCTCTTTAGGAAAAGCTGTTACTAGAACCAATGTTCGAAGTCCCTAATTCTGATATTGTATGTGTGGAGGTTGACAAAGAAGTAGTAGAAGGAAAGAAGGAACCAGGATACATCCGGTAAAGTGTATTGTCAAACTAAAACAGATCTAAAGCTTAAGATAGGCTCTTTATTGCTAGGGTTTATTGGTCTGTCATAAAATTGTATAAAAATCCTTATAAATCAAAAAGGAATCAGTTATATCAAGTTTTCTGTAAAAAAATTTTCTAATTTTGGTTTATAAAATGGTATTTTGAGTCTTGAAAATTGATCTTCAAAATTAGTCTCCACTTGGGCCTTCCCTGGTGGTGCAGTGGATGACTCCACGCTCCCAATTCAGGGGGCCCAGGTTAGATCCCTGGTCAGGGAACTAGATCCCACATGCATGCTGCAACTAAGAGTTCGCATGCCACAACCAAGGAGCCCACCTACCTACCGCAACTATGACCTGGTGCAACCAAATAAATAAATAAATATTAAAAAAAAAATTAGTCTCCACTTTTTTCTCCTAAGGGAAGAAGTATCAAAAAAGATATACAAGTAATCCAAATGAAAAGACTTAAATGAACTTTGCTGTTAATTCTGTAATTTATGAATTACTTGTTTCATGTCTTTCATAAGACCAAAACTTTTAAAAAATATTTATTTATATATTTGGCTGCGTCGGGTCTTAGTTGTGGCATGAGGGATCTTTGTTGCGGCATGTGGGATCTTTCATTGTGGTGCAAGGGCTCTTCATTGTAGCGCACAGGCCTCTCTCTAGTTGTGGTCCCGTGGGCTCTGGCTCTCTGGTTGTGGCGCGCAGGCTCAGTAGTTGCAGTGTGTGGGCTCTCTAGTTGTGGCGTGTGGGCTCAGTAGTTGCAGAGCATGGGTTTAGTTGCCCCGCGGCATGTGGAATCTTAGTTCCCAGACCAGGGATTGAACCCGTGTCCCTGCATTGGAAAGTGGATTCTTAAGCACTGGACCACCAGGGAAGACCCACATAAGACCAAAACTTTGACGACATAATTTTTCTCTTAGTTGTATCTTATCAGTTGACAAATTTGACATATCTTTCACTGCTTTATTTAACTATTCTAGGGGTCAGTAAACTGTCTTGTACAGGGCTAGATTAATACTTCAGGGCCATACAATCTGTATTGCAGCTACTCTGCCTCATAGCGCTAGAGCTACAGTCCATAAATGAATGAGCATGTCTGTGTTCAGATAAATATTTACAAAACAAATGATGGGCTTTATTTGGCCTGCAGGCTGTAGTTTACTGACCCCGATTTATTCAATAAATATTTATTAAACAGTGCTTGACATTAATGTTACCTACATAAAAATTACATTTCTGTCACAATGTATGTTATGTTTTATGCTTATCTTCTAAGGTAACTTATGAGGCAGTTGATTGGTTTTGAACAACCTTTACTTATTCAAAGAGATATAATCTCTCATTTTTATTGTTTAATATTAATATATAAAGGAATTGTGGTGGTCTGATCATAATTTTGACTAATTTGAGTCATATTGGTTTGATCAGAAGCTTTCCACTTCTTTATCATTGACATGCTAAATGTCAAGCATTTTCGTTAAAATAATAGATTCTACTTTTTTGCTGGAGGAAAGGCCTTCACAGTTGAAGCCTTGTTGTTGATTTATTTCAGTAAAAATTTGTTTGGGAAAACTACTTGTAGTTTTTAGTTGTGTGCTCTAAATGTTTCCCATGTTTTACCATTAAGCAATCTTAGTATTAGAAGTGCTCTTAATATTTTCCTTCTTTGTGTGTCATTTCTAGCTAAGTGGATTAATTTTTTATTATTCATTTTTTTGAGAAGTTGTGTTTACCCCTAATTCTTATTTAAAAAAACAAAAAACACTGATGGCTTTTCATTATAGGGCTCCAACGAAAGAATCCTCTGAAGAGGAGTATGACTCTGGAGTTGAAGAAGAAGGATGGCCTCGTCAAGCAGATGCTGCAAACAGCTAAACTGTCAGACTTCTGTCCTGTATATAAAGTTTTCCTTCTTTTGTTTAGGATCATAACTGTCTCTACAGTCTGACATTAAAAGCATTGGATCTCTCTTGGATATCATACATGGTCAGAAGCTTTTAGGATAAAAATCAGATCATGTATATAATGTAACATCACATTGATTTATACAGACTGACATTACGTGGACTTTAATGACACAATGTTCAGAGACAAAATGTACATTATTTTGGTTTGGTTTTTAAAAAATATGCTTTAAAAAAATTCTTAGGAGTTCTTTTAAGCAATGCAGGTGTTGCAATAACTGTGGATTTTACAATAATGTAACTATAAATGGGAAAATAAATTCTTTAAAATTGAAGATTGGGATGCCATTCTTTAGTTTAGCCTTTTCTACCCATGTTTGTTTCCTGAAAATATTATAATTTTTTTCATCTTAAAAATTGGAACAGGTAGTTTCCAAGTAGTTAAAGATTTCATGGAAAAAGTACCCTGAAGAACCTTATTTTGATGATTTGTTTAGCTGTATTCTTAGTCTTATCCACTAATGCATGACACTAAACTTCCCCATTGGACTATAAAAAGAGGCCATTCTCTTGCTGACTTGTCTGATTTATTTGCCATCTTTGGTCCATTTTAGTACCATGAGTGAGCAGATGGAATTGAAGTCTGCCTTAAATCTTCAGAAAAAGCCTACACCTAATTCTAAAAGTAGCATTACAGCCATGTGCTGAGCTAAATAAAACATCCTAATACATTTACCTAAAGTACTTAGTTTTTTGTTGTTTTCTGGTGCTGGATATTTGTCTAATTCTTTAGCTTCATAGAATATTAAAGAAAATGTATGCTATCAGCAGAAGGGAATGTGTTCATACTAAAATATAAGTTATTAACTTTCATTATATAAGAAAACTAAACAGTGGGGGAAATTTGGGGGACTTAACAGTGAAAATTATTTCATTTGATTCCATAAATATTAAAATATTTGGGTACCTTTTAAACTTTTTTCTTTCCCACTATATTGATAGACGTTCCTATACTGTTCGTTCAGTTCAGCCTCGTTGGAAATTGTTTAAATCAGAGTACTTTTAAACATTTGTTTTCAGTTTTTAGTTTATAAACTCTTGAGTTTTCCCCTTACTGCCCCCACCCCCATTTTCTTAGGAAAAGAACCCTAAGCTATTAGCAAATTCTACATCTTGTTGATGAAATTGGGTTTTCTGTGATGTAATAAGAGATGTTAGATATCTATTTATGGCTGGGGTAGGACCAGAAATGCACTTTTGCAAAGTGTTTAAGCCTGGTTGCTAGAGTATAGAACAGAAACTGGTATCTTTCTTGGTCTCCCTAGTAATGGTTGAAGTTCTTCTCAGGAAGTCTTTCATATTATAACTGTTCCTTATCTTTTTCTTACAGCCTCATCATTTTCCTTTTTGTAGAGTGAAAATTGGAGTAGCTACTAAATATATTAAAGGCAGTCCTCCAGAAATGCCCTGGGAGACATTTTAGTCACAACAACTTACATTTGGTTTTGAAAGTTAAAGCATAATTGATGTTTTTAAATTAAACACAACTGAGTATAACTACGATTTGTATCTTGAAACTTGTTTTGGCATTTGAATAAAACAAAAGGATTAAATGAAAGCCATTGTTGTGGTGTGTCCATGATGCAGTGCCATTTTTAAAAGGACACAGATATCATGAGTGGCTTTATTCTAGAGACTGTTAATCCTGACACATTCATATTCCTCTAATAAATTCTCCTAGTTGTAGATTCCACAGACAAAAAGTCTGTTTATGTTAAACACTGATTGAAAATCCTTACTTAAATATCCTGCATGGGCCCCACACTAGGCATACAGACCAAGCTTTCCAAGAAGTTTACTAGTCTAGTAGGGGAAGCAAATACAAACATCAGTGCATTATAATAATGGAAGTGAGGTAGGTACCAGGTGTGGCACAAAAGGTGATAGCCCAGATGGATCTGGAAGAACAAGTAGGAATTTTCCAGAAAGGAATAATGAAAATTAAAATCTCAGAAATGTGAAACAACTAGGGAGATTTAGGAGTTGAGAAATAGGCAACCAGTACGACTTCATGTTACTCCTCTGAGATGACCGTTTAATGTATTCTCTCCCCTCTCCATCTTACTGAAGACTTTGCCTTTCATTGAGAAACCATCAAAAGATGGAACTCATCTTCCCACCATCAAATCTATAAATGTATCTGCTTCAGCACCCAACCTTTCTCTCCAGTTACAGCTGAAGGATCCCTTTTATCAAAACTCAGTCACTCCATGTTATTATGAGGGGATCCCATCATCCCCTCTCATTTCTTAAGGCCTTTGGTTCTTTTGTTAGTATCTCTACTACATTATTGGTCTCCTTCCTTCTGAAACATTCCCAGAAGCATCTAAACAATGCCTAGTATTTCCTGTTCTATAGCAAACCCCCAAGCTTATTTTTCACTTGTCTTTCCAACTACACCGTTAAGTCCACTAGCATGACGATCATGCCTGTTTTGTTAACTATAACCAGCACTTACATGGTGCTTCATATATTTGGTGCTCCGTACGTTTTTTAAAAAATTATAGAATATCTTGTATGCCAGATTAAGTTGTAATTTTATGCAGAAAGTAGTGGAGAGCTATTAAAAGGGTTTTAAGCATGAGAATTGGACATCACTAGATAATGTGTTTTAGATTGTTGGGAAGGGAAGGTGCTGAGATAAATGGAGGGAAACATGACTAGAGGCCTACTTGTGGACATTTCTCCAGCACTTGCCCTTTATCTCCTACAATCTTTAGGACATTTTTTTTTTTAACTGGAGTATAGTTGATTTACAATGTTGTGCTAGTTTCAGGTGTACAGCAAAGTGAATCAGTTATAAATATATCCACTCTTTTTTAGATTCTTTTCCCATATAGGCCATTATAGAGTATTGAGTAGAGTTCCCTGTGCTATACGGTAGGTCCTTATTAGTTTTCTGTTTTACATATAGTAGTGTGTATATATCAATCAGATAAATTCTTATCAACATACAAAACATAACTCTCTTGAACCCATAACCCCTCCACAGTAAACTACAAGTTGATCTTGCTGTTTCCAGTTCCCTTCCAGGCTTTGATTCTGAGTGAGATGAGAAGTTGCCGGAAGGTTTGGTGTGGAGAAATGTCATTACCAGATGTAAGTTTTAAAAGACCACTCTGGTTGCGGTATAAGAGAACACACTATAGAGGACCAAGGATTAAATCAGGGGCACTTGGGGCTATTATAATAAGGCTACTAGAAGATGATGGATTGGACTAAGATGATAGCAGTGTAAGTGGAAGAGTGGATGGGTAGGTATTTTTGCAAATCTGATGAAAAGTGGTATCCCATGTTCCTCAATGGGAAAACTCAATATTATAAAGATGTCTGTTATCCCTATGTTAATTTATAAATTTAATATTCCAATAAAAGGCCAATAAGTTTTAAAATGAAACTAGGCAAATGGATTCTAAAGTTCACACAAAAACATAAGAATGGTAAACAAGCAAAATGATAATGCACACTCATAGTGCTTACTCTGTGTCACTCTGTTCATTTAATGCAACAACTCTATGAGGTACATACTCTTTATCAACCCTTCTAGATGAAGAAACTTAAGCCCAGAGTGTTTAAGTAGCTTTCCCAAGGTCACACAACTAGTAAGTAACAGCCAGAATTTAACTCCAGGTAGACTGTTTCCAGAGCCTCTCCACCTAACAAACAACTGAATGAAGAATGAGGAAGGACTGCATCTTTTGTTTTTAAAATATTATAAACCTTTAAATATTTAAGTGTGTACCAGTGCATGAATGAACAGACAGACCAATGGAAAAGAATGTAAAGTACAGAAATAGATCCCAAATATATATGGGAATTTAGTATTGGAAAAGGTGATATTTCAAATTAGGAAAAGAATATTTAATAAATGGTATTGACAACAGAGTATACATCTAGAAAATAAAAAGGTATATCCATACCTTACCTAATAAACTTTAAGACGAAAACTGAAGCCTTTAAATATTATGTACAGTATTACCTAATTACTGAATACATAAGATACAAATAAATATGTAGAATATTACAAAGTTTCTGAGAAATACTAGCGGTCCCTTGGGAAGTGAGGTCAGGCTCATGTTGGTTCTTCTCATGGTACAGAGCTGGACTCTTACCCAAGGCATCATCCATCACTTTACAGCTTTGAAAAGTAAAGCTCTAATCATGTGATACTGGAGCAATTGGACATCCAAAGGGGTGGGGTGGAAGTGGGGGCTCAAACTAAGTCTCAATACCTTATACAAAAATCAACTCAAAATGGATCACAGACTTAAATGTAAACCTAGAAAACTTTCAGAAAAAGCACAGGAGAAAAGTTTTCAGGATCTAGGGCTAAAAGTTCTTAGACTTGACTCCAAAATCATGATCCATAAGAGGAAAAACTGCTAAGTTGGACTTCATCAAAATTAAGAACTTTTGCTCTGAAAAAACAAACATGTTAGGATGAAAGGACAAGCTATAAAATGGGGGAAAAATATTTGCAAACCACATACAAAGGACTAATATCTAGAATACATAAAGAACTCAAACTTCAGCAGTAAAAAACCCAAAAAATCCAGTTAGAAAATGGGCAAAAGACATGATCAGACATTTCAGTGAAGAGGGTATACAGATGGCAGATAAGCATATGAAAAGATATTCAACATAATTAGCCATTAAAGAAGTGCAAATTAAAACCACAATGAAATATCACCACATATCTATCAGGTTGTCTAAAATAAAAAATAGTAAATACACAAAATGCTGATGAGAGTGCAGGGAAAATGGATGATTCATATATTGCTGGTGGGAATATAAAATGGTACAGCCACTCTGGAAAACAATGTGGCAGTTTCTTTAAAAACTAAACATGTAACTGGTGTATGACCTATTAATTGCACTTCTGGGCATTTACTCCAGAGAAATGATGGTTTGTGTTCACATAAATACCTGTATACAAATGTTTATAGTAGCTTTATTCATGATAGCCCCCAAATGGAAACAACCCAAATATCCTTCAGCAGGTGAATGATTACACAAAGTGTGGTTTCGTTTTATCCACACATTTTTTTTGCACACCTTTATTGCAATAAAAAGGAACACTGATGCAAGAACCTGGATGTATCTCTAGAGGATTAGGCTGAGTGAGAAGAGTAAATCCCAAAAGGTTATGTACTGTATGATTCCATTTATATAACGTTCTAGAAAGGACAACAGTTATAGAAATGGAGAATTAGTGGTTGCCAGAGGTTAAGGAAGGGAAGTGGATGAGGGATCCTGGAAGTATGGAAATGTTCTGCATCTTGACCATCAATGTCAACATCCCGGTTGTGATATTGTAATACAGTTTTGCAAGAGAAACTGAGTAACAAGTACGCAGGATTTTGCAGTACTATTTATTACAACTTTATATGAAGCTACAATTATCTCAGAGTTTAATTTTAAAAATCTAATCATGTGGAGTGAATGGCCTTCCCTGTCCCTCCTGCTTAAAACCCTCCAGTGGTTTCCCACTGTTCTTAAGATATGAGATCCTGGACGCTACGATTTTGTCCACCTCCCAGGATCACCAGGCTCCCTTCAGGCTTTCTGTGCTCCATCCACACCGGCATTCTTTCAGTTCCCGCACCAGACCTACTCCTATAGTCTACTAGGGGGCTTTTGTAAATGCTGTTCCCATTTGGACTGTGCGTCCCTCTCTTCTTTCTCTTCTATTTCTACTATTTAACTCATAATTACCCTTCAGACCTCAGATGGAGTCTCAAATCCTTAGGACAACCTTCCCCAACCTCTTTAAATTTAATTTTCCTATAAGCTCTTCTTGCCCTTTTTTCCTCTTTGGTAGTACTTACATTCGCCGCTGCCCTTTTGCATTTGATTGCAGGATTACTTGATTAATGTGTTTTCTTTACTAGATAGGTAGTTCTACGAGGAGAGGAACTGTATCTGTTAGTCGCACTGCAAAGGGGCTAGCTCCGCACCTAGAATGCTCAGTAAGGACAGTATTTATGAATTGAAGGGTTGAATGAACGCCCATTCATGCGCCGGGCTCCCTGGGTCGGGTGCGTCACACTTATGTCGCGCGCGGTATACGTCACTTCCTCCCGGAAGACACTTTCGCTGGGAACACTCAGATTCCTGTCAGTTCTCAGAATCCCTCCGTGGTGGCCATGGCTCTGCCACCCTTCTTCACCCCGGGTCGCCCGGGCCCGCCGCCCCCGCAGCCGCCGGCTCCCGCTCCCTTCGGCTGTCCGCCACCGCCGCTACCCTCTCCGGCTTTCCCACCGCCTCTTCCCCAGCGGCCCGGCCCCTTTCCGGGGGCCTCCGCCCCCTTCCTCCAGCCCCCGCTGGCTCTGCAGCCCCGGGCCCCCGGGGAAGCCTCCCGCGGGGGCGGGGGCGGCGGCGGCGGCTCCTTCTACCAGGTGCCGCCACCGCCGCTGCCTCCCCCGCCGCCTCAGTGCCGGCCCTTCCTAGGGAACGACGCCGGTGAGCGCCCGCGGCCGCCGCCTCCAGGCCCGGGGCCGCCCTGGAGCCCGCGCTGGCCTGAAGCACCGCCGCCGTCCGACGTGCTCGGGGACGCGGCCCTGCAGCGCCTGCGCGACCGGCAGTGGCTAGAGGCGGTGTTCGGAACCCCGCGGCGGGCCGGCTGCCCGGAGTCCACGCGCGCGCCCGCCGGCCCCAGCCTGGGCGAGGTGCGGGCCCGGTTGCGCGGGTCCCTGCGCCTGGTGCGGCGGCTGCGCGACCTGGGCCATGCGCTGCGCGAGGCCGAGGCTGACGGCGTGGCCTGGGCACAGCTGCATGCGGAGGCACAGCCGCTGCGCGCCGAGCTGGCCGAGCGACTTCAGCTCCTGACCCAGGCAGCCTATGTGGGCGAGGCGCGGCGCAGGCTGGAGAGGGTCCGGCGCCGCCGGCTGCGGCTTCGCGAGAGGGCCTGGGAACGCGAGGCCGAGCGGGAGGCGGAGGCCACGCGGGCAGCGGAGCGCGAGCAGGAGATTGACCGCTGGAGGGTCAAGTGCGTGCAGGAGGTGGAGGAGAAGAAGCGGGTAAGAGCAGCGGATGCACACGGGAGCAGGGGTAGCGGTGTTTGACACCCGATGGGGCTTGAGGCTTTGCACTGTCATTCCTCAGGGCTAAGCCTCTTTTTCCTCATCCGTAAAATAAAAAGATAGTTTGCCTTTCCGACCTTATATTTCCGTATTGGTTGCGTGTTAATGGTGTACAGTACACAACACAAATGCTCTAGGTGCGGTGCAAAGTCCCATAAATACAAAGTATAGGATTGCATAGTGGTTTTGCAGGGATGACAGATCTGTTTTCTTCTCCAGCATTCTGTCCACTTAGTAACATTCAAGACGAACAAGAATCTGGGTCCTTGCGTCTTGTCCTGCTCTAGGTGATTTTAAGAATACAAAATAAAGAGAACTTGGGGCCTTTTCTCAAGGAACATATACCCTAATTGGCTGATGGGGCACTAGTGATGATTTTCCCAGGATTCCTTTATTTACAAGTTCAACAATATCCCAAGTTCAACGATGGTATTTTTGAGCACTTACTATGTACTAGGCACTATGCTAAGGTCCTTACCTAAGCCAGACCTTGTAACAATCTGAGAGGTAGGCAGTATTATCCCAATTTTACAGATTAGGAAATTGAGGCGTAGAGAGGTTAACTTGCTAACAGTCACACAACCGGTTTGTGGCAGTTTCACTCCTGATTTGAGCCCAGATTGCTCGATTCCAAAGCCTACTGATCTCAAGTTTTAACTTAAGTAGAGGGCCAGGGTGAAACTGGAAATCGGTCAAATAGTTAAGGCATTCTCATTACTTTTGAATGCCTCTAGGGACTTCCCCTCTCCCTCCACTCTCCACAACCAGCTGGTACAGCTTGTGTCCTCCTTGTGTCTGCTACAGCCCTGGAGTCTGATCCATCTCCCCTCTAAAGTATATTGATGGCAAGCTTTGTCTTCACACCTCCAGGAATATATCAGCGCTTTAAAGGAGAGTACTTGGAGGCAATGCCTTAATCTAAGGGAATTTGAGTCAGTTCACCAGACATTTAATGAGGGCCCATTATGGCAGGCCCACTGCTGAGTGCTGGAAGTAGAGGTGAATAGGACATAGTGCTTGTCTTTGAGGGGCTTAGAGCACCACGGGGGATCATGTCTGTATAGCACGGTGTGTGTTAGGATTTCAACTGTAGGTGCCCAGAGAAGGAATATCTAATCCACTGGGGGAAGGTATCAAGGAAGGCTTCCCAGATGATATGGTGACATCTCAGCTGAGTCTTGTAGGAAATGTCAAAGCTAAGTGAAAGCAACATGTGCAGTTCCAGAAACAAAAGAGTGAAACAGCATGGGTGTCTGTAATGGTGAAACTATAGTGCTTATTTGACAGATGGGAAAAGAGCTTTTAGGCAAAAAGATCCTCCCTACCACGCACTGTGAGGGTACTGGAGACAGAGTCCTGTGAGTAGTGACTTGAGGAACCAGGGTTATTTAGCTTACATGTGAACCAACTTAAGAGTAAGATTGGGTCTTCAGATGTTTAAAAGGCTGTCATATCAAAGAGATCCTTGAGACTTTAGAGCATCGGGGTACAAACCGTGCTTAGGTTATTACTGAGAACATTGTAGAGTCCTAGGCCTTTCCAACCCCATTCTTTATCTTCCCTGGTAGTCTGAATCTTTGGATCCAGGAGTCTGCATTTTTAATAAGAGAGCCCCAACTTAACAAGGTAAGTTGGATGCAGATGTTCCTTGAACCACACTTTGAGAAATTCTGAGGAAGAAACAAAGGCAAGAGCCCACGTGGAAGATGCAGAGAAGATAATCCCTTGGCTGGACCAATGTAGAGGGGAGTTGTGCATGGCCCAGGAAATTGGGATGTAGATCCAGTAGAGTCTTTCTTAACCTTGGGACTGTCTGATTCTCTGAAATCTCATGGCCAGGCAGATTTTCTCTGCTGTAAGGTTGTTCCTCGTAAGGTTCCATACTGGGTCTCATGGGCTCTCTTTCTCCTCCAGGAGCAGGAACTTAAAGCTGCTGCTGATGGTGTCCTATCTGAAGTGAGGAAAAAACAAGCAGACACCAAAAGAATGGTGGACATTCTTCGGGCCTTGGAGAAATTGAGGAAACTCAGGAAAGAGGCTGCAGCAAGGAAAGGTAACCATGGCTTTGCATTTCTTTCCATTCTTTACCCTAGCCCCCTCCTCCCCAAAACTGTTGAAGGAAAAATGCTTGATACTTCATTATTTTCACCCAGTAGGGTAACTAAGCTTATCAGCAGTACCTCAGAACTTTTGAAGTAGAAAGCCTCAGAAGATATTTATCCCTGGTAGCCAAGATTGAAAAGGATGTGGGAACCCACCGCACTGTCTTCCTCTTTTTTTTTTTTAATTAATTAATTTATTTTTGGCTGTGTTGCTGCGCACGGGCTTTCTCTAGTTGCGGTGAGCGGGGCTACTCTTTGTTGCAGTGCAGGGACTTCCCATTGCGGTGGCTTCTATTGTGGCAGAGCACGGGCTCTAGGCTCACAGGCTTCAGTAATTGTGGCACGTGTGCTCAGTAGTTGTGGCTCACAGGCTAAGTAGTTGTGGCTCGCAGGCTCAGTAGTTGTGGCACACGGGCTTAGTTGCTCTGAGGCATGTAGGATCTTCTTGGACCAGGGATCGAACCCATGGCCCCTGCATTGGCAGGCGGATTCTTAACCAGTGTGCCACCAGGGAAGTCCTGCACTGTCTTCCTCTTGACTCATCATTGCCACCCCAGGCATTCCTGGCCACAGTTTTCTGAGTGAGGTTGGCGTGGCTTGTCAACTTTGCCCATATACCAAGGTGAAAGCTATTCTGTCTTTACTTGGTGCTTCAGAAGGTGTTGAAAACTTAGCATGCTCCTTCATATACATTTCAAACCTGAAACATTGATATTTGTAGAAGTGTGAATGGTTGGACGGGGCAGGGAGTGCCCTGCAGACTGCATGGGTGTCCCTGGCTTACCTGCGTGTCACTTTTGGACTCAGAGAACCTCAGTGGTCTCCTCTTGCCTCTAGAGGGAGCACTGGTTTTCTAGAAGTTCCCCAGTTGTGCTTTCCATTTTGCCTGCCTGCATCTTTGCTCTTGCCAGTCTGTTTGTCTGGAGGGCCTTCAGTACCATCTTTGCCATTTTTAGCTCTCACTATCCTTCAAAAGTAAATACAGTAAATTCCATCCTTCCCTGATCTGGGCTGAGGTGACCTACTGCTCCTTCTCATTTGCACCTGGCTTGAACAACATGCTGCCTTATTTAGTAGGCTTTCGGCCATTGACATTCACCAGGGATATTTGAGAGTACACAAATTAGCAAGTACCACAGTAGCAAATGATTTGCCCTGTGTGGTTTAAAATATAATTGAAAACTGCTGCTCAGATCCTTAATAAAATGTCACTGGGACATGTGCATTCAGTCAGGCTCATTCACTAGCTAAATGATTAACTTCTACATGCCAGCCTCCAGACTGGCTGATTCAGATTCAGGTCTCAGAATCAGATGACCCCACAAAGCATTCATGAATCAGAGGGAGTTTGCATCTACTGTGTCTACCTCTGTCTCTTCCTTATAATAATGCAAAACCTGAGGGCTACTATTTCATATTCCCTTACTTCATGTCCTCCATGAGCTGAGTGTTCAGTAAACTTATGCCAAGTGAATTTATTGTACAACATAATTTCTATTAGTCTTCCTCACTTTGGTCTGAAAGAAGGAAGAAATTTTAGGAGAAATTAAGATCTAAAATAAGCAGGCTCTGTGGAGTTAACTGACTTGAATGTAAAACGATTTAGTATCTAGTAACTGGTTTTGTTGGATACTTTAAAAGAAAAAGAGCAACTTTCTAACTTCTCTCACTGTGCTGAGAAAATGAAGCTGGCTATGTAAGCAGGGCCACGTCTCAAAGTGTCTTATTTGCTAGGCTAGACTTCTCACCTATGGTTAAAGCTGAGTGGAACCATTGAAAGATTTTAAGTAGAGATGACAAAGATGAGTGCTGGCAGAGTAGAGAAAAGTTTGGGGCTTCTAGGAGGGAGGAAAAAAGAGAGACTGGTAGGGCTATTGCTGTCTGGGCAGGGATAATATGGGAGTGTGAACTAAGGGTCAGATGGTGAGTTGGAGAAAAGTAAACAGATTTAAGAGATGTGAGTAGAGTGTGCGTGTGTGTGTGTGTGTATACATATAAGTAAATAACTTGGGGGAACTCAGCATGTGGGAGCTGAAGGAAAAAAATGACTTTCAGGTTCTAGCTTGATCTATTGAATGAGTGATGATACCATTCTAATTGACCAGGAAAACAAGAGGGGGAACAGGCTTGGGGCTGATGAGTTCAGTTTGGGACCTGTTGTGTTTGTGGTGCCTGTGGTACATCCTGGATAAGAGTTTATCAGCATGTAGCTGTAAGTAGGGCTGACCTTGAGAAGATTGTGTGGTGTGAGATGAGGCCCAAAAAGACAAAATCCTAGGGAATGTCAAAATCAAGATGGGTAAGGAGGAGGCCACAAAAGATATCAAGAGAGGTCAGAGATAGGAGGAAAGTGTAGACCCCTTAATTTTTCTGGAAAGTGGCAAATGCTCAGAGAGATTGCATAATATTGGGCAGGTTACTTAAACTTCTCTGTGCCTTGGTTTTTCCTCACCTGTAAGAAGGGAATAGTGATGGTACCGATCCACGGGGTGTTGCAATGATTAAATTAGTAGACATGCATAAAGTGTTTAAAATAGTCCTGGCATGTAGTAAATGCTGTATAAGTGTTTATTATTATTATTATTATCAAGTAATATAAAGATTAATAAACATCCATGGGAATTAGTACCCAACAGATTATTAGTGACTGGTGCTGGGTGCATTTCAGTGGAGTGGTATGGGTAGAAGCCAGACTAGACTAGATCAAAGAGGGAATAGGAGATAAGAAAAGCAGACAGTGAGTCCAGCTTATTAAAAGTTTGCCTGTGAAGAGAAGCAGGAGGGATAGTTAATGGCTTGAGGTCCTGCAGGAAGTAGGGAGATTCAGATCCCAGATGGAGGAATTAACTAAGTGGAGAAGGACCCATTTTCCACTGAAATGAAAACGAAGAGGGCAAGGATGGGTAGTAATGCAAATGAGTGAAGTCAGCGGCAAAAAGTTAAGGGATTTCCTGCCTGATGGCCTCTTTTCTCTAGGGAAAATGCTAGGTGGTTTGCTAAGAGTAGAGAAGTAAGGCTTTAGGAGGGAAGTGAATGTTTGAAATAATTGTTGTGAGGAATGAGTGAGAGCCAACAAGAGACGCACGGGAGTATGGCTGTAGGGAGGTGCCACTATGGGCTGAGCTGATGTAACTATACACTGGCACTAGGTCACATAATCAAATGAGTCTGCATTTGGCAGGTGAGCACAGAGCACAGGCCTATTGGGGTTTTGCTTAATGCGCAACCACATGTTTTGGTGAAATCTTACATATTAGATTGGAGGTTTTAGTGAAGCTGACAGAGTTTCAGGTAGAAAGTCAGAGAAGAGAATAATTGGGTTTAAGACTTCAGAGGTGGAAACTTTTTTCTGATCATGCCAAGGTCCAAAGACTGCGCGAGGCCCTAAGGTATGGGTGGCTAAAGGGGAATAACGGAGAAGGCATTGGTATCTAGGAGCTGCAGGAACTGGAGAAGTGATGGTAGAGGTAGAGGGAACCTAGATCATGTCGTCTCAGGGGGTCTGGAGGAGGATTGGTGGGGGTGCCGTTTCACAGGGAGTGTGTCGTGGTGGTCAGGAGGGATCCATGAAAGGCTGAGGGGGATGAGCGCGGGTGGTGCAGGCCAGCACACCGAGATGGGAGCAGGCCACACCTTCTCAGGGGTCTGGAGGCACTTTGGGGCTGATGGCGTGTCTGTGTATTTTTGCTGTACTGAGAGATTTTAGTACTTGCAGCAGAGATTGTATGACCCACAAGCCTAAAATATTCACTGTCTGGCCGCTTATGGAAAAGGTTTGCCAGTCCTTGGTCTAGGTAAAGAAATGAAATAAAACCATGAAATTATTATGAAACAACAAAGTGACAGCTTAAATTTCTCAGTGCATAAGAATTTTGTGTGTATTTGGAAAATAATTGGCAACTTAGTAGAAGATGGATTTGAGTTGTAGAGTTTCCATAGGTGGGAATGAGTAGGTGAAAACTTGTTCAAGCCAAGAAATCATGACAAAATGATCTGAAGGAATGTTAGCCTTGGAGATGAAGATAGGAGAGTGAATTCTGCAACTACTTAGCTGCCGTGGTTGAGGGAAAAAAGAGTCAGACCTCCAAATCAGGGTGACCAACCATCACATGTGTCCCAGGACACTGAGTTTTCAGTGCTAAAACTGGACAAATGAAACATTTGGTCACCCTGCCCTCAGCAGCAGACTGTGAGGTTATTGTGGTTGGTTAAGTGTATTTCTTCCTCAGTGTCCAAGTGTGCGCTCTCAGAAGTTCAGACTCAGTCAGAGGAAAAATTGTTTATTAGTTGGGTCTAGGAGTCTGTGCTGTAGGAATTTCACAGTGAAGAAGTAAAAGACAATTCCTCCCTTTAGTAGAGGAATTCTCCAACTGAAGGATCAAAACCATTAAGAAATAAACAAAATCAAAGGTTAAGTAGTGTGATACAGAAAGAGGAGTTAGTGAAAGTCAGGTTAGGATGAAATTAATTGAAGACTCAAAAAGATCGAATTGAGCCTTGAAGGCTGGTTGGAATTTGTAAACTCTAACCAAATTCATACTGTAAGTAGGACTTTGAGTCTGCTCATTAGAACATGGATTTGGGGATAAGAAAAAGTTGTATCTAAAATGTCATTTGCATCTTTTTGCCCAGGGGTCTGTCCTCCAGCCTCAGCAGATGAGACCTTTGAGCATCACCTTCAGCGACTGAGAAAACTCATTAAAAAACGCTCTGAATTATATGAAGCTGAAGAGAGAGCCCTCAGAGTTATGTTGGAAGGAGAACAAGAGGAAGAGAGGAAAAGAGAATTAGAGAAGAAACAGAGGAAAGAAAAAGAGAAATTTTTACTACAGAAGCGTGAAATTGAGTCCAAGTTATTTGGGGATCCAGGTAAGTTCCTCTGTAACCAGTGGAGAAAAGAAAAATACTAGATTGACAGCTCTTTTCCTCATGGATGATCTCCACCTAAGCTAAGAGGTGGTAGGTGACAAATTGGAAGGATCCTTTAGGATTTGAATTATAAACTATATCCTGGAAATCAAGGATAAAGATGAAACACATTTGATCATATTGTATAATCATAGACTAAGTCACTTTGCCTTGAGAAATATGCTGTACATATGAAGCATGATGACATGGTATTGTGCCTTTTCTTTTTCAGATGAGTTCCCACTTGCTCACCTCTTGCAGCCTTTCCGGCAGTATTACCTCCAAGCTGAGCACTCCCTGCCAGCGCTCATCCAGATAAGGTCAGAGGGGCATTCTCCATGTTTTCGTTCCCTTAGGTAGCAAGAAGCAGTTGACAAAGTGCTTATGTTGTTGAGGGCTATTACTATATCTTTTTATTTTATTTTTTTTTAGTTCCTTATGAGTTTATAGAATGTTTCCACGTTTGAAGCATGCCACATACGTCTTGTTTAGTCCTCATCAATTCTTGAGAAGTAGATGTCCCTATTTTAACAGGTGAAGACACTGAAACTCAGGTTGTGACTTGCCCTCTGTATTATCCCATGCTATAGCTGTTACGTTGACTTAAAGCATTGACTTCCTTTTCCTAATTCTCTTCTGCTGCTAAACAGACCAAGGAAAAGAAACCCTCCCTGTATACTCATCTGTGGAGACTGTTAACAAAGACCCACACTGACTTGTGAGTTCTTACTGGTCAAAGCCAAGAGAGCTAGGAACAAGGAGTCTCACCTTAATCTGCAGTTACTAATGAGCTGGGTAAAGTTTTCAGCTCTGAGTCTCACTTTCCTCACCTACAAGGTGAAAATGATGGACTAGACTGTGGCCTTCAAATGTGAACAGTAGTACCCTCCCAAATGTAATCTTTTGAAAAATCAGTTTGTATAACAGAATGAATGAATGGGTTCCACAGGCAGTTTAAATGTGTTATTGACTGGAAGCACTTTGTTATTTCTAGACTCCCCAAAGCATCTACTTGGGGCCTAAGTGTCTTCAAAGCCTGATTTGAAAAACCACTGAACTAAGTGCTCTCTGAGGATCCTTCCAAGGTCCAACAGTACTCTTTAGCTCTGTTCTGGGAAAAGTGTATTTCTGGTTAATATACAAGTTTTAGCCTTTAAATATATTACAGTGGGTTCTCATTATTTACAGCAGCTATGTTCTATAAAACTGCAAATGCTGAATTAGAGAATACTGAACTGCTGCTCCTGAAGGAAATACAGAGCTAAGCTCCTGTGAGCCTTTGGCCACAACATTTTCATCAACTGATCAATACCTAACCTTGTCTTTCTTTTTAAAGACACCTTATTTAATACATACTGTTGATTCATCAACATTGAACTCATAGCTAATGGCACTATAACTCATGCCTGAAGGTAGCTTATCTAACATACATGTGTTCTCCATAAGGCATATCACAGCCTTCTAATGCTAGCTATAGCACTCCAGCACTGTACTCGGGAGCCATTTTAAACAGCCAAATGCCAATAGAAAGCACAAAAATTTGAAGAACGTGGTACTAAACAGACTACAAAAAGGATACTTGTTTACAGTAGGGGAGCTGAAAACAAGAAGGCAGAGTGTCACCTTGTTCTACCACAGTTGGGAACATGCCTTTTGGTGACTCAGATTTTTCACTGCTCTGTGCGTGTTGGCAAGTAACCATGGAAGCACCATGAGTAATGATTTGCAGGTTACAAATAAATTTTAGTGAATAGCCAAATTTGCAAATACAGAATCTGCAAATAATGAGGATCGACTGTATATTAATTATTTGGTTATCCATAAAATGTAAGTTCTTTGGAGTTTTTTCCCACTTATATATATATATACATTTAAGAAATAGTCTTTTGCATAATTTCTAGAAATCAAGTTCTTTAATGGACTCCTATCGGTCATTTGAAAGCGAAGTCCTGAAATAGAATATTTAGTTGCTAACATAGTGCTTGGAATGAAACAAAAATAAACAGTTGTTCTGTAATGTTCTCATTAAGGCATGATTGGGATCAGTACCTGGTGCCATCTGATCATCCCAAAGGCAACTCCGTTCCCCAAGGATGGGTTCTTCCCCCGCTCCCCAGCAACGACATCTGGGCAACCGCCATTCAGCTGCATTAGTAAAGATGCTCCAGGAGTGTCGTCCAGCCAAGGCTCTTTCCAGCTCTAAGTATTAGTGACGCCGCCATCTTCTTGTACTGTAGTCTAAACCACAACCTCTAAACTCCATGTGGCATTGACCTACCCAGAAGTTACATTTTCCTTCTGTCCTCTGTCCTGGCCAAGGTGCCTCTTGAATCAGGAGATTAATATGGTTCTTCAGGAAAGGACCTAGGTGAACTGAGGTTTTTACGACAGGCAGTGGCCTTGGTTCATGAAATTTGCCTCTGTTTTGAGGGGCTTGGTCCAGAGGGATTTATAAGCTTACTCTTATCTTTCTTGTGTGGTGATGGATAAGTATACGCTATACACTCATACCCTCGACACAGGTGTGCACTGGGTAGATTTAGCAGTCCCTCCCCCAGTACTCCTTGTTAAGGCAAGCTTGATGCAAAACCTCCTTACCTTTCTTACCCAGAGAGCCTCCTAACTTCCAGGAAGAAAGGTCAGAAATGCTTTATCTTCAGTTTTGTGAATCCCACTTTTGGTGCAGCTGGAGAGGCTGGGCTGCCAGAAAAGCTGGTGGCCTTGTCTGGTAGTCAAGTGGAGAACTTGGAAAGCCTGAAGAGTACCTGTACCCAAACTGGATTGTGTTTTAATGGATGATGGCTGCATTTTCCCCATGTTAGAAGGATCCTAATGAAAGCACCTGTTTTTTAAGTTCCTAGAGGTCTGGTTGTTCAGAATCCACAAGGATAAAAATTAATTTCCTTATGGGAGTGGGACCTTGATTAACCTCACTCAGTCACATTGTGGGAGCCGGTATAGTGGAAATTGTGGAATTTTGTTAGGAACTCAAGCTTCCAAAAATATACATGTAGTTTAAGCTGGGGGAAAAGCAGATAAAAATAATAAAATTAATTTTTTTATACTCATTAATAAATGCTGTTGTGCCTGGAGATGATCAGTCATATAACATGTCAGGTTTTTTGTTTTATTTTGTTTTCCTTTTTGTCATTTATTATGTTATTTATATTTCCAAAAAGCTAAATAAATATCATTTTTATTTTTTAGTTTGAGCCTTTGCCCCCAATTTGTTGCCTCCCAAATCACTACACACTCTTTCACATTGATGAAAGACATTTACTGCAAAGTTCAAATTTATTAACTAGGCATTTGCTACCGGAAGGTGCGTCTCAAGCACCAAACTTTTTATGCGGTATCCAACTCTGGATAAGCAGGAAAGGACATCTCAACTTTGGAAGTGATTTCATGTACTTGGAAGCTCTTGGGTACAAGATGCTAACACATTTGTCCCTTTTTTGTTGTTTCATTTGCACTGTTAAGTTTATATATTATGCATTACAGAGTTAACAGGGTATGAGGGCCAGCACTCCTCTAAAGTGTTTCTAAGCTCATAAACCTCAGAATCTGATGTGATTAGCCTCACATAACCCCGTAGGCCTGTGTGCCCTTTTGTTATAAATCTCCACCATTTTCTGACGAGATGCAGGAAGAGTAGAAATAAAAGATGAATTGTACAATGTATGTTTGGTGTCCAGACAGCCTTGCCACTAAGATACCTGCATTGATGGGGTTAGAGTGTGTGGAGCAGGGACTCAGGAAAACTCAGGCAGCAGAACCCAAGGAAGAGAAAGCATTTAACCTCAGGTGGAAAAAACCATTCCCTCTTTCCTCTCATTCAGCTTCTGCAAAGTTTTAATAAAGTGAGCATTATTTTTATTATTTGTTTGGTCTTTTGTTAAGTTTTTCCTAGTTTATTGCCCTGTGTAGTGGTGGTGGCAGCAGCCACTGGTACTTTATGGCAGCGGTCCCCAACCTTTTTGGCACCAGGGACTGGTTTCGTGGAAGACAGTTTTTCTAGGGACCAGTGTTGGGGAGGGGAGCGGGGGTGGGGATGGTTCAGACTGTAATGCGAGTGATGGGGAGCGGCAGATGAAGCTTTGCTCACAGGCTCGCTGGCTGCTCACCTCCTGCTGTGCAGCCCGGGGGTGGGGGGGGGTGGGCATTGGGGACCCCTGCTTTATAGGTTCAGGAAGAAAGACTTTTTAAATATATTTATTTATTTTGGCTGCTCTGGGTCTTATTTGAGGCACGCAAGATCTTCATTGGGGTGTGTGGGATCTTTTTAGTTGCTGCATGCGGGCTTCTTAGTTGTGGCATGCAAACTCTTAGTCGTGGCATGCATGCGGGATCTAGTTCCCTGATCAGGGATCGAACCTGGGCCCCCTGCATTGTGAGCTTGGAGTCTTACCCACTGGACCACCAGGGATGTCCCAAGAAAGACTTATAGTAGTGTCTTTAATGAATTGTACTTCTGAGAGTATGGACAGTATCATTGTAATCTTATCCCACAGTCTTTTCTTTTTAATTGTGGAAATTTTCAAATATTAAAAAGTAAAGAGAATGGTATAATTTTTTTCATCATCTGGCTTCAAATAATGGTCAACTCTTGACCAATCTTGTTTTATCTGTACCCCTACCAATCACACTGGATTATTTTGAGGCAAATCTCAGATGCCATATTACTTCATAAGTGTTTATGTAGCTCTAAGACATTTTAAAAATTTAACCACTGCTATTATTGCACCTAAAGAAATGAATAACTCCTTAGTATCATCAAATAGTCAATGTTTAAATTATCTCATAAATGTGTGTTTTACACTTTGTTCCAAATCAAGATCTGGATGCAATCTATGCATTGTTGTTGGTTGATGTGTCTCTTAAGTTTCTGATAACCCGTAGGTCTCTCTCTCCTTCCTCCTATGTACTGTTGCACTTTCACTCCCTTGCAGTTTATTACTTGAAGAAATCAGATCATTTTTTTCCTAAAGAGTTCCCAGTCTGGATTTGGCTAACTGCATCCTTGTGATTACATGTGCCTCTATTCCTATAATATAATGATTAGACAGAGCTGTACTGTCTAATATGGTAGCCATGTATGGTTATTGGGGACTTGAAATTGAGTTTGAACTGAAATTGAGTTTGACTTGACATGTACAATTACACATGTGGTTCACATGTTTCTATTGGACCACGCTGATCTAAAGGTTTGATGACATTAACATCGGGATTTTCTGGCAAGAGTATTTCATAGACCTGGTGTGTACTCCATTTAGGAGGACTAATTGATTGTCTTATTTTGTGATCTTAGCAGCCATTGACATTCAAGACCTAGACTCACTCATTTGGATTTGCAAAATAGTGATAGTTTAATTATGCCCTGCTTTCTTTAATTATCAGCTGGAATATACTAAAAGGAGAAACATCCCCTCATCAACTATTTGGTTACCCTGGGGTACGATTTGTATAGGAAAAAAAAATAAATACATGATTTTATTTACTAGTTTTCAAAATAATGAGGTAGTTCCATAGCATCCTCCAAAAGTTACCAGTGAATTTTTTTTTAAGTATCATTATGAACTCAGATCTAAATGTATTTGTCTTTCAATCCATTGTTATTATCTTTTTTTATTGATTGCCTCACCTTTGGCCAGTGGGAGCCTCTTTTAACTCCACTCCTGAGTTCCCACTCAATCCCAGTATTCTGTTCCAAGTTCATCTTGCACATTTCCTATCCCTGACCTATACCTATATTCTCTATGTATTGAACATAAATTAATGAAAATAGAGAATTAAACTCTTTCAGAGACTAACTAGAAATGTGTTGATTCATCATCTCGTATATGCAAGAAATTTGTTTATCTTGACAAATTTCCAGGAGACCCTGGATTTGTGAGAAACTAACAAAAGCGTTTATTTTTAAGAAATTAGGTAAATACAGGGAAGATTGGAAAATGAAAGAGATTAGTTGTATATTAAATACTAAGAGTGTTCAGCGGGAGTGCCTGAGTTTATGACGTCAAAGAATTTGCTACAGCTAACCAACTTAATCAGTCTAAAACCATTCATGTTCCTATGTCCACGTGACTTTCGTGCAAGGATGTATCAAGAAGCTTAGCTGAGATTATACCATCTGTTGTAGCAATTCACTTCTACAAGTTTTGTCCACAGAGAAGCTATCCTGGGAATTACAAGGTAAGTACAAAGTATGTCTTGTTCCATTCAAATAAGAATAATATATATAGAAGGAATGTGAATGCTGTGAAGTAGTAGCTGTGGTAGAATTTAGGGACCAGAGATTACATTTCCAAGTATTTCCAGCTAAATTTTTTTAAAAAATTGCTTGTAACAAATAAGCTGGTCCCGCATAATTAACTTTTTACTTTTGAGTGCACCCATCAGTAGATCCCAACTTGCCACACCTGGCTATCCATGAAGAATTTGTTTCCATTTGCCTTTTGGAATAAACTGGGTTTTTCATAGTCTCTGAAGCCAAGATTGAAGTCTTTGAGGCAATTGGTGTTAGAGTGGATAACTATGCAGAGCAGTAGACATTTTCCAACTTCATTAACTCATTCTTGCCGGAATGTGGTTACCAGGATTTGAACGGTGTTCTTGGGAAATGATTTCTATTTACCATTTTCCAGGTACAATGTTAAATGCTGGAGACATAAAAAGGGGGCAAACAGACAGGATTCCTGCCCTCCTGCAGTTAGTCTAGAATAGAGAAGCTTAATGATTATACAGATAATTAAAGTCAGTTATAATTGTAATAAGCACTACAAAGAAAAAGTACTTAGTCACAAATTTGTATTTTTCACTGTTCAAATTTTTTTAAGTGCCTGTTGAGGCTCAGATAATTTGCTAATAAGTACAAGGGCTCTAATGGTGAGCAAAATACCAAATACTCCCTAATGCAGGTTTTGAGGGAGATAGATATTAATCCAACAATCATAAAAAATGTGCCAAGTGCTTTGAAGGAGAGCTACGGTTCCATTAGATTGATTTAGGCCCCCCACCCTTTTTTTCCCTCAAACAGTGTTCTGTAATGCTTTTAGGTGAAATAATACAAAATATCTATATATCATATAGTAAGGGTAAGAATTATCATTCAGTTTATGTATGTATATGCTAGGTCACAAAGTCAAATAGATTTCATTCTATGGGGCACAGTAGAAAAAAATCTTGAAAACCACTGTACTAGTTGGATTGATTCAAGTTTGGGGGTCAGGGAAAGCTTTGAGGAAATGCTGTTTCAGCAGGGCTCTGAAGAATTAACTAGTGGGAAGAGACAAAGAGGAGCATAGCAAGTATCCAGAGCAGCATACACAAAGGCCCTCTGGGGGGCCAAGAGACCAAGGCAAGTTGACGGCCATCATGGCTAGAGTAAGACAGCAAGTGAAGGAGAAGGGGCCAGACACTGTAAGGCTTTAGAATCCCTTGTCAGGAGTTTGCTTTTACTCTGAGAGTAGGTGGGAACCACTGGAGGCTTTTAAACAGTGGAAATGGCTTAGTTTGCTGTTTTGAAATGATCATTTTCATCCCAGTGTGTGGAACAGAATCATAAGGCATGAGAAGATACATGGACATCAGTTGTCCGAGTGAGAGATAATGGGGGCTTGGATTTCCACGGTAGCAGTGGAGGTAGCATGAAATGGCTAGATTCCAGAGATTTAGGAGAGAAAACCTGGCAGGGATTTGAGATGGGTGGCAGTGAAGGAGAAGAAAGTATCGGGGATGAGTCCCAAGCTTGTGTGCCCCTTAGACGTTCCTTGAGACAAGGAATACTGGAGGAGGAGGAGCAGTTTGGGGGAGGGGAAGATCCGAGTTCACTTTGGGTATGTTGAGTTTGAGGCACCCTTGAGACATCTTGGAGGACATGCCTGAAGGGCAGTTGTGTTGTGAGTTTGATCTTAGAAGAGAACTGGAGAATTTAATGTGTGAGTATTAGATTATTGACGCTATGGGCAAGGATGAAGTCGTTTTGAGAGGATAGTGAACACCTTTAAAAAACAATACTAGTGTCATTGTGGGGACTCCATGTAGACCAATTACTACAATCCCCACCTACCCAGCCCCTTGCCCCAGGCTCAGATGTGGCCACATGGGCACAGACCCATGGACTGCTGATGGAAAGGTCCTGGATTATGCAGTTTGTTGAAGCATGCATAGACTGGCTTTCCTAATATCCCCATTTTCCTACCCTCACCCCATCCCTTCAGACCCCTTCAGGGCTTTCTCTGCCTACTGAATGGTGTTAGCACTCAGCCTGAAGTTCAGCACCCTCCCCAGCTCCACCCCGATCTACCCCTTCCATCTTACTGCAGACAGCTTCTCAGCACAATGGATATACTTGAGTCAAGCAGCTTGTCTCCCCCTCACTCTGCCCTGCCTCTGCTCCCTGGCTTAAGCTGTTCTCTCCCTGGAGTTATGCTCTCCACCCAGCCTTTTCCCTGCTCACAGGCTGTTCTCCCACCCTCCAGGGTCCAGATCAAGTCCCATCTTTCCTGAAGTTTCCCCAACCCCCATAAGGACTAGAATATTCTCCTCCCTCTGAAGAATATCATCACTTAATGATCTGTACCTCTTATTTTGTATTTAGCAGATGCACATGTGACCGTCATTTTAGAATATGTTCTAACTAGATCATGTCTTGCACTGTAGCCCTTGCTGCTATTAAGAGGTGTTTCCAGAATCCTCAAACTCTTAAATTACTCTAGAAGCAAGTATAATGCTGAGTAGAGAATATCTGTTAGGATGCAGATGCTGGGGCAGAGGGAAGGAAGCAGGAGGGTGGCCCTATACTTGCTCATGGGACAGGCAGTTCACACTTGGGACTCAGCACAACTGTGGTCCTTCCCCATAGCTAAAAATTCTAATGATAGCTGAAAATGTGAACAATAAATCTGAGAATGCCAAAACTTCCTAACTTTCATGTATCCCCTACAACTCCCTACACTCTAAGGTCCCCTGTAGGAACAGGTTGACGGGGCAGATAACTTACTGATCACACTGAAAGCTGTCTGATCCTGTAGCATAAAGACTCAATGCCAATATGATGGGAGACTATCTCCCAACATGGGGTGGAGAAGCCTTTTGAGTCTTACATACAGTAAGACACTGACAAAAGAGGGCAGACAGTAGAAATGAAGGAATTAAAGGATTTGCCCATCTGGCCTCATTTGACCTCTCTGCACTCAGATTATCGACTCTACCTCCTCACATGATGCTCTTCTGTGGGTGTGGTGATGACCCCAGTGACCCCGAACAGCAGGGCTTTGCACCATCCTGGTAGGGATGACATTGTATTGAGCCAGGGAGCCACTCCCTGGTGTGGGCTCCCTGCTAAGCCCTGGTTATTTGCAAAATGCCAGACTATGGTCAGGAGTCTAGATTTAAGTGTATATTATAGGCAGTCATGAAATTGAATTATGTGAATGAGTTTTGCTTTGTTTTTTAAGGCAACAATATTTAATGTGGTCTAAAATACATAAAAAAGCAAATCCCTGGCTGTTGTGAATATAATTAAACCAACAGATACTACACTTGATCTTAGCCAAAAGGCTCAGAAGCTATGTGTGAATTTTTAATGCTTAGATTTCAGCTTTAGTAGATATTGTTGACTAATAATAATTGACTTTCTCACCAACAGTGCATGAGAGTTCCAGATATTCCACAACCTCATCAACACTTGATATTGTTAGGCTTTTAAAACTTAACTCTTGGCTTCCCTGGTGGCGCAGTGGTTGAGAATCCGCCTGCCAATGCAGGGGACACGGGTTCAATCCCTGATCCGGGAAGATCCCACATGCCGCGGAGCAACTGGGCCCGTGAGCCACAACTACTGAGCCTGCGCGTCTGGAGCCTGTGCTCCGCAACAAGAGAGGCCGCAACAGTGAGAGGCCCGCGCACTGCGATGAAGAGTGGCCCCCGCTTGCCCCAACTAGAGAAAGCCCTCGCACAGAAACGAAGACCCAACACAGCCAAAAATAAAATAAATAAATAAAAAAATAAAATAAAAAAAAAACTTAACTCTTCCTGTGTGTGTGTGTGTGTGTGTGTAGTGTTATCTCATTGTTTCATTTTGCAGTTCCCTGATGACTAATGAGGTTAAACAACTTATATGTTTATTGGCTATTTGGATATTCTCTTTTGTGAAGTGCCTGTTAAAATCTCTTGCCTATTTTGGGATCTTTTTCTTATTGATTTGTAGAAGTTTTTTGCATATATTGGATATGAGTCCTTTGTCAGATATGTGTGCTACAAATATCTTTTCCCCCTCTGTGATTTGCTTTTTCACTTAATGGTATGGTGATGAATGGAAGTTCTTAACTTTAATGTAACTCAATTTATCAGTATTTCCTTTATGGTTAGTCTTTTTTGTAACCTTTTATGAAATGTTTGCCTTTTCTAAGGCCATAAATATATTTTCCTATTTTATCTTCAAGCTTTTTTTACCTTTCACATTTAGATCTACAGTCTATCTGAAATTGACCTTTGTTTATGATATGAGGTAGAGGTCAAGATTTTTTTTTTCTAGGTGAATATCCAGTTGGTCCAGAACCATTTATTAAAAAGACCTTCATTTTCCTACTGCTTTGCAGGGCCAGTTTTGTCATAAATCAAGGATCCATATATGTGCGGATCTGTTTCTGGACTTTTTTTTTCTGTTCTATTGGTCTCTTTGTAAGCTCTCATGTCAATACCACACTATATTAATTGCTTTCACTTTAAACTAAGTCTTGACATCTGATAGTATAAATCTTCAACTGTGTTGCTTCTTCTTCATGATTGTCTTGGCTTTTCTTGGCCCTTTGCATTTTATTTAAATTTTAGAATTAGTTTGCCAATTTACACCCAAAAATGTGGTGGAATTTTGATACGTGGGATCTATAAATCAATTCAGGGAGAATTGATATATTTACAATATTGAGTCTTACAAGCCATGAACGTGGTATGTTCCTCTATTTAATCTAATGTTTTATAGTTTTCTGTGTAGAAGTCTTATAATCTTGTGTTAGATTGAGTCCTAGGTAATTAATGCTAATATAAATGGTGTCAATCTCTAATGAAAATTTTTTAAAAATTTTTATTTTATATTGGAGCATAGTTGATTAACAATGTTGTGTTAGTTTTAGGTAGACAGCAAAGTGATTCAGTTATACATATACATGTATCTATTCTTTTTCAAATTCTTTTCCCATTTAGACTATTACAGAATATTGAGCAGCATTCCCTGTGCTAAACAGTAGTTCCTTGTTGGTTATCTATTTTAAATATAGCAGTGTGTATATGTCAATCCCAAACTCTAATGAAATTTTTAAAAGATAACGTTTACATGGTTTGGTTTTTTTATGTAGAAATACAATTGATTTTTGTATATTGACCTTGTATCCAAAGACCTTGATAAATTACCTTACTATTCTTTTGGATTTTCTACATATAAATATGTCATCTAGAAATAATGATGGGTTTGTTTCTTTCCAATCCTTATACTTTTGTTTTATTTTTCCCTCTCTTTTTGCACAGGCTAGTACCTCCAGTGCAGTGTTGAACAGAAGAGATGATGGAGACATCTTTGTCTCATTTCCAATCTTGGGGGTATCTTTTAATATTTTACCATTAAGTGGGATGTTTGCTTTAAATGTTCTAGAGATTTTCTTTGTTAGGTTAAGGAAATTCTCTTCTTAAGTTGCTAAAAATGGTTTGTTTATTGTTTCTTAAAATCATGAGTGGATATTGATTTTACCAAGTGCTTTTTCTGCATCTATGGAGATAGCTAATTATACACTTTTTCATTTTTATTCTACTGATATTTATCTTTATTCCCATTGATTAATTTTGGAATGTTAATCCAGTCTTTCATTTCCTGAAATAAGCTCAACCTGGCAGTGTTGTATTTTTCTATCCATAATTATTTTTGATAAGATTTTTGCATTTATTTTCATGAAATATCAGCCTCTAATCTTCTTGTCAGGTTTGGTATTTTTTTTTAACATTTTTAAAAATTAATTAATTATTTTTTGGCTGCATTGGGTATTCATTGCTGCACACGGACTTTCTCTAGTTGCGGCGCGCGGGGGCTACTCTTCCCTGTGGCGCGCGGGCTTCTCATTGCGGTGGCTTCTCTTGTTGCGGAGCACGGGCTCTAGGCGGGCGGGCTCAGTAGTTGTGGCTCACGGGCTCAGTAGTTGTGGTGCATGGGCTTAGTTGCTCTGCGGCATGTGGGATCTTCCTGGACCAGGGCTTGAACCCGTGTCCCCTGCATTGGCTGGCGAATTCTTAACCACTGCGTCACCAGGGAAGCCCCCAGGTTTGGTATTAAGGTGATGCTGAAATCAAAACAAGTTAGGATGTATTCCTTCTTTTCTGGAAGAATTTGTGTAATTTGATATTTCTTTCTTAACCATTTGGGTGAAAACTTGATGAAATGCTTTAGAACTAGTGTTGCAGACCGTGTTTTGGGAAACAGTGGTCTAGAGAGCAAAACTTAAACATGAAATAGTCAGTTGCTGTTGGTTTGAATGCTCTTGTTTTATTCATTTCCTCCCTTAGGCAGCACGGGCCTTTCCCTTTCTGGCTCTGTGGGGCTCGGCTAAGTCACCACATAGGAGAGCAGTGAGCCATTTGAGACCTGAGCCTGGTCCTCAGGAATTCACTCTCTCCCTGCCAGCAGGAGGCCTGCCCCAGCCCTGCTCAGCCATCTCCACATTCCTCTGACAGAATGAATGCCCTGGATGGTGTCCCCTTCAAGGTGCCCAAGGGCTTTGTGATAGGCACGGAGCCCCTCCCTGGGCCAGAGCTCAGTGTCCCAGACTGCAGGGAGCTTCTGCTGGGTTCTATGGTAAGTGTATCTCTCTGTCTGTCTTCTCATCCCTGGCTCTGTGGGTCTGATGCTGAGCCTCATGAGGTCCCTTGTTCCTTGATTTTAACTGGCAGCCTGTCCTGTTCTGGTATATTCTAGGAAGTTTGGAAATAACCCAAGAGGAAAAGATATTTCATGAAGAAAGCTAGTGTCCTGGTGTTGGGGGCTATTTAGTGGGTCTTATTTTAAGTTTAGAATAACTGGAAGGTTGCCTGTATGGAGTGACTGAGAGTCATGGCAAGGATGCTCCAATTCCTCTGTTCTCTATCAGCCTGCTGCCAATTCTAAAATTCCACCATTAGAATCACTTCGTTGGGCTAAGATACTCTCTCCAGAATCCTCCATTAAAATGCAGACAGTTACATGGGACATATCAGAAGGGATTACTATTCCACAGACCCAAAGCACATCTACCCTGGGGGCACCCTTGAGGCACCCCTTGCCCCACGGCTCACACACTGGGATATGCACCCAGTATATATGGTGGTATCACATACCCTCAGGATAAACATGATTATTTAACTTCCAAGTGAGTCAAATTTACTTGAAGATTTAGGAGGAAACCTATTGCATTTATATTATAACATAGGTGTGTCATGGGGTAGAAGGCAGAATTCACATGAATTTTGAAAAAATGAAAGAAAAGGATTGCAGAGAACTGTGGAGCTGGCGTTGGGTCTCTTGGGACTGAGTCCTCGGGCTCTTCTGTGCTCAGTGCTGTCTGTGGGCTAACTTTGTAGGAAAGTTTGAGGATCTAGTTCAGCTCTCACTCACTTTGCATATGAGGACCTGAGGCTCAGAGAAGGGAAATGATTTGTCCAAAGATAGTGGCAGTGGCAGGACTAAAACCAGGGTCCTGACTCTAGATCATTTCCTGATAGCTAAGGGAAGGATTGGAACATGAGAGCCATCAGACAGATAATGTTCGAGGGCAAAAAAAAGGGTTGTGGGAAGTGAGGTGCAGAGAGCATAGTCCAGGAAGGAGAGGCCTGGAGAGGGTCAGGTGGAGAGGCATGAGTGGCCTGTGGGGACAGGAGCAGGAGACTTATCTGCAGACCCTGGAGTTGCACTTAAGCTCCTTAAGACCCAGAACAGAAATAAGCTTTGTAAAGCCCAGAGCACAGTGTCCAGGGGCCCACGCTCTGTGGGGCAGGAGCTCTTGCTCTCTCCAGGCAGCCTGTGCTGTGGGCCCTCTGGCAGTAGGGCCAGTATTGTTGGGAAGAGGAACTTGCTTTACTAAACTCCAGGGGAGGTAGACTATCACAACTTTTCCCTCTCTGCTGGACTCAAGCCAAGCTGGGAAGAGGCTATTCTGAAGGTCTTCTCCTCGAAGCAGAAATGTGCACCCTTCTGCCAAGTCTATGTCTAGTGTCCTAGCCCATATGCTGGCCCTGGCTCTGCCTCCTATTCTCAGGGTGGGCATCTGTACTCCCTTATGCCTGTTTCCCTTCCTGAGCCTCCATTTCTTTTACTGCTGTGGCAAATAATCAAATAGAGACTCCAAGTATGATTTACAGCCTCTCCTGGTCAGTCTTCCAAATGTACTGGGCTGTATTCCCAGTGTTTGGAACTTGAAACACATTTTCCCATAGCAACAATGTTATAGATAGTAGTTAGATTACCAGATGAACCTGTAGTGGCCTAAAGAGAAAAAATAGCTACCATTTAGTGAGCACCTGCTATGCACCAGGCCCATGCTAGGTGCTCTTTATATGTTCACTCTTCTCTCTCATGTTTTTTTAAATTTTATTTATTTACTTATTTATTTATTTGGCTGTGTTGGGTCTTCGTTTCTGTGCGAGGGCTTTCTCTAGTTGCGGCAAGTGGGGGCCACTCTTCATCGCGGTGCGCGGGCCTCTCACTATCGCGGCCTCTCTTGTTGCGGAGCACAGGCTCCAGACGCGCAGGCTCAGCAATTGTGGCTCACGGGCCTAGTCGCTCCGCGGCATGTGGGATCTTCCCAGACCAGGGCTCGAACCCATGTCCCCTGCATTGGCAGGCAGATTCTCAACCACTGTGCCACCAGGGAAGCCCTTCTCTCTCATTTTTATGACCCGTTTAGCAGGTGGGTGTTCCTTCCCCATGGCACAGGAAACCAAAGTTCCCACCCAGGTGACCAACAGGGTCATGTGGCTTGTAAGTGACACAGCCAGGACTCCAATGTGATCAGACCCCAAAGCCCATGTCCACTCCCTGCACCCTACTGCCTTCCCAAGGAGTCTCAACAAGTCTGTGTTTTGTTGTTTCATCATAGTTTCATCATCCCTTTAATCAGAGTTAATTTCCCTTTTGTCAATTAAAATTTTTAGAAAGAAAATATATTCATGCAGTTTGAAATGAAATACATTTCATTACCTAGCATGGGTATATATAGGTATAGCACAAGGGTGAACAAACATTTTCTGTAAAGAACCGAATAGTAAAAACTGGCAATTACTTAACTCTGCTGTTGTAGGGAGAAAGGGCCATAGACATTACAGAAAGTAGTGGATGGGTATGGCTGTGTTCCAAAAACACTTTATTTATAAAAACAAGGTTGGAGGTCAGTTTGGCTCCCAGGCAGTTTGCCTACCCTGAAAGAGTGAAAAGCCTTATACTGACACCTTCCCATCTGTCCTGTCCCCACCTCTACTGGTGACCTCTGTCACTCATTTTTTAAAATGTATTCTTCTGGAGATTCTTATGTTTGTATACACAAGCAAATACAGCTATTTCCTCCTTTTTTACACCAAGGGTAGCATTTTATATACACTGTTCTTCTTGATTTTTTTCACTTAATATATTTTAAGACCTTCCATATCAATACATAGAAAGCTTCTTCACTTTGTTTTTCACTGTATTGCGTTAAATGAATACATCGTACTTTATTGAATGAATCCCCTCTGGATGGACACTTAGGTTCTTCCCAGTCTTTTGCCATTACAAACAATGCTGCAGGGAAAGACTATGCAGATGTCCTTTTGAATTGAAGTGTATTGCCATATTGCCCTCCATAACGATTATATTGATTTACATCCAACCAGCGCTCTACAGGGGGCCTATACCTCAGCTCCACTCCCCAACAGAGAGTCATAAGATGTTGGATCTTTGCCCAGGGATAGGCAAATGCTATCTCAGTGTAGTTTTATTTTGCCTTTCTCTTATCCTTAGTGAGGTTGAGCAGCTTTTCATGTGTTTAAGAGCCATCTGTATTTCCTTTTCTGTGGACTGTCCATATCTTTTGTCCATTTCCCTGTTGGGCTGTTGGTCTTTTCCTTATCTATTTCTAGGCACTCCTATATTAGTATGTGTTATCAGAGCTGTTTTCCTTCCAGTTTGTCATTTGCCTTTGACCTTGCTTATGGGGTATATTTGCCATGCAGATTTTCACATGTGCGTGTGTGTACTTTCATGGCTTCTCAATTTCAATTCAGAGAAATGTTTTCCCACTTGAGGTTATAAAGGATTTCTCTCCTGTTTTCTCCTAGTACTTCTATGGTTTCATTTCATACAATTGAATCTTCGATCCTTTTGGAATTCATCCTTGTGTATGATGTGAGGATGGATCCAACTTTATTTCCTTTCAGCTGACTAACACCATTTTTGACTAACACCATCTTCTTCCCATTGCTTGAGATGCCACCTTGTTATTTACTAAAGTTCCATAGATATTAATTTCTATTTCTGGACTTTCTGTTCTGTACCTTTAGTCTATCTGTGCCAGTGCCTTAGCTTTAATTATTGAGGTTTTATAATATATATTAACAGCTGGTAGGGCCAGTCCCCCTTATTTCTCTTTTTGTCCCCAGAGTTTTTCTGGCTATTCTTATTTGTTTGTTTTTCATATGAAATTTAGAATCATCTTGCTTAGGTTCCACAAATCACAAGTGCTGGTATTTTTTTTTCACATCTTTATTGGAGTATAAATGCTTTACAATGTTGTGTTAGTTTCTGCTGTACAACAAAGTGAATCAGCTATATGTATACATATATCCCCATATCCCCTCCCTCTTGAGCCTCCCTCCCACCCTCCCTATCCCATCCCTCTAGGTGGTCACAAAGCATCGAGCTGATCTCCCTGTGCTATGTGGCTGCTTCCCACTAGCTATCTATTTTACATTTGGTAGTGTATATATGTCCATGCTACTCTCTCACTTCATCCCAGCTTCCCCTTCTCCCCCTGTGCCCTCAAGTCCGTTCTCTACATCTGCATCTTTATTCCTGTCCTGCCACTAGGTTCATCAGTACCGCTTTTTAAAATTCCATATATATGCGTTAGTATACGGTATTTGTTTTTCGCTCTCTGACTTACTTCACTCTGTATGACAGATTCTAGGTCCATCCACCTCACTACAAATAACTCAATTTCGTTCCTTTTTATGGTGGAGTAATATTCCATTGTATATATGTGCCACATCTTCTTTATCCATTCATCTGTAGATGGACATTTAGGTTGCTTCCATGTCCTGGCTATTGTAAATAGAGCTGCAATGAACATTTTGGTACATGACTCTTTCTGAATCATGGTTTTCTCAGGGTATATGCCCAGTAGTGGGATTGCTGGGTCATATGGTAGTTCTATTTTTAGTTTTTTTAAGGAACCGCCATACTGTTCTCCATAGTGGCTGTATCAATTTACATTCCCACCAACAGTGCAAGAGTGTTCCCTTTTCTCCACACCCTCTCCAGCATTTATTGTTTGTAGATTTTTTGATGATGGCCATTCTGACTGGTGTGAGGTGGTACCTCATTGTGGTTTTGATTTGCATTTCTCTAATGATTAGTGATGTTGAGCATCTTTTCATGTATTTGTTGGCCATCTGTATGTCTTCTTTGGAGAAATGCCTATTTAGGTCTTCCACCCATTTTTGGATTGGGTTGTTTGTTTTTTTGATATTGAGCTGCATGAGCTGCTTGTATATTTTGGAGATTAATCCTTTGTCAGTTGCTTCATTTGCAAATATTTTCTCCCATCCTGAGGGTTGTCTTTCCATCTTGTTTATGGTTTCCTTTGCTGTGCAAAAGCTTTTAAGTTTCATTAGGTCCCATTTGTTTATTTTTGTCTTTATTTTCATGTCTCTAGGAGGTGGGTCAAACAGGATCTTGCTGTGATTTATGTCATAGAGTGTACTGCCTATGTTTTCCTCTAAGAGTTTTATAGTGTCCAGCCTTACATTTAGGTCTTTAATCCATTTTGAATTTATATTTGTGTATGGTGTTAAGGAGTGTTCTAATTTCATTCTTTTACATGTAGCTGTCCAGTTTTCCCAGCACCACTTATTGAAGAGGCTGTCTTTTCTCCATTGTATATTCTTGCCTCCTTTATCAAAGATTAGGTGACCATATGTGCGTGGGTTTATCTCTGAACTTTCTATCCTGTTCCGTTGACCTGTATTTCTGTTTTTGTGCCAGTACCATACTGTCTTGTTTACTATAGCTTTGTAGTATAGTCTGAAGTCAGGGAGCCTGATTCTTCCAGCTCCGTTTTTCTTTCTTAAGATTGCTTTGGCTATTCGGGGTCTTTTGTGTTTCTATACTAATTGTAAAATTTCTTGTTCTAGTTCTGTGAAAAATGCCATTGGTAATTTGACAGGGATTGCATTGAACCTGTAGATTGCTTTGGGTAGTATAGTCATCTTCACAATACTGCTTCTTCCAATCCAGGAATATGGTATGTCTCTCCATTTGTTTATGTTATCTTTGATTTCTTTTATCAGTGTTTTATAGTTTTCTGAGTACAGGTCTTTTGCCTCCTTAGGTAGGTTTATTCCTAGGTATTTTATTCTTTTTATTGCAATGGTAAATGGGAGTGTTTCCTTAATTTCTCTTTCATTGTTAGTGTATAGGAATGCCAGAGATTTCTGTGCATTAATTTTGTATCCTGCAACCTTACCAAATTCATTGATTAGTTCTAGTAGTTTTTTGATGGCATCTTTAGGATTTTCTATGTATAGTATCATGTCATCAGCAAATACTGACAGTTTTACTTCTTCTTTTCAATTTGTATTCCTTTTATTTCTTTTTCTTCTCTGATTGCTGTGGCTAGGACTTCCAATATTATGTTGAATAATAGTGGCGAGAGTGGACATCCTTGTCTTGTTCCTGATCTTAGAGGAAATGCTTTCAGTTTTTCACCATTGAGAATGATGTTTGCTGTGCGTTTGTCATATATGGCCTTTATTATGTTGAGGTAGGTTCCCTCTATGCCCACTTTCTGGAGAGTTTTTATCATAAATCGGTGTTGAATTTTGTCAAAAGCTTTTTCTGCATCTATTGAGATGATCATATGGTTTTTGTTCTTCAGTTTGTTAATATGGTGTATCACATTGATTGATTTGCGTATATTGAAGAATCCTTGCATCCCTGGGATAAATCCCACTTGATCATGGTGTATGATCCTTTTAATGTGTTGTTGGATTCTGTTTGCTAGTATTTTCTTGAGGATTTTTGCGTCTATGTTCATCAGTGATATTGGTCTCTAATTTTCTTTTTTTGTGATATCTTTGTCTGGTTTTGGTATCAGGGTGATGGTGGCCTCGTAAAACGAGTTTGGGAGTGTTCTTCCCTCCACAATTTTTTGGAAGAGTTTGAGAAGGATAGGTGTTAACTTTTCTCTAAACGTTTGATAGAATTCGTCCGTGGAGCCATCTGGTCCTGGACTTTTGTTTGTTGGAAGATTTTAAATTATAGTTTCAATTTGATTACCTGTGATTGATCTGTTTATATTTTCTAGTTCTTCCTGGTTCAATCTTGGAAGGTTGTACTTTTCCAAGGATTTTTCCATTTCTTCCAGGTTGTCCATTTTATTAGCATAGAGTTGCTTGTAGTAGTCTCTTAGGATCTTTTGTATTTCTGTGGTATCAGTTGTAATCTCTCCTTTTTCATTTCTAATTTTATTGATTTGAGTCCTCTCCCTCTTTTTCTTGATGAGTCTGGCTAAAGGTTTATCAATTTTGTTTATCTTCTCAAAGAACCAACTTTTAGTTTTATTGATCTTTGCTATTGTTTTCTTCGTTTCTATTTCATTTATCTCTGCTCTGATCTTTATGATTTCTTTCCTCCTACTAACTTTGGGTTTTCTTTGTTCTTCTTTTTCTAGTTGCTTTAGGTGTAAGGTTAGAATATTTATTTGAGATTTTTCTTGTTTCTTGAGATGAGCTTGAATTGCTGGGAGCTTCCCTCTTAGAACTGCTTTTGCTGCATCCCATAGGTTTTGGATCATCATGTTTTCATTGTCATTTGTTTCTAGGTATTTTTTTATTCCTTCTTTGATTTCTTTAGTGATCTCTTGGTTATTTAGCAGCGCACTGTTTAGCCTCCATGTATTTGTGTTTTTTACTGTTTTTTTTTCCTGTAATTGATTTCTAATCTCATAGTGTTGTTGTCAGAAAAGATGCTTGATACAATTTCAATTTTCTTAAATTTTCCAAGGCTTGATTTGTGACCCAAGATGTCATCTATTCTGGAGAACATTCCATGTGCACTTGAGAAGAAAGTGTATTCTTCCGCTTTTGGGGGGAATGTCCTCAAAATATCAATTAAGTCTATCTGGTCTACTGTGTCATTTAAAGCTTGTGTTTCCTTATTTATTTTCTGTCCAGATGATCTGTCTATTGGTGTAAGTGGGGTGTTAAAAGTCCCCCACTATTATTGTGTTACTGTCGATTTCTCCTTTTATGGCTGTTAGCATTTGCCTTATGTATTAAGGTGCTCCTATGTTGGGTGCATAAATATTTACAATTGTTATGTTTTCTTCTTGGATTGATTCCTTGATCATTATGTAGTGTCTTCCTTATCTCTTGTAACAGTCTTTATTTTTTAAAAACCTTTGTTTATTTTTATTTTTATAAATTTTTAAAATTTATTTTATTTATTTGTTTTTGGCTGCATTGGGTCTTCGTTGCTGCACATGGGCTTTCTCTAACTACAGTGAACGGGGGCTACTCTTCATTGTGGTGGCTTCTCTTGTTGTGGAGCACAGTCTCTAGGCGCGCAGGCTTCAGTAGTTGTGGCATGAGAGCTCAGTAGTTGTGGCTCACAGGCTCTAGAGTGCAGGCTCAATAGTTGTGGTGCATGGGCTTAGTTGCTCCACAGCATGTGGGATCTTCCTGGACCAGGGCTCATCCCCATGTCCCCCGCCTTGGCAGGCAGATTCTTAACCAGTGCGCCACCAGGGAAGCCCCCAACATTCTTTATTTTAAAGTCTATTTTATCTGATATGAGTATCGCTATTCCAGCTTTCTTGTGATTTCCATTTGCATGGAATATCTTTTTTTTTTCTTTTTTTAAAAAAATGTATTTATTTATTTATTTTTGGCTGCGTTGGATCTTCGTTGCGTGTGGGCTTTCTCTAGTTGCAGCGAGCGGGGGCTACTGTTCATTGGGGTGCGCAGGCTTCTCATTGCGGTGGCTTCTCTTGTTGCGGAGTATGGGCTCTAGGCGTTCAGGCTTCAGTAGTTGTGGCACGCAGGCTCAGTAGTTGTAGCTCACAGGCTCTAGAGCGCAGGCTCTGTAGCTGTGGTGCACAGGCTTAGTTGCTCTGCGGCATGTGGGATCTTCCCGGAGCAGGGCTTGAACCCATGTCTCCTGCATTGGCAGGCGGAATCTTAACCACTGCACCACCAGGGAAGTCCCCAACAGCCTTTATTTTAAAGTCTATTTTATCTGATATGATAATTGGTATTCCAGCTTTCTTTTGATTTCCATTTGCTTGGAATATCTTTTTCCATTCCCTCACTTTCAGTCTGTATGTGTCCCTAGGTCTGAAGTGGGTTTCCTGTAGACAGCATATATAAGGGTCTTGTGTTTGTATCCATTCAGCCAGTCTGTGTCTTTTGGTTGGAGCATTTAATCCATTTACATTCAATGTGATTATTGATATGTATGTTCCTATTACCATTTTCTTAATTGATTTGAGTTTGTTTTTGTGGGTATTTTTCTTCTGTTGTGTTTCCCACTTAGAGAAGTTCCTTTAGCATTTGTTGTAAAGCTGGTTTGGTGGTGCTGAATTCTCATAGCTTTTGCTCGTGATTTCTCTGTCAAATGTGAATGAGAGGGCTTCCCTGGTGGTGCAGTGGATAAGAACCTGCCTGCCAATGCAGGGGACACAGGTTCAATGCCTGGTCCAGGAAGATCCCACGTGCCGCAGAGCAACTAAGCCCATGTGCCACAACTATTGAGCCTACGCTCTAGAGCCCGCGAGCCACAACTACTGAAGCCCACACACCTAGAGCCCATGCTCCACAACAAGAGAAGCCACTGCAATGAGAAGCCCGTGCACTGCAACAAAGAGTAGCCCCCTCTCGCTGCAACTAGAGAAAGCCTGTGTGCAGCAACGAGGACCCAACACAGCCAAAAATAAATAAATAAAATAATTAAAAAAAAAAAGACTCATTAGCCACCTTTCTTTAAAAAAAAAAAAATCTGAATGAGATCCTTACTGGGTAGAGTAATCTTGGTTGTATGTTTTCCCCTTTCATCATTTTAAATATGTCCTGACCCTGCCTTCTGGCTTGCAGAGTTTCTGCTGAAAGATCAGCTATTAACCTTATGGGGAATCCCTTGTATGTTATTTGTTGCTTTTCATATTTTTTCTTTGTACTTAATTTTTGATAGTTTGATTAATACGTGTCTCCGAGTGTTTCTCCTTGGATTTATCCTGTATGGGACTCTCTGTGCTTCCTGGACTTGACCAAGTATTTCCTTTCCCATGTTAGGGAAGTTTTCAACTATAATGTCTTCAAATATTTTCTCAGACCCTTTCTTTTTCTCTTCTTCTGGGACCCCTGTAATTTGAATATTAGTGTGTTGAATGTTATCCCAGAGGTCTCTGAGACTGTCCTCAATTCTTTTCATTCTTTTTTCTTTATTCTGCTCCCCGGCATTATTTCCACCATTTTATCTTCCAGCTCACTTATCCATTCTTCTGCCTCAGTTATTCTGCTATTGATTCCTTCTAGAGTATTTTTTTTTAAACTTTTTTCAGTCATCTTTAACTTTTTTTTTTTTAATTATTAGCACCTTTAATTTTTATTTATTTATTTATTTATTTTTTTGGCTGTGTTGGGTCTTCGTTTCTGTGCAAGGGCTTCCTCTAGCTGTGGCAGGTGGGGGCCACTCTTCATCGCGGTGCGTGGGCCTCTCCCTATCATGGCCTCTCTTGTTGCAGAGCACAGGCTCCAGATGCGCAGGCTCAGTAGTTGTGGCTCACGGGCTTAGTTGCTCCGCGGCATGTGGGATCTTCCCACACCAGGGCTCGAACCCGTGTCCCCTGCATTAGCAGGCGGATTCTCAACCACTGCACCACCAGGGAAGCCCTAGAGTATTTTTAATTTCAGTTATTGTGTTGTTCATCACTGTTTGTTTGCTCTTTAGTTCTTCTAGATCCTTGTTAAACATTCCTTGTATTTTCTCCATTCTGTTTCCGAGATTTTGGATCATCTTTACTATCATTACTCTGAATTATTTTTCAGGTAGGTTGCCAATTTCATCTTCATTTATTTGGTCTTGTAGGTTTTTACCTTGCTCCTTCGTCGTAACATATTTTTTTGTCGTTTCTTTTTTTTTTTTTTTTTTTATGGATGGGGCTGTATTCCTGTCTTACTGGTTGTTCAGCCTGGGTCTTTGGATCCTTTTATTCCTTAAGTCCTGTTGACTGTCTCATTATCTCTCAGTCTCTTTCTCTCCATGACTGCCTCATCAGTTCTGAAGTTGTCTTTTTCCCTCCTCTGTCCTTCACAACCCACTTATTTTGCTCCAGTCTCTTTCTCTGTCCATTTATTCTGCACACACTTACAAATATCCCCTTGGGGCCAGAACTGCCCTGGGCCCTGAGAATACAGAAAGAACTAAGATACACTCAGGGAGCCACACTTAGAACAGCTAAGTTACGTTCCTCTCTCCAACATAGGGTCATTCAGGGGTGGGAGGGGGCAGTGCCTGTCTGCCTTTCTGCCTCCCATTTTCCCCACACACACCACTTCCCCCAGCCTTAACTGGCCATCATGGAGCCCTGAAATTGCCTTTTGAGAATATTTATATTTTTTAATGGAGTTTTATATTTCCAGTTCTAAATTTTAATGGTAGGTACCGGGAGTATTTTATTTTTGCCTCATTTACAAACTCTCAATTTAGATTATTTATGTGGGCTCCAGATTTATTTTTTAGGTGGCTTGATCTGTAGTGGAGAAAGCACTACAGTCAGATGGACAGAGGAATCCCAGCTCAACCACTCACCACTAATCTCACCACGAGCAAATTAAATTTTCTGAGCCTCATTTTGATAATCTGGAAATAGGAATAACATTAGGACCTACTAAGTAGAGTTCAACAAAAATTAGCGATTTTTACATTTCCTGGGCCCCAAAGTAACCTCAGATGGCAGCGAATGGGATGGAGATAAGTACCACTCCACAGAGAGGTTGGCAGGCCTGGGCCGGCCTCCAAGGCCAACTGCTCAGTGACAAATGATGGGCTGAAGTGAAAGCTTCTTTGCTAAGAACAGGTTTTGTTGGAGAATTTTTTTAAGCCCCTGTTGTTCAATTATATACTGAATGGCAAAGGGACTTAGATATTTGTTTTCACTGTTTCATTCTATTAACCTATTCCTCACTTTGTCCTTCCTGCAGTTTGCCATTAAATTGTTATTGATATCCATCCACCCCAGTGCTAGCTAAAACCAAGGGTGAGGGTAGGCTGCGATAATGCCTGGGGCTTACAATCAGAAGCTGTCCAGGCCTGGCAAGTCTATGCCTGAATAGGTTCCCCAGAGGCCAGAAGGTAGGGGTGCGCCCCTGGCCCTGGTTTGCCTGGTGGAGCCTCATGTGGCCTTCTTTCCGCAGCACGACTTCAGCCTGGAGAGGAGGGCACTCTTCTGGGTGGAGGTTGTAGTCCGGGGACCCTGCCTGGTCCAATGCGATGCCCCGGGGGCAGCTTCAGCCCCTCCCGCCTGGCTCTTGCTGGTCATCCCTGAGCAAGGGCTGGAGCCCATGCCTGCCGCAGCCGAAGGTCCTGAGGCCAGACCGCAGGAGCATCCTGAGGAGGAAGAGGTGGAGGATGAGGACCAGGATGAGGAGGAAGCCTCCTCTGCCATGGAGGAAGAGCCGGATCCCTGCAGCCCCCAGCCCAGCTCCTCAGCGAGCCCCAGTCTGGGCCAACACCGGTGCTCGCTGGACGTGCTGCGCGGCGTGAGGTCGGAGCTGGCCGGGGCGCGGCAGCGGCTCTCTGAGTGCAGGCTGGCCGCCCGCCCCCGCAGTCTCCTGCACCGCATCCGCCACCGAGCTCTGAACCTCTGCCCCGGCCCCGCGTCACCCCTGGGCCCGGCACTCCCGCTCTCCAGCGCCCCCGCGCCGCCCCCAGGCCCCGAGCCATCGCTCCCCAGCACCCCGGCGCTGCCCCCTCGGCCCTCCACGGCTGGCGCCGTGCCCCCGCTGCGGAGCCACAGGCCCGCGGTTGCGGTAAGGAAACTGCCCCCTTGGCCGAGGCCACAGCTCAGCAGTGAGGCCCCCGCAGTCTGGGTGTCCAGCGTGGTTCGAAGCCTCGGTCCCCTCCTCTCCGTGCTCCTCCTCCCTACCTGCTCTCACCTGGCCCTATACCATGCAGTCCTTCCTGCGGCCCTTTGCCTAGAATATTCCCTGCTCAGAGGTCCCTAATCCCTCTGTTTCTCACTGTGCCCTCTTTGCTTCTATTAGGGCGCATGTCACAATAATTGTAATTACCCAATATGTGTCTGTCTCTTCCAATGGAATATGATTCTTCTAGGGCAGCGACTGGATCGCATTAATGTTTGTTTCCACAGCACCCAGCAGCACACTTGGCCCATAGGGGGTGCTCAGCGAATGTCTGTTGAGTCAGGGAATGTGGCTCAGATCTAGGGCTTCCCACCCAGCAAGGCTTGCTGTAGGATGGGTGAGGGGAAGGCTCAATCAAGGAATATTCACTGTACAGTTACTTCCTTCAAGAGACTGGGTTGGAAGAGACCAGGTCAAAAGCACAGGACAAGGAGAGTTGGGCAAGGAAGTGTGAGACAAGGCAGCACTGTACAGTGGGAGGAATCAGGTATTGAGAGAGAGGTGAGGGTTGCTGCAGGATGGGAAGGCTTCAGGACAGAGGATGTGTACCAAGAAGAACTGGGAGCAGATATGAACATATGGTGAAGCCAATGAAGCTTAAGCCTCAGGCCCCTCACTAGCTCCTTCCAAGGCCTTGTACATAGTTTTATATCCATAACTGTCTTTTTTCTTTAAGTGGTCCAAATTGTGTAAGTATCAAACTCCACAAAACCTGGATCTGGAACAGATGGGTTATGTCAGGACTAGTAGCAGGAGGTGGCAGTTAGGCACAGCTTTCTTCCCCCCAGCAGTTCCACAGTCAGGCCAGGAGATGCAACAGAATAAGGCCAAGGTGAAATTAAATCCAAAAGACATATTCAAGGTCTGGCATTTCCCACTCACTGCTGTGTGAGCTTAGGCAAGTCACTGAACTGCTCTGAGCCATCTCTTCTCTACCTGTAAAGTGGGCAGCAACCCTTCACACAGTTATTTAGAGCGAACAAAGAAGAGGCTGTGTAAACTACACAGGCCACACCCACATCACGGACTAGCTGCTGATGCCAGGATGGCTCTTCCCTGGTCCCAATTAAATTTAACTCTAGCAACAATCTTACAGCGGGGTTGGGGGGAGGATGGGGCAGATGTTCTGAAGAGGAGGAAACTGAAGCAGAGAGCAGGTAAGAATCTTTTTCAAAGTCACAAGGGTAGACTCAAATCCTAAGATTTGCATGTTTTTCACCTGGGGTAAAGAGCAGATCCTAGGATGAGGTCATGGCAGGGAAACCCCTGAGAAGATGAGGACGGGTGGGGAATTCACATGTTACATGCACTCTGCTCCTGAAGTCAGGGCAGCAGCTAGGCTTTTCTTGGGGAGGAGGGGACAGGGCAGTATGTTCGGGGTTAGCAGATGGGTGCTTCTTCATGGGGGACGGGTTAGGGGTGATGCCAGCCAAACCAACTGAAGTGCCTTCAAGCCACCCTCCTTAGTCCAGGATCTGTGTGGGTTTCCCCAACACCACAGCTGTACCCAGTTCCTACCCTACTCCATGTCCAGCCAAGCCCCAGCCAGCCAAACTCAAGAAGGAAGATCTGGCTGGGAAGATCACCCCTGCTTCCCCCTTACTAAGGTGTGGGGTAAAGAACCCTGGATTTGATTCTGAGTAGGGTTCAGATCCCAAAAGTGTGTTGCTTACCAGGTCATTAACTTGTCTGAACCTTGACTTCAATATCTGTAAAATAGAATGAGCCTATCATATTTCTCTTTCAGGGTTGTTTTAAGCAGTAAGTATTATCATCTACTAGCAGTTTCTGTATGCCAGACCCTTTGCTAATCAGTTTTCTCACCTTGTCTTATTTAAGCCTTATAATAACCCTGTGAGTTATCTGGTATGATTGCATCAATTTTACACATGAGTAAACTTAGTAAACAGTAGAGAGCTGGGATTTGAATCCAGGTCTGCAGGACTCCAAGCTCCTCACAATATTAGCCCCTACACTCTGTAGAGAGGGTGGTACATAAAGGCATCTTTAAAAATGTCCTGCCTAGCCAGGTGTCACCTCCATGGTAACTGACACGTCCACTTGTCTGTGTTTCAGTCCCTCAGCCTGTATACCTGCCTGCCACCTCCTGGGCAGGTGCCCCAGCCTCTCGCCGCCCACAGATTGCACCCTGATTCTGCTGACTTGCTGTCCGCCCTGAGCCAGGAGGAGCAAGACCTCATCAGGCCAGTGGTCGCCCTGGGGTATCCCTTGCACAGGGCCATCATGGCTCTACAGAAGACTGGGCGGCAAAGCCTCAGCCAGGTGAGTGGAGGACCCAGAACTGGGGGGCTGTGGAGCTGGAGCCCGGTGAGTGGCCACACTCTTTTTATCTTCAACTTGAAGATACTTTATGTTTTTCTCTAGAGGCAGAATTTCAGCTTGGAATCGATTATTGCTCAATCAATTATGAGCAAGTTTCTAGACCCTAATGCTACCACCTCTATAGGAGTTTATCAGGAATCCCCATGCCTACTTGGGGAGTCTCAATATTCTACTCCTGTCCCAGTCTTTGCCCCAGATACAGAAGACTGGAGCTTTGGGCAGCCACGAATCTCTCCAGAGCTGCCCAATAACACTTTCTGCAGCAGGAGAGATGTTTTATTCCTGTGTTGTCCAATACAGTAGCCACTAGCTATATGTGGTTACTTGAAATGTGGCTAGTGTGACTGAGAATTTTAATTAATTGTAATTAATTAGAATTTAAAGGTAAATAGCCACATGTGGCTACTGGCTACCATATTGGATGGCACGGCTCTAACCACTTCCCTCAACAGTTTATCCGTACCCATATCCATCTCTCTCTCTTTCCATCTACCCATCCATCAATCTAGTCATCAGTATTTGCTGGGCACTTCGTGGGTGTTTACATGCAGCTAGGAGCTATGGGGAAAACCAGTATTGTAGGTTAGGTTCCCCAGGAAGCAGACTCCGATGGAGTTTGGCATACAGGATATTTATTAAGGAGACCCTTGGGAACAACTTCTGGGTAAGGGAAATGACAGAAGCAAGGATGGGTAGAGGGAGAGGCTGAGCTTTGTAGACCCAGTGACAGCCAACCCCACAGCTCAGAAGCATATATGGCCCTTCAGAGTTGTCCTAATTGGGGATGAGATGGTCAGGCCTTCATACTTCTGCTTCAGTCAGTCACCGATGTGGGAAGAAGGTGACTTGAGAGAAGTGATTCTCTGCAGCTAAGGCAGTTCCTGAAGGGACAGATAATTTCTGTGTGAGAACCTTCCAGGGCAGCACCTTAGGCTGATCTGAGATTTAAGAAGTTGCCTCCACCTTCAGCTGCCACTGAAAAGCCAGGACCTTGGCCAAGAAGCTGTCTAGGAGGGCTGTGAGGGGCCAAGTCCATGGTAGGGACTCTGACATGCCTCTTCAGTCCCTCCAGACCCTGTGACAAGGCTGAGGTCTCGGGCCATCACTGTGGGGGTCTGAAGATTAGCTGGAGGCAGCACAGGGCACTGGCCTCCCTGTGGGTGGGCTGGGAGAATCTCACTGCATCAGGAACGTTGTGTTTCCAGACATAGACTGACCACCTGCCTGGTGAGTCTTCTCCCAGTGAGCAGTCAGGGGCCAGGCACTAAGGGGTGGGCCTGAAGGGCCACTGGATGACTTCGTCTATCCTCCCCCACCAAGTTAGTATTCCTCTCTGTTCTGTGAAGCTCCACCATTAACTGTGCATCTCCTTTGGGTTCACAGCCCTTCTCCCTTTGAAAGACAAACACTACAGTAAATCCTTTTGAAAAGAGATGAACGACGATGGTCCAGGAGGGAGGGCATCAGGTGATAGAGACAGGGCACTTGGAAGAACCAAGGAGAGAGGAAGAGATACAAAAGATAAGCTTTGTCCATCACTCCTTCCTTCCTTCCACAAGGATTGATGTGTCCACTGACTGCCTGCAGGACAGGTGTGGGTGGCATGTGTGAGGGTCCATAGGCCAGGCCCAGACTTGCCATGGGACTTTAGACACATCAGGTCCCCTCTTTGAGCCTCACTTTCCCCATTCACAGAATGGAGGGGAATATGTGTTTATAATCAATAACTGCTGGAGGTCCCATCCTGGACTCTGATGGTGACATCCTCACCTACCCTGGGGCCTGAGATAGGCCTGGTAGCTGACCAAGCAGGAGAATCCTTACAAATGCAGAGTCTCAGGACCTACTGTGCAGAGTCCCAATCAGTGGATCTGGAGTGGGCCCAGGGCCCTATCATTTTAAAAGACCTATCATTTAAAAGATGGTTCTGATATGCATGGTTCTGATATGCAGCCTGGCTTGGGTCTGCTGGTGTGGACTGAGTCAGAGATTCTCAACCTTGCCTGCACACAAGAATCACCTGGAGAGCTGTAAAAGTCCCAGTGCCCAGGCTGTCCCCCTGACCAGTCATATCAGGGCCTCTGGAGGTGAGCATCAGCAGTTTATGGGTAGTGATACTGAGGCACCAGTAGTTTTAAGGCTCCCAGGTAGCTACAGTCAGCACCAAGGCTGAGAACCTTTGCTGTCGATGAACCAAGAGGTGAAGGGAGCATCCCCCATCTGCCCTGCCCCTGTTTTCACCTTCTGAAACCCTGTCTACTTTCAAGCCAGCTCAAAGCCCCTCCCCTAGCAGCTGGCCCCCTGATGGACAAGGCACTGGCCAAGAGGTCAGGTGATCTGAGCCCTAGTCCTGGGACCTGGGGCAAGCTGCCCGCCCTTCCTAGACTTCAGTTACCTCAACTGTGCAAGGAGAGCTTGTTTGGGTGGTTTTCAAAATGTGCCCAGAGCAAGGTCCCTGAGGTGGGGGCACTGGACTCTGGGCTCCCTCCACCTGCCGACAGCTCTCCCAGAGCAGCTTCAACCTTACCCTGTTACTGTTGAAGCCCCCTGGTGCTTGGACAGTTCAGAAGCTAAAACAGTTTGAAAACCATTAGTCTGTTATGATCTGTGTTTTCTGCCCAGTTCTGAAGGTCTGCAGAAACCTGACCTGTTTCTCCTCCACTTATACCCGTAATTCTAATCTTCTGGAGCCTTCATTTGGCAGACTCCCTGTAAATCCTGCTTTGATCTGCCTGGCACTCATGTCTTCCTGTATCTGGTTTATCTCCCCCACTGAGCTGTAAGCTCCCGGAAGGTAGTTCTTAATTCATTTTATAAACACAGCATACATTTATTGAGCTCCTTCTGCCTGCCTGCCATGCTGGGTTCACAGTGGTGAACACAGTGGTGAACAAGACTGACACAACTCTTCCCTCGTGGAACAAAAAGTTAGTGGATGAGAAAGACAGTAGAGCAATTACAAAGCTGTATGTGAGGGGAAGCATGGGGTGCTGTGGGAGCACCTGGTGGAGATGGGGGGTGGGGAGAGGCTCCCCAGGGAAGAGGAGTGAGGCTGGCCTTGGCCTTGGAGCCAGATGTGCAGGAGTCTGGGGGTGCTGAGGGAGCAGCTGGGCTGCTGACGGAGATAAGCGGGGCCACTGAACCTGGGCTGGGAGGCAGCACTTTATTCTGAGGGCAAAAGTAGCCCCTGATGACTAAGCAGGGAGTGGCTGGAAGAGGTGATCCGCCCTGTGGGTCCTCCACTGTCCCCTCCCCTTTCCAGCGCTGGTGCAGGACTGTTGCAGAGAGTGGGGCCCACGGGGTCCTGGATGGCAAAGATGTTATGTGTCTGGCAGTGGGTGGGGTGCACAGCTGTGGGTGGGAGAGGAGGTTATCTTCTCACAGGTGGGTGCTCACCAGGGAGGGAAAGCAGCCTGGCTGGGTGGTGGGTAGGTACCCGTGTTTGAGCCCTGGCCCGTTCCCCACTTAGGTTCTGGGAACACCTTAGCCCACCCTGACAGCCCTCTGCCTGGATTCCAGCCCCCAGCTTGGGACAGGTGGTGAGGCTTTGCTGTCCACCTGGCCCCAGGGGAGGCCTCTGACCCTCTTCTGTTGGCTCATGGGTCTCTGGGGCCACGTTGTGTGTGGCAGGTTGCCCAGTCAGCCTGGCCCTGAGCTCAGCCTTAACGAGGCCCTTGTGTGCCTCCTCCACCCCATCTGCTGCCCCTGACACCCCTTTTAACCTCCTTCCCTCTGTGCCCCTTTCCGGCCCAGTTTCTCAGCTACCTTAGCGCCTGTGACCGGCTATTGCGACAGGGCTACGAGGAGGGCCTGGTGGATGAGGCCATGGAGATGTTCCAGTTCTCCGAGAGCCAGGTCAGCAGGGCCTCCAGCCTGGGCCACCGGGGAGGGGAGGTGTGGGGTGCACACACGAGCCTGGTGTGCTGGAGAGGACCAGTGCCAGAGCTGGCCTGCGGGCCACAGGAGACAGCCTGCTTGCTCAGCCCTGGGGAGAAGGAGGCAGCCCAGGGAGATGGGGCATGGGGAAGGGGAGAGGACCCAAGGGGAAGGGGAAGGGGAGAGGACCCAAGGGGAAGGGGAAGGGAGGGGGTAGGGGAGGGGGAAGGGAAGGGGTAGGGGAGGGGGAAGGGGAAGCGGTGGGGAGAGAGCAGGAGGGAGGGCTTTAGTGTTATTTAACTGAATCAACACAACAAACATTGACTTTCACTCCTTGTCAGACACCCAGACAGGAGCCAGATAGGTAGCAGAAAGGTGCTTGAACTCTGTGCTTGGGGAGTGTGCCGCCTACCTGGAAACCCAGAATGCATGCGGCTGTGGTCCCAGTAAGGGGACATTCTAAGTGCCTGGTGAATGTGACCTGTCCACAACTGGCAGTTGGCCCAGGCAGAGCAGTCTTCACAGAGGCTGAGGGGGGGATGCAGGGGTGGGAGAGATGCCGAGGAGGAGGAGCGGGGAGGGGCAGGGGAGTTTCAAGCACTGGGGCCGGAGGAGGAAGGCAGGCAGAGGCTGTGCTGTGTGAGACCTTGGCAGGGTTTGGGGCCTGGACAGAGACCCTGCGCTGTGCATCCTCTGGGCACCAGTATGCAGCCTTCCTCTTCCTGCCCCAGCGCAGCACCCGAGCACAAGGAGTCAGGAGTGAGCCAGAGTGGGGAAGGAAAGCCGGACAGAGAGAGCTGGCAGCCTGCCTGGGCTCTCCTTCCCTGGCACAGGAAGGGAGGTTTGAGCCCATGTCACTGAGGTACAGGAAAACCACAGGTGCTGCCCAGGATCAGGCTCACCTGGCCTGTGGGGGTCACAGCTTTCTGGGGGTATGTACAGTGGGCATCTGGGAGGGGGCTCCCCAGGGCAGAGGCCCAGCCTCACAGAGTCCCCCACGCCCTCTCTGCCTCCTGTTCCTCAGGCAGGGGAGTTCCTGCGCCTCTCGGAGCAGTTCAGCGACATGGGCTTCCAGCAGGACCGGATCAAGGAGGTGCTGCTGGTCCACGGCAACCGCCGTGAGCAAGCCCTGGAGGAGCTGGTAGCCTGCGCCCAGTGACCCTGGGCGCACCTCGCGGTGCCCACGCATCCCTGGCAGTCCATCCTGACTCTATTATGAAAACCACATAAGAATAACAAATTGAGGCATATTCATTGTAAAAATGCAAATGATGCCAAGGGTGGGAATAAATACTGTAAAGGTGGCAAAACTTTACCCATCTTAGGACTTCAACTGGGGCTCTTTAACAAAAAGATAGATTAACAAGAGAAAAATAAAAGTTTATTAATGCATGCGGCACACATCATGCCTGAGAAACTTCAATGAAAAGTAACTCAAAATAGCAGTTTAGAACTCTGGCTTATATAGCATCTTCAACAAAGAACAATACATTTGTAGAGAAATGACAGGACAAAGGAAAAAACAGTTTTAGGCTTCCAAGGATGGCAAACTGTGGGAAGGTAAATATATGGGAGGGAACTAATGGAGTAAGGTTTGTTTGTAGGTTCCCCTGGTACACTTCTGGGCTGACAAGAATCTGTCTCCAGAAAAGGAGAATTTATATCCTGCCTTTAAGCAGAAAAGAGGGGAAGGGTAGAGAGAGCTTTTCCTGCATTTGCTGCTTCTTAATTGCCTTCAGCTCAAAATAATTATGTCGAAGAGGCATATTTTGGGGTGACAGTCTGGTTTCCTTCAATACCAAAAGAATCAGCTAAAAGAGTTGAAAGTGCTTCCTTGTGGGGAGGGGCAGATGGAGTTGCATAGGCGAGGAACTATGTGTTTTCATATAAGCTGTGTAAAATGACCTATATTTGATTCTTTAAACTATGGGCATTAGTAACTTTGAGTTTAAGAAAATTAAAACAAATAAATGATGTGCTGTTCTTTGGGTCCTGTAGGTTTCTGGTCTTGGGGTGCAAAGAATATCTAACTGTGGGTCAGAAGACCTAATTCTGATTTTGGTTCTGTTGATGACTGGCTCAAGGCCTCTTTGGGCCTAAGTTTCCCTAGGATAAGTGGAGTGATTAGCCCTGACTGCTATCCATAAGAATGCCCTGGGGAGTTTGTTAAAATGTCCAAGTCCCCACTCCTGGATAATCTGATTCAGAAAGTCCAGCTTGGCAGCCCGCGGGAATCTGTTTTGTTTTTATAAGAAGCTCTCTGGGGATTCTTTCTTTTTCTTTTTTTAATTGATTTTTTGGTTGTTATTGTTGACCCCCTTCACCCATTTCCCCCCCTTCCATCCCCCACCTCTGGCAACCACTAATCAGTTCTTTGTATCTATGAGCTTGTTTTTGTTTGTTTCTTTGCTTTTTAATATCCCACATATGAGAGATCATACAGTATTTGCTTTCTCTGTCTTATTTATTTCACTTAGCATAATACCCTCAAGGCCCATCCATGTTGTCATAAATGGCAAGATCTCATTCTTTTTTTACAATGAATAATATTCCATTGTATGTTTACATCACAGTTTCTTTATCCATGCATTCATCAGTGGACACTTAGGTTATTTCCATATCTTGGCTCTTGTAGATAGTATAGCAATGAACATGGGGATGCAGATACCTTTGCAAGTTAGTGTTTTTGTTTTCTTTAGATAATATCCAGAAGTGGAATTGCCAGATCATATGGTAGTTCTATTTTTAATTTTTTGAGGAACCGCCACACTGTTTTCCATAGTGACTGCACCAATATACATTCCCACTAACAGTTCTCAAGGGTTCCCTTTTCTCCACGTCCTCACCAACACTTGCTATTTCTTGTCATTTTGATAATAGTCATTCTGACAGGTGTGAGATGGTATCTCATTGTGGTTTTGATTTGCATTTCCCTGATGATTAGTGATACTGAGCATCTTTTCATGTACATGTTGGCCACCTGTATGTCTTATTTGGGAAAAATGTCCTTTCAGATCTGCCCATTTTTTAATCATATTGTGTGTTTTTTTTGCCGTTGAGTTGTATGAGTTCTTTATATATTTTGGATATTAGCCCCTTATCAGATATATGATTTGCAAATGTTTTCTCTCATTATGTAGGTTGCCTTTTCACTTTGTTAATAGTTTCCTTTACTGTGCAGAAGCTTTTTAGTTTGATATAGTCCCCCTTGTCTATTTTTGCTTTTGTTGCATTTGCTTTGGGTGTCAGATTCAAAAAATCATCACCAGAACCGATGTCAAGGAGCTTACTGCCTATGTTTTCTTCTAGGAGTTTCATGGTTTCACGTCTAACATTCAAGTCTTTAATTCCCTTGAGTTAATTTTTGTGTGTGGTGTGAGATAGTGGTCGAGTTTTGCATGTGACTGTCCAGTTTTCCCAACACCATTTATTGAAGAGACTGGCTGTCTTTTCCCCATTGTATATTCTGGGCTCCTTGGTTGTAAATTAATTGACCACACATATGTGTGGGTTTATTTCTGATTTCTCTATTCTGTTCCATTCATCTGCGTGTCTGTTTTTAGGCCAGTATCTCTGGGGATTTTTATTCAATGTAATGGGCCCATGGCCAGTGTGTCTGATATCAGAGCCAGAGATCTGGCTTCTGCTCTCACAATCTGTGGTCCTATGTCAGTCTTTCCTCATTTGGGGATTGGGCAGTTTGGGACCAAAGTTGTCTCCAGTCACCCCAGGCCTAGCTTCTGGAGGTCCCCAGGGATTGAGGGGACAAATTGCTGGAGCTGCCCGTGACTCAGGCAAGCAGAGGTCAGAAGACAAGATGCTGGTGCCTCTGCCCTTCTCAGCTGCCCTGAGCAATGACCTGCAGCAATTAGCACAGAACCAAAACCTCTCGGCCCCCTCCATGCAACAAACAGGGCCGGACCTGGAGTTGAGGCCTGTAAAAAACGCAAATAAAATGTTGTTTGAACATGCAGTGAGGACTTCTGGAGGCCTACACAGGCTTAAACAACAAGTTCGGGACTAGAACCCAGGTTTCCTGAGGCCCATCCAGCCCCTGGGTGCCTTCCACTAAGCCTCAATGCCTGCCAACTTGAAATTACATTAAAAATATTCTTTGGCCTTGAAACTTGCTTTAAATAACTTGCAGGCAACGTAAAACTATTTGAGAAATCGGCGAGATGGCATTAAGTTAGTCAAAAATAAAACTGCTCTTGGAAAAGACAGTAAAATTCAAATTCAATTTCTAAGATGTAATGTTAAATCCAAAGCTATTTATGTTTTGATTAAGGTAATCTGGCCTCAGTCTGCCACCTTATTAGGTCCCCTTGTTTAGAGGCGACCAGTTGGCTGGCCTCTCCCCCACGTCACAGGGCCTTCCTCCATGTCACTCCCCCATCCTTCTCCCACCTGCCCCAAACTTTCCCATCCATAGAAAACTATTGCTTGATTAAAAATGAGACATCAATGGGCACAGTTAGTTTAAATTATTTTTTAGGAGGTAGAATAGTGTGGTAGTTAAAGGCATGGACTCTGAAGTCAGATTTGGGCTGAAACTACAGCCCTCTTACAAACTATCTATGTGACCTTTTGAAAGTCACATAACCTCTCTGTGCCTCAGTTTCTTATTCATAAAATATGGATACTAAAATTTCCCAGTTAGGATGATTGAACAGGAGAGTGTACAGGAAGCTTGTGACATGGCATCTAGTAGCTATTTACTTATTTATACATATTTATAACCTGCTTTGTTCTATAATCACTACTACCTTTACTCTGTCATCCTTCTCATTATCATTATGGTTAACAAATCTCTAGCATTTATAATCAAACTCAGAAAACCTGGGAGAACCTCTCCCCCAGTGACTCGACCTCTTCGGTCAGCAGGGTTTAAGAAGGTGTTTTGAGCAGAGGATTCTGGGAGAAAGATAATCTCTACAGCTAACAGTAAGGGTCATTGGTGGCCCCTTGAAACAGCAACAGATGACACACTCAGCTACCAGAAGCCAGAGTCTAAACAATGGGACCCTTGGAGAGGAAGCCAGGCGGATGGTGGAGTCAGGGGACCAGGTGGTGACCAAGGCCTGGCCCAAGGATGCAGAATGAAGCAAGTTCTCCCTGAGGCTTTGCTTTTACTTCTGTCCCCATATACTCTGTCTCCTCTTCTGTGTCCCAACCGTGTTCCCTCAGAGACCCAGTGCCAGCAGGTTGAAGAAGCCCTCCTGACTCTGATGGGGAGGGTGTGGTGTGTGTGTGGGAGGCCTTCAGAAACTATTTCAGGCTGAAACCTCAAGTTCTTTGTGTGTTCCCTTCCCAGGGAAATGTGTGCCCTCTAACTAGCTGACCCTTCTGCCTCCTTCTTATAAGGACCTTTATGATTATGTTGGGCCCATCTGGATAATCGCCCATCTCAAAATCCTTAATCACATCTGCAAAGTCCCTTTTACCATGTAAGGTAGATAACCCCAAGGATTAGGACATGGATGTCTTTGGGGGACCATTATTCAGTCCAGCACAGTGGGCAATGCTTAACCCAAAATAATACGTGACTAATGGTGGAATTTCAGGCAGTCACATAAGGGAGTTTTGTTGTGTTTTGCATTACTCTTTCTACAAAGGACATTTCTATTTTGGAACAGAATGACAGTGGAGCCGGCCTTACCCAGGGGTCAGGGTCTGAGCCTGGGCCCTCACCAGGCTCAAGCTGACACAGCTGGCTCTTCTCCTCTCTCACCTCTAACAGGAGCCTCTGGGGCTCTTGCTTCAACTTGAGTCAACCTTCTGCAGCTGACAACATTCTCCTGGCACTGGGAGCAGTGCCAGCTGAGGGGCTGCCAGAGCCTCCCCTTGGCCCTGACCCTTCCATTCTGGAGATAGTGGACGAGGATGCACCCTCAGGTCACAGTTGGCCTCCAAGGATCACGTGGAGGTGTCAGGAGCTTCCTCTTCCCGGACCCTCCTCCCCTCTCAGCCCCCTTCCTTCCACACTCCCTCCCTGCCCCCTCCCCATCCTGACCTCTGCCTGCCCTGTCCTCCTGTCTTATCTGGTGATTAGAGAGGTGATTGTCGGCCCCTGCAGAGAAACACGCTTTGCCTTTTAAAAGAGGATTCAGGGAGACAGCAATGCTTACCTCATGAACAGTGGCTCATAAATGATAAGGTTTAGGCTGAGTAAAAGGCCTGCCAAGGGACGGGGTGGAAATCCCAGTTTTCACCTTATTTCGCCATCCATTCTGTCTCTTTTTAGACTCGCTTCAAGGAGGATTTGGGGCTTTAGGGAGCTCTGGAAAGAGCCTTTCCTAATGAGATTGGGAGAGGCTTCCAGAGCCCCTCCCTCAGGACAGGGCCTCCTGGTGCACACCTCCCCTCACCCTGTGACCCCAAGGGTGAGGGCTTTGTTCCCAGACATGCTGGGCTCAGAGGAACCCTTAAACAACCAGGAATCTCCTAGAAACTCCCTCTCTCTCTTATACCCCCCCACACACTGTCCTCAGGAGGAGTGAAGCCCCTGTCACAGGCATTCTCTGGAGCAGTTGTGGAGGTGTGTGCCTTCGTGCCGGGGACAAAGTGATCCTGAGTGAGGTAAGAACTGATCGCTCAGCTCTACTCAAAGGCAGGCCCCACTCAAGCACCAAATCCTTGTTAAGCACCTGCTCAGCTGTGCACTGGTCTCCCTGAGAAGGCGCTGCCCCTGTATTCCAGGTGCTACAGCCCAGCTGATGAGCTAAAACTACCACCAAACAACCACTCCCTTACTAATCTTCCAGCCAACACAGATTTACTGGGTGCCAGCTGGGTGCCAAGCCCTGCTGGGCCACGAGTGCAGGGAAGTGGGAAGAAGAATGAGAAATGGCCTGTCCTAGGGTGGGCAGCTTCCCGGTGCTCGGCTGGGCGGTGTAGGGCAGCGTGGCAGCTGGCTGGCAGCAGGTCAAAGCCTTTGCTGCCGATGCAGGGAAGGCGGAAGGACAGGTGGGCTTTGGCCCAGCGAGGACCTCTGGAGGTGGTACTTTTCCACCTCCTCCGGTGGAGCTGGGTCCGAGCCTGCTGGCTCCACTCCCAGCCCAGCGGTGGGGCACCCACCCCCAAGCCAACCTCCCCCTCTGCTGGCGGGTGGCTCTGCCTCCTGCCCATTCTCCTCCTGAACCTGTCCTTATAAGGCCACCCGCGCAGGAGACGTGTGTTCTGTGTCCTCTGGGAAGCTGCCCATGCAACGTCATCTGCTGTTTTATTGCTCGAGATTTTTAACCTATGATTTTATTTATATATTTACTTTTTGCCATTAAGAAAATGTTTCCAGGCTGAACAGAGACATTCACCCGAGGGTGGAAGGATGGAAGCCAGGGGGCTGGGGAACCAGGGACCCAGGACAGGCCAGCCCAGGACATGGCTTAATCACAGATTCTGAAACCCTCAGCAGCCAAGCAATGTCATGAACCTCCACTGACCCTGTGCTGGGCACAAGGAGGAGACGGGGGGTGGTGGGGAGAGCATCAGGAGCTCCGCCATGGGGACAGACAGCTCCTAAGCCGCCGATGCTGGTGCAGGGAGGGCAGCCTCCAGGCAGAGGTGAGCCCCCACCTGCAGGAGCTTGAGCCAGGCTGGGAGATGAACCTCAGGCTGGCACGAGGTGTCGTCCAAGAGGGGGCACAACTGAGCTGGGTTTTGCAGGATGGGCAGGAGTTCTTCACATGGAGATGGAGAAGAAGGGCATTCCAGGCCGCTGTCACCCAGGCATGAGACCACCTGGGGTGGGAGGGAAGTGGTGAGCTCCTCAGTGTGCCTGGAGGGTTGTGGCTGGGCCTTGAGGAGTTTGGACTTGATGCTGCAGCCAGCGAGCTACAGAGTTGACACAGTGGTGCCAACACGGGGGATGGAAGGGAGACCATAGTGAACACTGCCGTTTTCTGGCCACCCAGCTAGGGGCCATTCTCCCTTTTTTTTTTTTTTTAGTATTTGGCAGAGTTTATTGATTTAGAAAGCAAACTTGGATAAACTTTGGTTAGCCCCTCCCTTATTTTTAAATGATAACCAGTGAACCTGGAGGAATTACCTCCTCCAGCTGTAGGTCATCTTGTTGTCAAAGTGCCCTGTCCTCTCCTGACCAGGGGGTGGGCACATGTCACCTGCACAGGGCCAGGCCAACTCTGGCGTGTCACCTTGGAACCTTGAGCACACTCATTCTGTCCTTTCTCAGCCAGTGCTCTGACCTTCCCTGGGAGCCTGGAGCTACCCAACGTCCTTCCACTAGAATTCTGCTCTCCTTAACTTAGCCAAAGTTGGTTTCTCTTGCTGACAACCAAAGCACTCTGCTGGATGCAATGAGAGAATACGAGTAAAGGCAGCGCCAAATGGGGCAGAGGGTGTCCTGTCACCTCTCGAATCTAGAGAAAAGTCTAAGACTGTAAAGCAGGATGAGGTAAATAGGGGCCGAGGCGTGGGCAGCCAGGAGGCTTGGAGGTCCTGGGTCTCACCAAGGGGCTTATATCCATCAGAGACACCTTGTGGTCCTGTAACTGCTGAAGAGGCACCTCCGTCATTCCATGTGAAGCCCTGGGGGTGGGGACCGAACCTGCTTTGTCTCTCTGCCCCTGTGCCTGGCGCAGCTTGTGGTAGAGGAGGTGCCCCGAGTGTTTGCAGAAGGAAGAGGGAGGAAGGTAGGGAAGGAGGGAAACCATGAAAGTTAGCCCTCTGGGGAGTGGCCATGCCAAAGGTAACTGGCTTCCAAAGAGGTTTCACTGAATTGCCAGGTGAAAGACTCACAGAAAGTATTAAGGGAAGCTCTGGGTACTTGGGATGACACTATCAGCACAGTGGTTTCAGGGGACAAAGGCAGCCGGTCCCCATTCCTTAGCGCCCAGCCCCTCAGAGCCTGGAGGGACCACGTGGCTGGGACCAGAGTGAGTAAGGCATCCTTGTGGCTGCTGGGAGGGTGCCGGTGCTAATCTGCACGAGGCCCCTAGTGCTCCGTGGAAGAGACAGAGGTCCAAGTTGGCTCATGATACCTGTGATGTGCTCCTTTGGGGAGCACATGGCCCCTTTTAGATGGCAGCAGGGCTGGACAGAAACAAGCATGGGTCAGTGTCCCTGAGCAGGCTGGAAGCAGTGGCCATGCTCTCTGTGGTGGGCCAGGCTGAGCTCTGAGGAGAGGGGTGGGCACTGCTGGTCAAGAAGGTGACCAGCCCTGTCTCTGTGATGAGCAGCTTTGCTCTGCCCACCCCGATGCCAGGCTACGTGGGGGCAGGTGGCCAAGGAAATGGCTGAGTGATAGTTGTTCTCGGGGTTCAAGGTAGGTCACTGCTGCTGAAGCTAAGAGAACTATTTTGAGCTCCCCAAGGGTTCAGTGCCTTCGGGTACAGGGGCTGGGGCCCAAGGATCACAGGGATGACACCGTCTCAGTGTCTGGCGAGAGGACTCACAGGTCTATGACCCTAAGACAGTGCAGGGTCCCGGGGTTACACTCTGGAGATAATGGCCAAACAGGAAGAATGGTGGAAGATGCTTTCAAGGCCAAAGGCCCTCTTTGAGGTTCCCAACCACACCATGTAGTCATTATTTGCCTTCTCCATCTGAAGCCAGAACGACTGCTACTGGCAAGATAACCCACTGACCTCGCCTGAGGGTGTTAAGTTTTCTGGGGTTTACTGACACTTGCTGTGGGCCTGGTACTATCCTAAGCTCCTTCTGTGTACTAGCTCGCTCACCTCCCAACAGTCTTCATTGACAGATGCCACCTGAGGCTCAGAGAGGTTAAGAACTGCCCAAGGTCACCTGGTCAGAAAGTGCTAGAACTGAGTTAGAATCCAGAAAGTCTGAGCTAGAAGCTGGAGCACGGGGTTCCCCTCACCACGGGCCTGCAGACACGTCCCCTCACTTGACCACCAGCGAACATGTGCACACATCCCCTCACTTGACCACACAGCGAATGTGTGCACCAAAGGCTATCATCTTCAGTGACAGATGCAAAGTGGGGCTCAGAGAGGTAGTGCATCAGGCACGACATCACCCAGCAAATGGGTGGCAGGGCTGGGCCTGGAATAAATGTCTCTAGGGCTCCCTGCTGTCCCCCTCAGGACCCCTTGGTTAAGCCTAGTAAAGGTCAGGTCTGACCAGGGCAGTGGAGAACCAGGCCCTGCCTAGCAGCCAGGGCTGTGGACCCGCCTGGTCCCTCACTTGGGAGGGGGCAGCAGAAGCTGTGCTCCCTGGAGCTCATGCATTTGGTTGTTTCATTCCCAGACACTCCTCCAAGAGCTTCTAAAGGTCACTTTTTTCCCCTCAAATTCAAGTGGCTTGGGAGGCAAGGCCCTAGCTTCCGGTCACTGAGGCACCACCCCTTCTGGTAAGACGTTTCTCTGGTTCCCATCACTGTGTAATCAGGCCAAGATACTGAGATGGACATTTTCCAGTACAGGCATATCTCAGAGATATTGCGGGTTCGGTTCCAGACCACTTCAATAAAGCAAATATCACAATAAAGCGAGTCACACAAATTTTTTGGTTTCCCAGTGCATGTAAAAGTTATGTTTACACTATATTGTATTCTACTGGGTTGGCCAAAAAGTCCGTTTGGGTTTTTCCATAAAATGTTATGTTATGGAAAATAACATAAAAACTAATGTTATCCATTAAGTTCACAGTCTTATATGAGCACAGTTCACGGCACCCCCAAACAATTATAACAGTGACTGATCTGATCACTGATCACCATAATAAATATAATAATAATGAAAATGTTTGAAATACTGTGAGAATTACCAAAATGGGACACAGAGACACAAAGTAAGCAAGTGCTGTTGGAAAAATGGCATGACGCTTGCTCAACGCAGGGTTGCCACTAACTTTCAATTTGTAAAAAAAAGCAACATCTGCAAAGCATGATAAAGCAAAGCGCAGTAACACGAGGCAAGCCTGTATCCTTTGCTGTAGCAAATCAAGCCACTAGGTGACAGATGCCCAGAGAGACGAGAGCCAGAGCGAACAGGGCATGTATCATGGCAAGTCAGATCACGTCATTAGAGGAGACTTGAGGAAAGAGGCTGTTTACCAAGGGCGGAGGTTACTACTATAGGGATAGTGCCGGGCTGGCAACAGTGGGGCTCTCACCACCCCCAGGCCTGCAGCGGGAGGGGAGAGGTGGCCACCACAGCCTGGAGACTGAGAGGGCTGCACGGGAAGGGCGACCTGACAGGAGCTGTGACTCTGGTCATTGGAGGAAAAAAAGTCAGTGTGAGGCAGCCCGGCAAGGAGGGAGCCACCAACGAAGCCCCTGGACCTCCCACTCCTCCCTACCCCTCGTCTTCTGCAGGTGCCCCCATGGGGAGCCAAAATCAAGAGAGCCGGTGATATAACCCAAAGGGCAGCCTCCTGGGGCGGGAGGCAGGAGGAGGGGAGAGTGGATCTAGAGGGGCAGGCAGGGCGGGCGAGGGGCCTGGTATTGGAATTCGAGAAGCACGATATCCGTCTTCCATAGTCTCCACCTCAAACCTTTGCTATGGCTCCCTTTTCCTACAGAACAGGCCCACGTTCTCAGCCTGGCGTTCAAGGCTCTTCACACTCAGGCTCCAACCTCCCTCCCTCCTGGGAGAGCTACTACAGGGGCTTCCCGTGATCTACCTGCACAACAACTCTGTATGGTAAGCCTTATCATCCTCAACATTTTATAAAGAAACCGAATTTGCCCAAGATGACACAGCTGGCAAGTGATGGAGCCGGAATATGAACCCAGGTCTCCTGATGCCAAAGCCGACGCTTACCTGTTCTGCCATCCTGCTTCCTCACTGAGTGATAAATGCGTGGATTGCAGGGCCATGTTTGGCTCATCCCACCCATGCCTGTCTCACAGAAAGGGTCTCAATAAGGAGTGAGGAGGGGGAGGGAGGAGAAAGGAATCTGGATGGTGAGCATAACCTGTGCTAGCCTCTAGGTCATATTTGACTCTCATAACCATCCTCTGGGACAGGAATTACCCTCCCTGTCTAGAGTCGAGACACCTTAATATCAGAAAGGTGAAGAGACTTTCCCATGGTCAGAAGGCAGAGCCTCAGCACCTTGTTTCCACCCCAATCCAACGCTCGCCCCCTCTCTGCGCCCCTGAAATTCCCTCTGCTAATCAGGACTGTGGGGCTAGGCCCATCATGAAGGCCCCAGTGAGAATGAAAATATGTTACTGGAAAGAAAAGCACAGTGGGCCAATGTCATAAGGCCACCCTTAGAGTTGTCAAAATTGTGAGTGTGTGTGTGTGTGTGGGGGGGGGGTGTGTGTGAAGGGCCCAGGTGCCCAAATACCACCATTAGAGACCAAGTCCTTTGTCTCTATCTGCTGAATGAAAGCAGAGCGCTGAATTAATATGACGCAAGAGGGGTGATATTTACTGTAAAAAGTAAGGATGGAGGTCTGGAATCGGAGGGGGGAAGGCCTGATGGGTCATCTTGGGGAATCTTACTCATGGGTGTCCTGGAAGGCAACACAAGAGATACAGCATGGTGTGATGGGAAGAGGAGTCTACAGATGTGGGTTTTAGCTCAGAGTGGTCCACTGCATTGCTGTGTGTCTCCAGGCAAGTTATTTGCCCCACCCCCTGCCAACTTCCCTTTCCTCCCTGTCAAAAGAGAGAGGTTAGATGAGATGCTTATATCCTGCTCCAAGACCCTGCAGCCCTACAAAAGGACCCCTTTACCTTTTGTTAGTTGCTGAGGTGCCAGAGAGAGAGGCTCCCCACTTCAGCTGGGGCAGAATCATGAGGGTTGCAGAGGACACTGCTGGGATGAGTACCGGGAGACCCCCTCCATGGGGGTCCCGTATTCCATACCCACAATGGGCCTGCTCAGAGGTGGCCTGTCTGCCGACAGCTGTGTCTCCCACCAGCACAGTTAAACTTGCCACTGTTCCTGGGAAGTGACAGCAACTTGAAGCAAAGCAATTAGGATGAAAAAGAGGCCCAGCTGCTTGGGGCCAAAGGAAAATAAACAGACCAGCCCTGTGTGTATTCCATCGCCAAGAGGAGCAATTCCTCATAGGATGATTAGCACTTCCAATTCCCGTCTCCTCCCCTCCACTGCCGCTGTTCTGAGATCCCACTCTTCCCACGGTGTACTGTGCACCCCACAGCTCAATACCTTCTCATGAAGGTCTCCCCTAGTCACCTGCCCACCCCACCCCCTGCCAGAAATGATATCCCTCTCCTCTGAAATCCGACAGCCTCTCTCTATGGGTTTTTCCTTTGATTGATTGACCATGTGATTAATTCGTTTATTCTTTTGACATCCATTGAGCACCATTCATTCATTCAAAATTTATTAAGCCCCTACTATGTTCTGTTCACTGTCCTGGTTATACAGCAGTGAACAAACAGACACAAATCTCTGCCCTCATGGAGCTCAACTTTAGTAGAAGGAAACACACACTAAACAAGTAAAAATAGAGCATAGGAGATGATGCTAGATGCTATGGAGAGAAATGAAACAGGAAAAGGAGTAGGGAATGCAGAGAAGGGGGAGGTAGATTTTACGTAGGGTGGTCAGGAAAGGCCTCAGAATGAAAGTGACATTAGGGCAAAGGCCCATAGGAGGTGGGGAGTGAGCCAGGCGGCTAAGGGAGGGAGGTGTGCCCAGCAGAGGGACACGCTGCAAAGGCCCTGAGGTGGGAGCGTGCTCGGGGTACTCGAAGAAGAGCAATGAAGCCAGGGGGAGAGCGGTGATAGATAAAGTCAGGGAGGAAATGGGCAGGGGATCCTGAAAGGACTTGGGCTTTCACTCAAGGGAGATGAGGAGCACCCAGGGGTCTGAGCAGAAAAGCAACAGGGTCTGGCTGGCATATCATCAGGTTGACTCTGCCCATGTGAGCAGGCCGAAGAGAGGCCAGCAGGGAAGCAGGCCCTGGGTAGAGTGTGGGAAGGGCTGCTGTCTCCTTCTGCCTCTGTCAGGCAGGCTATGTAAGCAAACCAGGATAATTCCCAGAGAGAGGAAAGCTTGGGGTGCAGGGCATCCAGAGTCAGGGTGAAGGAGGAAGTTTGTAGAAGACTGGAGAGAGCTGCAGAGAGTGGGGCTGCAGGGCTGTCATGGAGGTTCAGGAAGATGCTCCTTGCTGCATTAAGCCGTGTGTGTGTGTGTGTGTGTGTGTGTGTGTGTAGATCTCTCTGGAAGAACAAACTTCTTAGAGTGTCCCTATGGGCAGGCACAGAGAGATTTCAAACCCAGCCTTCTGGGCTTAGTAACCTCTAAGTATCTCTGTAATTTGCCCTCCTGCAGCTGGCTCGCATCCCCAGACACCTTCATGCAGTGGTCAAGTCTGGATGCCAGGGTATGAGAGGCTGAGAATCCCAAGTCCTGGTCCCAGGTCCTTGCTCTTCCACTTGACTGCCTGTGTGACTTTGGGTGACTCATTTCAGCTTTCTGCTGATTTCCTCACCTGCAAACCAGACATGGTAACCATCCTTGCTGAGGGTGGCAGGCTATAGGAAGAAACAATGGAGCCTGACCTGTGAGGCCAGAGGGTAAGGTGGGCTGGATTGTGAAAACCTCCCCACACTGTGAGAGGGAGGGAGTATCTGTCAAAGTGCAGATACCCGCTAGGGCCTTCACCAGTCATTAACACCCTCATGAAGGGGGCCATTCCTCTACCAGCTAGATCCTAAGGCAAGAGAAACCAGGACAGTTAATTTTCCTATCTCAGGAGGAGGAGGGAAAGAGCTGAGTCCAGGGGGGCAGATGAACCCCAAGAAGAAGAGGCGCAGAGAGAAGGGTAACAGGGAGGGGAGTGTAAAGGAGACTGTCAGAACCACCCCGTCCGTCCCTGGATGTCAGTTAAGCAGGGAGGCAGCGACAGAAAACAGCACATGGCCCTGGGTTCAAAGCCGGGCTCCGCCACTTCCTACCTGAGCCTCTTCTAGTCACCCATGACCTTTGGGTGTCTGGGTTTTTTTTTCCTTTATCTTCAAGAAGGGAGTGGGGATGTTGCCGAGCTGCCTACCACTTAAAATTCTTACAAAGCTTAAATAAGTCCACTGTGGGAAAGCTCTCTGTGAACACTGTGTTCTTATTACACATAAAAGGCATCTCAGAAAGGGTTGGTCTAGACCTAAGGACGACCGAACGCTGGAGCCAGCAGGCCTGTCTGGGCTGGTCCACGCAGCCAGCTCTAAAAGCCGACAAACAAAGCTCTGTGGGTTGAGAGAGTAGATGAGCTAATGGATCTCAAGACTGCAAGTGCGTTTAGCACTGATCAGGAGGAGTGAGCAAGGAGGAGAGCGGTCTGTGCTATTAAGAAAAATTATCTGTAACTTGAAAATAGGCAAAAGGAGGACTGCATGTCCTTTCAGTGTCATTCTGGGGCAGAGTTGAAGCACTAAGAGTTATTTAATTCTCTAGGAGACTGTGCCTTTGTTCTACGATTTACTATTGATTAGGGTCCTGACTTTGTAAAGTTACATGCTAACGTAGCTGCATGTACAAGTATGTATGTGCATGTATGTGAAGATGAAAAGGAATTTAGTCCAGTAGAGAACTACAAAAGTTATGGTTTTATTCCCTGTAAGACACCAACCGGCTTTACCTCTACCTTCGCAAACTTATTTCAGTATATCTTTTCCAACAAAATATACAGATCTCTTGTCTCCCAAATGTGCCTTTGAACCAGCCCTACCATTCTTTTGGTTCCCTTATTAATGAGTTAGATAAATCTTTGACATGTGAATAAAATTACATATTGATAGAGCAAAGAAGTGAGGGGCTCTGTGGCATGGACCAGTCACTTGACCTCTGAACCTCACAAATCTCATCAGTTGGGAGAAGGTACCCAACTCCCATGACTGAGGTAGGGCTGGAGTGGGAAGATGGATGTGAAAGTACTTTGCACATCATCCACAGGATGCAAAAGTCAGGATTTATTATTGTGACTCATCAGATTAGGTTAATCCAGGCCTAAAAGGTCCCAGGCTTCTGAGGGCAGCATTCTCCAGGGCTTGGAACAGGAACATAGGTCAGGGGAAAAGGCAATGAGGGGCAGCCCAGACACTAGGCTCCATGCCCAGGAGGTGCCAGGCTGATGCTGCATTCTCCATTTGTGATGAGGCCAGGATTTCCCACGGCCCTTGGGTCTTAGAGGATGGAGACCACTTAGGACCACTCGGAGAAGTCTGCCCAGAGGCTTGGAGAGGCTGGAGGACTGAGCTGGGCATCTGACCAGAAATCAGGGTCAGGGTACTCTAGAGGCGAGATAAGAGTCCTCATCTAGCACCAGAGGTCAGCACCAGAGGTCAGCAGCAGGTCCCTAACTAGTGATCTCTACAGCCTGATGTCTTTCAGGACCTCATGTTTTTTGTTTCTAAAACTATTTATTTTATTTATTTATTTATTTATTTGTTGGCTGTGTTGGGTCTCCGTTGCTGTGCGTGGGCTTTTGAGGCGAGTGGGGGCTTCTCTTGTTGCGGAGCGCGGGCCCTAGAGTGTGCAGGCTTCAGTAGTTGCGGCACGTGGGCTCAGTAGTTGTGGCACACGGGCTTAGCTGCTCCACGGCATGTGGGATCTTCCTGGACCAGGGATTGAACCCATGTCCCCTGCGTTGGCAGGTGGATTTGTAACCACTGCACCACCAGGGAAGTCCCAGGACCTCATGTTTTTCTTTTTTTAAAAAAAATTTTATTGAAGTATAGTTGATTTACAATGTTGTGTTAATTTCTGCTGTACAGCAAAGTGACTCATACATATACATATATATATTCTTTTCCATTATGGTTTATCACAGGATATTGAATATAGTTCCCTGTGGTATACAGTAGGACCTTGTTGTTTATCCATCCTATATATAATAGTTTGCATCTACTAATCCCAAACTCCCAATCCTTCCCTCCCTGACCCCTCCTCTCCCTTGGCAACCACAAGTCTGTTCTTTATGTCTGTGAGTCTGTTTCTGTTGCGTAGACATGTTCTTTTGTAGGACATCATTTTATTCTGTAGGTGGGAAAGTGTCCCAGCTCAGCTGACAGTACAAAAGGATCTCTGCTCTTGCTATCTGCATATGTGCACGGCTGCACGCATGTGCACATACACACATAGAGAAGGACGTCAGCCAGGGGTCCAATGAGCAATGCACGCAGCCATGGTTGGGAAGAGCCAACCCTGCACAGAGGAGGTAGGCACAGAGCCAACAGAGAGAGAGGAAGAGGAACGGCATTCCAGGTCCAGGGAATGGCAAGAGTGGAGGCTAGGAGGAAAGAATTAACCTGTAGAATGTAGAGGAAGGGATACAGGTGAGGAAGATGAGGCAGTTAGACCTGCCCAAAATTGGGCTCATACCTTGAGTAACCTGAAGTCATGGAAATTAATAGTCTATTGCCCTGGAGTGATGACAAAAAAGGCAGTGGATAAGGGACTTCCAACTGGGTTCTCCCCTGTGGGCCCACATCCCATTAGAGGGTATGGGGAACCCTTTTTCCCTCACAGGTCTCACTCCAGGTTCAGCTCAGTTTCTGTCTCTACAAGCCAGTGCAGCCTCACTGCCTCCCCAAAGGCCTCCATCTACAGCTGCTCTGCCTTAAAGGCAGGGCTCGCAGACTCTTCCCATCTGCTCCAGGTTTCCCCGTCTCTCCTCTTCTGAATCTCCCCATTTAGCAGCTAATTATCCTGCCTGTCTTCTTCATACAGTTTGTTTACTACCCTTCTGCCTGGAGTAACGTATTTTTCCTCTCCTTATTTTCCCTTTGCCCTGATTTCTTCAGTACTTTATTATATTGCAGGGCTTGGGTTTTTTTGTTTGTTTTTGCCCGTTGCCTTCAGCCCGATGTGGATCAAGACAAATGTGTGTAAACCTTTTGTTGTCCTTGGCTAGACTCTAAGCTTTATGGACCCCTGTCTGTCAACTACAGTCACATTAGGTGCAGCACCCTGCTGAGCACACAGTAGGTGCCTAATACTTGCCTGACTAGCAGTTGGATTAACATCACTTAACCCACTCCCAGCTGGTGCTCAATTACTGGCCCATTCACACACAAGCCTGGATTATTGAAATCCTACCCCCCATCCCTTCCACTGACATTGTGACCCACCAGCTCTCAAGAGAACCCAAGTAATTTGAGGATTGAGATCCCAGAGTCGTTGCTTCCTGAGATTCTTGGACATGTTCACACCACCAGAATGCAGAAGGCACAAGGCCCCCAACGTCTCAACTGGGGCAGGGAGAGAGAAGTTCCCAGCAGCTCCTAAGGCCAGTCTCACAGAATCAGCCATGGCTCAGAGAAGACTCTGGGCATCCCCTCCTAAAGCCCAGCCCAGGAGTCACAGTGCTGGCGTCGTCGAGGCCACCTGCCCCCCGGCACCAGGAGGCAGCCTGAGGAGAACGGTCCGCAAGGAGCCGGGCCGTGGGAAGCCGGCCGTCTCCCTGAGCAGCCGCCAGGTGCCGCCCTCGATGGCATAGAGCAGCGTAAACACGCGGTTGACCGTATAGACGGTGTCGCCGCGTACCACGGCCGTGAAAAGCGCGCCCTTGCTGTTGACGAACTGGCCGGGAAGCGCCGTCCACTGGCCCGTGGCCAGGTTGAGGCAGTCGATGGCGCAGTGCAGGAAGTCATCCTTAGGTCCGTTGCGTACCACGTAGAGACTATCGTGGTGGGCCACCATGCAGTGGCCATAGCTCTGTGGGTGCCGCAGCTCGGCCACTGGCAGCCACGCGTCTGCCCGCACCGTGTACTCCACCACGGTCGTGGTGTCGGCTGGCCTCCACAGACACACGAAGAGGCGGCCGCGGGCTTGGGCGCAGGGCACGCCAGCAGCTGGCTGCGGCAGGTTGGCCACAAAGCTCCAGCAGCCCGCGGCCGGGTCGTAGCGCTCCACGAAGCTCATGGTCATCCTCTGGTACTCGCCCCCGATGGCATAGAGGTGGCCGTCAAAGCCGGCCAGCGCCATGTCGTAGCGCGGCTGGCGGGGGCTGGGGAACTCGCGCCACGTGCCACCGTCGGGGTCGTAGCAGAAGCCCAGTTCCACCACCTCCTTGTTGGGGCCCCGCACTCCCCCCACGATGTAGAGCTTGTTGCCCAGCGTACCCACGCCCGCCAGCAGCGTGCTAGCCTCCAGGGGCAGCGCGGCCAGCGTACGCCACGCGTCCTCCTCTTCGTCCAGGTAGCACACGGTGCGCGACGCGTCCTCCAAGAAGCCGCGCGCCGGCGCGTGCGTGCTGACGGCCACGTAGCTGCTGGGTCGCAGCGCCGCCACGTAGGCCCGAGCCTCGGGCAGCGCCAGCTCGGCCGCTAGCTCGTGGGCGCCGTCGCGGATGAAGAGCGCGGCGCTGTGGAAGACGTCGTGCAGGCCGAAGGCGGCGGCGGCGTCGCATAGCAGCGCGCAGTTGTCCGACGTGAGGCTGTGTTCCAGAAAGCGCGCCAGCGCCGGCGTCTGCAGGAAGGCGGCGCACTCCACGGCTTGCAGCAGCTCGTCCGGGGCCGCCAGCGCCGGACGTTCGCCATGCAGCACCCGCAGCGTGGTGCGGAAGCCGTCCGGGCTTACAGCGCCCAGCCGCACCTCGGCCGCGCGCGCCTCCCTCATGCCCGAGCGGAAGAGGCCGCGGAAGAAGCCGCAGTGCTCCACCAGCAGGGCCCGGTCGGCCTGGAAGAGCTGGCTGCCCACCCACACCTGCACCACGGCCCCAGGGCCCTGCGGCATGGCGGGCCCGAGGCGCGGAGGCCGCCTCCGGGGACCTGGATGCAGCGGTCACCGACTCCGGGGCTCCCCCGTACCGGCAAAAACGTACCCGGGGTATATAAATATCTTCCTGGCTAAAGATAGTACGGCTCATGTGATGTGGTGGCCAGCGGGCTGGATGGCCAAGGGCCCGGAGGGCATCTGGAGACCTGTCGGGTCACTCACGTACGTAAGAAAAATAGTAATAATGGTGACCGTATACCGGGCACCTACTGCATTCAGGGCACTGTGCGGGCAGTTTACAAAATATCCCATTTAACCTGCACTAAAGCAGCTGTAAGCCCTCGTGCAGGCACCCTAACTCTGACCCTCTATTTCTTCGAAATGGGGCCAATAATAACATCTATTTCACGGTATTTTGACAATATCTGTACAGTGTTTGGAATGAGGCTCAGAGAATTTACGACTTGTTCAAGGTCATTCAGCTGGGAAAGAGCAAGGACGGGATGAATACCTAGCTCACGCCTTCGGTTGGTGGGGCAGGGGTACTTGGGTGCCGGAGGGAGAGGCAGAGGGGGAGCACGTAGAGTGGGCCGGGCTGGGGTCCAGAGTAGGTTTTCTTTTGACTTGGGCCTCTGCCCCTGACTCTGGGCTAGACCAATCTCTTTTTGAGAGCCTCGATTTCCTTCTCTGTAAAAATGGGTGGGTAACAGGTGAACGTTCAGTAAGTCCCTGAATGTGGAAGTATTCCCTGACTCGGGATGGGTGTGGGAAGCTGGTGTCTCTTCCTCTCTTGCTACTCCCCACTCGTCCATTGCTGTATAGCTCAGATCTTGGGAAAAGGAAAGTGGGGCTGCTGAGGGGACTATATATCTGTGGATGGGAAGGAGACAGGCTTCTTGAAATAATATTTAACACTTAAATTGCACTGTCAGGCATTTTGTGAGCACTTGAACGTCTATAATCCTCGCAACAATCAGGTGAGAAAATAACTATTATTTTCCCTCGTTTGATAGATATTATCCATTTATTGCTTACAGCATGCATGAGTCAGATATTATTAAATTCACAGATGAGGAGACTGAGTCACCAAGAGGTTCACTCACATGCCCGAGATGACATGGCCAGAGAGCAGCAAAGCTAGGACTGGAGTGCAGCCAGTCTGACCCCAGAGCCTGCGTCTCTAACCGTTGTGCTCTGCTTCCTCCCTGTGCTACAAATGCTGGGCAGTCACTTTGTGCTAGGAGGTCACAGTTGGAAGGAATTTCAGTCTCCTATGGTTCAATCCCTTCACTTACAGTAGAGGATCAGACAGGGAATTGCCCAGGGTCTGGAAGTAGACAGCCCCAGGCCTCCTGCTGCCCACCTTGCCCAGAACTTTCCTGGGTGACCACCTAAGACTCCGGGTTCCAAAATGTCAGCCGGAAGGGAGCTTGGTGATTATCTTCTCCTGCTACCTTGTTCTACAGGTGGGTTAACTGAGGCCCAGCCCTGTGTAGGATGTATCTGCCTTTCAGGAGATGTTCCGCAGCAGGTCTTCTTCAGGAGGGATGGGGTGGCTCAGTGGCTGACAGTGATAAAGCTGTACTTGGGAAGGGAGCAGGGAACTTCCCTCCCCCCAAGACACATGCATGCACAGATCCTCAAGTATGAATCTGCAGACCCAACACGAGTGTGCCTTTCTTGCCGGGGACTCCCACCCAGTTCACCCCATTAAAGCAGGGCTGGGATGTGGGGACCACTTGTGTGAGCCTGGGAAGCCAGAAGCCTGGAGGCGGCAGCCAGAAATATGTAAGTCTCTGCCCCAGAGACCAGACAGGAAGAGGAGGAAGAGATAGAGGGGGTGGGCAGGAGTCCCCACGGATACTATCCCAGGCCCTCTGCCAGCTTTTCTCCTTCCCTGAGGCTAGACGTTGGCTGAAAGCATGACAGCCCCTCCTTGGAGGAAAGTGGGCTCTGCAGTGCCCAGGCCTGACTCTGTCCTTGCTAGTGGCCTCAAGGATAGGGGGAGCGTCTGACCCTTCTCATTTCACAGATGAGGAAAGGGAGGCCTAGAGATGGAATGGGCTTTGCCTTGGTTATGAATGAAGATGTGGGATGGATTGAACCCTGTCCACTTGACCCCAGGCCCCAGCCCAGCTGCCTCTCCTCACCGGTGTTAACCTTTTCTTCAGGAAGGGAAGCAGCTGCCTCCTGCCAGGCTCAAATGAAGGGGTGGGTGGGGAAGGGGCTGACCCCCAGGGGGCCACAGTTCCCTCCCCAGATGGCCTGTTTCTGGCACCTAGTAACTGGTAGACAAACAGAACCACTGCCTGCACCTCTCCTGAGAGCAGGAGTGGGAAGGAGCACGAACCCACTATTGGCTGAAGTTCGCTCCCAGTCCCAGTTTTTCACAAGTCCATCCCTGATTTCAGTGGGTTGGAGGGCTAGTGCACACAGCCGGCTCCCACCCTCAGCAGCCAGGAAGTGGGGAGGGGGTCATCCAAGGTGGGGGGTCACGGCTCTGAGGCTGAGTCCAGGATCAGCCCTTTGGCCCTGTGCCCAAGGCCCCAGTGGGGTGGTTTCTGCAGCTGGTGAGAGTTTCCTCCACCCGGACAACAAATGTCCCTCTGGGACTTGGAGAGGACAAGGAAACTGTCATGGCTGTGGGCAGCCCACGGAGTTCCCAGGCTCTGCCCGACCCCACACCAACCTCCCTCTCTACTTAGCAAGGTTGAGGGTGGAGGCAAGGAAAGGGGCTCTGTGTCAGACCCTGAGCCTTTCTAGAGCACACGCCCCGCCTTGTACATCTCTCTATCTGCAGTGATTGGCACACTGAGGGATCTGGTGGACTCCTGGGCCCTAACCTAAGTAGGAATGCCCAGTCTGATGGAGGAGACACAACCCCTGACCCAGGAGAGCCTGCAATCTGATGGAGGACTGGGCCCACCTCCACCACCCTGCATAATTCCCTTTCTGACCCTCCACTATAAATGAAGGTGTTGAACCATATGAGACTGAAGTTCCCTCCAACTGTGACCTCCTGGCCCTCCTGCCTGATGGGTGACCCCTGGCCTTTGCCACCCATGGTGGTATTTCTGCACACAGGGTAGTGATGAGCTTGCCTGGACCTGAAGAAGAGCACTGGACTGGGAGTCAGGATTCCTGCTGGGCTTTGATGCTGGTACTACCACTGGCTTGCAAAGCTACCCAACCTGTCCAGGCCTCAGTTCTTTTTTTTTTTTTTTTGGCCATGCCATGCAGCATGCGGGATCGTAGTTCCCCAACCAGGGATCAAACCTGTGCCCCCTGCATTGAGAGTGCGGAGTCTTAACCACTGGACCACCAGGGAAGTCCCCAGGCCTCAGTTCTTCATCTGTAAAGTGGAGCTTGGATCTGACTTCTAAGGTTCTGTTCAGTTTTGACATCTGAATTTATAATTGAAAAATCACAGAAGTGGTTGTCATATTGTGCCTCCAGGGAATGCAGTGACATGACAAAGGGGTCCCAAAAGGTTAGCTTTATGTGGAATGGCTTCTGGGGGTGGGAGTAGGGGTGGGTGGCAAGGGCAGGATCTAGTCCTACCTGTCTAGACCTGTATGTGCCCCCCCACTCACTCCAGAGCCACCGACTGAGCACCTGTTGCAAGCCCACTGCTGGGTGAGGGGCCACATCCTCTGCATTTCGAGGGCCCCAGGGCCCCTTATAAGAGCCTCAAATGTGGGGAGGTGGTGATAAGGAGGGTTGGGGTACTGGCCCTAGCAGAATAACCTCTCTCTTGACCCAAAGTGCCCAAATTCCTGGTCACTGAACAGTTGTGGCTTCCTGGCAGTTGGGTGAGAAGTGTGAGCTATTCGTGTCCAGGGGAGTGCAGGGAACTATCATTTGCTGTTTGGGGCTATGGGCCAACCTCTAGGTGGAATATTTTCATGTTATCTCATCTAATACTTAATATCATCCCTATTTTAAAGACAAGGTGTCTCTGTAACTCTTCCACTATGAAATGGGTGTGATAACTACCTCTTAGGATGATAATAAGGAAGAGATGGATAAAAAACAGAGAAGTGCATTAAGCATTGTGAATAATTCAAGGAGATTATTATCATATTGGCTTAGTGTAATAGATATTTAATTATATTGCAGCTCTGGGGATTCTGAATGAATTTGGGGTCTTTGAAAAATAGACCACGAAGGGCACCTGAGAGTCAATGATGATTTCTCATTGGTAGGAATTCCAAACACGTGTATTTCAAATCCTTTAAATCAGAGTCCTTTCAGCTCAACATTATTCATAGATTTTTAAAAAATCCCCAAGACAGGTCAATAATTTGGTGATGGTATTTGTGTATAAAAACAATGACTATTCCTTTCAATAAATTGTACCCCCCAGGGAATGACATAGGTGGAAATGTTGAAATTTTTATATTTTAATCTTTTAGGTCTGATTCAGCACTTCAAATTTCCTATATCAAATTTCCATAATTATTTGACTGTATTTGTTTGTTTGTTTTGTTTGTTTTGGACTCGCCACGCGGCATGTGGGACCCTAGTTCCCAGAACAGGGATTGAACCCGTGCCCCTTCAGTGGAAGCACAGGATCTCAACCACTGGACCACCAGGGAAGTCCTTTGACTGTGTTTTTGGATAGATTTTGGAACTGTTGTTGGTGGTTGAGAATACAGTGATGTGTGAGAAAAAATGTGCAGGGAGTAATAAGATGAGGAACTGAGGCCCAGATGGACAAAGTAGCTTATTCCACAGTCTGGCAGTAAGTGACTGATTCCAAGAGCCTTTCTGGTCCACAATGGGCACTTCTGGGTGTTGGACAAGCAGCCCACAGATGAGGAGGCTGAGGATGGGGAATGGGAGTGGTTGCAGCTGTGAGATGGGCACTGTTTTCCTCCCAAGCCTCATAGGAGGGGCATACTTTGGGCACTTAGTGGTCACAGCTGAGGGCCTGAGTAACCAGCTGGCAAGGAATTCAGATAATCTCTTAAATAGAAGGGAGTTAAGATCATCTTGTCCCATCTTGCAAATCACTGTGGTGTCTCCTTACAACACCTCCTTGAAGTGTCACCCCCTTGATTGCCTTCAGTGTCAGGGGGCCTCACTTCTTCCAAAGACAGTAGTCCCTCCTAACTATGGGCAGCTCAGGTAGTTGGAGTTCACACTCACACCGAGCTAGAACCTGCTTCCTTGCAGCTCCCATCTACTGGTTGGTCTGAGTCTTAAAGGAACGTAACTCCTCCAAAATCACGTAAGTAGGGAAGTAGCAGAGCCCAGGTTTACTCCCAGTTGGGCCTCTGGGGGTCCACAGCTTGCCCTCTCTCCAGCAGTCCTCCAGTGAGACTGAGTCTCCCCATAGCCCCACCCAGAACCAGTCTGTCCTCCCAGGACTAGGGCCAGCCCAGGGATGTGGCTAGAACTTGGCTCCCACTTTTTCTCCATCTACAACTCAAAGGAAAACCCTTGGCCATTAGGTCTGTGAGCGATTCTGGCCTGTGGTTGTAATCTAAACAAATTCCTCCCAACACCTTAGAGTCTTAATAGCACAGCTGGTTTACCATGATCTCCCAGACACACTATTAGGCTGAGTCAGTATTCATGTCCTGTCCTGGAAAATAATTTTCTCTCTTGGTTGAGGAGAAGTTATTACCATCAGGCTCTGACTCCAGACCCTCCGCCTGCTGACCTGGGTTTTCCTGGTTTCTTTTGCGCGTGGGTGGGTAGATCAGCTATGGGAGGATAGGGGTTTGGGGTTGGAGGGGGAAGGGCTGCAGTGAGAAGTCTCTGAGACTCCCATATCTTTCTCCACTCAAGCCTGGCGTGTATTCCAAAAGAGAGGTCCCACAGGGTTCTAGAAAGTACTCAGACATGGAACCCAGGGTTGATTTTGTCACTCTCCATTAGGCGTGAATTGGATTTATTTTCCCCTTCCTTTAGTATTATAGATGGGGACACCAAAGCCCAAAGAAGTGAGATGACTGGCCTAAGGTCACCCAGTGAAAGAGCTGGCACTAGATCCTAAATGTCCAGATTCCTCATGTCAGCCCTTTGCCCTGTTTCCAGCATGACCAGATTTACCCCGGGTTTCAAGGGGAATGATAGGTGACCCCTGCCAGGCTCATCCACCAATCCCAGAATCATAGGCAAGAGGGAGTGCCAGGTTTTAGAATAAAATGCCCCATTTACACACTAGGCCACAAACACATGCGACTCATTAGCTCCCATCAGGGAGAAAACAGTAATCCAGAATGGGTTTGGTTTCTTGAAGCTGGACCCAGATTGGCCATGAAATCTTACTAAGGTCGTCTCCTCCCAGCGCCCCTCCCCGCCCCCAGAAGCTAGGATTCTTTACGGGTTCTGCAGTGATGCCTGAGAGTCCCCACACCGAAGGGCAGGGTAATGTGGTCGGGGAAGTTGTGTGCCAAGGCTGAGCTGGCTTGTGATCCAGAGAAAGGACCAGGCTCGGAGTTGGACCCGGCAGGCTTCCCGGAGGAGGAGGCGGGGCCAAAAAGGGAGGGGTGGATCTTCTTGCTGATGGGAGGTGACTGGAGATTCAGACAAGGCTGGAAATCATCCTTCCCCTCAGTCCCCCTATCCCTGGCCTCCCTCTCTCCGGTACTTGTCCTTTCCCGCCGGGTCTTGGGGGCGCTCCGAAGGGTGACGGCGCCGCCCGGCCCTCGAGGTCCAGCAAGGGCCTGGGGGGCGCGGCCGGCCGGAGATCCTTTCTGCTCGCAGGGGTCTCCGCAGCCCTTTCAAGGAGTTTGGCGGCGCTCGGGCGGCCCCGCCCGCCGGGCTCCCCCGGCCCCTCCTCCCCGCACGGTCGGGCCTGGCCGCGGGAAAACTGCCTGCTAGGCGCGGGGCCCGGGAGGCCGACGCCGCCGGGGCCGCGAGTGCCAGAGAGGCCGCCACTCGCTCCCGAGGGCCCCGACGGGCGGGCACGCTGCTCGGGGCCCTTAGGCCAGGACCCGTGTCCCTCTCCGCAGCGTCGCCATGTCCTCGGTGTTCGGGAAACCCCGCGCGGGCAGCGGGCAGCAGAGCGCTCCCCTCGAGGTCAACTTGGCCATCCTGGGGCGCCGCGGAGTGGGCAAGTCCGGTGAGTGGGGTGCGGGCGGAAGGGAAGGGGTCAGGTGGGGACGCGAGAGACGGCGAGCGGTGGAGGGAACCGGGCGCTGTGGGCTTGCGGGCAGGCTCTTGCACTGGCTTTCGGGGCTTCCTGCGCCCAGGTGGGTTGGATGAGACACCGTGACGGTATCCGTCTTTGCCTCAGCTTCTCTGTTGCTTGGCTCTCCCTCAGCTTGTTTTCAGCTCCTCCATCTCTCAGCTGTCTTCTCTTCCTTGCCTGTCTTTCCCTCTGTGTCTCCCTACTGGGTCTGTGTCCTCCTTGTCTGTGACCCCAGCTCTCTCCCCTCTGTCTCTGTATCTCCCAGTCCTCTGCTGGTCTCCCCCTTGCCGTTTACCGCCCTCCATCTCCTCTTCCGGGCCAGCAGTCAGCCCTGGTGACTGGTACCAAAGGGACCTGTTAGGCACTGATCCCCAGCCCAGGGCACCTATGGAACTTAGTCGCAGCTTTGCTGCTCCTTGATTTAGGCCGGGGGAGAAGGGGCCCCAGGCCCCTGAAGGGAGGTGGTAAAAGTCGCTGGCTTTTGGGATTTCCCAGGGGGAGGCTGCTACCCACTCCCCATCCCAATTCTCTGGGATTCTGGAACGAAGTGTGAATTCTTATCAAATGTATTTGTTTCAAGTCAGACCCCTCTCGACTTCATGGAAACACATTGGACTATGGTCTCAGGTGCCTCGGACATGTCCTTGATGAACAAAGCGCTTGGATTTACACTCAGGCCATTTCTATCAACACTGAGCTCTGCCTTCACCACTTTTGGCAGCTGGAGCCCAGCTGGAGCCCAGGGTGTGGGGAGGGTGTCACCATAGGCAAAGATCCAGAAAAAGGGTTCACCGCTCTCCCTGCCATTCCCAGTCCCAGGCAGCTGAAGGGGGGAAGGCAGAGGGGGCTCCTCCACTGGCTGTTTTCCAGTTGCAGCCATTAGTGAATGGCCATCATGGACTCAGCTGTGAGTTTCCTTCTCCAGGGTATTCTTTGAGACTCACTGGGAGCCTACTCTCCACTTTTGAAGCCAGCCCCCTGGCTCAGAGATGGGACTCTGAATCATGCTTTCCTAGAGAAAAGATTTGCCTTCTTCCCTTTGAAAATGAAATTGTTATCTGCGGCTCTGTCACTGGTACAGTTTAGCCAGTGACTACATGAATGAAAGAATTTAAATTTTAAAATATGTATTCCCTGGGTATTAGTTTGCAAACTGACACTGTTAGGAATCCTGGGAAAGAATTTTAAGGATTTTCTTTAAAATACTGCATTACTTTTTAAGAGTTCAGTATAGTAGTGGGCTGGCCCTCAGCTTTATGTGGTTAAATTCTGAACAGAAATCAATCTTGTTAATGCATTCCACCTGGGGAGAACTTCCCCAGGTTTTATGTTCTGTGAGACTCCCATGATGAGTGTGGAGGCCTTAGAGCCAAGACTCGAGGACTGAGGACTAGAGTGTGTTTACTTGGGATTCGGGGGTTCATATCCCTCCCAGAGATCACCCACTGATCAACTCAGCTCTTACTCTCTCTTTGGCTTGTAGCCAAAGCTGGGATAAATGCCTCCACACTTCAGAGTCTTTGTGTCTTGTCAAGGTTGGGGGAGGTCTCTCTTCAGTTTGAGTCTCAGCAAGCTGACCCTAAGGTAACTGGTTGCCTGGGTCCAGACCCCTTAGTTAGGGTCTTCACAAACGCCCCTTAGGCTTGCCTCTCATTTCTTTTCTCGCCGCCATCCCCCTCCAAAAAAAATCCCAGAATGCAACCTGGAAGGACATGGTTCCCCATATTTCTGGTTTCCTCTGAGCCTCTCAAACCAGTTCCCCAGCTCTCCAGAGAGCAGAGGGGTCACAGAGGCTAGATAAGTCCTCCCTAAAATGAGAGGGGCAGGCTCCAGGGCCCAGCAGCCAGACACGATGGGGAGACTGAACCAACTTCTTCTTCTTGCAGCCCTGACGGTGAAGTTTCTGACCAGGAGGTTTATCAGCGAATATGACCCCAACTTGGGTAAGGACCCACTCCTCCCTGTCCCTCTTGCTGTGCCCACTTGGATCTCCCCTGCAAACACACATATGCCGTTGTGGGCCCAGGCCTGACCAGGACCACACATCTGGGGGCCAAGGGGAGGAGCCACCAGGATGACTCAGCCCATGCGACAAAATGTTTTAAGTTCCAAAAGTGTACCCTTCCACAGCTCACCCCAGACAGCTTGGGGGTTAGCCCAATTAAGAGAACTGAGAGAAGTTGATTTGCCCTAAAATATGAGGTATGATGAAACTTAAAAAAAAAAAAAAATGAAGCATTGCAGAATATCCACATCCATTAAGTGTTTTTCTTCCAGATGGTTATTCAGTGTACTTTTCCAGAAAAGCTGGACAAGACATTTGGGAAATTCCCTAGTAATACTGGCTTCTAAACCAGTTTTTTAACCACACAAGAAAACTAGTCTTGTTTGGTAGGTGTATCATGATGGTGTATTGGAAAAAGGGATGCCCTGGTGTCAGAGCTGAGTTTGAATCCTGGCTCTGTCACTTATTGGCTGTGCACCTTTGAAGCAGTCACCTAAGCTCTCTGAGCTTCTGTTTCCTCATCTGTGAAATGGGCATAAAAATACCTATCTCAGAGAATTACTGTGAGGATTAAAGAAATAACACATGTAAAAGATGTAGCGTACTGCTTGACCCACAGAGACATTGAGTGCGTATTCACTTCTCCTTCCTTCTTTCTCCTCAAATGGCTTCCCATCTGTGGTGGCTGAGATTCACCCAAGTTAATTAGATCACTGTTTCTGAAAATTAATTTTAGCAGCAGGACCTTTTCCTCAAATAACCTCTTACATGGAAGCCCAATATCTAAATACGTAAAAGCAGAATTTTATTAATATAAATGTAACTTAAAGCTCACATTTATAGCATTTCTTTATGAAAAACTTTCCACTGAGAAAAATGGGGTGTCTGGACGCTCTTTGCTCTTTGGAAATGGGGGTTGCAGTCTTAGATTATCTCCCCCCTTCATAAGAATTGAATAAGGCGTTTGTGGAACCCCTGAAGGCCCTCTGAGGAAACCCAGGGCTCCAGGAGGACCCTGGGGTCCCACAAATGAAACCTCCACAGTGCAGCACCACCAGCAGCAGGCCTCTGATGGAATGCGCCCTTCACGCCTGAAGGAAAGAGCTTCTCAGCCCACTGGTGCCCCTCAGCCCCTCAGCCCCTCAGTCCAGGCTGGGATGTTGAATCCCAGTGTCAGAGCAGGAAGGGATGTCAAGGCTACTTGGTCCATGGTTTTTAGAATTTATTCCTTACGTAGCAGAATCCCTTCTTCCACGGAGATCTTACACAGAACCCCAGAGGTCAAGCAGAGGAAGCAGAGGGGGTCCCCTGGCTAAGTCAGGAATGCAGGGCAGACAACTCGTGGGCAGTCCTTAAGGGGTTTGTTCCTCAAAGTTTGGTGTGACCGCCTGTGCTTTGACACAGCCCCTCGGCTACAGTGGAGGAAGAAGGCCCAAGGAGCTTTGTGGGCCAAGGTCACCAGCAGGTCTGAGGGGAGCCCATTGATTAGCAGAGGTCAGTGCCCAGGGGAGTGAGACACAGGAGCATAAAGTCAGATGGGCAGGGTGGGGGAGTGGATGGGAAGGGAAGGCACACAGCAGGGATGTCTGGGAAGGGAAAGCGGAGATTCTCAAGGACAGTGCCTCAAAAGACAGATTCTGCCTACCTCAAATATTGCACGGAGCATACTTATACTAAAAAGTATTAGCTGTTTATCTGAAATTCAAATTTAACTGGTTATCTTGTACTTTATTTGGCAACCTATCTCCAGTCTCTCTTCTTCCTGTCCCGCATCCATACCCTTCAGGCAGGACCCCACCAGAGGAGCCTATTACAGTGGTGGTTTGAGCTTCCTGGTTGAGCAATTTTGTAGTTCTGAACTGGTAGGGGAATGCGTGGTCAGACGGTCTGGGGCGGGGGTGTGGCAGCCCCACAGTGGTTAGTCACCTCAGCCTTTGGTCTCCTACCACACCCTGAGAGCTTCTGAGCTGGAGAGATGGCCAGACGCTCTCCTGTTGGCCATTCTGGGAGGCCAGTGCTGCTCCTTGGGGGTCCTGTCCACTGTCTAAACATTCCCGCCACTATCCCATGGCTGGTTCCAGCAACGGGGTTGCGGGGCGGGGGGGACTCTCGGACCAGAGCCTTTCCTTCTGTGGAGAAAGGTCTGAGCATCCAAGGAAGAGTTAGCCATGTGGAGATGTAAAACCACCCTTTCCCCTTTTCAAACACCTTCCAAGAGCTTGAGCTCAAAGGGGCCTCTTGAGGATGGACACCTGCGTTGTTCATTCCTATTTCCAGCTTGGAGTGCAGTGCTAAGCACAACACAGATGCTCTTAAACATGGGATTTGAATTTTGGTTTTAGGATTACCCTTTAAAGAAGAGCTCCTGTTATTATCCCCATTTTACAGGTAAAGAAACTGAGGCAGAGAGGGCTTAGTGGTTTGCCTAAGATCATGGAGAACCTCAGGTACAAAGGAAGATGAGACAGCACTCCAGTTGCCCTCCACTAAGGGTGGCCTTATGCTATCGAGGACCTGAAGTCAGAAGTCTGTGTGGCACTGTGCTCTCTGAGCCTTGGTTTCCCCATCTGGAAGATAGGACTAATAGACTGTGCTCTGTGTGTGAGCTGTGCCTTGTTATAGGTTGTGACTGTTAGAGTTGGTAGGAGCCAAGAGAGTCAGTGCCTGGGAAAGGGCTTCGCCTGCGCTGAGCGCTCCAGGAAGCGAGCAGGGGTATCCAGGAGAGCGCCCTCCTCTCACAGAGGGATTGGGGGCATCTCACCTGGTTTGCCCAGGGCAGAATGACAAGCTTCCCACCGCTCTTCTCCTCATCCTGCTCCAGCAAGGATACAGGCACCATTTCTGAAGCATCATCCCATACATACTCTGACGAGAGCTCCTTTGGTGACGTTTTAAAAATTATTACTGTAAATGAGAGAAAAATACTTTGGGAAAGGGGTCTTCTCTCAGCATTGATGTCCTAAGAATGTTATTTAGAACTAGGAGTTAGGAAACCCGTATTTACTAAAGGACTCTAGAATGACCTGAGGGCAGGCACTTTGTGATGGGGAGGCAGGACATTACTGTGACTTGGAAAGGAGCCCCCACTGCACCCCCAGCCCCTGGAGTCACCTCACTTGCAAAGGGGGAGGGAGCTGGATAAGATGATTTCATGACCTCTGAGCCTTCTCCACTGTGCCCATGCATGTTCCACGGCCTCAGCTGGACGGGGAGCTTCTGCTCTTTCCCTGTACTCTGCACAGATAGAGCTGGAGAATTGGCTTGTCCACTGAGCAGAGGGAGTGAGGGGGTCCCACTGTAGAGCCCCAAGTTCAAGTTCCTTCTGATGGGGTGCTGTGTGGCTGTGGGAGAGTTCGCTCCTTTTCTGGGCCTCACCTTCCTGTCATCTCTCTATGGAAGAGCTAACAGCAACCTCAAAAAGCTGTTGCATTGGGCTTCCCTGGTGGCGCAGTGGTTGAGAATCTGCCTGCTAATGCAGGGGACACGGGTTCGAGCCCTGGTCTGGGAAGATCCCACATGCCACGGAGCAACTGGGCCCGTGAGCCACAACTACTGAGCCTGCGTGTCTGGAGCCTGTGCTCCGCACCAAGAGAGGCCACGATAGTGAGAGGCCCGTGCACGGCGATGAAGAGTGGCCCCCGTTTGCCACAACTAGAGGAAGCCCTCGCACAGAAACGAAGACGCAACACAGCCAAATAAATAAATAATAATTAAAGGTGCTAATAATTAAAAAAAAAAAAAAAAGCTGTTGCATTTAAGGGACTGTAAGAGACCAAGGTTGGGCTAATATATTTCCTTGGGCTGGGCACAGCATGGTGCCTGTGCAAAGGCACGCATCAGACAACTCTGGCAGGAAAATAAAGAAAAATCTGAAGGAGACGTAGGTATCCAGGGGCAGCTCTTCTTGCACCAAATATAGTTAAACATTTGGGGCATATTTTCCATTAGATTTTTTTTTTTGGTCTTTGAACAGGAACGGCTATTTATCCAAGTCCCCACAGCAGGCTGGGGATGGGAGCTGTCTATGATTCCTGCTGGCTGCTAGTGGACCTGGCGTGTGTCCAGGCCTGGCTTGGCTGCCAATGGCCCTCAGAGAGAAGTGTTTGTGAATTCCGCCACAGCTGGGGGGTACTCTTCTCACGGTGGCTGCTACCAACAGGCAGAGAGGGCTCCAGTTCTGCCCAGAGGGTTCTTCTTTGGGGTCACTTGGGGCACAGGGGCACCCCCCCCCCAGGGAAAGGTGAGGGCCAAGTGCACTCACACGTGTGGGCCAGTGGCACAGGGGAAAGTTGGGGGTAGGGAGAATGATTGTGACAGCGAGGTCCTCCTTGCAGGCCTGGCCACTTGATACTTTCTCAGGTTTGAGGTCATGAGAACTTAGAAAAAAAAATTTGTAAAAACTTATGAAATCCAAATAAGGTCAGTGGTGTAGTTCATAGTATGGTACCAATGTCAATTTCCTGGTTTTGACTATTGTACTATGGTTATTATGTAAGGTGCTAACATTGGGGGGAGAGGGGGGGAAGAGTACACAGGAACTCTCTGTACTATTTTGCAACTTCTACATGAGTCTAAAATTATTTCAAAATAAAAAGTAAAAAAAAAAAAAAATCACCTAAGAATGTGAACCTGCCCTGGAAACTTTGGAGCACTGTGTCCCCACTGTCCTTTCCCAGGCATTTGTGGAGGGCCAGGCCCCATGCCTAGGGGCCCATCCAGTCCTCATGCAGCCCTGTGAATGGTGCAGGGACAAGCATTTAGCAGAGCGCCTGGCACGGAGTAAAAACCTGAAAACTGTTAGCCAGTGTTATCACATCATCCCTATTTTAAAATGAGGAAACAGAGTCTCAGAATGCTGAAATGACTTGGCCAAGGCACACAGCTAAAAAGTAGCTGAAGTTGGGTTTGATTCCCATCTCCAACCTAAAACTTTCAACCATCCTAGATTCCTCTGCTATTATTTTGACCAGGATTATTTGTAAAACCTTCTTGGGACTTCTTTTTCTTTATTGAAATATAGTTGATACACAACGTTGTGCCAGTCTCTGCTCTACAGCAAAGTGACTCAGTTATACACAGAGACATTTTTAAAAATATTCTTTTCCGTTATGGTTTATTACAGGATATTGAATATAGTTCCCTGTGCTACACAGTAGGACCTTATTGTTTATCCATCCTGTATATAATAGTTCACCTCTGCTAATCCTAAACTCCCAATCCTTCCCTCCCCCACCCCCTGCCCCTCCTTCTCGGGTCTTCTCAACAGGGTCTGACCCACCTCCCCCCTGCCTTAGTCATGTTGTGTGTTTCTCCTTTCTTGTCCCTTCCCCACCGGGGGCCAGAGGGTTGTCCTGATTGTCCTTGGGGTCTTCCTGTGGGCCAGGTACTGTGGTTGGAGGAGAAGGGGGTGGAGAAGCTTGGGGTTCAGGTGGGAGGGGCTGGCAGTGCAGCTCCTGAGGCCTCTGCTGCTCAGTGGGCCCGTGAGCCACACGCTCCATCCTGCAGGTGTGGTGGGTGGACCCAGAACACAATCCCGTACCCTGTGGCATGTTTTATGAGTGCCCCCTGGTGCTCTGAGCCATGACAGTTGGAGCAGCATCTCCTTGGTGGGAGGGTCTGCCCGTGTCCTCCATGTGGGTGAGAGCCAAGGTCTTTCCAGTGGTCCTGGCTCAGCCAGCCCCAGAGCAAGTCCCCCAGGGGTGCACAGGGGTCCAGCAAAGGGAAGCTGGGCCTCAGACCCAGCCTACCATCGAGTGGCCTGCCCTGCCTCTGACTGGGCTGACCGTCTGTGTTGCAGAGGATACCTACAGCTCCGAGGAGACCGTGGACCACCAGCCTGTCCACCTGAGGGTCATGGACACTGCAGACCCGGTAACATTACCCCCATGACCCATGAAGAGCTGAGAGTCAGTGCAGCCTCTTGGGAGGTCCTGCTTCCAGAGTGTGGGCCTCAGATGGGAATCTGTAAACCTTTTAAGCTCCAATTTGCTATGCGTCCCTGATTGAGGTGCTGACCTCTCTGGGCCTGAATCTATTGATTTGCCAAATGAGAAGGGATAGGAAGGGGCCGGGGGAGACCTGATGATTGTTGGTGTCAGCTCTGAGATTCTGTGCTCTGGGGCTTGATGCCTGTGTACACATGGAGACAGGTGCACACACGTGTTTACACAGCGGCTTCCCTGGGCCAACCCCGCCCCGCCACCCAGTACATACATCTCCCTGTGTCCTCACCACCCCCTGCCAAGGCTGGATGCCGGTTCTTCTCAGAAGCTAAAGGGGCACCATGAACCTGACCCAAAACCAGCAGTGCCCAGGCACAGCCAGGTCTCTGTAGGGGCCATGCCAAAGTCTTGGCTCTGTGCCCCAGAGGCCAAGGTCTCCAAGTCTGTGGCTGGGTGGTGGGAGTGAGGCTCAGAAACAATGTCTCCTTTCACAACAAGCCAAATCCACACTCAAGTGCCCCTTTGAAAAGGGCCCTGCTGGGGAACAATATACAGAGATGCAGGGAGCGGGGAAGTGGGATGAGGCAGCTCAGGTGAAGGCCTTTACCCTGGCCTCCTCTGCCCCTGACAGAGGCTGCCCTCCTTTGCCCCAGGACACCCCCAGGAACTGTGAGCGCTACCTGAACTGGGCCCACGCCTTCCTGGTGGTGTACAGCGTCGACAGCCGCCAGAGCTTCGAGGGCAGCAGCAGCTACCTGGAGCTGCTCGCTCTGCATGCGAAGGAGACGCAGCGCAGCTACCCTGCTCTGCTGCTGGGCAACAAGCTGGACATGGCCCAGTACAGGTGAGTGCGGCGCTTTGTCCCACATCCTAGAGCCCGCTTTCTCCTTTCTCGTAAAAGCGGTGTCATCTTCAGGGATTATCTGGCTGCTAAGAAGAGTAATCCCCTTGGATGTAGATAGAAGGGGGTGTGTTGTAAGGGTACAGTGGGCAGGGCTTCCAGGCAGCCAAGGGCAGGAAGGGAAGAGCATCTGGGCTGCACAGGGGCTGGACCCTGAAAGTCAGAAGAGAGGCCACTCCTCCCATCCTCCTGGGGCTCTGAAGTCTCTCTCAGCCTCACCCTTTCTTTCCTGAGACTATATGACCTTCTGTTTCCACTCCCCACAGCTGGCTGGTCATCCAGTGCCCAATTCCAATTCTGGGGAGCGAGGCTCTGATTGGCCACCTGGGTCAGGTGTCTGCTCTGGTCCAACCAGCTCTCGCCTCACCCAAGCGTGGTCCCCAGGCTCATTCCCACAGTTGGCTGTGCTGAGGGCAGGTTCTCTTAGAAAGAGTTGGAGTTGAATCAGAGACCACAGACTGGGCCAGAGGGCAGATGACCACTGAGTGCTGCAGCCGTATTTTGCTTGGCTGGCACAGTGTTTTAAAAGACCCGGAATTGGAATGCTTTGAGGCGGGGCATGCCCCCTCCAGCTGAATACAGGCCTCACACTCCCCATGGCTTACCTCCACCCACCCCACACATTCAAGTTGCCCGCCTGGCCCCTGAGGAGTTTGAGACTGTGATGCCTCCACCTGATGAGTGGCCCCACCGGCCCTCTCCAGCACATCTGTCCTGTGTGGCCAGCCCACCTGCGAGGTAGGGCACCTCCCACCAGCCTTCCTCCCGTCCCTTCCTTCTCAGGGCTGGTCACTCCTGCTTCCCCAGGCCCCAAAGGCCCACTGACTGATGTTAGGAAGGAGGGGACACTTAATATAGATCAGGGCTGATGGGCAGTGGGGAAAGGGGGTGTGGTCTCATGAAGGGGGCTCATGGTAGGGGCCTTCAAAGGTGGGCAGACCCTCAGACCCAGACAAATTCCATCTCAGGGAATGAGGAAAGTTGTGTGATCTTAAAGCCAAAAGGTAGTCTTTGAGGAATCACAGATCCCGCAGAGCCTAGAATAGGGATCAGAAGACTGGATTGTGAATAAACCAGTTTTAAATATGAGGAAAAAAACTAGGCCACTGTTTTGGTCCCAATATTTGCCAATGGGATTGTCTGAAAGTGGTTTGGGGGCAAAGAGCAAAGCAGCATCGTTTCCCTAAGAAGGAGTCATGAGATTTATCCCCACTTCCTTCTTTGGTCAAGTCCTGAGGTTGGTAGTTCAGGATTTGATGGGCACAGACAATGTAATTTTTAGCTGAGCGTTGGTCAGTGTCTCCCATGATTGTCTTGCAGCTAAAGGGTAAAATATGGGTTAGAGCTGTGATAACCACTGATAACATTTTCGCTAGGCTATGCCAAAATAAGAAAAATGGTAATAATGTTATATGCCCGGCTCATCCATTCACGCACACACATGCACGTATGGGGTTCTTGTTTCTGAAAGCTCATTATTCAAGACCCACAATGACAAAGTTTCAGATTCAAGTTCATCACGAAGGCACATAATACCAAGTATTCTTTCAAAAGGAGTTCCTCAGGAATCTGTGAGCTGACAGTCAGGACACCAACCCTGGGTGGGGAATGGATTAGGCGCTCTGTCCCTGACCCTTTTTGTCCCAGTCTTTCCCTCTGTCTGTTGAGCTAGCCCATTTCCAGCCTTTGCTCCTGCCAAATTAACCTTGGCTCAGAAACCGTTTCCCACCATACCCACCCTGGTGTCCCCTCGCAGCTCCCAGGCTGTGCCACTGTCCTCAGGAATGGCAGGTGAGGCAGCTCAGCAGTGAGATTTAGCCATTGAAACCTTGGCCTCCAGCCCTCAGGGACCCCTCCCCCCACCCGCCCCCTGCCTCTTCTGGACATCTGACCTGTCCAAGGGCCAGTACTTTTCTCTCACCCTGATTCCCATGGCTTTCAGGACCTTCCTAGTTACAAATACTCGACCCCATCATCATGGGAGGTGGTACAGGATGAAGCTGGGAATAGGGCTGCTCCCTCTCTCGTGCTGTCACCCTTGCTCCCTCCTGCCTCTCTCCTGGGCAAGCAGACAAAACTCCCTGCCACGAGCCCTGAGACCTCTGCTGACCACAGGCGTCCTGAGTCAGGACCTCGGCCCACCAGGCCTCTGTGGACACTGTGGTCTCACATCCTTCCAGCCAGACCACCGCCTTTCCCCAGAGCTGATCCCACATGCCAGGGCTGAGGGTGGCTCATTTCCTGACCAAGGGAGTCAAGGAGATGTGGGACTGGGAATGCCCATCTTCCTCTGGCCACAGGCAGGGACTTTGGGCCAGCTTCTCCCTTCCCCTCAGCCTCGTTCTGAAATTCTGGCTTCGGTGGCATCAGCCGCCATTTATTAAGCAGGGACTGTGCTAGGCACTTGACACAAATCGTCTTTCTTAATCTTAACAACCCTGAGAGGCAGCTCTCATTATCCCATTTTACTGATGAGAAAACTGAGCCTCAGAGAGATGAAGATGGTCACCGAGCTAGTAAGTGAGGATCCAGGTGTAGGCCTGGGCCTGCCTGACTTGGATGCATGCTCCTGACCCCGCCTCACCCTGCTTCCCCGCCAGGCAGGTCACTCAGGCAGAGGGCATGGCCTTGGCGGGCAGGTTCGGGTGCCTGTTTTTCGAGGTCTCTGCCTGCCTGGACTTCGAGCACGTGCAGCACGTCTTCCATGAGGCAGTACGAGAGGCACGGCGGGAGCTGGAGAAGAACTCCCTGGCCAGGCCCCTCTTCATCTCCGAGGAGAGGGCCCTGCATCACCAGGCCCCACTCACGGCCCGGCATGGGCTGGCCAGCTGCACCTTCAACACACTTTCTACTGCTTGCCTGAAGGAGATGCCTACCGTGGCCCAGGCCAAGCTGGTCACTGTAAAGTCATCCCGGGCTCAGAGCAAGCGCAAGGCGCCCACCCTGACACTGTTGAAGGGCTTCAAGATCTTCTGAGGGCCCCTGCTCAGGATTCCAGGCTCAGCGCTGGGCAGTCTGCAGGGCAGGAGCTGGCTTCTCACCACCGGCTTTCCTTCTGATGGAACAGCAGCCCTCACCCTCCGGTGGACAGCTGACCCCTCCTCCAGCACCAGGCAGTGTCCCTGACACCCAGTTCACTGTAGGAGCAATAGGGACAGGCAGAAATTCTGCTCCTGTTCCCTCCAGACCTTGGTTTCCATGGTAACCACCGCATCCCTCACCCTGAAGGAAACAGCCACTGTGACAACGCAGAGACCTGGGGTCAGCCTGAAGCGGAAGAAAATCGCAGCGTCCGTCATGGCGCCATCACCCCTTCCTGCTGCATCTACAGCCAGGCCTGATGTAGCCCCTGGTGGACAGCTCTGGGTGGACAGCTTCAGGAGGCACTGCATAAGTGTGGGCCTGAGAGCATCCTGCCCTGAGGTCCCAGCACCTCCTGGTGGACGGGAAGGGCAGGGCAGCTGCAGGTTTTGCCTTCTGACCTCACAGAACCCCCAGGCAACAAACCTCACAGTTTATCCAAGTAAAATCTAGTTGCAGTAATCCTACAGGACAGCCTGTGAGAAGCAAAGGTGTCCCAGGAAGGCCTATTTCCAGTCCTTTGCCTCCCAATGAGGGTAGAGGCAGAGGGCCGTGGGTAGGCCAGGGTAGGGAGCCTCCTGTGTGTGTTTCCACCAGGAGGCAGGGCCCCCGTATTTTCCAACCTTAAATCAAGGACTCTGTCCGCAGGCCCTCAGGACCAGCCTTCTCACGTTTACTGATCAAAACTGCAGAACAAAGTCATTCTCTCCGGTGACAATCACCCAGGACTCCAGGGAGCCCACAGCTGGCTGTATCAGACATCCAGTAGGGAGAAACACAATTTTCTGTTTGTAGCCTGGTGCGGCAGGACCTAGTACCCTTGGCAATGGGTCTGCGTGTTCAAAGTCCACTTTTGTAAGATACCACCTAAAGCATTTTTGGTTCATAAAGCAAATTTTTGCATCAATTATTTGGGGTTGCCACCACAGCTTATACTGCAACACGGTGGCTCAGACGTGGGATCGCGACACTCCTTTGGGATTCCACGGTTAGCAAGAGAAGGGTCTCAGAGGCAGGGAGTTTCTTAGTTTTCTAGCTCTGTTTACCACAGGGCCCCTGGCCCAAAGGAAGTCTCTCACGGACCCTCAGCAGATCAGCAGGTAGAGGAGCGGCCTGTGGTGGGGGAAGGGAGGGGGAGGGGATTCTGAGTCCAGAATCCTGCCCCTTCCTCACTCAGCCCTTCCAGGAGCTTGGATTGAAAACAATAGCTCTTGCCCAGACTTCAGCCACCTTCTGCAGACGGAGAAGCCGAGGTCAGAGGGAGGCTGTGAACTCCTCAAGGCCACGTGAGGAGTCCTGGCCAGGCTTCCTCACCCACAGGCTCGCTCTGGATTTTGCACTTTTGCTTCAAGCCGCTTGTGTGTGGACCACTGCCATTTGAACAAACTGTGCAACTCCAACTGCCCACATCCAGAAGCTTTTTAATAAAAAGGTTTTGTTCGTTTTTTCCTAACAGGGTTTTAGTTTGATTGCATTCACTCACTCTGTCTGCTAACACCACGGGGGCACTGCCCTGCACCCTGACTAGCGCTCAGATTCTCGTGGGTCTGGAAGAATGGCTGGCGGCACTTCACTGTCTTTTACCTCCATTTCCACCTGGGCCAACTTTGGCTTTTCTGAGAGCAGAGTCTCTCTTAGGGTGGTCAGGTTGTTGTCATCTTTGTTTCTGGCCTCGGCCAAGTACAGGACTCCTGGAGTTTGTTTTTCCGGTGGCAGCCTCTTTTGATTTCTGGGAGGAGAGAAAACACTATGGAATGTGAGTTCCCTGAGTTGGGGTGCCGAGTGTTTGGGGTAGGACGGGGTCTCCCAGGTGGGTTAGTGAGTTTGAGGTAGAAATCCAGCACGCAGTTCTGGGAACAGTTTCGGGAGAAGCCGAGACTGTGCCATGGTTTTTGGCAGAGAAACGTCGTACACTTGTCTGTGTGTCACCTTAGCAAAGCCTCAGTGCCACCTGTGAGCTCAACTACTGTTGCTCCCCTCACAGGTGATGTAATGTGGCTCAGAGGGGCCAAAGGAGCACATGCCTGGGACGTGCGTCTAAGCTTCCTGACTCTGAGTCCCGTGTTCTTTTCACCAAACCACATTTTCTCATCGCAGGGCTGTCATCCTACTTAGTGCAGGTCCTTGTCACCCCACACCCCATCCCCACCCTCACTCCACCCCATCTCTAGACAAACTACCTCAGGAAATTCCTAACTTATCTTCCTGCCTCTAGGTGCTTACTTCTCCAAACTGGCCTACACACACCAAATCATGATTGTGAAGTCCCTGTGCGTACACATCACTCCCCAGCCCAAGCCCCTTCAGTGGCTCCCCACTCCCACTTCCTTAACCTGGCATTCAAGGTCCAGTCTTCCTTCCAATAACTTTCCCAAATGTCTTCCCTCTGAGGTGGTTCTACTCAAAGTACCCACCTCTAGATTTCCTGGCCATAGTAGAGGGACCCGGCTGTGGTTAGAGCTGACCGCCCAATCTGCTTGGGCCATAGGGGAGTATCTCAGTGTCTGCTGCTTCTGAGGACACCTGCCTTGTCTCTGAAGTGACCTTCTGGAGGGGGATGCTTCCTGACAGGGTGAGAGAGGAAAGGTCACATTCTTAGAGGCTATACCCTTTGGGTCTTTTTATATCCTGCATCCAGACTGATCTTGCTAAAACATAAACCTTTCATGTCCCTGTGCAAAGCTCTTCTTTGGCTCCCCAATGCCCATGAGCTGGAACCTGAACTCCTTCGGATGGTCCCCAGGGCCTGTTCACTCCGGGCTCTGCTGCCTCTTGTCGTCCTCCTCCCCCTGCCCTCCTCACACTCCACGCTGCAGCCCCTCGGGCCCTCCTCCTCCTGCCTCGAGCTTGGTGTGTGCTGTCCCTTGGTCTGGAAGGCTTCCATAGCCCACCCTCTCTCTCTCTTTTTTGGCCCCGCAGGCCCCAGATCCTATCTCTGTGCTCCCACAATACTCTATATGTCCCACAGTCGCCACCTGTCACTCTAAACTACACTTACCTCCCCACCAAACTGTAAACTCCATAAGGCCAGGGCTGAATCTATCTTGCCCAGCCCTGCGGCCCCCGCTCTCAGTGTGGAGCTTAGCGCAGAGCAGGTGCTCAGCTTATTCTGTGGAATGAATGATGACTGGGCTGTAGCAGTTCATAACGACTAGTTACCAACGTGAGCCAAGGGCACTGGGTTATTTCTTTCTGGCTTTACAGCAGAACTGTGAGGAGGATTCATAGATGACATAAAATATAGCCCAGAAGGAAGAGCGTGGAGGTTAGGCCAACGCTTCCATGGATCCTCAGGGACCTTATTCTGTACAGTGGGAATAGGTAATTTGTGCCAGCCCCACCTTACAGGGCTGTCTTGATCAAGTGAGAGAATGTGAAGGTGTCTTTAAAATTGTAAAACATGATACAGATCTGAGGGAGAGATTCTCATTATTATTGTTTAAAAGTTACTGCTAGTTACTAGGGCTATAGTAATTATTGAATGAATGGGAATGAGTGAACCAAGCATTTATTGAATAACTTCTAGAACCAGACTTTGTGCCAGTTGCTTGGGGAAACAAAATTGAGTCAAATGTGGTCCCTGCCTTCAAGGAGCTCTCAGAAGTTAGCCCTGGAATCATCCAGAGAGTTTAACAAAATGCCAATACCCATGTCCCACCCTACACCCTTTGTGTCAGAATCTCCAAGGCGAGGTACAGATTTCTGTGTTTTTAATATTCCTTCTCAGGTGATTTGCTTGTGTATCCAGGGTTAAGGAGTATTGTTGTTATAAAGATGTCAAAATTACCCCAGGAGCCCCCACTGATCTCAGGTCTCTTTCCATGCCCTGCGTTTGGCCTTGGAGCAGCACAAGGCTTTCCCCTTTAAGGACGGCCCTAACTCTGCAAAAGCCCCCACTGTGCACTCGCCACAATCCTAGGAGGAGGGAATCCGTTATTACTGCCATTTATAGAAGAAGAAGCTGGCTTGGAGATATCGAATGTCTTGCCCAGCTACTGAGTGGCAGAACTGGAATTTGAACCCAGCTTGTGTGACTCCAGAGCCAGAGATCCTGACTTCTGAGATACACCAGCCCGTGCCCTGTTTGCTGGCCAGGGCCAAGGAGTGGTCATCGGGGACAGTTGCCAGTTTTTCAGCAGCTTTGGGTTCTCAAAGGACCCTAAAGGATGCATTTTGCTGTCCCAAAGGGTGGACAGCCAAGGCCCCTAGATGACCCCTCTCTAGGTTTCCTTTGGGAGGGTAGGGCCCCCCCCTCCAGAGACCACCCCCAGACCAGCTCCTCACCTGTTTGCCTGGATGTTCCTTCCCAAGAAGACGATGCTTATCACGACCACCACGGCCACCAGGGCAAACATGGAACTAGTCCAAGGAGTTGCTGGGGAGGGACACACAGGACAGAGCCTTGAGGAGAGGCTGGGTGCCCTTCAGGCCCCTAACAGACCAGCTCACAGCATCAACCGTCCTGTGCTGTGGGCCAGGTATTGTAGAGAGACTCTAACTAAGCTGAAAATGTGCCCCCTGCCCTGCGGGAACTCCCAGTCCAGTGTGGGGGGGGGGGGGAGAGGGAGATAAGATCTCTGCTCTGAAGAAGTTCTCATCTACCTGGGGGAGACAGCACTGCAGCTGGGTAATAATAGTGGGCAAAGGAGGAGTGTGGGTGAAGATGAACTTCACAGTCTTCAGAGTTTTGCTAGGAGCTAGCCAAGTGCAGTACAAGGGGAAAAGGAAGGAAGGGAGGGAGGGAGGGAAGGAGGGAGGGAGGACAGAAAGAAGGGGCGGCAGTTAAATTGGATTCAACACACTGCCCACAGACAATACGTAAAGTGGCTAATCTGAATTTGGATAATCAAGATTGGTCCACACTGTACCCAAGTGAGGCAGGATCTAGCTTCAGAGCTTTTGCGTTTGCTGTTCCCTCTACCAGGAATGTTCTTCCCCCACATAATCTGCATGGCTAATTCCTTCACCTCCTGCAAGCTTTATTCAAACACCACCTTCTTAGGGAGGCCTTCCTTGACCACATTATGTTCCCTGCAGCACACTTCCTATTCCCTTTCTCTGCTTAATTTTTCTCCGTATTATGCATCACCAGCACACTATGCATTTTAGTCATTTGTTGATTTTCTGTCTCTTTCACTAGAAGGTATGCTGCATGAGGGCGGAGCTTTTTTTTTTTCCCTTCTGTAACCCCAGTGCTGAGAACAGTGCCTGGTGCACAGAAGGAACTTAATAAATATTTGTGAATGACAGGATGGATGAGTAAATGAGTGGCCAGCCCTGAGAAAAGGAGGGTGCAGTTTAGCCAGACACCTCTGGGTAGTGAGACCCCTCAGCCTCAGTCCCTGGCTCGGAGGAAACGTGCAGCCTGCTGCAGAGGAGGGGACCATGAAGGGGGCTTCAGCCAGATTCCTCTCTTTGTGTTGTGTCCACCACTTACCATCTTCTACGCGAAAAAACCAAAGCATTTCTTCCAGCAGCTCCTGAGGCACCTCGGTGCCAGGTGGGGCTCCAGTAAGCTCCTCATTGTAGCCCATGCCACTGCTCCTGGTTGGGATATGTTTCTGACAACAAAGTCCTTAGGCCCCTTCGCCCCCAGGTGCTCTCCTGGCCTCCTAGGTTCTGGCTCTTTGCAAAGCCCCAAAGCCTGCTGGAGACAAAGCAGAGAGCATGACTGGATATCTCACCCCAGTTTACTGTCCCCTCCCTGCCCAAACCCAGCTCTCCTCAGGCCCAAAGTTACAGGACCAAAACAGCTGGAACTCCCGGAACAGGTGGGGCCTGGAGAAGCAGAGACCGTAGAAGTGGGAGTCACTCAAATCTTTATGAAAACTCATCATGTGTGGGGAAGAGCACTGACCTGGGAGTGAGGAGGACTGAGCCACTGATGGGCTGTGGGACTCTTGCAGGGGACTCCCGTTCTCCAAGAAGAAACCGATATCTAGACTATACAAAGAATTCTCGCAAATTAAGAAGAAAAAGACTAGAATCCTAATAAATGTGTAAAGGATATAAACAGGCAGTTTACAAAATAGGAAACCCAAAAGGCTAGCAAGAATATGAAAATAAACTCTTTGGAAATAACAAGAATGAAAATTAAAACAAAATGAAACGCCACTTGACATCTATTAGATTGGCATAGTTTGGAAGGTGGATAATGCCGTGTGTTGGCGGGGCTCTGGGGCTATAGCCTTATGCACTGCCAGGGCGTGTAGACTGGGGCAGCCATCTAAGGAGCAAATTAGTCAAAGTAAGTGTACACATGACCCAGCAGTTCTACTCCTGAGTGTATTTATATCTCAAAGAAAGTATCCCTGAGGATCATAAGGGGGCATGCCACACCATTTATGAAAATTCACATATGCACACAAAACAACAACACACATTTTACAAAAACACATTTTTAAAAAGACCCATTCAACACATTTGGATAATTATCACTGGGGGTGGGGAGAAGAAAAAGGGAACAGAAATGGGGATCCAAGTAAAGAAATAAAACAGGAGAAGGGTTTTGAACAGACCAATCATGAAATCATGTCATAGGGCTAAGAAGACAATGAGGCAAAGAGAGAACAAGAGAGGCCAGAGGCCATCTCAAGTCGCCCCGCTCTGACACTGCCTTCCAATCCAAAATAGCCTTTGGAGGCTCAGCCAGGAACATCCGAAAACAAGTGGATGGCAAACAGCCAAACAGAAAAACAAGGTACTAATAAAAAGATTGCCATCAGAGTTTTCTCCAACTCTCCAGCTCTGAGAAAACTGAAGAAACATCTACAGATTTTGAGGGAAAATATTTTGACACAAATATAATATGGAGCTGAGTTTTTCCTATGTGAATGATCATTCATGTATCAAGATAGAGATGGAAGTCAGGGAGAAAGAAAGACTTTTTTTTAGACTTTCAGGGACTCAGATGCCTACTACCTGCTTACTCATTTGAAGCATATAATATATATACTGAATAATGGAAAGACAGAGTTACAGGAGTGGCGAATCGATGTGATCTTGTGTTCCAGCTCCAACTGTCCAGAGCACTTGCTAAGAAGGGCTGTGAGTTTCTGTCCAGTCTCAGAGGCAGGAGTACCTGGATTAATTAGTAACATTGGCCACAGGCCCCTGTTGCATATGCAGAGCCCCCCTGAATACCCACAGAGAAAAGAGCATGGATTTCAAGACACCAAACACCAACTCCCTTTGGGGAAGTGGGATGGGGCCTAAACCCATGGGACATCCACTTTGAACACTTCTGTATTGTACACATTTCTTGTGAGCACATACTACCTTCGTGAAAACAATACATGTAATTACATTTTTTAAATGTATGTATTTTGTATGTATATTCTAAATATATATTTTGTGTATTTGTATGTATTTTAAACGTATGTATATACTATCCAAAGAAAACGAAAACACAAATTCGAAAAGATAGATGCAGGGACTTCCCTGGTGGCACAGTGGTTAACAATCCGCCTGCCAATGCAGAGGACACGGGTTCGAACCCTGGTCGGGGAAGATCCCACATGCCGTGGAGCAACTAAGCCCATGCGCCACAACTACTGTGCTCTAGAGCCTGCAAGCCACAACTACTGAGCCCATGTGCCACAACTACTGAAGCCCGCATGCCTAAAGCCCATGCTCCGCAACAAGAGAAGCCACCGCAATGAGAAGCCCGTGCACCACAACAAAGAGTAGCCCCCGCTCGCTGCAACTAGAGAAAGCCCGAGCACAGCAACGAAGACCCAACGCAGCCATAAGTAAATAAATAAATAAATAAATAAATAAATAAATAATTTTATTTATTTAAAAAAAAAAAGAAAAGATAGATGCAACCCAATATTCACAGCAGCATTATTTACAATAGCCAAGATATGGAAGCAACCTAATTGTCCATCAACAAATGAATGGATAAAGAAGATGTGGTATATATACATACAATGGAATACTACTCAGCCATTAAAAAAAATGAAATTTTGCCATTTGCAGCAACATGGATGGACTTGAAGGGTATTATGCTAAGTGAAATAAGTCAAAGAAAGACAAATACTGTATGATATCACTTATATGTGGAATCTAAAAAATAAAACAAAAAAGAAATAGTGAATATAACAAAAAAGAAACAGACTCAAAGATATAGAGAACAAACTAGTGGTTACCAGTGGGAAGAGGGAAGGGGGAGGGGCAATATATCAGGGTAGGGGATTAGGAGGTACAAACTACTATGTATAAAATAAGCTACAAGGATATACTGCACAGCACAGAAAATATAGACAATAGTTTATAATAACTATAAATGGAGTATAACATTTAAAAATTATGAATCACTGTTATACACCTGAAGCATATAATATTGTAAATGAACTATACCTCAATAAAAAAAGTATGTATATATTGTATTTATACCTTTTGAGACAATTCCAATTTTGGATGTTTAATTAGTGGAACTAATCAAGATGTCAGTTCTTCCCAATTTGATCTATAGATAGAGTGCAACCCCAGTCAAAATCCCAGCAAGTTATTTTATGGATATTGACAAACTGGATTTAAAGTTTATATGGAGAGGCAAAAGACCCAGAATAGTCAACACAATATTGAAGGAGAAGAACAAAGTCAGAGGACTGATGCTTCCCAACTTCAAGACTCACTTTAAAACTACAGTAATCAAGATAGTGTGATACTGGAACCAATCAGATAAGTGTACACATTTGCTTGTAGGCTGATGTCCACAATGGAATGTGTGTTTTAAACATGTATAATATTGTTATAATAAAAATATACCAACAAATGAAACAAACAAAAAGATAAGACGGATACAAGTCAGCCCTCCCTGACTGTGTTAGATGCCACAGAAACAAAGGACACAGTTCCCTCAGAGCACTTATCCAGTTTTCTTCTAGAGTGAGCATGGTATTAATATCTCTGCTTTTTAAAAATTATTAACTAAACTTCATGATTTATTTGCATTTCATTTTTCCATTAATGTCTTTTTGCTGCTCCAGGTTCCCATCCAGGATATCATATTGCATTTAGTTGTCATGTCTCCTTAGGCCCCTCCAGGAGATTTCTGCATTTTAAACAGGGCTTAACCATCTGTCATTGGACAGTGATTCCTGCCAAAGAACCTGGGCCACCCATCCCCATGGGAGGTTGAAGACACTCACCCTGGGTCCTTGGTTCCGAGGACTTGTCTGATCTGCTGCTGGGAGCAGCACCGATTTCTCTGTTCCTCTTCCTCCTTTCTGGGCAATACTGATGGTCTTTGCACCTGAGCTTTTGCACAGCTGTCACCTAGGGGGCAGCGCTGCAGAGCCTGGGGCAGCCAGGCCCATCTGGTAGCTCTGCATTTAGCACACGCCTGGAGCCTTCTCTGTCACTTGGCGGTGACTGACCTCTTGAATGAGAGGCCTCAGATGGCAAACAGGCTCCACCTGACTTTCACAATCAGCAAGAACCAGGAGCCCAGTGCTCTCCTTCTCATCTGTTGGCCTCAAGTAAAAAGAAAACATCCAGACCCTCTTGCCAGCCCAGGGGAATGGGCTGGGGAGGACCCTCCATCTGAAGGTCCCGTCATTGCAGGGGGCTGTGTGGTGTGCCCACTCCAGGCCTCTATTTCCTGGTGTTATCAATATTTAACCACGGAGCAGGGAGCCAAGCCTGGCCTTTTACAGCCTCTGCTTTCTCCCAGTGAGGGTCATGGCCTCCTGTGAACTCCTCACAAGAAGCTATAAAATAAGACCTTTGGAGGGTCAGGGGTGGGGAAGGCAAGGCACGTGAGGCTGTGTGAGTGACACAGAGAGGAGGAAGCGGGCCAGGTTGAACAGCGTTGAGTGGGAAGGGTTTGGTGGGGAAGCAGGAGTGAGATGCTCCCCCCACCAGGCCACATGTATTCAATTCTGATCATCAGTGGGCTTTTCTACCCACCCACCCTCAGGCTCCTTGCATCTCCAGCAACCCTTGGAGTTGGCTCAGTAAGGAGTAGGGTTCCCATTTCCCAAGTGAGGAAACAGGTTGAATGAAGTCACATGACAAGTGCAAGCTCCTCTACGAGTTAATATTGGTCAGCGGTGTGAACGACAGAGAAAAGGAGATGCAACAGGGAACCTAGGGCCAGAATTGACTCCAGCTCTTCATCGTTTCGTAACTCATTCATTCAATAAATATTACTTGAACACCAACTGTGTGGACACAAGGTAAACAAGACAGGCAAGGACCCTGGTCTCCTGAAGCTATACTCTAGGGGACAGACAGGCAACAAAAAAGTAAGTAAAACATAAGATAATTTCAGCTAGTGACAATTTCTGTGAGTAATTTAAACAACGAAATGATACAGAAATAGATGGGGGGCTATGATTACTATATTACTTTACTAAAAACTGAACGACAAAGAATTAACTATGCAAAGACCTGGGGCGGCAAGTGCAAAGACACTGAAGAAATAATGAGCTTAATTAGTTTGAGAAACAAAAAAAAGGGCAACGTAGCTGAAGCACAGTGATATGGGGAGGTGGCATGGAATAAAGTTGGAGGGTAGACAGAAACAGAACATGCAGTAAAACAGAATAAGGAGTATGGATGTAGAGAGAAGCCACTAGAGGTGACATGATCTGACTGACATTTATCCAAGATCACTTGGCCTGCTGGGTGGGGAATGGTTTGTAAGGGAGCGAGAAAGGAGATGGGAGACATTAGGAGGCTCTTGCATTCATCCAGGCAAGAGACAGTGGTGGTTTGGACCAGGATAATGACAGCAAAGATGGGGAGAAGTGGTCAGATTCAGGGTACATTTTGGAGAGAAAGGCAGCTGATAGATTTCGAAAGAAAGGAACTCAACTGTAACTCTCTTAAGCACAAAAGGAATTCGAAAGGAATTCATTGGCTCATATAACTGGGAAGAGCAGAGTGGAGCTGTCCTTAAGGATAGCTGGAACCAGGAGTCTGAAGATCCTTCGCTCTTTCTCTCTAGGTCTCTTTCTTTTTTTTTTTTTTTTGTAATTGCACTTTAAAAAAAAAAAATTCATTTATTTATTTATTTTTGGCTGTGTTGGTTCTTCGTTTCTGTGCGAGGGCTTTCTCCAGTTGTGGCGAGCGGGGGCCACTCTTCATCGCGGTGCACGGGCCTCTCACTGTCACGGCCTCTCATTGCGGAGCACAGCTCCAGAGGCGCAGGCTCAGTAGTTGTGGTGCATGGGCTTAGTTGCTCCGCGGCATGGGGGATCTTCCCGGACCAGGGCTCGAACCCGTGTCCCCTGCATCGGCAGGCAGATTCTCAACCACTGCGCCACCAGGGAAGCCCTCTAGGTCTCTTTCTGCTTCTCTCTGGGTATCAGGCTCATTCCCACAGGCTGGCCATCTCCTGGTAGCTGGACCAGGCTGCAGGAAATCCAGGCTCACACCCTTACAGCTAGAGGAGGAAGGAGTTCCTCTTCTCAACTCCAGTTTGGCAGTTCCTGGGACAGGACCCTAATTGTCCTGGCCTGGGTCACATACCCACGTTTTGGATCAGTTGTTTTGGCCAAGGGTGAAGTACTATGGATGCTAGCTCAAATCTCATACCCATTGAGTAGCCAAGAGAGAAAGGCTGTGAGCTGGATAGCCATGCCAGTGTGGGTCCCTAAAGTGACCCCTTGACTACAATCCTCCCAGTCTGCCCTGGGGGAGTGTCACTGGGCTCTTAAAGGGGATTGTGTCCCCTTCAAGAGGCGCCTGCCCCATCCAAGGTTTTCCACTCTTCTGCCTGTTTCTCTTTTCTTCTTCCTCTTACTTTAGTTCTCTCTGCTACAGCTTATCCAATAACTATTATTCCGTATCTGCTCTGTGCCAGGATTATGCTACTGATGAACAATCACAGTCATTGTTCCTGACTTCATGGAGACGGCAGTCTCATGGGAGTCACACAGGTGGTCACACCAGGGATCACGTAATTGATTGCTGTGTGATAAGGGCCATGACGTACACACAAAGACGAGAGAACATTACCAAGCCCTCCCTTCCTCATAGCTTCAAATATCACTCCTGGACAAATCAGTCCTACCTTGGACTCTCCTTTCTTGACCTCTCCAGTTCCTTGTCTCCCTCCCTGGGCAATTAGTAGTGGAGTGGAGTAGAAAGAGCTTTGGACTTTCCCCTGCTATTCTAAATCTACCACCTCATAATCCTTCTAATCTCAGTTTAAATATCCTGTCAGGGAAACCTTCCATATCAGTTAAGACTTGTGATTGGTTCTGGGTAACAAAGACCCAATTTCAGTGGTTTAAATACATAGGGTTTATTTTTTCATATAAGAGTTTCAGAGGTAGGGACTTCCCTGCTGGTCCATTGGGTAAGACTCCACACTCCCAATGCAGGGGGCCCGGGTACGATCCCTGGTCGGGGAACTAGATCCCACATGCATGGTGCAACTAAGAGTTCACATGCCACAACTGAGAAGCCTGCATGCTGCAACTAAAAAAAAAAAGATCCCACATGCCGCAACGAAGATCCCGCATGCCACAACTAAGACCTGGTGCAGGCTAAATAAATAACTAAATTTTTTTTTTTTTAAAGAATTTCAGAGGTAGACAGTTACTGATGTCAAAAGCTCAAGGAAATCAGTGCTGATTTCTGAGAATTCCCTCATGGTCCCAAGAAGGCTAATGCAGCCCCTGCCATGATGTCCAAGTTCCAAGCAGATAAAAAGGAAAAAGGGAAGAAGGACAAAAAGATGTGGCTATCAAGTATTATGGACAAATAACCTGCCAGAGAGTAAATCCAGACAACACGGAGAACTACAGAGAAAGACGGCATTCCCATAGAACAGTAGCAGGGCAGCCAGTGGGCTAACCAGGAAACTATTGCCAGGAGATCGTCACAGGTCATGCCCAGCAGGATTTGATAACCGTCATGGACCAGAGATGGCTATGCAGACTGTAACAGAGCCTGCTAATCGTCCCCTAGAATACATTCTTCCCTTCCTCCTTTTTATAAAAGAACCCTCTGAATTTCAGCATCATATGGCCACCCAGCTAGAGACTGCATTTCCCAGATCGCTTGCAGTTTGGGGTGGTCCTTTGACTAAGTTTTGGACAAGAGATGAGAGTAGTATACTACTTCTGAATTACTCTCTCTCTCTTTTTTTTTTTTTTTTGCAATTATGTAAACTTTTAAATTGAAGTGTAACCTACATGCAGAAAAGTAAACAAATATTAAGATCTGGCTTAGTGGATTTTTACATGTGAACACACCCATGTGTGGGAACATACACCCTCTAGATCAAGAAATAGAACATTGCCAGAACGCAGAAGTCTTCTTGTGTCCACTTCTGCTTACTACCCCCCACAAAGACAACCACTGTCCTGACTTTTAATACCATAGGTTAGTTTGCCTGTTTTTATATTTTATGTAAACGGAATCAATCGATATGTAATCTTTTGTGTCTGGCTTCTTTTGCTCAACATTATATTGTGCTATTCACCCATGTTGTGTGTAGTTGTGGCTCATTCATTCTTGTTTTCAGAATATTCCATTGTGTGACTATGCCACACTATTTTTATCTATGGATCCTATTTTTATAAGAGACATTTCAACCCATCCCTTCTTTCCTTTGTCTGGAACATGAGTATGATGGTGGAAAGAACATCTAAAGGCAAGAGTCATTAAATTACAACGTATGAGCCAAATCTAACCTGCAGCCTGTTTTTGTAAATACAGTTTTATTGGAACATGGCGGTGCTCATTTGCTTATGTAATGTCTATGGCTGCTTTTGCATTACATTAGAAGAATTGGGCAGTGGTAGCAATGATTGTATTGTCTGCAAAGCCTAAAATACTTACTATGTGGCCCTTTACAGGAACATTTTGTGGACCCAGACAACAAGTTAGAAGGGCCTGGTTCCCTGGATGACCTCATGGAGCACAGCAGCCTACCTGCCCCGGAGCTGTCCACCTCCGGAGTGTTATGTGTGAGAGAGGTAAACTTTGGTATGATTTGAGGCACTGTGTTTGAGATCTCTTTGTTACAGAAACTTAGTCTGTACTGTAACTAATACATACATTGTTTATGCTCAGTGACTGCTGAATTAGTGAATGCCATGGTATCAGAAGAACTAAGTTCTAGTCTAGTTGACCTTTGCTATGACCAGCCATAGCGCCTTGGACCTTGAACCTCTTTTTCTTATCAAACCATATAAGCTTCAAAGGGGAGTAAAAAGGAAACGTATCTAAGAAATTATTACCAGGAGGGGTCAATTGTGTAATGACAAAATCCAGGCCCTTTAAACTCTGGAGGTTTTTCACCTGGGGTTAACCAGTTAGCTTTTCTGCTAAATAAATAATAGGTAAAACCCAATATGAAGGGAGGAACCCTTTTCCTAAGAAAAGGTAGGGAAACACCCATTGAGCTGTCCAGGGTCTTGACCTCTCAGTTCAGGGCACTTTAATCTGAGCCCAGGGTTAAAGTGCCAGGTAGGATCCTACCCTGAGCTCCAGGGACCTAAGGGTAAGCATCTTCCTGCTTCTCAACCTCCTGCCTCCCCACATCGAAGATGTGATGCTTGCTAAAGCTGACAGCCAGCAAAGGCTTAAAGGTGCTGGAGACTGCTCTATATTTCCAGGTCAGGCTGTGCTGTTCCTTGGGGTGGGTCATTCACTGTCAGCTGAGGCCAAGTGGGTGGATAAGCCCTTGGCTTACTGTTTGTTCTTTCCTTCATTTTCACAAACATCACTTACACTCAGAAGCCAATTTAATCATTCAGTTTGAACAATAATTCTGCCAAGTTCCCAAAAGCAGCACATTCTCTTCTCAGTAAACTTCACAGAAAATGAAATGAAATCCAAAAGTGGTGACGTAAGAAAATGATAACACACAGGATAACCCAGCAGAGATGTATGTACAAGGATGTTCACTGGAACATTGTTTAAAGAGGTTAAAAAAAAATCTAAATATCCAAGAACAGGGGAGGGGTTAAATTATAGTACATTTGGAACCAGTATTTCTTCTAGGGGCCAATTTTTATATTAAACCCAGAGGAAGGAAACATATAGTAGAATTAGTGAGGAGATTTTCTGAAAAGGTGTGGCAATTTAGTCCAAAATTATTGGTGCTTAAGCACTGACTTGATGCCTCCATCTGTGATAGGGTGGTTGAGAAAAAAGATGGGTATCCAAAGGGAAGACATCGTTATATTGAAATAAAATCATCTCAGTGATCAGATGCATTTTCAACAGACATAGATTTTGCTGGAAGCATTTCAGGAACATTTGCAAAGTATTGGAAGTTTGGGCAAAAACTGGTGTGAAACAATGGTACAAAGTATGTACTTTCTCCAAGAAAGGACATTCTGTAGCCATCACTTTTATCTTAGTTATAACATTAGAAACGTTCTATGTCATTGACCCTTATTTACAATCCTTAATTCTATGTCTTTGACCCCTTGCTCCTGGTTATAGGGTAACCAAATATCTTCTTCAGTCCCTGACTAAATCAAAGTCCAAGAGTAGAATAAAATCAGTCTATCAGCCTTCCATTTTAATTATATGAGGTACTTGAAGTTTAATCATTCCCCTACACATCACTCTTTGAATAGCTTTGTCTTGAAGAGAGTTGCTCAATAATGTGTTTGAGGAATGTCTAACAACTTGGTCAATAAGCACTGTGTGTTACTTGGTCTGAATTTTGTTGTTCTCACCTTTACAAGCAAGTAAGCATTCTTTCAGAGGAACTAAGTGGCATACAACTGACCCCACTGAAGTGTTAACGAGAACACTTCAGACAATTTAGTTAGGACTACAGTTAAAGTTTTATCACAATCTTGCTGTAAGGGGAAGGGCTTCTGGTAGTCCCAGTTTAGAAATTTACTTTTGGTGGGTGATTAATCATTGTGAGACTAGATTTAAAACAAAAACAAAAACCATGTACAATTAAAAAGTCACTAAGACTCTTGACTGATGTCAGTTGGGTGGGTGGGTGACTAAGGTTTTCAGAATAAGTCTTAATCCTCTTAAATGTATCAGAAAAACTGAGCATTTTAATCAGGAATCATAATTTCTTTCCAGAAGGAGGTTATGAATTAAATCATTCAAAAAGAAAAAAAATTCTGTCCTGGACCAGATTTGGGACAATTTTTCTTTTGAACAACTCCTCCTTTGGTCTCAGATAATTTTTAAAGATCTGTCTTCATCAAAAAAGGGACTCTATTTTCATTAAATTTCTTGCCTAATTGATCACTTTTTACTTTTTTTAAAAACTGGAGGCAAGTAGCCATACAAGAAAATATATAATCATCATTGACAGAAGTATTTATATCCACATTAATATTATTCCTTTAAACTGGCTTCCTATATTTGGAAAGAATTTCTTTAAAAAAATCTTTTTTCGTCAACATATAATTGATTTTTTTAAAAATTTTTATTGGAGTATAGTTTTTTTTTTTTTTTTTTTGGCTGCATTGGGTCTTAGTTGCGGCATGTGGGATCTTTTGTTGTGGTGTGCACACTTCTCTTTAGTTGTGGTGCGTGGGCTCCAGGGCGCGTGGGCTCAATAGTTGGGCACGCAGGCTTAGTTGCTCCGTGCAGCATGTGAGATCTTAGTTCCCTGACCAGGGATCGAACCTGTGTCCCCTGCATGAAGGTGGATTCTTAACCACTGGACCACGAGGGAAGTCCCCTCAATGTACAGTTGATTTATAATGTTGTGTTAGTTTCTGCTGTATGGCAAAGTGATCCAGTTGTACAAATACGTATATATTCTTTTTCATATTCTTTTCCATTATGGTTTAATCACAGGATATTGAATATAGTTTCCTGTGCTATACAGTAGGATCTTGTTTATGCATTGTATATATAATATTTTTCATACACACACATACACACTACATCTTTTTATTTTCATTTTTGAATTTTATTTTATTTATTTTTTTATATAGCAGGTTCTTATTAGTCATCAATTTTATACACATCAGTGTATACATGTCAATCCCAATCGCCCAATTCAGCACACCACCATCCCCACCCCACCGCAGTTTTCCCCCCTTGGTGTCCATATGTCTGTTCTCTACATCTGTGTCTCAACTTCTGCCCTGCAAACCGGCTCATCTGTACCATTTTTCTAGGTTCCACATACATGTGTTAATATACGATATTTGTTTTTCTCTTTCTGACTTACTTCACTCTGTATGACAGTCTCTAGATCCATCCACTTCTCAACAAATGACTCAATTTCGTTCCTTTTTATGGCTGAGTAATATTCCATTGTATATGTGTACCACAACTTCTTTATCCATTCGTCTGTTGATGGGCATTTAGGTTGCTTCCATGTCCTGGATATTGTAAATAGTGCTGCAGTGAACATTGGGGTGCATGTGTCTTTTTGATTTATGGTTTTCTCTGGGTATATACCCAGTAGTGGGATTGCTGGGTTGTAGGGTAGTTCTATTTTTAGTTTTTTAAGGAACCTCCATACTGTTCTCCATAGTGGCTGTATCAATTTACATTCCCACCAACAGTGCAAGAGGGTTCCCTTTTCTCCACACCCTCTCCAGCATTTGTTGTTTGTAGATTTTCTGATGATGCCCATTCTAACTGGTGCGAGGTGATACCTCATTGTAGTTTTGATTTGCATTTCTCTAATAATTAGTGATGTTGAGCAGCTTTTCATGTGCTTCTTGGCCATCTGTATGTCTTCTTTGGAGAAATGTCTATTTAGGTCTTCTGCCCATTTTTGGGTTGAGTTGTTTGTTTTTTTAATACTGAGCTGCATAAGCTGTTTATATATTTTGGAGATTAATCTTTTGTCTGTTGATTTGTTTGCAAATTTTTTCTCCCATTCTGAGGGTTGTCTTTTCGTCTTGTTTGTAGTTTCCTTTGCTGTGCAAAAGCTTTGAAGTTTCATTAGGTCCCATTTGTTTTGTTTGTTTTTATTTCCATTACTGTAGGAGGTGGATCAAAAAAGATCTGGCTGTGATTTATGTCAAAGAGTGTTCTTCCTATGTTTTCCTCTAAGAGTTTTATAGTGTCCGGTCTTACATTTAGGTCTCTAATCCATTTTGAGTTTATTTTTGTGTATGGTGTTAGAGAGTGTTCTAATTTCATTCTTTTACATGTAGCTGTCCAGTTTTCCCAGCACCACTTATTGAAGACACTGTCTTTTCTCCATTGTATATCCTTGCCTCCTTTGTCATAGATTAGTTGACCATAGGTGCGTGGGTCTATCTCTGGGCATTCTATCCTGTTCCATTGATCTATATTTCTGTTTTTGTGCCAGTACCATATTGTCTTGATGACTGTAGCTTTGTAGTATAGTCTGAAGTCAGGGAGTCTGATTCCTCCAGCTCCCTTTTTTTCCCTCAAGACTGCTTTGGCTATTCAGGGTCTTTTGTGTCTCCATACAAATTTTAAGATTTTTTGTTCTAGTTCTGTAAAAAATGCCATTGGTAATTTGATAGGGGTTGCACTGAATCTGTGGATTGCTTTGGGTAGTATAGTCATTTTCACAATGTTGATTCTTCCACTCCAAGAACATGGCATATCTCTCTGTTTGTATCAACTTTAACTTCTTTCATCAGTGTCTTATAGTTTTCTGCATACAGGTCTTTTGTCTTCCTAGGTAAGTTTATTCCTATGTATTTTATTCTTTTTGTTGCAATGGTAAATGGGAGTGTTTCCTTAATTTCTCTTTCAGATTTTTCATCATTAGTGTATAGGAGTGCCAGAGATTTCTGTGCATTAATTTTGTATCCTGCAACATTACCAAATTCATTGATTAGCTCTAGTAGTTTTCTGATGGCATCTTTAGGATTCTCTATATATAGTATCATGTCATCTGCAAAGAGTGACAGTTTTACTTCTTCTTCTCCGATTTGTATTCCTTTTATTTCTTTTTCTTCTCTGATTGCCATGGCTAGGACTTCCAATACTATGTTGAATAATAGTGGTGAGAGTGGACATCCTTGTCTCATTCCTGACCAGAGAGGAAATGCTATCAGTTTTTCACCGTTGAGAATGATGTTTGCTGTGGGTTTGTCATATATGGCCTTTATTATACTGAGGTAGGTTCCCTCTATGCCCACTTTCTGGAGAGTTTTTATCATAAATGGGTGTTGAATTTTGTCAAAAGCTTTTTCTGCATCTACTGAGATGATCATATGGTTTTTCTTCTTCAATTTGTTAATATGGTGTATCACATTGATTGATTTGCATATATTGAAGAATCCTTGCATCCTTGGGATAAATCCCACTTGATTATGGTGTATGATCCTTTTAATGTGTTGCTGGATTCTGTTTGCTAGTATTTTTTTTTTTTTTTTTAAGATTTCTTTTTTTATTGACTGATTGATTGCTATGTTGGGTCTTCGTTTTTGTGCTATGGCTTTCTCCAGTTGTGGCAAGTGGGGGCCACTCTTCATCGCGGTGCGCGGGCCTCTCACTATTGTGGCCTCTCTTGTTGCGGAGCACAGGCTCCAGACGCGCAGGCTCAGTAGTTGTGGCTCACGGGCCTAGTTGCTCCGCGGCATGTGGGATCTTCCCAGACCAGGGCTCGAACCCGTGTTTCCTGCATTAGCAGGCAGATTCTCAACCACTGCGCCACCAGGGAAGCCCTGTTTGCTAGTATTTTGTTGAGGATCTTTGCATCTATATTCATCAGTGATATTGGTCTATAATTTTCTTTTTTTATAGTGTCTTTGTCTGGTTTTGGTATCAGGGTGATGAGAATGAGTATTCTCATAGAATGAGTTTGGGAATGTTCCTTCCTCTGCAATTTTTTGGAAGAGTTTGAGAAGGATAGGTGTTAACTCTTCTCTAAATGTTCGATTGAATTCACCTGTGAAGCCATCTGGTCCTGGACTTTTGTTTGTTGAAAGATTTTTAATCACAGTTTCAATTTCATTACTTGTGATTGGCCTGTTCATATTTTCTGTCTCTTCCTGGTTCAGTCTTGGAAGGTTATAGCTTTCTAAGAATTTGTCCATTTCTTCCAGGTTGTCCATTTTATTGGCATAGAGTTGCTTGTAGTGATCTCTTAGGATGCTTTGTATTTCTGCGGTGTCTGTTGTAACTTCTCCTTTTTCATTTCTGATTTTATTGATTTGAGTCCTCTCCCTCTTTTTCTTGATGAGTCTGGCTAATGGTTTATCAATTTTGTTTATCTTCTCAAAGAACCAGCTTTTAGTTTTATTGATCTTTGCTATTGTTTTCTTTGTTTCTATTTCATTTATTTCTGCTCTGATCTTTATGATTTCTTTCCTTCTGCTAACTTTGGGTTTTGTTTGTTCTTCTTTCTCTAGTTCCTTTAGGTGTAAGGTTAGATTGTTTACTTGAGATTTTTCTTGTTTCTTGAGGTAGGCTTGTATAGCTATAAACTTCCCTCTTAGAACTGCTTTTGCTGCATCCCATAGATTTTGGATTGTCGTGTTTTCATTGTCATTTGTCTCTAGGTATTTTTTGATTTCCTCTTTGATTTCTTCAGTATCTCTTGGTTATTTAGTAACATATTGTTTAGCCTCCATGTGTTTGTGTTTTTTACGTTTTTTTCCCTGTAATTCATTTTTAACCTCATAGCGTTGTGGTCAGAAAAGATGCTTGATATGATTTCAGTTTTCTTAAATTTACTGAGGCTTGATTTGTGACCCAAGATGTGATCTATGCTGGAGAATGTTCCATGCGCACTTGAGAAGAACGTGTAATCTACTGTTTTTGGATGGAATGTCCTATAAATGTCAATTAAATCTATCTGGTCTATTGTGTCATTTAAAGCTTCTGTTTCCTTATTTATTTTCATTTTGGATGATCTGTCCATTGGTGTAAGTGAGGTGTTAAAGTCCCCCACTATTACTGTGTTACTGTCGATTTCCTCTTTTATAGCTGTTAGCAGTTGCCTTATGTATTGAGGAGCTCCTATGTTGGCTGCATATATATTTATAATTGTTATATCTTCTTCTTGGATTGATCCCTTGATCATTATGTAGTGTCCTTCCTTGTCTCTTGTAACACTCTTTATTTTAAAGTCTATTTTATCTGATATGAGTATTGCTACTCCAGCTTTCTTTTGATTTCCATTTGCATGGAATACCTTTTTCCATCCCCTCACTTTCAGTCTGTATGTGTCCCTAGTTCTGAAGTGGGTCTCTTGTAGACAGCATATATATGGGTCTTGTTTTTGTATCCATTCAGCAAGCCTGTGTCTTTTGGCTGGAGCATTTAATCCATTCACGTTTAAGGTAATTATCGATATGTATGTTCCTATGACCATTTTCTTAATTGTTTTGGGTTGTTGTTTTTTTTTATTAATAGACTTTACTTTCTTTTTTTTTTTAAAGTATTTGTTTATTTATTTATGGCTGTGTTGGGTCTTCGTTTCTGTGCGAGGGCTTTCTCTAGTTGTGGCAAGCGGGGGCCACTCTTCATTGTGGTGCGCGGGCCTCTCACTATCGCGGCCTCTCTTGTTGCGGAGCACAGGCTCCAGATGCACAGGCTCAGTAATTGTGGCTCATGGGCCCAGCTACTCCACGGCACATGGGATCTTCCCAGACTAGGGCTCAAACCCGTGTCCCCTGCATTGGCAGGCAGATTCTCAACCACTGCGCCACCAGGGAAGCCCTTGGGTTTGTTTTTGTAGGTCCTTTTCTTCTCTTGTGTTTCCCACTTAGAGAAATTCCTTTAGCATTTGTTGTAGAGCTGTTTTGGTGGTGCTGAATTCTCTTAGCTTTTGCTTAACTGTGAAGCTTTTGATTTCTCCATCGAATCTGAATGAGATCCTTGCCAGGTAGAGTAATCTTGGTTGTAGGTTCTTCCCTTTCATCACTTTAAGTATGTCATGCCACTCCCTTCTGGCTTGTAGAGTTTCTGCTGAGAAATCAGCTGTTAACCTTATGGGAGTTCCCTTGTATGGTGTCATTTTTCCCTTGATGCTTTCAATAATTTTTCTTTGTCTTTAATTATTGCCAATTTGATTACTGTGTGTCTCGGCGTGTTTCTCCTTGGGTTTATCCTGTATGGGACTCTCTGCGCTTCCTGGACTTGGGTGGCTATTTCCTTTCCCATGTTAGGGAAATTTTCGACTATAATCTCTTCAAATATTTTCTCGGGTCCTTTTTCTCTCTCTTCTCCTTCTGGGACCCCTATAATGTGAATGTTGTTGCGTTTAATGTTGTCCCAGAGGTCTCTTAGGCTGTCTTCATTTCTTTTCATTCTTTTTTCTTTATTCTGTTCCACAGCAGTGAATTCCACCATTCTGTCTTCCAGGTCACTTATCCGTTCTTCTGCCTCAGTTATTCTGCTATTGATTCCTTCTAGTGTATTTTTCATTTCAGTTATTGTATTGTTCATCTCTGTTTGTTTGTTCTTTAATTCTTCTAGGTCTTTGTTAAACATTTCTTGCATCTTCTCGATCTTTGCCTCCATTCTTTTTCCGAGGTCCTGGATCATCTTCACTATCATTATTCTGAATTCTTTTTCTGGAAGGTTGCCTATCTCCATTCATTTAGTTGTTTTTCTGGGGTTTTATCTTGTTCCTTCATCTGGTACATAGCCCTCTGCCTTTTCATCTTGTCTATCTTTCTGTGAATGTGGTTTTTGTTCCACAGGCTGCAGGATTGTAGTTCTTCTTGCTTCTGCTGTCTGCCCTCTGGTGGATGAGGCTATCTAAGAGGCTTGAGCAAGTTTCCTGATGGGAGGGACTGGTGGTGGGTAGAGTCGGCTGTTGCTCTGGTGGGCAGAGCTCAGTAAAACTTTAATCCACTTGTCTGCTAATGGGTGGGGCTGGGTTCCCTCCCTGTTAGTTGTTTGGCCTGAGGCGACCCAACACTGGATCCTACCCAGGCTCTTTGGTGGGGCTAATGGTGGACTCTGGGAGGGCTCATGCCAAGGAGTACTTCTCAGAACTTCTGCTGCCAGTGTCCTTGTCCTCACAGTGAGACACAGCCACCCCCTGCCTCTGCAGGAGACCCTCCAACACTAGCAGGTAGGTCTGGTTCAGTCTCCTATGGGGTCACTGCTTCTTCCCCTGGGTCCTGATGCTCACACTACTTTTGTGTGTTCCCTCCAAGAGTGGAGGCTCTGTTTCCCCCAGTCCTCTCGAAGTCCTGCAGTCAATTCCCGCTAGGCTTCAAAGTCTGATTCTCTGGGAATTCCTCCTCCCATTGCTGGACCCCCAGGTTGGGAAGCCTGACGTGGGGCTCAGAACCTTCACTCCAGTGGGTGGACTTCTGTGGTATGAGTGTTCTCCAGTTTGAGAGTCACCCACTCAGCAGTTATGGGATTTGATTTTATTGTGATTGCGCCCCTCCTACCATCTCATTGTGGCTTCTCCTTTGTCTTTGGATGTGGGGTATCTTTTTTGGTGAGTTCCAGTGTCTTCCTGTTGATGATTGTTCAGCAGTTAGTTGTGATTCCGGTGCTCTCGCGAGAGGGAGTGAGAGCACGTCCTTCTACTCTGCCTTCTTGAACCAATCTCCCCCCATTTTATATATAATATTATAGTTTGCATTTGCTAACCCCAAACTCCCACTCCATCCCTCCCCCAGCCCCTCCCCTTTGGCAACCACAAATCTGTTCTCTATATCTGTGAGTGTGTTTCTGTTTCATAGCTAAGTTCATTTGAGTCATATTTTAGATTCCACATATATGTGATATCATATGGTATTTGTCTTTCTGACTTACTTCACTTAGTATGATAATCTGTAGGTCCATCCATATTGCTACAAATGGCATTATTTGGTTCTTTTTCATGGCTGAGTAGTATTCCATTGTATATTTATACCACATCTTCCCTTTTTTTAAAAAAATTTATTTTGTTTATTTATTTTTTTGGCTTCGTTGGGTCTTCGTTGCTGCATGTGGGCTTTCTCTAGTTGTGGTGAGCGGGGGCTACTCTTCATTGTGGTGCGCAGACTTCTCATTGTGGTGGCTTCTCTTGTTGCGGAGCATGGGCTCTAGGTGCATGGGCTTCAGTAGTTGTGGCACAGGGGCTCAGTAGTTGTGGTTTGCTGGCTCTAGAGCACAGGCTCAGTGGTTGTGGTGCATGAGCTTAGTTGCTCTGCAGCATGTGGGATCTTCCCGGACCAGAGATTGAACCTGTGTCCCCTGCATTGGCAGGTGGAGTCTTAACAACTGCGCCACCAGGGAAGTCCCGACATCTTCCTTATCCATTCGTCTGTTGATGGACACTTAGGTAGCTTCCACGTCTTGGCTATTGTGCATAGCACTGCTATGAATATAGGGATGCATGTATCTTTTTTTTTTAATAAATTTATTTATTTTTACTTATTTATTATTTTTGGCTGTGTTTGGTCTTTGTTGCTGTGCGCGGGCTTTCTCTAGTTGCAGCGAGCGGGGGCTACTCTTCGTTGTGGTGCGCAGACTTTGCATTGTGGTGGCTTCTCTTGTTGCAGAGCACAGGCTCTAGAGCACACGGGCTTCAGTAGATGTGGTGCGTGGGCTCAGTAGTTGTGGCTCATGGGCTCTAGAGAGCAAGCTCAGTAGTTGTGGCTCACGGGCTTAGTTGCTCTGCGGCATGTGGGATCTTCCCGGACCAGGGCTTGAACCAGTGTCCCCTGCATTGGCAGGTGGATTCTTAACCACTGTGCCACCAGGGAAGCCCTGCGTGTATCTTTTTGAATTATAGTTTTATCCAAATATATGCCCGGGAGTGGGATTGCTGGATCATATGGCAACTCTATTTTTAGTTTTTTGAGGAATCTCCATACTGTTTTCCATAGTGGCTGCACCAACTTACATTCCCACCTACAGTGTAGGAAGGTTGGGAGGAATTTCTAAACAAATATTGTATGGTGTTTCAGTCTGGTGGTAACTATCTCATGCAGTTTATGAGCCTGAATTATGTAAGTGTTATTCTGTGTGTCATGTTTTAATTCAGGGGTGCAACGAGTGGCATCTATAAATGCACAAAGCCTCTTTGCTGAAAGGTGAACAAAATTAGACCTATAAGGTTCGAAGCAGAAAGTTAACTTTTGCCTGTAAATGTTACAAAGCCATAGGGTCGAGTTTCCATTTCTTCCACCAGAAGTGCTTTCTACTGAACTTGTCTGTGTGTTTGCTCTGAGGACAGAAACCAAGCACAATCTAATTCACCTCACCAGGTTTGGTCATCAGTTTCCACATCTCTTCTCCAGCTCCCTGAGGTTTGTCAATGTTTCTGGCCTGCCTAGAAGTGTCAGTCTTTACTACCTGTAAGGTTGTGACTCCATAAGCCATTTCCTTGAAGGGTTTTACAGCATCATTTCCATATATAAAATGCAGTCCTTGTTTCCTATCCATGGGAAGGTTTAAAACTCATAGAAAGAAATTCATCTCTAAATATGACCCTTCTGGCTGGACTTGGTTACACATTTGGATTTTCCAATCATACTTTGGTGGAAGGAGAACCAATTCTTATTGAACTTATGCCAATAAACTCCCTGGAAAGCAGGGGCCTTCCTGACCTCCATTCTGGATAGTGCTACAGAGAAGGACATTTTATACCTCCTGGACTCTAATAGGGTATGACAATGTGGGCAGGTATTCTGAGGCATTTAGTCCCTGGCTTCCAAAAACTGGATGATCTGAAGTACACAATATTATTTCTTTCATGAATCTTGAGGGATCATCTGAAATAAAATACCAGCTAAGGGGAAGGATTCACAAAGCTAATAATCAAGGAGATTTAGGGTAATAGTTCCTTTAACTACACGTGTTAAGAGAGAGAGAGAGTTTCTTTCAGTTTGAACAGTTAAAGCCTGCTAAACTGAAGGTTAGAGATGCAATAAAAAGGCCCTTAATCAATCATATGCCTAGCAGAATATAGAACAGTAGAAAAGTACCAAAAACATTCCAAGACAACGCCATCTACATTCTGTCACTGGTTTCATTCAGTCCTACAAGATGAATTCTCTGTAGGCAAATATTGGGTCAGCTGTCCATGTTTAAAAATTTATCTGCTTCTAGATAAAAGAGTTCCAGTAATTCTGGGATTTCAGTGCTCTGGTACAGCCTGCCAGGCAAAGTCAACTCACACCAAAAGGCCAGAACTCATGAGTTAATTCCCTGAAGTATCAACAGTTAAGATTGCTGGCACGCTGTCCTACACTGCTGGTGGGAATATAAAATGGTGCAGCCACTCTGGAAAACACCTTGACAGTTCTTCTAAAAGAAGAATGTGAAGTTACCATTTGACCCAGCGATTCCACTCCTAGGTCTATACCCAAGAAAACTGAAAACATATATCCACACAAAACCTTGCACATGAATGTTCATAACAGTATTATTCATAATAATTAACAAGTAGAAACAACCCAATGTCCGTCGACTGATGAATGAATAAGCAATGGAATATTAATCAGCTATAAAAAGCAGTGAAGGGCTTCCCTGATGGCACAGTGGTTAAGAATCTGCAGTGCAGGAGACACGGGTTCGAGCCCTGGTCGGGGAAGATCCCACATGCCGCGGAGCAACTAAGCCTGTGTGCCACAACTACTGAGCCTGCGCTCTAGAGCCCACATGCCACAACTACTGACCCTGCCTGCCACAACTACTGAAGCCCATGCACCTGGAGCCCATGCTCTGCAACAAGAGAAGCCACCTCAATGAGAAGCCCGCACACCACGATGAAGAGTGGCCCCTGCTCACCGCAACTAGAGAAAGCCCGCGCACAGCAATGAAGACCCAACACAGCAAAAAATAAATAAATAAATAAATAAATTTATTTTTTAAAAAAGCAATGAAGAACTGATATATACAATACAGATGAACCTTTAAAACTATATAGTGAAAGAAGCCAGTCACAAAAGACCACATCTGATATGATTCTATTTACATGAAATGTCCAGAATAGGCAAATCTATAGAGACAGAAAATAGATTAGTGGTTGCCTAGGGGCAATGGGGGAGGGTTGGAGAGGGGTAATGGAATACGATTTATTTGGGAAGTAATGAAAATGTTCTAAAATTGACGGAAGTAGTTGGTGCACAGCTCTGTGAATATACTGAAAGCCACTAACTTGTACATTTTAAATGGGTGAATTGAATAATATGTGAATTATATCTCAATAAAACTGTTAAAAATAATGAGTATCTGATACAGTCCTTACCACCAAGATTATATGATTTTCCTTTGATATTTCTTCCAGAAGCCATGATCTCTGACTTATATACAAGGGCATTTAGGCAAGTGTGAAGAGAGAGAAAAAACCACCTGTTGATGACAAGACTAGGTAGCTCTGCTTTAATTTATTACAGTGTCAACTGAATACATCAGAATGGAAGAGAGTGGAATTCCCTACTGGAGAGCAGGATAGAAGCAATGGGCCTTTCCATAACTCTTAAAAGACTTAATTGATCATCACTCCCAGAGGGAAGGATGTAATATTACAGACAGTGAAGGTTTTGACAAATCTCCAGGGCATGACACTCTGTCTTGTAAAGTGTAAAGTGGGTACCAAAATCACCTCCAACTGACAAAGTTATTATAATTCTAGGAGAAATCTTCTTAGAAGTAAATTTATTGACAGCCTTTATACATGAACAGAAATATGCTACTATCCAACACAAGCTATATAATAATATATCCACAGTGACACTTTACCTACAGAAACTAATAGGGTAGCTTGCTCTTCTCTTTTTTAATTCGACAACTTTCCCTGTACTCTGAACCCAATAAATAGAGAAGCTTGCTATTGAGGTAACTGAAAACTATGGAGTGCGTCAATCACATGCAACTGTTTCTCGCATCCCTCTTCTTTGTGAGTGCTACTTGAGGTGAGGGAGTGAGGCTTTAGTGCTGTCTGTAGCTGTCTAGGAAATAGCAAAGATGGTTTGGGTGTAAAAGTCAGGCTAGCTATTCTTTTACTTCAGACATGGGGCCCAATTTCAGAGAAAAGCAGCATCAGAAAGGGCTTTCAGATAAGAACCCAGGTGTCCAAAACGAGAGATGGCCATGGCTTTAGCTATTTTATTAACCAGAGTTTTGCAATGCTTTGTAATACCAGAGCAGAAGGCAACACAACAAACAGGAATTCCAGCTGCACTAGAAGCAAGGAATCCTTTATAGTTCTGCTTGCTTACAGTCATTTGCAGGTTTTATATTTCCAAAAGCTTCATGAAAGTTAATAGACCCTTTTAGTAGTATACATTAAAAATACAAACTTAGGGCTTCCCTGGTGGCGCAGTGGTTGAGAATCTGCCTGCCAATGCAGGGGACATGGGTACGAGCCCTGGTCTGGGAAGATCCCACATGCCGCGGAGCAACTGGGCCCGTGAGCCACAATTACTGAGCCTGCGCGTCTGGAGTCTGTGCTCCGCAACAAGAGAGGCCGCGATAGTGAGAGGCCCGTGCACCATGATGAAGAGTGGCCCCCGCTTGCCACAACTAGAGAAAGCCCTCGCACAGAAACGAAGACCCAACACAGCCATAAATAAATAAATTAATTAATTAATTAAAAAAAAAAATACAAACTTATTTCACTACCTCACATTGAGGACAACTGTATACTCACGACCAGGCATGTGATCGATGTGTCAAGTTGGATTTTTAGTACTTTATTGTACATAAGCTTACCAGTTATATTATTAATTTTAATATAGCTCAATACATATATATTTTGAATGTGCAGCCTAAATAATGATAGGTACAGTGTTATTTAAAGCTTAAAATTTTTGCTTCAAAAATAAAATTAGCCTTATAAACATATTTTAGGATACTTTTTACTGCATTGATTTTATTCTTGTAATTTGAATCTGATGAAAAAAGTACATTCCATACAGACAACAGTATGTAAAAAAATATATGTTTTAACAGTTTTATTGAAATATAATTGACACACCATACAATTCACTCATTTAGAATGTGTGCAATTCAATGGCTTTTAGTAAGTTCATAGAACTGTGTAACCATCAATGCAACCAATTTCAGAGTGTTTTTATCATCCCCAAAAAAACCCTGTGCCCCTTGGAGGCACCCCTCAACTGTTCCAACACCCACCCCTGCCCTACTTTCTGTCTCTAGAGATCTGTCTGTTCTGGACATTCATATAAATGGAATCATATACTTATTTGGTCTTTTGTGATCTTTTGTGACTGGTTGTAAAAAGGATCCCATAGTCTTCAAGAACTTGTATGCTTTCTGTCTCTGTTCCTTTTAATTTCTTAATTTTTTTTCAGATAACCAAAAATCATTTATTAATTACTTTTAATTAATATGTCTAAGCTCTTAAAATTAATTAGTGACCTTGGGATTACTATTTAAACTGACATTAAATAATTAATCACTGTTAATATTAAATACACACCCTAACTTTTACTCAGGTATTGCAAGCAAAGCAATTCTGTGGTTCCACATGGTTTGCAACGTTGCCTGAATTTTACATATCTCACTAGTTTTTATAGTTACATTTAGTTGAGACCCCACGTTTATGTCTACATAGTTTTATATTCTTGGTGTAAAGAATGATTACCTATGTAATCTATAAGACAAGCATGAGGAATTTAGAAAATTCCAACTAATTAGGTTTATCAGACTATAAATCCAAGCCTTATGAGTTAAAATGGTATGTTGGCATTTTACCCACATTGTGATCAAATAAGAGCCTTTTAAAAAATTGAAGTATACCACACACACAGAATCCAAAAATCATAAATGTAGAGCTTGATGAATTTTCACAAACTGATCACACCTGCGTAATCAGCCCCCAGATCAAGAAATGGAGCCTGACCAGCTACGTAGAAGCCCCTCTTGTGCTCCTTGCAGTCACCACCACCAAACCCCCTCCAAGTGCAACAGCTATCTTGATTCTAACACCATGAATTTGTTTTGTGTGTTTTCAACTTTATGTAAGTGGAAGCACTTTTGTGTCTGGCTTCTTTCACTTGACACGATGTTAGTGATATTTATCTATGTTGTTGCATGCAGGTATAGTTGCTATGTGGTCTTCCATTTGTAACTAGTCTTACATTATTTATCCATTCTATTGCTGACAGCTTTGGGGTTGTTTCCAGTTTGGGGCTATTATGAAGAGTAGTTCTATGAACATTTGTGAGCTTGTCTTTTGGTGAACATGTGTACACTAGGAGTAGAATTGCCAGGTCACAGGGTAGGCTTATGTTCAGCCTTAGTAGATACTGTCAAATGATTTTGCAGAATGACTCCCCCACCAACACTGTATGAGAATTCCAGTTGTTCTGCATCAATACCAACATTTGGTATTGCCTGTCTCCTGGTCTCAGCCATTCTGACAGTCACGTGTTTATATCTCACTGTGGTTTTAATTTGCATTTCCTTGATGACTAATATGCTTATTGATTCTTTGAATATCCTCTTTCATAGAGTGTCCAACTCTTTTTTCCATTGGGTTATCTGCCTTCTTAAATTCACCTGTGGGAATTCTTTATATACTCTGGATACAAGCCCTTTTTCAGAGATACACAATAGCTTTCTCTTAAACCATATTTAACACAAACATATTTAACTTGTCCAGGTATTTACCATGATCAAGAGTATTAGAAATTGTAATTGTATATAATTCTCTTCTATTTGTTTATCAAGTATTGATACAACTTTTATTTTTATAATATTTATTTATTTGGCTGCACCAGGTCTTAGTTGCAGCACGCGGGATCTTCGTTGCGGCATGTGGACTCTTAGTTGCGGCATGCAAACTCTTGGTTGCAGCATGCATGTGGGATCTAGTTCCCTGAGGAGGGATCAAACTCAGGCCCCCTGCATTGGGAGCGCAGAGTCTTAACCCCTGGACCACCAGGGAAGTCCCTTGATACAACTTTTAATATCTTGGTTAAAAAGTCTTATACAGATGGACTTAGCTGGTGGCACAGTGGTTAAGTATCCACTTGCCAGTGCAGGGGACACAGGTTTGATCCTGGATCCGGGAAGATCCCACATGCCACGGAGCAACTAAGCCCATGCGCCACAACTACTGAGCCTGAGCTCTAGAGCCCTCGAGCCACAACTACTAAGCCCATGTGCCACAACTACTTAAGCCCTCGCGCCTGGGCCCGTGCTCCACAACAAGAGAAGCCACTGCAGTGAGAAGCCCATGCACAGCAACTAGAGAAAGCCTGCACAGCAACGAAGACCCAATGCAGCCAAAAATAAATAAATAAAAAATAAACAATTTTTTTTAAGTCTTATATAGAAAGATTTCTTAGGGCTAGTCTAATATCTATTTGGATATCTTTCATTCCCTATGTTGTCTTAGTAACCAGACACCTTTTTTTAAAAAAATTAATTTATTTATTCATTTTTGGCTGGTTGGGTCTTTGTTGCTGCGCGTGGCCTTTCTCTAGTTGCTGCGAGTGGGAGCTACTCTTCGTTGTGGTGCGCGGGCTTCTCACTGCAGTGGCTTCTCTTGTTGCGGAGCATGGGCTCTAGGTGTGTGGGCTTCAGTAGTTGTGGTGCACGGGCTTAGTTGCTCTGCGGCATGTGGGATCTTCCCGGACCAGGGCTCGAACCCATGTCCCCTGCGCTGGCAGGCGGATTCTTAACCACTGTGCCACTAGGGAAGTCCCAGACACCTTCTATTAACTAAAATGTATTGTTATTTTTTGAACACTTGTTTCTTTCTTCCTCCTTTTATTTTCCCAAGAGTTCTTGAAACCCTTGTTCTAAATTTATGTAAGTGATTACCAGTCTCTAGACCAGTCAAATTATGAGCTCCAGTAAATGTGAGAGGCTTTACTATCTTGTCAGTTTCCTTTTGGATAGGCAAAGGTAGTTTATAAAAAGAAATTGTACTCTCCCTTTGTTAATATAGCACAGCTCTTTTGCTTGGGGGGAAGGGGCTGAGAAACAACCAAAGATTTTATGATTTGATCTCTTTAGGCCTATTTTGATATTTCCCTTGGTTTACTAGGTTGACTGTGGGCAGCAAAAAGAAACTTTCTTAGCCCTTTCTCTTATCCCTAGACTGCTTCTCATTCCTATAGTACCACATCTGGCTTCCCTTCCTGGGACTCTGGCATCCTTCAGCTGTCATGTAACCTCTCCAGTCTCTCTCCTCAAGGACACCCAGTCCTGTGGGCCCACACTGCCTCTTAAGCTCTTCCCTGGGACGGAAAGGCATCCCAGGCCCCTGGTGGGAGAGAGTCTGTTGCATAGAACTGCCTCTTTAACATTTGTGTATTATCTGTAAGAGCTGAGGCGGGTGTTAAGTGTTGGGGGTGGCCAGCATGTCCCGGTCCTTCCCTAGCGGGTGGCCTTGCTGCTTTACAGAGCAGCTGGACAAATTAGGAAGTGATATCTACTGAGACCACAAAGGACCCTAACAACACAGACAGCCAGACAGACAGATGGGCGTCAGAAGCTCTGAAGCGTGTAATTGTCCACCACGCTCAGTGATGGGACATTAATGCGCAGCGCCCCCTTGTGGGCTTCTGATGCAACCACAGGCAGTAGATAGCCGTATATGGAACTTCGCACTAAGGGGCCGTATCCCAGAAGGCATCACTGGCCTGCGTCCCTCCGTTCAGTTCCTGCCGCTGACATTGGCGCGATGCCTGTGTATGGCAACTCTCCCCCTGGTCACATGTGGCATTGCCTCCCAGGGCACACGCAGGAATTTTGTGGACTGAAGCATCAGCCACATACCAACCAGAATTTCCTCCCCACGCCCCCACCCTTTTTTGGCCTCACCGCGCGGCATGCGGCACTTCCCCGACCAGGGATTGAACCCTTGCCCCCCGCAGTGGAAGCGCAAGTCTTAACCACTGGACCATGGGGGAAGTCCTTCTGACCATTTTTCTCTCATGCCCCTGCTCCATCCTTCCCAGGGCTCCGGCTGCTCCCCCCTCCCTTTTTTTTTTTTTAAAACAGTGTATTTTTTTTTAATTTATTTTTGGCTGTGTTGGGTCTTCGCTTCTGTGCGAGGGCTTTCTCTAGTTGTGGCAAGCGGGGGCCACTCCTCATCGCGGTGCGCAGGCCCCTCACCGCGGCTGCTCCCCTTTTTGACTCTCAACACCAAGGGGCTAATTACATACACACACACACACACACACACACGCACACGCACACACTCTCTCTGTGGCAGGTCTCCCGACTCCTCAGAAATCATACACACATAGGTTTAGGGTGGGATGATGGGGAATAGGGAGAGGGGATGTTTCCTGCTTCCTCACACTCCAGGATCAGCTCTCTCACCCGCCCTAGCCATGGAAGCCAGTCCCACGTTCTAGATTTCTGCCAAACATCTCCACTTGCTTGTCTCATCACTTCAGTTTCAAAGCAGAGCTGAAAGTCATTATGGTTACCACCAAGCAGTTCTTCCTCTCCATCAACCTCTTGTCTTGTCACCCAGACTCAGAAACTGGAGTAATTTCATTGATTCAAATGCACACACACTCCATTCATCAGGGGAGAGAAATTTCTGGAAACTGGAGCACCAGCCAAATTAGCATTATCTGGGTTCTGTTATAGCCCAGTCCTCTTGGATGTGCTTTCTGGGCGTCTTAACTTATTACCTAAAACTCCTTGCCATTAGGCGCTAACGTCCTCATTTTCTCTGTGTGCTGTATAGTAGCCCCAGACGTGGATTTGTCTGGGCTTGGAAATGGACTCCCCCACCCCCAATACAACCCCAATTTACCACCAAGAGTTTCAGAAAGATTTCCATTTTAGCATCCTGGGAAAACTTAAGCCGTTACAATAATATCATGTTCAGTTTTTTAAAAATAAGTTTGCTAAAAATCAAAAGATCACCCACTAGAAAATTAGATGTCGGTGGTAGGAGCCAACTCTATGGAGGAAAGAAAACAGATTGGCATTGGCCCTTCAGACTGAGCCGTCTCTATGTGCTCGGCAGAGGGCGCTGTGAGTGGCTCAAGGCAGCTCTGTGGGGCGGGGCTACCTGTGGAGAATTTGGGCTGCCAAAAATAAATTGTAGCATAATGCAGGCTCTCTAACTCAAGGAGAGAAATTACATAAAGACAAACATGAAGAGTCACTCTTTAGACAGCAGCCAGAGTCTAAGGCGAAAACCTAAATGAGTATTTGGGTTGTATTTATAGATCATGTTGTATGGGAAAAGACCATTTTTAAAATATTAGAATCATATTTCACTTACCCTAAGAGAGGATACTAGAAGAGAACTTGATTGTAAGAATAGAAGGTTGGGATCTCAGTTAGCTCCTCATCTCATATATGATCAGATGAACAGAATCACTGGAAATACACTCCCTCCCTTCCTCTTTGTCTCTCTCTTTTCTGTTCAACACACAGGTGAATTTGTCAATGTCTATGCATACATTAGACAACTTCCCTCAGTAATTCCAAATTGTGTGAGAAGCAGAGGTCCCCACAGAGCATTAAAAGGGCACATAGAGAAAGACATTAAATCCATGCAGGCAAGAGCTCAAGTCTTCAGGAAGGATGTCTGACCTTGGCATTGAAGAATGGATAGCATTTAGAGAGGAAGAGAGGTGGCGAGGGCAGTAAGACTAGAAGAGAATCTGGTCTCCACTCAACAGCCAGGATGTGTGACCATCCTCAAGGAGAAGGCCACTGCATAGGCCTCAGGAATACAGAATCTAAGCACTAAAGGTCTTTAGAGGTCTTCTGAGGACAGCTTCCCCTGCCCATTTTCCTTAAGAGTCTCTTCTATGTTATCCCTCGGTGTGGGAGAGAACCCACGGGGTACGGGCAAGAGCGGGCCTTTGATTCACCAGAGTGACTACGAGCAAGAATTAAGCCTCCGTTTCCTCAGGGGCAAAATGGGGACATTGACTTCCCTAGTACATAGGATTGCTATGAAGGCCAAGTGGTTAGGATCACAGAATTTGGAGCTACATGGGGCTAGCTGTGAGGATCCTACATAGGTAATTACCTTAATTTCACGGAGCCTCAGATCCTCTTCAGTAAAATGGTTGTAATAATATCTACCTGGTATAGTTGATATGAGGATTAACTAAACTAACGGATATATAAAATGCTTAGCCAAAGCATGGCTTCTAGTAAATATTAGTTATAATGGCTGAGAAAATGATACAGAAATAAATAAATAAATGAGATTTCGTCGTCTGAAAACACATATGATTTGTTCCCAAAAGAGTTGTTTGGGGAGATTGGCTAAATCGTGCAAACAAATGCAACAAAAGTCACGGGGACGCTTGAACCGGCAAATTCCTTCATCTGCCGCGCTTTCAATCAGGCAAGCCCCGCCCCAGTCGCTGAAAGACCTCGCCCATCGGGTTTCCTCCCCGGCCCCGCCCCTCCTGCCTAGCTCCCTCTACCCCACCACAATGCGCCTGCGCAGGGTGGGCCGCCCGCGCAGGCCATGAGGGTTCCGGTACGGTGCTGCTGGGGGCCCCTGCCAGGCGGCGGCGGCGGCTGCGCGGGCAGGAGGCAGAGCCCTCAGTGGCGATCCCTGGTCGGCCTGAGCGGGTCCTCTGGCGGGGAGGACGGCCGGGGCGCTCGAGTCCGCGAGAAGCCGCCTTGGCGGGTGCTCTTCTTCGGCACTGACCAGTTCGCCCGCGAAACGCTGCGGGCGCTGCACGCCGCCAGGTACCGGGGCCAGGGACTGGGAGGCCCGGGTGTCGAGGACGCGGCTGTGGAGCCACTGCGGTCGGCCTCGAGGGTTTGGACTCCTAGTCGGGGAAAGCAGCTGCGCCGGAGGGGTGTGGGCCCAGATCTCGGCGTCTCCGGGCGCGCGGAAGGTGCACCATCCCCGCTCGGTCAGCCCTTGGGCGCCTGCCTGGTCCCGTGCGGTCTACACGCCCGACTCTTTCCGCGCTCTGAGCGCCACCGGGCGCCCTGCGGTGCCAAGGCCGCGCTGGTTGCTTTACCTGCATCACCTCCGTCCAGTCCCACCACCTCCCTGCCCGTTTAGCATGTAAACCGTAGCTCAGAGAGGTTAAGAGATTGCCCAAGGTTATCAGCTGAGCAGGTTGGGACTAAAACGGGCTCTGACTTAAAGGACCTCCCCTTTCCACTTCCTCCTACTGCCTCTTACTCACCTGATTTGTATCATCTAATCCTTTGGGCTTCTTCCCGGGCACAGGCATCCCTCTGCACACGCTTGCCTCATGCCTTCGCTCCCCATCGCTTCCCTGTATACAACCGGATCCAGTTTTCTGAGACTGAAATGACGACGTAGTCCAAAACCGAATTGTTTTCCTATGAATAAATTTATAAATCAGAACTCTTAGGTATACATTTAGTATTTCTAAAATTTAACAAATTGTGTTTCCTGGAAAAAAATAATTGAGATCCAACCTGTCCTGAAAGTCCATGGTATGTGGTGGCTATACCCATATATCCTGCTCTGTCTCCTTTCCCCAGCCTCCATTTTTTATTTCCCCACTCCGTTTTTTCCTGATGCACCCTCACATTCATTTCTGTCATCTCCCTCCATCAAGTCTTTTCTACAAATACTTCCCAGCAGACCCTGATGCTGACTCATTCATGAATCCCCTTGTATTCCCCTCTTCACACACTCTCCTCTATAACACACCCTGAAACACTTCCTTCACACATGTTCCCTTTGCACACCTCCGTAATACACTCTATACGTGCTACTTTCCGTGTATGGCCTCCTGCATCTCTCACTGCATGCACCCTGACGCTTCTGCTGATGCTTCACTTGGCAGCTCCAGTACTTCTGTACTTTTTCTTTTGGGCCCTCCTGTCTATTCCTTTTCTTATAAATCCTCAACATGTGATGCAGTACCTGCTAAATAAATAAATAAAGAGCCCCAGGCACTGGAATACTTTGCAGCAGGTAAAAAAAATGAGGTAGTGCTACATATAGTGTCATGGAATGACGCCCATGGTGTGTGTGTATATTTATGTATGTATATATATATATATATTTTAAGTATTTATTGTTTGAATAACGTGGTTATAGTAAAAAATTCAAAAGATTCAAAAGATATAAAATGAAAAGTCAGTTCCTTCCATCTCTTTCTCCCAGTCCCCAGTTCTTCTCTTCAAAGATAGCCACTGTTTTCAGTTTCCTATTCTAGAAATGTTTGATGCATATACAAGCAAATGTATATTTAACCCATTTTTTAAAAAGACTCACATAATAGCATACATAGTGTTAAGAGAAAAAAACAAAATGCAGGACAGTATATATAATATTACAGTTGTGTAAAATGTCTGTACTGTATATGTTTCTGCATGCACAGGAATTTCTACAACCATAACAGTCCAAACAGTAGCCGGTAGCCACTTGTGGCTCTTTAAATTTAAAACAATTAAAATTGAATAAAAATAAAACTTTAGTCTCTCAGTTGCACTAGTTTTAATCATTTACCTTTAAATGCTTCGTGAATTTAATCATAAAAATGCCTTAGAAATGTGTGAAGTAGTTTAGCTTTCCGACATTGTCTTAACACTGTCACATTTTCTTCTAATCTTTCCAACTTAGGGAAAACAAAGGGGAAGAGTTAATTGACAACTTGGAGGTGGTCACAGTGCCCTCCCCATCACCAAAAAGACTGCCGGTGAAGCAATATGCTGTCCAATCTCAGCTTCCAGTGTATGAGTGGCCAGATGTGGGATCTGGAGAATATGATGTTGGAGTGGTAGCTTCATTTGGCCGACTTTTGAGTGAGGCTCTTATTCTTAAATTTCCCTAGTAAGTTTTATTTGTAAGGGAATACAGTGTAGAGACCTCGGTCTTTATATATGGACCTGGTATCTAAAGTGCAATAACTTGAACTTAATTCTGCTTTCTTTAGTATTTTCTCTTAAAATAAAAGATTTTATTAGTGGCATGAATTGTTAAAATGTATGATGCTCTTTATCACTATCTATGGGCTCTCACCCACCCTTATTTAAATTCCACGTGTATGCTGACAACTCCCAGATTTGTCCCTCCAGTTCAGATCTCTCCCTGAACTCCAGGCCCCTGATACCCACTGCCTCCTCCGCAGCTCTGCTTGGATGTCTGATAGGCACCTTACATGTAAGATGTCCAAAACAACATTCCTGAAATTTCACCCCAAAACCTGCTCCTTCCCAAAATCTTCATCTCAGTACATGGTAGCTCCAGCCTTTAAGTTGCTCGGACCCAAAGCCTTGGCGTTATTCTTAATTCCTTATCTCACACCACGCATCCAATCCATCAGGAAATCCTATTGGCTCTGCCTTTGAAATCTCTCTAGAATGACTGATTCTCATCACTTCCGCTGCCACCACTCTTGGCTGTCATACTGCAGTAGCCTCCTAAGGGGTCTCCACTTCTGTCTTTGGCACTCTCAGTCTTTTACCACCCAACACCAAAGTGATCCTTTTAAAACGTAAGTCAGATCATGTCACTCTGCTCAAAATTCTCTGGTGGTTTTCCATCTCGCTCAGAATAAAAGTCAAGTCGTTATATTGGCCTAAGAGGGCAGAATTTTTTTTTTTTTGGTCTGTGTGGTTCACTGTTGCTTATATCCCCAGCACTTAGTGCCAGAACATGGATTGTGCTCAGTAAATATTTGTTGGATGAATGAGACTGGGCTGAACAGTGGAATTTAGAATATATATATACACATACACACTCTCAAGTGCATACTCATGCTGATGGAGACATTAAACTAATGACAGATTAGTAAATTATTAAAATTGCTCATTAATGGGTGAAAGGTGTATAGGGATAAACAGCAAAGGTGAATAAATCATTAGATGGGGATTTAAGAAGCTTGTTTTAGGAACTCTATATACAAACTAAGTGAAGTGAGAGTAATTATGTAACTAAACTATACGTATAATTCACATCATCCATGAGATGCACAATTGGATTTGAGTGGTTCTTCTCATATAGTAAAAAAACACATTTTTTGTTTTTATTTAAAAACTCCCAGACATTGCGAGCTATGTCTTGAATTGCGAAGCTGGAACATCTTCGGAACAATGAATAGTTGTTCCTGCTCTTTTTTTAATTGAGTTTCATTGGTCTCTTACGGTAAGAAAGTTGAACTTAGCTCTGACTCCTGCTTAAGTTGGTATGAGACTAGATTTAACTGTTTTTCAAAATTTCTGGGCAAGTTTAATGATGAAAAGTAGCATATTAATTTAAGTAGCAGTAAACTAAATGGTAAAAAGCCCACTTGCATACTAATTTCTGCCTTTTCTAACTCAGTGGCGTCTTGAATGTCCATCCCAGTTGCCTCCCGAGGTGGCGTGGTCCAGCCCCTATAATCCATACGGTTCTGCACGGAGACACAGTTGCTGGAGTAACGATTATGCAAATTAGACCTAAAAGGTAGAGCATATTTTCTTGAGACTTTTTGTGATTTTGAATGTTGATATCAGTCTGCCTGGGGGGAAGTGGAGGTGGATGAGTGGGTACTAATCACTAATTTCTCTAACTCCTGGGTGCTTTATCCTTCTGTTTCTTCCTGGTTTCTAACATAACCACGTGTGATTTGGCATTTACACAGGGTCTCTTTAAACTTGTTAATTGAAATAAATTATTAACAACTGGATTTCTATAAACGATGTTGTGTAAATGAGAGATGGATTTTTGTATAATAGTTATGAATCTCTGTTCTGCTGGCTTTGGTTTCTATGGTCAAAAATTTTTTGGAACCTGAAGTAAGAATACGTTGTATACCAATGTGTTATATAATTGTCTTAAATGTTTAATTTTTTAAATTATACCTACAATCTAAGAAACAATTATTTTAAATTGTTTTAGGAGTATATTATGCCTCTGCCTATTATCACCTAACATCCCCATAGAAAAGAAAAATTCACAAGTTCACAAGACCAAGTCAACATCTGGGATTTGCTTTAACTTACTTCAAAAAAAAAAAAGAGGGGAGGGACAGATGAAACAAGAGTGGCGAAACTTTGGTAATTCTCACATCTGGGAGATGTGTATGTGGGGATTCCTTAGATTGTTCATTCTGTTTTGGGAATGTTTGTAACTTTTCATAATAAGCATTTTATTAAAGCTCACAGGTTAAAAATAGAGTTAACAGACCACAAAGTTAAGTATTTAAAACAAAATATATTTCTAATAAAAGCTGATGGCCAATATTTGCAGAGCTTGATATAAAATATTGAATATAACACTTGTGGGAATGCAAATACACTTGCACCTACTTATAATCTCTATTGATTATAATCCAGGCAAAACTCTTGTCCTTTGAGAAAAGAAATACAGGAAGGAATGATTGTAAATTCCTAGTTGTACTTCCTTGGAAAATGTATTCTTTGCTCTGTACTTTCATTATATAATTAGAGATTTTTTTCGTACTATTTACTACTAATGATAGAATTATTTGTAGTTGCAATTAAATCCCTGATATGCAACTTTTTTCCTTTGTGAAAAAATAAACCTAAAATCTAAATATAGGCCAGATTTTGCTCTCCCTTCTTTCTTTTTTTTTAATTTTATGGATTTTAATTTTTAAAATTTTAATAGTTTAGTAAAATGACTGTATTAGAATTTAATTTTGTTAAGCTCAAGTACTGACTCCATAAATGACCAGAAAATGGTACTTAAGAATAAAGTAGATGAAAATGCAGAGAATGGTGAAAAGTTAACGTGCTTAAACTATCGAGTTGATAGACTAAAGTGATATTAGTAACATACTAATGTTGCTCTCCCTTCTTTCAAACTGACATTTCTCCCTTGCCAATGGCTAACAGTCACATTCATGGCCACGGTTAAACTATCCTTGTGGGGGAATTTCCCGGCCTTCCAGTGGTTAGGACTCTGCACTTCCACTGCAGCGGGCCCGGGTTCGATCCCTGGTCAGGGAACTAAGATCCCACAAGCCGCACTGTGTGGCCTAAAAAAAACAAAACAAAACAAAACCCACCCGAACAAACAAAAAAAACTGTCCTTGTGGTATATAAACATTCATGTAGACAAACATATTGATCTTAAGAAATAGTCAGTAATCATGTTATTATTTGCTTTTGATTTTTTGGTAGGTTTGATGTAGGCCCAATTCTCAAACAGGAAACGGTTCCTGTACCACCCAAGAGCACCACAAAGGATTTGGAAGCAGTGCTGTCAAGACTGGGTGCCAACATGGTACAGTTAGTTTTCCAATATCCCCGTGCTTGTTTCCTAAGTGGTTATGATGAAAAGAACAATTTTATGATGTATGATTTTAAGCTTCTTTTTAAAAAGTGGTTTCTATCCCTGGCTTCCTAAAAATTAGCATGGCTTTTGTGATCTTATGTTAGTCTTTGAGAATTTACACAGAGTATGTACTTAATCAAGGCTTTTGAATGAAATATGTGATTTTATATGGTCTATTACATTTCATGGTGAGGCTTTTAGACTGTTCTTCCCATTTTCACTCTCCTTAGTCTCATAGACGTACCATTCACCCCTGTCGAACTGAACCAACAGCATTTCCTAAGTAAGTCCCTGTTTTCCTCCCACTTACGTGCCTGTGTTCCAGTCATTTGCATCTGTACGCATTGGAATTCTGCTGACCCCCTAGCTATAAATGAACTCTGAGACTTTTTTTTGAGTCTGCATACAATAGGGTGTGAATAAAGGCTTAATGACCCAATTAATGATTTTCATCTGAACTAAATTTTCTGTAGAGGAACCCCCACCCCCCGCCGTATGGCTGATGCTTCCCATTCTAGGCACTCACCTCGGAAATGCTGTTATTATAGTGTCTGTCATTTATTGAGCACTGGCTTGTGTGCCAAGACTGTTTTAGATACTTTCATAGACTTATTTTTTTTTTTAACCTTCGCAAGAAACCTTTGAGGTAGCTATTGCTTTCAACTGTTTTATAGATTATGACATTGAAAGCCACAGACAAGTAAAATAACTTTTCCACAGTGACACAGCTAGCAGGTGGTAGAACTGGGATTTGAATCCAGAACTATGTGACTCCAGAGTACGAAGTCCCCACTGCCTTCCTTCAGAGTGAGAGTGAGAGTGTGGATGGCCGAGCACAGGCTGTTCTGACAGCCAGTCGAGGCTCAGCGTTCTCTGGAAGGAAATCAATGACCTGTACTCTACAGAGAGCAACATCTCCACTGAAACTCCACCAAGTAGATGGATCCTCACAGCTTAAGCCAATTTACTGCTTTACCCTGCCACACTGCTCTTAAAGCTGTAATTTTATGGTACTGAATTGTAATGTATTTCTGCTTTCGTTCTTTTCATCTTGAATATATTACTCTCCTTTATTTTAAGCTTATTTCAATTTTGAAAAATTTGCCTGAAAGTTTGAACAATGGAAGGCAGCAGCCAGCCGAGGGGGTGACACATGGTAAGTGCAGACGGCAGAGGCTCTTACATCTTTCCTAAGGTTTTGTTTGTTGTGATGGCATCTGAACACTGTGGCTTCCTCACTTGCAAGTTTCCCTTAATTTTGACCAAAGGTTGAATGTCCACTTGCATGTCCTTTCCAGAGAATGATTGTTAAAGGGTCTCTCTCCCCCTTCACATTTAGCTTTATGAAAGATTAGAACAATTTTCTCTATTCTTTATATTGAAAAGTACCAAACACAAAGGTAAGTTGAAAGACAGTGAATACCTGTTTAACCCAGAGTCAACAATTATTAATGTTTGGCCACATTTTCTTTATATATGTGTTTATGTAGCATATATATTTTAATTTTTGCTATACCATTTGGAAGTATGCATCATGACCTTTCATCCCTAAATATTTCAACATGCATCTCCTAGGAAAAATGAACAGTTCCCTAATAGCATTGAATAGCCTGTCCATATTTAAATTTTCCTAACACTCTAAAAACATATTTTATAGCTGTATATTTTTTCAAACTAGGATCCAATTATAATTAGTCGTATGTCTCTTTAGTCTCATTATAGTAATTCCTCCACTGTTTTTTTCCCTCCATGTCATTAACTTTATGAAGAGACCAGGCCAATTGTCTCTTTCCTTCCAGTGTTGTTTAATGTGTTTTTCTAGCCCTTAAAGTTCCTGTAAATCGGAAGTTCTAAAGGCTTCATGAGATTCGGGCTTAAAGTTTGTGGAAAGAGTATTTCATAGATGATATTGTGTTCCAGTGATATTTGTTCCAGTTTGTTTTTTTAACCTGAAGGGTGGCTTTTTATTTTTATTTATGATGTAATTTTATTTCTTTACTATGTAAGACATTTACATGACTCAAAAGTTAAAACTGTTTAAAGGATCTACTCAGAGAAGCCCCCGCCTCCGTCCCCTACAGTCTTAGGGAGTCATATCAGTAAGCCATAATACCAGGTTGCATCAAGGCTAGTGAAGCTAAATTTGATCACTTGATGGAGGTGGTGACCACCAGCTCTTTCCAGTGTAGAGATGTGTTTCTCCCTTTGCAAATGGCAGGTAATCCATGGGGTAATACTTTGGTACCATGCAAATATCCGGTTCCCTACCAGCCTTTCGTGTAACAATTTTAGCATGGATTGATGCTCCTTCCCTGAATGAATTATTTCAGTGAAAATCAAAATGGTGATTTTCCAGTTCCTTTTATATTTAATAGCTGGCATTGTTCTGTAAAGAAGAGATTTTCCTCATTAATCGCGGGTGAATTTTAATTCATCCTAAAATGGCAGGATAAATGCTTAATTCCTTCCCTAATTATCAATTTTTAAAATAGGGAGTTGGTGCCATGATCACCTTCAATTTTGGTGGCAAGTGAGTTTTTTTAGTCATTTGACTTGTGGATTTTTATTTACCGTGTTTTATAGTTAATTACATTCATAATGCTTTGTGCTGCTCAAGTTGTCCCAAATTTGGCCAGTGGTAGCCTCTTAAAATTGGCTCCTGAATCCTTTTGACATCCCTCCACCCCCAGCTAGTGTTTGAGCACTTCCTTGTTTCTATCACAAGATGTCCCAGGCTCACCTTGTAAATTCTCTGTCCCATGTTGGAATCAGCCACCTCTCCCTTGTTTATTTTAGTTGGGGGGTAGTATTTAGAAACCATCTAATACAATGATGTGTTCCAAAATGAAATGTTAGTGGAGAAGGGTAGGCATTATATTTTTTAAAAATATTTGAGTTCAGGGACTTCCCTGGCGGTCCAGTGGTTAAGACTTCACATTCCAATGCAGGGGGTGCAGATTCAATCCCTGGTTGGGGAGCTAAGATCCCACATGCCTCGGGGCCAAAAAAACAAAACATAAAACAGAAGCAGTATTGTAACAAATTCAATAAAGTCTTTAAAAAAAAATATTTGAGCTCATATTGTTTCTGATTCAAATTTTAAAGTACAGGGTTTTTCTGGTATTTTCTCTTACACAGAAAATCCTTTTTAAATCAATGCTGACCTGTTTTTTATTTGCTGTGCATAAAATAATTTCAAGATTACAACACCAGTATCACTACAGAAAGTATAACTACTAAGTAAGAGTTAAAATTTTTCTGCAGTTTTTTTTTTTGTCTGCAGTTTTTTTTTTTTTTTCCTTAAAATATATCCTACGAAGGGTATATAGTCAGAGTACTGTGTTCAAAACTTAACGGAGATAATTATTTTTTCCATGTGGTTTTGTTATCTAGTTTGATATATAGTTAAGTTTCTTTGTTTCAGATTGTTTTTAATTTTCAGGGTTGCATTTTCCTCTTTACAACTAAATCTTATTTTTGAATATATAAAATACTTACATGATTCAAAGTTAAAACTATTTGAAAAGGTTATACAGAGAAGTCTTACTTCCATCCCATTTCTATCTCTTCCAATCCTGTTTCCCTCCCTCTAGAGTTAGTAGTTTCTGATTTAGCCTTTCAGTTGTTTCCTTTTATGAAAATAAACAAAAACACATACTTTAAAACTGATTTTTCCCTTTTTCTTCCACAAAAGGTGGCATAAAATATACACTCTTCTGCATTTCTTTTTTTCACTTTACAGTGTATACTGGTGATCATTTCCTATCAATAAGAAGAAATTTTCCTGTTCTTTTTTATGGCAGTATAGTTCTCACTTGTTTGGGTAAAACATAATTTAATCAATAGATCCCCTATTGGTGGACATTTGGATTGTTTCTAATCTTTTGCTATTTCAAATAATGCCACTATGAATAACTTTATGCATACATTACCTCCTAATCTAATAGATAAAAAATTGTGTCTTGGAGTAGTTTTAATTTACATTCCTCCTTGAGTGAGGCTGAGGAGCTTTTTATATGTTTAAGGACTATTTGCATTTCTTTTTTTCTGAGAAGGGTCTGTTATATCTTTTGCCCATTTTTCTATTTGGTTTTTGGTCTTTTTTGTCTCAGTTTTTAGGAGTACTTTGTGTAATAGATATAAATAAATCTATATAATAGATACAAAGTACTCCTAAATATAATATAAATATACATAACACATATATATAGTAATTATATATAAATATTTATATTTATTATATAGATACATCTCTCATGGAATATATATAAACAGATATAAAGTACTGTGATATAAATTGCAAATAACTTGTTTGTCATTTGTTTTTTGGCTTGATTTGTGGTATTTCTCTTTGTCTTACAAAAGTTTAATTTTTTGTAGTCACATTTATCATTCTTTAATTGCTTCTGGATTTTGAGTCATAGAAGGACTTTTTCTATTCCTAGGTTATAAAGAAATTTATCCATGTTTTCTTCCAGTACTTTTATTTATTATGTATGTATGTATATATTTTTACTTTATATTATGGAAAATTTAAAACATACAAAAGTTGAGAAAATAATATAATGAATTCTCTTGTAGCTGTCATTCAGTATCAATAATTACCAATTTATGGTCATTGATCTGATATTCATTCTTGCTATTGGCTTTATCTTATAGCCCCTAAGATTTCTGCTGCTACCAGCTGTATAAAATGGGAGGAACAAACTTCAGAGCAAATATTCAGACTTCATCGTGCCATTGGAAATATAGTAAGTTGGAAGTCAAATTGCAGTTTTACCTAATTGTGTGTGTGTTTGTGTGTGTGTGTGTGTGTGTGTAATTTACTTTTGAAATATTTTAATTTAGGAATAAATCTCATAAACAAAACCAAGATCCTAAAATTCATTTTTTTAAAAATAACTATTTTTTTGTTCTTTTGAACCTAGGGGCAGGACAGGAATAAAGACACAGATGTAGAGAATGGACTTGAGGACAAGGGGAGGGTGTCGGGTAAGCTGGGACGAAGTGAGAGAGTAGCATTGACATATATACACTACCAAATGTAAAATAGATAGCTAGTGGGAAGCAGCTTCATGGCACAGGGAGATCAGCTCTGTGCTTTGCGACCACCTAGAGGGGTGGGATAAGGAGGGTGGGAGGGAGATGCAAGAGGGAGGGGATATGGGGATATACATATGCATATAGCTGATTCACTTTGTTATGCAGCAGAAACTAACACAACACTGTAAAGCAATTATACTCCAATAAAGATGTTAAAAAAAGAAACTATTATTTTATTGGGGTAAAATATATATAACATAAAATTTACCATTTAAACCATTTTTAAGTGTATAGTTCAGTGGCATTAAGTACATTTACATTCTTATGCAACCATCACCAGTATCCATTTCCAGAACTTTTTCATCATCTCAAACTGAAACTCTATACCCATTAAATAACAACTCCTCATTCCACCCACCCCACAGTCCCTGGTAATCACTATTCTACTTCCTGTCTCTATGAATCTGCCTTTTATAGGTACCTCATATAAGTGGAATCATACAATATTTATCCTTTTGTGTCTGGCTTATCTCACCTAGCATAATGTTTTCAAGTTTCATTCATGTTGTACCATGTATCAGAATGTCATTCCTTTTTTAGTCTGAATAATATTCCATTGTATGTGTATAGCACATTTTGTTTATCCATTTGTCTATCAATGGACATTTGGGTTGTTTCTACCTTTTAGCTAATGTGAATAATGCTGCATGAACATGGGTGTACACATATCTGTTTGAGTCCCTGTTTCAGTTCTTTTGTATATATGACATTCATTTTTTAAATATTCTTTAAACTTCAAGTTTTCATAGGGACCTTAGAATTCACAAAGTACTTCAAAATAGATATTTTGCCATCTCCCATAACCAAATTTTATTATCCTGTTTCATGGATGAGGAGAATGAAAATGAAGTGACTAACTTCGGGTGCCCAGTCACTGAATAATGAACCTAAATCTTCTAACTCCTAGTCCAATGCTTTCACTAGTATGTCTTTCTGCCTTTGGCCCATTTTTTACAACCGAATTCTTAAATCCTTGATTGCTACATATGGCATACAAAATCTAGTTGTAATAACTTGTTAAAATATCTGAATTAAATTCTCAGTTCTTTGACAAATTTATTGGGTTTTTTTCCCTTCATTTTGATAGCATCTTACGTTGTTTGAACTCTGAGTCTACCAAGTGTGGGGCTTTTTTTTTTTTTTTTTTTTTTTTACCTTAGAAAGTTTTTATAACTTTATAATTTTTTTGATTTTAATTTTTTAAATTGAAGTATAGTTGATTTACAATGTGCTAATTTCTGCTGTACAGAAAAGTGATTCAGTTACATATATATATATATATATATATACACACACACACACACATTCTTTTTTAAAAATATTATTTTCCATTATGGTTTATCAAGGATATTGAATATAGTTCCCTGTGCTATACAGTAGGACCTTGTTTTTTATCCATTCTCTATAGAGAAGCTTACATCTGCTAACCCCAACCTCCCACTCCATCCCTCTGCCAACCCCCTCCCGCTTGGCAACCACCAGTCTGTTCTCTATGTCCGTGATTCTGTTTCTGTTTCGTAGACAGGTTCATTTGTGTCATATTTTAGTTTCCACATATAAGTGATATCATATATTTGTCTTTCTCTTTCTGACTGACTTCACTTAGTATGATAATCTCTAGTTGCATCCATGTTGCTGCAAATGGCATTATTTCGTTTATGGCTGAGTAATAAGGTGTGGGGCTTTTAATGGACCTCCTCTGTAGGTTAAAATGGAGAACTGCCATTGAATATCTGTAGCATGCCAGGTTCTTCGGTGAGGATTACAGCCTCATGTTGTGGGTATTATCCCATTTTAAGTTGATGAAATTGAGGCTTAAAGAAGATACTCAGTGAATGGCTGTTGAATGTTGCTCAAGGTCACATTGCTAGTTAGTGAGAGTCAGGTTTTGAACCAGATCTGCCTGACGTCAAACCCTGTACTTTCCCCACTGTAAGAGAACGGCATAGGGCAAGGAACATTGACTTTAGAGCCAGACAGAGCTGGGTTCCATCTTCTCTCTGCTACTTCCTAGCTTTGTAGACTTGAGAAGGTTATTTAATCTCTGAGCTTTAGTTAGTTCATTTGAAAATTAGAATGATATAATGTATATAAAGCATCTAGTACAGTATCTGAGTAGGTACTCATTAAATGATGTCTGCTCTTATTCATTCATTAAACAAAATATTTATTGACAGCCTATTATATGTCAGGCATTGTTCTAGGTATTAGAGGTGATGTGAGAAGATGGAAACAAATAAGCAAATAAATAAGAAAAATAGCAGATGGTGTGATAAGCTCTTTGATGAAATTTAAAATAAGATAATGTGATAGATTAACTGGTGGCTATTTTAGACTGGATATGTAAATGGGGAAGGCCACTTTGAACTGACATTTAAGCTGAGGTCTGAAAGACAATAAGGAGCAAGTCATGCCAAGATCAGGAAAAGAGCATTCCAGGCAGAGGGAGCAGCTAGTACAAAAGTCAAGTAAGCTAAACCAGATACAGATTTTACAAGAAAAGAAAACTACAAATCAATAGCCCTTATTAATATAGAGGCAAAAATCCTTAACAGAATTAGCAAAGTGAATCAAACAACATGTAGAAAACTATTATACACTTTGACCAAGTGGGATGTAGCCCAGGAACATAAGGCTGGTTCAACATACAAAAATCAATCCACGTAATATACCATATTAATAGAATAAAGGAAAAAAGCCACATAATTATCTCAGTAGATGCAGAAACAGCATTTGAAAAATCCAATACCTTTTCATGATAAAAATGTTCAACAAACTAAGAATAGACAGGAACTTCTTCAACCTGATGAATATCTACAAAAAAATCCAAATCTAACATCATATTTGATGGCGGAAGATTGAAAGTGTTCCCTCTAAGATCAGGAACAAGACAAAGATGTCCACTCTCACCACTTCTATTCAACATTGTACTGGAGGTTATAGCCGGGGTAATTAGGCAAGAAAAAAAGAACAATGTAAAACTATATTTGCAGGTGGTGTAATCTTATATATAGAAAATTATAAATAATTCCACCCCCCAAAACTAATAGGGCTAATAAACTGTAAAGAAGACCTAAGTAAATGGAAGGGCCTCTGTGTTTATGGATTAGAAGACTTAATATTGTTAAGATGGCACTATTTCCCAAATTGATCTACAGACTCAACACAATTCCTATAAAAATCCTAGTTGACTTCTTTGCAGAAATTGACAGGCTTATCCTAAAATTCATATGGAATCCCAGGAGGCCCAGAATAGAGAGAAAATCTTGAAAAAGAGGAACGAAGTTCCAATTTCAAAGTTCCTATGAAAGCAGGACTCATAGTTCCTGATTTCAAAATTTACTACAATGCTACAGTAATCAAGGCAGTGTGATACTGACAAAGACATAAAGCTCAATGGGATAGAATTCAGAGTCCAGAAATAAACCCATACATTTATGGTCACTTGATTTTTGATAAGGGTGCCAAAGCAATTTGATGGGGAAAGAATAATCTTTTTACCACATGGTGCTTGGACAACTGGATATCCACAATCAGAAGAAATGGATTTGGATCCCTACCTCATACCACATATAAAAATGAACTCTAAATGGATCAGAAACCTAAATGTAAGAGCTGAAACTATGAAAACTCTTGGAAGAAGACATAGGGGCGTATCTTCATGAACTTGAAGTAGGCAGTGGTTCTTAGATATAATGCCTGAAGCATAAGCAATGAACTAAAAATAGAGAAATTGGACTTCAAAATTTAAAACCATTGGGCTTCAAAGAACACTATCAAGAAAATGAAAAGACAACCTACATAATAAAAGAAGATATTTGCAAATCATATATCTGCTGAGGGTCTAGTATCCAGAATATTATAAAGAACTTTTATAGCAAAAAGATAAATAACATGATTAGAAAATCAGCAAAGGATCTACATAGACGTTTATCCTAAGAAAATATATAAATGGCCACTACGCATATGAAAAGATAATTTCATTAGTCATTAGGGAAATGCAAATCAAAACTATACTGAGATACCACTTCACACTCACTAGGATTACTGTAATTTTAAAAAACAGACAATAACAAGTGTTGACAGGGATATGGAGAAATTTGGAACCCTCATTCATTGTTGGTAGAAATGTAAAATGGGGCAGCTGCTTTAGAAAACAGTTTGACATTTCCCCAAAAAGTTAAACACTACATAATAATTCTTATCTTCTGCAATTCACCTTTCCTCTCCACTGAGAAATTCTTGTGCTACAACAGAAGGAGTGCGTATCTTGGAGCCAGAAGGTGAAATTTGATTCCTAGAGCTGCCGTGTATTAACCAAGAGCAAGATCCTTATCTTCTCTGAGCTTCTGCTTTTTTATCTCTAAAATGGGGTTAATGACCTGGTCCATAACTCTCAAGATCAAAGGAGATAAACTGAATTTAAATCCACGCCAACATATGATTTTGACAGTAATGACGGTCGACACAGAAATGACTATTTTCTCACCATCCCTTTCCTTTCTTCAGTGTTCTGATGATAAGGTGAAGATGAGCTTTACCTCCTCAAGAACAAGAAGAGTATATTCTGATTCTATACCTATCATATTTATACCTCTTAGTAAACATAAACATTTTTCAAACAGTAATCATGTTTCAGAAGTATTTTGAGTTCTTTGGAAGAAAAAAGTTATACACATGAAAGTCATTTCATAACTTTTATTAGAAGCAGATGAAAGAAAAATAAGCAAGTTATAGAAGAGGATATTTTACCAAAATATGACATATATAAGGTTGTGAATACTTTTCTTCAAATTTACTTAATTCTCTGATTTAATTGTTCACATCTTTGAAACAACCTAACTGTTCTGAAAGTTAAATGTTCTCTTTAGAGGATGTCATCAAAAGAGCACTGAGCTGAGAATGAGAAAGCATAGATTCTGATCCTTGGCTCTGCCACTAACTAGCTGTGTCTAAACTTGGGAAAACAGCTGCATTTCTCTGGGCCTCACTTTCCTCGTCTGTGAAATAGAGGACTGAACTGCAGTCTGAAAATCCGTTTATTTACTTCAGAAATTTGAGAGAACTTATTTCCTGGTGTGTGTTAATTTCTGTTAGCCTATTTAAATCAAAATGTAATAAAGGTAACATTTCACACTGAGGGGAAGGGTGAGATGGATTATTCAATAAATAGTGTTGGGACAGCTGGTTAGCCTTTAAAAGGGGGAGCCCTCAAGTCTCACCTTTTCAAATCAAAATAAAATCTAGATGGATCAAGGATTTAAGTGTTTTCAAAAAATGAAACCACAAAGAACTGGGAAAAAGAACAGTTGAATAATTTTATAATATTTGATAAACGTGGATAGGCCTTTTAAAGCATGACATGAACCAATGAAGTCATGAGAGAAAAGAGTGATAAATATTACTCCATAAAATTAAAAAATTATGCCTGGAAAAAAATTACCCAATATTTAAAGTCAACAAACTAGAAAAATATTCATAATATATCTGAGAACTAAAGGGCTAATTTCCTAAAAATATAAAAGCCTTTCACAAATTTATAAGAAATAGATGAATAACTCAGGTTTTTTGTTTTGTTTTTTTTTTAATGGGCAAAGGGCATAAATAGGCCTAAGAAGTAAATAAAATGTGCAGGTAGATATGGACTGCTCCTCGGCCTCACTAATAATAAACAGCAATAGACTGCCATTTTTTTTCTCTTATCAAGGCAGTTTAACAATAAAATGTTGATACTCTTTAACCCAGGTGGTCCATTTAAAAAACAACCATTCTCCAGAAATATAAAAGTCCTCAAAGATATATCTACCAGACTATTTGTTATCACGTTTAAAATTTTTCGTAATTTTGTAATGTGTTATGAAATATCCATCATAAAGACATTTGTTGCATAAATTATGGTACATTTTATAAAATGGAATACTGTGCAGCAGATTAAAGAGTGAAATAGATAAGTGTGTACTGATGAAAATTTGTCCACAGTTTATGGTTAAGTAAAAAAAGTTCCTTGTCAAACAGTATGTTCTAGATTTTTGTGATAATTATATTTGTGGGAAAAATACAAGGATATACACATTGAACTATTAACAGTGGTTACCTCTGGGGATGGGAGTACAGAATACGTTCACATTCTAATTTTTTTTAACATAGTTGTTGTAATGCTTGCATTTTTTTAAATGAGCACGATTTTTAACTAGAAATATTAATAAAGATATAAACATTGATTTTAAAATAGTGTTTAATTTTAAGATCTAATGAATCCTGGAGACTGATGTAGAGGGTCATGTTATGTTCTGTTCCGTAATGTTTAGAGACTGAGTTCCCAATTCCTCTGTAATTGGGAGAGCAGTCAGACCAGATTAACACAAAATAGTAGTTGAAAAGGGTTTCAGGATTGAGTTTATTTATTTATCATCCTTCTTTCATTTTATTTGCAGATTCCGTTGCAGACACTCTGGGTGAATAGTACCATTAAACTTCTGGATTTGGTAGAAGTTAATAGTTCAGTCCTCACTGGTACTTATTTTTGAATAGCTGACATGGAAAATGTTTTCAGTATAGTCTATTTGAAAATGTGTCTGTTTTACCATAGATCCCATTTACTAAAAATAAGGATTCTTTTAGCTTGTTTCAGTTCAATAATGGTAATACTTTACATTCATTTATAGTCTTATTCTTTACAGTGTCCATTCACGTGTATTTTCTCTTCTGATCATAAGAACCTGAGAAGTAGGCAGATCAGTGTTACCATCCCATTTTAAGCTCTGTGATTTCCTATATTAAGGTTTTCAGGGAATGCAGAGTGCCTAGGTTGACTTCATTCTGGTGAATATCATAATGAAAATCTCTGGGCACCTCAGTGAGACTCTTAGGCCAGGGTATAGCATTTCATGACCCTGGTCCATTCAGAGGCCCATCAGTGCCCTCCCATCCTGGTGGACTGAAGGAGTGTGAGCCACAAAGGCAGAGAGTTCCCCAGAAATCTGGGAATTGGGACTTGTTTAGTCATGGATGGAAGGGCCAGCTTAGATCCTAAGTCTCCTGTATGTCTCTCCACTGGTAGCTAGTTATTTCCCCGAAATGGTCAAAACTTCTAGATTCAACATTTTAGGTTGATCTCTGGGACACTGGGTAAAGGACTCATAGCTTCCTGTGTGTATGGAAAGCTTCCCTTTGGGTTCAAGATACACACAGAGCACCACAGCTCTGTCATAAGTTTTAGATTACAAAGTCAGGGCATCAGCAGATGTGTACTCTCCGGTATTAGTACTGTCTTGCAGGATGTTTTTTGATTTTTAAGAAGCATCGTGAAGTTGCATAATTATTTATTCTCTCTCTCATATCCCTTTTTTCCCCTCCCCTGTCTTTAGATCCAAAATTAACAGGACAGGCTGTTATTCCAGGATCAGTAATATACCACAAACAGTCACAAATACTGCTGGTTTGTTGCAAGGTACACTTTCCTTTAGTTTCACATTATCACACTTGTTTTACTGAGTTTATAGTTGGTGTCATTTGTCATTTTTAGCTGAGACTTCACTCAACTGCCTGTCCATCAGATTGAGCCAATGGACAGTTTAATTTTCTTAAGAAATAGTAGAATCTCTAGTATAATTTTTTTCAAGAGATGAAGTTTTACCAAGGTGTTATTATTACTCAGACAATGAAAGAAGATTCAGTAACTTTAGTTCTTTCTCAAAAGAAACTTGTATATTCTCAGTAATCCAATTTAATTAACAAGTCATCTTGTTAATAGGACTATCACCAAAAAATAGTAATGTCAAAGTATCTCACTGAACTACAACAGTGCCTGTATCCTACTTGCTTCTACTGTTTAATGTGGTTAGAGAGGAGATTTCTTAACTATTTAAAATGACTTTGAAACCATTATCATTTTTAAGACAATGGCATTATCCTGAGAAGTGTTCCATGTTCCTTCCATTTCCTGAGTATTTTCCTTCATGTGGTATTTATGTGCGATGTTCCATGCTCAAGAAAGAGTATTTAAAATGTGTGATAGATTGATCTGACCTACACAGACTGTAGATACAGAATGCCTACAGCAACCTCTCTTCACCTCTCTTCAACTTATTCTGGAATAGCACTGGGTGCATATGTCTGGGTCTGTATACATCTATACTGCAAATGCACAGTTTGCTCTCATAGAAGAAGTGGGTTGTCTCAACATGTGAGTTTGAGTCCCACCAGTTATGTCACCTTGGACAAATCACTCACACTCTCTGGGCATCAGTTTTCTCTTGTAAAATCAGTTTTCTCGGGGGATAATATTGGATCTGCCTACTTTTTAGAGTGCTTGTATTTTGACAACCAGTAACAATAAGATACATGGACATACTCTGAAAACTGTCAAGCACCACACAAATACAACGTACCTTTTTATTCTGCCCTGTCTATGTTTAAATAGATTTAAATAGGTCTACACATTTGTTATCACTCCTCGGTAATAAACTTTTAGAGTCAAAGAATCATATATGTTACTTAGTGCTATTTGTAGCCTGGCATTTAGTAAAGATTTGTTGGTTTATTTTTTTTCATGATAAAAGTTTTATAAACTAAAATTTACCACCAGTTTTGCCAGCACCGCGTATTCACTATTTGTCTTTTTCCCTTTAGGATGGCTGGATTGGTGTTCGATCAGTGATGCTCAAGAAAACACTAACAGCTACTGATTTCTACAATGGATATTTACACCCCTGGTACCAGAAAAATTCGCAGGCTCAACCAAGCCAGTGCAGATTTCAGACTCTCAGACTTCCACTGAAGAAGAAGCAGAAAAAAAAATTGTTGCTGTGCAATAGTGCACCAAGTAGTTAGGAAGACGATGGACAAGTACCTACTATATACTTGTAATTTGTTAAAAGCCTTATTTACAAGGAATTACCTTGACTTTCAAAGAAGATGACACTGTTGGAAGGAAAGATTATTGTCAAAAAGATAAATTACCTCACTTTTCACTTTTCATTTAACAGTAGTTAAAAACAGCTTTTTCTATTTCAATAACAAAAGAAACTTTAAATTTTTATTTATAATATCAGATTCATGGAGATTGTATCTTTCCCTAAGAGCAAGTACAACTAACTGTTATGTGTATATACTGAAGAGAGGGTTTTTTAAAAAGTGCATCTATTAAATTTTTAAAATCATGTGTCCCCATTGACTATGTTACCATTTCAGTAGTATTTAATCTACATTTTGGATTTTCAACAAGGAGTAAAGTCAGCTCTTTAAATTTAGCTACCATCTAGTTCTCACCAAGTCATAAACATTCATAATGTGTAATAATCTGTGTCACATTGATCTGTCCAATAAATTCAGATTTTACATCTAGATTTTCTTAAAGTAGGAATACAGTAACATTCTTCAACGTATTTGTGCAGTAAAGGTTATTGAGCATCTGGTCTGTGCAAACTCATCTCCGTCTCCAGGAGAGTCAGGCACTTCTGGAGGAGGAAGGAGGTGCAGTGGCCAGCTGTTGAATTTTTTAATATCTTTACATAATCAGCTTTTCCTGCCTAGATTCTATCAGTTAAAATCTTTCTGCAATCATTAATTCATCCATTCAACAACATTTATTGATAGCGTGATCAGGTAATTGGTCATCTAAATTAGGACATGTTCATGAATAAAAAGAAGCACTTATATTAATTATTTCTGGACAACAGGCATAAACAGGACTCTCCCAGGCAAACCAGGTTGTGTAAACATCCTATTTATTGAACACTTGCAGTGTAACCAGGCTTTATGCTGATTGCTGGAGATTCAGAGATTAAATAATATTTGGTGTGTTCAATCTACCGGGGAGGCAAGCATAAGCAAATATAATACTGTTATAAATGCCATAATGAAGGTATAGTGGAAGCAGTAAGTCACCCTCAAGGGAGTCATTGGAGGCTTCCCAGAAGGGGCAAAGCTGAATCTGAGGTTCCAAATGATGAGTTCATTATGCAGACTAAGGCCTGGAAGAACATTCTAGCATGTGCAGAGGAACAGAGGCATAAAAGAACACTATCCCGTAGGGGGTTGGTAACGTGGTTCTTAAACTGGGAGCATGATTGCCTTTTATTATCATTCTTTAAACCATAAATTTGCTATGCACTCTCTTCCGTGTATGAGCTAGTTATACACTTACGTAAGTGTATATATCGATGGCTTGGAGAACGCTAACGGTGGATCATGGAAGAGAAACAAATGGCATGTTAAACACAGGAAAAAAGAGCTGTGTTTTAAAGAAACTGGAAGAATTGATAGAAATGGAGTAGAACGATGGAGATGAGTCTGGAAGACCAGATCATGGAGGGCTTGAAGACCATGAGAATTTGGACCTTTGTCTTGTAGTGCAATAGACAATCAAGGAAGTGACACGACTACAGATTTGCATTTTGGTAAGTTAACTCTGGTGGTGGGGTGGAAGGTAGATTGGAGGTAAAACCGGGGGCAGGAAGATCTGTTGGGAGGTTAGAAACATGAAGATATAAACTATGGCAGCAGGTAATGGGGGTGGGGGAAATGGTTTAAAAGATTTTGCTGTGGCAGTAAGAACTTGAGTTATCAGTTGGTTATTATATTCTTATGGAGAGTTTTGGCTTCACCACTGATTAGCTCTTTGATCTCTAACAAGTTACTAAACATCACTGAACTTTAGTTTCCTCATATGTGAAATGGGGCTGAAGATAAAAAACAGCACTCCCAAAATAGTTTTGAGAATCAATGACTGTGTGAAAGTGCCTTTTTGTTGTTGTTTTTCAGTTAATGTGTATTGAGCACTTACTCCCCTCTCCAGGCACTAAGCTCATGTTATGGAATTCAGAGAGAACAAGAGTCAGTGTCCCCTGGGAGCTTACTGGAGATTTCTGCAGGGAATCACAGGAGGTACCCACTCAGACATTGCCACGGGGAGTGGGGAACCTTAGTGAGGGCACAGATTTCTGCTATAAGTTCTCATCTCTTACTACATGGTGGTAAATGGTCTCAGGTCTGCCTCCCTGCATTCTGGGTGGAGCCTATCTGATTGTTTAGCCTATTACCATTGCCCTTGCTGGGCAGAATCTTTTGTGCCAGACCACCCCTAGCCCTTGGCCAGACAGTGAGTCAAGGCCTACCCCAGTCCAGTGATGCCACCTGCATAAACAATTCAGCCTAATGCCAAGTAGGGGGCTGTGGGTGAGGCTGTGTGAGCTGGAAAGGGAAGCTGGTCATCATGATTGACGTGGTTGGTACACTTAGGACAACATGAAATACCGTTTATACATATGAAATCTTGAGGCACTAGTGCAAGGCCCATCTTGTAGAGGGCAGTTTCCCATCCAGGGAGCCTCAAGCCCATCATGGGACTGGAGGACAAACACCAGGTTTAGAATGCCATCTCTGTTAACAGCCCATTTTTTGAAAAATTAAATGGTGCACATCCCAGATAGGCCTCAGGAAATGAGGTGACCCACTCTTTCAGGCCTCCTGTAGAGACCACAACCCAGTATGACTGAGCAGTTTCTCATCTGAACCAGAATCACCTGGAGTACTTGTTTAAAATGTAGATTCCTGGGCCCTACTCCAGCACTTGAATCAGAATGTCTGGATATGGGAATCTGCATTTGATCACACTCAACAAATAATTTGTATGTTAGAGCAGTAACAGCTTTAACTCGCAAGAGGTACACATGGGGCCACATGTTGGGCCTTAGATCCGGGGTCCTCCCAGAAAGGGTGGAACACAGCCTTTTCTGCACTCTGGCTGAAAGGATGGATTTGCAAACACATTGCCTCCTTGTGCAAGATGCTTCTATTTTGATTCTTGTCATTGCTGAAAAAACATCAGACTCAAAACAGTTCAGTTACTCATGGCTAGTTGGGTGACCCAGGACAAATTTAAAAAATTTTAAATTCTGGGAATTTCCTGGTGGTCCAGTGGTTAGGACTCCGTGCTTCCACTGCAGGGGGCACGGGTTCAATCCCGGGTTGGGGAACTAAGATCCCACATGCCTTGTGTGGTGCAACCAAAAAAAACTTTTTTTAATTCTGATTTCTCAGTTTAAAAACAAGGGTAGAATGTAAAAACATTCTATCTTGCAGAATAGAAATACATATAGAATATGCCCAGGGAAGCACGTGGCAAACAGTAGACAATAAATGGTAGCTACTTTTGTCACCACAGTCTAACACTGCTATAATGCCTTCTTTGGGCCTGCAACAATATTTTCTCCTCTGGATGGCAGCAGCAACTTGCTGAGATGCCTTTAGACTAACAGGAGGAAAAGAATTTTAGATCAGGAAAGGCTCAATGATTTAGTACTCAAAATTTCAGTTTGGAGATGATGAAACAGGGGTCCAGCAACAGCTAGCTAGTGACAATATTAGAACCCAAAGACTACTGTAGATTTTTTTTTTTTCTACTGTAGATTTTGTTTAAAAAGGATTTTATTCTTGGTTCGATTTGAGGGACAAAAGAAATGTTCCTGAGCATAAAATTGAGCTCTTGAAAAAGCCTACTGAAAGAATGTTTATTGCTTTTAAAATTTGTGTTAAAGGAAGTACAACCTATTTTCACCATTTTTCTTTATATTTATCAAACAATTGCAAGGTAAAGAGTTATGATCTTGAGAGGTAGAGTCTTAGATTCAACAAACATGGCATGAGCCCTGCCACTGACCTTAAGCCGAGGCTGATTACACACCCTCTCTGAATCTATTTCCTTATCTATGAAATGAAAATTGTACCTCCTTTGCAAGGACTCTCATGAGGAATAAAAATAGTATATGTAATGTACCTAGCACAGTGCCTGGAACACAGAAGGTTCTCAATACCATTATTATTAGCCAACATTTATTGATTGCTAGTCTCGTTGCTAAGGACTCGACCTGAACTATCTCATTTTATATTTACAGTAACCCTATGAGGCAGGTAATGTTATTGATCCTCATTTTTCCAGACTGTTAGATAGCTAATAAGTGGTAGAGCTAGAATTCACACTCCTGAATTCACACTTCTGACACCAGTCTGTGGGCCTAACCACTTTGGTACCCTACCTCTATTGCAAATGTTTTTATCCTTGATCAAGGAATTTAATGTATTAGGCTTTTGTGCTCAGAAATGTAGAAGTAGGAGCACATGTTAATTGAGTGCCCATCATATGCATGCACTAGGCTAGACAATTTCAAAGAAATTGTTACTATTTTAGTTACTATTTAATCACTGTCTTTATTACCTAAGAATTCATAAAGTTTTCTAGAACCCTACAGATAGAAGCTGCTTTATTTTGTAGTATAATAGTGCAGCTCTTGTTTCCCAGGATTTTTTAATTGCAGCTCTTTTTCCGGAAGGTTATCGCATTGTTATTTATGGAAGAAACATTAATGAGATGCTAGGTTGGCAGATGATACAAAAGATGTGGTACATTTGTTTAGGAACTTTTATTTTACCGAGTTAATAATGGTCAGACATTAACTTATCGAAGAAGTCAAAATACCGTTTCCATAAGCAGGCATTTTTGTGTGCAGGATACTTCTTTTTTTTAATGTTTATTTTATTTGTTCATTTATTTGGTTGCACTGGGTCTTAGTTGTGGCAGACGGGCTCCTTAGTTGCGACTCACTGGCCAGGCTACTTTTTTTTTAAGTTTGATTGGAAGGGAGTGACGGTGGGGGAATTATCAGAGAAGAGCAGCTTTGAGGAAAGGCGGTTGTAAAGATTCTGTAATATAGCTCTCATAAGTGCATAGAATCTAAAATCTTAGAATTGGAAAGAACTTAGAGATCATTTAGTCTAACTTTGGACTCATTTTACAGAAAAGAAAACCACACCTAGAGAGAGGAAATGTCTTGCCCAAGGATAGAACTCAGGTTTCTTAACTCCTGAATGATAATAAATTATTAATTATAAATAACTGTATATAACTTGTTTGGTAGGAACTTTAGGTAGCAAACTATAGAATAGTCATGTCGGTATCTTTCTTGGGCAGTTTTAGAATCCCCACTCTGTGTCTGATCCCTATAATCCAGTATAGTATGTGTATGTCACAGACTGGGTCTGGCAATGAGGAAACAGCATTCATTTTCAATCTTGGTTCTTAGCATAATTTGATATATAACACTGCAGTCGATTGTACCCTGGAAAGCTTAAAAGGATGGTATTCCAAGAATTGGTATTAGTATGAAAAACTAAGTGTTCTGCTCCTCTTTTACTTTTTCACACATGGTTCCTGGGAGCAAAATAGGGGAAATTCACTCTGGTGGAGGGGGGACACTCTGAGTGGAGGGAAGAGCATACACAAATGCCTAGAGGTTTGAGACCTCATAGGGTGTAATGGGCCCTTTGAGAGAGTCAGACCTGCTGTAGCCCATACACTTTGGACTTTAGCTTGAAGGCAATGGGGAGCTATTGAAGGATTTAGAGCAGGTTTACAGCAGCATTTAAAGCATGAATATAGTTGCTTTTAAGTAATTTTTTGTCACACCATAACATATGGCTACATGCTTATATAAATTCAGATACTAAATCTAAAGCCAGCTTCTCCTTCAACACCCCTTTTATCCCCAGTTTCCCCTCAGAGGTAACCACTACTCTGTTTGGTATGTATATGTGCATAAGAGAGATATCTAGGATTATTTTGCACATGTGTTTTAAAACAAATATTATCCTGTCAAAAAGATAAATTTGAGGAAAAGACCTTGGGTTTGGGCAATTTTGAGAACCAGCTGGCCACCTGTTTACTTTGCTCGGTGTTCACAGAGTATTTTGTGAACATTCCAGTTTGTAAAGTGAGATTCTCATCCAGGGACTGGTGCTGTGGGAACCATCTCGCAGACCCCAACCATGACAGCTGCAAACCCTCCCAGCCATATCCACCAGGTCTGCCTGCACCGTGGCCTGCCCTGGGTTAAAAGTTTGCTTCCTGCAGTTGTGCAATTACAGGACAGCTGGAATTCACGGATACTAAATGTTTCTTGTTCAGATTAGGGGATGGACAATGTGCTTGCTATGTGTTATGGACCGACTGAAGATCCAAACATGACCATGGGTTCCTTTTCTAAGGGAAACAAAACATTCATTATTTTGGGTTTGATCTTTTAATAAAAGTATACATATAACAAAACGTATCTACATAGTGAAATAGTTTTCCATTATCAACAGTCAAGTTAAAAATTATTATTACCAAACTAACAGAAAAAGGACTTCTAATACATTTGGGCACATCCATAGTTCATGTCTCTTAAGGGCTGATACTCAAGTGAGGTCTGGGAGTATGGGATATAAGGAATACAGCTTTAGGAATACAAGCGGATAGATTTCTTTATTTGCTAATTAGTTCATTCAATACACATTTAGTACTTATTATGAACCAGGTCATAATAGCTAAGGCACTGGTTAAATCACTCTGTTCACTTTGCTCTAAATTAAAGCTCCCAGCCCACTGGGGGAGACAGATAAACAATGTAATGAGTACCCATAATGGATTTTACATAAATACAACCAGTGATTTAACAGGTATTCCATTCATTAAACCTCTCCAAGTTTTTTAGAAAAAGTCCCAAAGTTAAAAATCTTCCACAGAAACATTCCCTATATAGCACCAATGTGGTGCTTATAATAGAAGACCATTTTCTGTTACTGACTCAAAATTCCAAAAAGGTGATTTGGGGGGAAAAAAGACAGATATGTTACTGTGCTCTTGGGAAATTCGTTTGGGATTTGCCCAAGTTCTAGACTGGGAACCAAGGCTCCTGAGCAGGAGGGCAGAGGTGATGACTTAGGATGCAGTTTACTTGGATTCTCCCCTGACCTTAATCCCCAAAACAGTTGCCAGGGTAAAGGCAAAGGCCTTTAGTAGGGTACAAGTTTTCCCTAACACAGATTAGGGAGAGGCATTTTCAGCAGGATCTTGTTGAAGGATCACTAAAAAACTTACAACAAGGAAATTTACATGTTAGTCAGCCTTTTCATACCTCCAAATATTTTACTGAAAAAGAGAGTCATGACCTCTGCAACATCTTAAGAAAAATGATTATAAATAGATTAATATTCTCTATTCCTTTAAGGGAAAGTGATGAAGGAGCTGGAGGCTCAGTGGGAGCTGTTCCCCGAAATCCCCAGGACCTCAGCACAAGTCTGGGAAGGGAGGTGGGGGCGTTACAGTGGAGGATTAGGGAGGGCGTCTGTAGCTGTGCCAAAGGAAAAAAATCTTGCCAAGAAAAGAGAATATACAAAGCCCTGTTCATCAAAGCCTGTAACCCAAAGGGATCCCCTCAAAGCTTTACACGGCGGAGAGAAAAGGTCGGCATCTGCTTCCTCCAAGAGGGCGCGAACTGCAGGCGGAGGCAGATCTCAAGGGTCAGGCGCCCCTTTCTTCCAGCCCCACGACCTCTCCCTAGGTGTTCACGTCACATGGGTGACCTAGAGCTGACCCAGAGGCTCCTCGGACCTCCTCCCCGCGCCCGCCGCCACCGCCAGAGCGGATGCCGACTCCGCACCCGGCAGGATGTACATAGAGCGCCGGAGTCTCACCCTGTGGTCCAACCCGCCCCGTCGCCATGGTGACCGCCGTAGTCACGCAGCTCCACCCCTTCCTCGCGGCGTGGCCCCGCCCCTCCGAACCCGGAAACGCGAGGCTCGAGCCAGCTGCGCGAAAGCTTCGGGAGGAGGGAGGGCGGTGGCCGAGGCTCGCTTGGCTGCGCTCCCCGCCCCTCGGAGGCCGGCCCTCCAGCGCTCCCCCAAGGTCCACAGCGCTTGCGGGTACTGAGCGCTCAAGCCGCCGGCCCCGACCCGGGCCCAGCAGCTTCCCAGGCCCGCACCCGTAGTGGAGGGAAGAGCCGCCTTGGGGAGGAGGGAAAGGGACCTGGGGGCGGCCACGGCAGGTGAGGGGTGGGCGAGGCCCTGGGAAGCGGGGGATGTGGGTGTGTGACGCGTTTGTGGCTGCAGGTGAGTATGGTTTGCAGTGTGCGCGGCTGCCTCTGTCGGTGTGACTTTGTGAGTGTGGCCCTGAGTGGGTCGGTTCATGTGACCATGCACGTGATTGCATGTCCCTGTGTGTGTCTGAGGTCGAGTCTGAGTTCACGGGGGTGATTGGTGTGCCTGTGCCCCTGCCTCTGTGTAGCTGTCATCAGTGGGACTGGGAGAAGGCGGAGGTCTGTGTGTGGGTCGCCTGGGGTGGGCAGTGGGGCGCTTGACCTGGGCATACAACTGTAATACCATTTGGGGGCTACAGTGCTGCAGCCCAGGAACATGTTTTTCCTGTAAACTTTTAAGAACTCTGAGCAGACTAGTTATTTTGGAGATTGCACCTCAGCCTGAAAGTGATAAATGCCTTTGTCATTGCTGAGTACGGGCCAGGTGTGAGGCTTGTGAAGGAGGCATGAGGAAAGTAGGGCTAGGCTGTCTCACTTTCCCTAGGGAGCCGTAAGTTCTGCATTTATGCTGCTTCTTTGTCTCCACCTACAGTGTTCCAGCTCCTGTTGGCATAAAGCTTCAAGAGACTGAGGGGTGATAGCATAGCTGTGTGCAAATTTCCAAAAGCTTTTATACTAAGGCAGAGTACAAGATGAGGTGTCACCGTCGAAATGTCAAGTAGTTAGCTTTTCCTCCCATGAGGTTTAGAAGATAATGGAATAAGTTTCTGAAGAAAGGAGGGGTAAATCTTCCCCTGAGGAAACCTAAAAAAAGAATAGCTCTGTACTGGTGTGGTGAGGTATGGAGGCTTGCGTTAAAAAGCCAATGGCATTGCCCAGAGACTCTCAGGTTCTAATATTTCGTTATTGCTGGTGTTAATAATAATCACAGATTGTCCATACGAAGATCGTATGATTGAGATAAAGGATAAGAAAACATCTGACTAGTTAAACTGGTTAGATGACAAACATTTGTGAAGGCAATTTCACTGACTGTAAATTGGCAGGGTCTGTTGAAACCCTGAGGGATAAGTGGGCTGTAAACTGGCTGGTTCTGCTGAAACCTTGAGGGATAAGTGCACATAATTCTTGGTGCACACTCACAACTAGCAGTTTAATTGTCGAGCAGTACAAGGGCCAGAGAGGCCCCGGTGTCCAGAGCACTCCCTGAGGAGGGGTTTCCTTAGGCAGGATTAAGGCAAAATTCCTGCAGCCCTTTTCCCAGCAACATGAACAGGTGCTTTTGTTTTTGTGAAGAATTGTGAGAGATCAAATCAGCATTGAGTTCGTGGTCCACATTTTTTCTTATTTAATACTGACCAGTTGAGTTACAGTCTCAGTGAACCTTTTTTTTTTTCCTGCCCTATGCAGAATGTTCCCCTTGTGACTTGGAAAAGTATTCCCCTGAAGTGGATGAAAGAGAGCTGGGAGAACAAACTTCCTTTTCATACCACTCACAGCTGCTTTCCCTTTGGAGCAGTTTTTTTTTTTTTTTTTTTTTTTTTTTTTCACTTAAACGTCAGTTGGTCAGATGCAACATTTGGTATCTATCTTAGCTTTCATATACTGCCAAACTAGCACAAGTGTTAAAATCACTTGCCTCTACAAAAATTTAGTCACAGTTGGGTGGAATCTCTCCATCCAGCAAGATTAGTTACAAAATATTATAATATTGGGTGGTAGTGGATAATACTGAGGATTGTGGTGAGGAACATCTTTCTACTTACTGCTGAGGGAAGAAGTGGATGACAGTGAATGTGTGTGCCTGGGAATGATGTGTGTATGTGTATTTGTATGGTAGTTTGGTTTGTAGATTGCAACTGATTCAAACTATGAATACTTTATTTTATCCAAGTTTGGTGAATCTAGAAGCATACTTTCTGGCTTTAATTAGCTAAAGTGTTTTATAAATCTGTTGAGTAGGGTTTTTTTTCTAAACAATGTTTTTGATATTTCCTCCTGTAGAATAGTGATTGTTTATAGTATTGCAATACTAGAAAATGTCTCCATTAGGCAATATGTAGATGATATAGGAATATTTCAAGTCTGTCCAGGTAGAAAATACTCTGGAATTAACTATATGGGCTAGTTGCTTTCAATTAAAAGCAGTGACCAGCTTAGAGAAAGGCTGTTAGTTCAAATGGCTTCAATTTTTTAACATGTTAATATTTGTTAAGAGAAAATGAATATGCAAAGAATGATTTTCTTTATTTCAGTATGAATAAGAACTACATCTGTGCACACTGATTTTCAGCATAAGACTGGCTGATAATTTTCTTGATATTTTAGAGTCACTTAAGATTTTAATAAACTTTTCTAAGTACCATCCTAGCCTTGAGAGGAGACCATTATTACAGTGTCAAGGTTGTAAACCTAGTTTAATATTGGATGTCTACATTTACCATCTCCTTGGGGTTCAGTTTAGTAACCCCCAAGGTTAGAGGTAGCAGTTGAGATTGCTCAGTGCCCTGTGTTCTTGAGGGAGATGATTTGGAAGGCCAAGGAGGAAGATTTGTTGGTTTTAGAATCCCCAGCTCCTGACCAGTCCAGAGAAGCCCCTCTAAAATAGCAGTTCAGAGTCAGCCCAGGAGTTAAGTCCTAGGGTCTCAAACTCATCCTAGCCCTGCTAGGAAAACCCAGGCTTGTGCTGGGGTAGAGGACATGATGCAAACAAGCATTTGAATCCTTCCAAACTGATGGGTGGAAGTTCTTCATTGGGCAATAAGAATCTGCAACAACTATAATTTTCAGGTTCCTGTTACAACACAACACAGATCCCTGAGCAAAGAGGGGTAGCCTTTAAGTTGAAGATGCCCAGCTAATGGAAAGCTCGTAGGTACCCGGGTTAAAAGGGACTCTAAGATTGCCTAGTTTGGCCTGCTTAGGATATAGTCATTTATTTAGTCAATAGATAATGCCTGCTGTGTACCAAGCACTGTTCTATGCTTTGGAGAGAGAGTGGTGAAATAGTCACAGATGAGAAAACAGCCCAAAAAGGGTCAGTGACTTTTCCAACGTCACAGAGCTATAAAAGCTGGAAATCACTAATCTCACAACAGAAGACCACACATTTTTTCTAAAGGCACATGTTTTGTTTTGTTGCTAGTTATTGTGCCTTCAGGTCTATTCTGGCATCTTATCATGGATCTTTCAGAGTACATTATATCACTTTTAACCACATCCATATGAACAGCAAGTTTTCCTGTATTTTGCATTAAAAACTATGTGTGAGTTTCTGAAGCTATGTTCCCCTAGAGTGAGATTTATGGCATTTTATGAATTTATGAGGAAGCAGGCTTACATTAACTCCTTTTTCTAGTGTGGACTGTTCTCTAGAATTCTATCAGACAGGAATATCTTTATTAACATAGATTCTTAAGATTTTGTCAAAAGATAGGTTATGCTACTGCATTTGGAATCATTTAACTAGGACAGACAGTCAGGTGTCAGAAAAGGCTGTCCTGCGTCTGGTCCTGGTTTTGCAATAGCCATGGGATCTTGGGTAAGTTATTAAAATTTTCTAGACCAGATTCTTCTTCTGGAGGAACTAAGAGGGTTGGACTAATTCTCTCTCGGGGCCCTTCCTGCTCCATGATTATAGGTTTTCACCAAATTGTCTTCTGTAGTTTAAGTATATGCCGACAAGGTGAAATAGCCCATTTCCTCAGTTTTATCCTTTAAAGTATTGTTGGTACAGCTAGACCAGACTCTACATTTAGTGCTGATATAAACATGAATTCTTGACATGAAACATCACATGCTTTTATTTCAGGATTAACCTCCATTTCAGCTAATCATGGGAGAGATTAAAGTCTCCCCTGATTATAACTGGTTTAGAAGTACAGTCCCCCTTAAAAAGGTATGTATGGTTTTACTACACCTCTTATTTGCAAAATCTTGTAATTGTTTTTATGTGTGATTTAGATGTTATGTCTTAGTAGTGTTTGAGAGTAAAGGTTATTGCCAAGTATTGTGGCTGGGTTGCAGAGCCTAAAGGTCACCCCTTCCCTGTCAAGTACAATCAACTTTTGAGACTCATTCAAGAGTAAAAGTGAGAATAATTGTACTCATTATTTTATAATTGTTTTTACATATTCAAGCAAGCAGGAATATGTGTACTCTGTATAGTTTAGTAGAAAGCTTACAGCAACTGCAACTGTACAGTAAGTGCAGTTAGATTCTATTAGAAAGCATTTTCCTGTTCCTCAGATTTAAGATTTACAGTGAGTCACATTATATATCCTCTGTTTGCCATGATATATATACTCATTCTGCCATAGTCATCTTTTGGAAACTTTATATGCCTGGGATGTCTAAAAATGCTAAACACTTATATTGAAGCTTGTTGACTCTGAGTCCCAATTTAATCCCAAATGTTTGGGGATCACACTAGACAAAAGTTGTGTCAGAATAAAATCTTTGCTGATCCCCTTGCAGAAATATTAGAGTACTATGATCTGAAGAACATCTATGTCTCTGTTGTAATTAATTTGTCAGGATAGATAGCTGTGGAAGTATCATGCAAGTTTGAATTGGTAACAGAATTACTCTTCATATAGAAATTTGAGATACAGTCTCCAAGTATAGACAGAATACCTGCTATATACCTGGCACTGTTGTAGGAAGTCCCCAAATATCTTATTTAATTCTTTCAACAGTTTAACAAAGTGGATAGTGGTGTGCCCACTTAGCAGATGGGAAAACTGAGGTTCATGGAGGCTAACATGCTAAAGTCACACAGTCTAGTCGAGTTTGAATTAAAATCAAATTAGTCTGGCTTCAAAGCCAGAACTGGGCTTCCCTGGTGGCACAGCGGTTAAGAATCCGCCTGCCAATGCAGGGGACACAGGTTCGATCCCTGGTCCAGGAAGATCCCACATGCCGCTGAGCAACTAAGTCTGTGTGCCACAACTACTGAGCCTGCATGCCACAACTACTGAGGCCCGTGCGCCTAGAGCCCATGCTCCGCAACAAGAGAAGCCGCGGCAATGAGAAGCCCGCGCACCACAACAAAGAGTAGCCCCCGCTCTCCGCAACTAGAGAAAGCCCACACTCAGCAACAAAGACCCAACGCAGCCAAAAATTAACTTTTTTAAAAAAAGAAAAAGTTCCTTTAAAAAAAAAAAAAAAGCCAGAACTAATTGGCAGCTTACCAAAGGGAACCCACCTTTCTTCTTGCTACCCCAGGAACTGCCCATGCTAGGAGAATTGCCCCCAGAGTCCCTCTGCCTTGTCCCATCCCCTCAAGTAATTCATATGAGCTCCTCTTGATGGGACTCGCTCAGCAAGCTGATCACCAGACCCAAAACAACACAAACTTATCTAAATATTCTTCGAAGTAGTAGTTTCATTGATGTAATTTTCTGCTTTGGTCAGTTTGGTCCACAAGTCATGAAAAGTTTGCTTGAAATTTCGTAGTGCTAGATTTTCATTTCAGAGATCTGAATATCTTATATGAATTTTATTACTATAAGGTTGGAATTTACTGTATGCACTGTCAGAGGTTACTGAGGTTTTTTTTACTACAGTCATAGCAAAAAGAAACAGGAAAAGCAAAAATGTGAGTGGCAAATACAAAGGGCAAAAACATAATCATGAGGTATATTGTCACCCGGGGGAGTCCAGAAGGTGTTGGTTAGGGCCCTATGGACTTTGCCCTGTTTGTCTGCTCCCAGTGATGCCAGTGACCCTGGTTAGTGTGCCGCCACCCACATTGACACCATGGGCCCCACAGCACTGCCAGCTAGGAGCTCTCAGAAAATAGAACCTTGAACTTTTTAATGTAAAAAGGATAAGTGTTGATTTGCATTGGCAAAAGTTCAAGCAGTTAATGTACTTTTCCAAATACCAAAAAGTAAGCCAAAGAGAACAAAAATTAAACTATCATGCAGTGCATACTGTAGCTAACACTCTTGACACTGTTGAACACTCAATATCTGCCAAACTCTGTGCTAAACACCTGATTTGTCTCAGCTCATGGAATGCTCACCTGTTTCCCTTGTTGGGTCAAGAACCACTAAATCAGGAAGGTTTCTGATGACCTTCCTCCTTCTTACCCCCTTTTCCCCAAAAAGCCAGTTTTTCCCTGAGGCCATTCCCCACACTGACTGAATGGTTTGAAACATTCTCTGGGGACAGAGATGCCTATTCCTGCCTCGTCCCTCCTCTCTAGCAGAGGTCTCCCCCTCAGAGGCTTGGTCTAGATCAGGCTCCTGAAGCATCTCTTGAGAGGTCCCATCTCTACCCAGCTTCTCCCCGGAGCCTGGAGTCTTTTCTTCCCCTCACCTCCCCTGGTCACACACTGACCCTGCTGATCCCAGCCCGCCCTCTGGGCCAGCACCCGAGAATGACTCTGCAAATTGTCCTCATCCTATGTGCACACACGCACGCGCACATGCCTGTGTACGCGCACACACACACACAGGCAGAACTATGAGGAAGAAATAAGATGCCATGTACAGAGTTTACTGTTTAATGGTAAACAAAATAAACTTCATATAATCACGGCTGGGGAGGAAAATTCAAAACTGATAGAAAAAACAGCTCTTGGGAGAAGTATAAAGCAGTTCCGTGGACTATGTCAGCACTGAAGAAGGAAAAGGAGACAAAGCCGTTTTTTATATGTGCTAGTCTGGTGTGATCCCCGCATTAGCTTGTAACAACCAAGGCAGTGGTATTAAAATTGTCAGTGAAATTATAGTGCTGAAATAACTATATAAAACCCAATCCATGAGGTTTTTCATTTTTTTTCTTATAATTTTCCCTCCAGATTATTGTGGATGATGACGACAGTAAGATCTGGTCGCTCTACGATGCCGGCCCCAGAAATATCAGGTGTCCTCTCATATTTCTCCCTCCCGTCAGCGGAACTGCTGATGTATTTTTCCGGCAGATTTTGGCTTTGACTGGATGGGGTTACCGGGTTATAGCTGTAAGTATTATTGATTCAGGATTAAAATTCAAGTCCACATTTTCTGGTTTTGTGTGTGTGTGTGTGTGTGTGTGTGTGCGTGTGTGCGTGCATGTGTGCATGTGTGCTTCTGTTTCTGATTAACTGTAGTAATAGGCATGTTTTTTATTGAGGTAAGATACTGTTTTCCTTTGTTAAAATGTGAAAGGGAGTTTTTTGAAGGAAGGTGGTGTGGTTCACCAGCGTACAGAGGCTCAGAGGGGACAAACCTCTATTGGAAGCCTTCTCTACCCTCAGCTTGAACGTGCATTTTCTGAATAAGTCTGACCAGCAGGAAGCATTGTCCTTGTTTATAGATAAGGAGACTGAGGTCCGGACCGTTTTAGTGATCACCGAGGGTCACACAGCCAGTAGGCCATGGAGGGAGAGCCCAGCTCAGTCTTCTGACCCCATTTACCCTCCCCTTTTATTACATCACTGCTTCGGGGGCAGCAGACGGATCAGCTGACATCCGGGGGACTGAAAGCTTGCTTTAATGTGAGTCTTTGACAGGTGAGGTGAGGCTCATTAATTAGCTCATAGCCTTTGCATTTGGTTAAGTTTTTTGTTTCTAATCGTTATCACTGAGTTCGGTCCAAATCTAGTTTCACATTGATCATTCTCTAAGCTTCCTCTCTGGGAGGTGGGCGTAGGTGGGAAGGCACTGTTTGTTTTTTTGTTTTTGTTTTGGCCACACGGCGTGGCAGCGGGATCTTAGTTTCCCAACCAGGGATTGAACCCATGCCCCATGCAGTAGAAGCACAGAGTCCTAACCACTGGACTGCCAGGGAATTCCCAGGAAGGCACTGTTGCTCACAGTGGAGTGTTTGGTGTACCTCGATCGGGTCAGGACAATGGAAGTTGGTTTCCTAACTTCCCCTGGAAAGAGAGGCTCTGGCTTTGGAGCCAGCAATTGTTTCTGGGACCTGGAATGTTAACATGTAAACAGTACTCCCCTTGGGAGTACTGCCGTTAGTATACATTTTATTTACTGCCTAGAAGAGAGAAAACGTGGACCAGATCTCTTCTCTTGGATGATAACTGAAAATTCCAATGGGGTTACCACTAACTGGGGTCATACAAGACAAATCCAATTCCTCTTCATCCAGACAGCCCTTCTCTTTCTTGAAAAAACTAGTTATTATCGGCGGCCTACTGCCTTCCGCCCCCAGGTCTTTTCTTCTGCAGCTAAATTTCTCCAGATTCTTTAACCATTCCTCGTACGGTGTGTTTGAATCCCTGCAACATAATCCTCCCTTGTTCTGGGTGTTCAGTAATCCCTCTCAGTGGACAGCATTGCAGGAGAGCAGAGTGGTAACCGCCCTCATCCCAGTCCACTGCAGCCTAAGTCGTGACACTTTCTGTCCTTGTGGTCACTGTTGATTAGCCAGGGAGGGGGAACCTGAGCAGCTCCCAGGTGTCTCTCTCACTTTAGAGTGCTGTCCAAAGCGAACAGTGTGGTTATCACTCCAAACTGACAGAGCACATAGCCTTGCCTTCTGGCTGGATATTTCTTCTTGCTTCCTGATGCAGGCTTTCGCTATTTCTTAGCTAGATAATGAATCAAGAAAAAGGCCAGCAATGTCTTCAAAATTACTTTATCCTTCTTAAGATTTGATCAGAATGCCCAACCCCAGGAGGTTCTGAAATTTACTAGGTATTTGTTAAATACCTAGCAGTTAAAATGCATGGATCCTCTTTTCATTTACATATTTATTGAGATAATTATAGATTCACATGCAGTAAGAAATAATAGAGAGATATCCCTTATATACTTTGCCCAGTTTCTCCCAATAGTAACATTTTATAAAACTGTAGTAGGATATCACAACCAAGATATTGATGTTAATGTAATCCACCAGCCTTGTTCAGATTTCCCAGTTTTACTCGTACTCAGTTGTGTGTGTGTGTATCAAGTCATATACAGTTTTATCACCTGTCTAGGGCACAGATTTTTTTAATTTAATTTTTATTTTATATTTATATTTATATTTATATTATTTTATATTATAGTCGATTTACAATGTTGTGTTAGTTTCAGGTGTACAACAAAGTGATTCAGTTATACATATACATATATCCATTCTTCTTCAGATTGTTTTCCCATATAGGTTATTAGAGAATATTGAGTAGAGTTTCCTGAGCTATACAGTAGGTTCTTATTGATTATCTATTTTATATATAGTAACACTACTATATATATATATATATATATATATATATATATATATATATATATATATATATAAATCCCAAACTTCTAATTCATCCCTCTCCCACCATTCCCCTTTGGTAACGATAAGTTTGTTTTCAAAGTCTGTGAGTCTGTTTCTGTTTTGTAAATAAGTTCATTTGTATCATTTTTTTAAATTCCACATATAAGTGTAATCCTGTGATATTTGTCTTTCTCTGTCTGACTTACTTCACTTAGTATGATAATCCCTAGGTCCATCCATGATGCTGCAAATGGCGTTATTTCATTCGTTTTTATGGCTGAGTAGTATTCCATTGTATATATGTACCACATCTTCTTTATCCATTCCTCTCGATGGACATTTAGGTTGCTTCCATGTCTTGGCTGTTGTAAATAGTGTTGCACTGAACATTGGAGTGCATGTATCTTTTCGAATTATGATTTTTTCTGGATATATGCCCAGGAGTGAGATTGCTGGATCAAGTGGTAGTTCTTAGTTTTTTAAGGAACCTCCATAGTGTTCTCCACAGTGGTTGTGCCAATTTACATTCCCACCAACAGTGTAGGAGGGTTCTCTTTTCTCCACACCCTCTTTAGCATTTATTGTTTGTAGACTTTTTGATGATGGCCATTCTGACTTATGTGAGGTGATACCTCATTGTAGTTTTGATTTGCATTTCTCTAATAATTAGCAGTGCTGAGCATCTTTTCATGTGCTTTTTGGCCATCTGTATGTCTTCTTTGGAGAAATGTCTATTCAGGTTTTCTGCCTATTTTTCAATCAGGCTGTTTGTTTTTTAATATTGAGCTGCATGAGCTGTTTGCATATTTTGGAGATTAATCCCTTGTCAGTTGCTTCGTTTGCAAATATTTTCTCCCATTCTGTGGGTTGTCTTTTCATTTTGTTTATGGTTTCCTTTGCTGTGCAAAAGCTTTTAAGTTTAATTAGGTCCCATTTGTTTATTTTTATTTTTATTTTCTTTACTCTAGATGGTGGATCCAAAAAGATACTGCTGTGATTTATGTCAGAGTGTTCTGCCTATGTTTTCCTCTGAGAGTTTTACAGTATCCAGTCTTCATTTAGGTCTTTAATCTATTTTGAGTTTATTTTTGTGTATGGTGTTAGAGAATGTTCTAGTTTCATTCTTTTACATGTAGCTGTCCAGTTTTCCCAGCGCCATTTCTCCATTGTATATTCTTGTCTCCTTTGTCATAGATTAATTGACCATAGGCACATGGGTTTATTTCTGGGCTTTCTATCCTGTTCCACTGATCTATATTTCTGTTTTTGTGCCAGCACCATACTGTTTTGATTACTGTAGCTTTGTAATATAGTCTGAAATCAGGGAGCCTGATTCCTCCAGCTCCATTTTTCTTTCTCAGGATTGCTTTGGCTATTTGGGTCTTTTGTGTTTCCATGCAAATTTTTAAATTTTTTTGTTCTAGTTCTGTGAAATATGCCATTGGTAATTTAATAGGGATTGCATTGAATCTGTAGATTGCCTTGAGTAGTATAGTCATTTTGACAATATTGATTCTTCTAATCCAAGAACAGAGTCTATCTTTCAATTTGTTTGTGTCATCTTCAATTTCTTTCATCAGCGTCTTATAGTTTTCAGAGTATAGGTCTTTTGCCTCCTTAGGCAGGTTTATTCCTAGATATTTTATTCTTTTTGATGCATTGGTAAATGGGATTGTTTCTTTAATTTCTCTTTCTGATCTTTCATTGTTAATGTATAGAAATGCAACAGATTTCTGTGTATTAATTTGGTATCCTGCAACTTTACCGAATTCATTGATGAGCTCTAGTAGTTTTATGGTAGCATCTTTAGGATTTTCTGTGTATAGTATCGCGTCATCTGCAAACAGTGACAGTTTTACTTCTTTTCCAATTTGGATTCCTTTTATTTCTTTTACTTCTCTAATTCCCATGGCTAGGAATTCCAAAACTATGTTGAGTAAAAGTGGCAAGAGTGGACATCCTCGTCTTGTTCCTGATCCTAGAGAAAATGCTTTCAGCTTTTCACCGTTGAGTATGATGTTAGCTCTGGGTTTGTCATATATGGCCTTTATTATGTTGAGGTAGGTTCCCTCTATGCCTACTTTCTGGAGAGTTTTTATAATAAATGGGTGTTGAGTTTTGTCAAGAGCTTTTTCTGCATCTATTAGATGATCACATGGCTTTTATTCTTCAGTTTGTTAATGTGATGTATCACATTGATTGATTTGTGGATATTGAAAAAGGCTTGCATCCCACTTGATCATGGTGTATTATCCTTTTAATGTATTGTTGGATTCAGTTTGCTATTATTTTTTTTGAGGATTTTTGCATCTATGTTCATCAGTGATATTGGTTTCTTTCTATTTTTGTGGTATCTTTGTCTGGTTTTGGTATCAGGGTGATGGTGGCCTCATAGAATGAGTTTGGGAGTGTTCCTTCCTCTGCAGTTTTTTGGAATAGTTTCAGAAGGATAGGTGTTAACTCTTGTCTAAATGCTTGATAGAATTCGCCTGTGAAGCCATCTGGTCCTGGACTTTTGTTTGTTGGAAGTTTTTTAATCACAGTTTCAAATTCAGTACTTGTGATAGGTCTGTTCATATTTTCTATTTCTTCCTGGTTCAGTCTTGGAAGATTGTACCTTTCTAAGAATTTGTCCACTTCTTCTAGATTGTCCATTTTATTGGCATACAGTTGCTTGTAGTAGTCTCTTATTATCCTTAGTATTTCTGTGGTGTCCATTGTAACTTCTTCTTTTTTATTTCTAATTTTATTGATTTGAGCCCTCTCCCATTTTTCTTTTTTTTTTTTTTTAAATTTATTTATTTTATTTTTATTTTTGGCTGTGTTGGGTCTTTGTTGCTGCACGCGGGCTTTCTCTAGTTGCGGCGAGCGGGGGCTACTCTTCGTTGCGGTGCATGGGCTTCCCATTGCAGTGGCTTCTCTTGTTGCGGAGCACAGGCTCTAGGTGTATGGGCTTCAGTAGTTGCGGCACACAGGCTCAGTAGTTGTGGCTCACAGGCTCTAGAGCACAGGCTCAGTAATTGTGGCGCACGGGCTTAGTTGCTCCTCAGCATGTGGGATCTTCCCGGACCAGGGCTCGAACCCGTATCCCCTGCATTGGCAGGCAGATTCTTAACCACTGCACCACCAGGGAAGCCCTCCCTTTTTTTCTTGATGAGTCTGGCTAAAGGTTTATCAATTTTTTTTTAAACATCTTTATTGAAGTATAATTGCCTTACAATGGTGTATTAGCTTCTGCTTTATAACAAAGTGAACCAGTTATACATATACAATATGTTCCCATTTCTCTTCCCTCTTGCATCTCCCTCCCTCCCACCCTCCCCATCCCACCCCTCTAGGTGGTGACAAAGCACCGAGCTGATCTCCCTGTGCTATGTGGCTGCTTCCCACTAGTTATCTATTTTACATTTGGTAGTGTATATATGTCCATGACACTCTCTTACCCTGTCACATCTCACCCTACCCCCTCCCCAAATCCTCAAGTCCATTCTCTAGTAGGTCTGTGTCTTTATTCCCGTCTTGCCACTAGGTTCTTCATGGCCTTTTTTTTTTTTCTCCTTAGATTCCGTATATATGTGTTAGCATACTGTATTTGTTTTTCTCTTTCTGACTTACTTCACTCTGTATGACAGACTCTAACTCCATCCACCTCCTTACAAATACCTCCATTTCATTTCTTTTTATGGCTGAGTAATATTCCATTGTATATATGTGCCACATCTTCTTTATCCATTCATCTGTCGATGGACATTTACGTTGCTTCCATGTCCTGGCTATTGTAAATAGAGCTGCAATGAACATTTTGGTACATGACTCTTTTTGAACTATGGTTTTCTCAGGGTATATGCCCAGTAGTGGGATTGCTGGGTCGTATGGTAGTTCTATTTGTAGTTTTTTAAGGAACCTCCATACTGTTCTCCATAGTGGCTGTATCAATTTACATTCCCACCAACAGTGCAAGAGTGTTCCCTTTTCTCCACACCCTCTCCAGCATTTATTGTTTCTGGATTTTTTGATGATGGCCATTCTGACTGGTGTGAGATGATATCTCATTGTAGTTTTGATTTGCATTTCTCTAATGATTAAGGATGTTGAGCATTCTTTCATGTGTCTGTTGGCAATCTGTATATCTTCTTTGGAGAAATGTCTATTTAGGTCTTCTGCCCATTTTTGGATTGGGTTGTTCGTTTTTTTGTTATTGAGCTGCATGAGCTGCTTGTAAATCTTGGAGATTAATCCTTTGTCAGTTGCTTCATTTGCAAATATTTTCTCCCATTCTGATGGTTGTCTTTTGGTCTTGTTTATGGTTTCCTTTGCTGTGCAAAAGCTTTTAAGTTTCATTAGGTCCCATTTGTTTATTTGTGTTCTTATTTCCATTTCTCTGGGAGCTGGGTCAAAAAGAATCTTGCTGTGATGTATGTCATAGAGTGTTCTGCCTATGTTCTCCTCTAAGAGTTTGATAGTGTCTGCCCTTACACTTAGGTCTTTAATCCATTTTGAGTTTATTTTTGTGCATGGTGTCAGGGAGTGTTCTAATTTCATACTTTTACATGTATCTGTCCAATTTTCCCAGCACCACTTATTGAAGAGGCTGTCTTTTCTCCACTGTATATGCTTGCCTCCTTTATCAAAGATAAGGTGACCATATGTGTGTGGGTTTATCTCTGGGCTTTCTATCCTGTTCCATTGATCTATATTTCTCTTTTTGTGCCAGTACCAAACTGTCTTGATTACTGAAGCTTTGTAATATAGTCTGAAGTCAGGGAGCCTGATTCCCCCAGCTCCATTTTTCATTCTCAAGATTGCTTTGGCTATTCGGGGTCTTTTGTGTTTCCATACAAATTGTGAAATTTTTTGTTCTAGTTCTGTGAAAAATGCCAGTGGTAGTTTGATAGGGATTGCATTGAATCTTAGATTGCTTTGGGTAGTAGAGTCATTTTCACAATGTTGATTCTTCCAATCCAGGAACATGGTATATCTCTCCATCTATTTGTATCATCTTTAATTTCTTTCATCAGTGTCTTATAATTTTCTGCATACAGGTCTTTTGTCTTCTTAGGTAGGTTTGTTCCTAGATATTTTATTCTTTTTGTTGCAATGGTAAACGGGAGTGTCTTCTTAATTTCACTTTCAGATTTTTCGTCATTAGTGTATAGAAATGCAAGAGATTTCTGTGCATTAATTTTGTATCCTGCTACTTTACCAAATTCATTGATTAGCTCTAGGAGTTTTCTGGTAGCATCTTTAGGATTCTCTATGTATAATATCATGTCATCTGCAAATAGTGACAGCTTTACTTCTTCTTTTCCGTTTTGGATTCCTTTTATTTCTTTGTCTTCTCTGATTGCTGTGGCTAACACTTCCAAAACTGTGTTGAATAATAGTGGTGAGAGTGGGCAACCTTGTCTTGTTCCTGATCTTAGTGGAAATGGTTTCAGTGTTTCACCATTGAGGACAATGTTGGCTGTCGGTTTGTCATATATGGCCTTTATTATGTTGAGGAAAGTTCCCTCTATGCCTACTTTCTGCAGGGCTTTTATCATAAATGGGTGTTGAATTTTGTCGAAAGCTTTCTCTGCATCTATTGAGATGATCATATGGTTTTTCTCCTTCAATTCGTTAATATGGTGTATCACATTGATTGATTTGCGTATATTGAAGAATCCTTGCATTCCTGGGATAAACCCCACTTGATCATGGTGTATGATCCTTTTAATGTGCTGTTGGATTCTGTTTGCTACTATTTTGTTGAGGATTTTTGCATCTATGTTCATCAGTGATAGTGGCCTGTAGTTTTCTTTCTTTGTGACATCTTTGTCTGGTTTTGGTATCAGGGTGATGGTGGCCTCATAGAATGAGTTGGGGAGTGTTCCTCCCTCTGCAATATTTTGGAAGAGTTTGAGAAGGATAGGTGTTAGCTCTTCTCTAAATGTTTGATAGAATTCGCCTGTGAAGCCATCTGGTCCTGGGCTTTTGTTTGTTGGAAGGTTTTTAATCACAGTTTCAATTTCAGTGCTTGTGATTGGTCTGTTCATATTTTCTATTTCTTCCTGGTTCAGTCTCGACAGTTTGTGCATTTCTAAGAATCTGTCCATTTCTTCCAGGTTGTCCATTTTATTGGCGTAGAGTTGCTTGTAGTAATCTCTCATGATCGTTTGTATTTCTGCAGTGTCAGTGGTTACTTCTCCTTTTTCATTTCTAATTCTATTGATTTGAGTCTTCTCCCTTTTTCTCTCGATGAGTCTGGCTAATGGTTTATCAATTTAGTTTATCTTCTCAAAGAACCAGCTTTTAGTTTCATTGATTTCTGCTATTGTTTCCTTCATTTATTTTTCATTTATTTCTGACCTAATCTTTATGATTTCTTTCCTTCTGCTGGCTTTGGGGTTTTTTTGTTCTTCTTTCTCTAATTGCTTTAGGTGCAAGGTTAGGTTGTTTATTCAAGATATTTCCTGTTTCTTGAGGTAGGCTTGTATTGCTATAAACTTCCCTCTTAGCACTGCTTTTGCTGCGTCCCATAGGCTTTGGGTCGTCGTATCTCCATTGTCATTTGTTTCTAGGTATTTTTTGATTTCCCCTTTGATTTCTTCAATGATCACTTCGTTATTAAGTAGTGTATTGTGTAGCCTCCATGTGTTTGTATTTTTTACAGATCTTTTCCTGTAATTGATATCTAGTCTCATAGCGTTGTGGTCGGAAAAGATACTTGATACGATTTCAATTTTCTTAAATTTACCAAGGCTTGATTTGTGACCCAAGATATGATCTATCCTGGAGAATGTTCCATGAGCACTTGAGAAAAATGTGTATTCTGTTGTTTCTGGGTGGAATGTCCTATAAATATCAATTAAGTCCATCTTGTTTAATGTATCATTTAAAGCTTGTGTTTCCTTATTTATTTTCATTTTGGATGATCTGTCCATTGGTGAAAGTGGGGTGTTAAAGTCCCCTACTATGATTGTGTTGCTGTCGATTTCCCCTTTTATGGCTGTTAGTATTTGCCTTATGTATTGAGGTGCTCCTATGTTGGGTGCATAAATATTTACAATTGTTATACCTTCCTCTTGGATCGATCCCTTGATCATTATATAGTGTCCTTCTTTGTCTCTTGTAATAGTCTTTATTTTAAAGTCTATTTTGTCTGATATGAGAATTGCTACTCCAGCTTTCTTTTGATTTCTATTTGCATGGAATATCTTTTTCCATCCCCTCACTTTCAGCCTGTATGTGTCTCTAGGTCTGAAGTGTGTCTCTTGTAGACAGCATATATATGGGTCTTGTTTTTGTATCCATTCAGCCAGTCTGTGTCTTTTGGTGGGAGCATTTAATCCATTTACATTCAAGGTAATTATCGATATGTATGTTCCTATTCCCATTTTCTTAAATGTTTTGGGTTTGTTATTGCAGGTGTTTTCCTTCTCTTGTGTTTCTTGCCTAGAGAAGTTCCTTTAGTATTTGTTGTAAAGCTGGTTTGGTGGTGCTGAACTCTCTCAGCTTTTGCTTGTCTGTAAAGGTTTTAATTTCTCCATCGAATCTGAATGAGATCCTTGCTGGGTAGAGTAATCTTGGTTGTACGTTTTTCTCCTTCATCACTTTAAGTATATCCTGCCACTCCCTTCTGGCTTGCAGAGTTTCTGCTGAAAGATCAGATGTTAACCTTATGGGGATTCCCTTGTGTGTTATTTGTTGTTTTTCCCTTGCTGCCTTTAATATGTTTTCCTTATATTTAATTTTTGACAGTTTGATTAATATGTGTCTTGGTGTGTTTCTCCTTGGGTTTATCCTGTATGGGACTCTCTGTGCTTCCAGGACTTGATTAACTATTTCCTTTCCCATATTAGGGAAGTTTTCAACTATAATCTCTTCAAATATTTTCTCAGTCCCTTTCTTTTTCTCTTCTTCTTCTGGGACCCCTATAATTCGAATGTTGGTGCGTTTAATGTTGTCCCAGAGGTCTCTGAGACTGTCCTCAGTTCTTTTCATTCTTTTTTCTTTATCCTGCTCTGCAGTAGTTATTTCCACCATTTTATCTTCCAGGTCACTTATCCGTTCTTCTGCCTCAGTTGTTCTGCTATTGATCCCATCTAGAGTATTTTTAATTTCATTTATTGTGTTTTTCATCGTTGCTTGGTTCCTCTTTAGTTCTTCTACGTCCTTGTTAAATGTTTCTTGCATTTTGTCTATTCTATTTCCCAGATTTTGGATCATCCTTACTATCATTATTCTGAATTCTTTTTCAGGTAGACTACCTATTTCCTCTTCATTTGTTAAGTCTGGTGTGTTTTGACCCTGCTCCTTCATCTGCTGTGTGTTTTTCTGTCATCTCATTTTGCTTATCTTACTGTGTTTGGGGTCTCCTTTTCACAGGCTGAAGGTTCGTAGTTCCCATTGTTTTTGGCATCTGTCCCCAGTGGCTAAGGTTGGTTCAGTGGGTTGTGTAGGCTTCCTGGTGGAGGGAACTAGTGCCTGAGTTCTGGTGGATGAGGCTGGATCTTGTCTTTCTGGTGGGCACAACCATGTCTGGTGGTGTGTTTTGAGGTGTCTGTGGCCTTATTATGATTTTAGGCAGCCACTCTGCTAATGGATGGGGCTGTGTTCCTGTCTTGCTAGTTGTTTGGCATAGGGTGTCCAGCACTGTAGCTTGCTGGTCGTCGAGTGAAGCTGGGTCTTGATGTTGAGATGGAGATCTCTGGGAGATTTTTGCCGTTTGATATTACGTGGAGCTGGGAGGTCTCTTGTGGACCAGTGTTCTGAAGTTGGCTCTCCCACCTCAGAGGCACGGCCCTGATGCCTGGCTGGAGTACCAAGAGCCTTTCGTCCACACGGCTCAGAGTAAAAGGGAGAAAAAATAGAAAGAAAGAAAGAAAGAGGCTATAATATAGTGAAGTAAAATAAAGCTATTGTAAAGCAAAGCTATACAGACAAAATCTCACCCAGAAGCATATACATATACACTCACAAAAAAAAGGAAAAGGGGAAAGATTAATATCTCCTGCTCCCAGAGTCCCCCTCCTGAATTTGGGCTGATTCGTTGTCTATTCAGGTGTTCAGCAGATGCAGGCACATCAAGTTGTTTGTGGAGCTTTAATCCGCTGCTTCTGAGGCTGCTGGGAGAGATTTCCCCTTCTCTTCTTTGTTTGCACAGCTCCTGGGGTTCAGCTTTGGATTTGGACCCGCCTCTGCGTGTAGGTCGCCTGAGGGCGTCTGTTCCCCTCCCAGACAGAACGGGGTTAAAGGAGCAGCTGCTTCGGGGGCTCTGGCTCACCCAGGCCGTGGGGAGGGAGGGGTACAGAGGAGGCGGGGCGAGCCTGTGGCGGCAGAGGCCGGCGTGACGTTGCACCAGCCTGAGGCGCGCCCTGCGTTCTCCCGGGAAAGTTGTCCCTGGATCACGGGACCCTGGCAGTGGCGTGCTGCACAGGCTCCCGGGAGGGGCGGTGTGGAGAGTGACCTGTGCTCACACACAGGATTTTTGGAGGCGGCAGCAGCAGCCCCAGCGTCTCACGCCCATCTCTGGGGTCCGTGCTGATCGCCGCGGCTCGCGCCCGTCTCTGGAGTTTGTTTAGGCAGCGCTCTGAATCCCCCCTCCCTGTGCGCCGCGAAACAAAGAGGCAAGAAAAAGTCTCTTGCCTCTTCGGCAGCTGCAGACCTTTTCCCAGTCTCCCTCCCAGCCAGCTGTGGTGCGCTTACCCCTTCAGGCTGTGTTCACGCCACCAACCCCAGTCCTCTCCCTGCGATCCCACCGAAGCCCTAGCCTCAGCTCCCAGCCCCGCCCACCCCGGCGAGTGAGAAGACAAGCCTCTCGGGCTGGTGAGTGCTGGTCAGCACTGATCCTCCGTGCGGGAATCTCTCCGCTTTGCCCTCCGCACCCCTGTGGCTGTGCTCTCCTCCGTGGCTCCGAAGCTCCCCCCTCCGCCACCTGCAGTCTCTGCCCGCGAAGGGGCTTCTTAGTGCGTGGAAATCTTTCCTCCTTCACAGCTCCCTCCCACTGGTGCAGGTGCCATCCCTATTCTTTTGTCTCTGTTGTTTCTTTTTTTCTTTTGCCCTACCCAAGTACGTGGGGATTTTCTTGCCTTTTGGGAGGTCTGACGTTTTCTGCCAGCGTTCAGTGGGTGTTCTGTAGGAGCAGTTCCACGTGTAGATGTATTTCTACTGTATCTGTGGGAAGGAAGGTGATCTCCGTGTCTTACTCTTCCGCCATCTTCTCTCCTCCCCCCTAAAGGTTTATCAATTTTGTTTATCCTTTCAAAGGACCAGCTTTTAGTTTCATTGATCTTTCCTATTGTTTTCTTCATCTCCATTTCATTTATTTCTGCTCTGATTTTTATGATTTCTTTCCTTCTACTAACTTTGGGTTTTGTTTGTTTTTCGTTCTCTAGTTGCTTTAGGTGTAAGGTTAGGTTGTTTATTTGAGATTTTTCTTGTTTCCTGAGATCAGATTGTATTGCTATGAACTTCCCTCATAAAACTATTTTTGGTGCATCCCATCGGTTTTGGATCATCGTGTCTTCATTTTCTTTTGTCTCTAGGTATTTTTTGATTTCTTCTTTGATTTTTTTCAGCAATCCATTGATTGTTTAGTAACATATTGTTTGGCTTCCATGTGTTTGTGTTTTTCAGTTTTTTTTCTTGTAGTTGATTTCTAATCTCATAGCATTGTGGTTGGAGAAGATGCTTGATATGATTTCAGTTTTCTTAAATTTGCCAAGGCTTGCTTTGTGGCCCAGCATGTAATCTGTCCTGGAGAATGTGCCATGTGCACTTGAGAAGAATGTATATTCTGCTTTCAGATGGAATGTTCTATAAATATCAATTAAGTTCATTTGCTCTAATGTGTCATTTAAGCCTTGTATTTCCTTACTTGATTTTCTATCTGGATGTTCTGTCCATTGATGTAAGTGGGGTGTTAAAGTCCCCCACTATTACTGTGTTACTGTTGATTTCTCCTTTTATGGCTGTTAGCATTTGCCTATATATTGAGGTGCTCCTATCTTGGGTGCATATATATTTACAATTGTTATATCTTTTTCTTGGATTGATCCCTTGATCATTATGCAGTGTCCTTCTTTGTCTCTTGTAACAGTCTTTATTTTAAAGTCTATTTTGTCTGATATGAGAATTACTACTTCAGCTTTCTTTTGATTTCCATTTGCATGGAATACCTTTTTCCATCCCCTCACTTTCAGTCTGTATGTGTCCCTAGGTCTGAAGTGGGTCTCTGTAGGCAGCATATATACAGGTCTTGTTTTTGTATCCATTCAGCCAGTCTGTGTCGTTTGGTTGGAGCATTTAATCCATTTACATTTAAGGTAATTATCGATATGTATGCTCTTATTGCTGTTTTGTTAATTGTTTTGGATTTGTTTTTGTAGGTCTTTTTTCTTCCCTTCCTCTTTTGTTCTCTTCTCTTGTGATTTGATGACTATGTTTAGTGTTTTGTTTGGATTGCCGCTTCTTTTTTGTGTGTGTATCTATTGTAGATTTTTGGTTTGCAGTTACCATGAGGTTTTGTTATAGCAGTCTATATATACAAGATTGTTTTAAGTGCTGGTCTCTTAATTTCAAATGCATTTCTAACATCCTGCATTTGTACTCTCTTCTCACGATTGCTGGTGTTATCTATCTATCTATCTGTTTATTTATTTATTTATTTTGGCTGTGCTGGGTCTTAGTTGCAGCATGCGGGATCTTTGTTGCAGCATACAGGATCTTTTAGTTGCAGCATGCGGACTTCTTAGTTGCAGCATGCGGACTCTTAGTTGCAGCCTGCTCTTAGTTGCAGCATGCATGCGGGATCTAGTTCCCCAACTAGGGATTGAACCCGGGCCTCCTGCATTGGGAGCACAGAGTCTTACCCACTGGACCACCAGGGAAGTCCCATGATTGCTGGTTTTTTTTTTATTATTATGTTTATTTTATTTTTGGCTGTGTTGGGTCTTCGTTTCTGCGCGAGGGCCCTCTCCAGCCGTGGCGAGTGGGGGCCACTCTTCATCGCGGTGCGCGGGCCTGTCACTATCGCGGCCTCTCTCGTTGCGGAGCAGAGGCTCCAGACGCTCAGGCCCAGCAGTTGTGGCTCACGGGCCCAGCCGCTCCGCGGCATGTGGGATCCTCCCAGACCAGGGCTCGAACCCGTGTCCCCTGCACTGGCAGGCAGACTCTCAACCACTGCGCCACCAGGGAAGCCCGATTGCTGGTTTTGATATCATATTTGTGTGTGGATGATTTCCTAGCTTTACTGTATGTTTGCCTTTACTGGTGAGCTTTCCCGTTTGTAATTTTCTTGTTTCTAGCTGTGGCCTTTCTTTCCCATCTAGAGAAGTTCCTTTAGCATTTGTTGTAAAGCAGGTTTGGTGGTGCTGAATTCTTTTAGCTTTTGCTTGTCCATAAAGCTTTTGATTTCTCTGTCCAATCTGAGCGAGAGCCTTGCTGGGTAGAGTATTCTTGGTTACATCACTTTAAATATATTGTGCCACTCCCTTCTGGTCTGCAGAGTTTTCTGCTGTAAAATCAGCTGATAACTGTATGGGGAGTCCTTGTATATAAATTGTTGCTTTTAATATCTTCTCTTTGTCTTTAATTTTTATAAATTTGATTAATACGTTTCTTGGTGTGTTCCTCCTTGGGTTTATCCTATATGGAACTCTCTGGACTTGAGTGTTTCCTTTCCCATGTTAGGGAAGTTTTTGGCTATTATCTCTGCAAATATTTTTTCAGGCCCTTTCTCTCCCTCTTCTTCTGGGACCCCTATAATGTGAATGTTGGTGCATTTAATGTTGTCCCAGTGGTCTCTCAGACTGTCCTCATTTTTTTTAATTAATTAATTAATTAATTAATTAATTTAGTTGCACCGGGTCTTATTTATTTATTTATTTATTTTTTATATTTATTTTTGGCTGTGTTGGGTCTTCGTTTCTGTGCGAGGGCTTTCTCCAGTTGCGGCAAGCGGGGGCCACTCTTCATCGCGGTGCGCGGGCCTCTCACTATCGTGGCCTCTCTTATTGCGGAGCACAGGCTCCAGACGCTCAGGCTCAGCAGTTGTGGCTCACGGGCCCAGCTGCTCCGCGGCATGTGGGATCTTCCCAGACCAGGGCTCGAACCTGTCTCCCCTGCATTAGCAGGCAGACTCTCAACCACTGCGCCACCAGGGAAGCCCTGTCCTCATTTCTTTTCATTCTTTTTTCTTTATTCTGTTCTGCAGCAGTGATTTCCACCAACCTTACAACTCACTTATTCGTTCTTTTGTCTCATTTATTCTGCTATCGATTCCTTCTATTCTGTTTTTCATTTCAGTTGTATTGTTCATCTCTGTTTGTTCTTTAAAACTTCTAGCTCTTTCTTAAACATTTCTTGTATCTTCTCCATCTGTGCCTCCATTCTTTTACCGAGATCTTAGGTCATCTTTACTATCATTACTCTGAATTCTTTTTCAGGTAGCTTGCCTATCTCCACTTCACTGAGTTGTTCTTCTGGGGTTTTGTCTTGTTCTTTCATCTGGAACATATTTCTCTGCATCTCATTTTGTCTAATTTTCTGTGTTTGTGATCTCTGTTCCTCAGGTGTCTCGTTATGGCTTCTTTGTCTTTGGGTATAGAATATCTTTTTTGGTAGGCTCAAGTTTTTTTTGTCAGCAGTTAGTTGTGATTTTGGTGTTTTCATGAGAGGAGGTGAGCTCAAGTCCTTCTACTCCACCATCTTGTCTCCAGCTTTTTTTTTTCCCTTTGTGCTTCCAGTCTCACTTGCTCATAGAGTCCTGCATGCAGAGGCCTTCCACCTGGCACTTCAAGCCAGAGTTTCTAGTGTGAAATGGCCGTGCTTGACACCTCAGCTCTGCTACACTCCATAAGGCACAGGCAGTTTTAAATTAAAGGATTCATAAAAATGTCATCTCCTTTCTTTTAGGCTGTCATCTGACTCAAATTCTCAAATTTACAGCTAGGGAGAGTCTGTTCTCCATCCTGCCTCAGAAAAGTGGAATCCTATCCACAAGTGGAATTTTAATAGTAAAAGTAACATATTACATCATATCTGAAATTATCCCATAATTTACATGGCAGTATCTATCCCAGTGATTTGTCAATGGCAAAATGAATCTAAGTGCTTAAAACAGCAAGCCTTTAAGATGGGTTTTACATGTATTAAAGAGAGGGGAACTCTTAGGTGACAAGCCTGAGTCTCCTAGAAAGGAATTAATGACTTGTGGTTTTTTTTCTTCATTATTGTCAACATTAATAGGCTACTTAGGGTCAAGCATCTGAAATTTTTGGTCACAAACAAAAGTACTACAAGAAATCAGATAGAATGACTAAGTCATTAAAAGTAGAGGAACAATTTTATTGAATATTCCCTTAAAGAAATGCTGCCAAAAAGAGAGGAAACTCTCCTTAGAACAGATTTTATTTCTAGTTCTCCTGAGCCATAATTCAGAATGAAATTGGTTTAAAGGGAAAACAGAATTTCTTTATTTGAATGGGTTCTGCTCTGTTCATCCTTGAACCTCAGAGTTTCTTAGCTATTTGGAAAGGAAATTGATGTGAATTAAAATTGTTGTGTACATAATATCACTAAAGTGTGTTTTATTTTTATTTTTTAAATTGTTCTATTAGATAAAATGTGAATTTTGAAGTTTAGGATAAGATGAGAGCTTATTTTCCACATATTTTGAATAAGGAGCAGAGATTAGGCAAATGAGAAATGCTATTATGAAAGTCCTAAATTTTTCAGATATATATGAGTTGTATTTTACCTCTACAGTTTTTAAAATAAATTTTAAATTTATTGTTATTATTCTAGTTGCAGTATCCAGTTTATTGGGACCATCTTGAATTCTGTGATGGATTCAGAAAACTTTTAGACCATTTACAGTTGGATAAAGTGAGTCCCTTGAAACTAATTACTCACGTGTGATTTTAATGCAACATTTATTGATACATTGTTAAGTCTGGTGTTGTCTTTTATTTTTTAATAACAGCTCTTTTGAGATAGAATTCACATACCATACAGTTTACCCTTTTAAAGTGTATAATTCACTGGTTTTTAATATATTCACAGTATGTACAACCATCACCACAGTCAATTTTTGAACATTTTTCCACCCCAGAAAGAAACCCCATACTTAGCAGTCACTCCCCACCCTTCCTCCCTGGCTGGAGCCCTGTTTCTATGGATTTGCCTATTTTGGATATTTTATATAATGGAATGATGTAATTTGTGGTCTTTTGTGACTGGCTATTTTCACTTAGTGTAGCATTTTCAGGGTTCATCAATGTTGCAGATTATATCAATATTTCATCGCTTTTTATTGTCAAGTAATATCCCATTGTATGGATATAACACATTTTATTTATCCATTCATCATTTGGTTTGTTTCCATTGGTTAGTTATTATGAGTAATGTTGCTATGAACATTCTTATACAAGTTTTTGTGTAGACAGATGTTTTCAGTTCTCTTGGGTACATGCCTAGGAGTGGAATTACCAAATCATAGGTTTCTTAAACAGAAACTACAAAGTAGTTTAATTTTCTAATGTAATCTATGAATAATATTTTTTAACTTGTGTAATTTATATACACAGTTGTATTTTTTCTTGACAGGGTGTAGACACTGCATTTAAATACAATATTTCCTAAATTTCTAACTGCTATAAATATTTCAGTCTAATGACTGGTGATGACATTGTATTCTGTAGTTGGTGATAATTAAAACAATTTTTTTTGATACTTCAAGATTGATCATTGTTTTTAGGATCCTTGTGTTTGTCTCCAATTAGGTTCATCTCTTTGGGGCTTCTTTGGGAGGCTTTTTGGCCCAGAAGTTTGCTGAATACACTCACAAATCTCCCAGAGTCCATTCTCTCATCCTCTGCAATTCCTTCAGTGACACTTCTATCTTTAACCAAACATGGACTGCAAACAGGTAAGAATGTAAACATTCAGCCAACATTTTTTTATTTTCAGTGGAATTTTGAAAATGTTGGCTTTTGGTTTTTCGATGCATTAGGGAGGGAGGGGCCATGTATACTTGTGTCTTTTGAAACCACCCTGGCTTTTAAAATTAGAAACAATCACCTTTGGAAAAGAAAAGAATTGAAAGACTTCTAAATTCAGTTGTTTCCATTACTCTAAATCATTGTCTAGCTTTGTTTACTATACGTTCACATGCCTTTACAGTTTAGTGCATATGTAACTGATACTGTGTTCTGCTTGCTCCACTTAGTATTTTGTGTACACAGTCCTGTTATAGTTTTTTTTAACAATTTTTTTTTTTCACGTTCTTTTATTTATTTATTTATGACTGTGTTGAGTCTTCGTTTCTGTGCGAGGGCTTTCTCTAGTTGCGGCAAGTGGGGACCACTCTTCATCGCGGTGCGCGGGCCTCTCACCATCGCGGCCTCTCTTGTTGTGGAGCACAGGCTCCAGACGCGCAGGCTCAGTAATTGTGGCTCACGGGCCCAGTTGCTCCGTGGCATGTGGGATCTTCCCAGACCAGGGCACGAACCCGTGTCCCCTGCATTGGCAGGCAGATTCTCAACCACTGCGCCACCAGGGAAGCCCCCCTGTTATAGTTTTTTAAGGCCTTTGGCTTCTCCCAATTTTTCATCATGTTCTACTGTAAATCTTTGTATAAATTACTTTTGTTCCTTCCCTTTCTGGGTTATTTTCTTGAGATATGTTCCCCAAAAGGGAGAGATTAGAGCATTTAGTCTGTCAGCAGATGTTCTGCACATCTTGACACTTTTACAACGTTAGTCTGCTTTTTAGAAAGATGGAAATGGTGGAATGCTTTGCGGGGCAACTAGTGGGGTACCTGTTTCCTCTAAGCCATCCCTTTATTGATTTTTATCATTTTAATTAACTTGATAGATGTCTAATGGTACCTTAAAGCTGACTTCATGATATTTCTTTCATTGCTAGCAAGGCTAGGCTCTACCCCAAAAAGCAGCCTAGTAACTAAACCTACCTGTGTGATCAGATTGGTTTTCACATAATTTTCTAGGTAAACATTGTTTTCATGGTTTTCACATCTACTCAGCATTCACTCTGATTTTTAAAATATTTCTCCTGATATTTTCTCAGTTGATTACTCAGCATTCATGCAGCAATTTCTTGTATACATCACACACAGATACTTCATGTCCAGATGATGCACTAAGTCATTGATTATTTTTGATGATTTTTCATGTTGTTTTAATTGTCAGAAGCCAAGACTTCCCCCACTTCGTTCGTGCTCTTGCATATCAGCTACTTTTTATCAAATGTCTGAGTGCTTACTCTGTGCCACACAGAGGCCGCAGGGGCAAACAGAGCCAAGAGGAGGCACCCTCTACAGGGCACACCTAGGCAGCATCACCTTTAGAAGATAAGGAACTGTGGGGCAGAGAACTTAGATCACTGAAGGTGACTGAAAGATGGCTGTCTGGTCTTTGTGAGGGAAGCCCACTGAGAATATGCATCAGAAGGTGGTCTGCACGTGTTTTTTGTGTTTTCTTTTTGGCCGTGGCCTGTGGGATCTTAGTTCCCCAACCAGGGATCGAACCCACGTGCCCTGCATTGGAAGCATGGAGTCTTAACCATTGGACCACCAGGGAAGACCCTGGTCTACACCTTTTATAAGTCATTTTCAGCATAGGGTAGAGAAATTCATGTTTACCCTGTATAATGGCTCTCAGTGTAATTAGTGGAGTAAATACTCATGACAGATCACATATAGAAATACATAAAGATTGAATTGCCTTGAATTAGCCCAGTTGAACCCAGTAGTAGCAATAGGAGGTATAATAACTCTGATTTTCCTATTTTGAAATCTATCTTTAATCAAGAGGTGATATAAACCTGAAGGTTGATATGGTAAGTGTTCAGTTTACCGCAAATAGGTTAGCCATTGGAAATAAGACCAAATAGAAAATAAAATCTTGGAATCATCAGAATGTCTACCTCTGTAAAGGCATTTTGAAATATTGCTTATAATTATTCCAAATCCCTAAAAGTTGGATCATATTAAACCATAACTCTTGGAGCTTGAGAAAATGTATACAAAAACTAGATGCTTCAAAACTAGCTCTTTAAAGGAAGGGACTAGGTCTTTTTTAATCTCTAGGTCCCAAGTACCTAGCTAATACGAAGCTTCAGTGTTGAATGAATATTTGCCATTTATGTGTAGTCTTGGAAATTTAAATTATCAGGTCTTTTTTTTTTTTAACAGCTTTTGGCTGATGCCATCATTTATGCTCAAAAAAATAGTTCTTGGAAACTTTTCATCTGGCCCAGTGGACCCTATGATGGCTGATGCCATTGATTTCATGGTGGACAGGGTAAGGATCATGGCCTTGGGGTGGGGACACCTTGTACTCGGAATTTTCATGTCTGCTTGGTTCCTGAAGAAATACCTGTCTCACTGTGTACTAGAGGTATTTGTTAAGCGTTCTTCCGTATTAACTTTACTACATCCAGACAGATATTCCTGCTGCTAAGTAATTCATCAGAATCACTTGGGGGAGCTTTTAAAAATACAGATTCTAAGGCCTCACACCAGACCATTGAACTAGAATCCCTGGCCGAGGGCGCTGGGAATCTGTGTTTTTACCTCACTCCTCTTCCACCTCCCCAGGTAAGTGTGATGGAGCAGGTCTGTGGACTTGCATTTAGGAACTACTGGGATAGACGTTTTTCTTTGGAGGCCTCTACTTAAATGTCTATCTGTCCTCTTTGAGCTGCTGGAATTGGCTTGGTGCCCACAGGCACCTGGTGGAAGAGTCTGCTCAGGTTGAGGGCTGTGGAAGGCCAGGTGCCCAGAATAGAAAAATGTCACCACTTGCAAGACCCAGTTATGGTCTCAAATACACTGTGTTTCCTCAGTGGTGACCATACTGGCCCCACCACACATAATACCGCCTTTCTGAGCACAGGTATTATCTGTGGATTTAATGTAAATGTGAAAAACAAAATTAATTTTTAAAAAATTCACCTTTGTTTCTTTCTGCAGCTGGAAAGTTTGGGGCAGAGTGAACTGGCTTCAAGACTTACCCTGAATTGTCAAAATTCTTATGTGGAACCTCATAAAATTCGGGACATCCCTGTGACCATCATGGACGTAAGTTTTAAGTAAAATAGATGCTTTGCCTTTTCTATATGTATATGTCAAGATCCACCTTATAATTATTTTATGATTTTTCAGTGTGCCTCTTCAAATACTGCCTTGGATTTTCTTTTTTTTACCCCCCAGCTTTCTCAAATCCAAAATAATCTTTTATTGCTTATCCTGTATTTTTTCTGGCAGGAATAACACCATTGAAATCAAAGTAAATTTAAACAAACATGGTACTCCTTACCCATTTTGGTTTGCTTTGCTATTCTCATCAACAGATATTGCTCTTTAGCCTAAATTACAAATCTGGGCAGTAAAGTGAAGGTGCCTCATGAGTGCAGAGAATCAAGAATCCCATAAAGTCTAACACAAAAACTTGCTTCTTATATATTTTTTAATTGTAGTGAAATATACATAACAAAATTCACCATTTAAACCACTTTTAAGTGTACAGAGCAGTGGCATTAAGTACATTTACAGTGTGGTCCAACTGCCACTGTTACCCATCCCCAGAACTTTCCATCATCCCAAACTGAAACTCTGTACCCATTAAACAATAATTCCCCATCCCCCCCAGTCCCTACTAGTAACCTTTATCTTACTTTTTGTCTCTATGAATTTGCCTATTCTAGGTACCTCATACAAGTGGAATCATATAATTATCCTTTTGTATCTGGCTTGTTTCACTTACTTAGCATAATGTTTTCAAGGTTCATCCATGTTACAGTGTCATTCCCTTTTACGGCTGAATTATACTCCGTTGTACGTATATACCACCTCTTGTTTATCTTCTCATCTCCTGACAGACATTTGAGTTGTTTCCACCTTTTGGCTGTTGCAAACATTGGTGTACAAATACCCATTTGAGTTCCTGCTTTCAATTCTTTTGGGTAGTGCATACCTAGAAGTAGAAATGCTGAATCATTTGGTAATTCTATATTTAACTTTTGGAGGAACTGCCTTATCACCTTCCACAGGGGCTGTACCATTTTACATTCCCACTAGCAATACATAAGGTTTCCAATTTCTCCATATCCTCTCCAACACTTGTTATTTTCTGGTTTTTTTGATAGTAGCCACCCTAATGGTTGTGAAGTGGTATCTCACTGTGGCTTTGACTTTTTATTTTAATCATGTAACTGTTCTGTCTCATAATGGATTTATTCCTAAATGCAAGTAACATGGTATTTTTAAGAACTGATTTTTATCAGGAAATTATCCATTACAAACATGTACAATAACTTATCATTCTCCACTATAATTCCTACATTCCAACATTTACCATGACACAGAGCAAGCTTTTCAACACTCTCAGTGAAATACATGGTCCTCGCAGTGCATTTGTTCTGCCTGCCCTTTCAAAGTTGTGTTCACCACTTGGGTACATGGTCACTTAAAACTGTCTGCAAGTTTTAGCAAGGTGGAGATACACCTATTTTTATTTTCATGGGTTTTTTTGTTTCTTTTAAATTATTTTGAATAATTTGTTGCATGTGCATAAACATAAATTTGTATGAGTACTGAAAGATTCTAGAGTCATACATTCCAAACTTCTAACAGTGGCTCCCCCAGAAAAGGGTCTGGACTTCTTCTTATACTATAAAAAAATTTTTTTGAATTCTTTTTCACTGAGCATATGCTACTTGTATAACTGTTTCTATTTTTTTAAGAAAACTTTCTTTTTTTTCTTTTTTTTATAAATTTATTTATTTAGTTATTTATGGCTGCATTGGGTCTTCATTGTTGTGCCCGGGCCTAGTTGTGGCAAGCAGGGGCTACTCTTTGTTGCAGTGCGTGGGCTTCTCATTGCAGTGGCTTCTCTTGTTGTGGAGCACAGGCTCTAGGCGCGTGGGCTTCAGTAGTTGTAGCTCGCGGGCTCTAGAGCACAGGCTCAGTAGTTGTGGCGCATGGACTTAGCTGCTCTGCGGCATGTGGGATCTTCCCAGGCCAGGGCTCGAACCCATGTCCCCTGCATTGGCAGGCATATTCTTAACCACTGTGCCACCAGGAAAGTCCCTATAACTGTCTCAAATTAATAATAAGTTCTTTTAGGGTTTCGCAATCTTTTTGAAATTGTTATTTTCAATGATTGTTCACAGGACTTCCCTGGTGGCTCAATGGTTAAGAATCCGCCTGCCAATGCAGGGGACATGGGTTCGAGCCCTGGTCCGGGAAGATCCCACATGACACGGAGCAGCTAAGCCCGTGCACCACAACTCCTGAGCCTGTGCCCTAGAGCCCGGAAGCCACAACTACTGAAGCCCATGCGCCTAGAGCCCGTGCTCCACAAGAGAAGCCACCACAATGAGAAGCCACACACCACAACAAAGAGTAGCTCCCACTCGCCGCAACTAGAGAAGGCCCACACGCAGCAACGAAGACCCAACGCAGCCCAAAAAAAAACATCGCTATTAATATTGTTAATTTAGTTAACTATGTTTGAGGACAAAGGAAATTCATGGTAGAATTTTTTCCCCTAAACAATGCAAGAGACATTTGGCAGTAAAATCTGTGTTAATGTTTTACATTGGAGTTAGAGTCACCAGGGATGAGCAAGAGGGGGTGGGGTGGCCCAGGCTCTAGAAGGGTTCAGCCATGTCTCTTGAAAGGAATGCTTGGTTGGGGGGGGCACTTTGCTGAATGTGAAAAGAACACATTGAAATAACAGTTTGGGCCTCATGTTCTTTTAAAGGTGTTTGACCAGAGTGCACTTTCAACTGAAGCTAAAGAAGAAATGTACAAACTGTATCCTAATGCCCGGAGGGCTCACCTGAAAACAGGAGGCAATTTCCCATACCTGTGCAGAAGTGCAGAGGTGAATCTCTATGTACAGGTAGGTCCTAGGTTGGAACCCAGAGCACTTTGAACCCAGAGTCTATGGTTTGAAACATAAAGCTTTTTTATTTTTTTTTTTTGGTGGTCGAGTAAGAGAACTACAGAATTCTCTGTAGGAATGAAGCATTGACTTGATAAAGGTGGTCTACATTAATAACTTACAGAAGAATTCAAGCATATTAGAGACGCCTGGGGGACTCTCTGCCCACTATCCCTTTTCTAAGAACCACAGGCCTGAACTCACACACTGAAGCAGCCGTTTGGTACGATGGGACCTTGGCTCCTGGACGCAATGAATTCAGCCAGAGCAGGATACCAGACTTAAATGGAGTCGATCTGAATCCCATGAAGTGACTTCTTGGTCTAATTTTATGCATTAAAACACCACACAAACAAGTAAACACCACTTCTTCTAATACCTGCCTAAATGGATATTAGAATAGTGGTGAGAAATGGTTGCTTTGCAATTTGGCAAGTAGTATCAAGAGCCTTAAAAAACCAGTCACGTTCTTTGATCCTGTCGTCCACGTGTGGCAACAGATCCTGAGGAGAGGATCATAAATACAAAAAAAACTTGATTCCCAGAGATAGTCATTACGGTGTTAGAACAGCAGAGGATGGGTAGGACCTGATTCGTAGCAGCAGAGGGGAAGGGTAAACACCTACTAGTGAAGAAGCACGTGGCAATTTAAGATGTTAATAACAATTTGTAGTTACCTGGAAAGACTGGTTACATATTAAGTGAGGAACAAAGATCCCAAATTGTGGTTTTGGTTTGTTTTTTTTTTTTTTTCTTTCTTTTGGCTGCGTTGGGTCTTCATTGCTGCACACGGGCTTTCTCTGGTTGCAGCAAGCAGGGGCTACTCTTCATTGTGATGCGCAGGCTTCTCATTGCGGTGGCTTCTCTTATTGCAGAGCACAGGCTCTAGGCACGCAGGCTTCAGTAGTTGTGGCACACGGGCTCAGTAGTTGTGGCTTGCAGGCTCTGGAGCACAGGCGCAGTAGTTGTGACACACAGGCTTAGTTGCTCCACAGCATGTGGGATCTTCCCGGACCAGGGCTCGAACCCATGTCCCCTGCATTGGCAGGCGGATTCTTAACCACTGCATTGCCAGGGAAATCTCCAAATTGTGGTTTTTAAAAATTTTTTGACTTTTCTGTTTTCTAATTTTTCTAATTAGTATGTATTACTCTAATTTTTTAGTGTATATTTTTATTTTTATTGAGGTATAGTTGATTTACAATATTAGTTTCAGGTGTTCTATATAGTGATTCAACATTTTTATAGATTATACTCCATTTAAAGTTACTATAAAATATTGGCTATATTCCCTGTGTTGTACGATATATTCTTATAGCTTATTTTATACGTAGTAGTTTGTACCTTTTAACCCCCTGAGCTTATCTTGCCCATTCCCCCAGTACTCTGTAATTTTAGAACTAGAAACCATTAATACACGACAATGATGTTTAAAATAATTATTCTGCATTTCTGCAGATACATTTGCTGCAATTCCACGGAACCAAATATGCGGCTATTGACCCATCGATGGTCAGTGCTGAGGAACTCGAGGTGCAGAAAGGCAACCTTGGCATCAGTCAGGAGGAGCAGTAGCTGTTAGCGTTGGCTGTTAGTGATGAGGGATCCAGTGTGTTCGTACAATCAGTGACATCAGTGCCCACCAGTCGGCCTCTCTCTTCGGTTCGTCAGGTTCACCGGTTATCACTGTGTTTGGAACTAGGACTGATTGTCATCTTCGTGACAGGCGGCAGCTCTTCTAAGCCAGTGTAACTATTCCCTCTTCAGCTTTTTTAGCTTTTGAACTTAAAGAAGTACTCCTGAAGATTCCCATTTTAAGAATTGTGAAAATTTTGCTACCAAAAAAAGTCTTCACCACTGTGTTGTTAAGTGAATGTTAGTTTCTGAATTTGGGGATTCTGTGGATTTTTTTCCTTTCTTTCTTTTCTTCCTTTCTTTCTTTCTGTTATTTGCTGTAAATGCTGCACATCCACATTGTGTATCAGAAGGACGTTGGTTATTTTTATGCTTTCTTGGTTATAATTTATCAGAGTGCCAAGGCTGTCACCCACTGTTTGCTCTCCTGCAAATGAACTACTAATTTCCAGTTAAGCAAATTGTTCTCAGTTTTGGCTGTTGTCTGTCTTTCTACCCATTACAGTCTTTGGAATAAAAATTCAATTTGAGTGAGTGGCTTTTGTGATTATCATAGCTGCCAACTGGGCTACCTACACATAGGACTCTCTGAGAAGCAGACTTGTGTTTGCCAAGCCTGTGTGTCTTTCTTTACGTTAAGTTACTTAATCTCTCTCTCTAAAGCGCAGTTTGCTCATTGTTTGTTAGATTACAGAAACAATCCTTTATTGAGCTGCTGCTATGTGCAAGGTACTTTTCATACCTGCTTTTTTTTCCACCTCAGTGGAAGATTTTAAACAAACACACATAAAGTAGAGAAAATAGTATAATGAACTACATCCCCATTACCCAGTTTCAAAAATTATCAACTCATGGACAGTGTTGTATCATCTCTTACCCCACCCTCACTTTTTCCACACATACTCCTATGACTGAATTATTTTAAGGCAATTTCTGATACCTTATTTCATCTGTACATTTCTATATGTACCTTCAAGAGATAAAGTAATGCCATTATCACACTAAAAAATTCACCAATAATTCCTTCATACTGTCTAACATCCAGTCAATGTTCTTATTTGTGATTATCTCATAAATGTCTTTTCACAGTTGACTTGTTCTAATCAGCTTCCAAAGTTCACACTTGGAAAGACCAGAACCTACCAAAAAGCTCTTCTACAACTAAAGATAATATAAAGAAGGAACCACAACAAGACAGACAGGAGGGGTGGAGTCACAATATAGCCAAGTCCCATACCCCCAGGTGTGGGACCAACATACAGGAGAATTGCAATTGCAGAGGTTCTCCCAAAAGAGGGTTCCAAGCCCCAAGTCAGGCTCCCCAGCCCAAGGGTCCTGCACTGGCAAGATGAGCACCCAGAGCATTTGGCTTTGAAAGGCAAGAGGGGCTTACTTTCAGGAGTACCAGAGGACTGGCGGAAACGGAGACTTCACTCTCAAAGGGCTCACAGAAAATCTCACATGCTCCAGGACCCAGGGCAGGAGCAGTGATTGATTATATAGGAGCCTGGGTCAGACCTACCTGCTGCTCTTAGAGAATCTCCTGGAGAGGCAGGAGGCAACTGCAGCTCACCCTAGGGACACAGACACTGGCAGCAGCCATTCTTGGGAGGTCATTCTACCACATGGACACTGGTGCTGACAAGTCATTGTGGAATCCTCCCTCCAGCTTATTAGCCCCAGCACCCAGCCTGGCCCTGGCCCAACAGCCTATAGGCACCACTGCTGGGACACCTTAGGCCAAGCAACTAACTGGGTGGGGACACAGCTCCACCCACCATCAGATAGGCTGCCTTGAGACCCCCTGAGCCCCCAGCCACCTCTGAACATGGCCTTGCCCACCATAGGGCCCAGCTCCACCCACCCATGGGCAGGCACCAGTGCCTGGGCCACAGTCCCACATTCTAAGGAGTCTGCTCTAGCCTCCAGACCAGTCTCACCCACCAGGGAGCAGACACCAACAGCAAGAAAACCACAGCTCCACGGCCGATGGATCCAGACACGCCACCAGCAGGCCAGATCCTGCACTAGGACCAGCTGGGCCTGGCCCCACCCACTAGCAGGCCAACACAAACTTCAGGATGCTCTGGACTCTGCACTCAACCATGTCAGGAATGGGCCTCACCCACCAGCGACCTGACACCAGCTCAGGGACCCCTGGTCACTGTGACTAGATTCCAGGATCTGGCTCTGCTTACCAGTAGGCTGGCACTAGCCCCAGGACCTGGGTTCCCCCACCAGTGGGTGGGCAACAGCCCCAGAGTCCCCTGGACCTTGACTCTGCCCACCAGTGCCTAGCACTAGTCCCAGGCCTCCTGGGTTCCACAGTCAGCCACCACGTGACCTGGTCCCAGCAACCAGCAGTTAGCACCCCCCACACAAGGCAAGGCCTGGCAATCAACTGAACCGGGGGCCAATCAAGCCTACCAAACTACCCACACAGTCTGCCACAACAGAGGGACCCATGCAGCCCTCATAGGGTGAACCCCTAGAGGACATACAGCTTGGGTAACAAGAGGGGGATGCATTGCTGGGATGCACAGGACATCTCCTACAAAAGGCCGCTTCTCCAGGGTGAGGAAACGGAACCAACCTGCCAGATACATAAAAATAAAAACAACTTGGCAAAATGAGGCAACAGAGGAGTATTTTCCAAACGAAGGAACAAGATAAAACCCCAGAAGAAAAACTAAGCAAAGTGGAGATATGCAGTCTACTCAAGAAGGAGTTCAGGGTAGTGATCATAAAAATGATCAAAGAACTCGGGAGAAGAGTGGATAAACAGAAAAGTTGGAAGTTTTAAACAAAGAGTTGGAAAATGTAAAGAACCAAACAGATGAAGAATACAATAACTGAAATGAAAAATATACTAGAAGAAACCAACAGTAGACTAAATGGGACAGAGGAATGGATCAGCGAGCTGGAAGATGGAGAAGTGGAAATCACTGAAGCTGAACAGAAAAAACAATGAAAAGAAATGAGGACAATTTAAGAGACCTCTGGGACAACATCAAGTGCACTAATATAGAGGTCCAAGAAGGAGGAAACAGAGAAAAGGGAGCTGAGAACAAACTTGAAGACATAATAGCCGAAAACTGGCCTAAAATGGGAAAGGAAACACACATCCAATCCAGGAAGTACAGAGTCCCCACAGGATTAACCCAAAGAGAAACACACCAAGACACATTGTAATCAAAATGGCAGAAATTAGAGATGAAGAGAGAATATTAAAAGCAGCAAGGGAAAAACAACAAATGAAATACAAGTAAAGTCCCATAAAGCTATCAGCTGACTTTTCAGCAGAAACTCTGTAGGCCAGTAGGGAATGGCACAATATACTTAAACTGATGAAAGGGAAAAACCTACAACAACCAAGAATACCCAGCAAGGCTCTCATTCAGATTTGATGGAGAGATCAAAAGCCTTACAGACAAGCAAAAGCAGAAAGAGTTCAGCACCACCAAACAAGAAATGTGAAAGGAACTTCTCTAAGCAAAAAAGAAAAGGCCACAACAGGAAACCCAAAAATCATGAAAGGAAAAAAATCTCATTGGTAAAGGCAAACAGTAAAGGCAGGAAATCACCCACGCACAAAGCTAGTAGGAAGGTTAAAACACAAAAGTAGTAAAATCTACATCCACAGTAAGCAGAAAAGAGATACACAAAACAAATAGATGTAAAACATAATATCAGGCCGGAGAGAAGATGGTGGAAGAGTAAGACGTGGAGATCACCTTCCTTCCCACAGATACAGTAGAAATACATCTACACGTGGAACTGCTCCTACAGAACACCCACTGAACGCTGGCAGAAAATGTCAGACCTCCCAAAAGGCAAGAAACTCCCCACGTACTTGGGTAGGGCAAAAGAAAAAAGAAATAACAGAGACAAAAGAATAGGGACGCGACCTGCACCAGTGGGAGGGAGCCGTGAAGGAGGAAAGGTTTCCACGCACTAGGAAGCCCCTTCGTGGGCGGGGACTGCGGGTAGCAGAGGTGGGAAGCTTCGGAGCCACGGAGGAGAGCGCAGCCACAGGGGTGCGGAGGGCAAAGTGGAGAGATTCCCGCACAGAGGCTCGGCACCGAGCAGCACTCACCAGCCCGAGAGGCTTGTCTGCTCACCCGCCGGGGCGGGCGGGGGCTGGGAGCTGAGGCTCGGGCTTCGGTCGGATCGCAGGGAGAGGACTGGGGTTGGTGGCGTGAACACAGCCTGAAGGGGTTAGTGCACCACAGCTAGCCGGGAGGGGGTCCGGGAAAAAGTCTGCAGCTGCTGAAGAGGCAAGAGACTTTTTCTTGCCTCTTTGTTTCGCGGCACACAAGGAGAAGGGATTCAGAGTGCCGCCTAAACGAACTCCAGAGAAGGGCGCGAGCCGTGGCGATCAGCGCGGGCCCCAGAGATGGGCGTGAGACGCTAAGGCTGCTGCTGCCGCCACCAAAAAGCCTGTGTGCGAGCACAGGTCACTCTCCACACCGCCCCTCCCGGGAGCCGGTGCAGCCCGCCACTGCCAGGGTCCCGTGATCCAGGGACAACTTTCCCGGGAGAACGCACGGCGCGCCTCAGGCTGGTGCAACGTCACGCCGGCCTCTGCCGCCGCAGGCTCGCCCCGCCTCCTCTGTACCCCTCCCTCCCTCTGGCCTGAGTGAGCCAGAGCCCCCGAAGCAGCTGCTCCTTTAACCCCGTCCTGTCTGGGCGGGGAACAGACGCTCTCAGGCGACCTACACGCAGAGGCGGGTCCAAATCCAAAGCTGAACCCCAGGAGCTGTGCGAACAGGGAAGAGAAGGGGAAATCTCTCCCAGCAGCCTCAGAAGCAGCGGATTAAAGCTCCACAAACAACTTGATGTGCCTGCATCTGCTGAACACCTGAATAGACAACGAATCAGCCCAAATTCAGGAGGGGGACTCTGGGAGCAGGAGATATTAATTTTTCCCCTTTTCCTTTTTTTGTGAGTGTATATGTATATGCTTCTGGGTGAGATTTTGTCTGTATAACTTTGCTTTACAATAGCTTTATTTTACTTCACTATATTATAGCCTCTTTCTTTCTTTCTTTCTATTTTTTCTCCCTTTTACTCTGAGCCGTGTGGACGAAAGGCTCTTGGTGCTCCAGCCAGGCATCAGGGCCGTACCTCTGAGGTGGGAGAGCCAACTTCAGAACACTGGTCCACAAGAGACCTCCCAGCTCCACGTAATACCAAACGGCAAAAATCTCTCAGAGATCTCCATCTCAACATCAAGACCCAGCTTCACTCAACGACCAGCAAGCTACAGTGCTGGACACCCTATGCCAAACAACTAGCAAGACAGGAACACAGCCCCATCCATTAGCAGAGAGGCTGCCTAAAATCATAATAAGGCCACAGACACCACAAAATACACCACCAGACGTGGAGGTGCCCACCAGAAAGACAAGATCTAGCCTCATCCACCAGAACTCAGGCACTAGTTCCCTCCACCAGGAAGCCTACACAACCCACTGAACCAACCTTAGCCACTGGGGACAGATACCAAAAACAACGGGAACTACGAACCTGCAGCCTGTGAAAAGGAGACCCCAAACACAGTAAGATAAGCAAAATGAGATGACAGAAAAACACACAGCAGATGAAGGAGCAGAGTCAAAACACACCAGACCTAACAAATGAAGAGGAAATAGGTAGTCTACCTGAAAAAGAATTCAGAATAATGATAGTAAGGATGATCCAAAATCTGGGAAATAGAATAGACAAAATGCAAGAAACATTTAACAAGGACGTAGAAGAACTAAAGAGGAACCAAGCAACGATGAAAAACACAATAAATGAAATTAAAAATACTCTAGATGGGATCAATAGCAGAACAACTGAGGCAGAAGAACGGATAAGTGACCTGGAAGATAAAATGGTGGAAATAACTACTGCAGAGCAGGATAAAGAAAAAAGAATGAAAAGAACTGAGGACAGTCTCAGAGACCTCTGGGACAACATTAAACGCACCAACATTCGAATTATAGGGGTCCCAGAAGAAGAAGAGAAAAAGAAAGGGACTGAGAAAATATTTGAAGAGATTATAGTTGAAAACTTCCCTAATATGGGAAAGGAAATAGTTAATCAAGTCCTGGAAGCACAGAGAGTCCCATACAGGATAAATCCAAGGAGAAACACCAAGACACATATTAATCAAACTGTCAAAAATTAAATATAAAGAAAACATATTAAAGGCAGCAAGGGAAAAACAACAAATAACACACAAGGGAATCCCCATAAGGTTAACATCTGATCTTTCAGCAGAAACTCTGCAAGCCAGAAGGGAGTGGCAGGATATACTTAAAATGATGAAGGGGAAAAACCTACAACCAAGATTACTCTACCCAGCAAGGATCTCATTCAGATTCGATGGAGAAATTAAAACCTTTACAGACAAGCAAAAGCTGAGAGAGTTCAGCACCACCAAACCAGCTTTACAACAAATGCTAAAGGAACTTCTCTAGGCAAGAAACACAAGAGAAGGAAAAGACCTACAATAACAAACCCAAAACATTTAAGAAAATGGGAATAGGAACATACATATCGATAATTACCTTGAATGTAAATGGATTAAATGCTCCCACCAAAAGACACAGACTGGCTGAATGGATACAAAAACAAGACCCATATATATGCTGTCTACAAGAGACACACTTCAGACCTAGAGACACATACAGGCTGAAAGTGAGGGGATGGAAAAAGATATTCCATGCAAATGGAAATCAAAAGAAAGCTGGAGTAGCAATTCTCATATCAGACAAAATAGACTTTAAAATAAAGACTATTACAAGAGACAAAGAAGGACACTATATAATGATCAAGGGATCGATCCAAGAGGAAGGTATAACAATTGTAAATATTTATGCACCCAACATAGGAGCACCTCAATACATAAGGCAAATACTAACAGCCATAAAAGGGGAAATCGACAGCAACACAATCATAGTAGGGGACTTTAACACCCCACTTTCACCAATGGACAGATCATCCAAAATGAAAATAAATAAGGAAACACAAGCTTTAAATGATACATTAAACAAGATGGACTTAATTGATATTTATAGGACATTCCACCCAAAAACAACAGAATACACATTTTTCTCAAGTGCTCATGGAACACTCTCCAGGATAGATCATATCTTGGGTCACAAATCAAGCCTTGGTAAATTTAAGAAAATTGAAATCGTATCAAGTATCTTTTCCGACCACAACGCTATGAGACTAGATATCAATTATAGGAAAAGATCTGTAAAAAATACAAACACATGGAGGCTACACAATACACTACTTAACAACGAAGTGATCACTGAAGAAATCAAAGGGGAAATCAAAAAATACCTAGAAACAAATGACAATGGAGACACGACGACTCAAAACCTATGGGATGCAGCAAAAGCAGTGCTAAGAGGGAAGTTTATAGCAATACAAGCCTACCTCAAGAAACAGGAAACATCTCGAATAAACAACCTAACCTTGCACCTGAAGCAATTAGAGAAAGAAGAACAAAAAAAAACCCAAAGCTAGCAGAAGGAAAGAAATCATAAAGATCAGATCAGAAATAAATGAAAAAGAAATGAAGGAAACAATAGCAAAAATCAATGAAACTAAAAGCTGGTTCTTTGAGAAGATAAAAAAAATTGATAAACCATTAGCCAGACTCATCAAGAGAAAAAGGGAGAAGACTCAATAGAATTAGAAATGAAAAAGGAGAAGTAACCACTGACACTGCAGAAATACAAAAGATCATGAGAGATTACTACAAGCAACTCTATGCCAATAAAATGGACAACCTGGAAGAAATGGACAGATTCTTAGAAATGCACAACCTGCCGAGACTGAACCAGGAAGAAATAGAAAATATAAACAGACCAATCACAAGCACTGAAATTGAAACTGTGATTAAAAACCTTCCAACAAACAAAAGCCCAGGACCAGATGGCTTCACAGGCGAATTCTATCAAACATTTAGAGAAAAGCTAACACCTATCCTTCTCAAACTCTTCCAAAATATTGCAGAGGGAGGAACACTCCCAAACTCATTCTACGAGGCCACCATCACCCTGATACCAAAACCAGACAAAGATGTCACAAAGAAAGAAAACTACAGGCCACTATCACTGATGAACATAGATGCAAAAATCCTCAACAAAATAGTAGCAAACAGAATCCAACAACACATTAAAAGGATCATACACCATGATCAAGTGGGGTTTATCCCAGGAATGCAAGGATTCTTCAATATATGCAAATCAATCAACGTGATACACCATATTAACAAATTGAAGGAGAAAAACCATATGATCATCTCAATAGATGCAGAGAAAGCTTTCGACAAAATTCAACACCCATTTATGATAAAAGCCCTGCAGAAAGTAGGCATAGAGGGAACTTTCCTCAACATAATAAAGGCCATATATGACAAACCCACAGCCAACATTGTCCTCAATGGTGAAACACTGAAACCATTTCCACTAAGATCAGGAACAAGACAAGGTTGCCCACTCTCACCACTATTATTCAACATAGTTTTGGAAGTGTTAGCCACAGCAATCAGAGAAGAAAAAGAAATAAAAGGAATCCAAATCGGAAAAGAAGAAGTAAAGCTGTCACTGTTTGCAGATGACATGATACTATACATAGAGAATCCTAAAGATGCTACCAGAAAACTCCTAGAGCTAATCAATGAATTTGGTAAAGTAGCAGGATACAAAATTAATGCACAGAAATCTCTTGCATTTCTATACACTAATGATGAAAAATCTGAAAGTGAAATTAAGAAAACACTCCCGTTTACCATTGCAACAAAAAGAATAAAATATCTAGGAATAAACCTACCTAAGGAGACAAAAGACCTGTATGCAGAAAATTATAAGACACTGATGAAAGAAAGATGATACAAATAGATGGAGAGATATACCATGTTCTTGGATTGGAAGAATCAACATTGTGAAAATGACTCTACTACCCAAAGCAATCTACAGATTCAATGCAATCCCTATCAAACTACCACTGGCATTTTTCACAGAACTAGAACAAAAAATTTCACAATTTGTATGCAAACACAAAAGACCCCGAATAGCCAAAGCAATCTTGAGAACGAAAAATGGAGCTGGGGGAATCAGGCTCCCTGATTTCAGATTATATTACAAAGCTTCAGTAATCAAGACAGTTTGGTACTGGCACAAAAAGAGAAATATAGATCAATGGAACAGGATAGAAAGCCCAGAGATAAACCCACGCACATATGGTCACCTTATCTTTGATAAAGGAGGCAAGCATATACAGTGGAGAAAAGACAGCCTCTTCAATAAGTGGTGCTGGGAAAATTGGACAGATACATGTAAAAGTATGAAATTAGAACATTCCCTGACACCATGCACAAAAATAAACTCAAAATGGATTAAAGACCTAAGTGTGAGGCCAGACACTATCAAAGTCTTAGAGGAAAACACAGGCAGAACACTCTATGACATACATCACAGCAAGATTCTTTTTGACCCAGCTCCTAGAGAAATGGAAATAAAAACACAAATAAACAAATGGGCTTAATGAAACTTAAAAGCTTTTGCACAGCAAAGGGAACCATAAACAAGACCAAAAGACAACCCTCAGAATGGGAGAAAATATTTGCAAATGAAGCAACTGACAAAGGATTAATCTCCAAGATTTACAAGCAGCTCATGTAGCTCAATAACAAAAAAACGAACAACCCAATCCAAAAATGGGCAGAAGACCTAAATAGACATTTCTCCAAAGAAGATGTACAGATTGCCAACAGACACATGAAAGAATACTCAACGTCATTAATCATTAGAGAAATGCAAATCAAAGCTACAATGAGATATCATCTCACACCAGTCAGAATGGCCATCATCAAAAAATCTAGAAACAGTAAATGCTGGAGAGGGTGTGGAGGAAAGGGAACACTCTTGCACTGTTGGTGGGAATGTAAATTGATACAGCCACTATGGAGAACAGTATGGAGGTTCCTTAAAAAACTACAAATAGAACTACCATACGACCCAGCAATCCCACTACTGGGCATATACCCTGAGAAAACCATAGTTCAAGAAGAGTCATGTACCAAAATGTTCATTGCAGCTCTATTTACAATAGCCAGGACATGGAAGCAACCTAAGTGTCCATCATCGGATGAATGGATAAAGAAGATGTGGCACATATATACAATGGAATATTACTCAGCCATAAAAAGAAATGAAATGGAGGTATTTGTAATGAGGTGGATGGAGTTAGAGTCTGTCATACAGAGTGAAGTAAGTCAGAAAGAGAAAAACAAATACAGTATGCTAACACATATATATGGAATCTAAGGGAAAACAAAAAAGGCCATGAAGAACCTAGTGGCAAGACGGGAATAAAGACACAGACCTACTAGAGAATGGACTTGAGGATATGGGGAGGGGGAGGGGTGAGATGTGACAGGGTGAGAGAGTGTCATGGACATATATACACTACCAAATGTAAAATAGATAACTAGTGGGAAGCAGCCACATAGCACAGGGAGATCAGCTCAGTGCTTTGTGACCACCTAGAGGGGTGGGATGGGGAGGGTGGGAGGGAGGGAGATGCAAGAGGGAAGAGATATGGGAACATATGTATATGTATAAGTGATTCACTTTGTTATAAGGCAGAAACTAACACACCATTGTAAAGCAATTATACTTCAATAAAGATGTTTTAAAAAAAACATAATATCAAAAACAGTAAACATGAGGGGAGGAGAGTACAAATGCAGGGCTGTTAAAAGGCATTGGAAATTAAGAGATCAGCAACTTAAAACAATCACATATATATATCAATTGCTATATAAAAACCTCATGGGGGACTTCCCTGGTGGTCCAGTGGCTAAGACTTCATGCTCCCAATGCAGGGAGCCCAGGTTCAATCCCTGGTCAGGGAATTAGATCCCACATGCATGCTGCAGTGAAGATCCCACATGCGACAACTAAGACGTGGCACAGCCAAAATAAATAAATAAATATTTTTAAAAAAAACCTCATGGTAATCACACACAAGATCTGTAATAGACACACACACTCAAAAAGAAAAAGGAATCCAAACATAACACTAAAGATAGTCATCAAATCACAAGAGAACAAAAGAAGAAAGGAACAAAAAAGACCTATAAAAATAACCCAAAACAATTAACAAAATGGCAATAAGAACATACATATCTGTAATTACTTTAAATGTAAATGGACTAAATGCTCCAATCAAAAGACAGAGTAGGGGCTTCCCTGGTGGCACAGTGGTTAAGAATCCACCTGCCGATGCAGGGGACACGGGTTCGAGCCCTGGTCTGGGAAGATCCCACATGCCGCAGAACAACTAAGCCTGTGCACCAGAATTACTGAGCCTCTGCTCTAGAGCCCACGAGCCACAACTACTGAGCCCGTGTGCCACAACTATTGAAGCCCGTGCACCTAGAGCCTGTGCTCTGCAACAAGAGAAGCCACCGCAATGAGAAGTCTACACACCACAACAAAGAGTAGCCCCCGCTCGCCACAACTAGAGAAAGCCCGCACGCTACAATGAAGACCCAACGCAGCCAAAAATAAATAAAATAAATAAATTTATAAAAAAAAAAAAAAGACAGTAGCTGAATGAATAAAAAAACAAGACCCACATATATGCTGGCTACAAGAGACTCACTTGAGATGTAAAGACACACACAAACTGAAACTGAGGGGATGGAAAAAGGTATTCCATGCAAATGGAAATCAAAAGAAAGCCAAGGTAGCAATACTCATATCAGATAAAATAGACTTTAAAATAAAGACTGTTACAAGAGATAAAGAAGGACATTACATAATGAACAAGGGATCAATCCAAGAAAAAGTTATACCAATTGTAAACATATATGCACCCAACATAGGAGCACCTAAATACATAAAGCAAATATTAATGGACATAAAGGCAGAAATTGATAGTAACAATAATAATAGGGGACCTTACCACACTTACATCAATGGACAGAACATCCAGAGAATCAATAAGGAAACACTGGCCTTAAATGACACATTAGACCAAATGAACTTAATAGATATATATAGAACATCCCATAAAAAGCAGTAGAATACACATTCAAGTGCTCATGGAACATTCTCCAGGATAGATCACATGCTAGGCCAGAAAACAATTCTTGGTAAATTTAAGAAAATTGAAATCATATCAAGCATCTTTTCCAACCACAATGCTATGAAACTAAAAATCAACTACAGGAAAAAAAAACCTGCAAAAAACACAAACAGGTGGAGGCTAAACAATATGCTACTAAACAAGCACTGAATAAATCAAAGAGGAAATAAAAAATACCTAGAGACAAATGAAAATGAAAACAAAATGATCCAAAAGTCTATGGGATGCAGCAAAAGCAGTTCTAAGAGAGAAGTTTATAGCAATACAAGCTTACCTCAGGAAACAAGAAAAATCTCAAACAACCTGACCTTACACGTAAAGGAACTAGAAAAAGAACAACAAACAAAACCCCAAGTCCATAGAAGGAAAGAAATTGTAAAGATCAGAGCAGAAATAAATGAAATAGAGATTTTTTAAAAATCAGTGAAACTAAGAGCTAGTTCTTTGAAAGGATAAAATTGATAAACCTTTAGCCAGACTCATCAAGAAAAAAGACGGAGGGCCCAAATCAATAAAATCGGAAATGAAAACGGAGAAGTTACAGCCAACACCACAGAAATACAAAGGATCATAAGAGACTACTACAAACAAGTATATGCTAATAAAATGAACAACCTAGAAGAAATGGACAAATTCCTAGAAATATACAACTTCCCAAGACTGGACCAGGAATAAATAGAAAATATGAACAAATCAATTACCCATAATGAAACTGAATCAGAAACTTTAAAAAATCCCAACAACAACAAAAAAAGTCCAGGACCATGTGGCTTCACAGGAGAATTCTACCAAACATTTCTACAAGAGTTAACACCTATCCTTATGAAACTATTCCAAAAAACTGCAGAGGAAGGAATACTCCCAAACTCATTCTATGAGGCCAGCATCACCATGATACCAAAACCAGACAAAGATACCACAAAAAAAGAAAATTGCAGGCCAATATCACTGATGAATATAAATGCAAAAACCCTCAACAAAATATTAGCAAACCAACTCTAATGATACATTAAAAGAATCATATAACATAATCAAGTGGGATTTATCCCAGGGATGCAAGAATTTTTCAATATTCACAAATCAATCAATGTGATACACCACATTAACAAACTGAAGAATAAAAACCATATGATCATCTCAATAGATTCAGAAAAAGCTTTTGATAAAAACTCAATATCCATTTATGATAAAAAACTCTCCAGAAAGTGGGCATAGAGAGAAATATAACTCAACATAATAAAGGCCATATATGACAAGCCCACTATTAACATCATGCTCGACAGTAAAAAGCTGAAAGCATTTCCTCTAAGATAAGGAACAAGACAAGCATGCCCACTCTTGCCACTTTTATTCAACATGGTTTTGGAAGTCCTAGCCACAACAATCAGACAAGAAAAGAAAAGTAATCCAAATTGAAAAGGAAGAAGTAAAACTGTCATTGTTTGGACAAAACATGATTCTATACATAGAAAATCCTAAAGACACCACCAGAAAACTAACAAGGCTCATCAATTAATTCACTAAAGTTACAGGATACAAAATTAATATACAGAAATCTGTTGCATTTCTAAACACTAAGAACGAACTATTAGAAAGAGAAATTAAGGAAACAATCCATTTACTGTCACATCAAAAAGAGTAAAATAGGAATAAACCTACCTAAGGAGGTAAAAGACCTGTACTCAGAAAACTAACTGTAAGACACTGATGAAAGAAGTTGAAGATGACACAGACAGATGGAAAGACAGACCACATTCATGGATTGGAAGAATTAATATTGTTAAAATGACCATACTACCCAGGTGATCTACAGTTCAATGCAAACCCCATCAAAATACCAAGGGCATTTTTCACAGAACTAAAACAAATACTTTTAAAATTTGTATGGAAACACAAAAGACCACAAAAAGCCAGAGCAATCTTGAGAAAGAACAGAGCTGGAGGAATCATGCTCCATGGCTTCAAACTATACTACAAAGATACAGTAATAAAAACAATAAGGTACTGGCACAAAAAACAAACACATAGATCAATGGAACAGAATAGAAAGCCCAGAAATAAACCAACACACTTATGGTCAATTAATCTATGCCAAAGGAGATAAGAATATACAATGGAAAAAAAGTCTCTTTAATAAATGGTCCTGGAACAAATGGGACCTAATGAAACTTAAAATCTTTTACACAGCAAAGGAAACTATAAACAAGATGAAAAGACAACCCTCAGAATGGGAGAAAATATTTGCAAACGAATCAATGGACAAAGGATTAATCTCCAAAATATATAAATAGCTTATGCAGCTCAATATTAAAAAAAAATAAACAACCCAATCAAAAAATGGGCAGAAGACCTAAATAGACATTTCTCCAAAGAAGACATACAGATGGCCAAGAGGTACATGAAAAGCTGCTCAACATCACTAATTATTAGAGAAATGCAAATCAAAACTACAATGAGGTATCACCTCACACCAGTTAGAATGGGCATCATCAGAAAATCTACAAACGACACCGCGGAGCAACTAAGCCCATGCGCCACAACTAAGCCTGCACTCTCAACTAAGCCTGTGCTCTGAAGTCTGTGAGCCACAACTACTGACCCTGTGTGCCACAACTACTGAAGCCCTCATGCCTAGAGCCCGTGCTCCACAACAAGAGAAGCCACCGCAATGAGAAGCCTGTGCGCCACAATGAAGAGCAGCCCACACTCACCGCAACTAGAGAAAGCCCACATGCAGCAACAAAGACCCAACGCAGCCAAAAATAAATTAATTAATAATTTAAAAAAAGAATATCTATGATTTACATGGATAACAGAGTCACAGGTTCTGCTAATACTATTGTGGTTTGCTGCCTACATTCATAATAGAAGGAAGTGCTAATTTTCAGTTTGACAAGTATACATTTTTTTCCCACTCAAGTTCATGGACCTGCTGCATTACACCATAGACTCGAGTTCAAGAACTAATGAAGCCTTCTCCTGTCAGCACCAGATTGGATGAACCACGCTGGGCCCCAGCCACACTCTGTTTAAAATGCTGGCTTAGCACCTTTCACACAGCCTGCCTTGTTAACATCTCTAAATCACTGAGGGACTCCAGTCTTCTTCCTTTATTTATCTTCACTATCTTGGACAGGTGTGGCCCCTCAGATGCACTTAGCAAATCCCATCAACAGTCTGTGATGGACACAGACGAGCAGAACTCTCAAAATCAGCCTGGAGCTAGTGAGTAGGTAGTGCAAAGACACTGACCGGGAACTTCTGCCTTCCCTTACCTGTTTTTCCCTTAGATCCAAGCCCCAGGGCAAATTCAGACAAACAGATACACCCGCTTGGGATGTCCACTCTAAGATGCACCCTGGACTGTGGTGCTTCAGGAGCTCAGGTGTCCTCCTTTCCTCTAACCACCTGTCCTGGACCTTTGCACAGCCTGCTCTGCCAGGCACCTGTCTCACACCATGTATGCCCTGCCCTGCACTAGGATGGCTCTCTCCGAAGCAAGTGTGGAAGACTGGGTCACCTGCTGACCTCCTATATGGAGGATAAAGGGCAAAGGAAAGCAGAGGCCAGATCTGTAACAAGTCCTCCACAACAATGCCTTTCAAACTCGACTCTTCAGGATCCTCCAGGACTGCGCTTTGCAAACTTTAGAGTTTTAAAAAATCACAAGAGATTGCTAAAACAGACTGCTGGATGCCACCTCGAAAGATTCTGATGCAACAGCTCTGCAGTGGAGCCCAGGAATCTGTATTTCTAACAAGTTTCCAGGTGATGCTGATACAGCTGCCCCAGGGACCACCCTTTAAGCAGCACATGCTAAGATACTCTTTGCTGATTTCCAAGGTTTCCAGGGGCTTCTAGTTGGTACAGAATTTCCTTGTGGTTCCTCCTCATGTCCCTGACCTCCAAGAGTTAGGGCTGCCTCGAGATTCAGTCCAGAAAGTTCTTCTCTATCTCGACTCATCACTCACTTGGTGAACACATTCAACTTCTTGACTTCAAAGTGCATCCATATGCTGACGACTCAATGCCAACTTGACGGCTCCACTTGGGTGTCTCAAACATGCCCCAAACCAAACTCCAAATTTGCCTCTAGAGGTCCCTCTAAGCTTTCAAATGAGCAGGCAATATATTCTGGAGCAATCCTTGATTTCTCTCTTTTTCATACTCCACATCCAATCAGCAGCAAGAACCTTCAAATTATAGCCAGACTCAGACCAATTCTTCTTGCTGTCACCATCCAAACTACCATCTTCTCTGCCTGAAATACTCCAGTAGCCTCCTAACTGGTCTCTCTGATTCTATTCCAGTCCCGCCTGCAAGTCTGTTTCCTACAAAGCAGCCTGAGTGGTCTCTCTCTTTTTTTTTTAATTAAAAAATACTTGATTGTTAAAAAGTGCTAGCCATCATAAAAAAAGAAAGAAAGAAAAGAAAATCTACAAATGACAAATGCTGGAGAGGGTGTGGAGAAAAGGGAACCCTCTTGCACTGTTGATGGGAATGTAAATTGATACAGCCACTATGGAGAACAGTATGGAGGTTCCTTAAAAAACTAAAAATAGAACTACCATACGACCCAGCAATCCCACTACTGGGCATATACCCTGAGAAAACCATAATTCAAAAAGACACATGCGAAGATTACAGAACCAAAATGGCGGAGTAGAAGGACGTGCTCTCACTCCCTCTTGCGAGAGTACCAGAATCACAATTGGCTGCTGGACAATCATCGACAGGAAGACACTGGACTTCACCAAGGAGGATACCCCACGTCCAAGGACAGAGGAGAAGCCACAGTGAGATGGTAGGAGGGGCGCAATCAGAGTAAAATCAAATCCCATAACTGCTGTGTGGGTGACTCACAGACTGGCGAACACTTATACCACAGAAGTCCACCCACTGGAGTGAAGGTTCTGAGCCCCACGTCAGGCTTCCCAACCTGGGGGTCCAGCAATGGGAGGAGGAATTCATAGAGAATCAGACTTTGAAGCCTAGTGGGAATTGATTGCAGGACTTCGACAAGACTGGGGGAAACAGAGACCCCACTCTTGGAGGGCGCACACGGAATAGTGTGTGCATCGGGACCCCGGGGAAGGAGCAGTGACCCTGGGGGAGACTGAACCAGACCTACCTGCTAGTGTTGGAGGGTCTCCTGCAGAGGCGGGGGCTGGCTCTGTTTCACCGTGGGGACAAGGACACTGGCAACGGAGGTTCTGCGAAGTACTCCTTGGCATGAGCCCTCCCAGAGTCTGCCATTAGCCCCACCAAAGAGCCCAGGTAGGCTCCAGTATTGGGTTGCCTCAGGCAAAACAACCAACAGGGAGGGAACCCAGCCCTACCCACCAACAGTCAAGTGGATTAAAGTTTTACGGAGCTCTGACCACCACAGCAACAGTCAGCTCTACCCACCACCAGAGCCTCCCATCAAGCCTCTTAGATAGCCTCAACCACCAGAGGGCAGACAGCAGAAGCAAGAAAAACTACAATCCTGCAGCCTGTGGAACAAAAACCACATTTACAAAAAGACAGACAAGATGAAAAGGCAGAGGGCTATATACCAGATGAAGGAACAAGAAAAAAACCCAGAAAAACAACTAAATGAAGTGGAGATAGGCAACCTTCCAGAAAAAGAATTCAGAATAATGATAGTGAAGATGATCCAGGACCTCGGAAAAATAATGGAGGCAAAGATCGAGAAGATGCAAGAAATGTTTAAAAAAGACCTAGAAGAATTAAAGAACAACCAAACACAGATGAACAATACAATAACTGAAATGAAAACTACACTAGAAGGAATCAATAGCAGAATAACTGAGGCAGAAGAACGGATAAACGACCTGGAAGACAGAATGGTAGAATTCACTGCTGCAGAACAGACTAAAGAAAAAAGAATGAAAAGAAATGAAGACAGCCTAAGAGACCTCTGGGACAACATTAAACGCAACAACATTCGCATTATAGGGGTCCCAGAAGGAGAAGAGAGAGAGAAAGGACCAGAGAAAATATTTGAAGAGATTATAGTCGAAAATTTCCCTAACATGGGAAAGGAAATAGCCACCCAAGTACAGGAAGTGCAGAGAGTCCCATACAGGATAAACCCAAGGAGAAACACGCCGAGACACATAGTAATCAAAGGGGCAAAAATTAAAGACAAAGAAAAATTATTGAAAGTAGCAAGGGAAAAACGACAAATAACATACAAGGGAACTCCCATAAGGTTAACAGCTGATTTCTCAGCAGAAACTCTACAAGCCAGAAGGGAGTGGCATGATATACTTAAAGTGATGAAAGGGAAGAACCTACAACCAAGATTACTCTACCCAGCAAGGATCTCATTCAGATTTGATGGAGAATTCAAAAGCTTTACAGACAAGCAAAAGCTAAGAGAATTCAGCACCACCAAACCAGCTCTACAACAAATGCTAAAGGAACTTCTCTAAGTGGGAGACACAAGAGAAGAAAAGGATCTACAAAAACGAACCCAAAACAATAAAGAAAATGGTCATAGGAACATACCTATCAATAATGACCTTAAACGTGAATGGATTAAATGCTCCAACCAAAAGACACAGGCTTGCTGAATGGATACAAAGACAAGACCCATATATATGCTGTCTACAAGAGACCCACTTTAGAACTAGGGACACATACAGACTGAAAGTGAGGGGATGGAAAAAGGTATTCCATGCAAATGGAAATCAAAAGAAAGCTGGAGTAGCTATACTCATATCAGATAAAATAGACTTTAAAATAAAGAATGTTACAAGAGACAAGGAAGGATACTACATAATGATCAAGGGATCAATCCAAGAAGAAGATATAACAATTATAAATATATATGCAGCCAACATAGGAGCACCTCAATACATAAGGCAACTGCTAACAGCTATAAAAGAGGAAATCGACAGTAACACAATAATAGTGGGGGACTTTAACACCTCACTTACACCAATGGACAGATCATCCAAAATGAGAATAAATGAGGAAACAAAAGCTTTAAATGACACAATAGACCAGATAGATTTAATTGATACTTATAGGACATTCCATCCAAAAACAGCAGATTACATGTTCTTCTCAAGTGCGCACGGAACATTCTCCAGGATAGATCACATCTTGGGTCACAAATCAAGCCTCGGTAAATTTAAGAAAATTGAAATCATATCACGCATCTTTTCTGACCACAACACTATGAGATTAGAAATCAATTACAGGGAAAAAAACGTAAAAAACACAAACACATGGAGGCTAAACAATACGTTACTAAATAACCAAGAGATCACTGAAAAAATCAAAGAGGAAATCAAAAAATACCTAGAGACAAATGACAATGAAAACACGATGACCCAAAACCTATGGGATGCAGAAAAAGCAGTTCTAAGAGGGAAGTTTATAGCTATACAAGCCTACCTCAAGAAACAAGAAAAATCTCAAGTAAACAATCTAACCTTACACCTAAAGGAACTAGAGAAAGAAGAACAAACAAAACCCAAAGTTAGCAGAAGGAAAGAAATCATAAAGATCAGAGCGGAAATAAATGAAATAGAAGCAAAGAAAACAATAGCAAAGATCAATAAAACTAAAAGCTGGTTCTTTGAGAAGATAAACAAAATTGATAAGCCATTAGCCAGACTCATCAAGAAAAAGAGAGAGAGGACTCAAATCAGTAAAATCAGAAATGAAAAAGGAGAAGTTACAACAGACACTGCAGAAATACAAAGCATCCTAAGAGACTACTACAAACAACTCTATGCCAATAAAATGGACAACCTGGAAGAACTGGACAAATTCTTAGAAAGGTATAACCTTCCAAGACTGAACCAGGAAGAAATAGAAAATATGAACAGACCAATCACAAGTAATGAAATTGAAACTGTGATTAAAAACCTTCCAACAAACAAAAGTCCAGGACCACATGGCTTCACAGGTGAATTCTATCAAACATTTAGAGACGAGCTAACACCTATCCTTCTCAAACTCTTCCAAAAAACTGCAGAGGAAGGAACACTCCCAAACTCATTCTATGAGGCCACCATCACCCTGATACCAAAACCAGACAAAGACACTACAAAAAAAGAAAATTACAGACCAGTATCACTGATGAATATAGATGCAAAAGTCCTCAACAAAATACTAGCAAACAGAATCCAACAACACATTAAAAGGATCATACACCACGATCAAGTGGGATTTATCCCAGGGATGGCAAGGATTCTTCAATATACGCAAATCAATCAATGTGATACACCATATTAACAAATTGAAGAATAAAAACCATATGATCATCTCAATAGATGCAGAAAAAGCTTTTGACAAAATTCAACACCGATTTATGATAAAAACTCTCCAGAAAGTGGGCATAGAGGGAACTTTCCTCAACATAATAAAGGCCATATATGACAAACCCACAGCAAACATCATTCTCAATGGTGAAAAACTGAAGGCATTTCCTCTAAGATGAGGAACGAGACAAGGATGTCCACTCTCACCACTATTATTCAACATAGTTCTGGAAGTCCTAGCCACGGCAATCAGAGAAGAAAAAGAAATAAAAGGAATACAAATTGGAAAAGAAGAAGTAAAACTGTCACTGTTTGCAGATGACATGATACTATACATAGAGAATCCTAAAACTGCCACCAGAAAACTGCTAGAGCTAATTAATGAATATGGTAAAGTTGCAGGATACAAAATTAATGCACAGAAATCTCTTGCATTCCTATACACTAATTATGAAAGATCTGAAAGAGAAATTATGGAAACACTCCCATTTACCATTGCAACAAAAAGAATAAAATACCTAGGAATAAACCTACCTAGGGAGACAAAAGACCTGTATGCAGAAAACTATAAGACACTGATGAAAGAAATTAAAGATGATACCAACAGATGGAGAGATATACCATGTTCTTGGATTGGAAGAATCAACATTGTGAAAATGACTATACTACCCAAAGCAATCTACAGATTCAATGCAATCCCTATCAAATTACCAATGGCATTTTTTACGGAGCTAGAACAAATCATCTTAAAATTTGTACGGAGACACAAAAGACCCCGAATAGCCAAAGCAGTCTTGAGGGAAAAAAACGGAGCTGGAGGAATCAGACTCCCTGACTTCAGACTACACTACAAAGCTACAGTAATCAAGACTATATGGTACTGGCACAAAAACAGAAACACAGATCAATGGAACAAGATAGAAAGCCCAGAGATAAACCCACGCACCTATGGTCAACTAATCTATGACAAAGGAGGCAAAGATATACAATGGAGAAAAGACAGTCTCTTCAATAAGTGGTGCTGGGAAAACTGGACAGCTACATGTAAAAGATTGAAATTAGAATACTCCCTAACACCATACACAAAAATAAACTCAAAATGGATTAGAGCCCTAAATGTAAGACCGGACACTATAAAACTCTTAGAGGAAAACATAGGAAGAACACTCTTTGACATAAATCACAGCAAGATCTTTTCTGATCCACCTCCTAGAGTAATGGAAATAAAAACAAAAATAAACAAATGGGACCTAATGAAACTTCAAAGCTTTTGCACAGCAAAGGAAACCATAAACAAGACAAAAAGACAACCCTCAGAATGGGAGAAAATATTTGCAAATAAATCAACGGACAAAGGATTAATATCCAAAATATATAAACAGCTCATTCAGCTCAATATTAAAGAAACAAACACCCCAATCCAAAAATGGGCAGAAGACCTAAATAGACATTTCTCCAAAGAAGACATACAGATGACCAAGAAGCACATGAAAAACTGCTCAACATCACTAATTATTAGAGAAATGCAAATCAAAACTACAATGACGTATCACCTCACACCAGTTAGAATGGGCATCAGCAGAAAATCTACAAACAACAAATGCTGGAGAGGGTGTGGAGAAAAGGGAACCCTCTTGCACTGTTGGTGGGAATGTAAATTGATACAGCCACTATGGAGAACAATATGGAGGTTCCTTAAAAAACTAAAAATAGAATTACCATATGACCCAGCAATCCCACTACTGGGCATATACCCAGAGAAAACCATAATTCAAAAAGACACATGCACCCGAATGTTCATTGCAGCACTATTTACAATAGCCAGGTCATGGAAGCAACCTAAATGCCCATCAACAGACGAATGGATAAAGAAGATGTGGTACATATATACAATGGAATATTACTCAGCCATAAAAAGGAACGAAATTGAGTCATTTGTTGAGACGTGGATGGATCCAGAGACTGTCATACAGAGTGAAGTAAGTCAGGAAGAGAAAAACAAATATCGTATATTAATGCATGTATGTGGAACCTAGAAAAATGGTACAGATGAGCCGGTTTGCAGGGCAGAAGTTGAGACACAGATGTAGAGAACAGACATATGGACACCAAGGGGGGAAAACTGCGGTGGGGTGGGGATGGTGGTGTGCTGAATTGGGCGATTGGGATTGACATGTATACACTGATGTGTATAAAACTGATGACTAATAAGAACCTGCAGTATAAAAAAACAAACAAAACAACTAATTCTAAACTTTCACTGGTTTATTTGTATGGAAATATGTTAATATAAATGTTTCAGACATTACATGAAATTTCTAAAAATCTTATATATTTTGGTATAATGTTATAAGTCATAATCCTAGTTATTACTTTGAAATGTATATCTCAGAAATAACTAATTTTCTTGTCAACTGCATTATTATGAACTTTCATCAAATCTTTAACCGTGGTCATTTTTAAGTCTTTTGTCATTTACAGACAGTTCTGGGTGTACTCTGATGCTTTTGCAAATATGTTCCTATAAAAGGGTTTCATCTTTAAGAAATTCATGGAAAAGGCTCTGACAAGTACAGGTTTCTGGTAACTGACTGTACTGCTGAACTGAATGAATAAGCATTTTCAGAACTCTAATGAAAAACTGACAAACTCATAAAAGTGCTAACAAAACATCAAGATGAAAAAAAAATAAATTAATTACATGGCACTGAGTGAACTCATGAGGATGATTATAATTTTTGTGACTTTCTGTTTGAATTAAAAAAAAATCCCACAAGGACTCAGAGGCAAAGAATATACAAATCAATTTTCACTGCAAAGTAAAGGAGCTGTTACAGTGGAGGATTACTGGACTGAATGTCAATATTATGACATAGTATGAGTGTGTTTCATGTGTGGTAATTGCAATCATTGTTGCTTTTGTTGTGGTCATCCATGTACAATGCTTGGTGTCAGTCTATTTATCTCTTGTAAAAATAAAATACAGTGTGTGTGTGTGAAAATAAAACAGCAGTGAAAATCAGCTAAACCCCATTATAAAAATAAATTACAAAAAAACCCAAAAAACAAAAACAAAAAAAACAAAAAGACACATGCACCCCAGTGTTCATTGCAGCACTATTAACAATAGCCAGGTCATGGAAGCAACCTAAATGCCCATCGACAGACGAATGGATAAAGAAGATGTGGTACATATATACAATGGAATATTAGCCATGAAAAGGAACAAAACTGGGTCATTTGTAGAGCCATGGATAGACCTAGAGATAGTTATACAGAGTGAAGTAAGTCAGAAAAAGAAAAACAAATATCGTATATTAACGCATATATGTGGAATCTAGAAAAATGGTACAGATGAACCAGTTTGCAAGGCAGAAATAGAGACACAGATGTAGAGAACAAATGTATGGACACCAAAGGGGGAAAGCGGGGGGTGGGGGTGGTGGTGGTAGGATGAATTGGGAGATTGGGATTGACATATATACACTAATATGTATAAAATAGATAACTAATAAGAACCTGCTGTATAAAAAAATAAAATAAAATTCAAAAAAAAAAAAAAAAGGAACAGGGCAAAGTGAAAAAATAAAAATAAATGGTCCTGGGAAAACCAGGCAGCTTCATGTAAAAGAATGAAATTAGAACATTGTCTAACACCATATACAAAAATACACTCAAAACGGATTAAAGACCTAAATGTAAGGCGGGAGGCTATAAAACTCCTAGAAGAAAACATAGGCAGATCACTCTTTGACATAAATCGTAGCAATATTTTTTTGGATCTGTCCCCTAAAGCAAAGGACAAAAAAGCAAAAACAAACAAATGGGACTTAAATAAACTTAAAAGCTTTTGCACAGCAAAGGAAACCATCGACAAAATAAAAAGACAGCCTACTTAATGGGAGAAAATATTTGCAAACTGTGCAACTGATAAGGGCTTAATATCCAAAATATTTATACAGCTCAGACAGCCCAACATCAAAAAACAACCAGATTGAAAAGTGGGCAGAAGACCTGAATAGACATTTTTCCAAAGAGGACATGCAGATGGCCAACAGACACAGGAAAAGATGCTCAAGATCATTAATTATCAGAGAAAATGCAAATCAAAACCACAATGATGTATCACACTTCACTCCTGTTAGAATGGCTATCATCAAAAAGAACACAAATAACAAATGTTGGTGAGGATGTGGAGAAAAGGGAACCCTAACACACCGTTGGTGGGAATGTAAATTGGTGCAGCCACTGTAGGAAACAACATTGAAGTTTCTCAAAAAACTAAAAATAGAACTACCATATAATCCAGCAATTTCACTACTGGGTATCTACGTGAAAAAACAAGAACATTAATTTGAAAAGATACATACACACCATGTTCATAGCAGCATTATTTACAATTGCCAAGATATGGAAGCAACCTAAATGTCCATCAACAGACAAACGGATAAAGAAAATATACACACAATGGAACACCACTCAGCCATGAAAAAAAGAATGAATTTTGCCATTTGCAGCAACATGGATGGACCTGCAGGGTATTATGCTTAGTGAAATGAGTCAAAGAAAGAAAAATACTGTATGATATCACTTACATGTGGAATCTAAAAAATAAAACCACCTACTGAATATTACATAAAAGAAAGAGACTCACGGATATAGAGAACAAACTAGTGGTTACCAGTGGGAAGGGGAAGGGGCAGGATAGGGGTAGGGGATTAACAGGTACAAACTACTATATATAAAAATAAATAAGTTATAAGAATATACTGTACAGCACAGGCAATATAGCCAAAATGTTATAATAAGTATAAATGGAGTATAACTTTTAAAAATTGTGAATCATTATATGTACACCTAAAAGTTACATAATATTGTACATCAACAATACTTCAATTAAAAACAGTTACCTCAGCTCTGTGCTGCCAGTCCCTCCACCTCCCTCCTCAGAGACAGAAAGGGGGATCAAGATGGCGGAGTAGGAGGACACAGAGCTCACCTGCCGACCACAAACACATCAAAAATACATCTACATGTGGAACAATTCTTGTGGAAAACCAACTGGAAACTGGCAGAAGAACTCCTATGTAACCAAACCTGCAAGAAAGATTTCCATGTAACTGGGTAAGACAGGTAAAAAAGCCATTGGATTGGGACCTGCACTCTTGGATTGGAACCCTCACCCTGGAGAGCAAGCAGGTTGAGCCACAATCTGGGCATCCCAGTCCTGGGGGTCTTGCATGGAGGACACAAGCCCAGTTGCCTGCTGGGAAATCCACTGGGATAGACAGAAGGGCTGGAGAAGCCTAGACTCCACTCACAAGGAGTATGCCCATGCTGGCTCACTAACAATCAGGGCAGAGAGAGCCTTGCACTGGCTGCTGCCACCTCACCACACTTCCCAATCCAAAGGGGTCAACACCTCAGCTCTGCCCACTCCACACCACAGCTTAGCGCTGGATCTGGTAGACATGTCCTGAGAGAAGTCTGCCACAGAGGCAGCCCAGATCTCTGGTGGGCAGTGCAGCCACCTCAATTCCTGCAGCCACACATCACAACCCCCAGCCTCAGCCTGCTCCACAGCATAGCCTTGCACTAGATCTGAGAGGAACACAACTGAGAAAGGGACACGACCTTGGGCTGCTTCTGAGCAGAACTGTGGATGCACACACAGGTAGCACATAGGTCCCCTGTGACTGCATGGGGCTCACTTCCTCCAGCAACTACCTCATTTGCAGCAGGGCACGTGCCCAAAGGCAACAGAGCCTGACTGAACCCAACCCTCAGGGCTTCTACTTCAACAACTGAGGAGCAGACCCCACCCCTGACAGAGCTGTGATAGCCGTGGAGCAGAGGGGAAGTCCTGCCTCACACCCTGCACAGGCTTTAGATACTCCAACACCAACCACACACCCATATCAAGGGGATAATGGCCAGCACTTCCTGAGGGAAGATGTGGCTGTCATCCATACCAAAACCAGCCCTCGCACCAAAAACACTGGACACACACAGTCTACACACGGACACTCCCACAAAAAAATGCCTCTTCAAGACCACAGTAGATAACTGTTTCTCCTAAATTCATAGAGACAGAGAACGTTAAGTCAAATGAAAAGGCAGAGGAATTACTCCCAATTAAAAGAGCAAGAGATATCCTCTGAAAGAATAATGAAACAGAGCTCACCAGTCTACTAGACACCGAGTTCAAAAAGGTGGTAATAAAAATGCTAACTGAATTAAGAAAGATTATCAATAGAAACACAGATCACTGTAACAAGGAACTAGAAGCTATAAAGATGAACCAATCAAAAATAGACAATTCAGGGACTTCCTTGGTGGTGCAGTGGTTAAGAATCCTCCTGCCAATGCAGGGGACACGGGTTCAAGCCCTGGTCCGGGAAGATCCCACATGCCACAGAGCAACTAAGTCTGTGCACCACTACTACCGAGCCTACGCTCTAGAGCCCACGTGCCACAACTACTGAAGCCCACGCACTTAGAGCGCATGCTCTGCAACAAAAGAAGCCACTGCAATGAGAAGCCTGTGCACCGCAAAGAAGAGTAGCCCCTTGTCACCACAACTAGAGAAAGCCCACGCGCAGCAACGAAGACCCAACGCAGCCAAAAAATAAATAAATAAAATTTTAAAAAACAGACAATTCAATTGCTGAGATGAAAACCAATGTTGAAGCAATCAATAGTCAACTAAGTGACACAGAAGAATGAATAAGTGATTTGAAAGACAGAATAATGGAAATCACCCAATCAGAACAGCAGACAGAAAGACAAATGAAAAAAAAAAAAGAAAGCGACATACAAGACCTATATAATATACAACATGCCAACCTACACATAATAGGGGTTCCAGAAGGAGAAGAGAGAGAGAAGGGGATCAAAAATGCATTTGAAGAAATTACAGCTGGAAACTTCCCAAACCTAAAGAAGGAAACAGATATCCAGGTACAGGAAGCACAGAGGCTCCCAAATAAGATAAACCCAAACAGACCCAGACCAAAACATATTATAATTAAAATAGCAAAATTTAAAGAGCAGATTCTACAGGCAGCAAGAGAAAAACAAAGAGTCAGTTACAAGGGACCCCCCCCCACACACACACATAAGGCTATCAGTTGATTTCCCTGCACAAACTTTGCAGGCCAGAAGGGGGTGGCATGAATGTAGTCAAAGTACTGAAAGGGAAAAACTTGCAACCTAGGATACTCTACCCAGCAAGAGTATCATTTAGAATAGAAGGAGAGAGAAAGAATTTCTCAGACAAGCAAAAACTAAAAGAATTCAGCAATACTAACCCTACCTTAAAAGAAATATTGAAGGGTCTTCTGTAATAGAGGAAAGGCAAAAATCTATAGGAAAGGGAAAATCATAATAGGAAAGGCAAATATGTAAAAAGATTGAAGATCACTTAAATAAGCCAGTACATAGATTAAAAAACAATTTAAAAAATTGTAAAAGTGACTTTAACTATCAATACAATAAACAGTAAAAGGATAAGCATGAAGATGTAAAATAGGACATCAAAATCACAAAATGTGGGTAAGGGGAGTATAATAATGTAGATCTTTTAGAATGTGTTTGAACTTGAACAACTATCAGTTTAAAGCAAGTAGATTTAGTTATGGGTCAACATACTTGACCCCATGGTAACCACAAATCAAAAATATACAACAGATTCACACAAACCAAAAATAAAGGAACTCAAACATACTACAAAAGAAAATCATCAAACCACAAAAGGAAAAACAAACAAAGAAATGAACAAAGAAGAGCTACAAAAATAACTGGAAAACAAGGATTAAAATTCCCCGCAAACAAAAGTCCAGAACTGGATGGCTTCACTGGGGAATACTACCAAACACATAAAGAACTTATACCTATCCTTCTCAAACTATTCCAAGAAACTGAAAAGGAAGGAACACTCCCAAATTCATTCTATTAGGCCACCATCACCCTGATATCAAAACCAGACAAAGATACTACAAAAAAAGAAAATTACAGGCCAATGTCTTTGATGAATATAGATGCGAAAATACTCAACAAAATATTGGCAAACTGAATCCAACAATACATAAAAGGGATCATATACCATGATCAAGTTGGATTCACTCCAGGGTTGTGAGGATGGCTCAACATATGCAGATCAATCAATGTGATGCACCACATCAACAAAAGAAAACACAAAAACCATGACCATCTCAATAGATGCAGAAAAAGCATTTGACAAATTCAACATCCATTCATGATAAAAACTCTCATCAAAGTGGGTATAGAGAGAACATATCTCAACAAAATAAAGGCCATTTACAACAAACCCACAGCCAACATAATACTCAATGGTGAAAAGCTGAAAGTCTTCCCACTAAATTCAGGAACAAGGCAAGGATACCCACTCTCACCACTGTTATTCAACATAGTATTGGAAGTTCTAGCCACAGCAATCAGACAAGAAAAAGAAATAAAATGTATCCAAATTGGAAGGGAAGAGGTAAAACTGTCACTATTTGCAGATGACAAGATGCTCTATATAGAGAACCCCAAAGTCTCCAAACAAAGACTACCAGAACTAATAAATGAATTCAGCAAGGTAGCAGGATTGAAGATTGACATACAGAAATTTGTTGCATTTGTTTATATGAACAATGAAATATCAGAAAGTAAAAAAAAAAAAAAAATCCCATTTATTATTTTTTAAATTTATTTTTATTTTCATTTTATCTGTGGCTACGTCAGCTTTTTGTTTTGTTTTGTTTTTGGCTGGGTTGGGTCTTTGTCTCTGTGCAAGGGCTTTCTCCAGTTGCAGCGAGCGGGGGCCACTCTTCATCGCGGTGCGTGGGCCTCTCACCGCCGTTGCCTCTCGCTGTGGAGCACAGGCTCCAGAGGTGCAGGCTCAGTAGTTGTGGCTCACGGGCCCAGCTGCTCCATGGCATGTGGGATCTTCCCAGACCAGGGTTCGAACCCGTGTCCCCTGCATTGGCAGGCAGACTCTCAACCACTGTGCCACCAGGGAAGCCCCCAAAAAATCCCATTTAAAATCATGTAAAAAAAATACCTGGGTATAAACTTAACCAAGGAGTTGAAAGACCTATATGCTGAAAACTATAAGATACTGATAAAGGAAACTGAAGATGATTCAAAGAAATGGAAAGATATTCCATGTTCGTGTATTGGAAGAATTAATATTGTTAAACTGGCCATACTACCCAAGGCAATCTACAGATTTAATGTGATCCCTATAAAATTACCCATGACATTTTTCACAGAACTAGAACAAATAATCCTAAAATTTATATGGAACCACAAAAGACCCAGAACTGCCAAAGCAATCCTGAGGAAAAAAAAAGCTGGATGTATAACCCTTCCAGGCTTTGGACTATACTATAAAGCTACAGTTAACAAAACAGCCTGGTATTGGCACAAAAACAGACATATAGATCAATGGAACAGAATAGAGAGCCTAGAAATAAACCCACACACCCACGGTCAATTAATTTATGCAAAGGAGGCAAGAAAATACAATGGAGAAAAGACGGTCTCTTCAACAAGCGGTGTTGGGAAAGCTGGACGGCTACACGTATATCAACTGAAATTACAACACTCCCTAACACCATACAAAAAATAAACTCAAAATGGTTTAAAGACCTAAATGTAAGACATGACAGCATAGAACTCCTAGAAGAGAACATGGGCGAAATACACTTCAACATAAATTGTAGCAATATTTTCTTACATCAGTCTCTCAAGGCAAAAGAAATAACAGCAAAAATAAACAAATGGGACCTAATCAAACTTAAAAGCTTTTGCAGAGCAACGGAAACCATCGAGAGGAACCAAGATGGCAGAGTAGAAGGACGTGCACTCACTCTCTCTTGCGAGAACACCAGAATCACAACTAGCTGCTGGACAATCATCGACAGGAAGACACTGAAACTCACCAAAAAAGATACCCCACATCCAAAGACAAAGGAGAAGCCACAATGAGACGGTAGGAGGGGCGCAATCACAGTAAAGTCAAATCCCATAACTGCTGGGTGGGTGGCTCACAGACTGGAGAACACTTATACCACAGAAGTCCACCCACTGGAGTGAAGGTTCTGAGCCCCACATCAGGCTTCCCAACCTGGGGGTCCAGCAATGGGAGGAGGAATTCATAGAGAATCAGACTTTGAAGCCTAGTGGGAATTGATTGCAGGACTTCGACAGAACTGGGGGAAACAGAGACTCCACTCTTGGAGGGCACACACAAAGTAGTGTGTGCATCGGGACCCCGGGGAAGCAGCAGTGAGCCCAGGGGAGACTGAACCAGACCTACCTGCTAGTGTTGGAGGGTCTCCTGCAGAGGCAGGGGGTGGCTGTGTGGCTGTGGCTTACCGTGGGGACAAGGACACTGGCAGCGGAAGTTCTGGGAAGTACTCCTTGGTGTGAGCCCTCCCAGAGTCTGTCATTAGCCCCACCAAAGAGCCCAGGTAGGCTCCAGTGTTGGGTCGCCTCAGGCAAAACAACCAACAGGGAAGGAACCCAGCCCCACCCATCAACAGTCAAGCAGATTAAAGTTTTACTGAGCTCTGCCCATCAGAGCAACAGTCAGCTCTACCCACCACCAGTCCCTCCCATCAGGAAACTTACACAAGCCTCTTAGATAGCCTCAACCACCAGAGGGCAGACAGCAGAAGCAAGAAGAACTACAATCCTGCAGCCTGTGGAACAAAAACCACATTCACAGAAAGACAGACAAGATGAAAAGGCAGAAGGCTACGTACCAGATGAAGGAACAAGATAAAACCCCAGAAAAACAACTAAATGAAGTGGAGATAGGCAACCTTCCAGAAAAAGAATTCAGAATAATGATAGTGAAGATGATCCAGGACCTCGGAAAAAGAATGGAGGCAAAGATCGAGAAGATGCAAGAAATGTTTAACAAAGACCTAGAAGAATTAAAGAACAAACAAACACAGATGAACAATACAATAACTGAAATGAAAACTCACTAGAAGGAATCAATAGCAGAATAACTGAGGCAGAAGAACGGATAAGTGACCTGGAAGACAGAATGGTGGAATTCACTGCTGCGGAAGAGAATACAGAAAAAAGAATGAAAAGAAATGAAGACAGCCTAAGAGACCTCTGGGACAACATTAAACACAACAACATTCGCATTATAGGGCTCCCAGAAGCAGAAGAGAAAGGACCAGAGAAAATATTTGAAGAGATTATAGTCGAAAATTTCCCTAACATGGGAAAGGAAATAGCCACCCAACTCCAGGAAGCACAGCAAGTCCAAAACAGGATAAACCTAAGGAGAAACACGCTGAGACACATAGTAATCAAATTGGCAAAAATTGGGGGCTTCCCTGGTGGCGCAGTGGTTGAGAATCTGCCTGCTAATGCAGGGGACACGGGTTCGAGCCCTGGCCTGGGAAGATCCCACATGCCGCGGAGCGGCTGGGCCCGTGAGCCACAACTGCTGAGCCTGCGCGTCTGGAGCCTGTGCTCCGCAACGAGAGAGGCCGCGACGGTGAGAGGCCCGCGCATCGCGATGAAGAGTGGCCCCCGCTTGCCACAACTGGAGAAAGCCCTCGCACAGAAACGAAGACCCAACACAGCCAAAATCAATCAATCAATCAATCAAAAAACATACGCATCTGATTCAAGATCCTCATTAAAAAAAAAAAAAAAAAAAAATTGGCAAAAATTAAAGACAAAGAAAAATTATTGAAAGCAGCAAGGCAAAAATGAAAAATAACATACAAGGGAACTCCCAAAAGGTTAACAGCTGATTTCTCAGCAGAAACCCTACAAGCCAGAAGGGAGTGGCATGATATACTTAAAGTGATGAAAGGGAAGAACCTACAACCAAGATTACTCTACCCGGCAAGGATCTCATTCAGATTTGATGGAGAAATCAAAACCTTTACAGACAAGCAAAAGCTAAGAGAATTCAGCACCACCAAACCAACAAATGCTAAAGGAACTTCTCTAAGTGGGAAACACAAGAGAAGAAAAGGACCTACAAAAACAAACCAAAGCAATTAAGAAAATGGTCATAGGAACATACCTATCAATAATGACCTTAAACGTGAATGGATTAAATGCTCCAACCAAAAGACACAGGCTTGCTGAATGGATACAAAAACAAGACCCATATATATGCTGTCTACAAGAGACCCACTTCAGACCTAGGGACACATAAAGACTGAAAGTGAGGGGATGGAAAAAGATATTCCATGCAAATGGAAATCAAAAGAAAGCTGCAGTAGCTATACTCATATCAGATAAAATAGACTTTAAAATAAAGAATGTTACAAGAGACAAGGAAGGACACTACATAATGATCAAGGGATCAATCCAAGAAGAAGATATAACAATTATAAATATATATGCACCCAACATAGGAGCACCTCAATACATAAGGCAACTGCTAACAGCTATAAAAGAGGAAATCGACAGTAACACAATAATAGTGGGGGACTTTAGCACCTCACTTACACCAATGGACAGATCATCCAAAATGAAAATAAATGAGGAAACAGAAGCTTTAAATGACACAATAGACCAGATAGATTTAATTGATATTTATAGGACATTCCATCCAAAAACAGCAAATCACACTTTCTTCTCAAGTGCGCACAGAACATTCTCCAGGATAGATCACATCTTGGGTCACAAATCAAGCCTCAGTAAATTTAAGAAAATTGAAATCATATCACGCATCTTTTCTGACCACAACGCTATGAGATTAGAAATCAATTACACGGAAAAAAACGTAAAAAAACACAAACACATGGAGGCTAAACAATACATTACTAAATAACCAAGAGATCACTGAAGAAATCAAACAGGAAATCAAAAAATACCTAGAGACAAATGATAATGAAAACACGACGACCCAAAACCTATGGGATGCAGCAAAAGCAGTTCTAAGAGGGAAGTTTATAGCTATGCAAGCCTACCTCAAGAAACAAGAAAAATCTCAAGTAAACAATCTATCCTTACACCTAAAGGAATTAGAGAAAGAAGAACAAACAAAACCCAAAGTTAGCAGAAGGAAAGAAATCATAAAGATCAGAGCAGAAATCAATGAAATAGAAACAAAGAAAACAACAGCAAAGATCAATAAACCTAAAAGCTGCTTCTTTGAGAAGATAAACAAAATTGATAAGCCATTAGCCAGACTCATTAAGAAAAAGAGGGAGAGGACTCAAATCAATAAAATTAGAAATGAAAAGGGAGAAGTTACAACAGACACCGCAGAAATACAAAACATCCTAAGAGACTACTACAAGCAACCCTATGCCAATAAAATGGACAACCTGGAAGAAATGGACAAATTCTTAGAAAGGTATAACCTTCCAAGACTGAACCAGGAAGAAACAGAAAATATGAACAGACCAATCACAAGTAATGAAATTGAAACTGTGATTAAAAATCTTCCAACAAACAAACGTCCAGGACCAGATGGCTTCACAGGTGAATTCTATCAAACATTTAGAGAAGAGCTAACACCTATCCTTCTCAAACTCTTCCCAAAAATTGCAGAGGAAGGAACACCCCCAAACTCATTCTATGAGGCCACCATCACCCTGATACCAAAACCAGACAAAGACACTACAAAAAAAGAAAATTACAGACCAGTATCACTGATGAATATAGATGCAAAAGTCCTCAACAAAATACTAGCAAACAGAATCCAACAGCACATTAAAAGGATCATACACCATGATCAAGTGGGATTTATCCCAGGAATGCAAGGATTCGTCAATATACGCAAATCAATCAACGTGATACACCATATTAACAAATTGAAGGAGAAAAACCATATGATCATCTCAATAGATGCAGAGAAAGCTTGCGACAAAATTCAACACCCATTTATGATAAAAGCCCTGCAGAAAGTAGGCATGGAGGGAACTTTCCTCAACATAATAAAGGCCATATATGACAAACCCACAGCCAACATTGTCCTCAATGGTGAAAAACTGAAACCATTTCCACTAAGATCAGGAACAAGACAAGGTTGCCCACTCTCACCACTATTATTCAACATAGTTTTGGAAGTGTTAGCCACAGCAATCAGAGAAGAAAAAGAAATAAAAGGAATCCAAATTGGAAAAGAAGAAGTAAAGCTGTCACTGTTTGCAGATGACATGATACTATACATAGAGAATCCTAAAGATGCTACCAGAAAACTCCTAGAGCTAATCAATGAATTTGGTAAAGTAGCAGGATACAAAATTAATGCACAGAAATCTCTTGCATTTCTATACACTAATGATGAAAAATCTGAAAGTGAAATTAAGAAAACACTCCCGTTTACCATTGCAACAAAAAGAATAAAATATCTAGGAATAAACCTTCCTAAGGAGACAAAAGACCTGTATGCAGAAAATTATAAGACACTGATGAAAGAAATTAAAGATGATACAAATAGATGGAGAGATATACCATGTTCTTGGATTGGAAGAATCAACATTGTGAAAATGACTCTACTACCTAAAGCAATCTACAGATTCAATGCAATCCCTATCAAACTACCACTGGCATTTTTCACAGAACTAGAACAAAAAATTTCACAATTTGTATGCAAACACAAAAGACCCCGAATAGCCAAAGCAATCTTGAGAACGAAAAATGTAGCTGGAGGAATCAGGCTCCCTGACTTCAGACTTTATTACAAAGCTACAGTAATCAAGACAGTTTGGTACTGGCACAAAAACAGAAATATAGATCAATGGAACAGGATAGAAAGCCCAGAGATAAACCCACGCACATATGGTCACCTTATCTTTGATAAAGGAGGCAAGCATATACAGTGGAGAAAAGACAGCCTCTTCAATAAGTGGTGCTAGGAAAATTGGACAGATACATGTAAAAGTATGAAATTAGAACACTCCCTGACACCATACACAAAAATAAACTCAAAATGGATTAAAGACCTAAGTGTAAGGCCAGACACTATCAAACTCTTAGAGGAAAACATAGGCAGAACACTCTATGACATAAATCACAGCAAGATCCTTTTTGACCCAGCTCCTAGAGAAATGGAAATAAAAACACAAATAAACAAATGGGACTTAATGAAACTTAAAAGCTTTTGCACAGCAAAGGGAACCATAAACAAGACCAAAAGACAACCCTCAGAATGGGAGAAAATATTTGCAAATGAAGCAACTGACAAAGGATTAATCTCCAAGATTTACAAGCAGCTCATGTAGCTCAATAACAAAAAAACGAACAACCCAATCCAAAAATGGGCAGAAGACCTAAATAGACATTTCTCCAAAGAAGATATACAGATTGCCAACAGACAGATGAAAGAATGCTCAACATCATTAATCATTACAGAAATGCAAATCAAAACTACAATGAGAGGGGGGAGGGAAAAAAAAAAACTACAATGAGATATCATCTCACACCGGTCAGAATGGCCATCATCAAAAAATCTAGAAACAATAAATGCTGGAGAGGGTGTGGAGGAAAGGGAACACTCTTGCACTGTTGGTGGGAATGTAAATTGATACAGCCACTATGGAGAACAGTATGGAGGTTCCTTAAAAAACTACAAATAGAACTACCATATGACCCAGCAATCCCACTACTGGGCATGTACCCTGAGAAAACCATAGTTCAAAAAGAGTCATGTACCAAAATGTTCATTGCAGCTCTATTTACAATAGCCAGGACACGGAAGCAACCTAAGTGTCCATCATCGGATGAATGGATAAAGAAGATGTGGCACATATATACAATGGAATATTACTCAGCCATAAAAAGAAATGAAATGGAGGTATTTGTAAGGAGGTGGACGGAGTTAGTGTCTGTCATACAGAGTGAAGTAAGTCAGAAAGAGAAAAACAAATACAGTATGCTAACACATATATATGGAATCTAAGGAAAAAAAAAAAAAGGCCATGAAGAACCTAGTGGCAAGACGGGAATAAAGACACAGACCTACTAAAGAATGGACTTTAGGATATGCGGAGGGGGAGGGGTGAGATGTGACAGGGTGAGAGAGTGTCATGGACATATATACACTACCAAATGTAAAATAGATAGCTAGTGGGAAGCAGCCACATAGCACAGGGAGATCAGCTCGGTGCTTTGTGACCACCTAGAGGGGTGGGATGGGGAGGGTGGGAGGGAGGGAGATGCAAGAGGGAAGAGATATGGGAACATATGTATAACTGATTCACTTTGTTATAAAGCAGAAACTAACACACCATTGTAAAGCAATTATACTTCAATAAAGATGTTTAAAAAAAAAATCTTCCAACAAACAAAATTCCAGGACCAGATGGCTTCACAGGTGAATTCTATCAAACATTTAGAGAAGAGCTAACACCCATCCTTCTCGAACTCTTCCAAAAAATTGCAGAGGAAGGAACACCCCCAAACTCATTCTATGAGGCCACCATCACCCTGATACCAAAACCAGACAAAGATACTACAGAAAAACGAAAATTAGAGACCAATATCACTGATGAATATAGATGCAAAAATCCTCAACAAAATACTGGCAAACAGAATCCAACAACACATTAAAAGGATCATACACCACAATCAAGTGGGATTTATCCCAGGGATGCAAGGATTCTTCAATATACGCAAAGCAATCAATGTGATACACCATATTAACAAATTGAAGAATAAAAACCATATGATCATCTCAATAGATGCAGAAAAAGCTTTTGACAAAATTCAACACCCATTTATGATAAAAACTCTCCAGAAAGTGGGCATAGAGGGAACTTTCCTCAACATAATAAAGGCCATATATGACAAACCCACAGCAAACATCATTCTCAATGGTGAAAAACTGGAAGCATTTCCTCTAAGATCAGGAACGAGGCAAGGATGTCCACTCTCACCACTATTATTCAACATAGTTTTGGAAGTCCTAGCCACGGCAATCAGAGAAGAAAAAGAAATAAAAGGAATACAAATTGGAAAAGAAGAAGTAAAACTGTCACTGTTTGCAGATGACAGGATACTATACATAGAGAATCCTAAAAGTGCCACCAGAAAACTACTAGAGCTAATCAATGAATTTGGTAAAGTTGCAGGATACAAAATTAATGCATGGAAATCTCTCGCATTCCTATACACCAATGATGAAAAATCTGAAAGAGAAATTATGGAAACACTCCCATTTACCATTGCAACAAAAAGAATAAAATATCTAGGAATAAACCTACCTAGGGAGACAAAAGACCTGTATGCAGAAAACTATAAGACACTGATGAAGGAAATTAAAGATGATACCAACAGATGGAGAGATATACCATGTTCTTGGATTAGAAGAATTAATATTGTGAAAATGACTATACTACCCAAAGCAATCTACAGATTCAAGGCAATTCCTATCAAATTACCAATGGCATTTTTTACGGAACTAGAACAAATCATCTTAAAATTTGTATGGAAACACAAAAGACCCCGAATAGCCAAAGCAGTCTTGAGGGAAAAAAACGGAGCTGGAGGAATCAGACTCCCTGACTTCAGACTATACTACAAAGCTACAGTAATCAAGACAATATGGTACTGGCACAAAAACAGAAACATAGATCAGCGGAAGAGGATAGAATGCCCAGAGATAAACCCACGCACCTATGGTCAACTATTCTATGACAAAGGAGGCAAAGATATACAATGGAGAAAAGACAGTCTCTTCAATAAGTGGTGCTGGGAAAACTGGACAGCTACATGTAATACAATGAAATTAGAACACTCTCTAACACCATACACAAAAATAAACTCAAAATGGATTTGAGACCTAAATGTAAGACCGGACACTATAAAACTCTTAGTGGAAACATAGGAAGAACACTCTTTGACATCAGTCACAGCAAGATCTTTTTTGATCCACCTCCTAGAGTAATGGAAATAAAAACAAAAATAAACAAATGGGACCTAATGAAACTTCAAAGCTTTTGCACAGCAAAGGAAACCATAAACAAGACAAAAAGACAACCCTCAGAATGGGAGAAAATATTTGCAAACGAATCAACGGACAAAGGATTAATCTCCAAAATCTATAAACAGCTCATTCAGCTCAATATTAAAGAAACAAACAACCCAATCCAAAAATGGGCAGAAGACCTAAATAGACATTTCTCCAAAGAAGACATACAGGTGGCCAAGAAGCACATGAAAAGATGCTCAATATCACTAATTATTAGAGAAATGCAAATCAAAACTACTGGTAGTTTTCAAAACTACTGATATCACCTCACACCAGTTAGAATGGGCATCAGCAGAAAATCTACAAACAACAAATGCTGGAGAGGGTGTGGAGAAAAGGGAACCCTCTTGCACTGTTGGTGGGAATGTAAATTGATGCAGCCACTATGGAGAACAGTATGGAGGTTCCTTAAAAAACTAAAAATAGATTTACCATATGACCCAGCAATCCCACTACTGGGCATATACCAAGAGAATATCATAATTCAAAAAGACACATGCACCCCAATGTTCATTCCAGCACTATTTACAATAGCCAGGTCATGGAAGCAACCTAAATGCCCATCAACAGACGAATGGATAAAGAAGATGTGGTACATATATACAATGGAATATTACTCAGCCATAAAAAGGAACGAAATTGAGTCATTTGCTGAGACGTGGATAGATCTAGAGACTGTCATACAGAGTGAAGTAAGTCAGAAAGAGAAAAACAAATATCGTATATTAACGCATGTATGTGGAACCTAGAAAAATGGTACAGATGAGCCAGTTTGCAGGGCAGAAGTTGAGACACAGATGTAGAGAACAGACATATGGACACCAAGGGGGGAAAACTGCGGTGGGGTGACGATGGTGGTGTGCTGAATTGGGCGATTGGGATTGACATGTATACACTGATGTGTAAAAAATTGATGACTAACAAGAACCTGTAGTATAAAAACAAACAAAACAACTAATACTAAACTTTCATTGGGTTATTTGTATGGAAATATGTTAATATAAATGTTTCAGACATTACATGAAATTTCTAAAAATCTTATATGTTCTGGTATAATGTTATAAGGCATAATTCTAGTTATTACTTTAAAATGTATATCTCAGAAATAAAAAAAAAGATTAACTATGAGTTGAACCTGGATGATGGATACAGAAGAGTTCATTATACTGCTGTTTTTGTTTATATTTTATTGTTTTTATTGTTTTCTATAATAAAATGTTTTTAAAAATTAAAAAAAAAGTAATGATATGAATTAGGACATTGCAAGTCTCTACATATGTGTGTGTGTGTGCGTCTGTGTGTTAGGAAGGTTGATGCCACATCTACATTGAACCTTATAAAGAAGGAAAATGAGTATGAAGTTGGTCCAGTGACTGAGGTGATCTTCCCCTCTGCTCCCTACCTAAGAATAGGAAATTCTCTCCTCAAGAAAATATAGTTGACCCTTGAACAATATAGGGGTTAGAGACGCTGACTCCCTGTGCAGTCAAAAATCCACATATAACTTTATGGTCGGCCCTTCTTATCTGTGGTTCTGAATCTCAGGATTCCACCAACCACAGATCATGTAGTACTGTATTACTTATTGAAAAAAACTCCATGTATAAGTGGATCTGTGCAGTTCAAACCCAGGTTGTTCAAAGGGCAACTGTAATAAAAAAAAAAAAAAAAAAGCGAAGAGAATTCAGCACCACCAAACCAGGTCTACAACAAATGCTAAAGGAACTTCTCTAAGTGGGAAACACAAGAGAAGAAAAGAACCTACAAAAACAAACCCAAAACAATTAAGAAAATGGTCATAAGAACATACCTATCGATAATTACCTTAAACGTGAATGGATTAAATGCTCCAACCAAAAGACACAGGCTTGCTGAATGGATACAAAAACAAGTCCCATATATATGCTGTCTACAAGAGACCCACTTCAGACCTAGGGACACATAAAGACTGAAAGTGAGGGGATGGAAAAAGATATTCCATGCAAATGGAAATCAAAAGAAAGCTGCAGTAGCTATACTCATATCAGATAAAATAGACTTTAAAATAAAGAATGTTACAAGAGACAAGGAAGGACACTACATAATGATCAAGGGATCAATCCAAGAAGAAGATATAACAATTATAAATATATATGCACCCAACATAGGAGCACCTCAATACATAAGGCAACTGCTAACAGCTATAAAAGAGGAAATTGACAGTAACACAATAATAGTGGGGGACTTTAACACCTCACTTACACCAATGGACAGATCATCCAAAATGAAAATAAATAAGGAAACAGAAGCTTTAAATGACACAATAGACCAGATAGATTTAATAGATATTTATAGGACATTCCATCCTAAAACAGCAGATTACACGTTTTTCTCAAGTGCGCACGGAACATTCTCCAGGATAGATCACATCTTGGGTCACAAATCAAGCCTCAGTAAATTTAAGAAATTTGAAATCATATCACGCATCTTTTCTGACCACAACGCTATGAGATTAGAAATCAATTACACGGAAAAAAACGTAAAAAACACAAACACATGGAGGCTAAACAACACGTTACTAAATAACCAAGAGATCACTGAAGAAATCAAACAGGAAATTTAAAAATACCTAGAGACAAATGATAATGAACACACGACGATCCAAAACCTATGGGATGCAGCAAAAGCAGTTCTAAGAGGGAAGTTTATAGCTATACAAGCCTACCTCAAGAAACAAGAAAAATCTCAAGTAAACAATCTAACCTTACACCTAAAGGAACTAGAGAAAGAAGAACAAACAAAACCCAAAGTTAGCAGAAGGAAAGAAATTATAAAGATCAGAGCAGAAATCAATGAAATAGAAACAAAGAAAACAACAGCAAAGATCAATAAAACTAAAAGCTGGTTCTTTGAGAAGATAAACAAAATTTATAAACCATTAGCCAGACTCATCAAGAAAAAGAGGGAGAGGACACAAATCAATAAAATTAGAAATGAAAAAGGAGACGTTACAACAGACACGGCAGAAATACAAAGCATCCTAAGAGACTACTACAAGCAACTCTATGCCAATAAAATGGACAACCTGGAAGAAATGGACAAATTCTTAGAAAGGTATAACCTTCCAAGACTGAACCAGGAAGAAATAGAAAATATGAACAAACCAATCACAAGTAATGAAATTGAAACTGTGATTAAAAATCTTCCAACAAACAAAAGTCCAGGACCAGATGGCTTCACAGGTGAATTCTATCAAACATTTAGAGAAGAGCTAACACCCATCCTTCTCAAACTCTTCCAAAAAATTGCAGAGGAAGGAACACCCCCAAACTCATTCTATGAGGCCACCATCACCCTGATACCAAAACCAGACAAAGATACTACAAAAAAAACGAAAATTACAGACCAATATCACTGATGAATATAGATGCAAAAATCCTCAACAAAATACTGGCAAACAGGGCTTCCCTGGTGGCGCAGTGGTTGAGAATCTGCCTGCCAATGCAGGGGACACGGGTTCGAGCGCTGGTCTGGGAAGATCCCACGTGCCGCATAGCAACTAGGCCCGTGAGGCACAATTGCTGAGCCTGCACGTCTGGAGCCTGTGCTCCGCAACAAGACAGGCCGCGAGAGAGGCCCGCGCACCGCGATGAAGAGTGGCCCCCACTTGCCACAACTAGAGAAAGCCCTTGCACAGAAACGAAGACCCAACACAGCCATAAATAAATAAATAAATAATTAAAAAAAAATACTGGCAAACAGAATCCAACAGATTAACAAAATACTAGCAAACAGATCCATTAAAAGGATCATATACCATAATCAAGTGGGATTTATCCCAGGGATGCAAGGATTCTTCAATATATGCAAATCAATCAATATGATACACCATATTAACAAATTGAAGAATAAAAACTATATGATCATCTCAACAGATGCCAAAAAAGCTTTTGACAAAATTCAACACCCATTTATGATAAAAACTCTCCAGAAAGTGGGCATAGAGGGAACCTACCTCAACATAATAAAGGCCATATACGACAAACCCACAGCTAACATCATTCTCAATGGTGAAAAACTGAAATCATTCCCTCTAAGATCAGGAACGAGACAAGGATGTCCACTCTCACCACTATTATTCAACATAGTTTTGGAAGTCCTAGCCATGGCAATCAGAGAAGAAAAAGAAATAAAAGGAATACAAATTGGAAAAGAAGTAAAACTGTCACTGTTTGCAGATGACATGATACTATACTTAGAGCATCCTAAAAATGCCACCAGAAAACTACTAGGGCTAATCAATGAATTTGGTAACATTGCAGGATACAAAATTAATGCACAGAAATCTCTTGCATTCTTATACACTAATGATGACAAATCTGAAAGAGAAATTATGGAAACACTCCCACTTACCACTGCAACAAAAAGAATAAAATATCTAGGAATAAACCTACCTAGGGAGACAAAAGGCCTGTATGCAGAAAACTGTAAGACACTGATGGAAGAAAGTAAAGATGATACCAACAGATGGAGAGATATACCATGTTCTTGGATTGGAAGAATCAATATTGTGAAAATGACTATACTACCCAAAGCAATCTACAGATTCAGTGCAATCCCTATCAAATTACCAATGGTATTTTTTACAGAACTAGAACAAAAAATCTTAAAATTTGTATGGAGACACAAAAGACCCCGAATAACCAAAGCAGTCTTGAGGGAAAAAAACGGAGCTGGAGGAATCAGACTCCCTGACTTCAGACTATACTACAAAGCTACAGTCATCAAGACAATATGGTACTGGCACAAAAACAGAAATATAGATCAATGGAACAAGATAGAAAGCCCAGAGATAAACCCACGCACCTATGGTCAACTATTCTATGACAAAGGAGGCAAAGATATACAATGGAGAAAAGACAGTCTCTTCAATAAGTGGTGCTGGGAAAACTGGACAGCTACATGTAATACAATGAAATTAGAACACTCTCTAACACCATACACAAAAATAAACTCAAAATGGATTTGAGACCTAAATGTAAGACCGGACACCATAAAACCCTTAGAGGAAAACATAGGAAGAACACTCTTTGACATAAATCACAGCAAGATCTTTTTTGATCCACCTCCTAGAGTAATGGAAATAAAAAGAAAAATAAACAAATGGGACCTAATGAAACTTCAAAGCTTTTGCACAGCAAAGGAAACTACAAACAAGGCGAAAAGACAACCCTCAGAATGGGAGAAAATATTTGCAAACGAATCAACAGACAAAAGATTAATCTCCAAAATATATAAACAGCTTATGCAGCTCAGTATTAAAAAAACAAACAACCCAATCCAAAAATGGGCAGAAGACCTAAATAGACATTTCTCCAAAGAAGACATACAGATGACCAAGAAGCACATGAAAAGATGCTCAACATCACTAATTATTAGAGAAATGCAAATCAAAACAACAATGCGGTATCACCTCACACTAGTTAGAATGGGCATCATCAGAAAATCTACAAACAACAAATGCTGGAGAGGGTGTGGAGAAAAGGGAACACTCTTGCACTGTTGGTGGGAATGTAAATTGATACAGCCACTATGGAGAACAGTATGGAGGTTCCTTAAAAAAACTAAAAATAGAATTACCATATGACCCAGCAATCCCACTACTGGGCATATACCCAGAGAAAACCATAATTCAAAAAGACACATACACCCCAATGTTCATTCCAGCACTATTTACAATAGCCAGGTCATGGAAGCAACCTAAATGCCCATCAACAGACGAATGGATAAAGAAGATGTGGTACATATATACAAGGAATATTACTCAGCCATAAAAAGGAACGAAATTGAGTCATTTGTTGAGACGTGGATGGATCCAGAGACTGTCATACAGAGTGAAGTAAGTCAGAAAGAGAAAAACAAATATCGTATATTAACGCATGTATGTGGAACCTAGAAAAATGGTACAGATGAGCCGGTTTGCAGGGCAGAAGTTGAGACACAGATGTAGAGAACAAATGTATGGACACCAAGGGGGGAAAACCACGGTGGGGTGGGGATAGTGGTGTGCTGAATTGGGCAATTGGGATTGACATGTATACACTGATGTGTATAAAATTGATGACTAATAAGAACCTGCAGTATAAAAAAACAAACAAAAAAAACTAATACTAAACTTTCTTTGGGTTATTTGTATGGAAATATGTTAATATAAATGTTTCAGACATTACATGAAATTTCTAAAAATCTTATATGTTCTGGTATAATGTCATAAGTCATAATTCTAGTTATTACTTTAAAATGTATATCTCAGAAATAACTAAATTTCCTTGTCAATTGCATTATTATGAACTTTCATCAAATCTTTAACCGTGGTCATTTTTAAGTCTTTTGTCATTTACAGACAGTTCTGTGTGTACTCTGATGCTTTTGCAAATATGTTCCTATAAAAGGGTTTCATCTTCAAGGAATTCATGGAAAAGACTCTGACAAGTACAGGTTTCTGGTAACTGACTGTACTGCTGAACTGAATGAATAAGCATTTTCAGAACTCTAATGGAAAACTGATGAACTCATCAAAGTGCTAACAAAAGATCAAGATGAAAAAAAAAATTAATTACATGGGACTGAGTGAACTGATGAGGATGATTATAATTTTTGTGACTTTCTGTCTGAATTAAAAAAAAAAAATCCCACAAGGACTCAGAGGCAAAGAATATACAAAGCAATTTTCACTGCAAAGTAAAGGAGCTGTTACAGTGGAGGATTACTGGACTGAACGTCAATATTATGACATAGTATGAGTGTGTTTCATGTTTGGTAATTGCAATCATTGTTGCTTTTGTTGTGGTCATCCATTTACAATGCTTGGTGTCAGTTTATTTATCTCTTGTAAAAATAAAATACAGTGTGTGTGTGTGTGTGTGTGTGTGTGTGTGAAAAAAAAAGGAAACCATCGACAAAACAAAAAGACAACCTACAGAATGGGAGAAAATATTTGCAAATGATGCAACATACAAGGGGTTAATATCCAAAATATACAAACAGCTCATACAACTCAATATCAAAAAACAAACAACCGAATCAGAAAATGGGCAGAAGATCTAAATAGACATTTTTCCAAAGAAGACATACAGATGACCAATAGGCACATGAAAAGATGCCCAACATCATTAATGATTAGAGAAATGCAACTCAAAACCACAATGAGATATCACCTTACACCTGTTATAATAGCTATCATCAAAGAGTCCACAAATAGCAAATGTTGGAGAGGATGTGGAGAAAAGTGAACCCTAATACACTGTTGGGAATGTAAATTGTTCAGCCACTATGGAAAACAGTATGGAGGTTCCTTAAAAAACTAAAAATAGGGACTTCCCTGGTGGTCCAGTGGTTAAGACTCCATGCTCCCAAGGCAGGGGGCCTGGGTTTGATCCCTGGTCAGGGAATTAGATCCTGCATGCTGAGGCTAAGATCCCCGGCACAGCCCAAATAAATAAGAATAAACAAACAAATAAATAAATATTTTTTAAAAACTAAAAACAGGGCTTCCCTGGTGGCGCAGTGGTTGAGAATCTGCCTGCCAATGCAGGGGACATGGGTTCAAGCCCTGGTCTGGGAAGATCCCACATGCCGCGTAGCAACTAAGCCCGTGCGCCACAACTACTGAGCCTGCGCATCTGGAGCCTGTGCTCCGCAACAAGAGAGGCCGTGATAGTGAGAGGCCCCCACACCGTGATGAAGAGTGGCCCCTGCTTGCCACAACTAGAGAAAGCCCTTGCACAGAAACGAACACCCAACACAGCCAAAAAATAAATAAATAAATAAATAATAAAAGCTTTAAAAAAAAAACAACAAAAAAAACTAAAAACAGAGCAGCTATATGATCCAGCAATCTACTCCTGAGTATGTATCCAGAAAAGACGAAAATTCTAATTCAAAAGGACACATGCACTATGAATAGTGCTGTTCATAGCAGCACTATTTACAATAGCCAGGACATGGAAATAAGTGTCCATCAACAGGTGAGCAGCTTAAGAAGATGTGGTATATATATACAATGGAATGTTACTCAGCCATAAAAAATAACGAAATATTGCCATTTGCAGCAACATGGATAGACCTAGAGAATATTATATTTAGTGAAGTAAGTCAAACAGAGAAATACTATATAATATCACTTATATGTGGAATCTAAAAAATAGTACAAATGGACTTATTTACAAAACAGAAACAGACTCACAGACATAGAAAAGAAACCTATGGTTACCAAAGGAGTGAGGGAGGTGGGGAGGGACAAATTAGGAATATGGGATTAACAGATATAAAGTACTATACATAAAATAGATAAGCAACAAAGGTTTACTGTATAGCACAGGGAACTATATTTAGTATCTAGTAAATAACTATAATGGAATATAATCAGAAAAAAACTGAATCACTATGATGTACACTTGAAGCTAAAACAATATTGTAAATCAACTATAATTCAATAAAAAATTATTGATCTAAATATTTTTAAAAGTTAAAAAATTTTTTTTTTAAGTTTAAAAAAATTGTTTACAGGTTGATTGAGTAGGCAACAAGAGCTCATTCATGAGAACCCTATAAATCAATCTTGTAAATCCTGTTTAAAAAAAAAAAAAAAAATCCACAACAGCTTGTTTGAAATTTTGCTATTGATCTCCCAAACAAAAGAAGTAAGTATTGAACTTGAGAGATATATTTCAACGTTTAAACTTTATTTATGGACTTGCTTTTTCATCTCAAAGAACAAACAACAGGGCTTCCCTGGTGGCGCAGTGGTTAAGAATCCACCTGCCAATGCAGGGGACACAGGTTTGAGCCCTGGTCCGGGAAAATCCCACATGCCACAGAGCACCTAAGCCTGTGCGCCACAACTACTGAGCCTGTGCTCTAGAGCCCATGAGCCACAACTACTGAGCCTGCGTGCCACAACTACTGAAGCCCTTGTGCCTAGAGCCTGTGCTCTGCAACAAGAGAAGCCACCACAATGAGAAGCCCACGCACTGCAACGAAGAGTAGCCCCCGCTCGCCGCAACTAGAGAAAGCCCGTGTGCAGCAACAAAGACCCAATGCAGTCAAAACTAAATAAAAAATAAAACAAAAAACAAAATTCATCCAGGTAAGTGATCCAAGTCCCATGTGGTATGAAATACCTTTCTCATATGGAATAGATGGTAGAAGAAGGTTCTCTGTCTCAACACAGCATGTGCAGATGAAGGGTGACACAATGGCAGGGAGGCTGTGTGCTGTGCTGGGGACTGAATCCCACTGCAAACTGTGAGGCCTCAGGCAAGACACACCTCTCAAATCATCAAGCTGATGGGTTGGTTTCAAAGCCTCTTTGTAAGTTTTAGTTTGTTATTTTAAAAAATAGACTATTTTTTAAAAACTGTTAAAGAAAACTGAGCAGATAGTACACAGTTCCCATACATTCATCTCACGGCATAGTTTCACCTTTTTTCACTTGCATGCGTGTTAGTATTATATAATGTTTGCAGGTTTCTCTGTAGGATAAATTCCTAGGTGTGGGACTGCTAGGTCAAAGGGTAAATGTATTTGTAATTTCGGTGGGTAATGCCAAATTGCCTTTCAGAGGATTGTACCACTGTGAACTCCCACCATGTGTGAGAGCTGGAGCCCCTTTCAGCCCTAGCAGTTTTTATTCTATCTTCTTCCCAGGACGCAGGCCCAAAGGCTAACTTCGTGGGGAGTTTTTCTAAGATATGGGCTCCGAAACTGGCCACAGCCAGCTGTGCCACATGCAGGAGAGCTCACATTAGACAGAAACAGCTTTCAGGCAGAACTTCCAGGCTCAAATGACAAAATTTGAATCAGGTGTGAAGGTGAGTTAATTAGTATCCTAGCAGTGTTAATTTCCTGGTTATGTAAGATGTTAACATTTGGGGAAGCTGAGTGAAGAGTATTTGGAAATTCTTTGAACTATTTCTGCAGCTTTTTCGTTAAGTCTGAAATGATTTTAAAATTAAGAGTTTAAAACTTTAAAAGGTATTTTGAAAAAGAGGGAAAAAATGCGAGTGTGTGCCTCCTGGAACTGTCAAAATGTACAAATAAGCTGAGAATAGAAACAGTTGTGGAGCAAGCACAGCATTCATAAAAGTCAGGGATTGAATTAAGGGCAGTCCTTCTCGTAAGGGACGGATGGAGCCCTTCGCCCGGTTGGGGAGACAGGAATGCTGAGTTTGGCCCCTGACCTCACCACCTGATGAGCTGCTTATAAACGCTGTGCCCAGAGTCCTCTCTGAAAAGGCATCCCTTGCACCACAGGGGGCTGCTGTGAGGCTCCAGTGAGATGCAGGAGATGAAAGTAAGCTGAGAGCTGCAAAGGACCATACCTCTGGGAAGGGATTACCTGCAAAACCTGAGACAGGCCCCCGTGAAAAAGATCACAAACATTTGCCTGCTGGTCCTGCCTAACTATGGTTTTCAGTGGAAGCGGCTGGAAGTCTGTTTACAGTACTTGTTTTTTAAGCCCTTAAATGGTGGTCCTCCTCTGTTCAGCGGCCCCCACTCTGAGGTCCCATGCTCCTGAAGGTCCAGTCCCTCCAATTACATGGCTGTGCACCTCCTTGGGGCGCTAGAGTCATCGTTTGCTTTCTTCCTGATGCTTTCTGCAAAAGACAAGAATCCTGTTGCCTCTTGTTGCCTGAGCGCTGCCTCACAAGGCTAGTTTGATGTTTTAATTGCCTGCAAGAGTTTATGTTAAAAGACGATGCAGAATAATATTTAAGAACATGCTGAAAAAAGAACCAAGTCATCCCTAATTCCTCCCCTCTGAAATGACTGTTTCGCACCTCGTGTGGCAGCTGGGGGAGACCCACCACACGGGGGACTTTCCCTTTGCCCCTTGATAACATGCTATCGACGCTTTTCCTTGTTGCCAAGTGACTGATGTACCTTCATTACTATGGATGGCTGCCTAGTACCCCATCCTGTGGTTGCCCTGTAATGCACCATGGCAATGGACATTACAGAGTTTAAGCCTTTTTCATCATGAGCCGATTGTTTTTAATGAGGGATCATTACTAGAACCTGTTACTCCACTTGCCTAATGGTTCTACATGGTGCCCTGAATCCCAAATCCCAAAAAGAGCTGTTGGGATGGACAGACTCAAATAGGTTGTGACGGCCTCAGAAATTTTATTTGACCAGATCTTACTGGTTCAACTCATCTTAAGCCAGTTTTGACCCATAGGTCTTAATGTTTGTGAAAAACAACTCTGCAGGCTGTTCCCACCTTATTCCAAACCAGAGGGGGAGAAAAAAAAATCGATGTAGTATAGAGAGCTGGATAGGAAGAGATTGTAGCTTCAGTGGCCTTGGGGCTGTGAAGGTCATAGGGATTGTCTGGGCCACCCTCATGGCACAGATGGGGAGACTGGGGCCAGGAGGTACTGTGAGTTGCCCAAGGCTCCGTCTGGGTTCCAGGAGGAGGCAGGGCTAGGAACATCAATCTGGAAGGTTCAGAGCCAGCGCCACAGCGCTGTGGTCTGAGCAGCCTTGGAGGGCCCTGCTGCAGTCCAGCGGGGCCATGCAACTGTGACGCTGCGCCCGGCGCTGCCCTGAGCAGAAGCCGGGCAGGGGGAACACTTACCAGCCAGGTCCCTCCTGCCAATGGCGACGAGGCCTTTGAATAGCGCTCTGCTGGCATTCTCACTGGCTGTGACCAGTGCCCGTGCTGCCGGTAGCTCTTGGTGCCTGAGGATCATGAGGGGAGAGAGAGAGAGAGAGAAGGCGCCAACCCCGCCTGCCTTACCAGAGCCAGGCCTGAACACACCCCTTACCGCCGCCAGAACATCAGACCCTTCTCCAAGTTCCAGCAGAACTCAGCCCAGAGATGGGGAGGGCGTGGGAGGGAAGGGGAGGAGCAGCCTTAGATGGGATGGGGGGGTGGAGTTTTATATCAGGGACACCTGCATCTCCCCAGTGCCAGGCTTTCCCCTGAGCATCCACCATGTATCCTATTGGTGTCACTGGGAAGAGAGAAAGAACTGGCATTCACTGTGGTACCACGATGCACACACGACTATACAGTTCATCTCTCTGGCGGCTCACAGTAACCTGTGACTTGCATGCTAGTGGCCCTGTTCTTTCCCCTGAACCAGTGGTTCTCAGCCATAAGTGCTCATTGGAAACACCTGGGAGGCTTTAGCAAACACTGACACCTGGGTCCCCCTCCCCGTTCAGAGATTCCTATGTACTTGGGTCTGGGTGTGGCCTAGGCAACAGATCAGTGTTAAGCCTTCCCAGGTGATTCCAATGTTTGGAAAACAAGTGCCCATGCTCTTCAGTGCTGAGGTGGGGTTAACTTGCTATTCAACTGTGACCAGGTCAGCTCTCCCAGCTGGGGACAGACGGTCTGGCACAGCCATAGGGGCACAGCCATCAGGTCCAAGTCAGTCAGCCACTGCGTCCCTGACGTTCTGGTGTCTGTGGGCCCCCAGTAGGCACTTCCTCCTGGTGCTGCTCGTGATGTAGCAGTTTCATTTGACCCGTTTATTCACTACCCCTTGTCCCCAGCCCTGTAATTTACCAGTGCTCCTTTATCATCTATGAAATCTGCATCGGTAATAGAGTTCACTTGTGGACTCCCCACTCTATTCCACTACCTGATTTGCATATGTTTATGTCAGGTATCTCTCTGTGTTAAATATTTTAGCTTTCTAAGGTTGAGTCTGGTTGAGTTAGACCCTCTTCGCTTTTTTCCCCCAGAATATTCATTTATATATTCCCTGTTTCTTCTTTGAGATGAACTGTAGAATCCTTTAGTCAAGTTTCAAAAACCTTCTATTTTGATTTGATTAAAATTGGATCAAAAAAAAAAATTGGATCAAAGCTTTAATTTGGGGAAAATCAATATCTACATGAAATTTTTTTAGCTGGAAATACAGAATGTCATTCCACTTACCCAAGTCTTCTTTTATAGTTCAAATAATTTGTATTGTCTTACTCATATGTCATTCATATTTCTTCTTAGAAACACACACTATTGTAAATGGAGTATATTTTTGACATATATTTTTAATATATATTATATATATATTTAAAATATTTTAAAATATATTTAAAATATATGTATTTTTTACATATATATTATATTTTACATATATATACCTCTATATATTTTGCCCACTTATTGATGGTACAGAGGAATACTATGGTGTTCGTATATTTAATCATGTTTAGCCATTTCATTGAATAATTTTATTCTAAGAGTTTTTCCGTTGATTCTTCTGGACTTCCTGTGTGTGTGTGTGTGTGTGTGTGTGTGTGTGTGTGTGTGTGTGTGTGTATCGCATCTGAAATTAATAAATCTCTCTCTTCCTTTCCAGTATTTACACTCAATTTCTATTTCTGTTTCATGCCTTAATACCAGGGCCAGAATTTCCAAATAGATGTTAAATAATAGTGGCGACAGCAGCTCCTCTCCTTTTTACAGGGAGCACCTTCAGTTTCACGTGTGAACGATGGGTTTCAGCTCAAGCAGATTCGTGAGGAATGTGAAGTTCACAGGTCAGTGTGGAGGGAGGGGCAGAGGGCCCAGTCTGTGTAAAGGCCTGGAGAGGGGAAGAGCACGTGATGTGTTGGCAGTGGCGTGTGGCTTGCTGAGGCTTTTCCCCCAGAAGCACAGAAAACTGAACACACCCCGCGTGCCCCCACCCCTCCACCCGGTTGCTCTGGGGCACCAAGGCAAGGTGGTACCTGTCCACTGTTGCTCGATGGCGTGGACGTGGGCCTCGGTGAACTCCCAGCAATACGCCAGCTTCTTCCACTTGTGGGGCCGCAGGTACCTGGAGGCCAGTCACCACAGCACAGAGCGGAGCTGCTGCGTTTCCTGCCGATGGTCCTGCTTAAAGGTCAAGCTCTTCCCAGAGGGGTCACAGAGGTCCCTGCATGAGAGCTGGTCCTGTGGGGCAGATCCCAGAAGTGCAGCAGCTGTCTGGGGGAAATCCCTGCCAGGCTCTCCCTCGTGAGCCTGGACACAGAACTGGTGTCATCACAGGCCTGGGGCATAGTGTCCATTACTCTGGTTTCTGACTCTGTGCCTTGCTTTGAGTGCTGGAACCTGAGTTGCTTACACTGTTTCTCCATCCAGAATTCCTTTTCTCACCTCCCTGTCTCTCAATCCCATTGCCACAGTCAAAAGACCACCTGGGTGCCACCTCTTCCAGGAAGCCTTCCCAATTTCTCTCTTTTCTTTGTGTTCTTATAGCATGAGTGTCAGTAGAATGACTCAGCAGCTGTGGCTAAAACCAGGCAAGCCAAGAATCAGGCACTAACTAAACTTGCCAAATGACAAGGAGAGAAGGTCTGGGTTACAGAATTCTTTCTATGCAAAGCAGGTGATAAAATGAGAGGTTACCAAAAATTATGTAATAGCTTCAGTTAAACCCACAAAAGTCTTAGTTAAAGCCACAAAAGCCCCTCAAAAGGATGTGGATGCAGATTTCTAGTTGTTAAAAAGCTCAGGTGAGTTCTGGCATCTGCAGCTCTGAATCTTACATTCTGGCTAACTGTGTCTGGCCAGTCACCTGGGAGGTGACGACCTGGGAGCTTGGCTCTCTCCTCGGGTGGTAAAAACTGTTTCTTTAGAGCAGTGTTCTCAGCTGCATCTTACATTGGGATCATCTGGGAGCTTTAAGAATCACAGAAGCTTGGCCCTTACCCCCTAGATTCTGATTGAATTGGTCTAGGGGTAGGAAGGAGGGATTTGTGATTCTAACTGCACCACTGCCTTAGTGTTGAAAACTTTTAAAGCCTGAGGTGGTTTAAAATTAAGCATAGAGATGAATCAGTTCATCAAACCACTGGTATTAATATTTAGGAGTAATCTGTTGTACGTAAAGGGGTTGTAAAATTTACGAGAATCCAGCATGTCAGTGAAAGAGAAAATCTTATGATTCCTATGGAAATTTATCAATTGATTGATTTTTGGACAGTGATTTTTTTGAGAAGTGTAAGAGAAGTTTACTAAGTTTGTAGACAATATCAGAATGTTTATGATATTCGAGATTCACTTTATAGGTTTAATTTATTGGATTTAATGGGATAATTTAAGAATTTAGGAAGCATTTGAAATGCTTAAAAAGAAAACATTATATTAAATTTATTCGTTCAGTTTAAAACGTCTAAGGTTGTTTAATTAAGCTTAAACATGGGACCAAACTTTAATCAAAAGGCTTCCTTGAAAGTGACTGTTAAAATTTACTCGTTGTATAAATATAGTAATAAGATTGTAAAAATAAATTTAAAAGGTTGAGGAAAAGTAGGATTTAAATTTTGTAAACAATTTAGTATTAATTTCTAAAACTGAAATAAATGCAAAAATTTATTTTCTGTGTATAAAAGTAACCATTAAGGACAACAAAAAAACTCTCCACCCACCCCCATTTGCTGACACTGGAGCTGTAAATGCAGGACCTTACATCTGCCACTCCTCTTTCCCAAATCCACAGCAGATATCACTAATCAATCCCAGCACCCTTTCCTTCTGGGCTCAGAACGTTGCCTGAATAGAACACCCCAAGCCACAATTCCAATCACCTGGAGCTGGCAGTGAGCTGGAACCAACTTGCCATTTCTTTATTCATGCATGAATGCATTCATCCATCAACCAGGAGCTACAGCAGGGTCTACTAGTATCTCCACACTGGCACGGACCTCAGTCAGCCTTATTTCAGTATGGTTTGGGTGTTCACCCATCTCTGGATGCCCCCAAAGAACCCTAGTGTTAGGTAAGGCAGGGATTATCACTCGCTTGGAAACTGAGGGGCCCCTGAATTGGTCAGGGCTGGGGTTCAAAGCCAACTCCACCTGAAGCCATGGCCACTCCCTTTCCAACACAGAGAGACCAAGCGCAGGGTCTCAGTACCTTCTCCCATCTGTAGAAGCGATCGGCTTTTATGATCATGTCCACCAGGCTGACATGGTTGATGTGGGCGGCCACTGGCAAGGCGGTTTTTCCTTGCTGCGGGTAAGAAGGGAGCAGGGAAGCCAGAGATCCTATAAGAGGGTGTAGGGTGGCCTCTAGCACTGACTACAGACCCTCCTGCCCAAAGAAAGTGGTTTCCAGCAGTCTACACTGGAGAGCAGAAGGGTTTTCTGGGAGTAACTCTGGGTGTGGAAAAGTCACAGGTAGAATAAGGCAATAATTCCAGCAACCACCTCTTGTGTTCCTCTAGAACAGGAGGACTTAAAGCTTATAAAACTCAGCCTGCATAACTCTTCAAGGTCATCTGTGAGATAGATGTTACCAGCCTCATGTCTCATATGAAACCAGAACCCAGAGAAGGGGCTTGGGCTCCTGTGTCAAGTTTGCTGCCTCCCCTCAGGTTTCCAGCCCTTTGCTCCAGGCCTCGGGCACAGTGCTGGCCTCCACCACCTCCAGGGACCTGCGGGGAGATGGGAAGCTCCTCTTCAAGCTTGGCCAGCTGCCCTGGGCCCCAGCTTCCCTCCCAGGAAGCAGGAAGCCCTTCCCAGGTCCAGCCTCAGGGCCTGTTCCCTGCCCCCATCTCTTTCCCACATCATCCCAAGGGCTGGGCCACGTGTGCCCAGGGCCCTTCCCCTCATGAGCCTGTGACCTCTTCAGCCTCACACTCAGCCTTCAGCTCTTCTCGAACCTCTGGCCACCTGAGGAGGTGGCCACCCCAGAAGCTCCGCGGCCCGGGAAGCTTCCCCCAACCCTGTTTCACACGCACGGAGTTGTGGGGTGGTGACATGCTGTTCCTCTAGCTCTCTTCCCCTCTCCCCAGCAGATGACTCAAGGAGCTCAAAGTCCGATGGGGGCCATGAAACAGAAGACAAACGTATCACAGGCAAGGACCAGGAGAGGGGCGGGCCAAGTGCTGAGGGACCTCAGAGGAGGCAGGGGAAGGTGATGGAGGGGCAGGAAGGCTTCCTGGAGGAGGTTGCCTTTGAGCTGATATATAACAGATGGGAAGCCTTGAACACTCTGGGAGCAGGAGGCATTTGCATCAGGGTCTCTGGCAAAGAGGGAGTCATGAAAGCTAGCAAGGGAGGCTGGTTGTGAGCAGAGGTACCTTATCTCTCAGGTTTAAGTTAACCCCAGCAATGAGGAGAATATCCGCTATGTCCTGCCAGGCATACTCGGACGCAAGGTGAGGGGTGTCTGCTGCCTCTGGAAAAGAAGCCAAGAGGACGGAGAGCAGAAAAGCATGTAGAGATGGCCTGTGGCTCAAAGCCAGGACAGGACCAAGGTGGGTACACTCCCAACTGGGCCTTAACAGAGTGTTTCTAAGAAGTTATGTGGGGCTTCCCCGGTGGCGCAGTGGTTAAGAATCCGCCTGCCAATGCAGGAGACACAGGTTCGAGCCCTGGTCCGGGAAGATCCCACATGCTGCAGAGCAACTAAGCCCGTGCGCCACAACTACTGTGCCCGTGCTCTAGAGCCCACGAGCCACAACTATTGAAGCCCAGGTGCCTAGAGCCTGTGCTCCCAACAAGAGAAGCCACTGCAATGAGAGGCCTGTGCACCACAACGAAGAGTAGCCCCCGCTCACCACAACCAGAGAAAAGCCTGCGTGCAGCAACGAAGACCCAACACAGTCAAAAATAAAAATAATAATAATAATAAAATAAATTTATAAAAAAGAAAGAAGTTATATGGGAGGGTAAACTGGATTTAATCATAAACATAATACTCAGCAAACTTAGTAAATAACAAAAAAGTAGAAAGAACAAAGAAAAAACACCACTCGCTATCCCACCTAAGTCAACCTCTGTTAACAGCCTTAGTACATTTCTTCCAGTATTTTCTTTAATGCAGAATGTTTTTAGTTTTATGGTTTTACATATTTGAGATCATCCTGTATACACATTTTGCATCTGTATAACTTTCTGCGTATTATAAACTCTATAAACACCATTTTTTATAACTCCATAAGTGCCTATCTATGCCTATACCATAATTTAACCAACCACTTCTCTCTTATTAAGTATTTGGGGCCCTTTTTGAAATGAAAACTGATAGACTGCTACAACAAATATCTTGGTGCATGAGCTCTTAATATATTTCTTGAGGCTCAATTCTCAGACGTGCAAATACTGACCATTTTAAAGGTATATGTTATATTCTGTCGAATTGCTTTCCACCACTAGTGGTTGTGTGTGGCAGCCCTGAGGATTGTACGGTTGAGGGGTGGATTGTGGGGACGGGGATTTTAAAACGCTCCTGATTGATCACAGCTTCAGGACTCAGAGGCCTCTTGTTATACAAGATTAACCCAGTCACCCCTGCCCTGGGAATTTTCCCTAAGGAAAAAAAAAAAATCAATGAAAGGAAAAGGTTGCATGTAGCAAGATGTTTACCACAGTGTTCTATATATCATGACAAAAACTTGGAAATACTCAAATGTTCAAAATAGAGGAATGGTTGATAAAATAATGCTACCTTCAACAAATATTCAAACAACTTTTGACAAGCTGAAAGAGCAATTCCTCAATTCTGGGCCAGGCTAGTAGACCACAGTCAAGCCCTGCCAACCTGGAAGGGTGCCCAGAGGCTCCGTGGGGCCCAGATGGTTTCTGCAGCCACTTACATTGTCAACGGCGTCCAGGTCACTGCCGGTGTCGATGAGGAGCTGCACCAGGACGGGGAAGTTGTACCTCACGGTGATGTGCGCAGGAGAGGCGCCCTGCTGGGGGGGTGGAGAGGCACAGATCAGTTGATGGGTCCCTCCCAGGACTGCCCAGGTGCAGGGTGGTGCTAGAAGATGGGAGTTGGGAGGAGTACAGTAAGTCCCCTACGTACGAACCTTCAAGTTGCGAACTTTCAAAGATGCGAATGTGCGTGTGCGTGTCCGATCACATAAATTAATTCACATGTCTGGCGTACATTGTCACATGCGTTCATCCTCTACTAGTCGTGCTTTTGTGTACTTTGCTGTACAGTACTGTTGCTGTGCAACACGAGGAGCTTACTAATGAAGACCTGATGGAATTGGAGGCTCAGAGAAAGGACAAAGAGACACAAGAGGAAGAAGAAGTAACTGAAGAAACGAAGCGATTCACGACGCAGGAAATGGCAAGGGGATTTTCTTCATTTGAGGAGGCGCTGTTAGTTTTTGAGGCACAGGACCCGAACACAGAACAGTACACAAAAGTTGCAGCAGCCGTTCAGAATGCAATCCAGTGCTACTGTGTCATCGATGACGAGAAAAAAAGAGCTACTACCCAGACATCACTGAATCATTTTTTCAAGAGGGTAGATAGAATTGAATCCAGCAAGGAACCAGAACCTGTGCCGTCAACATCAGGCATGAGTGAAATTGCAGCTTGCCCTCCGTCTCCTATTGCTGACGATCCTTCAGCTCTACCATCTCCCACCTCCTCTCCCTCCTCCAGTCAGTAACTCTTCTTGCCTGTTCACCCAATGCCAGCCCCTGTATGCCAGCTGTTGTACTGTACTACTGTACTTTTCAAGGTACTATACTGTAAGATGAAAAATGTTTTCTTTATTTTTTGTTTGTTTTTTATGTATTATTTGTGTGAAAAGTATTATAAACCTATTACAGTACAGTACTATATAGCCAATTGTGTTAGTTGGGTACCTAGGTTAACTTTGTTGGACTTATGAACAAATTGGACTTACGAATGTCCTCTCGGAATGGAACTGGTTCATGTGCAGGGGACTTACTGTATAGATAGTGCTTGAGTTTGGACCTTCTCACTTCTCGGATGACATGAGTGGCCTGAAGAATTTACAGCCCACAGCCTGAATCCCTTGGGCCACAATTGATCCTCATGGTGGGTGGGAGCCTGAAATCCCAAGTTTGAGACCTTGCCATGCCAGGAACTCACTACGTGACTTTGGGCAAGTCATCTCGCTTCTCTGCTGCTCTTCATCTGGCAAGTGATGCTTGCTGAGGTCCCTTCTAGCAACAACACCTTAAGATTCTCTGCTATCTCATTTACTCCACACATGAACCTAGCAAGTATATAGGAATGGTATTCTTATTCGTACTTTCATCTTACAAATGAGAACACTTAATAAGTTCATAAAACTTACATGACTCACCCAAGGACACGTAACTAATAGAGACCTTGTGTTACTGGACTTCCTACCCCCGGCATCTAGGTAGGTGCTCAACAACTATTTATGTATGAAATGAATGAATGAGAGAGCCAGCCGGGACCAGAACAGAGGTCTCACCCAAACCCAACATTCACCCAAGGCCTGGAGGACTTGGAGGACTGGAGGACTCCATCTGCAGTGGTTCCCTGTGAGCACTGACTACGTGACAAAGTGGAGATACTGCCACAGCATCCTTCTGTCTAGGTGTATGGTGACACACATCTAGTAGAATAGTACAAAGCCAGAAAAATCAATGGGATAGATCTATACTTACTGTGGAAAAACACCCTCACATGTTGAGTACCAAAAGGTGACAGAACAGAACACACACACATACAACAAAAATGCCCATGACTGCCATTACTAGTTTTGGCCAGAAAAAAACAGTTTATGGATATTGGAAAAGAAGATTTAAACTATATGATTACTTATAGGCAATGTGATTGTATATCTACACAGGTCAAAATAGTTATTATACCCCCACCAAAAAAAAAAAAAAAAAAAAAAACTCTAGCAAAATCAATGAAAAGTCATATAGAAGATAAAAATACCAAAGTCAATAGCATTCCTGTATTGAATGCCCACAAGAAATGACATATTTTAAAAAGATAGTCTATTTGCAATGACGGTCAAAATATACAAAGTACCTATGAAGAGTATAATTGGAAATGGCTATTACAAAGGCAAACAAAAACCACAGAACATCACTGAGGGATACAAAAGAAGACATAAAGAAATGGCAAGACATGTTCATAGTGAAAAAATAAAATATTACAAAGATGACCATTTTCTCTTATATTATTTACAGGCTTAATGTAATCCCAAACCCAAATAGCAATAAATGACAAAAAGTATTCTGAAACACATCTAGAAAAAAATTTAAAAACCTAGATAAAACTACCACAGAATTTCAGCAGTGTCCTCAGATCGTTGCTAGATAACTGTGAAATCAAAATCAGGCCAAAAGAAGGTCTCCTGTGAGAGTGAATGGGCAGACACTGGAAACTGGCTCAAGTGCACAACTCAGATGAGCTAGGAAACTTATCAGAGCTCTAACGGTGGCTCTCCAGGAAGCAGCACGCCACGGAGATAAAATAACCAAGGATGCTGGATATGGCCTCCATCATTCTGGAAATAGGTCTGTGGGAATGTGGTAGGAAAGGGGAGTGGCAAGAGAGCAAGTATTGCTTTTCATTGTTTTACATTTTATTTATAGAAACCTAAAGAACCAAAAAGAACAAAAGATATCTGGTGAAAAGCCTTCTTCCCACCCTCAACACCCATCAGCTCTGTTCTCCCCACTCCAATGGTAACATCTTACAAAGCCACAATACAATATCCCAACCAGAACACTGACATTGATAATACCCACCATCTTACTCAGATCTCCCCAGTTTCACTTGTAGTCATTCGTATACATGTGTGTTCTATGTAATTTTATCACACGTGTAGGTTTGTGTATCCGTTACATAGTCAAGATGCAGCACAGTTCCATCACCATAAGGGTCCCTTGTGTAGTCCTTTTATAACCACACCCTCCTCCCTTCTCTACCCCACGCCCCCATCCCTAGCCCCCCGCCACCACTAATCTGTTCTCCATTTCTATTTTGAGAAGTGAGGTCCTGGGAGACTCGGCAGTGTGTCCCCTGCCTCCCCACCTTCCATCCAGGCCCCACACGTATATGATCAGCCATGTCAGTGCTGCCTCCTGCATGGACGAGGGCCCAGGTCATGTCCTCAGAGCCACCGAGGGCTGCGTAGTGGAAGCAGCTCTGCTTTTTCTAGAGGGAAACAGGCATCCATGCAGCATCCTAAGGACCCCTCACAGCAGGTTTACAAAGCACTTTGAGATTCATTATCCCATTCACAGCTCACAACCCCCCTGGGACTATTATACCCATTAAACCCTGAGGCAGGAGAAATCAATGACTTGCCCAGGCCTGGTGACTAGTAAAAGGAGTTCACTATGGTCTCAGGATTTTCCTCACCTCCAGTCACAGACTCTGGAACAAAGGCCAAAGCCTTTACAGTTCCTTAGCCAGTAAAGACACATGGAGTATAGACGCTTAGAAGATGGTTTTCAAGCAGGGGGACCAATAAGATTTACCTGTACAGGGCAAATCCCACCCAGCATGTACTGTCCAGCTGGAGCTGGTCTAAGCACATCTGCAGAGGAGCCTGGCAGCGCCAGAGGGAGGGCTTCTTCCTGGATGAGACTTCATCTCAGGCAGGACCCACCAGGTAACCAACTGTCCCAGATTGCCTGGGACTGAAGGTTCCCTGGATGCGAGACTTTCTGTTTTAAAATCAGGACAGTATGGGGCAGACCAGGATGAGTTGGTCACCCTCCCAAAGTCGAGTCTGAGCAAGTTTACAGGGTGGGTGGGAATCCATCCACCTCCCAGTGGGAAATGCAATCACTTTGGGTTTGCCCCATCCTCAGAGACCCTGCTGCACGACACTGCCAGAGGTGGGAGTGTCAGAATAGACCGTGGCCTCTGCCAGAAACCTCAAGTCAAGGCTGGAGCACGAGACCCAGTGAGGTGGGCAGCTCCAAGCCACCAACAACCACCAGCTGGATCTAACCCCCTGAGTCTCTAAGCTCCTGTGCTGTTACTGCTGGGGAGGTGGCCATGGCATGACCTGTCTGTGCCCCCTCCCAGTGCCTAGTGCTGGGCACAGAGAAAGGGCCTTTCTGACTAAGGAGCAACACCTTGCTGATGGAAGTGAAACAGGAGGGAAGGGGGCAGGGCACAACCTTTAAAAGAATGACATAGCCGTAGTACATGATGAAAACTAACGAGAACCAACTGGGTCCAAGATGGCAGAAGATTTGACCTCCAGTAGACCTTGAGCCTCATTATATGCTCACTGTAATACCTTAGCATGCTAAATGACACACCCACCAGCGCCATGACAGTTCTGAGGCTAACCGTAAAAGGCAAAAAAGTGGGCAGTGGCCCAATTTCTGGAAATCCCCACCCCTTCCTCAAAATAGTTGGAATAATCCTCCCACTCATTAGCCTATGAAATTACCCAGTCCATAAAAACTAACCACGCCATATTTCGAAGCCTCTTGCCTCTTGCCTTCCGAGATACCCCACACTCTGTCTGTGGAGTGTGTTTCTCTCTAAATAAATCTGATTCCTACATATCACTTCGTCTCCAAATTCTTTTGCAATGAAGAAAGAACCTTAAATTCACCAGCAACAGAAGGACATGGCTGGTGCCCTGGGACAGCTACTTTCCCCCTCTTGGCTGTAATGTCCCCTGCTATGCCCCTGGGGTAGTAGTCTCCACATCTTCCAGGGGAGCAAATTAAATGTTTTGTGGTTTATAAAGCATTATTCACATTTAAGGGAATTTACGATTTATATTATTATTATATTTACATTTGCTATTTTGCTATTTCTTTTCTTTTCTTTTCTTTTTTTTTTCTGGCTGAGCTGCGCGTCTTGTGAATCTTAGTTCCCTGACCAGGGATTAAACCTGGGCCCTCGGCAGTGAAAGTGCAGAGTCCTAACCACTGAACCACCAGGGAATTCCCTTTGCTATTTTTTTTCTGAATGTCTCTTGTTCTTTTTTGTTCTGTTTCCCCTTGACTGCCTTCTTTTGTGTTAAATATTCTTAGCATATCATTTTCATTCATCTGTTTTTAAACTATTTTTGCTATTATTTATATTATTCACTATTAATATTATTTTTGCTACATTATTGAAATTTAGAACAAAAAAAGAATTCCAGACCCTGCAGCCGTTCAACCAGCCAAGAAAGATTATTTGTCACTGATCTAAAAATAAAAAGCAAAACAAAACAAAAACACCAACTTTCTACCTAAAGAAAGGCCACAACCCCCTTTTCAAGGACACAGAGAATTTCTAATGGCCAACTCACAGAGTGCAGTGGTAAGGGGGAAAGAGGCCTGTCCCAGAGTCACACCCAGGCCCCAGCACTAATTGCGGTGTGGGCCTCATGTTGGGGACACCCCACCCCTACCCCCGCTGGGCAAGGCAAATGTTTCAGGCCATGAGCTCTGGAGTCAGGGGAATAGGGTTTTCAGACTCAGCTTTGCTTCTTACCAACTTGTGACCTGGGAAAGTCACTGAACCTCTCTCATCTGCAAAATGGGGGGAATTTTTCTGAGGTAATAGTTATGAAAGGGCTTTGTGAACTGTCACGTGCCCAGTAATAAGACACTAATGGGTACTGAGCTCCTATTATGTCCCAGGCAATATGCTAGGTATTTAGTCTTCATAGCAATATAAAATAGTAAATACATATCACCCCCAATCTATAGTTGAGAAACGAGGCTCAGAGAGATTAAGTAACTTGCCCAAAGTCACAGAGCTCAGCAGTAGAGAGTCAAGTCCGGAACCTGAGCCTGCTCCCTCACAGCCTTGTTCACACGATGTTCAGGAATCATCGTGGCTGCTACAGCTGACACAGTCACGGCTCTGCAGGCAGCCGAGGGCACACGCCAGTCGTGAGGAGGCCCGGCTACCTGGGAGAGGGCGCTCGCGCTACTCCCGGCCCTGAGGAGGAGCTGCACACAGCGGGGGTGGATCCCTTCAGCAGCTGCGTGCAGGGCAGTCAGACCTTCCTGAAACACAGGGCAGCGGTGTGAGGACGGCAGGAGGCTGAGGCCAGAGCCTGAGACCGGAGGACACCCCTTTTGCCAGGGCTCCAGGGCTCTTTGAGCTCTCCCCTCCCTGCTACTGCAGGCGTGACCTGGTGATCTGTGGTTCCCTGAGCCCCGCACCTGATTCTCACCTTGAGGGGCACGTGGTGCATTCACTCCCTCCGCCACAGCTCCGCTCGTGCTCTCCTTGCCCTCCAAGCCGCCTCATCCCTGTTCTGTCTATTCCCTCCTACTCCATCCTGGCCACAGTGACCTCTCCCTTCTTTGAACACACACCGTGTGTATGACTCCTCCGTCATCCCTCAGGCCCAGTGTCCCCCTGAGCCTGGAGTTTTGTGCTGCTGCTCATCTTCTCCTCGTGGGCTGTTTGAGAACACGTCCTCGCTCCTGGCTTCAGAGCCCCTCCCAGGGGAGATCAGGCTGCACCACGGGCTGTGGGCTCCTGGAAGGCAGGGGGCAAGCCAGTGTCACACACCTCTGCATCCTCCAGGTGGTGACTCACCGCATTCCGCTCCTCCATGTCCAGCCTGACGTCCAGGAGTCGCTGCAGCACAGCCAGGTGGCCCCAGCGGGCGGCCGGGTGAAGGGCTGTGTTCCCCTCCTGCGGGGAGAAGGGCTCCTGAGGGGTCAGTGGAATCACAGACCCTTGCAGGCCCTAGGGACCCGCTGGAGCTGAGATCCAGAGAGGGGAGACATGTCCAGGGTTATAGAGCAAGTTGGTGACGAGCTGCAGCCCTGCACACTGGGCCAACGCCACTCTGCTCTGAGAACTGTGCCAAAAACTACCAAAAACCAGGGGCACTTTCAAGGGCCAAGTTCTGGTCTCTTTTCTTACTTTAAGATGGATACATTACTTTAAAAAAAAAAAAAAATCCCTATTTTTCCATGCTCCAGTCTAAAGCCAGTCCCAACTCGGTGACCCCGGGTCCATCCCCTCCCTCTGCTCAGGCCACAGCCCCAGAGACTCGCCTTGTGCTCAAGCTGCGCCCAGCAGCCACATGGCCCAATCGCTCGCTCCTGCGTCTTTGCTCAAGATGTTAGCTTCTCATGGAATAGTGCAGCCCGATGTGATCACAATATTGAAAACCACAACTCCCACCTCCTGTTCTCCTGATCCCCTTATCCTGCCCCCCTTTTCCTTTTCCCCCATAGCACTGACCACCTAACACCCTCTACAATCTACTTGTATACTATGCTTGTTGTTTATTGGCTGACTCTCTTGGCTGGAACATAAGCATTACAAGGGCAAAGGTTTTTGTCTATTTTGTCCTCTGAAGTTTCCCCAAGTGCCTAGAATAGGGCCTGGGCACGTGATAGACACTCAGTAGATATTTGTTCAATGATAATACATAATGTGATGGAGAGCTTGACCTGTGTCTCCTGGAACTTGAGAACCACAGGACTGGGAGCAGCCTCGCCCTTGAGAAGTCTAAAGGTGACAGTGACAGAGCCAAGAGAGGTGGCTCCACTGGGCGGGCAAAGGGCCCAGTGTTCATTGTGTTGGAAGTGGTCCCACAGAGGGCAGCTTATTTGGGATCGTCCTTAAAGGGATCTTGCTGCAGGAGGGTAAGGGGCCCCAGGGAAGAGGAGGCAGCTGGACATGGCCAGCCCGAGAAAAGGTTATGTCCCTACAGAGGAACCACAGATGGGGGACCAGGACAAGGACCCCGGAGGGACCCACAAAAGCATCCAGAAGGGAAGACCCAGCTTCAGCCATGCATCATGCCCAGAAGGCCATGGGGACGATCGAGCTGAACCAGTCACGGGGGCCTCCTGGGTCAAGTGCTTTCCTCTGCCCTGGCCTGTCTCAGTACCTTCCCCAGGAGACATTCAGTTTAGGCACAGATATCTATAAAGGGCCCAATGAGGATGTGAACACATACAGAAGCCAAAGCAGTACTTAAAGTAGTTAAAAACATACCCTGCCCCCATGATAGATAAACACACACATAAACAGCTATAACTATCTTACAGGGTCAAGGAGGAAACATCTACATTTCCTTTATGATCATCATTATATTATATTAATAAATAAAATTAAGTTTAAAAATTCCTCTCAACGGCTTTTTTCGGCTCCTCTCCCACCCGCTCCGTGGTCGGCTCGCCACAGCAAGCAAGGGTCAGGCTGTGGGCGGTGTAGGCACAGCCTGAAGTCTCTGTGTTCAGAGAGACCGGAAGGAAGCGTGTGAACGTTGGGGTCTGGCACGTGCCACCAGTTAGCAGAGCTGTGGAAACAGGGCAGGGCTTCCCTCTTCCTTCTGGATTATAAATATCTACTTCCTGCCCTTTGAAGCTGCAGATGGCATGGACCCCCTGCCAGGGCCCTCACACTCTGCCCAGGCAGGACAGGGGGCTGGGTGGAAGGAGGCCTTGGCCTTGGGCCTGGCCTCTCCACCTCTGTAGGGCCCTGTCAGCCTCTCCTTGACATTTCCGGAGGAATTAATCACTCTCTCCGGGCTCTCAAAGCCTCCCTACCACAGCACCTGCAGCACCTGTGAGGTACGTTGTCATCTGCTCTGACAGGTCCGTCCACCTACACAGGCTGGCGGGTCCTAGCACAAGTCAGACCTTCAGTGGCCCAAAGCCTTGAAAAGCTTACCGTGCCCTCTCCCCAAATGAAATTCAAAATGAAAACATTCCTCATTGGAAAATACAACACTTAACAGGGACATGTAATTTTTGAAGCTTCTTTCTAGAATTTCTGATTGCAAGATTCTGGGTAAGTTCACCAAAGCTGAATTTTCTTGCTTTCTAGTTTGGAGCTCCTGCTCTCCTGGGGCCCTGAGTACATCTTTTTTTTTTTTTTTGCCTCCTGGGTAGATGTGTCCTGGCAAGGGTCGTCCTTCACCCCTCTCTGTACTCCCAGTTCCTGGCTCAGGGCCTGGCACAGAGCACAACCTGCTCTGCCCATGTTTCTGAAATGAAGGAAATCAGCCTGATCTGAATCTCAGAACCTGACTTAGCCTTTTCATCCTGAAAGGATGAGTGTGGGCGGACAGATTTGGTGCAGACCCCCAGGGCTCAGGGCCGCAGGAGGCAGCCTGAGGAGAAGGAGGGGCACAGGGGTAGGCACCAGGATGCTGGTTCCAAACCCAGCTCGACCTTTGTCCTGCTGTGTGACCTTGGCTAAAGTATCCCCCTCTCTGGGCCTCAGCTTCCACATCTGTAAAATGAGAAGGTTGAACTGGCCCTTGATCTAAGATCCTGTGATCCATCGGTCTGTGAGCTCTGTCACTAGCTTTATAAACAGAACTCCTTGTATCCTAGCCAAGCATATTAATCAGAAAATACACAGTGGAATTCTTCCCTTTGCTGGAAGCACTGTTTAGAATTTGCTGCAACACATTTGCCTAATGACTCGCAATGGTCCATTGATACAAGTCATTTGTAGGGTAGTCCCCTTGGGTCCCAACCCCTCATCTATTCTCAGATAGGTGAATTCCTGCTTATAAGCTCTCCACCCTGAATGAACTGCTCCCTCCTCAGCGGTCTCATCCTACTTTTGCCATAATCATAGTAGCTTACTAAAACACAAAGAAAGCAAATAACCAGCAGGCATGTGGCTACCATCCCCCAACTCCTCCCCATTCCCCCCAGCAACAGACAGCCCCAGTGGAATCACAGCCCCGCTCAAACCCACCCCAGGCATCACTACCAACCAATCAGATTTGCCATCCTGGCTCCCCACATTGGCTCACAGCTCTTTCCTAGGATTGTGGTTGAATTCCTTCATTAAGAAACTGTGTCTTGGGCATCTTTGTGCTCTTCACCCATAGCACACGGCTGGCCCATAGTGTGTGCTCGAAAAATGCCTGCTGCATGAGCATCAGACACACGCTGGTCTTTGGGCCACCAGCCCCTCTAGCACGCTGCAGTTGGCAGTACAGAGGTGAGCTGCCCGTGACCACCCCGGTCAGGAGCCCAGAGCCCGGCCCTCCCCCTGGGACCCATGGTCACAGTACCTTGTCTTTGACATTGTGGTCACAGCCAGAGCCCACAAGGAAGTCCAGAGAACCCAGCTGCCCGTGCTCTGCAGCCCAATGAAATGCTGTCCTTCCCAGCTGGCGGGGGAGGAGAAGAAAGTGAATCTTCCTCGCCCTGCCCAGCTGGCCTCAGTTTCCCCAACCACACTGGGCTTGCAGTGCTCCAGACACTCTCCCTCACCTTGCCCTATACACCCTGCCTGGAAAGCCCAGACCATCTTCCCAACAAGACCCCACTTGGTGGGTCCCTCCCCCACTGAAATCCTCCTGTGGCTCCTGAATAAAGGACCCATTCCTGAGGCTGGGGGTTGAGATCTCCATGAAGGCCCCTAACAACCTCTCAGGCCTTCATTCCCAAGATTCTAACCCATCTGAACTCACACACCAAAAGCCCTTTTCCTCTAAAGCTCTAGCAATTGTCTCTCCTCCATCTGGAATGCCCCTTGCTTTCTAATCTTACTAATGAAATCTAGTTCATTTACCAAATTCCACCTCCTCCAGGAAGCAGAAAGCAATGTCTCCCTTCTCTAACCTGTCTAGTCCATATCAGAGTCTCTCTGAGGGAACTGACCATGTGCTGCTGGCGTCCTGCTCATTTGTGCCCTAATGCCCCTTCTAGACCAGCAACTCCCTCAGGTGGGGTCCAGTCTGCACTACCCATGGCTCAAGGGATGCACTCAAGGAATGTACAGGAGAGGCCCCAGGAATCCCAAGCCCGATGGGAAGGACACACAGCCTTGAGGCCACACTCACCTTGTCAGCATGGTCCAGGGCCACGTCCTCCAGGTCCTCCGTTATGAACGCCAGCACTGGCACATGGCCTTTTTGGGCTGCGCAGTGCAGTAAGGTCAGGCCGTCCTGGAAACAAGCCCAGGGTTGTCCCTGCAGTCTGCGAAGGGAGGCCCTGCTCACGCGCTGGCTGTCTCCCAATGAGTATTTGGAATCAGAACAGTTTTCCAAAGGAAACCACACTGAAAATGGGGATAGGCCCCTGGGACATCCGCAGGACCCACTTAGCCTCACAGGGGCTGGTGGGAGTCAGGATGCCAGAGTTCAAATCCCAGCTCCAGCATTTATCAGCTCTGTGGTCTTCAGCAAGTTACCTATACCTCTCTGAGCCCCCATTTCCTCATAGGTCAAGTTAGGATAATACAGGCGTATTGTGCTTCACTTTATTGAAGGTCTCTTAGCCCCAGAAGCAATATTTAAGTGAGGGAGGTTTGCAAATCCTATGTTCATAGCCGAGAGCTCCTACCCTGGCCTTGCATTACAGCTAGATTATTTGGAGTACTTTTCCAAATAGATTGTAACCATCAATGGGTCATAAAAATCAATGGAACAGTCTTCTACATCTTGACAGTGGTTTGGGTTACAGAGGAGTAGCACTTGTCAAATTTCAGTGTGTAGGGACTTCCCTGATTGTGTAGTGGATAAGACTCCACATTCCCAACACAGGGGGCCTAGATTCCATCCCTGGTCAGGGAACTAGATCCCACATGCATGCCACAACTAAGAGTTCACATGCCACAACTAAGGAGCTGGCGAGCCGCAGCTAAAATGAGGAGCCCTGGAGCCGCAACTAAGGAGCCCGTGAGCCACAACTAAGACCTGGTGCAACCAAATAAAAAATAAATAAATAAATAAATAGATTTTTAAAAACTCAGCTTGTATTTCATTGTATACAAAGAATTTGAACTCTAGTTTATAATAGGCATGCTGACATATTTAGAGGGAAGTACATTGATGTCTGCAGTTTATTTTGAAATGCATCCAAAATCTATAAAGAACTCTAAAAACTCATCAATAAGAAATTACCCCAATTAAAAAATAATCTGCACACCAAAGAAGATATATGGAATGGCAAATAAGCACATGAAAAAATATATGACGTCATTAGTCATTATTGAAATGCAAATTAAAACGACAAAGAGTTTCTAACAATAGAGTATGGAAAGGGAAAACTGCTAACATTCCAGTGGAGAAACCTGGCCGACTCCACTTTAACCAAGTGATCAAGCTTGATATTGTGATTTACAATAAGAAATATATATTTGGTCTTTGTCCTGGCTCCTGGCACAGAGCTCCTAAAACCCTAGGAATCTCCTAAATGGTAACAGTGATAAAGGTGTCTTTTATGATGTTAACGAGGTGACTTGAAGCCCCTAAGTAACCAAAGGATGGGGGCTGGTTGCCGGGGGAACCAACAGTGATTAGAGGGTTGGAACTTCCAGTCCCACCTCCCCACCTCTGAGGAGAAGAGAGGGGATGGAGGTTCAGTCAATGACCAAGGGCTGAGAATTTAATCTATCAAGTCTATGTAATGAAGCCTCCATTAAAAACCCAAAAGGACAGGGCTTGGAGAACTTCCAGGTTGGTGAATCAGATCACATCCATGTGCCAGGTCCCAAACCCCATGGGGACACAAGCACCTGCGTTCAGGACCTTGCCCTATGCATCTCTTCATCTGGCCATTGATGATTCATATCCTTAATATCCTTTGTAATAAACCAGTAATATAGTTAAGTAAACCGGTTACCTGAGTTCTGAGAGCCACTCTAGCAAATTAATCGAACCTGGGGAGGGGGTCGTGGGAACTTCTGATTTACAGGCAATTATATAGCCAGGCAACTACCTGGGCTTGTGATTGACATCCAAAGTGTGGGAAGTCTTGTAGGACTGAACCCTTAGCTGGCAGAACCTGACACTATCTCCAAGTAGTGTCAGAAATGAGTTAAATTTGTGGACTCCCGGTCAGTGTCCACAGGGAATTGAGTTAACTGCTTGGTGATGTGGAAAAAACACACATCGGAATTGGCGTCAGAACTGGATCAAGAGACCATCACCAGTGACGAATCACAATGGTGTCACACGTCCCCTGATAGGAGGTAATGAGAAGGGCATTTGACCTCTGTGATCTTCTTCCCAAAATTCCATAACCCCAATCTAATCATGAGAAAAACATCAGACAAAACCAAATTGAAGGATATTCTACAAAATACTTGACCAGTACTCTTCAAAAGTGGCAAGGTCACGAAAAACAGGATGGACTGAGAAACTGCCCCAAGATCAAGCAACAGGACTGTGCTACTCTTCACATCAAGAGGAGGAATCCGATATTTTCCTCCCCCTGAAACGCAGCTGACCCTGTGATGGGCTTTGACCAGTAGAATGCGGTAGAAGTAATATCTCAAGAAACCTGGCTACTTCTATTCTTGCTCTTTTGATGTCCTGGGGCTGTCACAGAAGGAAGTCTCCATGAATATCAGCTACCACCTGGAGACACTGGCCACACCATCCACAACGTTCCCTCTTCCTGCAGAGGCCCCAGACATGTGCTGACTGTGTCCTCATAAGTGAGCCCAGGCAAGGCCAGAGGAACCGACCAGCCAATGACATTATGAAAAATCATAAATCAATGTTACTTTAAGCCACTACATTTTAGGGTGGTTTGTTACCAAAAACAGAAAACAAATATGGAGTGGACCTGCTTAACTAGAAGATCTACTACTCAGAGCCCTGCCCTCCACACACACTTAAGACCTCACCTCCCTCATTCTAGAACACTGAGGCTCATTCTGTGTTGATAGCAAATTTCATTGCAACAGCTACTGGATTCTCCAAGACCACTGAGACTCTCTCTAAGGGTAAGCCAGACAGGCAGGACTGGACAGGAGGGCCCTCAGCTTGAAACTGGGCTTGGATTCCACACTCTGGGCTTGGATCCTGTGGCGCATAACCTAGGGGGTATCCTTCACTGGGAGCCGTCAGACATTTCTACCACTGCCAACAAGATCCTAGCAATGGTATAGGGCAGACCTCCTGTGTGCCATGGCCCTTTTTGGTGTCTGGTGAACACGCATCTATTATCTTACAGTTCTGGAGGTCAAAAGTCTAAAATGGGCTGGGAGGGCTGCTTCTCTTCTGGAGTTTCTAGGAGAATCCATTTCCTGGCCTTTCCAGCTTCTAGAGGCTACCCGCATTCCTTGGCTTGTGGGTCACATCACTCCGACCTCTGCTTCCTTCAATCACATCTCCTTCTCTGATTCTCCTGCCTCCCTCCTTCTTTCCCCTAAAAGGACATGTGGGCACATGTGGATAATCCAGAATAGTCTCCCCATCTCAAGGTCCTTAACTTAATCACATCTGAAAAATTCCTTTTGCCATGTTAGGTTCTAGAGTTCACAGGTTCTAGGGATAGGGATATGTACATCTTGGGGCGGACAGTATTCTGCCTACCAGAAAAGAAAAACAATGATATTGAAATAGAATTATCAAAATATTAAAACCCAAATTTTTTATCTAGTAGCATATGTGCTTTACTGATCCATTAAACAACAAGATCTACTGAAAGGTCTAATAACTACCGCCATGATTTCAAAGTAATCATGAGCATAAACAGTATTTTGAGATAACTGCAAAAACTGTAATGTGATATGAAAAGAGCTACATTTTGTCTTAGAGACAATGTCACAGGTAATATTAATTCTACCTGCATTCATCATGGAAAGAAATGCTAAAATTTCAAGCAGAGGGCAGTTTAAAAAAAAAAAAGGTCCTTGTTTTCCCTTCAAAGTTCATGGATCCCCAAATTCTGTCTCTCTAAGGACCAAGGTTGGGAACTCCTGGCTGAAGGTATTTGGCCCAGAAATGTTTGCATTTTCATAAGGGCCACGAACCCCCTAAAAGTTGAGACACCAGTTCAGGGATTCTGGGCACTCTTGACTCCCTGGGGCTCTCCTCCCTCAAACCATAGCACACACCAGTGAGCAACGGGGCACTGCCAGGGTCGCTAACGTGCCAGGCACTGGGCCAGGTACTTTAGATACAGCACCGCACTTACTTCTGCCTCAGCTCAGAGATGGGTACTAGCACCCCTATTTCCAAATGGGAAAACTGAGGCTCAGGGTGGTAAAATAACTTGCCCAAGGTCCCAGAGTTTGGTAAATGGTGCTTTGCTCCTTCTACCTGGCCATACTGACCACAAGGGAGCCGGGGCCCCGTGGGAGGGAGAAGGCCCTACCTCCTTCTCATTTAATCTTCTGAGGGTGTTACTTTAATTCCTCTTTGTGAACAAGAGGCTGGCCAGAGGACTGGGGACTGTCCCAACATCACAGAGTGGTAAAGAGTAGGGGCCAGGGGCTTTCAATGCTGATGAAAGAGGCGTCCCCAGGCCCTTCTCCCAGCCCCAGTTGGAAGTAGTGAGGGTCCCAGCTTCACAAGGCTGAGCTCAGCTGGGGGTTCAGGACGGTCCTCAGAGGGTCGAGGCAAGCTGGGGCAGGCAGAGGCACGTGAGGGGACAGAGGGGGCAGTGATGGGGACGGGCAGCAGAGGTGGGGGCAGCCCTGTGCAGCAGGAGCTAAAGGGGGCAAGGGGGCCGCCAGCTGAGGCCTTATCTTGTTCTTACAGTGGATCTTGGCCCCAGAGTTGCCCAGGATCTGGAGGATCCAACCAGGCAGACAGGAGAAGCGCATTCATCCCAAACTCGGGGAGAGGACATGGGGGAGGAAGGGAGTAGACTGTGAAGAGGCGTGGCTGTGCCACCTGGGCCCAAGTGTGCTTTGCAAAATCGTGCAACCATAAGGGACCTTAAGTGCCACCCAGGCCGGGGAGCTCTGGGCTTTAGGAATCTAAAGTCCAGGAAATTGTCTTAACCAGAGGCTGATACACTATTGCAAACTTTTTTCCCCCCAGTTTTATTGACAAATAATTGACGTACATCACAGTATAAGTTTAAGGCATACAGCATGATCGTTTGATTTACGTATATTGTGAAATGATCACCACAGTAGGTTCAGCTAACAGCTGTCTTCTCACATAGATACAATAAAAAGAAAGAAAAGAAAAAAGGGAAAAAGATTTTCTCCCTGTGATAACTCTGAGGATTTACTCTCCCAACAACTGCAAACCTTTGTGGGGATACCAAATAAAACTTAAAATAAAAGAGCTGCCATCTCCTCTCACCACCAGTTCATAAAGATGGACCGTTTTACCAGAAAAAATTTGGAAGGAGCTGATCTCAGAGTATACTCTTTCCAAATACAGCTTCATGAAACATACACTGCATTGTTCTAATTTTCTGATTTGCTGTGACCGGTGAAGACCTCATCCTGGACTGGCGTTTGAGAATCAACTGTTTGAATCTCCTTCAGCACATCCTGCAGGCAGATGGCTTAGGTCTGCACACATGAAGGGATGGCATCTCGCCGCTGCACAAGACAACCACTGCACCGTCAAACACTTCTCACCGTGAAATGTCCCTCCTCATGCTGAACTGAAATCTGCATCCCTGTGCTTTCCATCCTACTGGCCCTTTGGAGCAACTGAAAATACATCTAGGCCTTCTTCTGATGGCAGCCCAGATCCTATTTGCAGGATGCTCTTCCTCAACATCTGCGAAGTGTTTCCAGGTCACCAGAGCCCCTGCACTGACCTCCACCTTCATGGGGTTCTGCATCTGAGGGCAGCCTTCATCCCCACCTCTACTGAGTCTTTCCTTCTCTATGAAGAGCACCCCCAAGCCTCCAAACTCACCTCCCAGGATGCACTGACAGCCAGCCACCCTCTTAGAAGTAGTTTTTCTCTGTCTTTCCTTGAGTGTGGTGGGATGCGGCAGGGTCTGAGCAGAACAGAGGCCTGGGAGATCATCACCACCTTCCGCATACAGGCTGCACTGGCCTCCCTCAGCTTTGGGCAGCCCCAAAGTTTGTCTCTAAGTTGGGCGTTCAAAGACCAGAACATATTTTCCCACAGAAACAGGGTCATGTGTGGCTCTGGGTCCTCTGGTGAGGCCAATGGCCTGTCATTCATAGAATGAGCTCACAGGGTGACCTGGTACTGATGGGCCACAGAACCTCCCCACAAGCATAAGAAGCAGGCTTGCAGTGGGAAAATGCTCCCAAGTCCAGCTGGGAGCAGAAATGCAGAGCCCACCTCAGGAAGGGCTAAGGGATCAGTGTCCCCTGATGTGTCCTCATCCCCAGCACACTCTAAGCTGCCAGAGGAACAGGGTTGGCCTAGTCCTGAATCAGCCTCAATTTCACAGTCTGGACCTCTGGGGGAAAGGGTGCCTCACCCCAGCACCTGCACAGAGCACCCTAGTCACAACCGCTTCCCCACTTGGCTCCACAAAGAGCTTCTGGGGGGGTACCAGGAAAAGGGGTCTTAGTGGTTGGCACCAGAATCCCTCTTAGGGACAGAACTGGGTTTGGGTAAAAGCTGTGACAAGTGGTTGGGATGAAAGGTGAAACCCAGAAAGAACTGACTGGGCATCATGGCAGGAATTTGGAGGCAGGGCAGGGATGGTACAGACAAGGACAGCACTGAAAGTGGGGCAGGGAAAGAGGCCAAGCCCAAGACAAGGAAAGGACCAAGGGACTTTAAAGAACAGGAATGGCATAGAGAACAAACTTGTGGTTGACAAGGGGGAGGGGGGAGGAGGGAGGGATGGGCTGGGAGTTTGGGGTTAGTAGATGCAAACTATTACATAAAGAATAGATGGGGGGCTTCCGTGGTGGCACAGTGGTTGAGAATCTGCCTGCGAATGCAGGGGACACGGGTTCGAGCCCTGGTCCGGGAAGATCCCACATGCCGCGGAGCAACTAGTCCCGTGAGCCACAACTACTGAGCCTGCGCGTCTGGAGCCTGTGCTTCGCAACAAGAGAGGCCGCGACAGTGCGAGGCACGCGCATCACGATGAAGAGTGGCCCCCACTTGCCGCAACTAGAGAAAGCCCTCGCACAGAAACGAAGACCCAACACAGCCAAAAATAAATAATAAATAAATTTTTTTTTTTTTAAATTTATTTATTTATTTATTTTGGCTGTGTTGGGTCTTCGTTTCTGTGCGAGGGCTTTCTCTAGTTGCGTCAAGCGGGGGCCACTCTTCATGGGCCACTCTTCATCGCGGTGCGCGGGCCTCTCTCACTATCGCGGCCTCTCTTGTTGGGAGCACAGGCTCCAGACGCGCAGGCTCAGTAGCTGTGGCTCGCGGGCCTAGTTGCTCCGCGGCATGTGGGATCTTCCCAGACCAGGGCTCGAACCCGTGTCCCCTGCATTGGCAGGCAGATTCTTAACCACTGCGCCACCAGGGAAGCCCTAAATAAATTTTTTAAAAAAAAGAATAGATGGACAAGGTCCTACTGTATAGCACAGGGAACTATATTTAATGTCTTGGGATAAATCATAATGGAAAATAGTATAAAAAAGAATGTATGTATATGTACAACTGAGTCACTTTGCTGTACAGCAGAAATTAACACAACATTGTAAATCAACTATACTTCAATTTAAAAAATAAATTTAAAAAAAAGAAAAAAAATAAAGCATATGGTAAAGGAAAGAAAATAATAAAGAACAGGAACGTCAAAGACAGGATTTTAGGATTTTTACATTGTTTTTGTGTGTAATGTAAATCCCCTCCATCTCTTATTTTGGAAAGCCAGCCCCACATCAAAGTGTGTGAATGGGGTCTCTATGGAAAGTGGGGAGAAGGACTGTGGTCCATGTTAGGGGTGATGCCAAGGTAGAGACAAAGGACTATGTGCAAAATTTCAAGAGGACGGCAAAAACCGAGCAGAAGCTGGAAGTAAGAGCCAAGAGTGACCACAAGAATTTAAGCCCTTCCTCCTGAAACCTTGGGAAGGTGCTGGACCCACCATAGCACCTCAAATGGGGACTAGAGTTGGTCTCAGCTAGAATCAAAGAGGCCAGGAGACCCAGCACTGGCTCAGAGCTCAGCTACTGGTAGAATATCAGTAACTGTGGGCTGGCTGGATGACAAAGGACAGAGTCCAAGGGGAGAAGCCCACAGGAGCTTGGGAATGAAAAGGGTCAAGGCTCAAGGTTAGGGGAGGAGAGTCATGGGAGACAGAGCCTCTTGCCAGTGGGAACCCCAAGATACCTCACTGTCCTAGTTCCAGGAACTATCTAGGACAGAGCCCTGTGGCTTTTCACTAGAGACCTTCCTCCCAACAACAGGATTTCCCTTCTCCAGTGTCTCCTCCACCCTCCTGTTATTAAAGTAGGCACGCCTACCAGCCTTCTTATTTTTCAAAACGTATTTATTGCTGTTTGCAAAGGAAACAGAGATTTGTAAGCACCCTCTCTTACTATTCTCCCTCATATCTTCTTCTCTCAGTCCCTCAAGGAAGAAATAACAGAGCATGGTGGTGATAGTGAGGGTCTTTTTAAATTTATTTATTTATTTATTTATTTATTTATTTATTTATTTATTTATTTTTGGCTGCATTGGGTCTTCCTTGCACGCGGCTTTCTCTGGTTGCGGCGAGCGGGGGCTACTCTTTGTTGTGGAGCGCGGGCTCCTCATTGCGGTGGCTTCTCTTGTTGTGGAGCATGGGCTCCAGGCGCACGGGCTTCAGTAGTTGTGGCACATAGGCTCAGTAGTTGTGGCTCATGGGCTGTAGAGCGCAGGCTCAGTAGTTGTGGCGCGTGGGCTTAGTTGCTCCGTGGCATGTGGGATCTTCCCGGACCAGGGCTCGAACCTGTGTCCCCTGCATTGGCAGGTGGATTCTTAACCATTGCGCCACCAGGTAAGTCCCAACAGTGAGGGTCTTTGTGGGCAAAAGGCTGATGCAAGAAATTCCAGTGGTTTATGGGGACACTCAGACTAAGGAACCCAGACACTCTCCTTCCAGGGTCATCTCTAAATGAGGCCTAAGCAGGAGCAGGGAGGCGATGGGGTGAGGGAGTGGGGAGGCAGGTGTTGCTGCCCCACTCCCAGCCCTGACTTGTAATCAAGCCCCCTTCGTGGTGGGGCCTCAGAGCAAAGAGGAGTCAGGACAAAGAAGAGTATCTCCATGGAAGCTAAGTTTCTGCAGAGAAGTTAATAATTTTTAAAAAACGTATCCCTGTCAAATGCCGTTGTCAGATTCAGCTCTTTACCCAAACCCGTAGAGATAAATTTGTAGACCTTGTTATTATTCTGTTCTCTCTCTTAGCAGTGTGCTCCGTGCCAATTTGCTAAGTAAGACTGTTAGTCTTTATCCAGGTTGTGGGTTAGTGTTTGCCAGGGCAGAGCCCTGTGGCATATCATGAGAGACCTCCCTCCCGATGACTTTACTAATGAGGCCTTTGTCAACCCACCCAATTACCTGTTCTACAGCCCATATCTCTCCCTGTTCACATGACATCACGAGGGACTGAAAAGGCTGAGAACTGAAAGGCCCTTGAAAATGAAGCGATCTTTATGACTGTGCAAAGGGAAAGTGGGATTGGTGCAGTGTCATTGGCCCCTGAAGACTTTGCCCCCTGCCCAGCCTGCACCTGCTCATCTGTGTATCAGTGACGACCTCGGCACTGACAGCTGGCTCATAGACCCAGAATGAGTTCTGATACCCCTGCCCCACCCTAAGACAGACAGGAAGACGGACATGCACACACAGACATGCCTGCGTGAGGGGACCCGTACCGCATCCTCATCATCCACAGCAGCCTCGTGTTCCAGGAGCAGCCGCACAGCCTGCTCGTGCCCTGCGCCCGCGGCCCGGTGCTGGGCCGCCCTGCCCACCTGCCAGGAGGGAGAGGAAACCTGTGAGGCACCAGCTGGCTGACCGGCCCACCTCGCACAGCCTCCCTACCTCCCGGCCAGGACAGCTGGTCTGCGGGGTGGAAGGACCTTTGCTGGCTCCGGTGGCCAGTCGGCTGGGGCCAGAGCTCTGCTCTGACCCCCTCCTCTTCCACTCTGCAGCTGCTGAAATGAACGTAGTAAAACACCATGTCTAGATCCGTCTGTCCCCCACCTAAAACTCTTCCCAGCTTCCCACTGTTCTTGGATCAAACTCCTAAACCTTGGGCCTATGAGGCCCTGCATGGCCCGGCACTGCTTCTCAGAAATGCCAGACAACATCCTGTCTCTAAGTCTGTTCCTGTTGCTCCCTCTGCTGGGCAGCCACCTGTGTCTGAGGATTATTTTCCAAGTCCCTGAGGAATCCTGAGTGCCTGGGTTCTATCCTCTCCTTCCTTCAGAACAGGGCTGAAGGGTTCTGACCTACCCCCCCACCCCCAAACTCACTGTCAGACCGACCTGGCAGTTCACCCTGGTCTCTGGCCCTCAGCACATCTGAGCAGGCCTGGGGGAAGCCAGCCTCCAACCCAAGAACCCACTTCCCTCCACAGTTTTCAGCATGTGATGGGGCAACAAAAGAAAACACTAATTTTCTGTGTGGTCTCTCTGGGGACGAGCTGTCCCCTCCTTTCCCATGCTGTCCCCTCTGCCTGGAAACACTGCCCTTTTTCACTGGCTCCCACAAAAATGCCACTTCCTTGGGAAGACTTCTGGCCGAGAGGGCCCCTCTGACGCCCACATGCTCTCAAATTGTGACAGTGGGAATGAACTATTTGTGAGATACTCTATTTACTGTCTGTTTTCCCCCACCAGACTATCAGCTCCAAGAGGGCTGGGACCGTGTCTGCCATGGGTTCTGCTGTCCCCATCACCTAGCACAGTGCCAGCACAGACTAAGCCCTTAATACTTATTGAACAAATGAATCATTCAATGAGTAAATGAATGAATGAATCTGGCATTAGCAACCTATCATCCATAAGATGCAAGTCCAACTTGCAAGTCCATGTTTCCTTGCAAGTGCTTGTCCAGGAAATGAGACCAAGGCTCCAGTCACCAATAATGTGCTGTGTGACCTAAGGTGACTTGCTGCCCTCTGTGCCTGCCTCCATCTATAAATAGGACTAATCCTCCCTGCTCTCCTCCCCTCTCCAGGGGTGAGTGAGAACCACCAGGAAACAGGTAGATGAGTGCTCTGAAAACCAAAACACACCAGACACACCCTAGAATTCCTACTACTATTACTGAGCCCTAGGCAGGCTGTGAAGACCCAAGTTGTACCCCTGTCACATCAAACCAGACAGAGGATAACTGCTGCAGTCAGGAATCCTGCATCCAACCCTTTCAGCCTCCACTGACCTCTCACCCAGGCCCTGGCATCTCCTCTAAGATGCTCCTAGAAGCCCCAACACATGGAGAGGCTACCCCACGTGGTACCCAGGCCCGTCCCCAGTGCCCCCAACCAGAAGAATGGCTTTTCCCTCTGCCCCCTTCTCCAGCAGGGCTGTGAACCAGCCCACCTGCACCCTTCCGTGAGGCCTCGTCAGCAGGGCCTGGTCTGCTTCCCCACCAAGCCAAGGGCAGGCCTGGGCCCACAACAGTTTTACACACTCAGTGGGCACAGCGGGCCCTCAGAGAACTGAACTAAATTGCTGCCTCAGGGACCTGGCGGTCCAGTGGTTAAGACTTCGCCTTCCAGCGCAGGGGCTGCAGGTTGGATCCCTGGTCGGGGAGCTAAGATCTCACATGCCTTGTGGCCAAAAAACCAAAGCATAAAACAGAAGCCATATTGTAACAAATTCAATAAAGACTTTAAAACAAAACACTGTAAAAAACAAAAAAAATTGGCAACTGACACATCAGCCTCCCTTGGTCCAGAACCCCTGGACTTCTGACCAGAGGCACCAGGCCACCTTTGTCTCTCCAGGTGCCTGTCCCTATCTGCCAGCCTCCGACTCCTGACCTTTGACCCCCTGCCCTCCTGACTCTAAATCTGTTTCTTGGAGGAGCCTACTGAATGGGTCACAAGGATTAAGAGTTAAGAGCGCTGGAATCCTGACCCTGACTTTGGGCCTCAGAGATTTTGAGACAAAGTGGACAAGGAGGACAGGGCCTGAGCCTCCCCCAAGTTAACACGTGCCGATGTGCCTGCCCCAGGCTCCGTGAACTGTCCCTCCTGTGTGGAGGTGACACTATAGCATTATTCCCAGCCGGAGCCCCTTCACACACGTGATTTCTGGCCCTGATGTGTACTCTCCTCCCGATCAGCTCCTTCATCCTCCCAGCGTGGTTCCGGCGGGCAGCCTCGTGGAGCTGCCTCTCCAGAGGAAGCACTGTGGGGACAAAAAGGGGTGCAGGGTGAGGGCGGAGGACCCCCGATACTGTGTAAGGAGGATCGGGGAACAGCCCCTCCCTGGCCCAAATGTCTCCTAGGCAGGGGGTCTTCCAGCTCAGAGTGGTGGGTGGATGCCTCTCCTCTCTCTTAATGTTGGAGACTTCCCCAGACAGGCTGCTTCTCCTTCCCACGCAGCTCATGTCCACGTGACCAGGAGCCGGCAGAGCCCTAAAGCTGGGAGACCGTGGGCAAGACCATCCACAGGGGCTTCCCTGGTGGCGCAGTGGTTGAGAGTCTGCCTGCCAATGCAGGGGACACGGGTTCGAGCCCTGGTCTGGGAAGATCCCACATGCCGCGGAGCAGCTGGGCCCGTGAGCCACAACTACTGAGCCTGCGCGTCTGGAGCCTGTGCTCCACAACAAGAGAGGCCGCGATAGTGAGAGGCCCGCGCACTGCGATGAAGAGTGGCCCCCGCTCGCCGCAACTGGAGAAAGCCCTCGCGCAGAAACCGAGACCCAACGCAGCCATAAATAAATAAAGAAAGAAAGAAAGACCATCCACAGGAGCCAGGTGTGTGCCCCTCCCCTCAGAAGTGCCCCGTCATCCAGTTTTCCTGACTGCTATTGCTGTTCTTGAGGAAGGGAATGCGATTCATTCCTACTGGAGTCGATAACCACCTTTTCCACGGCTCCATCAGTGAAGAAGGCAGCCAGGATTTACTGAGCCACCCACTGCTTCAGGCCTGGGCGAGGCCAGAGCCACGTGTTCACCCGGCTTCTTTGTCCTCGTCCCTCCACCTCTTCTCTCCTCATCCCCAAATCCTAACCAGCTTTCGCCTCCCGGCTGTGGGGCCTCTCTGATTGCCTTCTCTGTGGTCTCTGCACTCCTCTCATCCTTGTCGCAGCACCTTCATCTCAGTCTCAGACTAGATGGAACCTCCAAGCCCCGCTTCCGGCCCCTTGCCATGGCCAGCGGTGGGCTCAGAGGGTTGGTGGCCAGGCCAGGGGGACTCAGGCCTGATGACGTGGTCCAGGGCTCATCTCACCAGACCCCCATGCTGCTGTCATCCTGACTGCTCTTGGCTTATAAGGATGTCCGGTCTCTTTGGCTGGACCTCAAGCTCCTTAGGGGCTCTGGCCATACCTGACACTTGCCAACCCACCCACATTTCACAGTGGGCCCAAGGCTGAGCACATGGAGGAATCCACAAAACTCTGCTTCCATGAGTGACACTGAAAATCCCCAAGCTGACAGATGCCTGTCCCCCCTTCAGAAAGGCTTAGATACACAAGCACAGGGATAAATATTGGGCTGGCCAAAAAGTTCGTTCAGGTTTTCCCGTAATATCTTACAAAAAACCCGAACGAACTTTTTGGCCAACCTAATATTGGCTGGCCATTCGCACAATCAGTACAGGACATGTAACTTGAGGTTTTATTGTTGCTGAACCTACATCCTGCACATTTGGTCCACTGCGAATGTCCAGACCCAGCCCCTCTGTGTATCCAGGGACAGGTCGCCAGTGTCTTGGCAGGGAAAGCTAGGATGCATTAAAGTGACAGAGAAGCCAGCCATCAATTTTTTTCCAGATAAATTCCACGTGGCTTTCCAGATACAGGAGAGGGTTTGGGGCTTTCTGAGGCCTCACAGATGCAACCTATGGACCTCAGAGCTGCTGCCCTCTGGCTGAGCCATTTCCTGGCTGTGTGACTTAGGTTACTTAATTTTTCTGTGCCTCAGTTTCCTCATCTGCAAAATGGGGACATGAGCTGCCCTGCAGGGTTATTGTAATGATTGGATATAAGTATGTGAAAAGCTCCTAGCATGGTATCTGGCAAATAGTACCATCGTCATCATCACTATTATTCCTCCAAAACAAAGGGTCAGAGAATAAATTCTGGCGGCCAAAGACCTGGGGGTGGTGGGGCTTCCTTTGTTCAGGGTTCTCTGAGCCAGTGAAGCCCCAACCAAGGAAACACCCTCCCTACCCACCTCCCTGCACTGCTTTTCTCTACAGCACCCCTCACCACTGGCCTATGCTATATTTACATACTTATTAGCTTTAGTGTCTGCTTCCCCCATTATAATATAAGCCCATGAAGGGAGAGATTTTTGTCTGACTTGTGAACTACTATAGCCCAAAATTCAGGCCCTGGCGTATATTTGCTGAATGAATAAGTGACACACAAATCATTAAATCTCTTCAGGGCTTTTGAACTATATAAGATGTTGCCCCAGTTGAGACTCATTTGTTCCCTGGAAAACCAAACCACAAGCTCAGGTAAATGGCAGGAAAGAGGTGTACGGGGGGGACAGGGGGAGCTTCATGTCAATACTTCAGGGGAGAGGGGAAAACATCTCCTTCCAAGTGTGGTCCCCATTGATGGTGCCACCCTTCCTCACCCCCGAAAGGGTCTGCCTTTCCTATAGGGGAGGAGAGGGTCCTTCTGGAAGAATCCCTCTCAGATCTCAAACATCTCTGGGAAGCAACTGTCCTGAGCGTTCCTTTCCTTAAACTCTTGGACGAAAACCACCATGATCCAGGTTCAGCAAAAGATCTGGCAGTTCAGGCGTAAGCTTAGGGAAGCTGGGGTTTAGTACCCACACTGCCACTTTCTAACAGCAGGAAACATCCCTCTTGGGAGCCTCAGTTCCGTTGTAGAATCAGGGGAGGGTGAAAAAGTGATCTGTAGAGATCCCTACCAGCTCTGACTCCCTTTCTCTTGGCAGAAGCCTGGAAGAGTGGCCTGGTTTGTGCTGGCAAACAGCCAAGAGCCTGAAGGAGAGCATGGAGGCCCTGCAGAGCGCCAGTGAAATCAACTTCAGTCTCATCTCTTCCATCCATCTCAATTCATGCATCCTCTTTCTGGCCACAACAGACACACACTGCACTCTGGCCTCTGAGCCTTTGCCTATGCTGGGTCCTCTGCGCAGAACTCCCTCCCGTGCACCGCAATGATCCATTGCTGCACATTCTTTAAGGGCCTGCTCAAGTGATGTCTGCCCCAAGTAGAACCCTGTACCTGCTTGAAAGACTTAGCACCTGATAGAACCCCCACTCCCATCTGCATCCCACTGAGGAAAATGGCACAGTCCTTCTCTCCCTTTACCAGGCAGTGCAGCCAAAGGTCCCCCAAGCTGCTTGATGTCCACAGGGATGCCACTGACCGGCCCAGAGGCCCTAGCAGCCAGGCACACTCCTGGAGGGGGCTCTGAGGTGCCCTCATCCCCCCTGCAGCACACCCTACCTCCTCCACTCCCCATCCAGCCCCGACATTCTCAGGGAGCCGGGACCCTCAGCATTTCTACCACTTTAAGGCTGTGTGACCTTGGGCAACTTGTTTAACTACTTTGTGCCTCAGCTCTCTCTTCCGCAAAATGGAGATAACAGTAGGTCCTACCCAGAAGGCTGCCGTGGAGATCAAATAAAGTGCCAGCCCCAGCTCAGTCTGGCACACAAAGTAAGTACCCAATAAAGGATCGTATTACCATCTTCTTTCGAGCTAATGTCTCCTCCACCCAAGCTCTCCGCTCCAGGGCAGGGAGCACCCCCAGTCCCAGGTGAGCAGCCAATGTCCCCTCGGCCAGGTGCGAGTTCCTCTCGGGGCCACAAAGAAGCCCAAGACGCAGGTGGCCACGCGGACCGCACAGATTGCAGGCTCGGTCGCCCCCGCTGGGTTGCGGCGCATCCTCTCGGCCTCTACCCGCCCCTGTCTCGGCCCCCACCCCGCGGACTCACGGCCCTGGGTCTCCCACGCCAGCTCCTCCTCCATGCCGCTGCTCCGGAGCTCCTCTGCGTTCTGCCTGGTCGCGAGCGGCGCACCGCCCGACTGGGCCCAGGAGCTGAGGGAGGGGGAGCTGAGCTGGGGGTGAGGACGAGGCTCCCGGGAGCGTCGGAGTGCAGGCAGGCGGCAGCCACTCCTCCAGAGCCCTCTCCCCTCCTCGGCTCTTGGGTATCATGCGGGCGCAACTGCTCCGACCTCCCGACCGCCCCCCATCCCGGGCCAGACTGCGGGTCTCTTTTGGGGCTCCCTCGACCAGCCCATGGCCCAGCGGTTCGGAGCCACTTGGGGCTCCGCAGGTCCCTCTGGGCTTGTCTCCTCTGCGAGCTGTCCCAGCCTCCCGGTTCCGGATGCACGACCTCCTGCAGGCCCCTGGCTCACGACTCGGGAGCCTGGTCTGGCGCCCTCAGGCGCTGAAAGTCAGACCCCAAGCACTTGGGTGGGCATTTAAGGAACAGTAACCTCCGCAAGCCTGCAGGCATATGAAGAGATGGTCAGATTTGTTCATGATCAGAAAAATACAAATTAAAATGACAATGAGATACCACTTACACCGATTAGACTGGCAAAAATTAGAAAAACTGGAAAATGCCAGATGGTGGTGGGGAATGAGGGGTGTCATGGCCAGGTGCACTGCTGGTGTGGGTAGCCTGGGGCAGCCATTCCGGCAAAGAGTCTTGGCAGTAATGAGGGAAACTAAACAGCGAACTCTGACCCTAAAAGCCAGCTCCTTCTCTTACAGGCTCATCAGGGGACATGTAAGAGGATTTTGTTGCTGGGTTGTTGTTTTGTGGTTACTGGGAGCTGGAAGCAACCTAAGTGTCCACATTGGAGGAGTAGATGGATAGGTAAAATGTGGTACTACTATGCAACTACAGATGCAAGGACCACGTGTATTTACAGCAACATGGATTGAAACACCAAGTGCTGAGCGGAAAGAGTAAAACAACCAAATGAGACCTAAAACACAATACCAATAAAAAGGCTTGCACACAAAACACAGATTTGCAAAGGTACATACAGTACAAACAAAACGATACACATTAAACATATCAGAATGGGTTGTACTTCAGACCCTGGGGGATGTCCATGTCTTCTCTTCTTTGCCTTTTAGGCATTTACAGCCTCTTTAGATTTGGGGATAGTGGGGTCTCAGGCATCTCTATCCCAAGGCAAGAAGTCATTACTATTTCTTGTGGGATCAGAGGAGGACAAATATCTTTCAGTCATTAGTGTAGATCAGAAAGGCTTCCTGGAGGAGGAAGTACTTGGAATGGCCTTTGAAAAATAACATAATGATAATAGCTAACAGTTAATGAGCCCCACGGTAAGACTTTGTGTGGATTATCTCATTTTGTCCCCCAAACCACCCTATAAAATGGACATTATTACCACCAAATTATGGGGGAGGAACTGAAGCACAGAGAGGGTAAATAACTCTTCCTACCCGCCACAGTAGGTGGTGAAGCCAGGGTTCTAACCCAGCTGGTCTGATTTAAGAGCCACGGCATGAACATCTGGTAGGTGGATAGGACATTGATGGAGCCAAACCTGCAGACAGCTGGTGGTTGGTCACTCTCCAAGCCCTGGCCTCCCTGATGGATGCAGAGGTGCCAGGGAGCAGTTGGCTGGCACAGCTGCCCAGCTGCCATCCTTGATGTCCATGGCCCTGAACCAGCAGAATGAAGTGACTGCTGCTTTATCATCTTCCTCCTGCAGCCACTGCTGCCTGGAGATAGTCTGTGTCTCCACACTTTCCCTGGGGCACCTGGAGGTGAGACCCAAGTGACCATGAGTCAGCATTAGAGAAACCCTTGGGAAGTGGGTGACTGACAGAAGCCTGGCTGTCCCCACCAGACCAGCCACCCTGGCCCAGGCTAGGCCACACCCATCCAGTGCTTCCAGGTAAACCCAGAAGTTTCTATGGACTTCCTCTAGGAGGCCTCCCCAGCCTTCAAAGATCCCACATTCTGGCCAGGGATTTTTAAATTCATTATCCCACTTAATCCTCACAGCAATTCTGCAAAACACACACTGTCACCCCTATTTAATGGATGAGGAAACTGAGGCTCAGAAAGGTCCAATAACGTTTTGAGGTCACAGCAACAAATAGTGGTAGAGGCTGGATTCAAACTCACTGCACCACACTGCCATTTTGGTCTGGACCAAACTGGCCCATTATCCAACCCCTTTTCATCCTTCAAGCTCAACTCCACAGCACCCACCCCTAGCCTCCAGCCTCCCAGGAAGGCTCCCTTGTAGATGCTATAACTAGCTGGTGATCTAGGTCAGTCCCCTTCCCCTCTGTGGGCCTCGGTCTCCTCATCTGTAAAACCACTGGGTTGGAGGTAGGGCCTGTGAGCCATCCAGCCCTGATGGTCCATGGTTGGACAAGGCACAGTGATCTTTCCTAAGATCACTCAAGTGGGTTGAGGGCCTCTAGCACTGGTGACAGGTTTCTCCACAAGATGGCCCTCTTGGTTTTTCTTTGTTCTTACCTCGTATCTTAAGAAATTAGAGAGGGTTTCTTTGTTTTACAAAATAGAACTGTGACTTCTGTTTCACAATCTACCTAGTTGATTTCATGCTCCTTTGTTATTTGGGTGACACTCTGTTAGAAAGACAGAATCCCAGGCCCCACCCCAGACGGACTGAATCAGAACCTTCATTTCCACAAGATCTCTGGTGATTCCTGTGTACATCAAAATATGAGAAGCGTACTCTCTCTTGCGAGAGCACCAGAATCACAACTGGCTGCTGGACAATCATCCACAGGAAGACCCTGGACTTCACCAAGGAGGATACCCCACGTCCAAGGACAGAGGAGAAGCCACAGTGAGACGGTAGGAGGGGCGCAATCAGAGTAAAATCAAATCCCATAACTGCTGGGTGGGTGACTCACAGACTGGCGAACACTTATACCACAGAAGTCCACCCACTGGAGTGAAGGTTCTGAGCCCCACGTCAGGCTTCCCAACCTGGGGGTCTGGCAACAGAAGGAGGAATTCATAGAGAATCAGACTTTGAAGCCTAGTGGGAATTGATTGCAGGACTTCGACAGGACTGGGGGAAACAGAGACCCCACTCTTGGAGGGCTCACACAGAATAGTGTGCGCATCGGGACCCGGGGGGAAGGAGCAGTGACCCTGGGGGAGACTGAACCAGACCTACCTGCTAGTGTTGGGGGGTCTCCTGCAGAGGTGGGGGCTGGCTCTGTTTCACCGTGGGGACAAGGACACTGGCAACAGAGGTTCTGCGAAGTACTCCTTGGCGTGAGCCTTCCCAGAGTCTGCCATTAGTCCCACCAAAGAGCCCAGGTAGGCTCCAGTGTTGGGTTGCCTCAGGCAAAACAACCAACAGGGAGGGAACCCAGCCCCACCCATCAACAGTCAAGTAAAGTGTTACACAGCTCTGTCCGCCACAGCAACAGTCAGCTCTACCCACCACCAGAGCCTCCCATCAAGCCTCTTAGATAGCCTCAACCACCAGAGGGCAGACAGCAGAAGCAAGAAAAACTACAATCCTGCAGCCTGTGGACCAAAACCCACAGTTACAGAAAGATAGACAAAATGAAAAGGCAGAGGGCTATATATCAGATGAAGGAACAAGAAAAAACCCCAGAAAAACAACTAAATGAAGTGGAGATAGGCAACCTTCCAGAAAAAGAATTCAGAATAATGATAGTGAAGATGATCCAGGACCTCGGAATAAGAATGGAGGCAAAGATTGAGAAGATGCAAGAAATGATTAACAAAGACCTAGAAGAATTAAAGAACAAACAAACACAGATGAACAATACAATAACTGAAATGAAAACTACACTAGAAGGAATCAATAGCAGAATAACTGAGGCAGAAGATCGGATAAGTGACCTGGAAGACAGAATGGTGGAATTCATTGCTGCGGAACAGACTAAAGAAAAAAGAATGAAAAGAAATGAAGACAGCCTAAGAGACCTCTGGGACAACATTAAACGCAACAACATTCGCATTATAGGGGTCCCAGAAGGAGAAGAGAGAGAGAAAGGGCCAGAGAAAATATTTGAAGAGATTATAGTCGAAAACTTCCCTAACATGGGAAAGGAAATAGCCACCCAAGTCGAGGAAGCGCAGAGAGTCCCATACAGGATAAACCCAAGGAGAAACACGCCGAGACACATAGTAATCAAAATGGCAAAAATTAAAGACAAAGAAAAATTATTGAAAGCAGCAAGGGAAAAATGACAAATAACATACAAGGGAACTCCCATAAGGTTAACAGCTGATTTCTCAGCAGAAACTCTACAAGCCAGAAGGGAGTGGCATGATATACTTAAAGTGATGAAAGGGAAGAACCTACAACCAAGATTACTCTACCCGGCAAGGATCTCATTTAGATTTGATGGAGAAATTAAAACCTTTACAGACAAGCAAAAGCTAGGAGAATTCAGCACCACCAAACCAGCTTTACAACAAATGCTAAAGGAACATCTCTAGGCAGGAAACACAAGAGAAGGAAAAGACCTACAATAACAAACCCAAAACATTTAAGAAAATGGTAATAGAAACATACATATCAATAACTACCTTAAATGAAAATGGATTAAATGCTCCAACCAAAAGACATAGACTGGCTGAATGGATGCAAAAACAAGATCCGTATATATGCTGCCTACAAGAGACCCACTTCAGACCTACAGACACACACAGGCTGAAAATGAGGGGATGGAAAAAGATATTCCATGCAAATGGAAATCAAAAGAAAGCTGGAGTAGTAATTCTCATATCAGACAAAACAGACTTTAAAATAAAGACTATTACAAGAGACAAAGAAGGACACTACATAACGATCAAGGGATCAATCCAAGAAGATATAACAATTGTAAATATTTATGCACACAACATAGGAGCACCTCAATACATAAGGCAAATGCTAACAGCCATAAAAGGGGAAATCGACAGCAACACAATCATAGTAGGGGACTTTAACACCCCACTTTCACCAATGGACAGATCATCCAAAATGAAAATAAATAAGGAAACACAAGCTTTAAATGATACATTAAACAAGATGGACTTAATTGATATTTAGAGGACATTCCATCCAAAAACAACAGAATACAGTTTCTTCTCAAGTGCGCATGGAACATTCTCCAGGATAGACCATACCTTGGGTCACAAATCAAGCCTCAGTAAACTTAAAAAAATTGAAATTGTATCAAGTATCTTTTCTGACCACAATGCTATGAGATTGGATATCAATTACAGGAAAAAAATCTGTAAAAAATACAAATACATGGAGGCTAAACAATACAATACTTAATAACCAAGAGATCACTGAAGAAATCAAAGAGGAAATCAAAAAATACCTAGAAACAAATGACAATGAAAACACGACGACCCAAAACCTATGGGATGCAACAAAAGCAGTTCTAAGAGGGAAGTTTATAGCAATACAATCCTACCTCAAGAAACAAGAAACATCTCAAATAAAAAACCTAACCTTATACCTAAAGCAATTAGAGAAAGAACAAAAAAACCCGAAAGTTAGCAGAAGGAGAGAAATCATAAAAATCAGATCAGAAATAAATGAAAAAGAAACAAAGGAAACAATAGCAAAGATCAATAAAACTAAAAGCTGGTTCTTTGAGAAGATAAAAAAAATTGATAAGCCATCAGCCAGACTCATCAAGAAAAAAAGGGAGAAGACTCAAATCAATAGAATTAGAAATGAAAAAGAAGAAGTAACAACTGACACTGCAGAAATACAAAAGATCATGAGATTACTGCAAGCAACTATATGCCAATAAAATGGACAACCTGGAAGAAATGGACACATTCTTAGAAAAACACAACCTTCCGAGACTAACCAGGAAGAACTAGAAAATATAAACAGACCAATCACAAGTAATGAAATTGAGACTGTAATTAAAAATCTTCCAACAAACAAAAGTCCAGGACCAGATGGCTTCACAGGTGAATGCTATCAAACATTTAGAGAAGAGCTAACACCTATCCTTCTCAAACTCTTCCAAAATATAGCAGAGGGAGGAACACTCCCAAACTCATTCTACGAGGCCACCATCACACTGATACCAAAACCAGACAAAGATGTCACAAAGAAAGAAAACTACAGGTCAATATCACTGATGAACATAGATGCAAAAATCCTCAACAAAATACTAGCAAACAGATTCCAACAGCACATTAAAAGGATCATACACTATGATCAAGTGGGGTTTATCCCAGGGATGCAAGGATTCTTCAATATACGCAAAGCAATCAATGTGATACACCATATTAACAAATTGAAGGATAAAAACAGTATGATCATCTCAATACATGCAGAAAAAGCTTTTGACAAAATTCAACACCCATTTATGATAAAAACCCTCCAGAAAGTAGGCATAGAGGGAACTTACCTCAACATAATAAACACCATATATGACAAACCCACAGCCAACATCGTTCTCAATGGTGAAAAACTGAAACCATTTCCTCTAAGATCAGGAATAAAACAAGGTTGCCGACTCTCACTACTATTATTCAACATAGTTTGGAAAGTTTTAGCCACAGCAATCAGAGAAGAAAAAGAAATAAAAGGAATCTAAATCGGAAAAGAAGTAAAGCTGTCACTGTTTCCAGATGACCTGATACTATACATAGAGAATCCTAAAGATGCTACCAGAAAACTACTAGAGGTAATCAATGAATTTGGTAAAGTAGCAGGATACAAAATTAATGCACGGAAATCTCTTGCATTCCTATACACTAATGATGAAAAATCTGAAAGATAAATTAAGGAAACACTCCCATTTACCACTGCAACAAAAAGAATAAAATACCTAGGAAAAAACCTACCTAAGGAGACAAAAGACCTGTATGCAGAAAACTATAAGACAGTGATGGGGCTTCCCTGGTGGCGCAGTGGTTGAGAATCTGCCTGCTAATGCAGGGGACACGGGTTCGTGCCCTGGTCTGGGAAGATCCCACATGCCGCAGAGCAACTAGGCCCGTGAGCCACAACTACTGAGCCTGCGCGTCTGGAGCCTGTGCTCCGCAACAAGAGAGGCCGCGATAGTGAGAGGCCTGCGCACCGCGATGAAGAGTGGCCCCCGCTTGCCACAACTAGAGAGAAAGCCCTTGCACAGAAACGAAGACCCAACACAGCCAAAAATAAGTAAATAAAAATAAATTACAAAAAAAAAAAAGTTAGTTAAAAAAAAAAAAAAAAAGACAGTGATGAAAGAAATTAAAGATGATACAAACACATGGAGAGATATAGAAATTAAAGATGATACAAATATTTTCAGACATTACATGAAATTTCTAAAAATCTAAAAAAAAAAAAAAAAAGATGATACAAATAGATGGAGAGATATACCATGTTCTTGGATTGGAAGAATCAACATTGTGAAAATGACTATACTACCCAAAGCAATCTACAAATTGCTAATCCCTAATTTGATAGGGATTCAGTGCAATCCCTATCAAATTACCAATGGCATTTTCTACAGAACTAGAACAAAAAATCTTAAAATTTGTATGGAGACACAAAAGACCCTGAAAAGCCAAAGCAATCTTGAGAAAGAAAAAAGGAGCTGGAGGAATCAGGCTCCCTGACTTCAGACTATACTACAAAGCTACAGTAATCAAGACAGTATGGTACTGGCACAAAAACAGAAATATAGATCAATGGAACAGGATAGAAAGCCCAGAGATAAACCCACGCACATATGGTCACCTTATCTTTGATAAAGGAGGCAAGAGTATACAATGGAGAAAAGACAGCCTCTTCAATAAGTGGTGTGGGAAACTGGACAGCTACATGTAAAAGAATGAAATTAGAACACTCCCTAACACCATACACAAATATAAACTCAAAATGGATTAAAGACCTAAATGTAAGGCCGGACACTATAAAACTCTTAGAGGAAAACATAGGCAGAACACTCTATGACATAAATTACAGCAAGATCCTTTTTGACCCACCTCCTAGAGACATGGAAATAAAAACAAAAATAAACAAATGGGACCTAATGAAACTTAAAACTTTTGCACAGCAAAGGAAACCATAAACAAGGCGAAAAGACAACCCTCAGATGGAAGAAAATACTTGCAAATGAAGCAACTGACAAAGGATTAATCTCCAAAATTTACAAGCAGCTCATGCAGCTCAATATCAAAAAAACAAACAACCCAATCCAAAAATGGGCAGAAGACCTAAATAGACATTTCTCCAAAGAAGATATACAACAGATAGCCAACACACACATGAAAAAATGCTCAACTTCACTAATCATTAGAGAAACGCAAATCAAAACTACAATGAGGTACCATCTCACACCTATCAGAATGGCCATCATCAAAAAAATCTACAAACAATAAATGCTGGCGAGGGTGTGGAGAAAAGGGAACCCTCTTGCACTGTTGGTGGGAATGTAAATTGATACAGCCACTATGGAGAACAGTATGGAGGTTCCTTAAAAAACTAAAAATAGAACTACCATACGACCCAGCGATCCCACTACTGGAAATACCCTGAGAAAACCATAATTCAAAGAGAGTCATGTACCACAGTGTTCATTGCAGCTCTATTTACAATAGCCGGGACATGGAAGCAACCTAAGTGTCCACTGACAGATGAATGGATAAAGAAGATGTGGCACATATATACAATGGAATATTACTCAGCCATAAAAAGAAACAAAATTGAGTTATTTGTAGTGAGGTGGATGGATCTAGAGTCTGTCATACAGAGTGAAGTAAGTCAGAAAGAGAAAAACAAATACCATATGCTAACACATATATATGGAATCTAAAAAAAAAAAAATGGTTATGAAGAACCTAGGGGCAGGACAGGAATAAAGACGCAGATGTAGAGAATGGACTTGAGGACACAGGGAGGGGGAAGGGTAAGCTGGGACGAAGTGAGAGAGTGGCATGGACTAATATACACTACCAAATGTAAAACAGATAGCTAGTGGGAAGCAGCCTCATAGCACAGGGAGATCAGCTCAGTGCTTTGTGACCACCTAGAGGGGTGGGATAGGGAGGGTGGGGGGGAGACGCAAGAGGGAGGAGATATGGGGATATATGTATATGTATAGCTGATTCACTTTGTTATAAAGCAGAAAGTAACACACCATTATAAAGAAATTATACTCCAATAAAGATGTTTAAAAAAAAAAAAGCCAATAAAGAAATAACATACTCCAAACAAACGATAGATTAATTACACTATTGTTCCAGGCAGGGGCAGATGTAGAGAAAAAAGCCCAAATTCAATTGAGGTGTATCTTTTCTACCAGTTTTGGTTTCTCAGGAGAGACATCTTTGCCAACAGACAGCTGCATTCAGCTATCAACGCAAAAATAAAAGTCCCTTGTTGCTAGAGCCTGTTGCTAGGCAACAATGGCACCTGTATTATCTGGAAGGCAGGTGTCCTTCTAGGCTGCATGGTTTGTCACCACCGCTGATAAAGGAGTAGTCTTTACCAGGGCAGGAGCTAATGCCCCAAGATCTTTGGAGAGCTAGATCAGCAAAAGATAGCTTTGCCCAGACCGAAACTCTCATACATCCCCCCCAAAACTCTCGGTATTTATAGTTTAAATGCCCCTTGCCATAGTGGCTTCTCCACACATTCTTATTGATAAGCCCCCACCGGGGCCTCTCAGCAGCTGAGCTACTAAGTGCTTATCAACAGCAACAGATGAGATGAAGACATCCTGACACAGCTTACTTCACTCGTATCAAAACAACTTTACTTCTAAAAACAACTCTTTTTTTGTCTTTGACATAAACAAGTAGATTAAAACAGCTGCGCTTAAGTCATAAACAAGGGGGTTTGAAATCATATCAAACCAATACACAAGTGGCAAGGAAGTTCAGACACAGAAAAATGTCCTAAAAACCGTATTTCAACATCTCTTTCCCCAAAGGTCCACTCATCCCAGTAGTGCCCCCACTTCTTCCAAATCTCCTCCGCCGCTCTTCTCCTTAACCAGACTCTTTGTAACATCCAAATGTTCTCTGCACAGCCTTGCTTTTCATATAGAACAGTTTTGTCTGCTCACCTCTTCCTGCCACTGGGACCTCCCCCCGTTGCCCCAACAGCCCTTTGGGGTGCCCCCAAGCAGTCTCCTCCTTCAGAGGCTGTAAAGACTCCTAGCTTAATAGTTTTGAATATGTCACGTGAATGTTTGTTTACTGGCTTGTTATCTACCTCCCCTACTTCCCTTTAAGCACTTTTGTTCACCATTAAATCACAGGGAGGGACAGTGGAGGGCAAGTCTCAATGGTACAGGACTCTCTAAGTTGATGGGAGCCCTGAACGTGAAGGTCTGAAGTTCCAGGTGCCCCAGGCAACATTTGGGAGGAGCCCAGAAACGCCTGGATTTTATTCCTAGCTCTGACCTTGCTGGGTCTGGGGGCTGCTCCAGGTGGTAGCCTGTGACCAGAAGACTTCTTCCAAGCCCAAAGCACTGTTCAGAAGCGCCCCTGGGGGCGCAAGGTCTGGGCTGTGAGGACTCCTGCTGGGGCAAAAGGATCAAGACAAAGCAACTATTTCTTTTCTCCTAATGTTTTGTTTAGAAAAATTTAAACCTACACAAAAGTTGAAAGAATAGTACCACATATTAATATTTTGCCATATTTATCTTATCTAAGAGATATGAATCTTGTAAATACTACGGAAATTTTTAAATATACTCAAAGATAGAGAGAATAATATAATGAACCCCACATACCTATCTATCATCCAGTTTCAACAATTAACAATCCATGGCTAGCTTTCTCCTCCTCCTGAATTATTTTGAAGCAGATTCATAAATACCATTTTATCCATAAATGTGAGTACCTCTATAAGTAAAGCCTCATTTTAAAACATAACCAAAATACCATTTTCACACCTAAAAATTAACAGTAATTCCTTAATATCATCAACTATTCAGTCGGTGTTCAACTTTCTCCAATTACTATAGTTTATTCAAATCAGAATTCCAACAAGCTCCATACACTGAAATCGGCTGATTTGTCTCTTAGTCTACAAATTCCACTCCATTCCCTCTCCCTCCCTCTCCCGCCCTCTCTTTCTCTCTCCTTCCCACCCTGCCTCCCTCCCTCTCACAATTTATTTGTTGATTCACTGTACTGGGTCATATATCCTGTAGAGATTCCCACAGTCTCTGTTTTGCTGATGACCTCCCTAGGATGTCATTTAACACGTTCCTCTGTCTCCTGTGTTTCCTACAAACTAGTAGATTGATCAAAGCTTTGTAAATGGAGTTTTGGAGAGGCTCCTTTCATAGAAGTGGTGTGTATTTCCATCAGAAAATACACAACGTCTTGTCCCTTTTTGTGTGATGTTAGCGACCGTTGATGATTTCCTAAATCCATTTTTTAAAACACTCTGATATTGTGATTCATAATAAGAAATATATATTTGGTCTTTGTCCCTGTTCCTGGAGCAGAGCTCCTAAAACCCTAGGAATCTCCCACATGTGATGAGTTAGAAAGGTGTCTTTTGTTATGCTAGTGAGGTGATTTGGGAAGCCTCTAGGTGACCTAAGATTGGGGTCTGGTTGCCTGGGGAACCAACTGAGATTAGACAGTGGGAACTTTCAGTCCTCTTCCCTCCCCTACCTCTGAGGAGGGGAGAGGGGCTGGAGTTTGAATCAGTCAACAGTGGTCAATTATTTCATCAATCATTCCTATGTAATGAAGCCTCCATAAAAGTCCAAAAGGAGGGCATTCGGAGAGCTTCCAGGTTGGTGAACACGTGGAGATTCCAGGAGAGCAACGACCCGGAGTGGACAGAGAAGCTCCACACCCTCTTCCCATACTTGCCCTGTGCATCTCTTCCCTCCAGCTGTTCCTGGGCTATATCCTTTTATAATACATTGGTAAACATAGGAATGATAACTGCTATTGGGTTGGTCTTATTTCTAGGACCTTTCAGTGGATAGAGCTAGGAAATGTCTGTTCATTTGTTTTTCTTCTGATAAAATGCATCATGAGTTCATACTCATGACTATCAACTCAAATTCAAGACAACAGGGTTTTACCTAACATCATCAAAATTACATCTGTGTTTTCCTTCTCCCATGTTGGAAATCCTGCATTCACTTTACCCTATAATCTACTCACAACAGTCTCAGAATAACAATTTCAACATAATAACCAATAACATGATTCCTGAAAACTGTTTTTAAAGTTTGTCTGGTCGTTTGGATATATCCCACTAGGGGCATACAGTTGGCCCTCATATCTGCAAGACCTGAATCCAAGGATTCAATCAGCCCCAGATTGAAAATATTTGGAAAAAAATTCCAGAAAGTTTCAAAAAAGAAAACTTGAATTTGCTGCATACTGGCAACTATCTACATAGCATTACATTGTATTAGGTATTACAAGTAATCTAGAGATGATTTAAAGTATGTGGGAGGATGTGGGTAGGCTATATGCAAATACTATTGAAACCATGCAACTCATATTGGGACTTGAACCCACGCACCTGGACTCGAACCCTGCCAAAACCCAGACTGGGACTTGTACCCACGGTCTTTTAATTGAGATCACACACCTGGTTTCAGGACTTAATGAAGCTCAGCTTCTTGATGTCTCCTCGCAGAAAGAATTCAGTGAGAGACAAAGGGATAGATAAGAAGTGGATTTATTTAGAGAGACACACTCCACAGACAGCGTGGGCTATCTCAGAAGGCAAGAGGCCCTGAAATATGGCGTGGTTAGCTTTTATGGACTGGGTAATTTCATAGGCTAATGAGTGGGGGGATTATTACAACTGTTTTGAGGAAGGGGCAGGGATTTCCAGAAATTGGACCACTGCCCACTTTTTGGCCTTTTATGGTTAGCCTCAGAACTGTCATGGCACTGGTGGGTATGTTATTTAGATGCTAACGTATTACAAGGAGCATATAATGAGGCTCAAGGTCCACTGGAAGTTGAATCTTCTGCCATCTTGGACCTAATCGGTTCTAACAAGTTTTTCTCATGTCCTATGGCTATGTCATTCTTTTAAAGGTTGTGCCCTGCCCCTTCCCTCCTGTTTCACTATGCCACTCTATAAGGAACTTGAGCATCTGCAGATTTTGGTATCAGGGGTCCTGGAACCAATTCTTCCAGGATACCGAGGGATAACTGTATAGTCACACTACTGTTTTAAAGCCACTTGGGGGCTTCCCCGGTGGCGCAGTGGTTGAGAATCCGCCTGCCAATGCAGGGGACACGGGTTCGATCCCTGGTCCGGGAAGATCCCACATGCCGTGGAGCAACTAAGCTCGTGTGCCACAACTATTGAGCCTGTGCTCTAGAGCCCGTGAGCCACAACTACTGAGCCCACTCACCGCAACTACTGAAGCATGCACGCCTAGAGCCCGTGCTCCACAACGAGAGAAGCCACTGCAATGAGAAGCCCACGCTCCGCAACGAAGAGTAGCCCCCGCTCACCGCAACTAGAGAAAGCCCGTGCGCAGCAACGAAGATCCAGCGCAGCCCAAATAAATCAATTAATTAATTAAAATTTTTTAAAAAGCCTCCATACCACAACCTCAAAGTGATTCTGTTCCCAACTGAATCCTGACTGACACCTGACTGATACAACAACCTTTTTTGTTGTTGTTGCTTACCCTTATATTGTTTAACTCAATCATATGTATATAATTTTTTCTCCCTTTCCTACAGTAGCATACTATACACACTTTTCTCACATTGTCTTTTTTTAGTAACAGCTTTATGGAGATATAAGCTACATATTGTACAATTCTCTCATTTATGTGTACAATGCAATGGTTTTCATGTGTAATCATCACCAGTAAATTTTAGAACATTTTCATCACCCAAAAAAAAAGAAACCCCATACCCGCATACCCTACAGTTTTCCTTCCCCTCCCCAGTATTCCCATCCCCCCATAGCCCCAGGCAACCACTAATCTACTTTCTGTCTCTACAGATTTGCCTATTCTCGACACCTACCTTGCTTTATTTACCGAACAGCTCACCTCAGCCATCTCTCTGCAGCAGTACAAGCTCTTTCTTATTCCTTTTGCAGCCTCAGAGTCCTCCAGCATGTGGCTTATTCAACCAGTTCCTGCTGATGGATGCTTGCCCTGTTTCCAGTCTTTTGCTATTACAATAGCGTTATGGTGAGTAGCCTCTTGCAAGCATCATTTGGTATTTTTTTAACCAGTGCATCTAAAGGATCTATTCTTAGAAGTGGATTTCTGGGTCAAAGGATCAATACACACTACACACGCGATTTTGCTAGCTATTGCCAGATGCCCTACGTAGGATCTATACTATTTTGCACTCCCACCAGCAATGTATCAAAGTGTTTCCTCACAGTCTTCCCAACAGAACTTGTCCAACTTGGATTTTTGCCAATCTGATAGGTAAGAAATGCTAACTCAGGGTAATTTTAATTTGCATTTCTATCATTATGAGCAAAGTCTTTTTCTATGTTTAAGAAACATTTTCTTTTTTTCGGCGAACAATCTGTTCTTACCTCTAGCTCATTTTTCTTTATGATTGTTGGCCTTTTTCTTTTCTTCAAATTTTTATTTATTTACTTTTGGCTGCGTTGGGTCTTCGTTGCTGCACACAGGCTTGCTCCGCTGCATGTGGGATCTTCCCGGACCAGGGCTTGAACTCGTGTCCCCTGCATTGGCAGGCAGATTCTTAACCACTGCGCCACCAGGGAAGTCCCGGCCTTTTTCTTAACAGCATTTTAGAGCAACTTTTATTTCTTGTCTTATTAATAATGTTTGTTTATTACTAAAGAAAATTTAAAACGCAAACAAGGAAAAAAATACCCACAATTCATCTACCCAAAGATGCCACTGTCAGTCACTTGCTATATATATTAGGTTAGCCCCTTTCTAACAACAACAACAAGTGCACACGCACGCACACACAGTGGTAAAATATTGGCTGATCTTGTGCCAGCCCTTGGGAGCCAGAGGCTGCACTGGTTTCCTCTTTGCTTAGAGCACTACCCCTGTGAGGGGAGAGAGGCCCAGAGTGTGTACAGGAGAGAGAAGAAGGGAGTGGCAGAAGGTCCTGGCAAGTGGGGCCAGGACTGGCCAGTGGGCAGCCCCTGGAGAGGAGCCTATACTGAGTGGGCAGTTTGATTGTGGGTGGGAAGGAGCATTCCCCCTCTCCTAGAATTGCTGCCCCCAAAGCAGGAGGATGGGTGGAGGAGCAGGACACAGGGACAGAACTGAGCTCCAGTCTAGTTCTGAGCTGCCGGGCCATGTGACCCTGGACAAGTCTCTCCCTGGCTCTTCATAAGGAAATAGGCATGGATGGTCTTTTAGGTCCCTGCCCACTGAAGCATTATATCAAGAAGGCATGAATAATTCATTATAAGAAAGCATTGATTAACGACACAAAGGGAGGCACAGCTGGATATTTTTCAGGCCTCTGAGCACCCCCCTAAACTCACAAACCTTGGACCACCACCCACACCCCCAGCACTTGTGTACCCATGTCTACCTGAGTCCAGTCCCAGCTCTGCCTCTCTAGATGTCTGACTCTGAGAAAATCACTAAATCTCAGTTTCTTCCCTCAATTTCTTCATCTGTGGATGATACCTTTTTATAGGGCCATTTCAAAATGCCTAGAGCAGTCCCTTGCACACAGTGAGTGTCCCATTATGGTGGTGATTACTATCTTGCTCTCCACCTGCCACGTGGATCATCCCATTGAGTCACCTTACAACCCAAGTGCTAGTAAATCTAAGCTCCATTTTACAGAGGAGACAGGTGAAGTTCAGAAAGGTTAATGACTCGCCCAGAGACACACTGCAAGCAACTTAAGAGTTCAGAGTGGGCTTCTCCAAAGGCGAACTCAGTGGACCCCAAGGCGCCGCAGCCAGTGCTGGTCCCGGGCGGGGCCGCGGGAGCGGCTGCAGATGAGGCCCGAGGACGTCTTTCGGGCCAGCTTCCGCTGGGCACCCCAACTCTAGGGGGCAGCTCTGTCATCAGGAAGGAAAGCTATTTGGGGGAAAACCTCAGAAAACAGCGCAAGCAAGTCCCCCTGCACGGAGGAGACGGACGAGAGCGTTACCTCGCGCGTGGTTTCCAGAAGCGGCGCCTCCTCCCGGAACTCCGCCGGGAGTGGGCGGAGCCGGTTTGGCTCGACTGCAGTTCCTGTTTTGGACACACTGGGGAGCCAGAGCCGGCAAAGAGCCGCAGTCGGTAAATACCGTAATTCCCTCCAGTGTGCGCCTATGTAATCTGTTCCCATCACCAGAGAGGCTGATGGACACAGTCTGTACAGTCTGACCTGAGGTTGGCTATGTCCTCCGGTGAAGGAGGAGGCTCTCCCTGCATGGTCCTCCACTCCGGGCTTCCTGCTGCTCTGCTTTATGAGGCTTTCCCCAGAATTTCCAGGGAAGGTCCTTGAACGCCAGGCTAAGGACTTGGGTGAGGCCGGGGTGAGGGAGAAAGAGTTGCGGCAGAGATGTTAGTAATGTGGGGTTAACTGCCAGTTTAATTCCCACTCCCCTTATTTCCCACTTCACAAGGACCTGTCAGAGCGCCTCAGGCCTTTCTTAATCTGAGGGGAAAGATAGAATGACTTTATTCACACAGAACTTTTGGGAATTACTGTGGGTTCCTGTCAGAGTGATGTGCATTTAGAAAAATGTAGAATGTGGCAAATGCTTAACCCAAAAGAACTTCTGAAGGCCTAATTTCTGAAGGAGGTGTTTGCCTGGAGAAGGGATGGGATAGGATGACCTGGCATTCCTGAGTTGGGAAATGAGGCAGCTTCATGTGGTCTGGGCCCCAGAGCAGTGACAGGGGCCAGCCTGCTGTGAAAGTGGGACAGTGGGGTCTGGATCCCAGGCCTCTGGAAGGAGGACACCCAGCCCTGGGCAGAGTCCATAGGCAAGTGCCAACAGCCCAGGGCTCTGTCAGCCCAGCCAGCATGGCACAGGATGTGGGGCAGGAGGCTGGGGGTAGAGGTGATGGGGGAAGCACAGCAAAGAGAAAGGGCAAGGCAGTTAAGAGCTGGGAGGATGGAGCTGGGCAAGACCTTCATTCTCCAGGACTCAGTTTCCTCATCTGAAAGGTGGAGATAATACTACTACTTAATGCAAAGGGTTATTGTGAGAATTTAATGAGTCAGTGTTCTAAAAGTGCTCTGTAACCAGTGCAAAGGCTAGGCAGGACACCTTCTCAGTGGGGGCTTCCCTGATTGCCCCAGACCCAAAATGCTACTCTTTCTTGAGGGTTCCCAGAGCCCATGGTCCAGCCTTTGGTGCCAGCCCTGGCCTTGATGGAAATAACTGTTTGCAGCTATCATCCCCCACTACACTGCTCTCTCCACTCCATTCCCTGCCAGACGGTGAACTTTTCAAGGCGTGCATGGTGGCTGATTCATCCCTAAACTCATTTGAAAACAAGGCCTGATAATACTTGGCAAAACGATACTAAAGTTCACCTAAAAAAACAAACATGTGAAAACAGACAGTAAAAGTATGGAAACAAAAGCAGTGGAGGGAAACTGGGACCAGATAGTGAAACAATTTGCCAGAAGTTATCAGAATTTTTTAAAATGTACGTAGACTTTATGCTCAACACATCCGTTTGTAAAAATCTACACCACAAAAGTAATAGCAGTGAGAGGGCAGAGATAAATGTGCAAGGATGTCTGCTGCAGTATTGTCTGTAATGATAGCAAAGAACTGGAACCAACCCAAGAGTCCATCAATAGAGGATGGTGAAATAAATTGAGGTGCAGCCATTCAATGGAATGCTGAGCAGTTGTTGAAAAGAACTGAGTGAGTCTATGAGTACTGAGGTAGGAAGAATCTCCGAAAGATAGCAAGATGCAGAATAGAAAGTACAGGATGAATCCATTTCTTTTTTTTTTAATTTTATTTATTTATTTTTGGCTGTGTTGGGTCTTTGTTGCTGCGTGCAGGCTTTCTCTAGTTGTGGTGCGCGGGCTTCTCATTGTGGTGGCTTCTCTTGTTGCGGAGCACAGGCTCTAGGTGCAAGGGATTCAGTAGTTGTGGCATGTGGGCTCAGTAGTTGTGTCTCAAGGGCTCTAGAGCACAGGTTCAGTAGTTGTGGTGCACGGGCTTAGTCACTCCGCGGCTTGTGGGATCTTCCCAGACCAGGGATCAAACCTGTGTCCCCTGCATTGGCAGGCGGATTCTTAACCACTGCACCACCAGGGAAGTCCCAGGATGAGTCCATTTCTTGAAAAACATTCTCCCACCACTGCCTTCAAGCCTTTATTTGTTGACTCTCCCTTCCCTGTCCTAGGTTGGCAATCTGGCATATCCTTTGCTATGCAATCCCTTTAGGATATTGACAGTCTTGTCCAACCCAAGTTAAATTCCAAGTTCTTTGCATCTTCAAAGTACATGTAGCATAGATACATACCAGGCTTGTCATTTTAACTCGCTTATTTCTCACCACAGCCATCTGAAGTAGGTACTATGATTATCATCCCCATTTTACAGATGAGGACAATGTGGTGTAGAGAGATTAAACAATTTTCCCAAAGTCACACAGATCATAAATGGCAGAGCCAGGGTCTATGGCTCCAGAATCTATGCTCTTAACTATTCTGTTATGTCACCCGAGGCTCACAGGACCATGAATGAGGCTTTTTCTTGTCTCAGGATTTCAGCAGGCACAGTATATAACTAGATATATTAGAATTAATTTAGCCATTCCCCTAATGATAGGCAGATAGATTTTTCCAGTCTTGTGCTATCACAAACAATGCTGCGATGAATTTCTTCAGTCGGGTGTTTTTGTGCACTTGTGCAAACATCTCAGTAGGTTAGATTCATAGAAGTGCAATTGCTGGCTCAAAGGATACATTTAAATCTGGATGCTGTTCCAGATGCCTATGGCTGTATAACAAACTACCCCAAAACTCAGTGTTTAATGCCACCATTTTATTTTACTCATGATTTTGTAGGTCAGAAAAGGCTCAGTTGGATGGCTCATCTTTGATTCTCTTCCGAGCTGGTTTCATCACTTTTATAACTGAGGCTCAGTGCTCCTTGACCTCTCTCTCTCCACGTGGTGTCATATCCTCCAGGGCTTTGCCACATGGTTTGACCTTCATAAGAGCAGGTGATGTCAGGTAACCACAGTTTAAGTAAGAGGTAAGAAGTGGAACCCACTGGACAAGTTAAGGGGATACACTTGGATTTAGGGTTATTAGAGAACTCATAGACTAGCCCAAGTTCAAGGCAAGGGGACCTAGACCCCATCTCTCTGTGGGAGAAGTGTCAAAGAATTTGTGGATACCTTTACTTCACCACAGTAGCTATTTCCAAATTGCCCTCCTAAATGTTGGTCAATTTACATTTCCACCAAAAATGTCCAAGTCTGACTTTCCCCACACCCTCACTGACACTATCCATTGTAAAACATTTTAATTGGTGCCAATCTGGCAGTTGAAAATGGTATATTTAATTGCTGTTTCATTATGCATTTCTTTAATTATGAGTGAAGATGGGTATCTTTTCATGTAATAACTGTTCATTAAAATTTTTTCTTTCCTTGTGAATTGTCTGTTTACATACTTTGCCCATTTTTAAATTTGGTTGTTTTTTTTTATATTGGTTTCTGAAATGTGTATATTAAGGAGATTAGCTCTTTATCTGACATTGTGTTACAAATAGTTTTTATAGCCTTTTGACTTTGTTTTTTTATAATTTTCTCCATTCAGGTTTTTCAATGTTTTTACATGTTCAATTTATCAATCTTTTACTTTAAGACTTCTGAGTTTTATGTGGAGCGTTCCTTTCCTTTTTCAGAATTTTCCTGTTAGTTTCAAATGTTTATTTTTCCAGAAGAAGATTAATATCACTTTCCGAGGCTTCCTCTCCAAACCTGTTGGTGCTTGGATTGAAATAGCTTTCAGTTGACAGACCCCGTAAAGAAAACGCACAACTTTACAATTGGAGGGCAGGGCTGGAAGTCACCTTGTTTTGAATCTTCTCTTCCATAGGACATCGAGGCTTAATGAGGGGGTGGCAGTGCCATCTCGGGGAGCCCCAGCACTCTGGGTACCTATCGAGAAAGAGCCCAAGAGCCCAAAGGGCAGCCCTGGGGTCACACAGGCTCCCCACAGCCCTGTCCGTGGGAACCTGAGGCCTGGCCAGGGGAGGCCTATAACTCCTAGACCTCCACTGCAGGGTGAACTCAGGCCTCCTTGAAAGAAACATTCCTTGCAGGCCCAGGAGAGGGGCCAGACGTGCCCTCAGAGAGCTGATTGACAAGGTAGGAGATTTCACAGAGTGGTGCCTTGTTCAGGAGATCAAACACAGTAATGTCTTTGCCAAGGACAATCCTCTGGTCTCAACATCACAACCTTGGGGAGAGGCAGGGATCTGCTCTGGGAACCAGAGATAAGGGAGGCTGCTCTGAACACAGGCCTTCAGGCTTGCCTCCCAACCCAGCCAGGCTCTGCCGGCTTCTCTCTGATCCGGAGCCCCAGACAATAGCGTTCTCCACCCACTCCTTCCCCAGGCAGGGCCCAAGGAACCCAAAGGCCTTCCCCCAGGTGCCTAGGAAGACTGAGTGGGCATTCATTTATTCAGGGATTATTTATTGATGCCTACTATGTGCCAGTCAGTGTTCTTGGGATACAGTAGAGGATAAAAGAGATCAAAATTCCTGCCCTCCTGGAGCTTACAGACAATAAAAATAACCAGAGTGAATATGTAAATATGTTAGGAGAAGTACCCTGGAAGAAAACAGGGCCAAGTAAGAGGACTTGGGAATTGGGGGCAGAGGAGCAGAGGTTACTGGGGAACGTGCATTTGCCCTCCAACCGGATTCAGCCTGTGCAGGGGAGGCAGGAAGGAGAGGAGAGGAGGGCCCTTCCCTGCGGGGTCACAGCTCTGGCCAGGTGGCCCTCGCCCCCAAGCTCTCCTTTCCGATTCTAGCAGCCACTTCTTTCCCTCCCGCTCAGGCCAGGGAGTAGCAAAGGTGCCCCACGCTGCACTGCACTCTCCCTTGGGGTTTCCTTACATCCCATCCACACTTCTGCAGATAGTCCTCGAATAATCCTAACTTAAGTGCTGTATTCTGCTGAAACGCTGAGAAATACAGTGACATTTGAGCAGGCTGAGTATCAGGCCATGCTGATATCCAAGGGAAGAGTGTCCTAGGCAGAGGGAACTGCCCATGCAAAGGACTGGAGATAGGATGGTATGCTTGACTTTTTTGAAGCAAGGCCAGAGTGGCCGGAGCAGAGTGAGGGGAGCAGTAGGAAGTGGTATCGAGGCGGCATGTGTTGGGAAAGGGGGCCATTGGAGGGCTTCAGTCTGAGGAGTGATATGATCTTTAATGTTATCACTCTGGCTACTGTGTTGAGAACAGATTATGGAGGCCAAGGGTGGAAAGAGGGAGGCCAGTGACGGGGGTATTGCAGAGTCCCAGGGGAGAGACAATGGTGGCTCACTTGGCAGTGGGGAAGGAATGAGCCACAGGGTTTGCTAATGACTGGAGGGGGGGGCGTGAGAGAAAGGAGGCAAGTGTGCTCCAAGGATTCTGGCCTGTTGGATTTAGCTGGGCTACTAGATTTCTTGTGGCTTCTCTGCATCCACCCAGCCTGGGCCTCTGAGTGCTGCAGATGTGCGTGCATGCTTGCGTGCGTGTCTCCAGTCCCTGGGGCTGTACACTGCAGACCCATCTCCTCTCTGGCAGGCCTAGAGGTCTGCCAGCCTTGGCCAGGAGGGGTCCTTGAGCAAGCCGCAGCCCCCTCTGCTCAGCGCCATCTCTCTGTATGTCCCTGGTTCAGGGTCAGCCGTGGATTCAGCCCCTGGGGCGCTGGGAAGGGAGGCTAAGCCAGATCCCCAGAAGCAGCCCCAGTGAGTGAGCTGACTGAGTTGCCATATCAGTGACCTGCTTTCTGGGGCACTCCCAGACCCACGCTCTTTTTTTTTTTTTTTTTAATGTAGAGAAGGTATTTTTTTTATTTTTTGAGGAAGATAATGTACACAGAATTACAAACAATAATATATCCAACACCTAGAGTTAATAATGGTTGACATTTCTTCATATTTGCTTCTAGATTTTTTTAATCTAAAGAGATTATTATTATTATATACTATGGCTATTATAGATATGACTAACCTTTCCTTTTACCAACATCTACATTCCTATTCTTCCAACTCCAGAGGCAACCAATACCATACATTTAGTATTTATCATTTTATTCCATTTTACACATAGAGGAATGCATTCACAAACAATCCAAGAGTATTATTTTTGGTGTATTTTTTAACTGCCACACATTAAAAGATGATGTATAGATAGATCATTTTACTTCTTGCAGCATTATATTTTTGAGATGTATCCACAGTTTCTCTGCTTTGTAATGTTCCATCCTGAGATCATGTCCTAACATATGAATGTTTTTATCCATTTCTCTACTTGTACACACACAGGTTATTCCCTTGATTTTGCTGTTAAGGAGAAATGCTTCTTTGTGTGTGTCTCTTTGTATGCGTGTGTGAGAGTTCTATTAGGTATGCACTCAGATGTGCAAATGCTGCATTGAGCCATGTGGTACACATGTTCTTAAATTCACTGCTGAGTGCCAAATTATCCTCTAAGGGACCCACGCTCTTCAACCTGGGTTCTGGGGGTCAGCCAGAACTGAATGTGACCTGCTTCTTCTTCCATCACTCACTCGGCTGGCTTCCTCTCAGGCTCCAGCCCTCAGTGGGGGCATCCAAGGCGAGGGGAGAGTAAAGGTCCTGCTCAGGGGTGGCCCAACTCCCTTCCTCAGGGCCCTGAGCCTTTGCCCCTCCTGCTGGCCATGGTTTTTCCAAATCCTGCCTTGGAGGACCTCCTCCCACAGCATCCCGTGGGGTCACTTGGCTGGGCCAAGCCCTGCCCCAGCCCATGAAGTCAGGCTGAGGCACCTTCTGGGACAGCCGGGCCTGGGCTCTACAGATAACAGCACCACCCTTCCGCACTTTCCCCAAGCTGGCTCCATGCTGAGCTCTCTGCAAGCCTATCCTCACAGGCCCTCTGGGGTCCATCTAGTACAGAGGGTTGGTTAGAAAAGTGGGTTCTGGGGCACAAGCTCTGCCACTCACCTGCACTTGACCTTGGGGAGTCACCTAACTTCTCCAAGCCCCCACTTCCTCAGCTGACCTCGTGGTGTCCCTTGCACACTGGAAGCCCTTGTAAGTACTTTCTGAATAAGTTACTACATATAATATGCCTAACACAGTGCCTGACCCATAGTATGTGCCCAAGAAAAGTCAGCTATTTAAGTTGTCCCCATCTCCAGATGAAGAAACTGAGGCTCAGAGAGGAATGGAACTTGTCCAAGGCCACAGGGCTGGGAAATGGTGGAGCCCAATTCCCCTGTGCCCGCCCCTGCACTTGTCACCTTCTTCCCTGCCTCTGTGAGGCCAGCACAGAGTAGGTGTCAGCTTACAAATGGAGAAGCCACGAGCTTACACTCTGAGAACCGCCAAGGGGAGGGGAGGCTCTTGTCATAATGGGAGATACAAAGATTAATTAAACACAAGCCCAAAAGAGGCTGCCCATTCTGAAGCCGAGAGCCACAACACTCTGGGAACAGTATCCCTCCCTACATAAAGGATCCAGAAACCTCTGTGGAGGGGTGACACCTGGGTCCCTGATACAGGACTGGCTCATTGAATCACAAAGGTCATAAGAAATGGTAAACATACAACCTGAATTTTTATAGACAATCCAAGTTTCAAATATTCCATCCCACTGTTGGAATAAAGCATCAAGAGCCCCAAAGAATCCAATATTGTGGCATCTAAATAACCTCTCATGGCTAGATGGGTCACAAAAATCCATGTGACTTCACATGTCCTGAGTTCGACTTGGGGAAACAAAGTCCCCATTATTCCAGGCACAGAGATGCCAGCTGCCCCCGCTTCGTGGATGTGTGCATGTCCACACAGACACTAACACCAGCCAAGGCTAAGGGTCACCCAGTCTTGGGGCATTAGGTGACTCCATGGCTTGAGGAGTGCCCCTTCCCCCTTTCAGCAAAGATCCTAAACCCAGTGCTAGGTACTGTAATCTCTGGAGGGGCCTTTTGAATCCTCAGAGAAAAGAGCCTCTGGCCTTGCACACTTCTTGTCAGCATGAAGGGCAAGGTCTGGTCTAGGTGACACCAAGGTTGCAGCTAGGGAGTCTCTGACCAGTCAGTTATGAAGGCTGTGCTCTTTCAGTGCCACTTTGCAATCTTAGCATCTTGCTGCAGATCTGCCTTTCACATTGACTCCTGCCAGGACTTTTGGTTTCAGTTTCTGAGAGCAGAAATGAGTCCTACCCTTTCCCTCTGCGGCCCGCCTTAGTCTCCTTCCTCCTCTCTTGTCTCTGTCCTTCCTTCCCTCTCCCACCCTGGTGGGACATGGCCCCCTGCTCCCTGGCTCTGTGGGAAGTGTTAAGGGAAAGAAGAGAGGGGATAGAAAAGCGGGAAGAGTTGCCAGAGAACTCACTCCATTTTCAGGGCTGGGCAGCCACTCACAGTTGTACAAATTGTGCACTGCACAACTCTAGGGGATGCAGTCACCTCAAAGTCACCAAAATTTTCAGTTATTGGCACACTTTTCAGGCAGATGGCAGTAAAGTTCCTGAGAGGGGGCATCTGTCTGAAGTGAGCCGAGTGGGATGAAGGGGCTGAGTGCATTTGGGCTCTGATCTCCAAGAAGCCCCAAGCCATCCCCTGTCCCACAAGCCACCACCACCACCCCACCCCCGCCAGGTCTGTGCTCTAACCCACTTGTCCCTCATTGCTCAACTTCTCAGCTGGGCTAGAGCCCTAGTGAGAGCCTCTTGTTCAAAAGAGGCTGGCCAATCACCTCTAGGGCCATCTGTGGGACTCCAAGCAAGTCTCTTCCTTTCTGGGCCTCAGTTACCCCATCTGTAATATGCAGAATGGACAAAATGATCTCTAAGGGGCTCTCCGGATTGAACATCTGAGTCTGCACTGCGGGTGCCTGGGAGGCAGATGAGTTACAGTTAGGTTGGTCTCAGGGTCCCCTTTTCACTGAAGGAAGAAGGCTGTCATTGCCCTGACTGAAAGCAGGGTTCAGAGAGGATCCTTTTGTTGAAGGATGATGGTGGAGGCCCCATGAGGTCACCCAGAGAAGCTGTGTGATCTGGGTCAAGTCCCCTAACCTCTCTAAACCTGTTTCCTCCCTCACGAAATGGGGGTGATACTCACCTTGCAGGTGGCTGTGAGGATTAAAGGGAATATTGTGCGCAAAGGCGCTGGCACAGAGGAGGCACTCAGAGAACGGCAGAGGAAAGGAGCCCTGGGGAACACAGCGGAGCCAGGCTCCAAGGCTCTGACGGAGGGACAGCAGCCCTGCGAGGCACAGGCCCACCACTGCCTGAGCTCAGGCTCTAGGGCAGGAAGTTTACCTGGCTTCCTCTGGGCCTGACAGCCTCCCGCCTTCCTCCCCGTGTGGGCTCCCCCAGTGTGAGCTCCCCTCCCCTCTCTTTGCATGACCGCACTTCCGAGAGGATGCCTTGTGCCTGCACAGCTCTGCAGGAAACCCAAAGAGCCTTTAGCCTGGCATGCGAGGCCCTCCCATAATGTCCCCTCCGTCCCTGCCGCTCCCCAGCCACCTAGAGTTACCTGACACCCCCGAACAAGCCATGCACTGTCACACCTCCATGCCTTTGTCCATGCCCTATCCCTCTGTGTCACATGCCTTTCCTTCTCCCCTCTCCCTGCCCCCGCCCCCCCCCCAGGAGAGCTAAATCCTGCTCATTGTTTAGGGCCAGGCTCAAATGTCACCCTCTCTGGGAAGCCTTTCCCTGTCCTTCCAGTAAAGAAAATAATCACCCTTCCTGTTGGCTCCCTCAACCCAGGACTCACAGTCAGGAGTGCTGTGGAGCTGAGTCAGTCACACCCTCACGGAGTCTCCGCGCCCTTATCTATAAAATGGAGGCAGTCACCTCTACCTAAGGGGGAGGGTGTCGGAAGAATTCAAGAAAAGGAGATGTAAAGCCCCTAAGCACAGTGCGGACACACAATCGGTGCCCAATAAACCCTATGTGAAACTTCAAGTCCAGCCGGCCTAGCCCGCAGAGGGCAGGAAGGATATGTCAGGCACGTATCCATTGTTATTCCAGCTCTTTTCAGTGGGTCCTCAGGTTTCCGCCCAGGGACACCGCCGGCCCACAGCTCATTGGAAGATCAACAATGATTGACAGGCTCTGAGCCCAATGACTGACCTAGTCCTTCCTGGAGCAGGTTGTCCTCTGCACCGCTCTCTTTGGCACCTCTCCCTGAGGAAGGCAAAGGGCAGGAGTCATTTTTGGGGATAGGGCTGGTTTTCATGGCAGACTTGTGTCAGCTGTGCAGCCCCACTGATGAATCAGGTCTCCTCCCCACCCTTCCCCTTCCGGAAGAGGCCCTGTCATAATCACAGTTGCGCTACATAAAAATAGCTTCAGTTCACAGATGCATGAGCACCAGGCCTTTCCACTGAGGGAGGAGGAAGGCCATTTCCCCACACACATTCCCCTGGCCCCTATTCAAAAAGCGGATCCTCTGGGGTGGGGTCTTAACACTTCTGTGTGAATGGCTTGAGCGGCAGCTTCCTCCCCAGCTTTGGTGCAGAAGGCTTTTTGTGGCTTCGCAATCAACCTCTCACATTTTCTCATTTGTTTCTCACACCAGAGATATGGGGCACAGCAACTAAGGTTGCTGTACCCATCTTGCAGGTGTGGAAACCCAGACCAAGGGAGGGAGGGATGGTGACTTGCCTCACACAGTGAGCCGATGGTGAAGCTGAGTTGTGGGTACCTGACTCCTGCTACAGTGCTCTTTCCTCTCTGGCATGTGCCTCCTCCTTCGACAATGCCGTGGTCACGGTCAGAGCAAAGTGAAAAAGGGTAGGAGAGAAAGGCTGGACAGAGCACAGCTTTGAGGAGCAAGGCATTCATGCAACAAACACTTGTCAAGCTCCTGCTACATGCCAGGCACCATGCTAGGCACTAGGGACACAGTAGAGAGCAAAATTGAGGTCTAGTTCCTGCCCCCTCATGAAGCTTACAGTTTAATAGAGTGAAAACTAGCATTTGCCAAGCATGTTCTTTACACCAGATGCTTTGCTAAACACTTCTACATGGAATAAATCATTTAATTCTCACCAACATCCCCATAAGGTAGCATATCAGACATTTGTCATTCGTGTTGGCCACCCAGCATCTGAAACCCCTTCCTTTGTGTGGGGTGTTCTTCACGCATGAGGAAGAGCCCAGCTTCCATTCCTGAGGCTAAGTATGACAGATACTCCCTTTCCCAGCCTCCCTTGCAGCTAAGGCTGGGCATGTGACCAGGCTTGGCCAATCAGCACAACCACCCCAGACCTGGTATTGTGAAGCAGTAATTGTACAGATCCATCACAGCAATCAGGGCCGTAACAACAGGAGCCCCACCTGACTTCCCAGAGGCACCAGCAGCCATTTGTAAGGGCAGGTTGCCTCCTTCACTGCTGGTGGAGACAGTGTCTGTACCCAGTGATGGGAGCTAGTGTTGTCCCTCCAGCTCTGCAGAGAAATTTTTGTCTTGTTTTGTTTGTTTGTTTTCTGCAGAGAAATTTTGAGTATTTCTCCTTAGCTAGTAGAGGAAGGAGAAGATCCTGCCCTGCCTGCAGGTGGGGTCCCTGCTGCTTCCCCCCGGGGAAGTAGAGGAGGTGGGCAGAACCTGGAAAGGGCAGGGAGTCTGGGCAGAGGTACGATTTTCTCTGAGAACTTCCAGCCCGAACCCAGTGGCCTGGGCTGGGGTGGAGGTGGGCACTCGGTGGTCTCAGGACCTCTGCCTGGTGGCTGCATAATCCTCCCTTCCCCTATCTATTCTCAGGCTGTCTCTCTCCTCCCACCCACCCTCCTCTCCATCCCACTGTCCCAGGCCTGGTTCTAGCCCCACAACCTCTGCTTGGACGCTTTCCTCCTCCTTGCAGCCACTCACTGCCGTCCTTCATCCTGGAGTCAGAGTGAGCCTCTGGAACACAGGACTGATGGAGGCACACCCTTTTTTAAGCACCTGCCAGGATATCCTGGGACCCAAATGCCTTTGCCTGGCACCCAGGGTTCTTCCAACCCCTCCGACCTGCACATCAATCCTCTAGCTCCAACCCAGAGCTCTGATCACATACCTCTCAGGCCAGTTGCCCCCCATTCCGTTGTCACTGTGCCCTGCCCTGTCCCTTGCACCTTCTCGCACTGCCTTTGCTCATGCTGTTCCCTCTGCCAGGAATGCCCTTCCCTGTCCCCTCCGCTCATCTAATAATCTCATTCATTCTTTCTTTTTTTTTTTTTTAATAAATTTATTGATTTATTTATTTTTTGCTGAGCTGGGTCTTTGTTGCGCGCAGGCTTTCTCTAGTTGTGGCGAGCAGGGGCTACTCTTCGTTGCAGTGAGCGGGCTTCTCATTACGGTGGCTTCTCTTTGTTGCCAAGCACGGGCTCTAGGCACGCGGGCTTCAGTAGTTGTGGCTTGTGGGCTCTAGAGCGCAGGCTCAGTAGTTGTGGCGCGAGGGCTTAGCTACTCCGCGGCATGTGGGATCTTCCCAGACCAGGGCTCGAACACGTGTCCCCTGCATTGGCAGGCGTATTCTTAACCACTGCGCCACCAGGGAAGCCCCCTCTCATTCATTCTTGAAGCAGCTTCAAATGCCAACTCAGCTATGAAGCCTCCCTCAACCCCACCTAGACACGCAATGATACTGTTTCCTTTATTTTGTCCATGAGAAGTTCTGTGCATCAGCCTGTTTGGAATGAAGAAAGGTGTGCCTGTGGAACCAGGAACCTGGGCTCTTGGTCAAACAGGCCGGGTTCAAATCTAAGCTTTGCCATTTCCATGCTGGGCTATTGTGGGCAAGTCGGTTAACCTCTCGGGGGCCCCCACTCTTCGGCCTTACTGACACACCCCAAGACACATTGGTGGTTTCCCTGTTAGTCTGCCCTGTGAATGAGCAGCCCCTCCATACCCAGGACTGATGGGCATCAGCCCTGGGGCCCAGCCTGGGTCATGGGGGCCTTTGCTACCCATTAAAGCCCTGCCCGATCCCCTTGTTTCACTTCTACCCCTTCAAACCCACCCTCCACTACAGAAACAAAAGGCAGGTCACAGCGCACCAGATGAGAGCCTCTGATTGGGCATCTCCTGGCACCAGGGAGAGAAGTGCACAGATGTGTCTCATCTATGTGCCTAAATGCCAAACAAGCACAAGCAGGTGGCTGTGTGTGTGTGCACGCAACCGTGTAAAACCTTGGGGTGGGTGTATGTGGGGGCATATGTGCTTATCTGTATGTGTGTGTAGCCGCTGTGGTTGTCAACTCAGAGCAAAAAACGCCCACACTTCCTGTTAAGAATCAATTAGAGCATCTTTTACAGAAGCCCCAAATCTCCCTGAGAGTGTCATCAGAGCTCGGGGAGGGGAGGAGAGGTGGGAAGGGCAGGAAGGATGGGAGCAGAGGGCAGGACTCTGCTGCCAAGTCATTGCATGACCCCAAACAACACCTCTCTGGGCCTCAGTTTCCCTTTCTGTAAAAGCAGGATGGGGGATTTAGGCTAGGTGATCTCTGAACCCTCCCACCCCCTCATTTATGGAGACAGATTAGTATCCAGAGTACACTCTTCAGATGGAGACACCACACACAGTCCGAAATCCCACCAGGCATGCCCCTGACCTCATATTGATCTGACCTTTCCCAGACCATTGTTGAAAACCTAGGCTAGACTCTTCCCTGTGGCTGTATGGGGGAGGGGAGAGGGAGGATGTTTCCAGTGGGGAAGGGCTAGTGGCAGCCAGTCTCCCACCCTCATCAGCAACTTCCTCTCCACTCCCATCCCCACCCTGACCTGCTCCCTCCCGGTTCCCACATCCTCAACCAGAAGAGAAACAAATCAGTTCCTCTGTAGGAAAGGGCAGGAGTCCCTGCCCCTTCCACACACCCCATCTGCAGTGGGGGAGGGTAAGTGGAGTAGAGGCTGGGTTCACAAAGCTGGCCCCCCACATTTTACAGATGAGGAAACACACAGTGAGACAGTGGCGGTGCCAGGATTGCACCTAGCCTCCCACATGCCTTTCCACATCATCAGGCTGCCCCTCAGTGAAGGAGTGTACCTAACAAATTCTCATTTCCACTGAGGGTGGAACACAAGAACAGGAACTGACATTGTAGCGTGGGTACTTAGGATAGATGCCAGGAAGCACTTCCCCAGGGATTCTCCAGGACAGGTGCCAAAAGAACACTTACCTCCTCCCAGGCATGCCTTTAGAGTATAGGATTCCCTGGAATGCAGTAGCTCCTCATGGTTAGGAAGAGGGCTGGAGAGACCAGGCTTCCTGCCTAAGTTATCCTGCAGGGAAGGGGGCAAGATTCCAGGAGGAGGAGTAAAGCTACCATGGCTGGGCTCCATGCTTAGCACTCACACCTGTGCCCATTTTACAGATGAGAAAACTGAAGCCCAGAGAGGTTAAGTGATTTTCCCAAGCTCACACAACTAGGACCTATGTGGTATGACCCCAAAATCTTTGTCTTTCCACTAACAAGTTTCCACACACAGATCACAAGATGAATTTAAAAACATGATCCACAAGGTGAGTTTAGATGATATGTGGGTGAACTGTTTTTGTTTTTTTTAACAATATATTGATCCCGGGATTCCCTGGCAGTCCAGTGGTTAGAAGTGTGTGCTTTCACTGCCGAGGGCGTGGGTTCAATCCCTGGTCGGGAACTAAGGTCCTGCAAACCACGTGGCGTGGCCAAATTAAACAAAACAAAAACAAAATGAAACAAAACCAATGTATTGATCCAAATATAAATCAGGAAAAAATAAATCAGCAGTCATACTCGTGAATTCACAGACAGTATTGCTTGGGACTAGGCTACGTTTTGAAAGGAGTTGAGAAATATTAAAAAGATCATAGTTTAGGTAGCAAAACTCTGGAAAGTGTTGCATGAATGGCTGAAGCTTTAGGAACAATCCTTGAAATCTCTTGGTTGGAGGCAGTGAATACGGGCCTCTATTGGCAAACAACAGGGTGACTCCTGAGTGTGTGCTCCACTCCCACCCCATCCACCTGTCCGTCCTGGCCATGCAGCTCAGGCTCTGGTGTGTGGGAGGGGGGCAGTTCACCCTAGGTCATGCTGGCCCTGGGGGAGGTGAGACAGAGGAAAGCAGGCTGAGCTGCTGCGGAGGGAGGTGGGGCGGGACGAAGGGGAGCCTGCAGAGGCTCAGAAGAGTGAGATGCGGCCCCTGGGCGCTTGTGTCAACTCTGAGGAGAGCTCTCCACTCAGCCTGCCCTGTGTGGGTGCCCGCTTCCTCTCTCGGTTTTAGCTCCTCATTTTGGGTCCTGGTTCCTACTCACTTATGTCCCTACCAGTTTCAGCTTTGCTCATTTTCTTTCTTTATTTTTTTTAATAATTTTTCTTTTTTTTAATTAAATTAAATTTATTTATTTTTATTTTTGGCTGTGTTGGGTCTTCGTTGCAGCATGCGGGGTCTTTCTTTGCAGCGTGCTGGCTTCTCTCTCGTTGTGGTGTGCAGGTCCCCTCTCTCTCTCTCATTGAGGTGCGCAGTCTCAGTAGTTGCAGCGCACGGGCTTAGTTGCCTCGTGGCATTTGGGATCTTAGTTGCCTGACCAGGGATCGAACCCGCATCCCCTGCATTGGAAGGCGGATTCTTTACCACTGGACCACAGGGAAGTCCCTTTGCTCATTTTCTGAGAAGCCATCCAGGCAGGAGGGAGACTCTGGGCCTCCCCAAGGAGGCAGCTCCACTCCTGGGCCCTTCCCTCACGGGTCTCCAGGCCTGGCCTAGAAGCCAGCTCCAAGCAGCTGAGCATCAGGCCTGGCCCCTCGCCAGCTGCCTGGACCCAGGGGACTGAGGGAGGACGCAGAGCCCGGCGAGGGCCTGGCTGGCTGACCCGGCAGTCTGGGGTCAGCTCCACAGGGGCCGGCCGTCAAGGAGGTTGAGTGAGCTCACTCCAAGGCCTGACACAGAGGAACCTCTGGGCAGCATCTTCCCTGTGTCAGTAGGAAGCCCCATGGTGGCGGTGGGGGAGGGACTCCATCTTCTTTCGACCTCCTCACTGCACTAGCCCCCAGGTGGGCCCAGCCTGCCTTAATGACTCACAGCCTATTCACCCACCTAGGATTTGAATCCTGAATGATCAAGCTCATATTCATCAAGAAACATTTTTCAGGTGTTTCCCCCAAAGCTCTGGGCCCAGTGCTCTTTTTTTTTTTTTAAAGAACTTGCTTTTTTTTTTTTAATTAATTAATTAATTTATTTATTTTTGGCTCTGTTGGGTCTTCGTTTCTGTGCGAGGGCTTTCTCCAGTTGCGGAGAGCGGGGGCCACTCTTCATCGCGGTGCGCGGGCCTCTTACTGTCGCAGCCTCTCCCGTTGCGGAGCACAAGCTCCAGACGCGCAGGCTCAGTAGTTGTGGCTCACGGGCTTAGTTGCTCCGTGGCATGTGGGATCTTCCCAGACCAGGGCTCGAACCCGTGTCCCCTGCATTGGCAGGCAGATTCTTAACCACTGCGCCACCAGGGAAGCCCCCAGTGCTCTTGACACAGGATTTTATGGAAACTTCACAACACTGGGGTTGATCCTGTTATTATCTCCACTTAATAGGTGATAAACTGAGTCTCAGAGAAGTGAAACCATCTTGCCCAAGGTCAGAGATAGGTCAGGGAAGAGCCAGGATTCGATTGATTCTGAACCTGTGCTGTTTCCCCCATCCCTGTGAAGGGAGAGCTCACCATTAGAGAAGAAGGTGGTTCCTTCCACCTAACTCCATCCCCAGTTTCAGTACCAAGCACATTGAGAATAGCCATCCTTGAAGCTTTAGTCGCCTATACCTTAGTGTGAGCGAGTGGATGATCATCGTGACCGTGTACCATAAATGTTTTCTCACTTAGCTTCTTATTTAGTCCATGCCCAGAAGAGCAGATATCATTATGCCTATTTTACAGCTGAGGAACACAAGACTCAGGGAAGTGTGGTGGCGGGTTCTGCAATGCCCTGGCTAGCATTGCAACCTGCCCCTCTGTTGGGTGGGCCACTCCATCCACCCCACAGCCCTTCTCTCTCAGGACCTTTCTCCCAGAGCACATTTTGTTAAGAGGAAGGGGAGCCAGCGTGAGGAACCAGGACCCCAGAGAGAGAGGGCAATGAGGGAGAGAAGTGGGCTGCAAGGAGAAAACAGAGACTATCTGGACGATCGCCGGTCATCCTGATTTTGGCTGTCCTTGGTGGGCTTCTAGGGCTGCTTGCAGGAATGTAAGGGCCGCCCTTCATGAAAGCAAGACAGCTGTTCTGTGTCTTCTCCCCAACAGCCCACCACCGCCATCCTCTTTTCTAGCCATAAGACCTCCATTCTTAACCATTCCTCTTAGGACATTGCCTAATTACAGTGAGTATGAGAAAAACATGCGGATGACTCAAGGTTGTTTTTCAGTTATGTTAAACAATGTCAATGCCTGTTTGGGGGAAAGATTTCTCTGCTAATAGGCTGTTAAAAGTGTTCACCTGGAGAGCTGTGGGTTGCTCACCGTCCGGTGATGGCAGGGAGTTGAATTTCACTCAAGTAAGTAAAATAAACAGATCAGCATTCAACTTTCTGATATAACTAGAAAATAGTTTTTTAAAAATCAGGATCCTCTCAAAATACTGCAGGGCAGGCCTAGATCAGGGGCTTGTACCCTTGTGTGTCTGTGCCATAGCTTCCTTTGTCATATGGTGAAGCCTATGGACCCCATCTCAGAATGATGTTCTTAAATGCATAAAATAAATAACATAGGCCTATGAAGGAAACCAACTATATTAAAATGTAGTTATCAAACATTAAAAAATTTTTTTGATGTAGATGGTGCTTCCTAATTAATGCATGAAATATCAAGATCTAGCAATAGGTCTCATAACTACTGTAGTTTTAAAACAGTGATGAATGTAAACCATATCTTGAAATATCTGAAAAGGCTAATTTGAAAATATCTGTAATTCTGTCAGTGACACCATCATGGGTCCTGCTAATACTGCTGTGGTTTGCTGCCACATCTTTGAAGAGGAAAAAAAAAAATTCAGGTAGAGGTCAGTGAAAATAAAGATGTATTTTTTTTCTCTTCCCGATTTTCAGACTTCTGAATTCTATCCTTTGATCTCTAGGGATCCCACAGACCCCAGATTAAGAACTCCAGGTCTAGCTCTATCTTTTATAGCACATATGTGTAATTGTATCAAATGCGGTTTTCAAAATCTGATTAAATTTACAAATAAATAAAGTGCCTGACAGGTAGGTCTCCATAAATGAGAATCTCTGTGCCCAGGGCCTGGAGCTCCTGCTAAGGTTACTCCATTCGTTCTTCTAGGGAAAACAGAGCCTCTGTTGGCTCACCCACAAAGTGGAGCTCCCAGAGCTACATCAAGACGTTGTGCCCCAGATGCTCGCAGACCGCTTGGCACTGAGCCAGGCCTTCCTCCACCGGAGGGGCCTTTGTGCCCCTCCTCACACTGATGCCACTTGGCAGGAGAAGAATTGCGTTGGGTCTGGGAAAATTCTGACTGGCCCTCGACCCTGGGAGGAGGGTGGCTTCACAACCAGCCCTGGGGAGCCCCAGCCTCCGAGGCACCCTGAGGCTCCCTCACCCAGAGCCTCGAGCTGCCTGCATCCCGGGAATTCCCCAGAAGCCCTTAGGCACCTGCTTCCCCTCTTGACTCATTTGTGGTCACATGAGGAACACAGTCACGAGCCAGTGTGACCAGGTCATTGCTGACAGGCTCACGAGACACTTGGCCGGGAATCAGGCAGCAGACAGTGGCGGCCGAGCTGGAAGGTCCTCAGAGCCCAGAGGGCAGACGGAGGCCTACAGCAGAGGCTGACTCCAGGCCATCAGGCTCTGACTCCCTAGAGTTCATGCCCCACTCCTCCTTTTCAGCCTCTCCCCATGGCCGGGCCACCCTTCTCTGTGCCAGAAATGTCAATGCCCTGGGGATCATGCACTTCCCTCTAGCCAAGGTCTGACATCCAACTGCCCCTTCTCCGGAAACTTTCCCCCTCATCCCTTCCACTTTCCTATCAAAACCCACCCATTCGGGCTTCCCTGGTGGCGCAGTGGTTGAGAATCTGCCTGCCAATGCAGGGGACACGGGTTCGAGCCCTGGTGTGGGGAGATTCCACATGCCGCGGAGCAACTAGGCCCGTGAGCCACAACTACTGAGCCTGCACGTCTGGAGCCTGTGCTCCGCAACAAGAGAGGCCACGATGGTGAGAGGCCCGCACACCGCGATGAAGAGTGGCCCCCGCTCGCCGCAACTAGAGAAAGCCCTCGCACAGAAACGAAGACCCAACACAGCCAAAAATAATTAATTAATTAATTAATTTTAAAAAAAAGAAAACTAAAACAAAAAAAAACACCCACCTGTTCTGTGTCCCGTCACCCTCTGCTCTAAGGCAACTAACTCCCAGTTACCTGAGGTACGAGGAATTTGGAGTTAAAGACCTTCATTCAAGTCCTGGCTCTGACTAGCTATGAAGTCCTCTGCCTCTCTGAACCTTGTTCAATGTCCTCATCTATTACATGATGTGTTTAAATTGCTGCCCTACCTTTCATACCTGTTATGAGGACCAAAAACAGTTTTAGATGTGAAATCACTTCATAAACTGTAAAGCATTTTCAGAGCTGTAATATGGGACTCATCATGGTTGACAAGCTGTCTGATGTGTTTCAATTATCAGGGTCCTTCTGGAGAAATGACGGTGGTGGTGTTTCAGGAGGGGTGAAGATCCATTTAACTAGAGGGCCCTGCCACATAGTCCCACCCCATCCCCTAAATCATACCCCAAGCAAGACATGCTCTTGTAGGCAGAGTCTGGTCTTGGATCTGAGTGGGAGTTTGAGAACTCTGAAGAAATAAAACCCCCTTAAACCCAACCCAGGAAATTGACCAAGTAGGTGCCGCGGCGATACAGATTTGCTTCTGCTTTAGATGTGATTCACCCAGTTTGTCTCAATCACTGTCAAGCCAAGAGGGAGACGGAAGGATGGAGCATCTGTTTCTGAGGAGGGAAGCCGGAGAGGTGCTGCACCTCAGGAGCTGAGGAGTGCATTTGTTGGCTTGGGGGCCTGGAGGGTGATCTGCTGGGAATCATGCAGGGTTTAGCAGCAGAAGGCCTGAATTCCAGACCCTGCTCTGCCATGCCGAAACTATGTGTCCGTGGGCAGGTCACTGGCCATCTCTGAGCTTACACACCCTGTGAGTAAAAGGGCTGCGATAACCCCCAACTCAGCAGGGTCTTCCTAGGATTCATGTGTTCACTGTGCAAGACACAGAAACGCCTGCAGTTGGGTCACAGGGTGAAGTGCCACCCACCCCGCCTCCCAGAGTGCCAGCCCCCATGCTGCCACCCAGCACGGCACTTGTCCAGGCCTCATATGTGTTGATCTCCTCACTGGGCTGATTCCTGCAAGAGAGAACAGTGCTTCTCATCTTATATTCACAACGCCGGGCACCTGTAAGCAGGGCCCAAAGCCCAGGAAGGCCCCTTACCTCCCTGTGAGACTATGATCACATGTCTACAATTGTATTGTTTTCAGATATTTCATTCAGCTTTCCCCTTTGGGGTTGCAGAAAACCTCAGCGCCAGCTGGCATTTCCCCAGAGAGTTTCATCAATGCCCTCTCTTCCTTCTTTGGGGCTAGACAGTCTTGTTCAAATCCCAGCTTTGACACTTACTAGCTATAACCTTGGGCAAGTCACTTAACCACTCTGTGCCTCAGTTTCCTCATTTGGGAATAATAATTCAAACTACTGCTGGGTAGATGTATATTCAGCTTGACAGGAAAATGTCAAATTTTTTTCTTTTCTTTTCTTTCTTTTTTTTTTTTTGGCCATGCCTTGCGGCATGCGGGATCTTAGTTCCCTGACCAGGGATCAAACCCGCACCCCTTGCAGTGGAAGTGCGGAGTCTTAACCACTGGACGGCCAGGGAGGTCCCTCAAATTGTTTTCTAAAGTGGCTCTGCCAATGTATATTCCCAACAGTTGTGTTTAAGAGATCTCATTGTCCATATCCTCTTCTACCTTTGTATTGTCAAACTTTGGCCAGCCAAATGGATGTAAAATGGAATTCATTATGGTGTGTGTTTGCATTTCCCTGAATGCTAATGAGGTTGAGTACCTCTTCATGCTTACTAGTCACACATATTCACATCTTTTGTTCATTTTTCTGTTGTATTGTTTACCTTTTTGTTAACTGATTTGTAGGAGTTCTGTTTTTTTCTATATATTCTTAATACTAATCCTTTGTTGGTTGTATAAAATAATTATCTTCTCCCTGTCTGTAGCCTTGTCTTTCATTTTATTCAAGGTGTCTTTTGATGAGCAGAAGTTCTTAATTTTAATGAAGTAGCACATCAGAAAGATATTCACCAAATTTTTTTCTAAAGGTTTTGATGTTTAACTTTTAAGTTCTTGATCCATCTAGAGCTGATTTTTGGTGTATGGTGTGAGGTGGGGTTTTTATCTTTTCCATGGGGATGATTAAATTTTCTAGCTGCATTTGTGGACCAGTCCTGCAACCAACTTTCTTTCCCTCCGCCGCCCCCGACCCCGGCCGGAGCCAATCTTAACAGATTTTGAGGGGACAGGAAGGGAGGGCCCAGATGAAGTCTGAGTGACACAGAATTCCCTCCTGACAAGGACTTCCGGAGGGGGGGGGTCACATCCAAGGAGGCTAGAGACAAACGAAGCCACATGGAAGCTTTGCCCAAGCAGCCCCTGCCTGCATCTGAGCTCAGCATTAACTATTTTATTAAAGATGTAACACACAGGGCTTCCCTGGTGGCGCAGTGGTTAAGAACCCACCTGCCAATGCAGGGGACACAGGTTCGAGCCATGGCCCGGGAAGATCCCACATGCCACGGAGCAACTAAGCCCGTGTGCCACAACTACTGAGCCTGAGCTCTAGAGCCCGTGTGCCACAACTACTGAGCCTGCATGCCACAACTACTGAAGCCCGTGTGCCTAGAGCCTGTGCTCCGCAACAAGAGAAGCCACCACAATGAGAAGCCCACACACCGCAATGAAGAGTAGCCCCCGCTCGTCGCAACTAGAGAAAGCCCATGCGCAGCAACAAAGGCCCAACGCAGCCAAAAATAAATAAATTTTTAAAAAAAAAGATGTAACACACAGATATGGCAAATAATGATAATAATAATCCAAATAGTGCTCAAAAGTATCAAATGAAGTTAAATTTTCCCACCTCCAGAGCTCCTGCCCAGAGGTAATCACTTCAGTAGTGGCTTAGTAATGATTTTTAGCTCTCATGAATTCTCTCCTTGACTGCAAATAATGTGCTTGGTGCCTCTATTTCTTGATTTATCAACTCTAGAATAACTCTAGGTATTCTCTGCTGGAAAAGTTAGTTTCCTTACATCTACCCCATCTCTCCTCCCTTCTCACCCCATTCTCAATATTTGATTTTTTTTTTTTTTTTGGAGGGGGCACCCAGATCTGAACCGGGGACCTCTTGATCCACAGTGATTTTTTTTTTAATGAATGCTAAATGTTATGTCAACTCCTGCAGTTGCTGCCACAGCTGTATTTCAGGAAGCCCAGCCCATTGAGGCTCCCACTCCCCCACCCCCAACCGCCGGCAGGAGGACGTCAGACAGGACACTTCCCATCACCCTGCTTCCTGATTCCAGGCATCAGCGCTGAGCTGGACAGAAGGAAAACAGCCTTTCGGTGTCTGGGGCTCTTCCCAACAGTGGTGCAAATGAAAGGACTGGGCCTATTTCCTGAGTGGGGGTGGAGAGCCCCGGAGAGGGCGGGAGGAGAATGCTGCACGTGAACCCAGGCCGGTTGATGCCCTGCCGCAGGCTCCCCGTGTGACCTTGGGCAAGTCCCTTCCCTGTCTCTCCATCTGCAAAATGCAGCTTACTGAGATCCCTCCCACCATGGACTTTCTGTGATAAGGTCACAGTGGTGGCTCTGAGGAGACCTTCTGATAAAGGGTAGAAAAGGCTCTCCTGAGAGACAGTATACTACTAATACAATAAGAACAGCTGCTGTTTCCTGAGTGCCTCCCATGGGCCAGGCACTGTCCAGACAGTTCACTTGCCTGACCTTATGTAATGCTTATAACTCTCAGGGCGGCATTATTCTCCTCATTTAGCAGATGAAGAAACTGAGATCAGTGAGGTTAGGCAACTTGTCAGAGGTCACAGGGCGGGAAGGTCTGTGCCACCAATCCAATCCATCACCTAGCCCTGCTGAAGAACTTGGATATTTGAAAGTGCTGAAAATCTCCAGGGTCCCTCTGGGTCTCCAGAAACAGGTTGGGAGGCCAGAGTTATCCCTTCCTGAGCTTGCGGATAGCCTGCCTCCCAGACCCACTGCGGAGACTGACCCTGGCCCAGGTCCAACAGGTGATTCTGAGGTCAGTTTCTTTCAGGAGGCCTTTACATAGCCAGAGAAGGGTGGGGGGCTGTTTGGCCTGGGGAGACCTTTGCTCACCCACAGCAGGGACCCCAGGCAGTTCAGAGTGGCCTGGCGGCTATTTCTCTCTCTAGCCCTCCCCAGGGGCAGAGCTGTTCACACACTCCCCACCCACGGACAGGCACACTCTTGGCCACATCATGTCCTGGGGACTCTGGGGACCCACAGGCCTAAACCCAGCATGACCTGGCACTGGCCGCAGTGGGGCAGGCCTGCTTCCCTTCAGACCCAAGGCCACAGGCCGGGAAGGAAATGAAGGTGGGAGGAGTCCAGAAACGCTGACTTTGTTGGAAAGCCGCCTGGGAGGGAGGAAGCACAGAAAGGCCCGTCCCAGGGCTGTGGGCAAAACCAGCAAAGCCGCCCTGGCGTCTCTGTAGATTCAGGGCCACAAGGGCCTCTCCTGGGCCACCCAGCCCTGGCTTGTGGCTAGGAGGCTGGGGGAAGAGACCTGATGATTTCGCACTGTAAATGAGGGAATGAGCCCAAGCCTGGCCCTGGCTGCCCAGACTATGGGGCTTTTTCCCTCACCAGCAGCCAGGGGCGGGGGGTGGCAGCTAGTGGGCAAAGAAACACCTATAGCTTAAACAAGCCCCTTCCCTGAGAGTCCAGCCTGGGAATCTGCACTTCTGAGCCCAACATCAAGAAACGAATAAAACCAAGATACACAAATGAAACAAACAAACGAAGGCTCTTCGCTTTCGTAAGACGGCAGAATCCCCTCCAAGCTGAGGCAAATCTGACAAAACCCTTGAGCCTAGATCTGAGCTCCCGAACCCCCCTGACATGTGGCCTACGGGGGACAGGTGTCTTGCCGGCCCACAAGTGACTTGACCACTCACTCTGCACTCACTTTCCTGGTTGTGGCAATGGGACTATAAATTGTCTGCCGAGGTCAGGGTTTCTCGACCTCAGCACGAGTGACACTTTGGCCCAGATGTTGTGGATGGCTGTCCTGCGCCTTGCAGTATGTTCAGCAGCATCCCTGGTCTTCCCCCGCTGGAAACCCCTCCCAGTTGTGACAAACAAAAATATCTCCAGCCTCTGCCAAATGTCCCCTGGAGGACAACATGGTCCCCAGTTGAGAACCACTGCTCTAGATCCATTCTTCCCTTCTTTGCTAATAAGACTTTTGATTTTCAGCTGACACATAGCCATCAGGATCAAAGACCAAGGAGCAAGACCACCCTTGCAGTTGTGTGTGGCCATGTGACTAAGATCTGGCCAAGGAGAGGCAGGCAGAAGTGCAACTTCCAGGAAGTGTCTTTAAAGGGAAGGTGTGTGTCCTTATGACCTCTTCCCCATTCCCACTGGGTAGAATACAAGTATGGTAACCAGAGCTGGTTCACTCATGGGTCATGAAGTTGTTGTCAAGTGCTAAGATGGCAGAACACATGGTGAAAGAGAAAGAGGCTGGGTCCTGGGTGACCATGGAGCTGCTGTGGTAGAGATGGGATCTACCGCCAGACTTCTCACGTGGGAGGACTGAACTTGAGTCACTGCTATCTTGTCTATCTCCCCCAGAGCCGATTTTAGCATCTGATGAACTCTCCTGACACCGTGGCCTCTTGTCAGTCACAGTCAAATCTAATCTTGAGTAACACATAAGATATAACTCTGCTATCCTTGCGGCTTCAATCACCCACCGTCTACATGTCCGTGACCTTCAGATTTGCCCCAGCCCAGTTCTGGTAGTTCACTGGACTACTCTGCACAGCTGCTGTCCTCTCCCCAACCTGCCCCTCCCCGGATACTCCCCATCTCAGGAAAGGGCACCTCCACACCCCCAGCACCCCCCGCCCCGTGAGGCATCTCTGATTCCCCTCCCCCCACTCCATCTCTCACATCCACAAGACCCAAAATCCCCTATTCTGCTTCCTAAAAAGGATCTATTCCTCCACTCCACCTCCCATGTCAGTGTCCCAGCTCAGGCTCTCACCACTCCACACCTGGTCCATTGCAACCACCTCCCGACTGGTCTCTCTGCCTCCAGTCCCCACCCTGCAGCCTGTCCCTGCCCTCTTTAAAACCCTCCCATGACTTCCTTTGGTCCAAATTTTCTGGGGAACATCATGACCCCCTGCCTTCTGCCACCTCATTTCCCATCCCCTCACCCTTCCCTCAGCACCTCCTACTACAGGATACTACACAGAATTTGCCCAGTTCCAAGAATACACTGTGATTCTCTGTTTTTGCACATGCTGTTCCCTCTCTCAAATACTCTCCCCAGCTCCTGTTCGGTAAACTCTTACTCCTCCTTCAAGGCCCAGGCAAAGGTTATCTCCTCCATGAGGCCTTGCCTGATTCCCCCAGCAAAAGCAGCCTGTTGATCTCTCCTCTATGCTGCTGCAGAACTTGCCCCTCTAACTCAGGGCTGATCCCACTGTGTTCGCTGAGTCAGGATGTCTGTCTCATTTTATCGTACTTGGAATCCACAGCACCTAATGTAATGTTGGCAAGGCTTGGCTGTCCGACACACAGTACTGTTACCCATTTACTAAGCCCTTACTCTGTGCCAGCCTCTGAGCTAGATGCTTTATCGAAATTACCTCGTTTTATCCTCAAGATCACGCTGCTGGGAGAGATGAGACTGAGATTCAGAGAGGTTGAGCAGCTGCTTCAGGTCACACAGCTTGTGCACAGACGTGTCAGAGACTGATTCTCCATCTGCTACACTTGATTCCCCCTTAGGATCTGGCCTCACCCCCACTGCCAACCCGAGGGTCTCCAAGGAAGCACCAATCACCAGAGCTAACCAGAACTGGGTGTGGAAAAAGCCCTTTGTCCTTTTCTTCAACTAACAAGTTGGGATTTGTTGAAAAGGAACTTTAAATAGGAAACCAAGAAAAAGCACCCCCAAATATATATATATATATATATATATATATATATATATATATTTTTTTTTTTTTTTTTTTTTTTTAACAAAACAGATGGGCAAGTTCAGGTCCTCCCTCTGAGCTGTTACTTCCTCCACTCTAAAACCAGCAGGAGGTACTCAATGGTCTCAGAGATCCTTATCAGTCCTGATATCCTGTGATTCCTCAATTAGTTTCTCAGGTGGACAGGGGCTGGTAGGTTTTGTTGGGCCACAGCTAAGGAAGGAGGAGGGTAGGGTCCTGTTGCAGGCTGCCTAGTCCCCACCCAGCTCTCCTTCCCTTTAGGACTTGACCTTAGAGGGCGAAGGGAGAAAGACACTTGCCCAAGGGCCTCCTCCTGCCTCCTCCCCACTCTCTCTCGCCTGGCCCTGCCTGACCAGCCTGAGGGATGGGCTGGGCTAGATAGGCCTACAGCTTGGAGTCCAGACTGCATGCTTCCTGCAGCACCTGCAAGGGTCCTGTCCCCACTCTTGGCCTGTTTACTCATCTTCCCTCCATGCGTCACCACCCACTCTGACCTCCCAGGCCCTGGCTCCTCCTCCCCACTCCTGCCAGTGGGACCCTCTGGAAAGCCCCACTCAGAGCCGACAGGAAGGGGAGAGGGGAGGCTCGTGGGCGAGTTCCTGTGGAGGCTCAGGCTCTCAGCTGTAGCCGTTGGAGCCTGTCGTTTCCCTTTCCCCGCCCACCCAGCAGGGAGGCCGAGAAGTTTCATCATTGCCGAGTTGTTGTCCTTATAAGGGAAGGGCCTCCCGAGCCTCTGCCTTGGGCCCTGGCTGGCTGCTGGAGAGCCAGGCCAGCGTCCGGGTGTCCTTCAGGGGCCAGGAAAGGTGGGGATGCCCCAAGCCCCAAGTCAACCCAAATTCCCCTGGGCTGAGCGTCCATCTGAAGTCAGAGACGCTCCAGAGAAGAAACAGGAAGCAGTCGAGTGTCACCCCAGTCCAGGAACCCAGAGTGTCAAATCCCAGTTCCCAACACTAACCTGTGGTCTCCTAGGCGAGCTGTTTAAGCCTCAGTTTCCTAAGCTGTCAAAGGAGTGAACAGAAATACATCTTCCTCATGAGACCACTGGTGACAGTGAGAGGCCAAAACAGGCCTGCCAAGTAGTAGGTGCTCTGTGAGGCCGGGTGGCTAGGGTTTACTAACCTCATCTTCTGTGAGGCAGACCATGGGCTAAGTGTTCCACAACAATCCTGTGAAGAAGGGAGAGTTAGCCCATTTGACAGACAGGAAAAACTGAGGCACATTTTACCTAAGGTCACTCATTCATGGCTGGGCTCTGAATCTAGATATGTCTGCCTCCAAATCTAGAGTCATGTTTTTCTACTTACACCCTGCTGCTTCCTCCAGGAACTTTGCTCCTGTAATACGATTATGACAACAGGGCAGAATTTCCACCATCACCTCTCCACCCTCCACGTCCCCCCCACAGAGCCTCCTCGTAACGTCACAGAAACCTCCACTTGAGTGAGTTCGTGAGGTCTTTTCTGACAGTCCTGCCTCATGTCTGGGACATGAGAGTAGGGGTCAGGGAGGCTGGGAGGCAGGAACACAGGACTTGGAGAGCATAAAATATGGTGGCTCCAGAAAGACACAGGGAGCTTCCAGGGCCCAGGCTCAGGTGGGGGCAGAGGGAGGGGCAATCTGGATGTCCCCTTCCCCACCAGACCCTCCCGCTCTGTCCTGGGTCCCGCCTGAAGGCAGCCACCTGTGTTGTGCAAAACCCCACAGGACTTCAGGCCACTGAGATATCGGGGGGGGGGGGGGGGGGACGCGTGTTCAAAAGAAAAAGTCTCCGTTTCTCTGCACAGGCCTCCAGCCCCCAGGGCCAGAAGGAAAGAAAGTTCTCACCACATCCTTCCTCAGTCTTGTGGCTGGCTGGCCACTGACACCTTCCCAGCAGCTGCTCCCTTCAAGGCATCCCTCGGGAGGAGACCTTATTCCTGGGCCAGGGTGGGAGCACGTCCTTGTCAATAAAGGGACTTCTCTCCCTTACCTTGGTTCCTCCTTACCGATAAGGTGAAATGATTCGCCTGGGGTCCCTCACCTTCTGCAGGCCACCCACTTGGTATGGTGGACACACGTCAGGCCAGTGGCAGGGGAATTCAGGAGGGATACGAAAGTCATAGAACAGTCAACAAGCCCGGGTCAGGTGCTTCCTGTTGTGTTGACCACCAGGCCTTTCCAGCAGCCCTCACAGATAAGGAAGGGAGCCGGCCTTTGGGGAGCACTGTGGTGCTTTCCCACGTGGGGAGCGGGTGGCACTGCAATCCCCCTTTTATGGGTGAGGAAACTGAGGCCCTGAGAGGCTGAGATTCACTGAAGTCCCTGGGTGGGACTTGACACCTTCCCAGCAGCTTGACTTGACTTGGTAGCTTGACTTGGAGCTCTGTCTACTGGCCCAGGGGCTTCCAAAGAGCACTCAGCAAAGCCCTGGGGTCCTGCTGAGATGTATTAGGGGTGCCACAGGCATAAGGCGGGGCCCAGGATCACCCCAACCAGGACCAGGCTCTGAGGTTAAAATGACAGCTGGAATCATTTTGAACCATCATAGGAAACACCTGTTCAGGCAAGCATCATCAATGGAGATTAGATCTAAGGGGAAATTTTGATGAGGTGCGGCATATTTGTGCATGGTCTTTAATAAAAAGTCTCCCAGATTGCTTGTTAGTTACATGAGAAAAATATGTAACCATACAACAGAAAAATCAGACACTTTGACTGGCTGATCAAAATAAACATCACCAGTAAAAGTCGGATGGAGGTTGTGTTTCCAGATGTGATTGCCTGAGAAGGACGTAGTATCGCCTATGCAGTTCTCTGGCTGAGACTCTATAACCTTGATCTAATTATGAAGTAACCGCAGACCAACCCCAAATGAACAATATTCTATTAAAAAGCTGGGGAGGACTGTATTCTTCAAAAATACCCAAATCATGAAAGATAAAGGCTGTGGAAACATTTCAGATTAAAGGAGTCTTGAAGAGACATGTATGTAATATTCAACCCTACACTGGAGGCAACATGTGATTAAAGGATATTATTGGGTCTAACGACAAAATCAGAATATGAACAGCAAGTATTCTATCGGTGTTAAGTTTACTGAAGTTGATACCTGCACTACGATTAATGAGAGAATATGCTTATTTTTAGGATATACACACTGAAGTATTTAGGGGAAAGGGGCCATGACAACTAACTCTCCAAAGACTCAGAAAAAAAAAATTGTGTGTATATTACAGAGAGAAGGCACTCGAAAGACAAGCCAACAGGTCAATCTGAGTAGAGTATATGCGTGTTCTCTGTCCTATACTTACTCTCGCAACTTTTCTCTGTTTGAAATTATTTCCAAATGAAGTTTTTAAAAACTGAAAAGCATTGTTCCCTATGACACTTAGCCTCCGGGCTGTAGAAACGTGTTGGGGGCAGGGGGTGAGACTGGAGCGCCTGGCCAAGTTTAGCGAAGGTGGAGCACTGAGGGAGGGCGAGGCCCCCAGCCTGGCCTATGAGAAGTGGGCCCTCGAAGAGAGCTTGGAGGAAAGGTGATGCCCTGGTCAACCACCACCTACCCTCCGCTTCCATGAGGCCCTGGAGCTGGTCCCCACGCCAACAAACAGGCTTGTGGCAGCGAAGTTCCACGAAAAGGGATTTATTGCCAAACTTCAAGAAAGGCGCTTCATAAGCAGAAGGCATGGAATGCCACCCTCCTCAAGGAGGCAGGCCAGGCAGCCCCTGTGAATTCCCGATCCTCTCCCCTCCCCTGGAAGTTGGCTTCCCCCTCGGGTCCAGGCTGCCAAGGCACAGGAACCCCACAGAAACCAATGGCATTAGGCCACTAAGGTGACCCCAGAGCTACTTGCTCAGCCTGGTCACTTACCAGAGGAGGAAACTGAGGCTCTAGTCCCAGGAAGGAGGCGACTTGGCTAATGCTCCAGCCGGCCCAGGCTGCTGGTGGAGCAAGGCTGTTCCCCAAAGGAAGACTGCAGGGGGCCACGTGACTGTGGGCCCCTGGCGACATTCTTGCTCTCATACTGGAGACAGATGGAGAGACAGGCAGACTGTGGCGTGGGAGCCTAGTCTGTTCAAGGAGTGTGGCTTAGGGAGGCCAAGGCAGGCTCACGAGCCATGACCTTGCTGCTTGCCTCCATCCCTGCCCAGTACAGGCCGCAGAGTGGACACGTGCCCCTCCCGATCCCTGGACACTGCCCTCAAGAACCAAGGAGAAGTAAAGAAGACAGTGACCTGTGCCGGTGGGCCTCAGAGGGCATGACTGGTGGCTGGGGGTGAGGCAGTGGGCAGGAAGGCCAGGCACGCAGCTGTGACCCTCCTTCTCTTTCAGTAAACAAAAGTGCACTTGCAGAAACCCCTGAGCAGGCCTGTCAGAAGCTGCGCCTACTCCCACAGGCCCCAGGGAGAGTGGCTGTGGCCCTCAGGGCCTCTGCACCTATAGACTGCCCTCAGTCCGGCCGCTGCAGCAGGATGGAGACTGGATGTGCTCCTGGAGCCAGAGACGATGGCGGGAAGGGGCTCGGGAGAGGCCCAGGGTGCAGGCACGGACCAGGAAAGGGAAGGAGCTAATGCTCCTTCCACAAGGAAGTTCAGGAGGAGCAGTCCCTCTAGCCTGAGCCAGAGGGGTGAGGGGAAAGGGGAGAGGGAAGTGGGTTCAGGTCCCAACACACTCCCATCGGCATTCGAAGAAATAACTGGGATATTGGACCTGTTTGGGTTGAGAAGCAACCACAGAGACCCAGCTATAAATCCCATCTGGGAGGCACAGAAGTTGGGGCAGCTTCTCTTCTGAAGGTTGATTTATAATGAATTACATACAGGATGTTCTGATGTCGACATCGGGTTCACCTGTACAGGAATGTGCAAGGCTGGACACAAGCGGGTCCAGGGGCAGGGACTAGACTAGAGACCCTTCGAGTTCCTCCTCCACCCTGGAGTCCTCCAATCATGGTTCACCAGAGGGGAAGGCCTGCAGAATAGGAAACAGGCCCAGGGAGGGGGCCCACAGCTAATGGCTTTCTCACACAGATGCCTCCCACCTGCCTTCAGAGGCCCTAGCTGGGTTCCAGGTCTCACTCAGCTGAAGGACAAACCTCTAGTCTAGACCCAAGGCCCCTGCAGCTACTAGGAATAGGGGGGTGGGGAGGGTTGCTTATGGCTTGAAGCTGCCTCTGCCTGGGAACATCTGGACACGGAGGCAGCAGGGGGGCTCAGCTGTGCTCTATTCAGAAGTCAGGAATGTAAACTATTGAGGGCGCAAAGCAGAGATGACGCCGCCCTCAAAAACCCGAGCGCTGTGCCAGGGCCCTGGGGCTGTTCGGAACGATCACGCCAGCACAGAGGTACCGCATGTGTGCTCCCAGCCCAAGCCCAGAGCCGGAGGCCCGGCCAGACAGCAGCCCTGGGTGGCACCTGGCACCTCTGGCCAAGGCAGGGCGAGAAGGATCCCAGGAGTCTCTGCAGGTCCTGGCCAAACCCTGACATGCCTGATGGCCCTTCTACAGCCTGGAAAGAAGCACATTTCTCGGCAGGGCTGGGCTCCGATGGACTGAGCCGGCCAGGAGGGACCATGCTCTGGCCCGGCAGGCCCTAGGGTGCACTTCTCCTGTAGAGGGTCACCAGCTCCTTCCGCTTCTCCCGGAGCCCAGGTGCTTCCTGACTCAGCTCGCCCAGATCTCTGATCTCCTGCAGGACCTGGGTGGCCTGCCTCAGCTGCTCCACAGCCTGGCTGAGCAACGCCTCGGCATTCCCAGCAGCCGGCTCACTGCCCAGCACCTTGTTCAACAGTTTCTCCGTCTGTTCCGAGGCCACCTTCACCTCCAGCTGGGCCCGATACAGCTGTTCCCCAGGCTGCCGTGGACGTCGGGGGCCTTCCCCGAGCAGGTCCCCCAGGGAGGAGCAGCGGGGATGGAACTGAGGCTGCAGGTCCCAGCGGGGCAGGGCTGTGGACGTTGTTGCATCCTTTGGGGGAGTTCCTGGGGTGCCTGTGTCCTGGGATGGCTTGATGGGCTCAGGGCTGTCATCCATACCATTCACCGAGACCTGTGCTGGGCCTTGGGCAGAGGTCTCAGAGGCCCCAGGACTCTGGGCTGGCCCAGAAGCCTGCATGCCACTCATGGAGGCTCTCAGTTTCTCCGATAAGATCTTGGGTGGGGGTGTAGGGGGCTTCCCACCCTCCCTAGGCACGGCCTTGGAAGTCCCAGAATCGGGCACCTGGGGCGGTTCTGTACTCTCAGGGTCAGGGGGCTCCTCAGGGCTGGGGCTCTCCCAGCTCACCTTCAGTTTGTCAGGAAGGACCCTGTTGGGGGGCTGCTCAGAGCCCCTGTCCTCCCCCACTGGAGTCTCTGAGTCTTCTCGGCTTTCAGGGTGGGCCTCAGAGCTTGCTGGGACAGGGGTGGAAGCTCTCTCCCCTACAGGGGTCTCCACTCCGTCACCAAGACTGGTCGTCTCAGGCGCTGCGGAAGGCTTGGTAGGAGGCATGGGCGGCCGGGGTGTCTCCCGGGGCTGGGCTGCACTGACGTCATTGCTGGGGGCAAACACTGGCAGCCCGCTGTCAGGAACATCAAGGTCCAGGCGCGAAAGCCCATCGGATGCTGCACTGGCTACCTGGGTGGAGGGGCAGGATATGGGCATCAACTTGGATGACCAGCCACTGGGTCAGGTGTGCCCACCTACAAGGTATTCAAGCCCTCCCATCCAGGCTGCCCAGGCCCCTGGCCCCCTACTCTCCAGGCGCTCTGCTCTGGTTTCCAAAGCCACCTGATTAGAAGCTAAAGTGACTCTCTGATGAATCCTCTCCTCTCTCTCACTTACACAGAGTTCCTGGTTTTGAAATCACAGGCCAGGAAGCCAGAGCTAGGGTGTCCTCTCAGCGCCCCAGCCTGGCTTCTTCCAGCCTGTGTGATAGGCCGCTCTTTTGAATGGCAATTGTGCTGGCCTGGGTGGCAGGGGACATAGTTCCAGCCCTGTTTTCGGGCCCCTACCTGGCTGTAGGCCTTGGGAGGGTCCCTTCTCTGCAACCACCCACACAGGGTCCCCACAGTCAGCCGGCGACAGGACCAGAACTCACAGATGGGTCTCCTGCATCATCCTGAGCTCACTCGCCCTGCAGACCTCTGTCAGGTCTGCCAGCCCTCCGGGCCAGAGCTCTCCAGCCTTCGCCTGCCCAGCTGCTCAGCAGCCGGTGCCCACTCTCCTCGTGCTGTCACATGTGGCCCCAGACACGGGCAGCCCCAGACCACAGCTGAGTGCCAGAGGAGAACAGCTGCACCCAGCAGGCAGCTGTCCCCACCTGGCCCCAGGGGCCCACAGGGACACCCAGCAGCCCCACAGTCATGGGGACAACTCCCAGGGAGCCTCAGAGAGCCTGGAGCGGGGCTGGGCAGGAGGCCCTTCCCAAGGTCCCTCAAGGTCCCTCACTCCCTTTTACACACACAGGGTGACCTGGCCTACACATGCTCTCAGTCACTGGACACGAGTCCCTCCCTGAATTCTTCTCAGAGGGTTCCCCTCTCCAAGGCTGGCCTGCCCCACACCTCCTAGGCCTCCTCCCTCAGACATGCCTTTCCTCTCTGGCTACTTCAGTCACTCCCTCTGCAAGCTTTTCTCCCTCAGCTGACAGACATGAACAGGCTATCTCATCTCACCAGCAAACCCTCCAATGACCTTGGCCCCTTTCTGTCTCCCTCTTTCCCCACCATGGTCTATCTCCTTCTCTCCAGCACCCCCAGCTCTGCACCCCATGACCGCCCTAAGCTGACTCCTTCTCTGAGAAAATGTGCTGTAAACGTCACCATCTGCCTTTTCCTCAGTCGTGACTTGTGGCTGCCAACCCGGCTGATGACCCCCAGTCCTGTGCCCTCTCTGGACGCGTCACTCTCTGGCTTCCTCTTCCTTTGCTCCCTACTGCCCCCCATTCCCCAAAGGCAGCATTTGCTGAGGTTCTTTCCTGGCCTCCAAGATCTCTCCCCCAACTATCTACACCCATCAGTAACACTGGTCTGACGAAGGGCTCCTCCCTTCCCCCTCCCCCTTGCCCATAACTTCTCCCACATTCCCTGTGTCCAGGGCCTCCCTTCACTGGGTCTCCAGGCTTGGGGGCACTCCTGACAACCCTCCCTCTTTGTCCAGTCCGCCTCACCGAGTTCTGAATTCAATCACAAGCCCAGGTGGCTGTTGCTTCCCAGTGTCTCTCCCACCAGCCCCTCCCTTTTCACCCCCTCCTGGAGCCTAGAGGCCCCACCCCTGCCTCTATTTCCTGGGCCCCTGCCTTTCCCTCCATCAACCTGACCCATCCTACCCAGGGCCTCCAACTGACCTCTGGAACGCACCCTCCCATCCATCCTGCCCCCGACTCCTGCTTTCAAGGCCTCCACAATTTCCTCCCCCCGACCCCGCCTTCCCAGACACGTCTCCCAGTCAAAGGGACCAGGCACACCTCAAACTCCCCTGCCCTGGGCCTCAAGCTCGCACCATTCCCTCCACCCAGGACCTCCCTCACTCCAAGTCTGCCCGCTGAAGCCGTTCCCATGCTTCAAGGGCCAGCTCAGGTGTCTGCGGGTCCTCTGTGGTCCCTCCTGCTCAGCCTCCCTGAGCCGCCCTCTGTACCAAAATTAGACAGCGCTGCTTGGAGCAGGCCGTGGACAGGTCTCTTCTCCAGCTGGAAGCTGAGCTCTGAGAGGCGGGGACTAGCCTCAGGCTCTCAGTTTCCCTCCAGCACCAGCTTGGGTTAAGGCCCGTGGGCTCAACACGGGAAGCAGGCGCACCCACGCCCTGAGCACATACAGCACACGCGCCTCCACATCGACACCGTGCATGCCACTCAGGCAGCCCGATACCAAGAGTGCTCAGGAAAAAGGTGGCCCAAGCCCGCTGCCACCTAAGGAGCCGTGGTCCCAGGCTCATCTGACTCCCAACCTTCCCAAGCTGGCGCCAAGGCCTTACCTCCTTCAGGTGGACCCTTGTAGGGGGCCGGCGCCGCTGACCCCCACGTACGCGGCCCCGTGTCACATGCTCCAGGGCACAGCTCTTGTCCACCTTTACCTGGGAAGGACAGGGAACCACGTCAGGCCCCAGCAGGCCTTGAGGAGGAGGAAATGCCCGGGCGTTAACCTGAGACTCAGAGGCGGGGTCTGCACCTGCATCCTTGCTTGACAGGGTCAAGTGCCCCAGCTGTCCCTCTCTTTGAGGCATCTCCCTGCTTTTCTCCCTGCCTCTACACAGCCTGCGTCGTCTCTCTGCAGTCTGAGGCTCTCCCTCCTCTGCAGCTGCTTGCTTTGCCTCAGTCTTCCTGCCCAAATGTGGGCTATCAGCCCTCACCCCTCACCCCTCAGTCCACTGCAATATGTAAGCAGCCCTGAGGCTGCTTTTGTGCTTAGCTGGGGGGGAGCGGGGAGAAGACAGCCCATGATCCCCTAGTACCTGGCTTCCAGAAAAGACCTTCCCTGGCCCCAGTCACTCTCCCAGGACCCCTGGGGATAGCTCAAGAAAGAGCAGGGCCTCTACCCCCAGGGGTCAGGGAGTCTGGGGGGCAGCATCTCCTCTCTAAGGATAAGGAATGAGGGTGAGGAGTAGCCGGGAAGCCACAGGAAGAGTCACATGGGAAATCCAGACTCTGAATCCCGGAGCAGCCTGTCCCTGTGGTGGGGGGGGTGGGCTAAGACTCTTCTGCCCACAGGGGAGGCTCAGGCCCACCTGAGGGTCTTTGCAGTGGAGGAGCTGGTCCTGCTCTGCCAAGGCTGTGGGCCGAGACCCAGCCCATGCTCCTGTGGCCTCCAACACTCTCTCCCCGGAAATGGGGACACTTTCCCAAGCAAGTGAAGGGCTGAGCATGGCACAGTCACGTGAGACGTGATCCAGGAGCCATGGCTGCGAGGCAGGGAACCTGGGTGTTAAGAGGGAACTTGTGTGGGAAAATTCGCTCCCCTTGGGTCTCAGTCTTCTGCAATCCAAGGGGTCACTCTAGGTGGCCCCCAAGCCCATTTTTGCCCAAACAGCTATGAATCCATGATGTCAAAGATAAACCCTCCCTAGGAGATCTGGCCCCCTGGGACACCCTGCCTGCCCAAAGCCTGATCATGGCCCTGCTGCCGTCACCACTACAGCACAGGGGGCTGGGTGGCCACTGCAGGCAGATAAGGAGGCCCAGGGTTAGAGCCAGCCAAGCTTGGACCTCACCGCCCAACTGAAGAGTGAGCTGTCAGGCTCTCAGCTCACCCACAGACCTCTCTGCTGTTTCCTGCTGTTTCGGGCTGGGGCTGGGTTGGAAAGGATGCATGGCTGCACCCAGTTAAGTTCTACCCCACCATTTACCCACGTTTTAATTTAAAACATGTTACTTAACTTCCTTACACCTCAGTGTCCTCATCTGTAACATGGGAACACAACCACCTACTTTGAGGGGTGTTGTGAGGATTAAACGAGGTAACAACCACAGATGCCCCAGTGTTTGTAGCAGTGACATAATCAAGGGGTTGTCAGGGTGGGGTGGGGCAGGGTCCACTCTGAGATCACACACATGGTGGGAAAGGAGACCCAGAGCCGTCCACAGGACCTCATCGCACCTCGTCGAAAGCCTTGTTCTTGCCTCGGTTGATCCCTTCATTGAGGGCTTTGATCCAGGATTCCTTCTCCTCCCCGTTGGGTGCCTGGAACTTGATGTCGCTGACCTGCAAGGGGCATGCGTGGGGTGGATAGTAGATGTTTAAAAGGGTTCACATTTGGGGTCTTGAGGAAGCTTCCCACTCTGGACTGAAGTCTGCCCCTGCACAGCTGGTCAGGAGCAAACCACAATGACCCCCACATCAGGTCTGACACTGGGGCTTCAGAGCAAGGGAGGGGCAGATCCAGCAGAGAAGGGGCCCTCTCCATGTATACAGCTGCCAGAGATTTGGATTCGAATCAGCCTTGCCCAGATCTGGTCTCACTCCATGTGACTCCCCCAGACCAGCTGCCTGACCTCTGAGTTTTCTCTGTAAAGTAGGAGTAGTCCCAGTCTACTTCCACCAGACTGAGTACAATGACAGAGGTGACAGGCATGAGGGGTGTCCACTGGTGAAGGCCCACTGGAACCAGGGCCACCCGCAGCTGCCCAGTGGGCCCCACAACCAGTCCTGGACAAGTGAAAAAGTCCCAGGGTCTCCTTTCTGGCCTTGAATCACAGACTGCAAGAGAGAAAGGCCATTAGGGGGTCAACTCCAGCCCCCTCATCAAATAGATGAGGAAAAAGAGGCTCATCAGATGGGATGGGACTTGGCCAAGGTGGCCTAAAGTAATACCATGACTTGACCTCACACCCAACCTCATCCCACGCCACCCCATGGGTTCCTTCCCACCTCAGGCAGGAGCTCCGAACTCCTACATTAGAATCAGAAAGCAGCTCAGAGAGGCCCCTTCCTGCCAGGCCCCACGGTCAGACAGGAAACAGTGGAAGGAGTGAGGCCACAGAAACCAAGGAGCCGCCCCTATGGTGGACACAGCAGTAGGGCCTCTGAGCTGCACAGACCAGCACTCACAGCTGGCTGACTCGGAGCCTCAGGGAGCTATGAAGATCAGTGATGTAGCAAAGTGTTAAACGTGGAAGTGGGCACAGAGGGGGTGCTCAGTAATAGGAATTATCACCATTTCTCTCCTTCTGGACAAAACAGTCCTAGTTTCCTCATCTGGAAAAAGGGATGACACCACCTACCACAAAGCAATGCTGAGGGAATTAAACATGACTAAAGCCACAGCCCGGCACATAGTAGGTACTCAGTAAATAGTTACTGAATGAATAGCTAATCAATGAATGAACTGGCCCAAGGTTCCCGCTGCCCACTCTGACCTCAAGTGGCCCTAGTTCTTTGTCGGGCGGGTCACCAGCTGCCCATCCCTGCCCGGGTGTTAAGATAGCGCCTTCCCTCCTGCTGCTCTCCCAGTTATGTAACATGCAGCCCGCCTGGCCCCCTCAGCATCCTTGTTATATAACTTCCTCCTGGCTGCCTCTGCCTTCTCCTCACACAGGGCCCTGGTCCCACCCACCTCCCCACGCCAGGCACAGCCAAATGCTCATTTGCATGACCAGGGCAAATTTGATCCTGGCAGCAGATCGGCAGCTAAGTCGAAAACCCCAGGGCACCTTGGCAACTGCCTCAGCCCAGCCATCAGGGCCAGTAGGGGCTCAGGAAGGGACAGTGCTGCATCTGGGCTCTGAAAGGGCCCACCCAACCCTGAATGGGGGCTGCGAGTAAGGTGGCCCAGGGCAGCCCATGAGCCCAGCTACACTTCTCCTGCTCACAAGGCCCTGAGTTGGTGGGGTCCTTGCCTGGTGCAGGACTTAGCATCCCAGAGAGCTTGAGAGGCATACACTTGAACTCAGCAACAGATGCAGCAAGAGAAAGAGCACTGGTCTGAGAGTCAAGATCACAGGGTCTAGTCGCACCAACCTGCAATGAGACCTGCACAGGTCTCTTTACTATTCAGGGCCTCAATGGGACAAAAACACAACCACTGGACTCAACCCAAACTGTGACCCTTTCCCACTGACAGCCCACCTAGGCAGGCTGGGGGGAGGGTGTTGGCCCAGGGGCTCCCCTAGGAGAGGGAATACGAGGTTAAATGGGACCCAGCCTCACCCTAAGGAACCCTGAAATCCTGCTGAATGAGCCAGGCATCCCACAAGGGTGGTCCGAATAGGGACAAATAGAGGACCAAGAAGTTGCTCCTCTTGCCCCACCCCTGTGTCCTGAAGGCTGCACACGTCCCTCCTCAAGCCCTTCCTAGCACAGGCCCCGCTAGGAGTTTAGAAGCTAACGGGATTGGACACAGAGAAGGCCCACACATGGCTGGAAAAGGGGGGAGGACAAAATGGCAGAGAGGAAAGAAGCAGGAGGGGGAGAGAGGAGGCAGGAAAGAGGAAAGGGCCAAGCTGGCTGAAACCAGCGGGGCAGCAAGGCCCAGCAGAGGCCACCCTGCTTCCTGGCAGCCTCTGCCTGTGACCTCATGGCAGGGGTGTGGGGACAGGGAGGCAGGAGGGAGAGGGGCACGCAAGACACTGGAGTCTTTGTTTATTTGATTAGAGGGAAAAAAAGGAGGCCTCAGGACCAGACAGCCAGGGTCATGTGACCTCCCGGCCAGCCTGCAGCCTCCCTGAGGAGGGGAACACCCAGGGCGATAGGAAAGGAGAGAGGATGCTGGGGGCTGGGGGGTGGGGGGTGGGGGGGCGGGGCCGTCTACCATCTGGCCTTTGGAGAGCGCCCACTCTCTGAGCTCCTGGGTGCTGAGGGTCAGGGGCCCTTGAGCCAGAACCAGGGTGGGCTGCGCTCCCGCTGCCCAGCAGCCCCCACCAATCACCCCACGGCCCCATCTCCCCGACCCTCGCCCTGCTCCCAGGGTCACCCAGAGCTGACCTGAACTCTTGGCACGATTCAGGGATGAAAGGGAGGGTGCTGGCCGAAGCCGTTGACAATGCAGCTGCACAAACAGGCCTCTCGGAAGGTGATGCCCCCCCCCCCAGTGGGGCCCGACCCACCTGGCCCACCGATGATTCTCAGAGCCGCGAAAGGAGGTGGCCCACAGAACCGTGCTGGCAGAGGACAGAGGAGCAAGGCCCCCTCCACCTCACATCCACATAAGCTCACTAAGGGACACACAAAGACCCAGGCAGCCCCTGGGCCAGGCGAACACTCAGCGGCACGTAAAGACGTGCACACACGCCCATCAGGCACACAGGCAGACCTTCACATATAGCGCACTCTACACCTCTCCCAAATACACACACACACAAATACAGCGCCACTGAGAGAGGAAGTGGATCTCCAGGACAGGGTCGGGGCTCCAGGGCCTGAAAGACCAAAATGTGGCTCTCCCCTTCCTCACAGAGCCCTAAGCATCAGAGGTCAATGAAACCTGCCCCTACCCTGGCACACCGCCACCCCCAGGGTCAGAGCTCCACGGTGGCTCCCTTGCCCCCACCCACCGCCAAGTGGGACAGAGGGTTAGTGAGTAAAGCATCATGGTCTCCTCCAGGGCGCAGAGCTCCAGGGACCACAGAGGATTGGGTTCCTGGCCCTTAAACCCATGAAAGAGACAGAATGGCTTCGTGCAAGCCCAGACGAGGCCCACTCTCCAACCCCCAGCCTCTGTGACTCAGCCCCGCTCTGCGAGGCTCCACGTGACATGTAGAGGTCGGGGCAAGGCACGGCCCAGCTGCAGATTGGCCTGAGCTGGCGAGAGGCGCTGTAAATGCCAGCCTCCAATCTGATCTCCCTCCTGACATCTGTGAAACTCCACCACATGTTAACACCCAGCCGGACTCCCTGCCAGAGGTGTGGGGTGCAAACAGCGAACTTCATCCACACACACAGCATGTCCCAGGGCAAGAACCTCTCAGGCAAGAGATTTCCTCCAGCTTCAGCCAAGAAAGAACAGTGCGAAGGGAGGAAAGCTGGGGGGCTGCAGGTCCGAGCACTGAGCCTAGGATGAAAGGTAGGAGAAGTGGCCCACCCAGGAAGGCCTGGGATGAGGAGAGGGTGTGGCCGCCTGACTACGTCAGGGTGTCAGAGGCCTGGTGGGGTGAAGGCCTCATCCCCAGCTTTCTTGCCTCAGTCCTGGGCCTCCTGGGTACAGGAGATGGCCAAGGGCCCCACCTCCCAAAGGCTACTTTCCAACTACAGCCTGGGAAGGAGGCCCCAGGGTCTAGAAGGGGACGGGGGAGCAGAGCTCTCAGCAGAGCTCTAAATGCGCCTCCTATCAACCAGGGGCTGGGGCGACTTCAAGATAAAAGCAAGCCAAAGGTCCAACCTGTGGCAGCCCCTGGGTCTGAGCCTCAGCCACATTCAACAGAGAACCGGCAGACTTGCATCCAGGGGCCCAGCCTGTCTTAGAGAGCCTCCCGGGGGTGACCTTCCCCAGCAGACCCTGGCCTGGAGGGAGGTCAGTCAGCAGCAGGCCTAGCCCTACCTTGTTCCCTGGGGACCGCAGCAGGATAAAGCGGTGTTTCCGCTTGAGGAGGGCACGAAGGTCCTGGCACTTCTCATAGCTGCCCAGCTCCACTGTCTCCACACACTTCTGCTCATCCTGGGGAGGGAGACAGAGGGGACATGGTGAGAGCTAGATGCCCTAGACCCTCAAACACCCAGGCCCCGCCCCAGACCCTGATCCCACTCAGTGAGGGCACTGCTTGGTCAGAGGGGGCCCTCGGGCTGCCAATCAACCACCAAGATGCAGCATTCAGACCCTGGCAAGGAGATGGTGTTCAGTCCACGCTGGTTGGAGGGATGCCCTCAAGGCTCACCATCCATGTGAGAAATGGGGCTCACAGCCTGAAGGTGTGTAGCGGGGCTGACTCAAAGGTGCCTAAGGTCAAAGGAGGAAACGCGGAAGCTAGAAAGGCTTAGGAAAGTGTGCCTGGGAGTCCATGCAGGCCCAGAAGCCAGGCAGAGACCTGTGAAAGAGGTGGTCTGGAAGGAGGAGCAAGTTGTCACAAATGAGGGGAAAAAAGGCCTTCCAGGCAGAGCCACAGAGAGAAGCGTGAATAAGGCTGTCTGAGGTTACACAACCTGCCTTTACCACAGTGATCCAGAGTTGACTTCCCCACTTGGCATCTTCCTCTGCTGACCCTTGGCTTGGGGTGAGAGGCCACTCTCCATGGCCTGCACAATGGAGAAGGCAAGGGTTCCTTCAAGAGTACCCCCTGAGTCTGCCACCGTGAGGCCTCATCACTAGTAAGGCTGGTGGCCAGGACAGCGGCCAGCCTCTTCTCGGCCACCCCTGGACGCTGGCTGGGCTGCCTTTCTGCCTGCCAGCCCTGGCCCTTGAGTGTTTTCTCCTCGTGGGCTCTACCCACCAGGTGCCTCTCCAGCCAGCTGTCTGGGACACCCTCCTCCCTCAATGGTGGTCAGTTGGTTCCACTTCCAGGGGACACCCAGCTGGAACAGCTTCCTGGGTGTGGCACACTCTCCCCCTGGAGACTCGAGGGAAGTCGATGCAGGCCCTGGAGACTGGCAAGCAAGTTAAGCAAACTCTTGCTGTGGGACATCATGCAGAGCATCCAACCAGGGACCGCCTCAGTGCTCCACAGTATGGGGCGGAATATCTGGGAGGCAGTAACTCGATTATTTGCAGAGGAAATGCCCCAATTTCCCTCCATGATAATTCGCTTATACTAAGAAACCCTGACACTTAGCGAGCACTTTTGCATCCCCAATTCTCCTGAGTCCCTCAAGCACCCTGAAATCCTAGAGCCCCAGTATTTGTCTCATTTTATAGAGGAAGAGAATGAGACCTGGAGGCGAAGAGATTTGCCCTTGGGCACAGACCCAAATATAAGGAGCAGGGCCAAACGCAAACACCCATCCTCTGACTCCCAAGCCAGAGCCCTTTGTAGCATACCACACTCCTTCCAGCCAGAGCCAGAAGCTGGACAGTGCCCTAGCAGCAGGCTGCTCTGCACCAGTGGTCCTCCAGGTGTGGTACCTGGGCCAGCAGCCGCAGCATCACCTGAGGACTTGTTAGAAATGCAAATTCTCTTGAATAAAAAAAAAAAAAAAAAAAATCCCACAAGGACTCAGAGGAAAAAAATATACAAATCAATTTTCACTGCAAAGTAAAGGAGCTGTTACAGTGGAGGATTACTGGACTGAATGTCAATATTATGACATAGTATGAGTGTGTTTCGTGTTTGGTAATTGCAATCATTGTTGTTTTTGTTGTGGTCATCCATTTACAATGCTTGGCGTCAGTTTATTTATCTCTTGTAAAAATAAAATACAGTGTGTGTGTGTGAAAAAAAAAAAGTTAATGCAAAGTGTATCTGGGGACCAGCGCTGGTTTGCACATTATTTCCTACAGGTCTTCGTCAAGATGTAGTTTAAATTAATCACATGTTCAGTGAATAATGGTACAGTTTTTGTAATCTTTTTTTTACCCCTATGTTACGTTTGTTCTGGTTAAATTTATTGAAATATAATTTTCTGTCTGTTAAATCTAATAATAAAAAATTGGATAATTGGAAAAAAAAAAAAAAGAAATGCAAATTCTCAAGCCCCATCCCTACTGAATCATAATCTTGGGGGAATGGGCCTGGCAATCTGAGTTTTAACAAGCCCTTATGCAAAAATTTGCAAACCTCTGCTCTATACCAGAGATTCTCAACCTTGGTGGCACCTGGTAGCTTTAAAAAACCCCAGTGCCCAGGTAACATCCCAGACCAATTACATCAGGATCCCTGGGGGATAGAGCTCAGACATCAGTATTTTTCAAAGCAGATGATTGTACAGCTAAGGTGAGTAACCACTGACCTATACTCTCTCTTCAGCCTTTCAGGGAAAGGGGAACAGGTGGCCAGGGTGGCCTGATCTTTCCCATCTAGATTCAAACAGGTGTCTTTTCCCATTTTTGCCTCCACGCATCTCTTTCCAATCCTTAGTCTCCAGTCCCTTCCAGGTTCCTGCACGCAACACAAGCGCTGGTAAAATCCACCTGCTCCAGGAAGCTGCCCTGCTCACCCGCAAGAGCCTAAGCCTCAGTGCTCTCTCCCTCCTCTAAGGGTCCCCATCAGAGGGCACTTCTGCAGGCATCTTACTAGGTGCTAGGGACACCCTGTCATGGGGAAGAATAGTCCTAACTCCCTGCTGAGCCATCTTTCTCTACCCTCTGCTGCATGTGTCTGCTCTCCTTTCTGTTCCCCCTACAGCACCCTACAAGGGGCAGCCCTCAAGAGGAAAAGTTTGCTGAACTGAATGCCTGACTCAGAGTGAGACTCCAGAAAGGATGTCCCCCCGACCCCATCCCAGAGAGAGAGGCTCACCTACCCCATGGGCACAGGCCTCCCCCGACTAGGCAGCTACTGGCCCAAACATACCCTCCTCTGTCTGGAAACAAAAGTCACTCCATCTCCACCACCCGGCTCCCCACGGCTGCCTGACCTGGGTCTCCTCTCAACCTGAAACGCTGAATCATCCGGCCCTTCTGCATCTCAGAGAAATCGGATAAACCAGCAGACACAGGGCGGGGGCAGCATTTTTGGAATGTCAGCCTCACTGACAGCAAAGAAACAGCCAAGAGTCATTCGCACTCGCCTAGTTCCTTACATCAGAAAGAGGAATTGAGCTAGTAAGCATTTCTCAACTCCTTCTCCTGCACCAAGCTCCCCCACCCCCGAGTGCTAAGTTCTTAAAACTGCCCTGAGGTTTTTAATAGTGATTTTTTTTTTTTTAAAGCATGATTTAGACTTTTTGTGTTTAGGGGATATGAAATCCTTCCTGCTTCCCAGACGTGGGCCAGATGTAGAGAGGTGACCCAGGACAAGTCTGGTAGCGCCTGACGAGGGGCTGACAGCTGGGGGGCCTGTCACTCAACTCTTATGGCAGCTGGGACCGGAGGAAGCTGCGACAGCCCCCTTTATTTATAAAAATAGCCCCCTGCTGCCGCCACAGCACATCCTAATTCGGTGACAGCAGCAGTAGAGAACATCTGGGGGGCTGTCTGCACCATTCACCCCCTTGGCCTCCTCCGGCTGCTTCTCTGACACCCCAACTCCATGAGCCTGGGGACTCGGTCAGGAAAGGTGAGATGCTTCTCAAAGGCAGCTCCTTTGAACACCTAGATCTTTGTTGGTCTGCGACAACTATGAATTTGCCAAGACAGCCTGAGGCATGCTGACAGAGGCTGATGGGGAACAGGCAGGATCCGCCTTCCTCTGCCCCCAGGCCAGTTCTTCCCCGTGTACTCCGTGTGTCAGAGTCATACAGTGATAGCCCAGCTGCAGTGGACAGGCCCTCTGAGAGCCTCAACCCCAGCACATAAACAGCATCTCCAAGTAAAGGCCACCTTTTCGCCTCGGGTCTTCACCCAGAACTTTATTGACACTTATTTAACACACAACTTCCACATCCTGGGTTGTCCAAGTTCCAAACCTGCTGAAATGAAAAGGGGCACAAGTCTGAAGTGGGAAGATATGAGGACTGTGAGAGGCACAAGGACGGCAGAAGCGGCAACTGGCAGCTTGATGTCAGAGGAGAATGCAAAGCTGAAAAGAACAGTCTGGCAGTACGGAGCAGCCTGATTGATCATCAGTGACTCTGAGCCACCAAGGAAAGACTCCGTTTAGGCCAGCACCTTCTGTTGAAGGGCAGACAATATCCAACATATTTTAGAGGACTTCCACCAAGAGTAAGTTTTAGAGTTTACTTGCTGGCATAGCTGGATGGAGAGATCCCTGACTTTGGTTCTAGACCTGACCTTCATTCACTGAGATGTTGAACAGGATTTGAGCACCCTGGCCCTCAGGGTGCTCCTCTGTAGAATGTGACATGATGACACTCTTTTTTTTTTTTTTTAATATTTATTTATTTATTTGGCTGTGCCAGATCTCAGTTGAGGCATGCAGGATCTTCGTTGCCGTGTGCAGGATCTTTAGTTGCGGCATGTGGGCTCTTAGTTGCGGCATGTGAGATCTAGTTCCCTGACCAGGGATTGAACCCAGGTCCCCTGCATTGGGAGCACGGAGTCTTAACCACTGGACCACCAGGGAGGTCCCCATGATGACCACTCTTAAGGGACTATCGTGAGCATCGTCCAAGAGGTATGTAAGACCTCCAAACAAGCATGAGCAACAAGTATTATTTCTACTATCATTACTGAGTGGAGCAAGCTTCAGTTTTCTGGAAACTTCCCAGATGTGGAACCTACCCCGGGACAGGGAGCTGCAGTGTAGGTGGACAGCTGAGGAGACACACACATCCCTGTGTACATATGCTTCAAAGAGCCCCTCATCCAGGAGTCCTACACTCGCACCTAGAGGTATTGTCCTTGTACCACACAGACCCAGAGAAGACCAGGCAATCGCCCAAGCTTGCACAGCAGGTCAAAAGCGAAGCAGGCCTTCCAGTCCGGGTTCTGGAATCCTCTTCTGGCCTGGGCTGCCCTCACTTTGCTCCCTGAGCCGGCACCCCCAAACTCAGGACCAGGCAGTTCCTTACCTCGTTCTCGTAGACCAGCAGCTGGGCCTGGCAGAGGAGCAGGTAGCGGTCTTTCCAGAGGCCCAGGAAGCCCCCGCTGCTCTTCTTGATCCAGCCAGCCTTGTCCGCTGTCTGCGCTCCCCGAGGCTTCTGGCCCCCCTCCTTCACGCCCTGTAACATAGCATCCGGACATGCCGTGAGGGTTGCTGCCGTTGAGGCCACACAGGGATGTGTCCCTCTGCTGGATACCTACTGATATCACCCCATTTGAGCTTCCCCACAACCCCTGAGGCAGATATTCTCAATCCAATATCAGAAATAACAGTTAATAACAGCAGCCACAACAATAACAGCTGCAGTCACCTTATACTGAACCACTGTATTATGTTTTACCCAAACTGTCTCATTTAACCCATGCGACTACCCTCCCAGGTGGTAGCATCATTAGCCACATGTCACAGCAGACTGAAGCTCCGAGAGGGGAGGTGACTCGCCACAGTCACACTCCTGGAAGGACAAAACCAGAATTCAAACTGGGTCTCTCTGACCCCATGTTCTCCCCTCCACCATTCTGCCTCCCACGTATTCATTCAACCTCATCAACACACGCTGTACTGAGCACCTACAATGTCACGGATGCTGCAGTAGGCAGGGAAGAGTAAAAATAATGCATCTTTGCCCTCATAGGGCTGGCAATGCGGGGAAGGAGGAGCTGAACAAATAAACACCAGACATAAATACATTAACAACCATGAAATGCTATGAAGGAATCCGTGAAGGGGAAGTGAAGAGGAGGGAGCGCGAGAGGACAGTGGGGGACCTGGCTCAGGTCAGGGTGGCTCAGGAAGGTCTCCCAGAGGAAAGGACGTTCACGCAGGATCAGAAGGATGGGAGGAGGCAGGCAGGCAGGCAGAGTGGTAATCTTCCTCCCTACCCCTGCCCTTCTAGAGAGCCCACTCTGCAGCCCCTGCATCCTACCCCAAAGCAGGAGGTTCCACTGCCCTCATCCCTGCCCCAGGTCGGGACTTTAGGGTAGCCACCTTGTCTGGCGAGGGCTCCAAGGACGCTGCCTTCGACCACAAGCAGGTGTAGGAGGTAAACTCAAACCCTTCTCTAGGACATGGCAGCCACCCTGGAGTCTCCAGGCCAGTCACTGACATCTTGTGCCTCTTGATTACCTGCTTGAGTAGCTGGGCGCCAGGTATATGCCTACCAGATGGGGTCGAATTCACATTTAGTCCCCAGAACCCAGTACCATTCCTTTACACATAATGGGTGCTCAAGAAATATCTGTGAAATGAAAATAAAAATACACCCAATTTGCTAACCACTTTGCTTCAATGACTGGTACCCACAGTGGTGATTGTGAAGGGGAGAGTGAGGAGAGGGGGGCTAAGAGCATGTCAGAATCTACAGAATGCTAGAAGGAAATCAGCACTGACTAATTCTGACTGCTTTATAATTTACATAAAGCTTAAAAAAGGGGCTCCAGTTAAAGGGAGCATATCTCTCCCCAGGGATACCCTGTGGCCACAGCTGCCTTTGGAAGGACAAGTCCAGACAGAAGTGTGGTGGGCTGTCAGGGGCTGGACAGGGCATGGCCTCCCTGCGCTCCATCATGGCAGGGAATCCCCAGTCCGGTTCTTACTATGGCCCCCTCCCCCTCTGAACTGCATACTCCAGTGGTCAGGAGTCTGAGCTTTGAAGCCCAAGTCACGCAGACCAGAGGCAGGTCACTTGGTCCCTCTAAGCCTCAGTTTCTTCATCTGTGAAATGATGATATTAACAGAAGTTGCAAGGATTATAACTCCGTGAGGGCAGGGGTTTTTGTTTTGATTACTGCTGTATCCCCAATGCTTAGACAGTGTCTGGCACATAATAGGTGCTCAATAAATGTTTGTTGCTGAATAAAAAGATACGACATACAAAGCAATGCCTAAGATACCCTAAACTTAGTAAATGGCAGCTGTCATTATTGTTACTGTTGTCACTGCCATCCTCCCTGGCTCTCTGGAACCCCTTCCCTGGGCCTGGTTCAGAATTCAGGACAAGGCCTTTCTGGGCTTAGCTGCTGGGCCTCAATGCTCCCAGGAGCTCCAGGAATATGAGGTGCCCCTCAGGGTCTCTCCCTAACTTGTAGATGGCAAGAGAAATGGAGAAGTGGAATGGTCCCAAATGGTCTTCCTGGATGGAGAAATGAGGAAGTGAGAGGCTTGCTGACAGGCCAGTTATGAGCCACCCTGATCAGGGAAAGAGGGGACTTCAGGGCCCTTTGACAAGAACGGGGAGGCTCTAGCATCCTACCATGCACCCAATGCCCCCCCCATCACCAGAGACCCTGTGTTCAGCCCCATGGGCTGTGTGACCCGCTGGGGCCTCATCCACACAGAGACCCCTCCATGCTGGCCCCCACCAGGGCTGGAGGGGTAGAAGTGGGAAATGGGAAACCCCACCTCAACATCTGCCACGTCACACCCCTCCATTAGCAACTACAGCAGCTGGCCACCCCCTAGGCCTGCAGACTCTAGGCGTCTCTTAAACAAGACTGCGGAGCATGCTGCCCAGATCTACCTCTGAGCTCCAAGCTCGCCTCCTGTTTGCAGAGGCCCACCCACGACCCCCTGGGATCTCACATCCCCCTCCACTTGTGACCTCCCCTACTCGCCTCACCCACAGCCTGAGACGTGAAAACTTCCTGCCAGCTGGAAGCTCCCGGGGGCCAGGCTAGAACCTGGTACCCAGACCACCATCCTCCCGGCATGTAGCGGAGAAGTGCCCGGTGAATACCATGACTGGATTAGCTAGGGAAGCCAGTCCAGAGCCTTTAGGGATGGGAGTACCAGGATGGCACTGAGGAGAGAAGGCACTTGAGGATGGGGGGAGTGACAGCTGAGGGGCTGGAGGTGGCATGAACCAAAGCCCAGGGGAGGGTCTCCTTGCCAGAATCAGCCACAGCAACAGCCACCAGAAGACAGGCCTGGCTGGAGGTCAGAGTCCTGCCATCCTTCACCAGCCCCTCTCCGTGCCCCTCAGACACTCTCCCACCAGGGGGCCGGAGATGCCCCAGTAAGTTTTAATAAGCGGGCCCTCCCCTTGGCAGGGCTCACAGGGGAGGTTTTGTCCTGCTCAGCCCAGTTTCTCGGCCTCCTCTCCTCTTACTGACCAGCTGACCACTGTTCTTCCTGTTTCGCTCTCTCTTCTCCCACCCATCCTCACTCAGGCCCTCCCCCCCGCCCACCGCGAGCAGCTCCTGAGACACCCCTGGGCACCAGCCTGACTCTGCTTTGCGTGAGATGGGAGGGCCTCTGGGTCATTCAATAAAAATAAAAAAAAAAGAGGAAAAAGATACCAGGTCAGTCAGCCCAACACTGTGCACAGAAAGGAGCATGTGGAAAGCCACAACACAGGCCATGACAGGGAGACAGAGACCAGCAGAAGAGAACTTGTTGGCACCTCACATCACAGGGAGCTTAGGATAATGACCTTTGCCCTTTGACTAAACCCCATGATGCCCTGACCAAACTGCTAAGAACCTACCATGTCAGAGCCCTGTGATGGGGCAATCAGAGAGAGGAAGCACAGGCTCTGACCTGGAGAACTTCCAGTCTGATGGGGGCAACACAGACCCTGCATAAGGGAAATCCCCAGTCTGGGGGTTGGGTAGGCATCCCCTGCTTGAGAGGATCCCAGCCCACTGGGAGGGCTCTAGCACTGACCCAGATGGATACCCCGGTCTTGGCTCTCTGGTAGGGTAAGGACTTGGGGTTAGTTTGGGAAGCCCTTGCAGAAGGAAGGGTTTTGGTAGGACCGTGAGGAGGGAAAGAGACACACATCCTGGCTCAGAGAAGAAGGAAAGGCACAGAGGGTATCAAAGACCCTATACTCTCAACCCCTTCACTACAGGATGAGAAAGTGCAGGCCAGAAAGGGTCGAAGATTAGCTTAAGGTCACAAAACCAGTGCTGGGACAGGACACTGCCCTGCCTCTCTCTAGATGTGTTAGGGCAAAGGAGCAGCCTGGTGCCACTGGAGGCCAAGCCAGGGAAAGGCATGACTGAGAGGAAGAGGGGCAGAACCCCAGGGCGGAGATAGGAAAGCCTGAGTCCAGCTGCAACAATACCTCACACTGATAACTGAAGCTTTCAAAGCTTTTGCACATAAACCATCGCATTTCTGGACTGCCCACCTCCCTCATTTTATAGATGGGGAAACTGAGGCCCTGAGAACACAAATGGTTAGATGCCCCATGCTCAGACCTACACTTCTGCACCAAATCTCAGCCTGATGGGGACTACCAACCCATTGCATGGAGGAGGTCACTGAGGCTGAGGGGGCTTGGCATCAGGGTTCCTGGGGCATGGGGAGGAAGTTCAAAGCCAGGGGGAGGACTAAAAGCAGCCATTTGGGAGTGAGGTGATGAGGCCAGCCCGGGGTCATGGGGCAGAGCAGATGACTAAGATCTAAGAAGTGTTTTAGAGAAAGGAGGATGGGCACTGAGGCCTGGAGAAACAAGAGGAAGTTAAGGGGAGAAGAAATGAGAGGAAAAGAGGGATGTCACGGAGCGGGGGTAGGGAACAGGGAGCCCCCGGCTGTGTGGGGAGGTGGTGGGCAAGACCTTAGATAGCCCAGATGTGCGGGGAGCTTTTGGCATCTGGGAGTCAGTAAGTGGCAATGTTAGAGACTCAGGACCAGAGAGTGTACAGGGTTGGGCTGACCTCCAGACAAGCCATTGGCCCAGGAGGCCCCAGGAGAACTTCCCTTAATTGGGGGCCAGAGCAGATCAGGAGATGGAGTAATCCTGTCCCAAATCCCCTGGGAGAAGAAGAGGGGCCACAGCCAGACAGCCCAGCCCTCACAGCAGGGGTGGGGAAGCCCCACCCCTGTCAGCAAGAAACCACAGCCAATCATAGTGGCCTGACTTTGCCCCCTATTTCCACCCATTCTGAGAGAAGGGGCTACAATCAGGACCCGGGGAGGAGACCAGGCCCTATATTTCATAGAAGAGGAAATGCAGGCTTAGAGGGGAAGTGACTTATCTACCACCCCACAGAAATGCAGGGCCTGGCCTGGAGGGAACTCTGACAGATACCCCAGCTGCCCTTGGGCAGTGGTCCCAGGAAGCAGGGAGAGGAGCACTGATGGGGACACAGGCAGCCTGGTCCCCAGCTGGCCAAGGTTGCCCCAAGAGTGAAGGTTTCATCTTTCCTCCCCACTTATCCAGGCAAAGACACATCTCCTCCCCTCGGTCTGGGAGGGGCAGAAGCTGAGACCCCCTTGGGGGACCAGAAGCAAAATCCTCTAGCCACAGCAGGCCCCTCCCTAGTTTATGCATTCCACAGTCACACATTAAGTGCTGGCAGTGTGCCTGGATGAGGGGGCTACTGAGAGAACTGAGTTTGCAAGTGAAGGGCAGGGGTCACAGAGTGCCTGACCCCACCCCAGACCAAGAGGGTCCTGAGGGGGAAGAGGGAGGCTCAAGGGGCATTGCTGGTCCAGCTGCCCAGCTCCTCCAGGGAGTCAGCCCTCCAGAGATGTGGGGAAGGCAGGGGCAGGGATCAGCCCCTACAAGGGCCTGACACCCAAGCAGGGGAGAAGGTAGACTCACAGGGGAAAGGGGACTCACAGGGACTTAAACAGGGGAGAAAACGCAACTTTTCCAGTCCTGCGGCCACCAGACAGGGTCACAGCCTCAAGATTCCTTGAGACAGGGACTCCAGAACCCACAGACCCACCACAAAACACACACACACACACACACACACACACACACACACACAGTGTGCCCTAAGAATCCGACGTGGACGGCACAGGGAGTCAGTGGTAAACAGGGTTCGAGCCCAGCAACCTAGGACACTTTCAGCAAGTCATCAAACTGACCAGAGCCTCAGTCTCCCCATCAATCCAATGGGAACAATAACAACCACCATGCCCATAGTTGGTGAGAGAAGACAGAAATAATGAAGGAGGATGGGTCTGCGATCCCTACCCCCGGCCCTGCTCATCTCATTTGCCTAGGCTTTGCCTGGAGACCCGCGGGAGAGGGGCTGGCTGGAACAAGGGCCTGAGCCAGGGACCCCAACCGCCGCGAGGGTCTCGAAGACCCCAGCCCAGGTCCCCCGACTGGCCCGGCCCTCACCTCCTCTTCCATGACGAGTCCGCTGAGGTCCGGCCGCTCGACCGCTCGGCCGCTCACTCCCGGCGCCGCGCGGTCTCCGTTACCTCCATCCACCGCCGGCCGGGCGGCGGCTCCGTGCGTTCTGTCCCGCTGGCTGCCGGGGGCCCAAGAAACTTCGGGGGGGCGGGGCCGAGGGCGGGGAGAGGCTTCCGGGGGCCGGGGGCGGGGCCCGAGGAGGGGACTAGCGGGGCCCCGAGGCCCTGGTCTGGGGCGGGAAACTAGGGCCGGGGCCGGGCTGAGGGAGGAGACTGGGCGGGGCCGGGCGGGGGCTTGGGGACTGGATGGAGGAGCCGGAGCTGGAGGAAGACGGGGGTGCGGTGGGGAACCGGGCGGAGAGAGGTTTCCCTGACTCGCGGAAGGATAGGGACTGGAAAAGAATAAAGGGTCCGGGGACCGGCAGGGGGAGGGGAGGGGGCTTCCGGCCAGAGGCAGAGGCGAGGGAAGCGGGCGGGGTCCGAGGGCGGGGCCGGGGTGGGGCAAGACCGAGAGAGCGCCCGAGGAGGTGGCGGCTTCTGCATTTCAGGTCTCCTGACCGAGTGGGCTGGGGTTGCCTGGTCGGGCCAAGCCGGCCTGGGCGGCCCAGAAATGGGGGCATCGAGAGAGTCCTTCTTTCCTACCTGACGCTAGGGTAGTGGCGACTACCTGGTCCTCTTCTCCCTGGAACCTCCTGGCAGGGCGGCGCCTGGAGCTCGGATCCCGTCCGGAGAGTCGTTTAACGGGAAGACCTGAGGCTGAGAGTCTGGACTCCAGGGTCCCTTTGGGGGAGGAGGTCTGCCTCTGACTCGCGGGGGTCCCCAAATGCAGTGTTCTCCTGCCCTCGTTGGGCATTGTTCAGAGCTGTCCTCCTCTGGTTCCTATATCTGAGGGCCCCCGCCCCCACCCCCACCCCCATCCAGCAGTGAATCTTGCAGCCTTGGCAACCTTGCCGAGGAGTGAAATGTAGGGACCAGATAATGGTGTTAGTTATACCTTGTACTCTCACTTTACACTTAGAGAATCAGAGGCCTAGGGAGACAAGGTGACTGGCTACATCCCAACCTCCAGCATGGTCCTGTTCCCTCCACACACACACCTCTTCCCTCTTAGCTCTCTGGGTCAACCCTGCCCAGTGCCTCTGCAGGAAGAATTAAGTGCGTGTGGAATCAATGGTGACCTCCTTTGGCTCTGGCTGCCATAGCAGCAGCTGTACCAGTTGACCCAGCTCCCCTTTCACTGCCTTCTGCTGGCCCTCAGGCTTCCAAGTCACTTCCAGTCAGCATGGAAAAGGGCAGCCTGGAGCTCCAGGGCCAAGAGGAAAGAAGATGGAGTCAGACTTTTTCTTCATACCTGGGCCTGGGTTCCTTTATCTAAAGGGATGAAGAAAACCCAGCCTGGGAAACTGAGAAAATCAGTATACATGACAAGAACCTCTTGTGGCCACCACACGGTTTTATTCCCTCAACTTGGAGAGCTGTGCAGCCGTTGTACCCTGTGCCTGAGGACTCAGAAGATCCTGTATCTGGAAACTCATGTTCCGCCTGCTGGAGACCAGAGCCCCTGGGGAATTCGTGTTGTTGCACAGGAGCAACTCATGGTGGGGTGGGGGTGAGGTCAGTTTTGATATCCAGGCAGCTCTGTCCC